>NC_140212.1:24508729-25803729 GCF_951802725.1 Rutilus rutilus | reverse complement strand
CCGACTCTGCTTAGCTTCCGAGATCAGACGAGATCGGGCGTTCTCAAAGTGGTACGGCCGTAAGCGAAATCTGCTGCCAAAAACGGGCTATTTAAAAATTTAGAACATTAGTGAAGTAAACTAAAAAGCTTACAGCACCTGGTATTCCCAGGCGGTCTCCCATCCAAGTACTAACCAGGCCCGACTCTGCTTAGCTTCCGAGATCAGACGAGATCGGGCGTTCTCAAAGTGGTATGGCCGTAAGCGAAATCTGCTGCCAAAAACGGGCTATTTAAAAGGTTAGAACATTATTGAAGTAAACTAAAAAGCTTACAGCACCTGGTATTCCCAGGCGGTCTCCCATCCAAGTACTAACCAGGCCCGACTCTGCTTAGCTTCCGAGATCAGACGAGATCGGGCGTTCTCAAAGTGGTATGGCCGTAAGCGAAATCTGCTGCCAAAAACGGGCTATTTAAAAGGTTAGAACATTAGTGAAGTAAACTAAAAAGCTTACAGCACCTGGTATTCCCAAGCAAATTCCCCTCCAAGTACCTAAGCGATCGTCAGCCGTCCAATGGTTGAGCAATGCTGAGCAGCGATCAGCCAATGGTTGAGCAATGCTGAGCAGAGCTCAGCGCTCAACAGACCAATCATTGAGCGAAGATCGGAAAACGTCATCTAGCTGTGTGAGCGTGTGAGCTGTTTTATAAAAATACTGGCGGCCATATTATTTATTGTGGTCGGCGTTATTGATGACCGATTGGACTGTATTTTTACTCTCAGGTACGTTTGGTATAATTATGTGCTAAGTAATGAATGAAACTCGATATATTTTTGGATAATTTGCCTGATATTCAATGATAATATTTTTTATCATATATGATAATATCTCGTTAGCGCCGTACTGACACTAATTTTCTGCCACCAATTGGCTAGGCTAGCACTGCTTGTTTACATTAAAATAGCTGAAATGCGTTTAAAATGCGACCAGACTATTTTACATGTTGAGACCTTGAAGAATGTACTACTACTGTGTGGACTCGCCGGCGCGTTTTGCTGGATTTTCTTCACATAGTAGCACAATAAACTTAAATTACTCCCGTCATTTATGGTCACGCAGAAAACAGAAATATGAAAAAAAGAATCTGTGATGTCTACTTTTGTATGTGTCCACCTACAATCAAATCAAAATATTGTGCTTTTGTAAAATAAAGAAAATTAACAGGGTGTGCGTTCTGCCTCTCCGTCTCAGTGAACTTTTTTTTCTTGAGCACGTCTATAAACTGAAACAAAACTCAGCGAATACTGAATGAATGAGCTACCAATCGCCGCTGTAATGACCTGACGATGCCTGGAAATACTTCAAAAACGTGATCAGACACTCTAGCTCACTTCTTAAGACCATAGAGATGGTGTTACAACAGTGTGGAGTTGAAATTCGATGTGTAAATATGCTTTAGAAGTGTAAACATGACAACCGCGATTTGCATTCTAAAAACAAAGTGATGAATAAATGGGCTGTTTTTGGTTACTACTTTTACGAGGGCTGCAGGGTCTCTAAAAATGTATTTAAGCCCTCATCTGCTTTTAGTTTTACTCATTTATTCATGTTTTACTGTACCAGATGAAACATGGAGAAGCCTAGACATCGGTGTGACGTGTGCGACAAGACTTTCACTGAAAAGTCCAACCTGACGAGGCATCTGAAGATCCATGCCATCGCCAGGGAGACCTTTGACTGTGATGTCTGCAGGAAGAGCTTGACCACCAAATCATTGCTGGTCAGCCATCAACAGCAACACCAGTACCCCAACATCGTTTTGTACCGGCAAGGAGAGGCCAGGCTGCAGTGTACAGAGGCAGCAAAGTCTGTGGCAGAGGCCCCCAGCACCGTTGTTGACCCTACATGGCTGGATCCCAAGACAGCAGAGGCGGCTGCCAAGAGGTCCGGGGGTGAGCTGTGGAAAGGTCAGCTGGTCATCGTGTTCGGGAAGTACGCCGGTCAGACCTTCAGGTGGCTTTTAGAAAACGATGTCGGCTGGCTGGTGTGGTTGCTGTTCCAGTACTGCCAGCAGGGAGAGCAGAACGAGCTGCTGAAGTGGCAGAAGGAGCGACTGCTCGAGTACGCCAGAGAGTTCCCTCCTGTCACATGGAACCTTGACAGGAGGTTGAAGGTAAGATAAACTCAGTTACCTTTTAGACCTGAGTAATTGATGTTAAGCAGTAACCAGTATTAGTAAAAGTATTATTTTATGAGATTATTCTATGGTTGTGTTTTATTTTCTGCAGAAAGCGCAATCGAAGAAAGACCGGGCTCCTCCGACTGTCCCCGACCTCTCTCAGCAGGACCTCAACTACACCAGCGATGCAGAGTTATTGGCTGCTGCAGGTATAGTAGTATTATGCTGAAATGAACATGAAATGGCTTTGTAGTATGCTGTGGAGCTGCTAGGACTTGTGTTTGTGCCACGTGAAATTCATCAGTATGTATCGAGCAGTGCAGCTGATACATTTTTGTGGTGTTCTCCTCTTCAGAGAGTGTCCTGGACAGGTCTGAGGCATCGGTCAGCACGCAGCTGACCACCTGGGGAGACCTCGCCAGCTCTGTGTGCCAGGACGACAGGCCCGGACCCTCGTCCCTCCGAGAGACCTCGGAACCCGGTGCGTCGTGCTGGAGGGCTGGCAGAAGTTCTGGGAGCAGCCGCCTGAATCCGCCCAAGCCCTTGGTATAGCCCCCGCGAACATCAAGTGGCTGAAGACCAACGAGACCTACGGGCTGTTCGAGAGGGCGTCCAAGTACAAGAATGTCAGGGGAGAGATGGCCGAGAGGAAGCTCTTTAAGGAGAAGATGGACTTCCACCCGCCCCCACCTCCTATGGCCGTCAAGGGAGCTGTGCCCAATATGCTCTCCTTCTTCACCTCCCCTGCCTTCTTCTGGCGCCCGGTCGGCGTGATGAAGGCATTGATCCGCTGCCCCAACACCAACTGCCCCGCACCACCAGAGTACTACCTGGAGAAGAGAGGGTACGGCAGCTACGCCAGGCAAGTGTGCGGCATGAACTTCCATTACACCCTGCTGACCGAGAGGTTGATGTGCAAACACTGTCTCAAGCTGAGGGAGGAGCCGAGCCAGGCACACGCGGACGACAGTGACGACTACGACGACGGCGCCCACCGTGCCCAGCAGCAGTACACCTGGCTGGCGTACAGTCCGAAAATTCTGATGAACCTCGCCCCGGCCGTCAGAAGCATGTTCCCTGCCATAATCTGCGGCAAGCGTGCTGTGGACAGGAGTGTGGTCACCCTGATGAGCGACCGACTCAACGCTGTCTCAATGAACAAGGTGCAGAGGCTGCTGCAGCAGGGCCATGACAAGTGGTACGTGGAGCGTCGGGACCTGTACCAGACTCTCCTGTACGATGCCCACATGTCGGCGGCTGGATCGTCTTCGTCTCAGCGAGGCATCCTGTCGTTTGCCAGAGCAGCCGGCACTTACACCCCTCCCATCGCCCCGTCTCCCCTTCCTTCTGCTCGGGTCCTGAGGCGTGCGCAACTGATCCTGGAGATGGAGAAGATGCCCGTGTACAGGGACCAAATCCTCAGTACGACTGGGGAAATCTTGTGTATCGACGGCACGAGGAAGGTATGTACAGCATAAAGTACTTGTGATCATATGGAACAGGCTGACTGTTGATAAACACCACACAATGAATGTTCTGCTTTGTTTTTATAGATTCTCAAGAAGATCTACGGCGACGGCCAGGGCACCATGCAGTACGTCACCAGCGTGCTGAATGAGTGGGGTCAGTTCTTGACCACAGTGGTGGTGGCGTCCGAGTCTGAGGGGTGCTACGCACGCATGGCCAGAGGTCTGGTCGCCCGCTTTCGCCGTGCCAACGCTCCTGCTCCAAAGGTGGTGTACGCGGACAACAACTGCTGTCGGTGAGTTCAATAGCAGTTGAAACCTATGATGAAATGGATAATCCAACATGTTAACACACCTACACAAAATGTCATGATATCATTTTCAGTGACAGCGGTTCGTCGTTCTTGGAGAATCTGTTTGGTGACTGGGTGAAGAGGGGTACCGTCATCAGGCTGGACATCCGCCACTGGCTGCACCGCTGGGACGCCGTCGTGATCAAGCAGAGCCACGCCAAGTACGGGGCTTTCATGAGTGCCATGGCGGGTGCCGTGCTCGCCTACAACAAGGTGGACATGATGCTCCTGGTCCAGGCGGTCAGGAACGGTAACCCAGAGCTCTACGGCAGGTACTCTGATGAGGAGATGATGGCCTTCCTCAAGCCTCATCAGATCAGGTCGTATGTGAGGCGTATTACCCGTGGGGTTGTGGTAAGTGTGGCTTTCATATTCACATATGGATTCAACTGATCCAGATCTATTAAACACTCGACGCTGAGAATATATCCTATGTGTTACAGGAGACTGCTTTGGTGATAGAGTCCATCCTTGCTGAGTTCCGGGGACCAGCCGGCCTTGACATCGATGGCATTCACCTGTTCAAGTCGCCAGAGGCAGTCGACGCTCACTGGGCAATTGCGAGCAAGCACCTCAATTGCATGCAGGTGGGTTAATGTCTTTGCGGTCATCGTGCGTCAAAACCATTCAAACTTGTATATGGCAACATTTCAAAAGGACACCAGAATAAATAAGGACCTTACAATATGTTGTGTGTTACAGGATCCCCCTGGCATACCGCTGTATGTGTCTGTGAAGGTGGTGGTGATGAACGGCGTCCGACTGAACAAGCACAAGTGCCGGCGAGGCAGCAACTCTCTGGAGGGGTTGCATGCCCACCTGTTCAACACCGTCCCTTCACAGCGATGTGGGATTATGCCATTCCAAGTGAGTGATTAAAACATAATATATATAAAGCTTTATTGCAGACACATGTTCATATAGCAGTATAATTTAAAAAGAAAAGTCTCAATGATAATTTCAATGATACATTTTATTTCACAGCTCCAGTCATCACTTGTAAACATTGTACACAATAACAGTCAAAATGGAAATGTGTTTCAGGTATACTTGGTGTCCTTTGCCGTGCAGTGGAACCACCGCATGGCATCGCTCCGTGTCGCTGGTGGTCATGGCCGGCAGACGTCGTGCTTGGACGTGCGGCAGATCCAGCGTGTCAACCAGCATGCCGAGGTTCTCTTCGGCAAGGAGCACGTCCTAGAGCCCAACTTTGCTGCACCGATGCCGGTCCCCGAAGCGTACGAGCACCCCGACGAGGAGGAGCTCCTTGGTGTCGAGTACGCCATGTGCCAGTCCACCAGCTTCACTGCCAGGGACTACTACGTGCAGAAAGGTACAGTACTTGAACACACACTTAAACAATGATGACAAACCTGGTAAAAAAAAAAAACTATTGTTGTGTAGATATGTTTGTGATTAGTACAATTACATATTTGCAGTTGAGGAAGAGCAGTCGCAGGAGGAGGAGGAGGAGGAGGAGGAGGAGGAGTCGTCGGCTGAGCAGGGAGACGACGAGATGGCGGACGAGGGTCTCGGCTTGTCTTCTGATACAGAGGAGGACCCGATAGACAGAGTCTGTGGGAAGCACGTCGTCCTCACCCAGGCAGAACAGGCGGAAGAGGAGGACAGTCCTGCCCTGCAAGACGTGCTGATGAGCCATCGACATCTGCATCTGCCAGGTATAGAGGAAGTGGAGGCACTGGCCTTGCTCCTCCTAGAACTGGCCCACAACAGCGACCACCACCTAGTGCCGGCTGACCTCAGGCAGAAGATCGCCGCCGCCGCCAGCTCTCACCACGACAAGACCACCGCCCGCTTCTTCAAGCGGTACGAGTCCAGGTGGGGCTTCACCTTGTTCGGTCGGTGCCTTGGGGCGGACTCTCCCGAGACCAGAGCAGCCCAGAAGACCAAGTTTGGCTGCATGCGGTACGCTCAGGCGGCACAGGTGACTGAGGACAGTCGCCTGCTCTACCTCCTCCTCAAGATGCTGAAGAACCGAGCGCCGGCCAATCAGCTCACCTCCCCCAGCAAGGTCACGGCTTCTTTGAAGGGACAGTATAAGAGGATTGCAGACCGAGTCCGAGACGACCCCATCCTCGGCGGTCTCGCCATTCCACTGCCCAACTTGAACGCCAAGTCCATCTCGACCTTCGTTGCCAGGGAGGAGAAAAAGGCCAACTACGGGGCGACGGTACTGCCGAAGGTGACGCCTCACCTGAAAGTGCTGTCGGACGCACCGTTCCCGGAAGCTCCTGCGCTGCCAACATCCCTCCCACCGCCAGACCGGCCTCAGGTCCAGTACCAGCACGTTCATCACAAGGCTGGAAAAAGGCGTGGTGAGAAGCGGAGGTAAGTTGTCATAAGCACTTTGTTTCACCTGTTGGCTGTGGAAAGCAAATAGCACACACATCATATCAATACTCATTACATGTGTATTTTATATTTCCAGATTATTTGTTGACGAGCCAGAGCCTGTGCCTCCTGTGAACCAGCCTGTTCAGCCCATGGCGTCGTCCTCCTCCACTCGGCCAAAGCCTGCTGCGCCCACCCCCATTCTGCCAAGGCCTGCTGCATCCACCCACCTCCAGCCAAAGCCTGCTGCGCCCACCTATGGACCACCCCCTGTGTCGGCAGCACCCATACTGCTGGTTCTCCCCGCACAGCCACAGGCTCCCTCTGTCCTGTTTCGTGGGCCATCGTGCAGCCAGAGCTTTGTACCTCCTGCACCAACAGTCAAGGCATTCATGCCGAACAAGTCCTCGCGGCCATGTGGGGCTTGCCACGTGCCTAATTGTGGTGGACAGCGGAAGAGGTACACACCTTCCAAGAACAAAGTGGCTGGAAGCACCCAGAAGATATTTTCCTACTGTCCATCCACTAGGAAATCCACCACCTCTGGGTTTGATAATGTGGTGTACAGCAGCTTTGAACACTTTAAAAGTGTGGTGGATGCGGAGTTGGAAAAGAGGAGAACTGTGTAAATAACTGTAAATAACTGTGTAAATAACTTACCTGTGTGATGCCACTTTTCCTGTGCCATATGTAGGAGAGAGAAAGGGGCTTGTTTGTGTTTGTGTGTGTGTGTGTGTTTGTTTGTGTTTCAAAGTGCTTCAGCAAGTACAATCTATTTATTTATATAGTTCAAAAAAATGCACTTTACAGTTTTACTTAAGAATGTTCTTGTCTTTGTTTTTTATTATTATTTATGTTGCTGTTAAAATGCACTTTGTAGTATATTTTATATAAACATGTTCTGGCCTATGTTCAATATCAAGGCCAATCTAAACTCAATCATTTTAACCTTAATCAGTTCTGATCTAACACAATCAGTTTACATACCCTTTAGTGGTTGTTCATGTTCAGATAATCTGTGTTTTTGTCATGCGTGTTGTTTGTTTGTCTTTGTCAGCTTCATGTCTTTGTGATGTTTGTATGTCTTTGTCTGCTTCATGTTTAACAAAAGTTTGCCAAAGAAAACACACACAAAAAATGTAACAGACAGGAATGGCTTGAGCCTTTATTTGTTGATTGGTGACCTGAGTCTTTGGATAATCCTGTTCTTTATTGGGCTTTGGCCTGTACAAACCAATTGTTAATTTTTATCTTAAGTACAAGTTTGTGTTTTTAATTGTTAAGTGTTTTTGATTATTATTAATGCTATTTATGTGTGTGTGTCCTTGTGATGTTTGTATGTCTGTCAGCTCCATGTTTAACTAAATGTTTGCAAATGGTAGTAAATGTTTGTCTCTCGTCTTGTCTCGTGTTCTCGCTCGTAGATCTGTACCTTGTCGTGGTGAGCGAGCTTTAAACCAAACAGATCTTGTTTACTTGTGTTTTCATGCATTGCCTTTTAAATGAAACATTCTGGGTGAAAAATAAAAGTTGTAAAAGTATTTCAAGTATTTTGGAGTCTCTGTATGCTTGGGTTTCAGAAGGGGTGGGATAGTGTAAAAAAAAACACATCAAAGCAATAGTCCTTGTTTCTTCTCCGCCACTACCAGAGGTGTGAATACACTGTGTGGCTGTACCCCCTGGGTGGTCACAACAATGAGTTCTGTGAACGGCTCTGATGTCTTCCAGACAAAGTGAGAGTGCACTGATACATTGCACCCTTTCTTAATTCAGCCCAAAAATGTAACAATTGCACACTTTTCCACTTGACTATATGAATCTCATCAGTTACATGAACTCAAACTATGAAAATAATAAACAAAACATTCAGCAGACTAGTGGATTTCAATAAACTAGGCATTGTACATGACAATTTCTGTAAATAACACTTCAGGACGTTGACCACCAGATTGCACCATCCATTTTGATCATTTTCGATCGATCCCAGGGTTGAGGAATATGTACTTGGGGGGGTCATGAGCCATTCCCAGGCGGTCTCCCATCCAAGTACTAACCAGGCCCGACTCTGCTTAGCTTCCGAGATCAGACGAGATCGGGCGTTCTCAAAGTGGTATGGCCGTAAGCGAAATCTGCTGCCAAAAACGGGCTTTTTGAAGAAATTCATAGATTTTTCAGATTTTCTGAAGAAACTCTGCTGCCAAGACTGGGCTTTTTGAAGAAACTCAGAGACAATTTTTGTCATTTTGAACAAACTCTTAGACTCTTTTTTTTTTTTTTTTTTTTTTTTTTTAAACAAAAATGCTTACAGCACCTGGTATTCCCAGGCGGTCTCCCATCCAAGTACTAACCAGGCCCGACTCTGCTTAGCTTCCGAGATCAGACGAGATCGGGCATTCTCAAAGTGGTATGGCCGTAAGCGAAAGCTGCTGCCAAAAACGGGCTATTTAAAAGGTCATATTTTACATTTTCCCACCATTGTCTTTTGTCTTCGTTGTACATTGGGTCTTCTTCTCTCTCATCTAATATATTTTCCATCTCTTTTTTAAAACTTTCATTCTTTAAAACTTCAGTGTTTAAAATCCATACCCCAGGTCCCTTCGCGTCTCTTTTAAAATCCATCCTCATTAAAACCATTTTGTGATCGCTTAGGGTCGTGTCTTTATAAAATATTCCCTCAATAAAACATTCCAAATTTCTGGTACTTAAAAAATAGTCTATTCTGGTTTGGCACATAAAATTCCCAACCAACTGTCTTCTTGTAAATTCCTTCTTTTTCCCATTTCTTTCCCTCCACACATCAATCATATTTTTTCCTCCCATCAACGACCTTAGTTTTAAATCCCATCCGATTTAAAAACCATCCCATTTGCCATATCCATTTTACTAAAAACAGTGTTAAAATCCCCTGCAATCACCACCCTCCTCCATTTTTCAATTACGTCAGCTAAAACATTAAAATACCTTTTCTTTTCTTTTTCTTCATTGGGAGCGTGCACGTTCACTAAAATAAAATCATCTTCTTCCATCTTAATTTCTACAGCCATGCATTTCCCTTTTGTGTCCTTATACATTAGTTTTGCCTTGATACCTCTGTCTTTTCTTATTAACACCCCAACTCCTCCTCCTATTTTCCCCTCTCCATTATTAAAAAAGAATTCCCCTTCCCATCTTCTTTTAAAATCCTCCATTGCATTTTCTTTCCAGTTTGTCTCTTGCAATAAAATCACATCTTCATCTCTGCACAGTTCTTTAACTTTTTCAAATTTCACACCATTCATTAATCCTCTTGCATTAAAGGTCACAATTTTCAACACCATTAGATACAAAAACAAAAATTTTAGCATCAACATTTAGTTAGTCTATTCTCCTCCCCTTCCTTTACATCTCTTCCACAGTCTTGTTTCTCCTCTTGATTTTTTTTCCACACTTTACTTCTAGCTTTCTCTAAATTTGGTATTACCTTGTCTTTTCTTCTTCTTTTGTTGGTTGTTCCCGTAGTGCCGCCTTTGTCAATGTTTTCATTGTCTTTGTCCTTTCCATCCTCCTCACCAGTCTGTTCTTTCTCCTCTGGCTCTTCCGTCTCTGTTTGTCTAGTCTCGTTTATCTCCATCTGTTCCTCCATTTCCTCACTGTCCTGTGTTAGCTCAGTCTTTTCGATCTCGTTGTCATTGCCTATGCTTTCATTGTCCTCTCTTTGTGTCGCTCCAGTGTCCTCACGTTGCTCCTCTTCGTTGTCTGTCTCATGCATCTGCCCGCTCTCCCGCTCTTCCTCCTGTTGCTGATCGCTGTACCAGCATTCGCACTTATCCAGTGCACGCTTGCAGTCGGGACACCTCACCGCCTTGCAGTCCCTCGCGAAGTGGCCTGTTTCCTCACATTTAAAGCATTTAAAGTCCGGGCAGTCCTTCATCATATGCTCGGGGCTCATGCACAACCTGCAGGTTCTCACCTGCTGGCTATGTATCACCCTGAAGTATTGCGGACCTTCTCCCGTCTCGATTCTAGTGCTGTAGGGTAAGAAGGCCACTCCTTTCGGGAATCGCACCTTCAGGAACCTCGTTCCATCCTCAATGTGTGTGCCGTTCTACACTCTCCGCCTTATCTGAGAGATGGGAGTTACCCCCCATCCCTCCAGCTTCTGTAAAATATCTCCGTCATCCAGGTATGCGGGCAGATGCATGAAAGAGACAACAAATTCTTTGTTATTTAACTTTTTAATTTCACACATTTTTCCTTTAATCATCAATCCTTCATCCAGCTTATCAATATCTTCTTCCTTTTCGAATGTAATTTCATATTCTTTCATCATTTTGGGTCTTACCGCTAGAATGCTTGTCACGTCCATCTTGTCTTTCAATGCTTGAATTATGTCCTCTGCTTTCCCTTCTTGCACCTCCGCCAAATCAATTACCACCGTTGCTTCTTTGCTGTATGATCTTTTGTGTCTCTTTTCAGGTCCATCCTTTTCTCTTTGCCTTGTTTCCAGTCCGGTTTCCGTTTGCCGACGTGTTCCTCTTGCCAAATCCATGTCTGTTGCCGTTATTCCGTCCATTTTACAAAAACAAAAAACTAAAAAACTGAAACGATCCCTCCCGAACAGCAAGGCTGTTGGGAGGACAAGTAACAAAATAACAAAAAAGTACTCAAAAAACACTTATTTAGATCCAAATAAACACAAAAATAACACAAACGTTTGGGTGAACCTACTTCACCCCATTGCAGCCAACTCACTTCCTGTACTCACTAGCTCCCTCTGGCGTTCTCAAAGTGGTATGGCCGTAAGCGAAATCTGCTGCCAAAAACGGGCTACTGATACTGTCCACTATACTAACGAGGAGCTGCAGAGACAGGTAGTCCCCCCCGATCAGCGCGACTGCAGCTCGCTGCAAACAGCCTTCCCATTTTCAGGAACGGCCTCATGCGTCATTTTAGGCCATCGCTTCACAAGGAGCCAGTGCAGACAAAAAAATCATCTAATGCTATTTAAATATGAAGTGTCTGTATAAAAGGTGTTACGTTATTAAATTAGAGAGCTTGTTTTTTAATAAAAAGCTTGGTAGGTCAGGTCAATAAGTTCATGCCTTTTTTTTTCAGTGCCGGGTCCAAACAAAGAGAGTTTCAGTTCTGAGAGTTTCACCTGCCAGCTGCTAAGCGAGCATTCTTGCTGACCGCACAAGCCGGCATCCAGCCTACGTCCAACCGCCTGCGTTGGTGGTATAGTGGTGAGCATAGCTGCCTTCCAAGCAGTTGACCCGGGTTCGATTCCCGGCCAACGCATTGCCTTTTGTATGGCCAACTCCTTCTGTAACTCGTGGCTGTAGCAAAACTTTTGTATGGGTCTTTGGGCAGCAGTAAAGGACTAGGTCTCCCCGTCGGGGAATCGAACCCCGGTCTTCCGCGTGACAGGCGGAGATACTGTCCACTATACTAACGAGGAGCTGCAGAGACAGGTAGTCCCCCCCGATCAGCGCGACTGCAGCTCGCTGCAAACAGCCTTCCCATTTTCAGGAACGGCCTCATGCGTCATTTTAGGCCATCGCTTCACAAGGAGCCAGTGCAGACAAAAAAATCATCTAATGCTATTTAAATATGAAGTGTCTGTATAAAAGGTGTTACGTTATTAAATTAGAGAGCTTGTTTTTTAATAAAAAGCTTGGTAGGTCAGGTCAATAAGTTCATGCCTTTTTTTTTCAGTGCCGGGTCCAAACAAAGAGAGTTTCAGTTCTGAGAGTTTCACCTGCCAGCTGCTAAGCGAGCATTCTTGCTGACCGCACAAGCCGGCATCCAGCCTACGTCCAACCGCCTGCGTTGGTGGTATAGTGGTGAGCATAGCTGCCTTCCAAGCAGTTGACCCGGGTTCGATTCCCGGCCAACGCATTGCCTTTTGTATGGCCAACTCCTTCTGTAACTCGTGGCTGTAGCAAAACTTTTGTATGGGTCTTTGGGCAGCAGTAAAGGACTAGGTCTCCCCGTCGGGGAATCGAACCCCGGTCTTCCGCGTGACAGGCGGAGATACTGTCCACTATACTAACGAGGAGCTGCAGAGACAGGTAGTCCCCCCCGATCAGCGCGACTGCAGCTCGCTGCAAACAGCCTTCCCATTTTCAGGAACGGCCTCATGCGTCATATTTTCAGGAACGGCCTCATGCGTCATTTTAGGCCATCGCTTCACAAGGAGCCAGTGCAGACAAAAAAATCATCTAATGCTATTTAAATATGAAGTGTCTGTATAAAAGGTGTTACGTTATTAAATTAGAGAGCTTGTTTTTTAATAAAAAGCTTGGTAGGTCAGGTCAATAAGTTCATGCCTTTTTTTTTCAGTGCCGGGTCCAAACAAAGAGAGTTTCAGTTCTGAGAGTTTCACCTGCCAGCTGCTAAGCGAGCATTCTTGCTGACCGCACAAGCCGGCATCCAGCCTACGTCCAACCGCCTGCGTTGGTGGTATAGTGGTGAGCATAGCTGCCTTCCAAGCAGTTGACCCGGGTTCGATTCCCTGCCAACGCATTGCCTTTTGTATGGCCAACTCCTTCTGTAACTCGTGGCTGTAGCAAAACTTTTGTATGGGTCTTTGGGCAGCAGTAAAGGACTAGGTCTCCCCGTCGGGGAATCGAACCCCGGTCTTCCGCGTGACAGGCGGAGATACTGTCCACTATACTAACGAGGAGCTGCAGAGACAGGTAGTCCCCCCCGATCAGCGCGACTGCAGCTCGCTGCAAACAGCCTTCCCATTTTCAGGAACGGCCTCATGCGTCATTTTAGGCCATCGCTTCACAAGGAGCCAGTGCAGACAAAAAAATCATCTAATGCTATTTAAATATGAAGTGTCTGTATAAAAGGTGTTACGTTATTAAATTAGAGAGCTTGTTTTTTAATAAAAAGCTTGGTAGGTCAGGTCAATAAGTTCATGCCTTTTTTTTTCAGTGCCGGGTCCAAACAAAGAGAGTTTCAGTTCTGAGAGTTTCACCTGCCAGCTGCTAATGTGTTGCGAGCATTCTTGCTGACCGCACAAGCCGGCATCCAGCCTACGTCCAACCGCCTGCGTTGGTGGTATAGTGGTGAGCATAGCTGCCTTCCAAGCAGTTGACCCGGGTTCGATTCCCGGCCAACGCATTGCCTTTTGTATGGCCAACTCCTTCTGTAACTCGTGGCTGTAGCAAAACTTTTGTATGGGTCTTTGGGCAGCAGTAAAGGACTAGGTCTCCCCGTCGGGGAATCGAACCCCGGTCTTCCGCGTGACAGGCGGAGATACTGTCCACTATACTAACGAGGAGCTGCAGAGACAGGTAGTCCCCCCCAATCAGCGCGACTGCAGCTCGCTGCAAACAGCCTTCCCATTTTCAGGAACGGCCTCATGCGTCATTTTAGGCCATCGCTTCACAAGGAGCCAGTGCAGACAAAAAAATCATCTAATGCTATTTAAATATGAAGTGTCTGTATAAAAGGTGTTACGTTATTAAATTAGAGAGCTTGTTTTTTTTAATAAAAAGCTTGGTAGGTCAGGTCAATAAGTTCATGCCTTTTTTTTTCAGTGCCGGGTCCAAACAAAGAGAGTTTCAGTTCTGAGAGTTTCACCTGCCAGCTGCTAAGCGAGCATTCTTGCTGACCGCACAAGCCGGCATCCAGCCTACGTCCAACCGCCTGCGTTGGTGGTATAGTGGTGAGCATAGCTGCCTTCCAAGCAGTTGACCCGGGTTCGATTCCCGGCCAACGCATTGCCTTTTGTATGGCCAACTCCTTCTGTAACTCGTGGCTGTAGCAAAACTTTTGTATGGGTCTTTGGGCAGCAGTAAAGGACTAGGTCTCCCCGTCGGGGAATCGAACCCCGGTCTTCCGCGTGACAGGCGGAGATACTGTCCACTATACTAACGAGGAGCTGCAGAGACAGGTAGTCCCCCCCGATCAGCGCGACTGCAGCTCGCTGCAAACAGCCTTCCCATTTTCAGGAACGGCCTCATGCGTCATTTTAGGCCATCGCTTCACAAGGAGCCAGTGCAGACAAAAAATTCATCTAATGCTATTTAAATATGAAGTGTCTGTATAAAAGGTGTTACGTTATTAAATTAGAGAGCTTGTTTTTTAATAAAAAGCTTGGTAGGTCAGGTCAATAAGTTCATGCCTTTTTTTTTCAGTGCCGGGTCCAAACAAAGAGAGTTTCAGTTCTTAGAGTTTCACCTGCCAGCTGCTAATGTGTTGCGAGCATTCTTGCTGACCGCACAAGCCGGCATCCAGCCTACGTCCAACCGCCTGCGTTGGTGGTATAGTGGTGAGCATAGCTTCCTTCCAAGCAGTTGACCCGGGTTCGATTCCCGGCCAACGCATTGCCTTTTGTATGGCCAACTCCTTCTGTAACTCGTGGCTGTAGCAAAACTTTTGTATGGGTCTTTGGGCAGCAGTAAAGGACTAGGTCTCCCCGTCGGGGAATCGAACCCCGGTCTTCCGCGTGACAGGCGGAGATACTGTCCACTATACTAACGAGGAGCTGCAGAGACAGGTAGTCCCCCCCGATCAGCGCGACTGCAGCTCGCTGCAAACAGCCTTCCCATTTTCAGGAACGGCCTCATGCGTCATTTTAGGCCATCGCTTCACAAGGAGCCAGTGCAGACAAAAAAATCATCTAATGCTATTTAAATATGAAGTGTCTGTATAAAAGGTGTTACGTTATTAAATTAGAGAGCTTGTTTTTTAATAAAAAGCTTGGTAGGTCAGGTCAATAAGTTCATGCCTTTTTTTTTCAGTGCCGGGTCCAAACAAAGAGAGTTTCAGTTCTGAGAGTTTCACCTGCCAGCTGCTAAGCGAGCATTCTTGCTGACCGCACAAGCCGGCATCCAGCCTACGTCCAACCGCCTGCGTTGGTGGTATAGTGGTGAGCATAGCTGCCTTCCAAGCAGTTGACCTGGGTTCGATTCCCGGCCAACGCATTGCCTTTTGTATGGCCAACTCCTTCTGTAACTCGTGGCTGTAGCAAAACTTTTGTATGGGTCTTTGGGCAGCAGTAAAGGACTAGGTCTCCCCGTCGGGGAATCGAACCCCGGTCTTCCGCGTGACAGGCGGAGATACTGTCCACTATACTAACGAGGAGCTGCAGAGACAGGTAGTCCCCCCTGATCAGCGCGACTGCAGCTCGCTGCAAACAGCCTTCCCATTTTCAGGAACGGCCTCATGCGTCATTTTAGGCCATCGCTTCACAAGTAGCCAGTGCAGACAAAAAAATCATCTAATGCTATTTAAATATGAAGTGTCTGTATAAAAGGTGTTACGTTATTAAATTAGAGAGCTTGTTTTTTAATAAAAAGCTTGGTAGGTCAGGTCAATAAGTTCATGCCTTTTTTTTTCAGTGCCGGGTCCAAACAAAGAGAGTTTCAGTTCTGAGAGTTTCACCTGCCAGCTGCTAAGCGAGCATTCTTGCTGACCGCACAAGCCGGCATCCAGCCTACGTCCAACCGCCTGCGTTGGTGGTATAGTGGTGAGCATAGCTGCCTTCCAAGCAGTTGACCCGGGTTCGATTCCCGGCCAACGCATTGCCTTTTGTATGGCCAACTCCTTCTGTAACTCGTGGCTGTAGCAAAACTTTTGTATGGGTCTTTGGGCAGCAGTAAAGGACTAGGTCTCCCCGTCGGGGAATCGAACCCCGGTCTTCCGCGTGACAGGCGGAGATACTGTCCACTATACTAACGAGGAGCTGCAGAGACAGGTAGTCCCCCCCGATCAGCGCGACTGCAGCTCGCTGCAAACAGCCTTCCCATTTTCAGGAACGGCCTCATGCGTCATTTTAGGCCATCGCTTCACAAGGAGCCAGTGCAGACAAAAAAATCATCTAATGCTATTTAAATATGAAGTGTCTGTATAAAAGGTGTTACGTTATTAAATTAGAGAGCTTGTTTTTTAATAAAAAGCTTGGTAGGTCAGGTCAATAAGTTCATGCCTTTTTTTTTCAGTGCCGGGTCCAAACAAAGAGAGTTTCAGTTCTGAGAGTTTCACCTGCCAGCTGCTAAGCGAGCATTCTTGCTGACCGCACAAGCCGGCATCCAGCCTACGTCCAACCGCCTGCGTTGGTGGTATAGTGGTGAGCATAGCTGCCTTCCAAGCAGTTGACCCGGGTTCGATTCCCGGCCAACGCATTGCCTTTTGTATGGCCAACTCCTTCTGTAACTCGTGGCTGTAGCAAAACTTTTGTATGGGTCTTTGGGCAGCAGTAAAGGACTAGGTCTCCCCGTCGGGGAATCGAACCCCGGTCTTCCGCGTGACAGGCGGAGATACTGTCCACTATACTAACGAGGAGCTGCAGAGACAGGTAGTCCCCCCCGATCAGCGCGACTGCAGCTCGCTGCAAACAGCCTTCCCATTTTCAGGAACGGCCTCATGCGTCATATTTTCAGGAACGGCCTCATGCGTCATTTTAGGCCATCGCTTCACATGGAGCCAGTGCAGACAAAAAAATCATCTAATGCTATTTAAATATGAAGTGTCTGTATAAAAGGTGTTACGTTATTAAATTAGAGAGCTTGTTTTTTAATAAAAAGCTTGGTAGGTCAGGTCAATAAGTTCATGCCTTTTTTTTTCAGTGCCGGGTCCAAACAAAGAGAGTTTCAGTTCTGAGAGTTTCACCTGCCAGCTGCTAAGCGAGCATTCTTGCTGACCGCACAAGCCGGCATCCAGCCTACGTCCAACCGCCTGCGTTGGTGGTATAGTGGTGAGCATAGCTGCCTTCCAAGCAGTTGACCCGGGTTCGATTCCCGGCCAACGCATTGCCTTTTGTATGGCCAACTCCTTCTGTAACTCGTGGCTGTAGCAAAACTTTTGTATGGGTCTTTGGGCAGCAGTAAAGGACTAGGTCTCCCCGTCGGGGAATCGAACCCCGGTCTTCCGCGTGACAGGCGGAGATACTGTCCACTATACTAACGAGGAGCTGCAGAGACAGGTAGTCCCCCCCGATCAGCGCGACTGCAGCTCGCTGCAAACAGCCTTCCCATTTTCAGGAACGGCCTCATGCGTCATTTTAGGCCATCGCTTCACAAGGAGCCAGTGCAGACAAAAAAATCATCTAATGCTATTTAAATATGAAGTGTCTGTATAAAAGGTGTTACGTTATTAAATTAGAGAGCTTGTTTTTTAATAAAAAGCTTGGTAGGTCAGGTCAATAAGTTCATGCCTTTTTTTTTCAGTGCCGGGTCCAAACAAAGAGAGTTTCAGTTCTGAGAGTTTCACCTGCCAGCTGCTAAGCGAGCATTCTTGCTGACCGCACAAGCCGGCATCCAGCCTACGTCCAACCGCCTGCGTTGGTGGTATAGTGGTGAGCATAGCTGCCTTCCAAGCAGTTGACCCGGGTTCGATTCCCGGCCAACGCATTGCCTTTTGTATGGCCAACTCCTTCTGTAACTCGTGGCTGTAGCAAAACTTTTGTATGGGTCTTTGGGCAGCAGTAAAGGACTAGGTCTCCCCGTCGGGGAATCGAACCCCGGTCTTCCGCGTGACAGGCGGAGATACTGTCCACTATACTAACGAGGAGCTGCAGAGACAGGTAGTCCCCCCCGATCAGCGCGACTGCAGCTCGCTGCAAACAGCCTTCCCATTTTCAGGAACGGCCTCATGCGTCATTTTAGGCCATCGCTTCACAAGGAGCCAGTGCAGACAAAAAAATCATCTAATGCTATTTAAATATGAAGTGTCTGTATAAAAGGTGTTACGTTATTAAATTAGAGAGCTTGTTTTTTAATAAAAAGCTTGGTAGGTCAGGTCAATAAGTTCATGCCTTTTTTTTTCAGTGCCGGGTCCAAACAAAGAGAGTTTCAGTTCTGAGAGTTTCACCTGCCAGCTGCTAAGCGAGCATTCTTGCTGACCGCACAAGCCGGCATCCAGCCTACGTCCAACCGCCTGCGTTGGTGGTATAGTGGTGAGCATAGCTGCCTTCCAAGCAGTTGACCCGGGTTCGATTCCCGGCCAACGCATTGCCTTTTGTATGGCCAACTCCTTCTGTAACTCGTGGCTGTAGCAAAACTTTTGTATGGGTCTTTGGGCAGCAGTAAAGGACTAGGTCTCCCCGTCGGGGAATCGAACCCCGGTCTTCCGCGTGACAGGCGGAGATACTGTCCACTATACTAACGAGGAGCTGCAGAGACAGGTAGTCCCCCCCGATCAGCGCGACTGCAGCTCGCTGCAAACAGCCTTCCCATTTTCAGGAATGGCCTCATGCGTCATTTTAGGCCATCGCTTCACAAGGAGCCAGTGCAGACAAAAAAATCATCTAATGCTATTTAAATATGAAGTGTCTGTATAAAAGGTGTTACGTTATTAAATTAGAGAGCTTGTTTTTTAATAAAAAGCTTGGTAGGTCAGGTCAATAAGTTCATGCCTTTTTTTTTCAGTGCCGGGTCCAAACAAAGAGAGTTTCAGTTCTGAGAGTTTCACCTGCCAGCTGCTAAGCGAGCATTCTTGCTGACCGCACAAGCCGGCATCCAGCCTACATCCAACCGCCTGCGTTGGTGGTATAGTGGTGAGCATAGCTGCCTTCCAAGCAGTTGACCCGGGTTCGATTCCCGGCCAACGCATTGCCTTTTGTATGGCCAACTCCTTTTGTAACTCGTGGCTGTAGCAAAACTTTTGTATGGGTCTTTGGGCAGCAGTAAAGGACTAGGTCTCCCCGTCGGGGAATCGAACCCCGGTCTTCCGCGTGACAGGCGGAGATACTGTCCACTATACTAACGAGGAGCTGCAGAGACAGGTAGTCCCCCCCGATCAGCGCGACTGCAGCTCGCTGCAAACAGCCTTCCCATTTTCAGGAACGGCCTCATGCGTCATTTTAGGCCATCGCTTCACAAGGAGCCAGTGCAGACAAAAAATTCATCTAATGCTATTTAAATATGAAGTGTCTGTATAAAAGGTGTTACGTTATTAAATTAGAGAGCTTGTTTTTTAATAAAAAGCTTGGTAGGTCAGGTCAATAAGTTCATGCCTTTTTTTTTCAGTGCCGGGTCCAAACAAAGAGAGTTTCAGTTCTGAGAGTTTCACCTGCCAGCTGCTAATGTGTTGCGAGCATTCTTGCTGACCGCACAAGCCGGCATCCAGCCTACGTCCAACCGCCTGCGTTGGTGGTGTAGTGGTGAGCATAGCTTCCTTCCAAGCAGTTGACCCGGGTTCGATTCCCGGCCAACGCATTGCCTTTTGTATGGCCAACTCCTTCTGTAACTCGTGGCTGTAGCAAAACTTTTGTATGGGTCTTTGGGCAGCAGTAAAGGACTAGGTCTCCCCGTCGGGGAATCGAACCCCGGTCTTCCGCGTGACAGGCGGAGATACTGTCCACTATACTAACGAGGAGCTGCAGAGACAGGTAGTCCCCCCCGATCAGCGCGACTGCAGCTCGCTGCAAACAGCCTTCCCATTTTCAGGAACGGCCTCATGCGTCATTTTAGGCCATCGCTTCACAAGGAGCCAGTGCAGACAAAAAAATCATCTAATGCTATTTAAATATGAAGTGTCTGTATAAAAGGTGTTACGTTATTAAATTAGAGAGCTTGTTTTTTAATAAAAAGCTTGGTAGGTCAGGTCAATAAGTTCATGCCTTTTTTTTTCAGTGCCGGGTCCAAACAAAGAGAGTTTCAGTTCTGAGAGTTTCACCTGCCAGCTGCTAAGCGAGCATTCTTGCTGACCGCACAAGCCGGCATCCAGCCTACGTCCAACCGCCTGCGTTGGTGGTATAGTGGTGAGCATAGCTGCCTTCCAAGCAGTTGACCTGGGTTCGATTCCCGGCCAACGCATTGCCTTTTGTATGGCCAACTCCTTCTGTAACTCGTGGCTGTAGCAAAACTTTTGTATGGGTCTTTGGGCAGCAGTAAAGGACTAGGTCTCCCCGTCGGGGAATCGAACCCCGGTCTTCCGCGTGACAGGCGGAGATACTGTCCACTATACTAACGAGGAGCTGCAGAGACAGGTAGTCCCCCCTGATCAGCGCGACTGCAGCTCGCTGCAAACAGCCTTCCCATTTTCAGGAACGGCCTCATGCGTCATTTTAGGCCATCGCTTCACAAGTAGCCAGTGCAGACAAAAAAATCATCTAATGCTATTTAAATATGAAGTGTCTGTATAAAAGGTGTTACGTTATTAAATTAGAGAGCTTGTTTTTTAATAAAAAGCTTGGTAGGTCAGGTCAATAAGTTCATGCCTTTTTTTTTCAGTGCCGGGTCCAAACAAAGAGAGTTTCAGTTCTGAGAGTTTCACCTGCCAGCTGCTAAGCGAGCATTCTTGCTGACCGCACAAGCCGGCATCCAGCCTACGTCCAACCGCCTGCGTTGGTGGTATAGTGGTGAGCATAGCTGCCTTCCAAGCAGTTGACCCGGGTTCGATTCCCGGCCAACGCATTGCCTTTTGTATGGCCAACTCCTTCTGTAACTCGTGGCTGTAGCAAAACTTTTGTATGGGTCTTTGGGCAGCAGTAAAGGACTAGGTCTCCCCGTCGGGGAATCGAACCCCGGTCTTCCGCGTGACAGGCGGAGATACTGTCCACTATACTAACGAGGAGCTGCAGAGACAGGTAGTCCCCCCCGATCAGCGCGACTGCAGCTCGCTGCAAACAGCCTTCCCATTTTCAGGAACGGCCTCATGCGTCATTTTAGGCCATCGCTTCACAAGGAGCCAGTGCAGACAAAAAAATCATCTAATGCTATTTAAATATGAAGTGTCTGTATAAAAGGTGTTACGTTATTAAATTAGAGAGCTTGTTTTTTAATAAAAAGCTTGGTAGGTCAGGTCAATAAGTTCATGCCTTTTTTTTTCAGTGCCGGGTCCAAACAAAGAGAGTTTCAGTTCTGAGAGTTTCACCTGCCAGCTGCTAAGCGAGCATTCTTGCTGACCGCACAAGCCGGCATCCAGCCTACGTCCAACCGCCTGCGTTGGTGGTATAGTGGTGAGCATAGCTGCCTTCCAAGCAGTTGACCCGGGTTCGATTCCCGGCCAACGCATTGCCTTTTGTATGGCCAACTCCTTCTGTAACTCGTGGCTGTAGCAAAACTTTTGTATGGGTCTTTGGGCAGCAGTAAAGGACTAGGTCTCCCCGTCGGGGAATCGAACCCCGGTCTTCCGCGTGACAGGCGGAGATACTGTCCACTATACTAACGAGGAGCTGCAGAGACAGGTAGTCCCCCCCGATCAGCGCGACTGCAGCTCGCTGCAAACAGCCTTCCCATTTTCAGGAACGGCCTCATGCGTCATATTTTCAGGAACGGCCTCATGCGTCATTTTAGGCCATCGCTTCACAAGGAGCCAGTGCAGACAAAAAAATCATCTAATGCTATTTAAATATGAAGTGTCTGTATAAAAGGTGTTACGTTATTAAATTAGAGAGCTTGTTTTTTAATAAAAAGCTTGGTAGGTCAGGTCAATAAGTTCATGCCTTTTTTTTTCAGTGCCGGGTCCAAACAAAGAGAGTTTCAGTTCTGAGAGTTTCACCTGCCAGCTGCTAAGCGAGCATTCTTGCTGACCGCACAAGCCGGCATCCAGCCTACGTCCAACCGCCTGCGTTGGTGGTATAGTGGTGAGCATAGCTGCCTTCCAAGCAGTTGACCCGGGTTCGATTCCCGGCCAACGCATTGCCTTTTGTATGGCCAACTCCTTCTGTAACTCGTGGCTGTAGCAAAACTTTTGTATGGGTCTTTGGGCAGCAGTAAAGGACTAGGTCTCCCCGTCGGGGAATCGAACCCCGGTCTTCCGCGTGACAGGCGGAGATACTGTCCACTATACTAACGAGGAGCTGCAGAGACAGGTAGTCCCCCCCGATCAGCGCGACTGCAGCTCGCTGCAAACAGCCTTCCCATTTTCAGGAACGGCCTCATGCGTCATTTTAGGCCATCGCTTCACAAGGAGCCAGTGCAGACAAAAAAATCATCTAATGCTATTTAAATATGAAGTGTCTGTATAAAAGGTGTTACGTTATTAAATTAGAGAGCTTGTTTTTTAATAAAAAGCTTGGTAGGTCAGGTCAATAAGTTCATGCCTTTTTTTTTCAGTGCCGGGTCCAAACAAAGAGAGTTTCAGTTCTGAGAGTTTCACCTGCCAGCTGCTAAGCGAGCATTCTTGCTGACCGCACAAGCCGGCATCCAGCCTACGTCCAACCGCCTGCGTTGGTGGTATAGTGGTGAGCATAGCTGCCTTCCAAGCAGTTGACCCGGGTTCGATTCCCGGCCAACGCATTGCCTTTTGTATGGCCAACTCCTTCTGTAACTCGTGGCTGTAGCAAAACTTTTGTATGGGTCTTTGGGCAGCAGTAAAGGACTAGGTCTCCCCGTCGGGGAATCGAACCCCGGTCTTCCGCGTGACAGGCGGAGATACTGTCCACTATACTAACGAGGAGCTGCAGAGACAGGTAGTCCCCCCCGATCAGCACGACTGCAGCTCGCTGCAAACAGCCTTCCCATTTTCAGGAACGGCCTCATGCGTCATTTTAGGCCATCGCTTCACAAGGAGCCAGTGCAGACAAAAAAATCATCTAATGCTATTTAAATATGAAGTGTCTGTATAAAAGGTGTTACGTTATTAAATTAGAGAGCTTGTTTTTTAATAAAAAGCTTGGTAGGTCAGGTAAGTTCATGCCTTTTTTTTTCAGTGCCGGGTCCAAACAAAGAGAGTTTCAGTTCTGAGAGTTTCACCTGCCAGCTGCTAAGCGAGCATTCTTGCTGACCGCACAAGCCGGCATCCAGCCTACGTCCAACCGCCTGCGTTGGTGGTATAGTGGTGAGCATAGCTGCCTTCCAAGCAGTTGACCCGGGTTCGATTCCCGGCCAACGCTTTGCCTTTTGTGTGGCCAACTCCTTCTGTAACTCGTGGCTGTAGCAAAACTTTTGTATGGGTCTTTGGGCAGCAGTAAAGGACTAGGCCTCCCCGTCGGGGAATCGAACCCCGGTCTTCCGCGTGACAGGCGGAGATACTGTCCACTATACTAACGAGGAGCTGCAGAGACAGGTAGTCCCCCCCGATCAGCGCGACTGCAGCTCGCTGCAAACAGCCTTCCCATTTTCAGGAACGGCCTCATGCGTCATTTTAGGCCATCGCTTCACAAGGAGCCAGTGCAGACAAAAAAATCATCTAATGCTATTTAAATATGAAGTGTCTGTATAAAAGGTGTTTTGTTATTAAATTAGAGAGCTTGTTTTTTAATAAAAAGCTTGGTAGGTCAGGTCAATAAGTTCATGCCTTTTTTTTTCAGTGCCGGGTCCAAACAAAGAGAGTTTCAGGTCTGAGAGTTTCACCTGCCAGCTGCTAAGCGAGCATTCTTGCTGACCGCACAAGCCGGCATCCAGCCTACGTCCAACCGCCTGCGTTGGTGGTATAGTGGTGAGCATAGCTGCCTTCCAAGCAGTTGACCCGGGTTCGATTCCCGGCCAACGCATTGCCTTTTGTATGGCCAACTCCTTCTGTAACTCGTGGCTGTAGCAAAACTTTTGTATGGGTCTTTGGGCAGCAGTAAAGGACTAGGCCTCCCCGTCGGGGAATCGAACCCCGGTCTTCCGCGTGACAGGCGGAGATACTGTCCACTATACTAACGAGGAGCTGCAGAGACAGGTAGTCCCCCCCGATCAGCGCGACTGCAGCTCGCTGCAAACAGCCTTCCCATTTTCAGGAACGGCCTCATGCGTCATTTTAGGCCATCGCTTCACAAGGAGCCAGTGCAGACAAAAAAATCATCTAATGCTATTTAAATATGAAGTGTCTGTATAAAAGGTGTTACGTTATTAAATTAGAGAGCTTGTTTTTTAATAAAAAGCTTGGTAGGTCAGGTCAATAAGTTCATGCCTTTTTTTTTCAGTGCCGGGTCCAAACAAAGAGAGTTTCAGTTCTGAGAGTTTCACCTGCCAGCTGCTAAGCGAGCATTCTTGCTGACCGCACAAGCCGGCATCCAGCCTACGTCCAACCGCCTGCGTTGGTGGTATAGTGGTGAGCATAGCTGCCTTCCAAGCAGTTGACCCGGGTTCGATTCCCGGCCAACGCATTGCCTTTTGTATGGCCAACTCCTTCTGTAACTCGTGGCTGTAGCAAAACTTTTGTATGGGTCTTTGGGCAGCAGTAAAGGACTAGGTCTCCCCGTCGGGGAATCGAACCCCGGTCTTCCGCGTGACAGGCGGAGATACTGTCCACTATACTAACGAGGAGCTGCAGAGACAGGTAGTCCCCCCCGATCAGCGCGACTGCAGCTCGCTGCAAACAGCCTTCCCATTTTCAGGAACGGCCTCATGCGTCATTTTAGGCCATCGCTTCACAAGGAGCCAGTGCAGACAAAAAAATCATCTAATGCTATTTAAATATGAAGTGTCTGTATAAAAGGTGTTACGTTATTAAATTAGAGAGCTTGTTTTTTAATAAAAAGCTTGGTAGGTCAGGTCAATAAGTTCATGCCTTTTTTTTTCAGTGCCGGGTCCAAACAAAGAGAGTTTCAGTTCTGAGAGTTTCACCTGCCAGCTGCTAAGCGAGCATTCTTGCTGACCGCACAAGCCGGCATCCAGCCTACGTCCAGCCGCCTGCGTTGGTGGTATAGTGGTGAGCATAGCTGCCTTCCAAGCAGTTGACCCGGGTTCGATTCCCGGCCAACCCATTGCCTTTTGTGTGGCCAACTCCTTCTGTAACTCGTGGCTGTAGCAAAACTTTTGTATGGGTCTTTGGGCAGCAATAAAGGACTAGGTCTCCCCGTCGGGGAATCGAACCCCGGTCTTCCGCGTGACAGGCGGAGATACTGTCCACTATACTAACGAGGAGCTGCAGAGACAGGTAGTCCCCCCCGATCAGCGCGACTGCAGCTCGCTGCAAACAGCCTTCCCATTTTCAGGAACGGCCTCATGCGTCATTTTAGGCCATCGCTTCACAAGGAGCCAGTGCAGACAAAAAAATCATCTAATGCTATTTAAATATGAAGTGTCTGTATAAAAGGTGTTACGTTATTAAATTAGAGAGCTTGTTTTTTAATAAAAAGCTTGGTAGGTCAGGTCAATAAGTTCATGCCTTTTTTTTTCAGTGCCGGGTCCAAACAAAGAGAGTTTCAGTTCTGAGAGTTTCACCTGCCAGCTGCTAAGCGAGCATTCTTGCTGACCGCACAAGCCGGCATCCAGCCTACGTCCAACCGCCTGCGTTGGTGGTATAGTGGTGAGCATAGCTGCCTTCCAAGCAGTTGACCCGGGTTCGATTCCCGGCCAACGCATTGCCTTTTGTATGGCCAACTCCTTCTGTAACTCGTGGCTGTAGCAAAACTTTTGTATGGGTCTTTGGGCAGCAGTAAAGGACTAGGTCTCCCCGTCGGGGAATCGAACCCCGGTCTTCCGCGTGACAGGCGGAGATACTGTCCACTATACTAACAAGGAGCTGCAGAGACAGGTAGTCCCCCCCGATCAGCGTGACTGCAGCTCGCTGCAAACAGCCTTCCCATTTTCAGGAACGGCCTCATGCGTCATTTTAGGCCATCGCTTCACAAGGAGCCAGTGCAGACAAAAAAATCATCTAATGCTATTTAAATATGAAGTGTCTGTATAAAAGGTGTTACGTTATTAAATTAGAGAGCTTGTTTTTTAATAAAAAGCTTGGTAGGTCAGGTCAATAAGTTCATGCCTTTTTTTTTCAGTGCCGGGTCCAAACAAAGAGAGTTTCAGTTCTGAGAGTTTCACCTGCCAGCTGCTAAGCGAGCATTCTTGCTGACCGCACAAGCCGGCATCCAGCCTACGTCCAACCGCCTGCGTTGGTGGTATAGTGGTGAGCATAGCTGCCTTCCAAGCAGTTGACCCGGGTTCGATTCCCGGCCAACGCATTGCCTTTTGTATGGCCAACTCCTTCTGTAACTCGTGGCTGTAGCAAAACTTTTGTATGGGTCTTTGGGCAGCAGTAAAGGACTAGGTCTCCCCGTCGGGGAATCGAACCCCGGTCTTCCGCGTGACAGGCGGAGATACTGTCCACTATACTAACGAGGAGCTGCAGAGACAGGTAGTCCCCCCCGATCAGCACGACTGCAGCTCGCTGCAAACAGCCTTCCCATTTTCAGGAACGGCCTCATGCGTCATTTTAGGCCATCGCTTCACAAGGAGCCAGTGCAGACAAAAAAATCATCTAATGCTATTTAAATATGAAGTGTCTGTATAAAAGGTGTTACGTTATTAAATTAGAGAGCTTGTTTTTTAATAAAAAGCTTGGTAGGTCAGGTCAATAAGTTCATGCCTTTTTTTTTCAGTGCCGGGTCCAAACAAAGAGAGTTTCAGTTCTGAGAGTTTCACCTGCCAGCTGCTAAGCGAGCATTCTTGCTGACCACACAAGCCGGCATCCAGCCTACGTCCAACCGCCTGCGTTGGTGGTATAGTGGTGAGCATAGCTGCCTTCCAAGCAGTTGACCCGGGTTCGATTCCCGGCCAACGCATTGCCTTTTGTATGGCCAACTCCTTCTGTAACTCGTGGCTGTAGCAAAACTTTTGTATGGGTCTTTGGGCAGCAGTAAAGGACTAGGTCTCCCCGTCGGGGAATCGAACCCCGGTCTTCCGCGTGACAGGCGGAGATACTGTCCACTATACTAACGAGGAGCTGCAGAGACAGGTAGTCCCCCCCGATCAGCGCGACTGCAGCTCGCTGCAAACAGCCTTCCCATTTTCAGGAACGGCCTCATGCGTCATTTTAGGCCATCGCTTCACAAGGAGCCAGTGCAGACAAAAAAATCATCTAATGCTATTTAAATATGAAGTGTCTGTATAAAAGGTGTTACGTTATTAAATTAGAGAGCTTGTTTTTTAATAAAAAGCTTGGTAGGTCAGGTCAATAAGTTCATGCCTTTTTTTTTCAGTG
Organism: Rutilus rutilus; assembly: GCF_951802725.1. NCBI lineage: Eukaryota > Metazoa > Chordata > Actinopteri > Cypriniformes > Leuciscidae > Rutilus > Rutilus rutilus. The sequence goes on along the minus strand of NC_140212.1, from coordinate 25,776,606 downwards.
CCGGGTCCAAACAAAGAGAGTTTCAGTTCTGAGAGTTTCACCTGCCAGCTGCTAAGCGAGCATTCTTGCTGACCGCACAAGCCGGCATCCAGCCTACGTCCAACCGCCTGCGTTGGTGGTATAGTGGTGAGCATAGCTGCCTTCCAAGCAGTTGACCCGGGTTCGATTCCCGGCCAACGCATTGCCTTTTGTATGGCCAACTCCTTCTGTAACTCGTGGCTGTAGCAAAACTTTTGTATGGGTCTTTGGGCAGCAGTAAAGGACTAGGTCTCCCCGTCGGGGAATCGAACCCCGGTCTTCCGCGTGACAGGCGGAGATACTGTCCACTATACTAACGAGGAGCTGCAGAGACAGGTAGTCCCCCCCGATCAGCGCGACTGCAGCTCGCTGCAAACAGCCTTCCCATTTTCAGGAACGGCCTCATGCGTCATTTTAGGCCATCGCTTCACAAGGAGCCAGTGCAGACAAAAAAATCATCTAATGCTATTTAAATATGAAGTGTCTGTATAAAAGGTGTTACGTTATTAAATTAGAGAGCTTGTTTTTTAATAAAAAGCTTGGTAGGTCAGGTCAATAAGTTCATGCCTTTTTTTTTCAGTGCCGGGTCCAAACAAAGAGAGTTTCAGTTCTGAGAGTTTCACCTGCCAGCTGCTAAGCGAGCATTCTTGCTGACCGCACAAGCCGGCATCCAGCCTACGTCCAACCGCCTGCGTTGGTGGTATAGTGGTGAGCATAGCTTCCTTCCAAGCAGTTGACCCGGGTTCGATTCCCGGCCAACGCATTGCCTTTTGTATGGCCAACTCCTTCTGTAACTCGTGGCTGTAGCAAAACTTTTGTATGGGTCTTTGGGCAGCAGTAAAGGACTAGGTCTCCCCGTCGGGGAATCGAACCCCGGTCTTCCGCGTGACAGGCGGAGATACTGTCCACTATACTAACGAGGAGCTGCAGAGACAGGTAGTCCCCCCCGATCAGCGTGACTGCAGCTCGCTGCAAACAGCCTTCCCATTTTCAGGAACGGCCTCATGCGTCATTTTAGGCCATCGCTTCACAAGGAGCCAGTGCAGACAAAAAAATCATCTAATGCTATTTAAATATGAAGTGTCTGTATAAAAGGTGTTACGTTATTAAATTAGAGAGCTTGTTTTTTAATAAAAAGCTTGGTAGGTCAGGTCAATAAGTTCATGCCTTTTTTTTTCAGTGCCGGGTCCAAACAAAGAGAGTTTCAGTTCTGAGAGTTTCACCTGCCAGCTGCTAAGCGAGCATTCTTGCTGACCGCACAAGCCGGCATCCAGCCTACGTCCAACCGCCTGCGTTGGTGGTATAGTGGTGAGCATAGCTGCCTTCCAAGCAGTTGACCTGGGTTCGATTCCCGGCCAACGCATTGCCTTTTGTATGGCCAACTCCTTCTGTAACTCGTGGCTGTAGCAAAACTTTTGTATGGGTCTTTGGGCAGCAGTAAAGGACTAGGTCTCCCCGTCGGGGAATCGAACCCCGGTCTTCCGCGTGACAGGCGGAGATACTGTCCACTATACTAACGAGGAGCTGCAGAGACAGGTAGTTCCCCCCGATCAGCGCGACTGCAGCTCGCTGCAAACAGCCTTCCCATTTTCAGGAACGGCCTCATGCGTCATTTTAGGCCATCGCTTCACAAGTAGCCAGTGCAGACAAAAAAATCATCTAATGCTATTTAAATATGAAGTGTCTGTATAAAAGGTGTTACGTTATTAAATTAGAGAGCTTGTTTTTTAATAAAAAGCTTGGTAGGTCAGGTCAATAAGTTCATGCCTTTTTTTTCAGTGCCGGGTCCAAACAAAGAGAGTTTCAGTTCTGAGAGTTTCACCTGCCAGCTGCTAAGCGAGCATTCTTGCTGACCGCACAAGCCGGCATCCAGCCTACGTCCAACCGCCTGCGTTGGTGGTATAGTGGTGAGCATAGCTGCCTTCCAAGCAGTTGACCCGGGTTCGATTCCCGGCCAACGCATTGCCTTTTGTATGGCCAACTCCTTCTGTAACTCGTGGCTGTAGCAAAACTTTTGTATGGGTCTTTGGGCAGCAGTAAAGGACTAGGTCTCCCCGTCGGGGAATCGAACCCCGGTCTTCCGCGTGACAGGCGGAGATACTGTCCACTATACTAACGAGGAGCTGCAGAGACAGGTAGTCCCCCCCGATCAGCGCGACTGCAGCTCGCTGCAAACAGCCTTCCCATTTTCAGGAACGGCCTCATGCGTCATTTTAGGCCATCGCTTCACAAGGAGCCAGTGCAGACAAAAAAATCATCTAATGCTATTTAAATATGAAGTGTCTGTATAAAAGGTGTTACGTTATTAAATTAGAGAGCTTGTTTTTTAATAAAAAGCTTGGTAGGTCAGGTCAATAAGTTCATGCCTTTTTTTTTCAGTGCCGGGTCCAAACAAAGAGAGTTTCAGTTCTGAGAGTTTCACCTGCCAGCTGCTAAGCGAGCATTCTTGCTGACCGCACAAGCCGGCATCCAGCCTACGTCCAACCGCCTGCGTTGGTGGTATAGTGGTGAGCATAGCTGCCTTCCAAGCAGTTGACCCGGGTTCGATTCCCGGCCAACGCATTGCCTTTTGTATGGCCAACTCCTTCTGTAACTCGTGGCTGTAGCAAAACTTTTGTATGGGTCTTTGGGCAGCAGTAAAGGACTAGGTCTCCCCGTCGGGGAATCGAACCCCGGTCTTCCGCGTGACAGGCGGAGATACTGTCCACTATACTAACGAGGAGCTGCAGAGACAGGTAGTCCCCCCCGATCAGCGCGACTGCAGCTCGCTGCAAACAGCCTTCCCATTTTCAGGAACGGCCTCATGCGTCATATTTTCAGGAACGGCCTCATGCGTCATTTTAGGCCATCGCTTCACAAGGAGCCAGTGCAGACAAAAAAATCATCTAATGCTATTTAAATATGAAGTGTCTGTATAAAAGGTGTTACGTTATTAAATTAGAGAGCTTGTTTTTTAATAAAAAGCTTGGTAGGTCAGGTCAATAAGTTCATGCCTTTTTTTTTCAGTGCCGGGTCCAAACAAAGAGAGTTTCAGTTCTGAGAGTTTCACCTGCCAGCTGCTAAGCGAGCATTCTTGCTGACCGCACAAGCCGGCATCCAGCCTACGTCCAACCGCCTGCGTTGGTGGTATAGTGGTGAGCATAGCTGCCTTCCAAGCAGTTGACCCGGGTTCGATTCCCGGTCAACGCATTGCCTTTTGTATGGCCAACTCCTTCTGTAACTCGTGGCTGTAGCAAAACTTTTGTATGGGTCTTTGGGCAGCAGTAAAGGACTAGGTCTCCCCGTCGGGGAATCGAACCCCGGTCTTCCGCGTGACAGGCGGAGATACTGTCCACTATACTAACGAGGAGCTGCAGAGACAGGTAGTCCCCCCCGATCAGCGCGACTGCAGCTCGCTGCAAACAGCCTTCCCATTTTCAGGAACGGCCTCATGCGTCATATTTTCAGGAACGGCCTCATGCGTCATTTTAGGCCATCGCTTCACAAGGAGCCAGTGCAGACAAAAAAATCATCTAATGCTATTTAAATATGAAGTGTCTGTATAAAAGGTGTTACGTTATTAAATTAGAGAGCTTGTTTTTTAATAAAAAGCTTGGTAGGTCAGGTCAATAAGTTCATGCCTTTTTTTTTCAGTGCCGGGTCCAAACAAAGAGAGTTTCAGTTCTGAGAGTTTCACCTGCCAGCTGCTAAGCGAGCATTCTTGCTGACCGCACAAGCCGGCATCCAGCCTACGTCCAACCGCCTGCGTTGGTGGTATAGTGGTGAGCATAGCTGCCTTCCAAGCAGTTGACCCGGGTTCGATTCCCGGCCAACGCATTGCCTTTTGTGTGGCCAACTCCTTCTGTAACTCGTGGCTGTAGCAAAACTTTTGTATGGGTCTTTGGGCAGCAGTAAAGGACTAGGCCTCCCCGTCGGGGAATCGAACCCCGGTCTTCCGCGTGACAGGCGGAGATACTGTCCACTATACTAACGAGGAGCTGCAGAGACAGGTAGTCCCCCCCGATCAGCGCGACTGCAGCTCGCTGCAAACAGCCTTCCCATTTTCAGGAACGGCCTCATGCGTCATTTTAGGCCATCGCTTCACAAGGAGCCAGTGCAGACAAAAAAATCATCTAATGCTATTTAAATATGAAGTGTCTGTATAAAAGGTGTTACGTTATTAAATTAGAGAGCTTGTTTTTTAATAAAAAGCTTGGTAGGTCAGGTCAATAAGTTCATGCCTTTTTTTTTCAGTGCCGGGTCCAAACAAAGAGAGTTTCAGGTCTGAGAGTTTCACCTGCCAGCTGCTAAGCGAGCATTCTTGCTGACCGCACAAGCCGGCATCCAGCCTACGTCCAACCGCCTGCGTTGGTGGTATAGTGGTGAGCATAGCTGCCTTCCAAGCAGTTGACCCGGGTTCGATTCCCGGGTCAACTGCTTGGAAGGCAGCTATGCTCACCACTATACCACCAACGCAGGCGGTTGGACGTAGGCTGGATGCCGGCTTGTGCGGTCAGCAAGAATGCTCGCTTAGCAGCTGGCAGGTGAAACTCTCAGACCTGAAACTATTTTCAGGAACGGCCTCATGCGTCATTTTAGGCCATCGCTTCACAAGGAGCCAGTGCAGACAAAAAAATCATCTAATGCTATTTAAATATGAAGTGTCTGTATAAAAGGTGTTACGTTATTAAATTAGAGAGCTTGTTTTTTAATAAAAAGCTTGGTAGGTCAGGTCAATAAGTTCATGCCTTTTTTTTTCAGTGCCGGGTCCAAACAAAGAGAGTTTCAGTTCTGAGAGTTTCACCTGCCAGCTGCTAAGCGAGCATTCTTGCTGACCGCACAAGCCGGCATCCAGCCTACGTCCAACCGCCTGCGTTGGTGGTATAGTGGTGAGCATAGCTGCCTTCCAAGCAGTTGACCCGGGTTCGATTCCCGGCCAACGCATTGCCTTTTGTATGGCCAACTCCTTCTGTAACTCGTGGCTGTAGCAAAACTTTTGTATGGGTCTTTGGGCAGCAGTAAAGGACTAGGTCTCCCCGTCGGGGAATCGAACCCCGGTCTTCCGCGTGACAGGCGGAGATACTGTCCACTATACTAACGAGGAGCTGCAGAGACAGGTAGTCCCCCCCGATCAGCGCGACTGCAGCTCGCTGCAAACAGCCTTCCCATTTTCAGGAACGGCCTCATGCGTCATATTTTCAGGAACGGCCTCATGCGTCATTTTAGGCCATCGCTTCACAAGGAGCCAGTGCAGACAAAAAAATCATCTAATGCTATTTAAATATGAAGTGTCTGTATAAAAGGTGTTACGTTATTAAATTAGAGAGCTTGTTTTTTAATAAAAAGCTTGGTAGGTCAGGTCAATAAGTTCATGCCTTTTTTTTTCAGTGCCGGGTCCAAACAAAGAGAGTTTCAGTTCTGAGAGTTTCACCTGCCAGCTGCTAAGCGAGCATTCTTGCTGACCGCACAAGCCGGCATCCAGCCTACGTCCAACCGCCTGCGTTGGTGGTATAGTGGTGAGCATAGCTGCCTTCCAAGCAGTTGACCCGGGTTCGATTCCCGGCCAACGCATTGCCTTTTGTATGGCCAACTCCTTCTGTAACTCGTGGCTGTAGCAAAACTTTTGTATGGGTCTTTGGGCAGCAGTAAAGGACTAGGTCTCCCCGTCGGGGAATCGAACCCCGGTCTTCCGCGTGACAGGCGGAGATACTGTCCACTATACTAACGAGGAGCTGCAGAGACAGGTAGTCCCCCCCGATCAGCGCGACTGCAGCTCGCTGCAAACAGCCTTCCCATTTTCAGGAACGGCCTCATGCGTCATATTTTCAGGAACGGCCTCATGCGTCATTTTAGGCCATCGCTTCACAAGGAGCCAGTGCAGACAAAAAAATCATCTAATGCTATTTAAATATGAAGTGTCTGTATAAAAGGTGTTACGTTATTAAATTAGAGAGCTTGTTTTTTAATAAAAAGCTTGGTAGGTCAGGTCAATAAGTTCATGCCTTTTTTTTTCAGTGCCGGGTCCAAACAAAGAGAGTTTCAGTTCTGAGAGTTTCACCTGCCAGCTGCTAAGCGAGCATTCTTGCTGACCGCACAAGCCGGCATCCAGCCTACGTCCAACCGCCTGCGTTGGTGGTATAGTGGTGAGCATAGCTGCCTTCCAAGCAGTTGACCCGGGTTCGATTCCCGGCCAACGCATTGCCTTTTGTGTGGCCAACTCCTTCTGTAACTCGTGGCTGTAGCAAAACTTTTGTATGGGTCTTTGGGCAGCAGTAAAGGACTAGGCCTCCCCGTCGGGGAATCGAACCCCGGTCTTCCGCGTGACAGGCGGAGATACTGTCCACTATACTAACGAGGAGCTGCAGAGACAGGTAGTCCCCCCCGATCAGCGCGACTGCAGCTCGCTGCAAACAGCCTTCCCATTTTCAGGAACGGCCTCATGCGTCATTTTAGGCCATCGCTTCACAAGGAGCCAGTGCAGACAAAAAAATCATCTAATGCTATTTAAATATGAAGTGTCTGTATAAAAGGTGTTACGTTATTAAATTAGAGAGCTTGTTTTTTAATAAAAAGCTTGGTAGGTCAGGTCAATAAGTTCATGCCTTTTTTTTTCAGTGCCGGGTCCAAACAAAGAGAGTTTCAGGTCTGAGAGTTTCACCTGCCAGCTGCTAAGCGAGCATTCTTGCTGACCGCACAAGCCGGCATCCAGCCTACGTCCAACCGCCTGCGTTGGTGGTATAGTGGTGAGCATAGCTGCCTTCCAAGCAGTTGACCCGGGTTCGATTCCCGGCCAACGCATTGCCTTTTGTATGGCCAACTCCTTCTGTAACTCGTGGCTGTAGCAAAACTTTTGTATGGGTCTTTGGGCAGCAGTAAAGGACTAGGCCTCCCCGTCGGGGAATCGAACCCCGGTCTTCCGCGTGACAGGCGGAGATACTGTCCACTATACTAACGAGGAGCTGCAGAGACAGGTAGTCCCCCCCGATCAGCGCGACTGCAGCTCGCTGCAAACAGCCTTCCCATTTTCAGGAACGGCCTCATGCGTCATTTTAGGCCATCGCTTCACAAGGAGCCAGTGCAGACAAAAAAATCATCTAATGCTATTTAAATATGAAGTGTCTGTATAAAAGGTGTTACGTTATTAAATTAGAGAGCTTGTTTTTTAATAAAAAGCTTGGTAGGTCAGGTCAATAAGTTCATGCCTTTTTTTTTCAGTGCCGGGTCCAAACAAAGAGAGTTTCAGTTCTGAGAGTTTCACCTGCCAGCTGCTAAGCGAGCATTCTTGCTGACCGCACAAGCCGGCATCCAGCCTACGTCCAACCGCCTGCGTTGGTGGTATAGTGGTGAGCATAGCTGCCTTCCAAGCAGTTGACCCGGGTTCGATTCCCGGCCAACGCATTGCCTTTTGTATGGCCAACTCCTTCTGTAACTCGTGGATGTAGCAAAACTTTTGTATGGGTCTTTGGGCAGCAGTAAAGGACTAGGTCTCCCCGTCGGGGAATCGAACCCCGGTCTTCCGCGTGACAGGCAGAGATACTGTCCACTATACTAACGAGGAGCTGCAGAGACAGGTAGTCCCCCCCGATCAGCGCGACTGCAGCTCGCTGCAAACAGCCTTCCCATTTTCAGGAACGGCCTCATGCGTCATTTTAGGCCATCGCTTCACAAGGAGCCAGTGCAGACAAAAAAATCATCTAATGCTATTTAAATATGAAGTGTCTGTATAAAAGGTGTTACGTTATTAAATTAGAGAGCTTGTTTTTTAATAAAAAGCTTGGTAGGTCAGGTCAATAAGTTCATGCCTTTTTTTTTCAGTGCCGGGTCCAAACAAAGAGAGTTTCAGTTCTGAGAGTTTCACCTGCCAGCTGCTAAGCGAGCATTCTTGCTGACCGCACAAGCCGGCATCCAGCCTACGTCCAACCGCCTGCGTTGGTGGTATAGTGGTGAGCATAGCTGCCTTCCAAGCAGTTGACCCGGGTTCGATTCCCGGCCAACGCATTGCCTTTTGTATGGCCAACTCCTTCTGTAACTCGTGGCTGTAGCAAAACTTTTGTATGGGTCTTTGGGCAGCAGTAAAGGACTAGGTCTCCCCGTCGGGGAATCGAACCCCGGTCTTCCGCGTGACAGGCGGAGATACTGTCCACTATACTAACGAGGAGCTGCAGAGACAGGTAGTCCCCCCCGATCAGCGCGACTGCAGCTCGCTGCAAACAGCCTTCCCATTTTCAGGAACGGCCTCATGCGTCATTTTAGGCCATCGCTTCACAAGGAGCCAGTGCAGACAAAAAAATCATCTAATGCTATTTAAATATGAAGTGTCTGTATAAAAGGTGTTACGTTATTAAATTAGAGAGCTTGTTTTTTAATAAAAAGCTTGGTAGGTCAGGTCAATAAGTTCATGCCTTTTTTTTTCAGTGCCGGGTCCAAACAAAGAGAGTTTCAGTTCTGAGAGTTTCACCTGCCAGCTGCTAAGCGAGCATTCTTGCTGACCGCACAAGCCGGCATCCAGCCTACGTCCAACCGCCTGCGTTGGTGGTATAGTGGTGAGCATAGCTGCCTTCCAAGCAGTTGACCCGGGTTCGATTCCCGGCCAACGCATTGCCTTTTGTATGGCCAACTCCTTCTGTAACTCGTGGCTGTAGCAAAACTTTTGTATGGGTCTTTGGGCAGCAGTAAAGGACTAGGTCTCCCCGTCGGGGAATCGAACCCCGGTCTTCCGCGTGACAGGCGGAGATACTGTCCACTATACTAACGAGGAGCTGCAGAGACAGGTACTCCCCCCCGATCAGCGCGACTGCAGCTCGCTGCAAACAGCCTTCCCATTTTCAGGAACGGCCTCATGCGTCATATTTTCAGGAACGGCCTCATGCGTCATTTTAGGCCATCGCTTCACAAGGAGCCAGTGCAGACAAAAAAATCATCTAATGCTATTTAAATATGAAGTGTCTGTATAAAAGGTGTTACGTTATTAAATTAGAGAGCTTGTTTTTTAATAAAAAGCTTGGTAGGTCAGGTCAATAAGTTCATGCCTTTTTTTTTCAGTGCCGGGTCCAAACAAAGAGAGTTTCAGTTCTGAGAGTTTCACCTGCCAGCTGCTAAGCGAGCATTCTTGCTGACCGCACAAGCCGGCATCCAGCCTACGTCCAACCGCCTGCGTTGGTGGTATAGTGGTGAGCATAGCTGCCTTCCAAGCAGTTGACCCGGGTTCGATTCCCGGCCAACGCATTGCCTTTTGTATGGCCAACTCCTTCTGTAACTCGTGGCTGTAGCAAAACTTTTGTATGGGTCTTTGGGCAGCAGTAAAGGACTAGGTCTCCCCGTCGGGGAATCGAACCCCGGTCTTCCGCGTGACAGGCGGAGATACTGTCCACTATACTAACGAGGAGCTGCAGAGACAGGTAGTCCCCCCCGATCAGCGCGACTGCAGCTCGCTGCAAACAGCCTTCCCATTTTCAGGAACGGCCTCATGCGTCATTTTAGGCCATCGCTTCACAAGGAGCCAGTGCAGACAAAAAAATCATCTAATGCTATTTAAATATGAAGTGTCTGTATAAAAGGTGTTACGTTATTAAATTAGAGAGCTTGTTTTTTAATAAAAAGCTTGGTAGGTCAGGTCAATAAGTTCATGCCTTTTTTTTTCAGTGCCGGGTCCAAACAAAGAGAGTTTCAGTTCTGAGAGTTTCACCTGCCAGCTGCTAAGCGAGCATTCTTGCTGACCGCACAAGCCGGCATCCAGCCTACGTCCAACCGCCTGCGTTGGTGGTATAGTGGTGAGCATAGCTGCCTTCCAAGCAGTTGACCCGGGTTCGATTCCCGGCCAACGCATTGCCTTTTGTATGGCCAACTCCTTCTGTAACTCGTGGCTGTAGCAAAACTTTTGTATGGGTCTTTGGGCAGCAGTAAAGGACTAGGCCTCCCCGTCGGGGAATCGAACCCCGGTCTTCCGCGTGACAGGCGGAGATACTGTCCACTATACTAACGAGGAGCTGCAGAGACAGGTAGTCCCCCCCGATCAGCGCGACTGCAGCTCGCTGCAAACAGCCTTCCCATTTTCAGGAACGGCCTCATGCGTCATTTTAGGCCATCGCTTCACAAGGAGCCAGTGCAGACAAAAAAATCATCTAATGCTATTTAAATATGAAGTGTCTGTATAAAAGGTGTTACGTTATTAAATTAGAGAGCTTGTTTTTTAATAAAAAGCTTGGTAGGTCAGGTCAATAAGTTCATGCCTTTTTTTTTCAGTGCCGGGTCCAAACAAAGAGAGTTTCAGTTCTGAGAGTTTCACCTGCCAGCTGCTAAGCGAGCATTCTTGCTGACCGCACAAGCCGGCATCCAGCCTACGTCCAACCGCCTGCGTTGGTGGTATAGTGGTGAGCATAGTTGCCTTCCAAGCAGTTGACCCGGGTTCGATTCCCGGCCAACGCATTGCCTTTTGTGTGACCAACTCCTTCTGTAACTCGTGGCTGTAGCAAAACTTTTGTATGGGTCTTTGGGCAGCAGTAAAGGACTAGGCCTCCCCGTCGGGGAATCGAACCCCGGTCTTCCGCGTGACAGGCGGAGATACTGTCCACTATACTAACGAGGAGCTGCAGAGACAGGTAGTCCCCCCCGATCAGCGCGACTGCAGCTCGCTGCAAACAGCCTTCCCATTTTCAGGAACGGCCTCATGCGTCATTTTAGGCCATCGCTTCACAAGGAGCCAGTGCAGACAAAAAAATCATCTAATGCTATTTAAATATGAAGTGTCTGTATAAAAGGTGTTACGTTATTAAATTAGAGAGCTTGTTTTTTAATAAAAAGCTTGGTAGGTCAGGTCAATAAGTTCATGCCTTTTTTTTTCAGTGCCGGGTCCAAACAAAGAGAGTTTCAGGTCTGAGAGTTTCACCTGCCAGCTGCTAAGCGAGCATTCTTGCTGACCGCACAAGCCGGCATCCAGCCTACGTCCAACCGCCTGCGTTGGTGGTATAGTGGTGAGCATAGCTGCCTTCCAAGCAGTTGACCCGGGTTCGATTCCCGGCCAACGCATTGCCTTTTGTATGGCCAACTCCTTCTGTAACTCGTGGCTGTAGCAAAACTTTTGTATGGGTCTTTGGGCAGCAGTAAAGGACTAGGCCTCCCCGTCGGGGAATCGAACCCCGGTCTTCCGCGTGACAGGCGGAGATACTGTCCACTATACTAACGAGGAGCTGCAGAGACAGGTAGTCCCCCCCGATCAGCGCGACTGCAGCTCGCTGCAAACAGCCTTCCCATTTTCAGGAACGGCCTCATGCGTCATTTTAGGCCATCGCTTCACAAGGAGCCAGTGCAGACAAAAAAATCATCTAATGCTATTTAAATATGAAGTGTCTGTATAAAAGGTGTTACGTTATTAAATTAGAGAGCTTGTTTTTTAATAAAAAGCTTGGTAGGTCAGGTCAATAAGTTCATGCCTTTTTTTTTCAGTGCCGGGTCCAAACAAAGAGAGTTTCAGTTCTGAGAGTTTCACCTGCCAGCTGCTAAGCGAGCATTCTTGCTGACCGCACAAGCCGGCATCCAGCCTACGTCCAACCGCCTGCGTTGGTGGTATAGTGGTGAGCATAGCTGCCTTCCAAGCAGTTGACCCGGGTTCGATTCCCAGCCAACGCATTGCCTTTTGTATGGCCAACTCCTTCTGTAACTCGTGGCTGTAGCAAAACTTTTGTATGGGTCTTTGGGCAGCAGTAAAGGACTAGGTCTCCCCGTCGGGGAATCGAACCCCGGTCTTCCGCGTGACAGGCGGAGATACTGTCCACTATACTAACGAGGAGCTGCAGAGACAGGTAGTCCCCCCCGATCAGCGCGACTGCAGCTCGCTGCAAACAGCCTTCCCATTTTCAGGAACGGCCTCATGCGTCATATTTTCAGGAACGGCCTCATGCGTCATTTTAGGCCATCGCTTCACAAGGAGCCAGTGCAGACAAAAAAATCATCTAATGCTATTTAAATATGAAGTGTCTGTATAAAAGGTGTTACGTTATTAAATTAGAGAGCTTGTTTTTTAATAAAAAGCTTGGTAGGTCAGGTCAATAAGTTCATGCCTTTTTTTTTCAGTGCCGGGTCCAAACAAAGAGAGTTTCAGTTCTGAGAGTTTCACCTGCCAGCTGCTAAGCGAGCATTCTTGCTGACCGCACAAGCCGGCATCCAGCCTACGTCCAACCGCCTGCGTTGGTGGTATAGTGGTGAGCATAGCTGCCTTCCAAGCAGTTGACCCGGGTTCGATTCCCTGCCAACGCATTGCCTTTTGTATGGCCAACTCCTTCTGTAACTCGTGGCTGTAGCAAAACTTTTGTATGGGTCTTTGGGCAGCAGTAAAGGACTAGGTCTCCCCGTCGGGGAATCGAACCCCGGTCTTCCGCGTGACAGGCGGAGATACTGTCCACTATACTAACGAGGAGCTGCAGAGACAGGTAGTCCCCCCCGATCAGCGCGACTGCAGCTCGCTGCAAACAGCCTTCCCATTTTCAGGAACGGCCTCATGCGTCATTTTAGGCCATCGCTTCACAAGGAGCCAGTGCAGACAAAAAAATCATCTAATGCTATTTAAATATGAAGTGTCTGTATAAAAGGTGTTACGTTATTAAATTAGAGAGCTTGTTTTTTAATAAAAAGCTTGGTAGGTCAGGTCAATAAGTTCATGCCTTTTTTTTTCAGTGCCGGGTCCAAACAAAGAGAGTTTCAGTTCTGAGAGTTTCACCTGCCAGCTGCTAATGTGTTGCGAGCATTCTTGCTGACCGCACAAGCCGGCATCCAGCCTACGTCCAACCGCCTGCGTTGGTGGTATAGTGGTGAGCATAGCTGCCTTCCAAGCAGTTGACCCGGGTTCGATTCCCGGCCAACGCATTGCCTTTTGTATGGCCAACTCCTTCTGTAACTCGTGGCTGTAGCAAAACTTTTGTATGGGTCTTTGGGCAGCAGTAAAGGACTAGGTCTCCCCGTCGGGGAATCGAACCCCGGTCTTCCGCGTGACAGGCGGAGATACTGTCCACTATACTAACGAGGAGCTGCAGAGACAGGTAGTCCCCCCCGATCAGCGCGACTGCAGCTCGCTGCAAACAGCCTTCCCATTTTCAGGAACGGCCTCATGCGTCATTTTAGGCCATCGCTTCACAAGCCAGTGCAGACAAAAAAATCATCTAATGCTATTTAAATATGAAGTGTCTGTATAAAAGGTGTTACGTTATTAAATTAGAGAGCTTGTTTTTTTAATAAAAAGCTTGGTAGGTCAGGTCAATAAGTTCATGCCTTTTTTTTTCAGTGCCGGTGTTACGGATCAACTGGGGATCATGTTAACTGGGGACGCGCGCGTGCACGCAGATAGTTTTACCTGGATTTCCAGCAGATGTTGAACGGTGACAGATTCGTCACAGCGAATCTTTCACTGAGCAGATTTAAAAGCTTTCAACGTTATTGGTAAATGTTTGTATCATATTAGGACACTGTTGTTTACTCTGTCGCTGCTCCGCTGAATGTTTCAGACGCATTTAAGGGAAGTTTTAATGTGTTTTAATTTCACGACACAGACCACGCCCACATTATTTTGTTACATTCGTTTCAATGAAATTGAATATCTGATGACAACTGTAAGTAGATTAAATAAATTATGCTATTGACATTGTGTCTTTGCAGTGCATGTGTATTCGCAGATTATTGTTATGATGCCAATTTGTGGCTTAATTTAAATTGAGCAGCAGTACTGCTAAAAGGGATGTCAAGCATTTATTTATTATTTATTTTAATGTTACTGAGGAATGAGTTAAAACATAAAGCATACAGTAGGCTAGACTCCATAAATGTTCCTAAAGAGTGTTGAAAATTGAGAAGCCATAGTTTATGGATCCAGTGAATTACCCACAGCATTTTTTCAGGGGAATGTTCAACAAACATATTCATTAGCTAACAGGTATGAAAGAAACAATAAAAAAAGGAAGAAAAAAAAAGAGGAAAAAATAATAGGCAAATGTGCATGCATGCAGGACAGCTGTATTTGCCAACAGTGGAAGATCTGACCACACAGTTCCACCTTCCACATTCTGAACATTCAATCTAAAGAAGGGAGAACAAACTATAGACTAAGTTACATGTTAATGAAGAACAGTTACTTGTTTTGCAATGTATATGTATACATTTTTCTTACCCATTGGCCAGTTTGGCCTTCATACCTATGCTGCTCTCCATCTAATGTAATCATGTTATATTAGTAAATAAATGTCACAGTTGTATTATCTTTTTAAGAACAATTTAACACACCATCACCCTTCATTGTGAAATTTTCACATCTCCTCTTTATATAATCACGCTCCTTTCTTGAGCAGCGATCGGGATATTGGTTATCCTGCAAAGTTTTTGATTTGTCTAACTTTAATTGCATCCATTTGCTGTGGCAGTATATGGCCTAACAACAATGACACTTCATTTATAGACCTTTTAATCTGTTCCTAATGGTTAGCAGACAACAATAATGAAAGCACATGATGTGATGGATAACAAGTAAAGAGAATATGTTAATGAGATTCATGGTACCAGTCAAATGAAGAGAACTGGCATAATTTAAATTTATATTACATAAAAAGATTGTGTCATATTTCTTTTGTTAAAGAGGTCAGCAAAAAAGTAAACAATAAAGCATTTCCTATTGTTTTAGAGAGGGTCATGCTATGCATGTGAGGTGACAAATGATTAAGAGGTTAGTGACAGTAGGCCTATGAGAATATTAGCCATAGAGAATATCAGTATATATTTGTAATAATTCATTATATCATATATTTTGCTTATTTCAGTAATACAATTTGTGGTTGCCTTTCAGTGTTTTTCACAGGACTTTAATCACTAAAGACAAAGTGTTTTCTACATGTCCAATACAAGACATTAGATACACAACATTCAAGTTCATGCTCCTACTGAGCATAATGTACATTTACACATTTGGCAGACACTTCTATCCAAAGCAACTTACGTTGCGTTTCAAAGTACACCTTTACATTTATCAGGTCTTAGTTTCCCTGGGAATCGAACTCATGAACTTGGTGTTGTAAGTACTAACGCTCTACTGTTTGAGCTACAGGAAAGCTCGACACTATGTACAATTCAATATTACTATATATTTGCTATATAGAATTGTTCTGAAAGAAGAAGAGTCAAAATTCGTTTTTATTTTTTATTTTTTTATTTTATAAATCTGTTGAAAATGTTACAAGTTCATGAGATAATTAACTTCATGACCCTACGTGTATAAGCATAGCTGCTTTATGTCCAGGGAAAAGGATACAGAGGCGTCAGAGCTGGTTGTACAGAAAAGAGATCTTAAAGGGATACTCCACTTTTTTCGGAAATATGCTCATTTTACATCTCCCCCAGAGTTAAACAGTTGAGTTTTACCGTTTTAGAATCCATTCAGCCGAACTCCGGGTCTGACGGTACCACTTTTAGCATAGCTTAGCACAGATCATTGATTCTGATGAGTCCAGTAGCATTTCTTTCAAAATGACCAAAGAGTTTCAATATTTTTCCTATTTAAACCTTGACTCTTCTGTAGTTAAACCGTGTACTAAGATCGACGGAAAATGAAAAGTTGCGATTTTCTAAGCCTATATGACTAGGAACTACTCTCATTCCAGCGTAATAATCAAGGAACTGTGCGGCTGTACCATGAGTGCAGCAGGCGTAATGATATGACGCAGCGCCTGAAAATAGGTCTAATAGGTTAGACAAACTTAGTCCCGGTCATGTTGGAAGAAGTTACCGAGCTGGGGACTATTTTCAGGCGCTGCGTCATATCATTACGCCTGCTGCACCCATGGTACAGCCACACAGTTCCTTGATTATTACGCTGGAATGAGAGTAGTTCCTAGCCATATAGGCTTAGAAAATCGCAACTTTTCATTTTCCGTCGATCTTAGTACTCGGTTTAACTACAGAAGAGTCAAGTTTTAAATAGGAAAAATATTGAAACTCTTTGGTCATTTTGAAAGAAATGCTACTGGACTCATCAGAATCAATGATCTGTGCTAAGCTATGCTAAAAGTGGTACCGTCAGACCCGGAGTTCGGCTGAATGGATTCTAAAACGGTAAAACTCATCTGTTTAACTCTGGGGGAGTTGTAAAATGAGCTTATTTCCGAAAAAAGTGGAGTATCCCTTTAATATAATCAGCAGAGTAAAATAAGCTGATAAGTGTTTTTATATAAAAAATAGTAGATCCATTATAAAATTAGGCTCTATGCAGATTAATAAATGCAACTTGAAAAAAATGTAAATGACTTTGCAATTTATGTTTCTTTTAGGTAGCCTAGCTATAATTTAATCTACATCTGTTGTTATTTGTGATTAGAACTCATGACAACACACTACAGAAAATATGATACACTAATGTTGAGAAGAAGATTCTTACACGTCTTCTGAAGTGCACTGACAAGTCTGTTCATCCAATGAAACCGAAATGCCCCATGTTAACATAGGCGTGGTTTCTGAGCTTGACACTTAAGTATGTTAAACTTATTTGAAATTGCGCCAAATACGCAGGAATACACACTTCAAAAACAAATCGCTTTATTATGCATACCAGTGTGTATACAAGTTACAACTGGTGAAACATACGTTTTTAATCATGGATCCGTGAAAAATGGCTGCGACGAATCTGTAGCCGTCTAACATCTGCTGGAAATCCAGGTAAAACTATCTGCGTGCACGCGCGTTTCCCCAGTTAACATGATCCCCAGTTGATCCGTAACACCGGGTCCAAACAAAGAGAGTTTCAGTTCTGAGAGTTTCACCTGCCAGCTGCTAAGCGAGCATTCTTGCTGACCGCACAAGCCGGCATCCAGCCTACGTCCAACCGCCTGCGTTGGTGGTATAGTGGTGAGCATAGCTGCCTTCCAAGCAGTTGACCCGGGTTCGATTCCCGGCCAACGCATTGCCTTTTGTATGGCCAACTCCTTCTGTAACTCGTGGCTGTAGCAAAACTTTTGTATGGGTCTTTGGGCAGCAGTAAAGGACTAGGTCTCCCCGTCGGGGAATCGAACCCCGGTCTTCCGCGTGACAGGCGGAGATACTGTCCACTATACTAACGAGGAGCTGCAGAGACAGGTAGTCCCCCCTGATCAGCGCGACTGCAGCTCGCTGCAAACAGCCTTCCCATTTTCAGGAACGGCCTCATGCGTCATTTTAGGCCATCGCTTCACAAGGAGCCAGTGCAGACAAAAAAATCATCTAATGCTATTTAAATATGAAGTGTCTGTATAAAAGGTGTTACGTTATTAAATTAGAGAGCTTGTTTTTTAATAAAAAGCTTGGTAGGTCAGGTCAATAAGTTCATGCCTTTTTTTTTCAGTGCCGGGTCCAAACAAAGAGAGTTTCAGTTCTGAGAGTTTCACCTGCCAGCTGCTAAGCGAGCATTCTTGCTGACCGCACAAGCCGGCATCCAGCCTACGTCCAACCGCCTGCGTTGGTGGTATAGTGGTGAGCATAGCTGCCTTCCAAGCAGTTGACCCGGGTTCGATTCCCGGCCAACGCATTGCCTTTTGTATGGCCAACTCCTTCTGTAACTCGTGGCTGTAGCAAAACTTTTGTATGGGTCTTTGGGCAGCAGTAAAGGACTAGGTCTCCCCGTCGGGGAATCGAACCCCGGTCTTCCGCGTGACAGGCGGAGATACTGTCCACTATACTAACGAGGAGCTGCAGAGACAGGTAGTCCCCCCCGATCAGCGCGACTGCAGCTCGCTGCAAACAGCCTTCCCATTTTCAGGAACGGCCTCATGCGTCATTTTAGGCCATCGCTTCACAAGGAGCCAGTGCAGACAAAAAAATCATCTAATGCTATTTAAATATGAAGTGTCTGTATAAAAGGTGTTACGTTATTAAATTAGAGAGCTTGTTTTTTAATAAAAAGCTTGGTAGGTCAGGTCAATAAGTTCATGCCTTTTTTTTTCAGTGCCGGGTCCAAACAAAGAGAGTTTCAGTTCTGAGAGTTTCACCTGCCAGCTGCTAAGCGAGCATTCTTGCTGACCGCACAAGCCGGCATCCAGCCTACGTCCAACCGCCTGCGTTGGTGGTATAGTGGTGAGCATAGCTGCCTTCCAAGCAGTTGACCCGGGTTCGATTCCCGGCCAACGCATTGCCTTTTGTATGGCCAACTCCTTCTGTAACTCGTGGCTGTAGCAAAACTTTTGTATGGGTCTTTGGGCAGCAGTAAAGGACTAGGTCTCCCCGTCGGGGAATCGAACCCCGGTCTTCCGCGTGACAGGCGGAGATACTGTCCACTATACTAACGAGGAGCTGCAGAGACAGGTAGTCCCCCCCGATCAGCGCGACTGCAGCTCGCTGCAAACAGCCTTCCCATTTTCAGGAACGGCCTCATGCGTCATTTTAGGCCATCGCTTCACAAGGAGCCAGTGCAGACAAAAAAATCATCTAATGCTATTTAAATATGAAGTGTCTGTATAAAAGGTGTTACGTTATTAAATTAGAGAGCTTGTTTTTTAATAAAAAGCTTGGTAGGTCAGGTCAATAAGTTCATGCCTTTTTTTTTCAGTGCCGGGTCCAAACAAAGAGAGTTTCAGTTCTGAGAGTTTCACCTGCCAGCTGCTAAGCGAGCATTCTTGCTGACCGCACAAGCCGGCATCCAGCCTACATCCAACCGCCTGCGTTGGTGGTATAGTGGTGAGCATAGCTGCCTTCCAAGCAGTTGACCCGGGTTCGATTCCCGGCCAACGCATTGCCTTTTGTATGGCCAACTCCTTTTGTAACTCGTGGCTGTAGCAAAACTTTTGTATGGGTCTTTGGGCAGCAGTAAAGGACTAGGTCTCCCCGTCGGGGAATCGAACCCCGGTCTTCCGCGTGACAGGCGGAGATACTGTCCACTATACTAACGAGGAGCTGCAGAGACAGGTAGTCCCCCCCGATCAGCGCGACTGCAGCTCGCTGCAAACAGCCTTCCCATTTTCAGGAACGGCCTCATGCGTCATTTTAGGCCATCGCTTCACAAGGAGCCAGTGCAGACAAAAAATTCATCTAATGCTATTTAAATATGAAGTGTCTGTATAAAAGGTGTTACGTTATTAAATTAGAGAGCTTGTTTTTTAATAAAAAGCTTGGTAGGTCAGGTCAATAAGTTCATGCCTTTTTTTTTCAGTGCCGGGTCCAAACAAAGAGAGTTTCAGTTCTGAGAGTTTCACCTGCCAGCTGCTAATGTGTTGCGAGCATTCTTGCTGACCGCACAAGCCGGCATCCAGCCTACGTCCAACCGCCTGCGTTGGTGGTATAGTGGTGAGCATAGCTTCCTTCCAAGCAGTTGACCCGGGTTCGATTCCCGGCCAACGCATTGCCTTTTGTATGGCCAACTCCTTCTGTAACTCGTGGCTGTAGCAAAACTTTTGTATGGGTCTTTGGGCAGCAGTAAAGGACTAGGTCTCCCTGTCGGGGAATCGAACCCCGGTCTTCCGCGTGACAGGCGGAGATACTGTCCACTATACTAACGAGGAGCTGCAGAGACAGGTAGTCCCCCCCGATCAGCGCGACTGCAGCTCGCTGCAAACAGCCTTCCCATTTTCAGGAACGGCCTCATGCGTCATTTTAGGCCATCGCTTCACAAGGAGCCAGTGCAGACAAAAAAATCATCTAATGCTATTTAAATATGAAGTGTCTGTATAAAAGGTGTTACGTTATTAAATTAGAGAGCTTGTTTTTTAATAAAAAGCTTGGTAGGTCAGGTCAATAAGTTCATGCCTTTTTTTTTCAGTGCCGGGTCCAAACAAAGAGAGTTTCAGTTCTGAGAGTTTCACCTGCCAGCTGCTAAGCGAGCATTCTTGCTGACCGCACAAGCCGGCATCCAGCCTACGTCCAACCGCCTGCGTTGGTGGTATAGTGGTGAGCATAGCTGCCTTCCAAGCAGTTGACCCGGGTTCGATTCCCGGCCAACGCATTGCCTTTTGTATGGCCAACTCCTTCTGTAACTCGTGGCTGTAGCAAAACTTTTGTATGGGTCTTTGGGCAGCAGTAAAGGACTAGGTCTCCCCGTCGGGGAATCGAACCCCGGTCTTCCGCGTGACAGGCGGAGATACTGTCCACTATACTAACGAGGAGCTGCAGAGACAGGTAGTCCCCCCCGATCAGCGCGACTGCAGCTCGCTGCAAACAGCCTTCCCATTTTCAGGAACGGCCTCATGCGTCATATTTTCAGGAACGGCCTCATGCGTCATTTTAGGCCATCGCTTCACAAGGAGCCAGTGCAGACAAAAAAATCATCTAATGCTATTTAAATATGAAGTGTCTGTATAAAAGGTGTTACGTTATTAAATTAGAGAGCTTGTTTTTTAATAAAAAGCTTGGTAGGTCAGGTCAATAAGTTCATGCCTTTTTTTTTCAGTGCCGGGTCCAAACAAAGAGAGTTTCAGTTCTGAGAGTTTCACCTGCCAGCTGCTAAGCGAGCATTCTTGCTGACCGCACAAGCCGGCATCCAGCCTACGTCCAACCGCCTGCGTTGGTGGTATAGTGGTGAGCATAGCTGCCTTCCAAGCAGTTGACCCGGGTTCTATTCCCGGCCAACGCATTGCCTTTTGTATGGCCAACTCCTTCTGTAACTCGTGGCTGTAGCAAAACTTTTGTATGGGTCTTTGGGCAGCAGTAAAGGACTAGGTCTCCCCGTCGGGGAATCGAACCCCGGTCTTCCGCGTGACAGGCGGAGATACTGTCCACTATACTAACGAGGAGCTGCAGAGACAGGTAGTCCCCCCCGATCAGCGCGACTGCAGCTCGCTGCAAACAGCCTTCCCATTTTCAGGAACGGCCTCATGCGTCATTTTAGGCCATCGCTTCACAAGGAGCCAGTGCAGACAAAAAAATCATCTAATGCTATTTAAATATGAAGTGTCTGTATAAAAGGTGTTACGTTATTAAATTAGAGAGCTTGTTTTTTAATAAAAAGCTTGGTAGGTCAGGTCAATAAGTTCATGCCTTTTTTTTTCAGTGCCGGGTCCAAACAAAGAGAGTTTCAGTTCTGAGAGTTTCACCTGCCAGCTGCTAAGCGAGCATTCTTGCTGACCGCACAAGCCGGCATCCAGCCTACGTCCAACCGCCTGCGTTGGTGGTATAGTGGTGAGCATAGCTGCCTTCCAAGCAGTTGACCCGGGTTCGATTCCCGGCCAACGCATTGCCTTTTGTGTGACCAACTCCTTCTGTAACTCGTGGCTGTAGCAAAACTTTTGTATGGGTCTTTGGGCAGCAGTAAAGGACTAGGCCTCCCCGTCGGGGAATCGAACCCCGGTCTTCCGCGTGACAGGCGGAGATACTGTCCACTATACTAACGAGGAGCTGCAGAGACAGGTAGTCCCCCCCGATCAGCGCGACTGCAGCTCGCTGCAAACAGCCTTCCCATTTTCAGGAACGGCCTCATGCGTCATTTTAGGCCATCGCTTCACAAGGAGCCAGTGCAGACAAAAAAATCATCTAATGCTATTTAAATATGAAGTGTCTGTATAAAAGGTGTTACGTTATTAAATTAGAGAGCTTGTTTTTTAATAAAAAGCTTGGTAGGTCAGGTCAATAAGTTCATGCCTTTTTTTTTCAGTGCCGGGTCCAAACAAAGAGAGTTTCAGGTCTGAGAGTTTCACCTGCCAGCTGCTAAGCGAGCATTCTTGCTGACCGCACAAGCCGGCATCCAGCCTACGTCCAACCGCCTGCGTTGGTGGTATAGTGGTGAGCATAGCTGCCTTCCAAGCAGTTGACCCGGGTTCGATTCCCGGCCAACGCATTGCCTTTTGTATGGCCAACTCCTTCTGTAACTCGTGGCTGTAGCAAAACTTTTGTATGGGTCTTTGGGCAGCAGTAAAGGACTAGGCCTCCCCGTCGGGGAATCGAACCCCGGTCTTCCGCGTGACAGGCGGAGATACTGTCCACTATACTAACGAGGAGCTGCAGAGACAGGTAGTCCCCCCCGATCAGCGCGACTGCAGCTCGCTGCAAACAGCCTTCCCATTTTCAGGAACGGCCTCATGCGTCATTTTAGGCCATCGCTTCACAAGGAGCCAGTGCAGACAAAAAAATCATCTAATGCTATTTAAATATGAAGTGTCTGTATAAAAGGTGTTACGTTATTAAATTAGAGAGCTTGTTTTTTAATAAAAAGCTTGGTAGGTCAGGTCAATAAGTTCATGCCTTTTTTTTTCAGTGCCGGGTCCAAACAAAGAGAGTTTCAGTTCTGAGAGTTTCACCTGCCAGCTGCTAAGCGAGCATTCTTGCTGACCGCACAAGCCGGCATCCAGCCTACGTCCAACCGCCTGCGTTGGTGGTATAGTGGTGAGCATAGCTGCCTTCCAAGCAGTTGACCCGGGTTCGATTCCCTGCCAACGCATTGCCTTTTGTATGGCCAACTCCTTCTGTAACTCGTGGCTGTAGCAAAACTTTTGTATGGGTCTTTGGGCAGCAGTAAAGGACTAGGTCTCCCCGTCGGGGAATCGAACCCCGGTCTTCCGCGTGACAGGCGGAGATACTGTCCACTATACTAACGAGGAGCTGCAGAGACAGGTAGTCCCCCCCGATCAGCGCGACTGCAGCTCGCTGCAAACAGCCTTCCCATTTTCAGGAACGGCCTCATGCGTCATTTTAGGCCATCGCTTCACAAGGAGCCAGTGCAGACAAAAAAATCATCTAATGCTATTTAAATATGAAGTGTCTGTATAAAAGGTGTTACGTTATTAAATTAGAGAGCTTGTTTTTTAATAAAAAGCTTGGTAGGTCAGGTCAATAAGTTCATGCCTTTTTTTTTCAGTGCCGGGTCCAAACAAAGAGAGTTTCAGTTCTGAGAGTTTCACCTGCCAGCTGCTAATGTGTTGCGAGCATTCTTGCTGACCGCACAAGCCGGCATCCAGCCTACGTCCAACCGCCTGCGTTGGTGGTATAGTGGTGAGCATAGCTGCCTTCCAAGCAGTTGACCCGGGTTCGATTCCCGGCCAACGCATTGCCTTTTGTATGGCCAACTCCTTCTGTAACTCGTGGCTGTAGCAAAACTTTTGTATGGGTCTTTGGGCAGCAGTAAAGGACTAGGTCTCCCCGTCGGGGAATCGAACCCCGGTCTTCCGCGTGACAGGCGGAGATACTGTCCACTATACTAACGAGGAGCTGCAGAGACAGGTAGTCCCCCCCGATCAGCGCGACTGCAGCTCGCTGCAAACAGCCTTCCCATTTTCAGGAACGGCCTCATGCGTCATTTTAGGCCATCGCTTCACAAGGAGCCAGTGCAGACAAAAAAATCATCTAATGCTATTTAAATATGAAGTGTCTGTATAAAAGGTGTTACGTTATTAAATTAGAGAGCTTGTTTTTTTAATAAAAAGCTTGGTAGGTCAGGTCAATAAGTTCATGCCTTTTTTTTTCAGTGCCGGGTCCAAACAAAGAGAGTTTCAGTTCTGAGAGTTTCACCTGCCAGCTGCTAAGCGAGCATTCTTGCTGACCGCACAAGCCGGCATCCAGCCTACGTCCAACCGCCTGCGTTGGTGGTATAGTGGTGAGCATAGCTGCCTTCCAAGCAGTTGACCCGGGTTCGATTCCCGGCCAACGCATTGCCTTTTGTATGGCCAACTCCTTCTGTAACTCGTGGCTGTAGCAAAACTTTTGTATGGGTCTTTGGGCAGCAGTAAAGGACTAGGTCTCCCCGTCGGGGAATCGAACCCCGGTCTTCCGCGTGACAGGCGGAGATACTGTCCACTATACTAACGAGGAGCTGCAGAGACAGGTAGTCCCCCCTGATCAGCGCGACTGCAGCTCGCTGCAAACAGCCTTCCCATTTTCAGGAACGGCCTCATGCGTCATTTTAGGCCATCGCTTCACAAGGAGCCAGTGCAGACAAAAAAATCATCTAATGCTATTTAAATATGAAGTGTCTGTATAAAAGGTGTTACGTTATTAAATTAGAGAGCTTGTTTTTTAATAAAAAGCTTGGTAGGTCAGGTCAATAAGTTCATGCCTTTTTTTTTCAGTGCCGGGTCCAAACAAAGAGAGTTTCAGTTCTGAGAGTTTCACCTGCCAGCTGCTAAGCGAGCATTCTTGCTGACCGCACAAGCCGGCATCCAGCCTACGTCCAACCGCCTGCGTTGGTGGTATAGTGGTGAGCATAGCTGCCTTCCAAGCAGTTGACCCGGGTTTGATTCCCGGCCAACGCATTGCCTTTTGTATGGCCAACTCCTTCTGTAACTCGTGGCTGTAGCAAAACTTTTGTATGGGTCTTTGGGCAGCAGTAAAGGACTAGGTCTCCCCGTCGGGGAATCGAACCCCGGTCTTCCGCGTGACAGGCGGAGATACTGTCCACTATACTAACGAGGAGCTGCAGAGACAGGTAGTCCCCCCCGATCAGCGCGACTGCAGCTCGCTGCAAACAGCCTTCCCATTTTCAGGAACGGCCTCATGCGTCATATTTTCAGGAACGGCCTCATGCGTCATTTTAGGCCATCGCTTCACAAGGAGCCAGTGCAGACAAAAAAATCATCTAATGCTATTTAAATATGAAGTGTCTGTATAAAAGGTGTTACGTTATTAAATTAGAGAGCTTGTTTTTTAATAAAAAGCTTGGTAGGTCAGGTCAATAAGTTCATGCCTTTTTTTTTCAGTGCCGGGTCCAAACAAAGAGAGTTTCAGTTCTGAGAGTTTCACCTGCCAGCTGCTAAGCGAGCATTCTTGCTGACCGCACAAGCCGGCATCCAGCCTACGTCCAACCGCCTGCGTTGGTGGTATAGTGGTGAGCATAGCTGCCTTCCAAGCAGTTGACCCGGGTTCGATTCCCGGCCAACGCATTGCCTTTTGTATGGCCAACTCCTTCTGTAACTCGTGGCTGTAGCAAAACTTTTGTATGGGTCTTTGGGCAGCAGTAAAGGACTAGGTCTCCCCGTCGGGGAATCGAACCCCGGTCTTCCGCGTGACAGGCGGAGATACTGTCCACTATACTAACGAGGAGCTGCAGAGACAGGTAGTCCCCCCCGATCAGCGCGACTGCAGCTCGCTGCAAACAGCCTTCCCATTTTCAGGAACGGCCTCATGCGTCATTTTAGGCCATCGCTTCACAAGGAGCCAGTGCAGACAAAAAAATCATCTAATGCTATTTAAATATGAAGTGTCTGTATAAAAGGTGTTACGTTATTAAATTAGAGAGCTTGTTTTTTAATAAAAAGCTTGGTAGGTCAGGTCAATAAGTTCATGCCTTTTTTTTTCAGTGCCGGGTCCAAACAAAGAGAGTTTCAGTTCTGAGAGTTTCACCTGCCAGCTGCTAAGCGAGCATTCTTGCTGACCGCACAAGCCGGCATCCAGCCTACGTCCAACCGCCTGCGTTGGTGGTATAGTGGTGAGCATAGCTGCCTTCCAAGCAGTTGACCCGGGTTCGATTCCCGGCCAGCGCATTGCCTTTTGTATGGCCAACTCCTTCTGTAACTCGTGGCTGTAGCAAAACTTTTGTATGGGTCTTTGGGCAGCAGTAAAGGACTAGGTCTCCCCGTCGGGGAATCGAACCCCGGTCTTCCGCGTGACAGGCGGAGATACTGTCCACTATACTAACGAGGAGCTGCAGAGACAGGTAGTCCCCCCCGATCAGCGCGACTGCAGCTCGCTGCAAACAGCCTTCCCATTTTCAGGAACGGCCTCATGCGTCATTTTAGGCCATCGCTTCACAAGGAGCCAGTGCAGACAAAAAAATCATCTAATGCTATTTAAATATGAAGTGTCTGTATAAAAGGTGTTACGTTATTAAATTAGAGAGCTTGTTTTTTAATAAAAAGCTTGGTAGGTCAGGTCAATAAGTTCATGCCTTTTTTTTTCAGTGCCGGGTCCAAACAAAGAGAGTTTCAGTTCTGAGAGTTTCACCTGCCAGCTGCTAAGCGAGCATTCTTGCTGACCGCACAAGCCGGCATCCAGCCTACGTCCAACCGCCTGCGTTGGTGGTATAGTGGTGAGCATAGCTGCCTTCCAAGCAGTTGACCCGGGTTCGATTCCCGGCCAACGCATTGCCTTTTGTATGGCCAACTCCTTCTGTAACTCGTGGCTGTAGCAAAACTTTTGTATGGGTCTTTGGGCAGCAGTAAAGGACTAGGTCTCCCCGTCGGGGAATCGAACCCCGGTCTTCCGCGTGACAGGCGGAGATACTGTCCACTATACTAACGAGGAGCTGCAGAGACAGGTAGTCCCCCCCGATCAGCGCGACTGCAGCTCGCTGCAAACAGCCTTCCCATTTTCAGGAACGGCCTCATGCGTCATATTTTCAGGAACGGCCTCATGCGTCATTTTAGGCCATCGCTTCACAAGGAGCCAGTGCAGACAAAAAAATCATCTAATGCTATTTAAATATGAAGTGTCTGTATAAAAGGTGTTACGTTATTAAATTAGAGAGCTTGTTTTTTAATAAAAAGCTTGGTAGGTCAGGTCAATAAGTTCATGCCTTTTTTTTTCAGTGCCGGGTCCAAACAAAGAGAGTTTCAGTTCTGAGAGTTTCACCTGCCAGCTGCTAAGCGAGCATTCTTGCTGACCGCACAAGCCGGCATCCAGCCTACGTCCAACCGCCTGCGTTGGTGGTATAGTGGTGAGCATAGCTGCCTTCCAAGCAGTTGACCCGGGTTCTATTCCCGGCCAACGCATTGCCTTTTGTATGGCCAACTCCTTCTGTAACTCGTGGCTGTAGCAAAACTTTTGTATGGGTCTTTGGGCAGCAGTAAAGGACTAGGTCTCCCCGTCGGGGAATCGAACCCCGGTCTTCCGCGTGACAGGCGGAGATACTGTCCACTATACTAACGAGGAGCTGCAGAGACAGGTAGTCCCCCCCGATCAGCGCGACTGCAGCTCGCTGCAAACAGCCTTCCCATTTTCAGGAACGGCCTCATGCGTCATTTTAGGCCATCGCTTCACAAGGAGCCAGTGCAGACAAAAAAATCATCTAATGCTATTTAAATATGAAGTGTCTGTATAAAAGGTGTTACGTTATTAAATTAGAGAGCTTGTTTTTTAATAAAAAGCTTGGTAGGTCAGGTCAATAAGTTCATGCCTTTTTTTTTCAGTGCCGGGTCCAAACAAAGAGAGTTTCAGTTCTGAGAGTTTCACCTGCCAGCTGCTAAGCGAGCATTCTTGCTGACCGCACAAGCCGGCATCCAGCCTACGTCCAACCGCCTGCGTTGGTGGTATAGTGGTGAGCATAGCTGCCTTCCAAGCAGTTGACCCGGGTTCGATTCCCGGCCAGCGCATTGCCTTTTGTATGGCCAACTCCTTCTGTAACTCGTGGCTGTAGCAAAACTTTTGTATGGGTCTTTGGGCAGCAGTAAAGGACTAGGTCTCCCCGTCGGGGAATCGAACCCCGGTCTTCCGCGTGACAGGCGGAGATACTGTCCACTATACTAACGAGGAGCTGCAGAGACAGGTAGTCCCCCCCGATCAGCGCGACTGCAGCTCGCTGCAAACAGCCTTCCCATTTTCAGGAACGGCCTCATGCGTCATTTTAGGCCATCGCTTCACAAGGAGCCAGTGCAGACAAAAAAATCATCTAATGCTATTTAAATATGAAGTGTCTGTATAAAAGGTGTTACGTTATTAAATTAGAGAGCTTGTTTTTTAATAAAAAGCTTGGTAGGTCAGGTAAGTTCATGCCTTTTTTTTTCAGTGCCGGGTCCAAACAAAGAGAGTTTCAGTTCTGAGAGTTTCACCTGCCAGCTGCTAAGCGAGCATTCTTGCTGACCGCACAAGCCGGCATCCAGCCTACGTCCAACCGCCTGCGTTGGTGGTATAGTGGTGAGCATAGCTGCCTTCCAAGCAGTTGACCCGGGTTCGATTCCCGGCCAACGCATTGCCTTTTGTGTGGCCAACTCCTTCTGTAACTCGTGGCTGTAGCAAAACTTTTGTATGGGTCTTTGGGCAGCAGTAAAGGACTAGGCCTCCCCGTCGGGGAATCGAACCCCGGTCTTCCGCGTGACAGGCGGAGATACTGTCCACTATACTAACGAGGAGCTGCAGAGACAGGTAGTCCCCCCCGATCAGCGCGACTGCAGCTCGCTGCAAACAGCCTTCCCATTTTCAGGAACGGCCTCATGCGTCATTTTAGGCCATCGCTTCACAAGGAGCCAGTGCAGACAAAAAAATCATCTAATGCTATTTAAATATGAAGTGTCTGTATAAAAGGTGTTACGTTATTAAATTAGAGAGCTTGTTTTTTAATAAAAAGCTTGGTAGGTCAGGTCAATAAGTTCATGCCTTTTTTTTTCAGTGCCGGGTCCAAACAAAGAGAGTTTCAGGTCTGAGAGTTTCACCTGCCAGCTGCTAAGCGAGCATTCTTGCTGACCGCACAAGCCGGCATCCAGCCTACGTCCAACCGCCTGCGTTGGTGGTATAGTGGTGAGCATAGCTGCCTTCCAAGCAGTTGACCCGGGTTCGATTCCCGGCCAACGCATTGCCTTTTGTATGGCCAACTCCTTCTGTAACTCGTGGCTGTAGCAAAACTTTTGTATGGGTCTTTGGGCAGCAGTAAAGGACTAGGCCTCCCCGTCGGGGAATCGAACCCCGGTCTTCCGCGTGACAGGCGGAGATACTGTCCACTATACTAACGAGGAGCTGCAGAGACAGGTAGTCCCCCCCGATCAGCGCGACTGCAGCTCGCTGCAAACAGCCTTCCCATTTTCAGGAACGGCCTCATGCGTCATTTTAGGCCATCGCTTCACAAGGAGCCAGTGCAGACAAAAAAATCATCTAATGCTATTTAAATATGAAGTGTCTGTATAAAAGGTGTTACGTTATTAAATTAGAGAGCTTGTTTTTTAATAAAAAGCTTGGTAGGTCAGGTCAATAAGTTCATGCCTTTTTTTTTCAGTGCCGGGTCCAAACAAAGAGAGTTTCAGTTCTGAGAGTTTCACCTGCCAGCTGCTAAGCGAGCATTCTTGCTGACCGCACAAGCCGGCATCCAGCCTACGTCCAACCGCCTGCGTTGGTGGTATAGTGGTGAGCATAGCTGCCTTCCAAGCAGTTGACCCGGGTTCGATTCCCGGCCAACGCATTGCCTTTTGTATGGCCAACTCCTTCTGTAACTCGTGGCTGTAGCAAAACTTTTGTATGGGTCTTTGGGCAGCAGTAAAGGACTAGGTCTCCCCGTCGGGGAATCGAACCCCGGTCTTCCGCGTGACAGGCGGAGATACTGTCCACTATACTAACGAGGAGCTGCAGAGACAGGTAGTCCCCCCCGATCAGCGCGACTGCAGCTCGCTGCAAACAGCCTTCCCATTTTCAGGAACGGCCTCATGCGTCATTTTAGGCCATCGCTTCACAAGGAGCCAGTGCAGACAAAAAAATCATCTAATGCTATTTAAATATGAAGTGTCTGTATAAAAGGTGTTACGTTATTAAATTAGAGAGCTTGTTTTTTAATAAAAAGCTTGGTAGGTCAGGTCAATAAGTTCATGCCTTTTTTTTTCAGTGCCGGGTCCAAACAAAGAGAGTTTCAGTTCTGAGAGTTTCACCTGCCAGCTGCTAAGCGAGCATTCTTGCTGACCGCACAAGCCGGCATCCAGCCTACGTCCAACTGCCTGCGTTGGTGGTATAGTGGTGAGCATAGCTGCCTTCCAAGCAGTTGACCCGGGTTCGATTCCCGGCCAACGCATTGCCTTTTGTATGGCCAACTCCTTCTGTAACTCGTGGCTGTAGCAAAACTTTTGTATGGGTCTTTGGGCAGCAGTAAAGGACTAGGTCTCCCCGTCGGGGAATCGAACCCCGGTCTTCCGGGTGACAGGCGGAGATACTGTCCACTATACTAACGAGGAGCTGCAGAGACAGGTAGTCCCCCCCGATCAGCGCGACTGCAGCTCGCTGCAAACAGCCTTCCCATTTTCAGGAACGGCCTCATGCGTCATTTTAGGCCATCGCTTCACAAGGAGCCAGTGCAGACAAAAAAATCATCTAATGCTATTTAAATATGAAGTGTCTGTATAAAAGGTGTTACGTTATTAAATTAGAGAGCTTGTTTTTTAATAAAAAGCTTGGTAGGTCAGGTCAATAAGTTCATGCCTTTTTTTTTCAGTGCCGGGTCCAAACAAAGAGAGTTTCAGTTCTGAGAGTTTCACCTGCCAGCTGCTAAGCGAGCATTCTTGCTGACCGCACAAGCCGGCATCCAGCCTACGTCCAACCGCCTGCGTTGGTGGTATAGTGGTGAGCATAGCTGCCTTCCAAGCAGTTGACCCGGGTTCGATTCCCGGCCAACGCATTGCCTTTTGTATGGCCAACTCCTTCTGTAACTCGTGTCTGTAGCAAAACTTTTGTATGGGTCTTTGGGCAGCAGTAAAGGACTAGGTCTCCCCGTCGGGGAATCGAACCCCGGTCTTCCGCGTGACAGGCGGAGATACTGTCCACTATACTAACGAGGAGCTGCAGAGACAGGTAGTCCCCCCCGATCAGCGCGACTGCAGCTCGCTGCAAACAGCCTTCCCATTTTCAGGAACGGCCTCATGCGTCATTTTAGGCCATCGCTTCACAAGGAGCCAGTGCAGACAAAAAAATCATCTAATGCTATTTAAATATGAAGTGTCTGTATAAAAGGTGTTACGTTATTAAATTAGAGAGCTTGTTTTTTAATAAAAAGCTTGGTAGGTCAGGTCAATAAGTTCATGCCTTTTTTTTTCAGTGCCGGGTCCAAACAAAGAGAGTTTCAGTTCTGAGAGTTTCACCTGCCAGCTGCTAAGCGAGCATTCTTGCTGACCGCACAAGCCGGCATCCAGCCTACGTCCAACCGCCTGCGTTGGTGGTATAGTGGTGAGCATAGCTGCCTTCCAAGCAGTTGACCCGGGTTCGATTCCCGGCCAACGCATTGCCTTTTGTATGGCCAACTCCTTCTGTAACTCGTGGCTGTAGCAAAACTTTTGTATGGGTCTTTGGGCAGCAGTAAAGGACTAGGTCTCCCCGTCGGGGAATCGAACCCCGGTCTTCCGCGTGACAGGCGGAGATACTGTCCACTATACTAACGAGGAGCTGCAGAGACAGGTAGTCCCCCCCGATCAGCGCGACTGCAGCTCGCTGCAAACAGCCTTCCCATTTTCAGGAACGGCCTCATGCGTCATTTTAGGCCATCGCTTCACAAGGAGCCAGTGCAGACAAAAAAATCATCTAATGCTATTTAAATATGAAGTGTCTGTATAAAAGGTGTTACGTTATTAAATTAGAGAGCTTGTTTTTTAATAAAAAGCTTGGTAGGTCAGGTCAATAAGTTCATGCCTTTTTTTTTCAGTGCCGGGTCCAAACAAAGAGAGTTTCAGTTCTGAGAGTTTCACCTGCCAGCTGCTAAGCGAGCATTCTTGCTGACCGCACAAGCCGGCATCCAGCCTACGTCCAACCGCCTGCGTTGGTGGTATAGTGGTGAGCATAGCTGCCTTCCAAGCAGTTGACCCGGGTTCGATTCCCGGCCAACGCATTGCCTTTTGTATGGCCAACTCCTTCTGTAACTCGTGGCTGTAGCAAAACTTTTGTATGGGTCTTTGGGCAGCAGTAAAGGACTAGGTCTCCCCGTCGGGGAATCGAACCCCGGTCTTCCGCGTGACAGGCGGAGATACTGTCCACTATACTAACGAGGAGCTGCAGAGACAGGTAGTCCCCCCCGATCAGCGCGACTGCAGCTCGCTGCAAACAGCCTTCCCATTTTCAGGAACGGCCTCATGCGTCATTTTAGGCCATCGCTTCACAAGGAGCCAGTGCAGACAAAAAAATCATCTAATGCTATTTAAATATGAAGTGTCTGTATAAAAGGTGTTACGTTATTAAATTAGAGAGCTTGTTTTTTAATAAAAAGCTTGGTAGGTCAGGTCAATAAGTTCATGCCTTTTTTTTTCAGTGCCGGGTCCAAACAAAGAGAGTTTCAGTTCTGAGAGTTTCACCTGCCAGCTGCTAAGCGAGCATTCTTTCTGACCGCACAAGCCGGCATCCAGCCTACGTCCAAACGCCTGCGTTGGTGGTATAGTGGTGAGCATAGCTGCCTTCCAAGCAGTTGACCCGGGTTCGATTCCCGGCCAACGCATTGCCTTTTGTGTGGCCAACTCCTTCTGTAACTCGTGGCTGTAGCAAAACTTTTGTATGGGTCTTTGGGCAGCAGTAAAGGACTAGGCCTCCCCGTCGGGGAATCGAACCCCGGTCTTCCGCGTGACAGGCGGAGATACTGTCCACTATACTAACGAGGAGCTGCAGAGACAGGTAGTCCCCCCCGATCAGCGCGACTGCAGCTCGCTGCAAACAGCCTTCCCATTTTCAGGAACGGCCTCATGCGTCATTTTAGGCCATCGCTTCACAAGGAGCCAGTGCAGACAAAAAAATCATCTAATGCTATTTAAATATGAAGTGTCTGTATAAAAGGTGTTACGTTATTAAATTAGAGAGCTTGTTTTTTAATAAAAAGCTTGGTAGGTCAGGTCAATAAGTTCATGCCTTTTTTTTTCAGTGCCGGGTCCAAACAAAGAGAGTTTCAGTTCTGAGAGTTTCACCTGCCAGCTGCTAAGCGAGCATTCTTGCTGACCGCACAAGCCGGCATCCAGCCTACGTCCAACCGCCTGCGTTGGTGGTATAGTGGTGAGCATAGCTGCCTTCCAAGCAGTTGACCCGGGTTCGATTCCCGGCCAACGCATTGCCTTTTGTATGGCCAACTCCTTCTGTAACTCGTGGCTGTAGCAAAACTTTTGTATGGGTCTTTGGGCAGCAGTAAAGGACTAGGTCTCCCCGTCGGGGAATCGAACCCCGGTCTTCCGCGTGACAGGCGGAGATACTGTCCACTATACTAACGAGGAGCTGCAGAGACAGGTAGTCCCCCCCGATCAGCGTGACTGCAGCTCGCTGCAAACAGCCTTCCCATTTTCAGGAACGGCCTCATGCGTCATTTTAGGCCATCGCTTCACAAGGAGCCAGTGCAGACAAAAAAATCATCTAATGCTATTTAAATATGAAGTGTCTGTATAAAAGGTGTTACGTTATTAAATTAGAGAGCTTGTTTTTTAATAAAAAGCTTGGTAGGTCAGGTCAATAAGTTCATGCCTTTTTTTTTCAGTGCCGGGTCCAAACAAAGAGAGTTTCAGTTCTGAGAGTTTCACCTGCCAGCTGCTAAGCGAGCATTCTTGCTGACCGCACAAGCCGGCATCCAGCCTACGTCCAACCGCCTGCGTTGGTGGTATAGTGGTGAGCATAGCTGCCTTCCAAGCAGTTGACCCGGGTTCGATTCCCGGCCAACGCATTGCCTTTTGTATGGCCAACTCCTTCTGTAACTCGTGGCTGTAGCAAAACTTTTGTATGGGTCTTTGGGCAGCAGTAAAGGACTAGGTCTCCCCGTCGGGGAATCGAACCCCGGTCTTCCGCGTGACAGGCGGAGATACTGTCCACTATACTAACGAGGAGCTGCAGAGACAGGTAGTCCCCCCCGATCAGCGCGACTGCAGCTCGCTGCAAACAGCCTTCCCATTTTCAGGAACGGCCTCATGCGTCATTTTAGGCCATCGCTTCACAAGGAGCCAGTGCAGACAAAAAAATCATCTAATGCTATTTAAATATGAAGTGTCTGTATAAAAGGTGTTACGTTATTAAATTAGAGAGCTTGTTTTTTAATAAAAAGCTTGGTAGGTCAGGTCAATAAGTTCATGCCTTTTTTTTTCAGTGCCGGGTCCAAACAAAGAGAGTTTCAGTTCTGAGAGTTTCACCTGCCAGCTGCTAAGCGAGCATTCTTGCTGACCGCACAAGCCGGCATCCAGCCTACGTCCAACCGCCTGCGTTGGTGGTATAGTGGTGAGCATAGCTTCCTTCCAAGCAGTTGACCCGGGTTCGATTCCCGGCCAACGCATTGCCTTTTGTATGGCCAACTCCTTCTGTAACTCGTGGCTGTAGCAAAACTTTTGTATGGGTCTTTGGGCAGCAGTAAAGGACTAGGTCTCCCCGTCGGGGAATCGAACCCCGGTCTTCCGCGTGACAGGCGGAGATACTGTCCACTATACTAACGAGGAGCTGCAGAGACAGGTAGTCCCCCCCGATCAGCGCGACTGCAGCTCGCTGCAAACAGCCTTCCCATTTTCAGGAACGGCCTCATGCGTCATTTTAGGCCATCGCTTCACAAGGAGCCAGTGCAGACAAAAAAATCATCTAATGCTATTTAAATATGAAGTGTCTGTATAAAAGGTGTTACGTTATTAAATTAGAGAGCTTGTTTTTTAATAAAAAGCTTGGTAGGTCAGGTCAATAAGTTCATGCCTTTTTTTTTCAGTGCCGGGTCCAAACAAAGAGAGTTTCAGTTCTGAGAGTTTCACCTGCCAGCTGCTAAGCGAGCATTCTTGCTGACCGCACAAGCCGGCATCCAGCCTACGTCCAACCGCCTGCGTTGGTGGTATAGTGGTGAGCATAGCTGCCTTCCAAGCAGTTGACCCGGGTTCGATTCCCGGCCAACGCATTGCCTTTTGTATGGCCAACTCCTTCTGTAACTCGTGGCTGTAGCAAAACTTTTGTATGGGTCTTTGGGCAGCAGTAAAGGACTAGGTCTCCCCGTCGGGGAATCGAACCCCGGTCTTCCGCGTGACAGGCGGAGATACTGTCCACTATACTAACGAGGAGCTGCAGAGACAGGTAGTCCCCCCCGATCAGCGCGACTGCAGCTCGCTGCAAACAGCCTTCCCATTTTCAGGAACGGCCTCATGCGTCATTTTAGGCCATCGCTTCACAAGGAGCCAGTGCAGACAAAAAAATCATCTAATGCTATTTAAATATGAAGTGTCTGTATAAAAGGTGTTACGTTATTAAATTAGAGAGCTTGTTTTTTAATAAAAAGCTTGGTAGGTCAGGTCAATAAGTTCATGCCTTTTTTTTTCAGTGCCGGGTCCAAACAAAGAGAGTTTCAGTTCTGAGAGTTTCACCTGCCAGCTGCTAAGCGAGCATTCTTGCTGACCGCACAAGCCGGCATCCAGCCTACATCTAACCGCCTGCGTTGGTGGTATAGTGGTGAGCATAGCTGCCTTCCAAGCAGTTGACCCGGGTTCGATTCCCGGCCAACGCATTGCCTTTTGTATGGCCAACTCCTTCTGTAACTCGTGGCTGTAGCAAAACTTTTGTATGGGTCTTTGGGCAGCAGTAAAGGACTAGGTCTCCCCGTCGGGGAATCGAACCCCGGTCTTCCGCGTGACAGGCGGAGATACTGTCCACTATACTAACGAGGAGCTGCAGAGACAGGTAGTCCCCCCCGATCAGCGCGACTGCAGCTCGCTGCAAACAGCCTTCCCATTTTCAGGAACGGCCTCATGCGTCATTTTAGGCCATCGCTTCACAAGGAGCCAGTGCAGACAAAAAAATCATCTAATGCTATTTAAATATGAAGTGTCTGTATAAAAGGTGTTACGTTATTAAATTAGAGAGCTTGTTTTTTAATAAAAAGCTTGGTAGGTCAGGTCAATAAGTTCATGCCTTTTTTTTTCAGTGCCGGGTCCAAACAAAGAGAGTTTCAGTTCTGAGAGTTTCACCTGCCAGCTGCTAAGCGAGCATTCTTGCTGACCGCACAAGCCGGCATCCAGCCTACGTCCAACCGCCTGCGTTGGTGGTATAGTGGTGAGCATAGCTGCCTTCCAAGCAGTTGACCCGGGTTCGATTCCCGGCCAACGCATTGCCTTTTGTATGGCCAACTCCTTCTGTAACTCGTGGCTGTAGCAAAACTTTTGTATGGGTCTTTGGGCAGCAGTAAAGGACTAGGTCTCCCCGTCGGGGAATCGAACCCCGGTCTTCCGCGTGACAGGCGGAGATACTGTCCACTATACTAACGAGGAGCTGCAGAGACAGGTAGTCCCCCCCGATCAGCGCGACTGCAGCTCGCTGCAAACAGCCTTCCCATTTTCAGGAACGGCCTCATGCGTCATTTTAGGCCATCGCTTCACAAGGAGCCAGTGCAGACAAAAAAATCATCTAATGCTATTTAAATATGAAGTGTCTGTATAAAAGGTGTTACGTTATTAAATTAGAGAGCTTGTTTTTTAATAAAAAGCTTGGTAGGTCAGGTCAATAAGTTCATGCCTTTTTTTTTCAGTGCCGGGTCCAAACAAAGAGAGTTTCAGTTCTGAGAGTTTCACCTGCCAGCTGCTAAGCGAGCATTCTTGCTGACCGCACAAGCCGGCATCCAGCCTACATCTAACCGCCTGCGTTGGTGGTATAGTGGTGAGCATAGCTGCCTTCCAAGCAGTTGACCCGGGTTCGATTCCCGGCCAACGCATTGCCTTTTGTATGGCCAACTCCTTCTGTAACTCGTGGCTGTAGCAAAACTTTTGTATGGGTCTTTGGGCAGCAGTAAAGGACTAGGTCTCCCCGTCGGGGAATCGAACCCCGGTCTTCCGCGTGACAGGCGGAGATACTGTCCACTATACTAACGAGGAGCTGCAGAGACAGGTAGTCCCCCCCGATCAGCGCGACTGCAGCTCGCTGCAAACAGCCTTCCCATTTTCAGGAACGGCCTCATGCGTCATTTTAGGCCATCGCTTCACAAGGAGCCAGTGCAGACAAAAAAATCATCTAATGCTATTTAAATATGAAGTGTCTGTATAAAAGGTGTTACGTTATTAAATTAGAGAGCTTGTTTTTTAATAAAAAGCTTGGTAGGTCAGGTCAATAAGTTCATGCCTTTTTTTTCAGTGCCGGGTCCAAACAAAGAGAGTTTCAGTTCTGAGAGTTTCACCTGCCAGCTGCTAAGCGAGCATTCTTGCTGACCGCACAAGCCGGCATCCAGCCTATGTCCAACCGCCTGCGTTGGTGGTATAGTGGTGAGCATAGCTGCCTTCCAAGCAGTTGACCCGGGTTCGATTCCCGGCCAACGCATTGCCTTTTGTATGGCCAACTCCTTCTGTAACTCGTGGCTGTAGCAAAACTTTTGTATGGGTCTTTGGGCAGCAGTAAAGGACTAGGTCTCCCCGTCGGGGAATCGAACCCCGGTCTTCCGCGTGACAGGCGGAGATACTGTCCACTATACTAACGAGGAGCTGCAGAGACAGGTAGTCCCCCCCGATCAGCGCGACTGCAGCTCGCTGCAAACAGCCTTCCCATTTTCAGGAACGGCCTCATGCGTCATTTTAGGCCATCGCTTCACAAGGAGCCAGTGCAGACAAAAAAATCATCTAATGCTATTTAAATATGAAGTGTCTGTATAAAAGGTGTTACGTTATTAAATTAGAGAGCTTGTTTTTTAATAAAAAGCTTGGTAGGTCAGGTCAATAAGTTCATGCCTTTTTTTTTCAGTGCCGGGTCCAAACAAAGAGAGTTTCAGTTCTGAGAGTTTCACCTGCCAGCTGCTAAGCGAGCATTCTTGCTGACCGCACAAGCCGGCATCCAGCCTATGTCCAACCGCCTGCGTTGGTGGTATAGTGGTGAGCATAGCTGCCTTCCAAGCAGTTGACCCGGGTTCGATTCCCGGCCAACGCATTGCCTTTTGTATGGCCAACTCCTTCTGTAACTCGTGGCTGTAGCAAAACTTTTGTATGGGTCTTTGGGCAGCAGTAAAGGACTAGGTCTCCCCGTCGGGGAATCGAACCCCGGTCTTCCGCGTGACAGGCGGAGATACTGTCCACTATACTAACGAGGAGCTGCAGAGACAGGTAGTCCCCCCCGATCAGCGCGACTGCAGCTCGCTGCAAACAGCCTTCCCATTTTCAGGAACGGCCTCATGCGTCATTTTAGGCCATCGCTTCACAAGGAGCCAGTGCAGACAAAAAAATCATCTAATGCTATTTAAATATGAAGTGTCTGTATAAAAGGTGTTACGTTATTAAATTAGAGAGCTTGTTTTTTAATAAAAAGCTTGGTAGGTCAGGTCAATAAGTTCATGCCTTTTTTTTTCAGTGCCGGGTCCAAACAAAGAGAGTTTCAGTTCTGAGAGTTTCACCTGCCAGCTGCTAAGCGAGCATTCTTGCTGACCGCACAAGCCGGCATCCAGCCTACGTCCAACCGCCTGCGTTGGTGGTATAGTGGTGAGCATAGCTTCCTTCCAAGCAGTTGACCCGGGTTCGATTCCCGGCCAACGCATTGCCTTTTGTATGGCCAACTCCTTCTGTAACTCGTGGCTGTAGCAAAACTTTTGTATGGGTCTTTGGGCAGCAGTAAAGGACTAGGTCTCCCCGTCGGGGAATCGAACCCCGGTCTTCCGCGTGACAGGCGGAGATACTGTCCACTATACTAACGAGGAGCTGCAGAGACAGGTAGTCCCCCCCGATCAGCGCGACTGCAGCTCGCTGCAAACAGCCTTCCCATTTTCAGGAACGGCCTCATGCGTCATTTTAGGCCATCGCTTCACAAGGAGCCAGTGCAGACAAAAAAATCATCTAATGCTATTTAAATATGAAGTGTCTGTATAAAAGGTGTTACGTTATTAAATTAGAGAGCTTGTTTTTTAATAAAAAGCTTGGTAGGTCAGGTCAATAAGTTCATGCCTTTTTTTTCAGTGCCGGGTCCAAACAAAGAGAGTTTCAGTTCTGAGAGTTTCACCTGCCAGCTGCTAAGCGAGCATTCTTGCTGACCGCACAAGCCGGCATCCAGCCTACGTCCAACCGCCTGCGTTGGTGGTATAGTGGTGAGCATAGCTGCCTTCCAAGCAGTTGACCCGGGTTCGATTCCCGGCCAACGCATTGCCTTTTGTATGGCCAACTCCTTCTGTAACTCGTGGCTGTAGCAAAACTTTTGTATGGGTCTTTGGGCAGCAGTAAAGGACTAGGTCTCCCCGTCGGGGAATCGAACCCCGGTCTTCCGCGTGACAGGCGGAGATACTGTCCACTATACTAACGAGGAGCTGCAGAGACAGGTAGTCCCCCCCGATCAGCGCGACTGCAGCTCGCTGCAAACAGCCTTCCCATTTTCAGGAACGGCCTCATGCGTCATTTTAGGCCATCGCTTCACAAGGAGCCAGTGCAGACAAAAAAAATCATCTAATGCTATTTAAATATGAAGTGTCTGTATAAAAGGTGTTACGTTATTAAATTAGAGAGCTTGTTTTTTAATAAAAAGCTTGGTAGGTCAGGTCAATAAGTTCATGCCTTTTTTTTTCAGTGCCGGGTCCAAACAAAGAGAGTTTCAGTTCTGAGAGTTTCACCTGCCAGCTGCTAAGCGAGCATTCTTGCTGACCGCACAAGCCGGCATCCAGCCTACGTCCAACCGCCTGCGTTGGTGGTATAGTGGTGAGCATAGCTTCCTTCCAAGCAGTTGACCCGGGTTCGATTCCCGGCCAACGCATTGCCTTTTGTATGGCCAACTCCTTCTGTAACTCGTGGCTGTAGCAAAACTTTTGTATGGGTCTTTGGGCAGCAGTAAAGGACTAGGTCTCCCCGTCGGGGAATCGAACCCCGGTCTTCCGCGTGACAGGCGGAGATACTGTCCACTATACTAACGAGGAGCTGCAGAGACAGGTAGTCCCCCCCGATCAGCGCGACTGCAGCTCGCTGCAAACAGCCTTCCCATTTTCAGGAACGGCCTCATGCGTCATTTTAGGCCATCGCTTCACAAGGAGCCAGTGCAGACAAAAAAATCATCTAATGCTATTTAAATATGAAGTGTCTGTATAAAAGGTGTTACGTTATTAAATTAGAGAGCTTGTTTTTTAATAAAAAGCTTGGTAGGTCAGGTCAATAAGTTCATGCCTTTTTTTTTCAGTGCCGGGTCCAAACAAAGAGAGTTTCAGTTCTGAGAGTTTCACCTGCCAGCTGCTAAGCGAGCATTCTTGCTGACCGCACAAGCCGGCATCCAGCCTACGTCCAACCGCCTGCGTTGGTGGTATAGTGGTGAGCATAGCTGCCTTCCAAGCAGTTGACCCGGGTTCGATTCCCGGCCAACGCATTGCCTTTTGTATGGCCAACTCCTTCTGTAACTCGTGGCTGTAGCAAAACTTTTGTATGGGTCTTTGGGCAGCAGTAAAGGACTAGGTCTCCCCGTCGGGGAATCGAACCCCGGTCTTCCGCGTGACAGGCGGAGATACTGTCCACTATACTAACGAGGAGCTGCAGAGACAGGTAGTCCCCCCCGATCAGCGCGACTGCAGCTCGCTGCAAACAGCCTTCCCATTTTCAGGAACGGCCTCATGCGTCATTTTAGGCCATCGCTTCACAAGGAGCCAGTGCAGACAAAAAAATCATCTAATGCTATTTAAATATGAAGTGTCTGTATAAAAGGTGTTACGTTATTAAATTAGAGAGCTTGTTTTTTAATAAAAAGCTTGGTAGGT
Source organism: Rutilus rutilus (assembly GCF_951802725.1). Classification (NCBI taxonomy): domain Eukaryota; kingdom Metazoa; phylum Chordata; class Actinopteri; order Cypriniformes; family Leuciscidae; genus Rutilus; species Rutilus rutilus. The sequence goes on along the minus strand of NC_140212.1, from coordinate 25,736,408 downwards.
CAGGTCAATAAGTTCATGCCTTTTTTTTTCAGTGCCGGGTCCAAACAAAGAGAGTTTCAGTTCTGAGAGTTTCACCTGCCAGCTGCTAAGCGAGCATTCTTGCTGACCGCACAAGCCGGCATCCAGCCTACGTCCAACCGCCTGCGTTGGTGGTATAGTGGTGAGCATAGCTTCCTTCCAAGCAGTTGACCCGGGTTCGATTCCCGGCCAACGCATTGCCTTTTGTATGGCCAACTCCTTCTGTAACTCGTGGCTGTAGCAAAACTTTTGTATGGGTCTTTGGGCAGCAGTAAAGGACTAGGTCTCCCCGTCGGGGAATCGAACCCCGGTCTTCCGCGTGACAGGCGGAGATACTGTCCACTATACTAACGAGGAGCTGCAGAGACAGGTAGTCCCCCCCGATCAGCGCGACTGCAGCTCGCTGCAAACAGCCTTCCCATTTTCAGGAACGGCCTCATGCGTCATTTTAGGCCATCGCTTCACAAGGAGCCAGTGCAGACAAAAAAATCATCTAATGCTATTTAAATATGAAGTGTCTGTATAAAAGGTGTTACGTTATTAAATTAGAGAGCTTGTTTTTTAATAAAAAGCTTGGTAGGTCAGGTCAATAAGTTCATGCCTTTTTTTTTCAGTGCCGGGTCCAAACAAAGAGAGTTTCAGTTCTGAGAGTTTCACCTGCCAGCTGCTAAGCGAGCATTCTTGCTGACCGCACAAGCCGGCATCCAGCCTACATCTAACCGCCTGCGTTGGTGGTATAGTGGTGAGCATAGCTGCCTTCCAAGCAGTTGACCCGGGTTCGATTCCCGGCCAACGCATTGCCTTTTGTATGGCCAACTCCTTCTGTAACTCGTGGCTGTAGCAAAACTTTTGTATGGGTCTTTGGGCAGCAGTAAAGGACTAGGTCTCCCCGTCGGGGAATCGAACCCCGGTCTTCCGCGTGACAGGCGGAGATACTGTCCACTATACTAACGAGGAGCTGCAGAGACAGGTAGTCCCCCCCGATCAGCGCGACTGCAGCTCGCTGCAAACAGCCTTCCCATTTTCAGGAACGGCCTCATGCGTCATTTTAGGCCATCGCTTCACAAGGAGCCAGTGCAGACAAAAAAATCATCTAATGCTATTTAAATATGAAGTGTCTGTATAAAAGGTGTTACGTTATTAAATTAGAGAGCTTGTTTTTTAATAAAAAGCTTGGTAGGTCAGGTCAATAAGTTCATGCCTTTTTTTTTCAGTGCCGGGTCCAAACAAAGAGAGTTTCAGTTCTGAGAGTTTCACCTGCCAGCTGCTAAGCGAGCATTCTTGCTGACCGCACAAGCCGGCATCCAGCCTACGTCCAACCGCCTGCGTTGGTGGTATAGTGGTGAGCATAGCTGCCTTCCAAGCAGTTGACCCGGGTTCGATTCCCGGCCAACGCATTGCCTTTTGTATGGCCAACTCCTTCTGTAACTCGTGGCTGTAGCAAAACTTTTGTATGGGTCTTTGGGCAGCAGTAAAGGACTAGGTCTCCCCGTCGGGGAATCGAACCCCGGTCTTCCGCGTGACAGGCGGAGATACTGTCCACTATACTAACGAGGAGCTGCAGAGACAGGTAGTCCCCCCCGATCAGCGCGACTGCAGCTCGCTGCAAACAGCCTTCCCATTTTCAGGAACGGCCTCATGCGTCATTTTAGGCCATCGCTTCACAAGGAGCCAGTGCAGACAAAAAAATCATCTAATGCTATTTAAATATGAAGTGTCTGTATAAAAGGTGTTACGTTATTAAATTAGAGAGCTTGTTTTTTAATAAAAAGCTTGGTAGGTCAGGTCAATAAGTTCATGCCTTTTTTTTTCAGTGCCGGGTCCAAACAAAGAGAGTTTCAGTTCTGAGAGTTTCACCTGCCAGCTGCTAAGCGAGCATTCTTTCTGACCGCACAAGCCGGCATCCAGCCTACGTCCAACCGCCTGCGTTGGTGGTATAGTGGTGAGCATAGCTGCCTTCCAAGCAGTTGACCCGGGTTCGATTCCCGGCCAACGCATTGCCTTTTGTGTGGCCAACTCCTTCTGTAACTCGTGGCTGTAGCAAAACTTTTGTATGGGTCTTTGGGCAGCAGTAAAGGACTAGGCCTCCCCGTCGGGGAATCGAACCCCGGTCTTCCGCGTGACAGGCGGAGATACTGTCCACTATACTAACGAGGAGCTGCAGAGACAGGTAGTCCCCCCCGATCAGCGCGACTGCAGCTCGCTGCAAACAGCCTTCCCATTTTCAGGAACGGCCTCATGCGTCATTTTAGGCCATCGCTTCACAAGGAGCCAGTGCAGACAAAAAAATCATCTAATGCTATTTAAATATGAAGTGTCTGTATAAAAGGTGTTACGTTATTAAATTAGAGAGCTTGTTTTTTAATAAAAAGCTTGGTAGGTCAGGTCAATAAGTTCATGCCTTTTTTTTTCAGTGCCGGGTCCAAACAAAGAGAGTTTCAGTTCTGAGAGTTTCACCTGCCAGCTGCTAAGCGAGCATTCTTGCTGACCGCACAAGCCGGCATCCAGCCTACGTCCAACCGCCTGCGTTGGTGGTATAGTGGTGAGCATAGCTGCCTTCCAAGCAGTTGACCCGGGTTCGATTCCCGGCCAACGCATTGCCTTTTGTATGGCCAACTCCTTCTGTAACTCGTGGCTGTAGCAAAACTTTTGTATGGGTCTTTGGGCAGCAGTAAAGGACTAGGTCTCCCCGTCGGGGAATCGAACCCCGGTCTTCCGCGTGACAGGCGGAGATACTGTCCACTATACTAACGAGGAGCTGCAGAGACAGGTAGTCCCCCCCGATCAGCGTGACTGCAGCTCGCTGCAAACAGCCTTCCCATTTTCAGGAACGGCCTCATGCGTCATTTTAGGCCATCGCTTCACAAGGAGCCAGTGCAGACAAAAAAATCATCTAATGCTATTTAAATATGAAGTGTCTGTATAAAAGGTGTTACGTTATTAAATTAGAGAGCTTGTTTTTTAATAAAAAGCTTGGTAGGTCAGGTCAATAAGTTCATGCCTTTTTTTTTCAGTGCCGGGTCCAAACAAAGAGAGTTTCAGTTCTGAGAGTTTCACCTGCCAGCTGCTAAGCGAGCATTCTTGCTGACCGCACAAGCCGGCATCCAGCCTACGTCCAACCGCCTGCGTTGGTGGTATAGTGGTGAGCATAGCTGCCTTCCAAGCAGTTGACCCGGGTTCGATTCCCGGCCAACGCATTGCCTTTTGTATGGCCAACTCCTTCTGTAACTCGTGGCTGTAGCAAAACTTTTGTATGGGTCTTTGGGCAGCAGTAAAGGACTAGGTCTCCCCGTCGGGGAATCGAACCCCGGTCTTCCGCGTGACAGGCGGAGATACTGTCCACTATACTAACGAGGAGCTGCAGAGACAGGTAGTCCCCCCCGATCAGCGCGACTGCAGCTCGCTGCAAACAGCCTTCCCATTTTCAGGAACGGCCTCATGCGTCATTTTAGGCCATCGCTTCACAAGGAGCCAGTGCAGACAAAAAAATCATCTAATGCTATTTAAATATGAAGTGTCTGTATAAAAGGTGTTACGTTATTAAATTAGAGAGCTTGTTTTTTAATAAAAAGCTTGGTAGGTCAGGTCAATAAGTTCATGCCTTTTTTTTTCAGTGCCGGGTCCAAACAAAGAGAGTTTCAGTTCTGAGAGTTTCACCTGCCAGCTGCTAAGCGAGCATTCTTGCTGACCGCACAAGCCGGCATCCAGCCTACGTCCAACCGCCTGCGTTGGTGGTATAGTGGTGAGCATAGCTGCCTTCCAAGCAGTTGACCCGGGTTCGATTCCCGGCCAACGCATTGCCTTTTGTATGGCCAACTCCTTCTGTAACTCGTGGCTGTAGCAAAACTTTTGTATGGGTCTTTGGGCAGCAGTAAAGGACTAGGTCTCCCCGTCGGGGAATCGAACCCCGGTCTTCCGCGTGACAGGCGGAGATACTGTCCACTATACTAACGTGGAGCTGCAGAGACAGGTAGTCCCCCCCGATCAGCGCGACTGCAGCTCGCTGCAAAAAGCCTTCCCATTTTCAGGAACGGCCTCATGCGTCATTTTAGGCCATCGCTTCACAAGGAGCCAGTGCAGACAAAAAAATCATCTAATGCTATTTAAATATGAAGTGTCTGTATAAAAGGTGTTACGTTATTAAATTAGAGAGCTTGTTTTTTAATAAAAAGCTTGGTAGGTCAGGTCAATAAGTTCATGCCTTTTTTTTTCAGTGCCGGGTCCAAACAAAGAGAGTTTCAGTTCTGAGAGTTTCACCTGCCAGCTGCTAAGCGAGCATTCTTGCTGACCGCACAAGCCGGCATCCAGCCTACGTCCAACCGCCTGCGTTGGTGGTATAGTGGTGAGCATAGCTGCCTTCCAAGCAGTTGACCTGGGTTCGATTCCCGGCCAACGCATTGCCTTTTGTATGGCCAACTCCTTCTGTAACTCGTGGCTGTAGCAAAACTTTTGTATGGGTCTTTGGGCAGCAGTAAAGGACTAGGTCTCCCCGTCGGGGAATCGAACCCCGGTCTTCCGCGTGACAGGCGGAGATACTGTCCACTATACTAACGAGGAGCTGCAGAGACAGGTAGTCCCCCCCGATCAGCGCGACTGCAGCTCGCTGCAAACAGCCTTCCCATTTTCAGGAACGGCCTCATGCGTCATTTTAGGCCATCGCTTCACAAGGAGCCAGTGCAGACAAAAAAATCATCTAATGCTATTTAAATATGAAGTGTCTGTATAAAAGGTGTTACGTTATTAAATTAGAGAGCTTGTTTTTTAATAAAAAGCTTGGTAGGTCAGGTCAATAAGTTCATGCCTTTTTTTTTTCAGTGCCGGGTCCAAACAAAGAGAGTTTCAGTTCTGAGAGTTTCACCTGCCAGCTGCTAAGCGAGCATTCTTGCTGACCGCACAAGCCGGCATCCAGCCTACATCCAACCGCCTGCGTTGGTGGTATAGTGGTGAGCATAGCTGCCTTCCAAGCAGTTGACCCGGGTTCGATTCCCGGCCAACGCATTGCCTTTTGTATGGCCAACTCCTTTTGTAACTCGTGGCTGTAGCAAAACTTTTGTATGGGTCTTTGGGCAGCAGTAAAGGACTAGGTCTCCCCGTCGGGGAATCGAACCCCGGTCTTCCGCGTGACAGGCGGAGATACTGTCCACTATACTAACGAGGAGCTGCAGAGACAGGTAGTCCCCCCCGATCAGCGCGACTGCAGCTCGCTGCAAACAGCCTTCCCATTTTCAGGAACGGCCTCTTGCGTCATTTTAGGCCATCGCTTCACAAGGAGCCAGTGCAGACAAAAAATTCATCTAATGCTATTTAAATATGAAGTGTCTGTATAAAAGGTGTTACGTTATTAAATTAGAGAGCTTGTTTTTTAATAAAAAGCTTGGTAGGTCAGGTCAATAAGTTCATGCCTTTTTTTTTCAGTGCCGGGTCCAAACAAAGAGAGTTTCAGTTCTGAGAGTTTCACCTGCCAGCTGCTAATGTGTTGCGAGCATTCTTGCTGACCGCACAAGCCGGCATCCAGCCTACGTCCAACCGCCTGCGTTGGTGGTATAGTGGTGAGCATAGCTGCCTTCCAAGCAGTTGACCTGGGTTCGATTCCTGGCCAACGCATTGCCTTTTGTATGGCCAACTCCTTCTGTAACTCGTGGCTGTAGCAAAACTTTTGTATGGGTCTTTGGGCAGCAGTAAAGGACTAGGTCTCCCCGTCGGGGAATCGAACCCCGGTCTTCCGCGTGACAGGCGGAGATACTGTCCACTATACTAACGAGGAGCTGCAGAGACAGGTAGTCCCCCCCGATCAGCGCGACTGCAGCTCGCTGCAAACAGCCTTCCCATTTTCAGGAACGGCCTCATGCGTCATTTTAGGCCATCGCTTCACAAGGAGCCAGTGCAGACAAAAAAATCATCTAATGCTATTTAAATATGAAGTGTCTGTATAAAAGGTGTTACGTTATTAAATTAGAGAGCTTGTTTTTTAATAAAAAGCTTGGTAGGTCAGGTCAATAAGTTCATGCCTTTTTTTTTCAGTGCCGGGTCCAAACAAAGAGAGTTTCAGTTCTGAGAGTTTCACCTGCCAGCTGCTAAGCGAGCATTCTTGCTGACCGCACAAGCCGGCATCCAGCCTACGTCCAACCGCCTGCGTTGGTGGTATAGTGGTGAGCATAGCTGCCTTCCAAGCAGTTGACCCGGGTTCGATTCCTGGCCAACGCATTGCCTTTTGTATGGCCAACTCCTTCTGTAACTCGTGGCTGTAGCAAAACTTTTGTATGGGTCTTTGGGCAGCAGTAAAGGACTAGGTCTCCCCGTCGGGGAATCGAACCCCGGTCTTCCGCGTGACAGGCGGAGATACTGTCCACTATACTAACGAGGAGCTGCAGAGACAGGTAGTCCCCCCCGATCAGCGCGACTGCAGCTCGCTGCAAACAGCCTTCCCATTTTCAGGAACGGCCTCATGCGTCATTTTAGGCCATCGCTTCACAAGGAGCCAGTGCAGACAAAAAAATCATCTAATGCTATTTAAATATGAAGTGTCTGTATAAAAGGTGTTGCGTTATTAAATTAGAGAGCTTGTTTTTTAATAAAAAGCTTGGTAGGTCAGGTCAATAAGTTCATGCCTTTTTTTTTCAGTGCCGGGTCCAAACAAAGAGAGTTTCAGTTCTGAGAGTTTCACCTGCCAGCTGCTAAGCGAGCATTCTTGCTGACCGCACAAGCCGGCATCCAGCCTACGTCCAACCGCCTGCGTTGGTGGTATAGTGGTGAGCATAGCTTCCTTCCAAGCAGTTGACCCGGGTTCGATTCCCGGCCAACGCATTGCCTTTTGTATGGCCAACTCCTTCTGTAACTCGTGGCTGTAGCAAAACTTTTGTATGGGTCTTTGGGCAGCAGTAAAGGACTAGGTCTCCCCGTCGGGGAATCGAACCCCGGTCTTCCGCGTGACAGGCGGAGATACTGTCCACTATACTAACGAGGAGCTGCAGAGACAGGTAGTCCCCCCCGATCAGCGCGACTGCAGCTCGCTGCAAACAGCCTTCCCATTTTCAGGAACGGCCTCATGCGTCATTTTAGGCCATCGCTTCACAAGGAGCCAGTGCAGACAAAAAAATCATCTAATGCTATTTAAATATGAAGTGTCTGTATAAAAGGTGTTACGTTATTAAATTAGAGAGCTTGTTTTTTAATAAAAAGCTTGGTAGGTCAGGTCAATAAGTTCATGCCTTTTTTTTTCAGTGCCGGGTCCAAACAAAGAGAGTTTCAGTTCTGAGAGTTTCACCTGCCAGCTGCTAAGCGAGCATTCTTGCTGACCGCACAAGCCGGCATCCAGCCTACGTCCAACTGCCTGCGTTGGTGGTATAGTGGTGAGCATAGCTGCCTTCCAAGCAGTTGACCCGGGTTCGATTCCCGGCCAACGCATTGCCTTTTGTATGGCCAACTCCTTCTGTAACTCGTGGCTGTAGCAAAACTTTTGTATGGGTCTTTGGGCAGCAGTAAAGGACTAGGTCTCCCCGTCGGGGAATCGAACCCCGGTCTTCCGCGTGACAGGCGGAGATACTGTCCACTATACTAACGAGGAGCTGCAGAGACAGGTAGTCCCCCCCGATCAGCGCGACTGCAGCTCGCTGCAAACAGCCTTCCCATTTTCAGGAACGGCCTCATGCGTCATTTTAGGCCATCGCTTCACAAGGAGCCAGTGCAGACAAAAAAATCATCTAATGCTATTTAAATATGAAGTGTCTGTATAAAAGGTGTTACGTTATTAAATTAGAGAGCTTGTTTTTTAATAAAAAGCTTGGTAGGTCAGGTCAATAAGTTCATGCCTTTTTTTTTTCAGTGCCGGGTCCAAACAAAGAGAGTTTCAGTTCTGAGAGTTTCACCTGCCAGCTGCTAAGCGAGCATTCTTGCTGACCGCACAAGCCGGCATCCAGCCTACATCCAACCGCCTGCGTTGGTGGTATAGTGGTGAGCAAGGGCGTAACTTTGGGTCTACCATTGGGGGGGTTAAACTCGCGGCATATTTATTAATTTATTTATTTATTGAATAATTTTCTTGTGTAAAAGGTAACATGCTAATTTGCCGTTCCTGTATTAGAAATACATTGTGAGACTTTTACTGATTTAGGCTACTTAATGTAAATGCAGCTGTTCACTTGACTATGTATGCCATAATGACACAGTAGTTAAATTAAGTGTTTTTTTCAAACTTTCTCTGCCATTCCCCACTTCGGAGGTAACGTTAGGAAAGGGTTCCGAGCCCCACCTGTCCCCAATCACCCCAACAAAATGTTAATAAACTAGGCTTTAAGTTTAACTCTTAAAATGTATTTTATTAACATCACATTTTAAAAACTTTACATCAAATAACAGCATTAAAAACTTTCAAATAGAGAAAATGAAAGTGCAATTATATTTTTCACTTTGCATGAAATAAGACTCAAAAGTAGATAAAAAAAAATGTGTGTTTGCATTTAGCCTCTGATAACATCAAATTCAGAAACTGAGAAAATACAAGTGTGGACTAACGTTAGTTGTGCTTTGATTCATTTTGTCACTTTGCAAACTCCATGCAAAAAGAACAAAATAATAATAATAATAAAAAGATTAAATAATAATAATCTCAAATTGAGCCGGAGGTGGTAAATTCCTAATAATGTACGTATTTTTTTTTAGGTATTTTAATAAGATAGCAGCTACCTAAAATACGTTGCGCATACAGCTCAACTAACGCGATCGTTATAAAGGTGTTTGAACAACAAAACACATCCACTTGCACATATTTGACAATCGGAATATCATATATATCCTGCTATAGCTAACAAATTTGTGAAATTTTGAATAAAAAAGGAAATAAAAGCAGATCGTGTGACAAGCAATGAATGACGCGTCTCCATGGGAACCATAAAGTGATATATCAATAACGGTCGCCTTGAAAACCTTTTAAACTTACGTGTGTAAAGGTGTAAGGCTTACATTTAAACGTGTCTTTGTTTTGTTTTGAGTGTATGGTCAATAAATAAAGGAATTAAAAAGTTGGGCACAAATCCTGTTTGTCGCGCCCCACTTGTCATGTCTCTATTCCCCACCAGTGGGCCGCGCCCGCGCCCCACACTTTGAGAAACGCCGAGCTAATATAGGGGTACCTCCGTTTGGTCAGGATTTTTCCTCTTTTTGGCTGGTGTCGACCAACAATGAAAAATCGTTGTCTGGCTGCCTTTCAGTGTCCTTTTCATCTTTCCATCCGTTAGCATACTTCTCCAACCATTCATCCCAGCGACTGCGCAAAATAGTTAACAAACTTGGTAGAGAAAGCGGGTTGGGTAATACCAAGTAGTCGGTGCGGTGGGCGGGGGTACATTACAGATTTTTTTTAAAATATGATACTATCTTTCTTGCTGGCAAATGAAATTAATAAAGAAAACGAAAGAAAACAAAAGTATTAATTCGGAATATTTCATATTTATTTTAATCTGAATGATGATATTGGGGGGGTTATATTAGCTGGATCTGATTTTTGAGGGGGTCATGACCCCTGTAACCCCCGTGCAAATTACGCGCATGGTGGTGAGCATAGCTGCCTTCCAAGCAGTTGACCCGGGTTCGATTCCCGGCCAACGCATTGCCTTTTGTATGGCCAACTCCTTTTGTAACTCGTGGCTGTAGCAAAACTTTTGTATGGGTCTTTGGGCAGCAGTAAAGGACTAGGTCTCCCCGTCGGGGAATCGAACCCCGGTCTTCCGCGTGACAGGCGGAGATACTGTCCAATATACTAACGAGGAGCTGCAGAGACAGGTAGTCCCCCCCGATCAGCGCGACTGCAGCTCGCTGCAAACAGCCTTCCCATTTTCAGGAACGGCCTCTTGCGTCATTTTAGGCCATCGCTTCACAAGGAGCCAGTGCAGACAAAAAATTCATCTAATGCTATTTAAATATGAAGTGTCTGTATAAAAGGTGTTACGTTATTAAATTAGAGAGCTTGTTTTTTAATAAAAAGCTTGGTAGGTCAGGTCAATAAGTTCATGCCTTTTTTTTTCAGTGCCGGGTCCAAACAAAGAGAGTTTCAGTTCTGAGAGTTTCACCTGCCAGCTGCTAATGTGTTGCGAGCATTCTTGCTGACCGCACAAGCCGGCATCCAGCCTACGTCCAACCGCCTGCGTTGGTGGTATAGTGGTGAGCATAGCTGCCTTCCAAGCAGTTGACCCGGGTTCGATTCCCGGCCAACGCATTGCCTTTTGTATGGCCAACTCCTTCTGTAACTCGTGGCTGTAGCAAAACTTTTGTATGGGTCTTTGGGCAGCAGTAAAGGACTAGGTCTCCCCGTCGGGGAATCGAACCCCGGTCTTCCGCGTGACAGGCGGAGATACTGTCCACTATACTAACGAGGAGCTGCAGAGACAGGTAGTCCCCCCCGATCAGCGCGACTGCAGCTCGCTGCAAACAGCCTTCCCATTTTCAGGAACGGCCTCATGCGTCATTTTAGGCCATCGCTTCACAAGGAGCCAGTGCAGACAAAAAATTCATCTAATGCTATTTAAATATGAAGTGTCTGTATAAAAGGTGTTGCGTTATTAAATTAGAGAGCTTGTTTTTTAATAAAAAGCTTGGTAGGTCAGGTCAATAAGTTCATGCCTTTTTTTTTCAGTGCCGGGTCCAAACAAAGAGAGTTTCAGTTCTGAGAGTTTCACCTGCCAGCTGCTAAGCGAGCATTCTTGCTGACCGCACAAGCCGGCATCCAGCCTACGTCCAACCGCCTGCGTTGGTGGTATAGTGGTGAGCATAGCTTCCTTCCAAGCAGTTGACCCGGGTTCGATTCCCGGCCAACGCATTGCCTTTTGTATGGCCAACTCCTTCTGTAACTCGTGGCTGTAGCAAAACTTTTGTATGGGTCTTTGGGCAGCAGTAAAGGACTAGGTCTCCCCGTCGGGGAATCGAACCCCGGTCTTCCGCGTGACAGGCGGAGATACTGTCCACTATACTAACGAGGAGCTGCAGAGACAGGTAGTCCCCCCCGATCAGCGCGACTGCAGCTCGCTGCAAACAGCCTTCCCATTTTCAGGAACGGCCTCATGCGTCATTTTAGGCCATCGCTTCACAAGGAGCCAGTGCAGACAAAAAATTCATCTAATGCTATTTAAATATGAAGTGTCTGTATAAAAGGTGTTGCGTTATTAAATTAGAGAGCTTGTTTTTTAATAAAAAGCTTGGTAGGTCAGGTCAATAAGTTCATGCCTTTTTTTTCAGTGCCGGGTCCAAACAAAGAGAGTTTCAGTTCTGAGAGTTTCACCTGCCAGCTGCTAAGCGAGCATTCTTGCTGACCGCACAAGCCGGCATCCAGCCTATGTCCAACCGCCTGCGTTGGTGGTATAGTGGTGAGCATAGCTGCCTTCCAAGCAGTTGACCCGGGTTCGATTCCCGGCCAACGCATTGCCTTTTGTATGGCCAACTCCTTCTGTAACTCGTGGCTGTAGCAAAACTTTTGTATGGGTCTTTGGGCAGCAGTAAAGGACTAGGTCTCCCCGTCGGGGAATCGAACCCCGGTCTTCCGCGTGACAGGCGGAGATACTGTCCACTATACTAACGAGGAGCTGCAGAGACAGGTAGTCCCCCCCGATCAGCGCGACTGCAGCTCGCTGCAAACAGCCTTCCCATTTTCAGGAACGGCCTCATGCGTCATTTTAGGCCATCGCTTCACAAGGAGCCAGTGCAGACAAAAAAATCATCTAATGCTATTTAAATATGAAGTGTCTGTATAAAAGGTGTTACGTTATTAAATTAGAGAGCTTGTTTTTTAATAAAAAGCTTGGTAGGTCAGGTCAATAAGTTCATGCCTTTTTTTTTCAGTGCCGGGTCCAAACAAAGAGAGTTTCAGTTCTGAGAGTTTCACCTGCCAGCTGCTAAGCGAGCATTCTTGCTGACCGCACAAGCCGGCATCCAGCCTACGTCCAACCGCCTGCGTTGGTGGTATAGTGGTGAGCATAGCTTCCTTCCAAGCAGTTGACCCGGGTTCGATTCCCGGCCAACGCATTGCCTTTTGTATGGCCAACTCCTTCTGTAACTCGTGGCTGTAGCAAAACTTTTGTATGGGTCTTTGGGCAGCAGTAAAGGACTAGGTCTCCCCGTCGGGGAATCGAACCCCGGTCTTCCGCGTGACAGGCGGAGATACTGTCCACTATACTAACGAGGAGCTGCAGAGACAGGTAGTCCCCCCCGATCAGCGCGACTGCAGCTCGCTGCAAACAGCCTTCCCATTTTCAGGAACGGCCTCATGCGTCATTTTAGGCCATCGCTTCACAAGGAGCCAGTGCAGACAAAAAAATCATCTAATGCTATTTAAATATGAAGTGTCTGTATAAAAGGTGTTACGTTATTAAATTAGAGAGCTTGTTTTTTAATAAAAAGCTTGGTAGGTCAGGTCAATAAGTTCATGCCTTTTTTTTTCAGTGCCGGGTCCAAACAAAGAGAGTTTCAGTTCTGAGAGTTTCACCTGCCAGCTGCTAAGCGAGCATTCTTGCTGACCGCACAAGCCGGCATCCAGCCTACATCCAACCGCCTGCGTTGGTGGTATAGTGGTGAGCATAGCTGCCTTCCAAGCAGTTGACCCGGGTTCGATTCCCGGCCAACGCATTGCCTTTTGTATGGCCAACTCCTTCTGTAACTCGTGGCTGTAGCAAAACTTTTGTATGGGTCTTTGGGCAGCAGTAAAGGACTAGGTCTCCCCGTCGGGGAATCGAACCCCGGTCTTCCGCGTGACAGGCGGAGATACTGTCCACTATACTAACGAGGAGCTGCAGAGACAGGTAGTCCCCCCCGATCAGCGCGACTGCAGCTCGCTGCAAACAGCCTTCCCATTTTCAGGAACGGCCTCATGCGTCATTTTAGGCCATCGCTTCACAAGGAGCCAGTGCAGACAAAAAAATCATCTAATGCTATTTAAATATGAAGTGTCTGTATAAAAGGTGTTACGTTATTAAATTAGAGAGCTTGTTTTTTAATAAAAAGCTTGGTAGGTCAGGTCAATAAGTTCATGCCTTTTTTTTTCAGTGCCGGGTCCAAACAAAGAGAGTTTCAGTTCTGAGAGTTTCACCTGCCAGCTGCTAAGCGAGCATTCTTGCTGACCGCACAAGCCGGCATCCAGCCTACGTCCAACCGCCTGCGTTGGTGGTATAGTGGTGAGCATAGCTTCCTTCCAAGCAGTTGACCCGGGTTCGATTCCCGGCCAACGCATTGCCTTTTGTATGGCCAACTCCTTCTGTAACTCGTGGCTGTAGCAAAACTTTTGTATGGGTCTTTGGGCAGCAGTAAAGGACTAGGTCTCCCCGTTGGGGAATCGAACCCCGGTCTTCCGCGTGACAGGCGGAGATACTGTCCACTATACTAACGAGGAGCTGCAGAGACAGGTAGTCCCCCCCGATCAGCGCGACTGCAGCTCGCTGCAAACAGCCTTCCCATTTTCAGGAACGGCCTCATGCGTCATTTTAGGCCATCGCTTCACAAGGAGCCAGTGCAGACAAAAAAATCATCTAATGCTATTTAAATATGAAGTGTCTGTATAAAAGGTGTTACGTTATTAAATTAGAGAGCTTGTTTTTTAATAAAAAGCTTGGTAGGTCAGGTCAATAAGTTCATGCCTTTTTTTTTCAGTGCCGGGTCCAAACAAAGAGAGTTTCAGTTCTGAGAGTTTCACCTGCCAGCTGCTAAGCGAGCATTCTTGCTGACCGCACAAGCCGGCATCCAGCCTACGTCCAACCGCCTGCGTTGGTGGTATAGTGGTGAGCATAGCTGCCTTCCAAGCAGTTGACCCGGGTTCGATTCCCGGCCAACGCATTGCCTTTTGTATGGCCAACTCCTTCTGTAACTCGTGGCTGTAGCAAAACTTTTGTATGGGTCTTTGGGCAGCAGTAAAGGACTAGGTCTCCCCGTCGGGGAATCGAACCCCGGTCTTCCGCGTGACAGGCGGAGATACTGTCCACTATACTAACGAGGAGCTGCAGAGACAGGTAGTCCCCCCCGATCAGCGCGACTGCAGCTCGCTGCAAACAGCCTTCCCATTTTCAGGAACGGCCTCATGCGTCATTTTAGGCCATCGCTTCACAAGGAGCCAGTGCAGACAAAAAAATCATCTAATGCTATTTAAATATGAAGTGTCTGTATAAAAGGTGTTACGTTATTAAATTAGAGAGCTTGTTTTTTAATAAAAAGCTTGGTAGGTCAGGTCAATAAGTTCATGCCTTTTTTTTTCAGTGCCGGGTCCAAACAAAGAGAGTTTCAGTTCTGAGAGTTTCACCTGCCAGCTGCTAAGCGAGCATTCTTGCTGACCGCACAAGCCGGCATCCAGCCTACGTCCAACCGCCTGCGTTGGTGGTATAGTGGTGAGCATAGCTGCCTTCCAAGCAGTTGACCCGGGTTCGATTCCCGGCCAACGCATTGCCTTTTGTATGGCCAACTCCTTCTGTAACTCGTGGCTGTAGCAAAACTTTTGTATGGGTCTTTGGGCAGCAGTAAAGGACTAGGTCTCCCCGTCGGGGAATCGAACCCCGGTCTTCCGCATGACAGGCGGAGATACTGTCCACTATACTAACGAGGAGCTGCAGAGACAGGTAGTCCCCCCCGATCAGCGCGACTGCAGCTCGCTGCAAACAGCCTTCCCATTTTCAGGAACGGCCTCATGCGTCATTTTAGGCCATCGCTTCACAAGGAGCCAGTGCAGACAAAAAAATCATCTAATGCTATTTAAATATGAAGTGTCTGTATAAAAGGTGTTACGTTATTAAATTAGAGAGCTTGTTTTTTAATAAAAAGCTTGGTAGGTCAGGTCAATAAGTTCATGCCTTTTTTTTTCAGTGCCGGGTCCAAACAAAGAGAGTTTCAGTTCTGAGAGTTTCACCTGCCAGCTGCTAAGCGAGCATTCTTGCTGACCGCACAAGCCGGCATCCAGCCTACGTCCAACCGCCTGCGTTGGTGGTATAGTGGTGAGCATAGCTGCCTTCCAAGCAGTTGACCCGGGTTCGATTCCCGGCCAACGCATTGCCTTTTGTATGGCCAACTCCTTCTGTAACTCGTGGCTGTAGCAAAACTTTTGTATGGGTCTTTGGGCAGCAGTAAAGGACTAGGTCTCCCCGTCGGGGAATCGAACCCCGGTCTTCCGCGTGACAGGCGGAGATACTGTCCACTATACTAACGAGGAGCTGCAGAGACAGGTAGTCCCCCCCGATCAGCGCGACTGCAGCTCGCTGCAAACAGCCTTCCCATTTTCAGGAACGGCCTCATGCGTCATTTTAGGCCATCGCTTCACAAGGAGCCAGTGCAGACAAAAAAATCATCTAATGCTATTTAAATATGAAGTGTCTGTATAAAAGGTGTTACGTTATTAAATTAGAGAGCTTGTTTTTTAATAAAAAGCTTGGTAGGTCAGGTCAATAAGTTCATGCCTTTTTTTTTCAGTGCCGGGTCCAAACAAAGAGAGTTTCAGGTCTGAGAGTTTCACCTGCCAGCTGCTAAGCGAGCATTCTTGCTGACCGCACAAGCCGGCATCCAGCCTACGTCCAACCGCCTGCGTTGGTGGTATAGTGGTGAGCATAGCTGCCTTCCAAGCAGTTGACCCGGGTTCGATTCCCGACCAACGCATTTCCTTTTGTATGGCCAACTCCTTCTGTAACTCGTGGCTGTAGCAAAACTTTTGTATGGGTCTTTGGGCAGCAGTAAAGGACTAGGCCTCCCCGTCGGGGAATCGAACCCCGGTCTTCCGCGTGACAGGCGGAGATACTGTCCACTATACTAACGAGGAGCTGCAGAGACAGGTAGTCCCCCCCGATCAGCGCGACTGCAGCTCGCTGCAAACAGCCTTCCCATTTTCAGGAACGGCCTCATGCGTCATTTTAGGCCATCGCTTCACAAGGAGCCAGTGCAGACAAAAAAATCATCTAATGCTATTTAAATATGAAGTGTCTGTATAAAAGGTGTTACGTTATTAAATTAGAGAGCTTGTTTTTTAATAAAAAGCTTGGTAGGTCAGGTCAATAAGTTCATGCCTTTTTTTTTCAGTGCCGGGTCCAAACAAAGAGAGTTTCAGTTCTGAGAGTTTCACCTGCCAGCTGCTAAGCGAACATTCTTGCTGACCGCACAAGCCGGCATCCAGCCTACATCCAACCGCCTGCGTTGGTGGTATAGTGGTGAGCATAGCTGCCTTCCAAGCAGTTGACCCGGGTTCGATTCCCGGCCAACGCATTGCCTTTTGTATGGCCAACTCCTTCTGTAACTCGTGGCTGTAGCAAAACTTTTGTATGGGTCTTTGGGCAGCAGTAAAGGACTAGGTCTCCCCGTCGGGGAATCGAACCCCGGTCTTCCGCGTGACAGGCGGAGATACTGTCCACTATACTAACGAGGAGCTGCAGAGACAGGTAGTCCCCCCCAATCAGCGCGACTGCAGGTCGCTGCAAACAGCCTTCCCATTTTCAGGAACGGCCTCATGCGTCATTTTAGGCCATCGCTTCACAAGGAGCCAGTGCAGACAAAAAAATCATCTAATGCTATTTAAATATGAAGTGTCTGTATAAAAGGTGTTACGTTATTAAATTAGAGAGCTTGTTTTTTAATAAAAAGCTTGGTAGGTCAGGTCAATAAGTTCATGCCTTTTTTTTTCAGTGCCGGGTCCAAACAAAGAGAGTTTCAGTTCTGAGAGTTTCACCTGCCAGCTGCTAAGCGAGCATTCTTGCTGACCGCACAAGCCGGCATCCAGCCTACGTCCAACCGCCTGCGTTGGTGGTATAGTGGTGAGCATAGCTGCCTTCCAAGCAGTTGACCCGGGTTCGATTCCCGGCCAACGCATTGCCTTTTGTATGGCCAACTCCTTCTGTAACTCGTGGCTGTAGCAAAACTTTTGTATGGGTCTTTGGGCAGCAGTAAAGGACTAGGCCTCCCCGTCGGGGAATCGAACCCCGGTCTTCCGCGTGACAGGTGGAGATACTGTCCACTATACTAACGAGGAGCTGCAGAGACAGGTAGTCCCCCCCGATCAGCGCGACTGCAGCTCGCTGCAAACAGCCTTCCCATTTTCAGGAACGGCCTCATGCGTCATTTTAGGCCATCGCTTCACAAGGAGCCAGTGCAGACAAAAAAATCATCTAATGCTATTTAAATATGAAGTGTCTGTATAAAAGGTGTTACGTTATTAAATTAGAGAGCTTGTTTTTTAATAAAAAGCTTGGTAGGTCAGGTCAATAAGTTCATGCCTTTTTTTTTCAGTGCCGGGTCCAAACAAAGAGAGTTTCAGTTCTGAGAGTTTCACCTGCCAGCTGCTAAGCGAGCATTCTTGCTGACCGCACAAGCCGGCATCCAGCCTACGTCCAACCGCCTGCGTTGGTGGTATAGTGGTGAGCATAGCTGCCTTCCAAGCAGTTGACCCGGGTTCGATTCCCGGCCAACGCATTGCCTTTTGTGTGGCCAACTCCTTCTGTAACTCGTGGCTGTAGCAAAACTTTTGTATGGGTCTTTGGGCAGCAGTAAAGGACTAGGCCTCCCCGTCGGGGAATCGAACCCCGGTCTTCCGCGTGACAGGCGGAGATACTGTCCACTATACTAACGAGGAGCTGCAGAGACAGGTAGTCCCCCCCGATCAGCGCGACTGCAGCTCACTGCAAACAGCCTTCCCATTTTCAGGAACGGCCTCATGCGTCATTTTAGGCCATCGCTTCACAAGGAGCCAGTGCAGACAAAAAAATCATCTAATGCTATTTAAATATGAAGTGTCTGTATAAAAGGTGTTACGTTATTAAATTAGAGAGCTTGTTTTTTAATAAAAAGCTTGGTAGGTCAGGTCAATAAGTTCATGCCTTTTTTTTTCAGTGCCGGGTCCAAACAAAGAGAGTTTCAGGTCTGAGAGTTTCACCTGCCAGCTGCTAAGCGAGCATTCTTGCTGACCGCACAAGCCGGCATCCAGCCTACGTCCAACCGCCTGCGTTGGTGGTATAGTGGTGAGCATAGCTGCCTTCCAAGCAGTTGACCCGGGTTCGATTCCCGGCCAACGCATTGCCTTTTGTATGGCCAACTCCTTCTGTAACTCGTGGCTGTAGCAAAACTTTTGTATGGGTCTTTGGGCAGCAGTAAAGGACTAGGCCTCCCCGTTGGGGAATCGAACCCCGGTCTTCCGCGTGACAGGCGGAGATACTGTCCACTATACTAACGAGGAGCTGCAGAGACAGGTAGTCCCCCCCGATCAGCGCGACTGCAGCTTGCTGCAAACAGCCTTCCCATTTTCAGGAACGGCCTCATGCGTCATTTTAGGCCATCGCTTCACAAGGAGCCAGTGCAGACAAAAAAATCATCTAATGCTATTTAAATATGAAGTGTCTGTATAAAAGGTGTTACGTTATTAAATTAGAGAGCTTGTTTTTTAATAAAAAGCTTGGTAGGTCAGGTCAATAAGTTCATGCCTTTTTTTTTCAGTGCCGGGTCCAAACAAAGAGAGTTTCAGTTCTGAGAGTTTCACCTGCCAGCTGCTAAGCGAGCATTCTTGCTGACCGCACAAGCCGGCATCCAGCCTACGTCCAACCGCCTGCGTTGGTGGTATAGTGGTGAGCATAGCTGCCTTCCAAGCAGTTGACCCGGGTTCGATTCCCAGCCAACGCATTGCCTTTTGTATGGCCAACTCCTTCTGTAACTCGTGGCTGTAGCAAAACTTTTGTATGGGTCTTTGGGCAGCAGTAAAGGACTAGGTCTCCCCGTCGGGGAATCGAACCCCGGTCTTCCGCGTGACAGGCGGAGATACTGTCCACTATACTAACGAGGAGCTGCAGAGACAGGTAGTCCCCCCCGATCAGCGCGACTGCAGCTCGCTGCAAACAGCCTTCCCATTTTCAGGAACGGCCTCATGCGTCATTTTAGGCCATCGCTTCACAAGGAGCCAGTGCAGACAAAAAAATCATCTAATGCTATTTAAATATGAAGTGTCTGTATAAAAGGTGTTACGTTATTAAATTAGAGAGCTTGTTTTTTAATAAAAAGCTTGGTAGGTCAGGTCAATAAGTTCATGCCTTTTTTTTTCAGTGCCGGGTCCAAACAAAGAGAGTTTCAGTTCTGAGAGTTTCACCTGCCAGCTGCTAAGTGAACATTCTTGCTGACCGCACAAGCCGGCATCCAGCCTACATTCAACCGCCTGCGTTGGTGGTATAGTGGTGAGCATAGCTGCCTTCCAAGCAGTTGACCCGGGTTCGATTCCCGGCCAACGCATTGCCTTTTGTATGGCCAACTCCTTCTGTAACTCGTGGCTGTAGCAAAACTTTTGTATGGGTCTTTGGGCAGCAGTAAAGGACTAGGCCTCCCCGTCGGGGAATCGAACCCCGGTCTTCCGCGTGACAGGCGGAGATACTGTCCACTATACTAACGAGGAGCTGCAGAGACAGGTAGTCCCCCCCGATCAGCGCGACTGCAGCTCGCTGCAAACAGCCTTCCCATTTTCAGGAACGGCCTCATGCGTCATTTTAGGCCATCGCTTCACAAGGAGCCAGTGCAGACAAAAAAATCATCTAATGCTATTTAAATATGAAGTGTCTGTATAAAAGGTGTTACGTTATTAAATTAGAGAGCTTGTTTTTTAATAAAAAGCTTGGTAGGTCAGGTCAATAAGTTCATGCCTTTTTTTTTCAGTGCCGGGTCCAAACAAAGAGAGTTTCAGGTCTGAGAGTTTCACCTGCCAGCTGCTAAGCGAGCATTCTTGCTGACCGCACAAGCCGGCATCCAGCCTACGTCCAACCGCCTGCGTTGGTGGTATAGTGGTGAGCATAGCTGCCTTCCAAGCAGTTGACCCGGGTTCGATTCCCGACCAACGCATTGCCTTTTGTATGGCCAACTCCTTCTGTAACTCGTGGCTGTAGCAAAACTTTTGTATGGGTCTTTGGGCAGCAGTAAAGGACTAGGCCTCCCCGTCGGGGAATCGAACCCCGGTCTTCCGCGTGACAGGCGGAGATACTGTCCACTATACTAACGAGGAGCTGCAGAGACAGGTAGTCCCCCCCGATCAGCGCGACTGCAGCTCGCTGCAAACAGCCTTCCCATTTTCAGGAACGGCCTCATGCGTCATTTTAGGCCATCGCTTCACAAGGAGCCAGTGCAGACAAAAAAATCATCTAATGCTATTTAAATATGAAGTGTCTGTATAAAAGGTGTTACGTTATTAAATTAGAGAGCTTGTTTTTTAATAAAAAGCTTGGTAGGTCAGGTCAATAAGTTCATGCCTTTTTTTTTCAGTGCCGGGTCCAAACAAAGAGAGTTTCAGTTCTGAGAGTTTCACCTGCCAGCTGCTAAGCGAGCATTCTTGCTGACCGCACAAGCCGGCATCCAGCCTACGTCCAACCGCCTGCGTTGGTGGTATAGTGGTGAGCATAGCTGCCTTCCAAGCAGTTGACCCGGGTTCGATTCCCGGCCAACGCATTGCCTTTTGTGTGGCCAACTCCTTCTGTAACTCGTGGCTGTAGCAAAACTTTTGTATGGGTCTTTGGGCAGCAGTAAAGGACTAGGCCTCCCCGTCGGGGAATCGAACCCCGGTCTTCCGCGTGACAGGCGGAGATACTGTCCACTATACTAACGAGGAGCTGCAGAGACAGGTAGTCCCCCCCGATCAGCGCGACTGCAGCTCACTGCAAACAGCCTTCCCATTTTCAGGAACGGCCTCATGCGTCATTTTAGGCCATCGCTTCACAAGGAGCCAGTGCAGACAAAAAAATCATCTAATGCTATTTAAATATGAAGTGTCTGTATAAAAGGTGTTACGTTATTAAATTAGAGAGCTTGTTTTTTAATAAAAAGCTTGGTAGGTCAGGTCAATAAGTTCATGCCTTTTTTTTTCAGTGCCGGGTCCAAACAAAGAGAGTTTCAGGTCTGAGAGTTTCACCTGCCAGCTGCTAAGCGAGCATTCTTGCTGACCGCACAAGCCGGCATCCAGCCTACGTCCAACCGCCTGCGTTGGTGGTATAGTGGTGAGCATAGCTGCCTTCCAAGCAGTTGACCCGGGTTCGATTCCCGGCCAACGCATTGCCTTTTGTATGGCCAACTCCTTCTGTAACTCGTGGCTGTAGCAAAACTTTTGTATGGGTCTTTGGGCAGCAGTAAAGGACTAGGCCTCCCCGTCGGGGAATCGAACCCCGGTCTTCCGCGTGACAGGCGGAGATACTGTCCACTATACTAACGAGGAGCTGCAGAGACAGGTAGTCCCCCCCGATCAGCGCGACTGCAGCTCGCTGCAAACAGCCTTCCCATTTTCAGGAACGGCCTCATGCGTCATTTTAGGCCATCGCTTCACAAGGAGCCAGTGCAGACAAAAAAATCATCTAATGCTATTTAAATATGAAGTGTCTGTATAAAAGGTGTTACGTTATTAAATTAGAGAGCTTGTTTTTTAATAAAAAGCTTGGTAGGTCAGGTCAATAAGTTCATGCCTTTTTTTTTCAGTGCCGGGTCCAAACAAAGAGAGTTTCAGGTCTGAGAGTTTCACCTGCCAGCTGCTAAGCGAGCATTCTTGCTGACCGCACAAGCCGGCATCCAGCCTACGTCCAACCGCCTGCGTTGGTGGTATAGTGGTGAGCATAGCTGCCTTCCAAGCAGTTGACCCGGGTTCGATTCCCGACCAACGCATTGCCTTTTGTATGGCCAACTCCTTCTGTAACTCGTGGCTGTAGCAAAACTTTTGTATGGGTCTTTGGGCAGCAGTAAAGGACTAGGCCTCCCCGTCGGGGAATCGAACCCCGGTCTTCCGCGTGACAGGCGGAGATACTGTCCACTATACTAACGAGGAGCTGCAGAGACAGGTAGTCCCCCCCGATCAGCGCGACTGCAGCTTGCTGCAAACAGCCTTCCCATTTTCAGGAACGGCCTCATGCGTCATTTTAGGCCATCGCTTCACAAGGAGCCAGTGCAGACAAAAAAATCATCTAATGCTATTTAAATATGAAGTGTCTGTATAAAAGGTGTTACGTTATTAAATTAGAGAGCTTGTTTTTTAATAAAAAGCTTGGTAGGTCAGGTCAATAAGTTCATGCCTTTTTTTTTCAGTGCCGGGTCCAAACAAAGAGAGTTTCAGTTCTGAGAGTTTCACCTGCCAGCTGCTAAGCGAACATTCTTGCTGACCGCACAAGCCGGCATCCAGCCTACATCCAACCGCCTGCGTTGGTGGTATAGTGGTGAGCATAGCTGCCTTCCAAGCAGTTGACCCGGGTTCGATTCCCGGCCAACGCATTGCCTTTTGTATGGCCAACTCCTTCTGTAACTCGTGGCTGTAGCAAAACTTTTGTATGGGTCTTTGGGCAGCAGTAAAGGACTAGGTCTCCCCGTCGGGGAATCGAACCCCGGTCTTCCGCGTGACAGGCGGAGATACTGTCCACTATACTAACGAGGAGCTGCAGAGACAGGTAGTCCCCCCCAATCAGCGCGACTGCAGGTCGCTGCAAACAGCCTTCCCATTTTCAGGAACGGCCTCATGCGTCATTTTAGGCCATCGCTTCACAAGGAGCCAGTGCAGACAAAAAAATCATCTAATGCTATTTAAATATGAAGTGTCTGTATAAAAGGTGTTACGTTATTAAATTAGAGAGCTTGTTTTTTAATAAAAAGCTTGGTAGGTCAGGTCAATAAGTTCATGCCTTTTTTTTTCAGTGCCGGGTCCAAACAAAGAGAGTTTCAGTTCTGAGAGTTTCACCTGCCAGCTGCTAAGCGAGCATTCTTGCTGACCGCACAAGCCGGCATCCAGCCTACGTCCAACCGCCTGCGTTGGTGGTATAGTGGTGAGCATAGCTGCCTTCCAAGCAGTTGACCCGGGTTCGATTCCCGGCCAACGCATTGCCTTTTGTATGGCCAACTCCTTCTGTAACTCGTGGCTGTAGCAAAACTTTTGTATGGGTCTTTGGGCAGCAGTAAAGGACTAGGCCTCCCCGTCGGGGAATCGAACCCCGGTCTTCCGCGTGACAGGTGGAGATACTGTCCACTATACTAACGAGGAGCTGCAGAGACAGGTAGTCCCCCCCGATCAGCGCGACTGCAGCTCGCTGCAAACAGCCTTCCCATTTTCAGGAACGGCCTCATGCGTCATTTTAGGCCATCGCTTCACAAGGAGCCAGTGCAGACAAAAAAATCATCTAATGCTATTTAAATATGAAGTGTCTGTATAAAAGGTGTTACGTTATTAAATTAGAGAGCTTGTTTTTTAATAAAAAGCTTGGTAGGTCAGGTCAATAAGTTCATGCCTTTTTTTTTCAGTGCCGGGTCCAAACAAAGAGAGTTTCAGTTCTGAGAGTTTCACCTGCCAGCTGCTAAGCGAGCATTCTTGCTGACCGCACAAGCCAGCATCCAGCCTACGTCCAACCGCCTGCGTTGGTGGTATAGTGGTGAGCATAGCTGCCTTCCAAGCAGTTGACCCGGGTTCGATTCCCGGCCAACGCATTGCCTTTTGTATGGCCAACTCCTTCTGTAACTCGTGGCTGTAGCAAAACTTTTGTATGGGTCTTTGGGCAGCAGTAAAGGACTAGGTCTCCCCGTCGGGGAATCGAACCCCGGTCTTCCGCGTGACAGGCGGAGATACTGTCCACTATACTAACGAGGAGCTGCAGAGACAGGTAGTCCCCCCCGATCAGCGCGACTGCAGCTCGCTGCAAACAGCCTTCCCATTTTCAGGAACGGCCTCATGCGTCATTTTAGGCCATCGCTTCACAAGGAGCCAGTGCAGACAAAAAAATCATCTAATGCTATTTAAATATGAAGTGTCTGTATAAAAGGTGTTACGTTATTAAATTAGAGAGCTTGTTTTTTAATAAAAAGCTTGGTAGGTCAGGTCAATAAGTTCATGCCTTTTTTTTTCAGTGCCGGGTCCAAACAAAGAGAGTTTCAGTTCTGAGAGTTTCACCTGCCAGCTGCTAATGTGTTGCGAGCATTCTTGCTGACCGCACAAGCCGGCATCCAGCCTACGTCCAACCGCCTGCGTTGGTGGTATAGTGGTGAGCATAGCTGCCTTCCAAGCAGTTGACCCGGGTTCGATTCCCGGCCAACGCATTGCCTTTTGTATGGCCAACTCCTTCTGTAACTCGTGGCTGTAGCAAAACTTTTGTATGGGTCTTTGGGCAGCAGTAAAGGACTAGGTCTCCCCGTCGGGGAATCGAACCCCGGTCTTCCGCGTGACAGGCGGAGATACTGTCCACTATACTAACGAGGAGCTGCAGAGACAGGTAGTCCCCCCCGATCAGCGCGACTGCAGCTCGCTGCAAACAGCCTTCCCATTTTCAGGAACGGCCTCATGCGTCATTTTAGGCCATCGCTTCACAAGGAGCCAGTGCAGACAAAAAAATCATCTAATGCTATTTAAATATGAAGTGTCTGTATAAAAGGTGTTACGTTATTAAATTAGAGAGCTTGTTTTTTAATAAAAAGCTTGGTAGGTCAGGTCAATAAGTTCATGCCTTTTTTTTTCAGTGCCGGGTCCAAACAAAGAGAGTTTCAGTTCTGAGAGTTTCACCTGCCAGCTGCTAAGCGAGCATTCTTGCTGACCGCACAAGCCGGCATCCAGCCTACATCCAACCGCCTGCGTTGGTGGTATAGTGGTGAGCATAGCTGCCTTCCAAGCAGTTGACCCGGGTTCGATTCCCGGCCAACGCATTGCCTTTTGTATGGCCAACTCCTTCTGTAACTCGTGGCTGTAGCAAAACTTTTGTATGGGTCTTTGGGCAGCAGTAAAGGACTAGGTCTCCCCGTCGGGGAATCGAACCCCGGTCTTCCGCGTGACAGGCGGAGATACTGTCCACTATACTAACGAGGAGCTGCAGAGACAGGTAGTCCCCCCCGATCAGCGCGACTGCAGCTCGCTGCAAACAGCCTTCCCATTTTCAGGAACGGCCTCATGCGTCATTTTAGGCCATCGCTTCACAAGGAGCCAGTGCAGACAAAAAATTCATCTAATGCTATTTAAATATGAAGTGTCTGTATAAAAGGTGTTGCGTTATTAAATTAGAGAGCTTGTTTTTTAATAAAAAGCTTGGTAGGTCAGGTCAATAAGTTCATGCCTTTTTTTCCCATACAAAAATGTAATATATGGCCATATATGTACTTATATTTTAAATAGCATGACATATATCTATACATATATTTGACTTATATGAGAACACAATACATGCCTGCAACATATATCTATACATATATTTGACTTATCTGAGAACACAATATATGACTGCAACATATATCTATACATATATTTGACTTATCTGAGAACACAATATATGACTGCAACATATATCTACATATATTTGACTTATCTGAGAACACAATATATGCCTGCAACATATATCTATACATATATTTGACTTATCTGAGAACACAATATATGCCTGCAACATATATCTATACATATATTTGACTTATCTGAGAACACAATATATGACTGCAACATATATCTATACATATATTTGACTTATCTGAGAACACAATATATGACTGCAACATATATCTACATATATTTGACTTATCTGAGAACACAATATATGCCTGCAACATATATCTATACATATATTTGACTTATCTGAGAACACAATATATGACTGCAACATATATCTATACATATATTTGACTTATCTGAGAACACAATATATGACTGCAACATATATCTACATATATTTGACTTATCTGAGAACACAATATATGCCTGCAACATATATCTATACATATATTTGACTTATCTGAGAACACAATATATGACTGCAACATATATCTATACATATATTTGACTTATCTGAGATCACAATATATGCCTGCAACATATATGAACATGTATGTGTCCAAACATGTAAAGAAAATATTTGAGTTCATCCATATATGATACCATATATCTGCATATATTACAGTAGCCTATAGTATTGGTTTCTCGCATATATGGACAGCATTAATTATAAATATGTGACATACATATTTGTTTTCAACATATTTAATAAATGTATGTAAACATACACTGTAACCCTTTACTGTAAATTTACAACGAATTTCTTACAGAATTGTACTGTATTTCCATAATACAGTATTAAGATGTATCTTTTACAGAACAGCTGTAAATATACAGCACATTTCTGTTTTCGTCCTGATAAATTCGTTACCATCATACTGACTGAAAAGTCATTGCATTGTGGGATTGATTTCTTTCGCGCTCAATTCAGTTCAAATGTGACGCGTCATGCGAGCAGCAGCAGCAGACAGTAACGTTAGGCAGCTACAACAGGCAAACTCGTTTTGTCAGCGGGATTCAACTGAACAAAATAATCATTCCTGTTATCAAGATAAACAATGTCTGCGAATCTGTGAGCAATTTTAAAGCTTTTTTGAGGTTCGGTTCGTGTTTCAAACATTAGTTGCCTGTGACGCAGCAGAAAATGGACGACGTTAACGGTAGCAGCTACCTGAAGACGGATGGAAGAATTTGTCATTGAATAATCTAACCTGCGCGTGACGATAAGTGGGATTTAGAGTTTGAGAAGATGGAGAATTGTTCAACTGAGTGATACGGTAAGCCAATATATATATATATATTTTTTTTTGCGTTTTGTGTGATTGTTTTCACGTATTTGGTTTGATTTTGCGAACGCGGTTTAACGTGGCCGCGCAAGCAATTCACTGACTCTGTTCCACCTGTTTACCAAGTAACGTTAACTTCGACATTTCATATAATAGGCAACCTTTACCATGCTATTTGCATGACGTGCATTTGATATATATTTTTTTCGTTTTAGGCTTTGTAATCTGATGGCCATTGTTAATGTAAGTGCTTTTAAGTAGTGTTACAGTTATAGTCTATGTGGTAAAAAAAAAAAATGCTGTCAAATTCTGTCAGTTCTGTGATCGTGCTTTTGAATCGTTGTCAGAATTTTGCTAGCACATGAAAATCCATGTTCCTAATGCTGTTTTCAAATGTAGTAGGCCTATTCCTGATTGCCATCCCATGGTCCTACAACTACTCCCTAATTCAAAGAAGTTAGACGGTGTTATCCTTCAAGCAGATAAGTAGAGATTATTCAGCAAATCTCATTAATTTGTAATATGTTTTATGTTTTGGTTCTGTTGATCAAGGTTGTGCTGTCCTTTTTAAAAATTGTTTCAGGAATTTGCATCGCTGATGTCCAGCAATCTACATTTGCCAGAAAGTCCACGACTTATTTCCTGGTATGTAAACATTAAAGGGGTAGATGAAACCTAAAATGAAAAGCCATCATTTACTCACCCCACTGCAAAATATGTTTTTCTTAATAAGTGTTTTCTACAATTCTTACATGAAGAAGCATTTAATAGACACGTAAAAATTGTCTTGTTTTCTTAAAGAATAAGTCAAAATTAAGTGAGTTTATGCTTAAAACAAACAAAATTATATGCCAGTGCATTTTAGCATTCTAACCAATTTTAATTTTTAGTTGAAAAATGTAATTCATAGAACTATGAATAGACAACTACATCGAACCACAGTGGAACCCACAGTAGTTATTTTAATTATTAATATTATTTATTTATTCTTTATTTATTTTTTTATTCCATTACAGGTCAATCTCTAAGCAACCAGTGCTGGATATTAAGTTTGGAAGGTCAAGGTGTGTGTGAAGGATCACAGCCTCTTCATCACTGGCCTGGCAGCGCTGTTTGCCTCCTCCTATAACTTCAGCTTGCAGTACCAGGAAGAGGCAGCACCTTGAGTTTGTTCAGAGGTTAGTCATTGGCATATTTGCCATTCTCATATATATATATATATATATATATATATATATATATATATATATATATATATATATTTTAGGGCTGTAGCTATCGATTATTTTAGTAATCGAGTATTCTACGGATTATTCCATCGATTAATCGAGTAATCGGATAAAAAATTGTGGTAATAAAAATAGATCCAAGTGAACAACAGCCTTTAAAATTACTTAAAGACAAATAGGTAACACTTTACAATATGGTTCATTAGTTACTAAGAATGAACAATATTTATTTCTACAGCATTTATTAGTCTTAGTTCATGTTAATTTCAACATTTACTAATACATTATTAAAATTAAAGGTTGTATTTGTTAACATTAATGTAATGAACTAACATGAACAAACAATGAACAGCTGTATTTTTATGAACAAATGTTAGTTACAAATGTAGTTATTGTTCATTGTTAGTTCATGTTGATTAATACATTCATGTTAACTAATGAGCCTTATTGTAGTGTTACCCAAATAATAACAAGCAATAATTATTGGTTCAAATAAAGTATTGAAGTAATCATATGGGTTTTATTGAACAACGCTGTTAAAATACACCATGTAAATATGATAACTAATGAACATAACATTTAATTCAAATGTCAACTTAATCTTTCATATTTGGTCACTTCTGTATGATAGAAATGCAACAGCTGCCGTAATTTCTTGAAAAGAACATGTGCACGTCAAAACATGCAAGCAGTGCAAGGGTTAAACTTTTATTTTGAAATCGCGATGAACAACAATTCGCACATGAGAATATATGCGATTGCGAATATATTTCTGAATATATTCAGAAACATACTTATGTATTCTCCTGTGTTGGCGAAGATTTATAAATGAGCTGCGTTACGAATCTTGTGAAACGGCGCAGCATGCGTGCGAACGTTATATAAGCCACACAAACTCACAGCACGCAGAGATGGAGTTTGAGAAACCCGAGACGCTCCACGCATAAATGATGACAGTAAGTTACTATGAAACACGCGTCCGGGGTTTTGCGTTCCCAAATGCACATTATTGGAAACTTAAACAAACAGCACATGCAGAGACTGAGTATGTGTGGAGCAGCGTTTACTGTGAACAGAGCTGAGGTACTTTTAACACAATCTGCACGCATGTAAATAATTAAACCGTCATGCTTCTCTGTGGGAGAAAAAAAAACAGCGCATATATTTATTTAACTTAATCTTAGCCTTTGTGATTTCACAATATCATGATTGTAAACAGTTAAATATATCGCGTAGCCTTAGAAAACTGTGTAATAATGCGGTTCATGGACTCTCGTCTGTGGAATGCGCCACTTCCGGTATTTTGCCGGTTACTCGACACGGGTAAATTGCAATCAAGGATTTTTTAAAATCGAGTATTCGACTTTAATCGAGGAATCGTTACAGCCCTAATATATATATATATATATACATATATTAGACTGAATTGTGTCACTAACCTTGACTTGACAGTATTTATTATGTTGACTACTGGTATGAACAATATGGCCCTGGTTTCCATACAGGGCTTAGCTTAAGCCAGGTCTAGGCCTTAATAAAATTAGGGTATTTAAGCAGATTTTATAATAATGTATCATTAAAAAAAAAAAAAAAATTACTGGTGTGCATCTTGAGATAAAACAGTGGCAGTCATATATTTTAAGATATGTCAGTGCAAGTTGTTTTCAGTTGAAGGATTAGTGAAAATTCTGTCATTAATTACTCACCCTCATGTCGTTCCAAACCTGTAAGACCTTCGTTCATCTTCAGAACACAAATTAAGATATTTTTGATGAAATCTGAGAGGTTTCTGAACCACCCATAGACAGCAACGTCTGTGCAACTTTTAAGGCCCAGAAAGCTAGTAAAAACATTGTTTAAATAATCCATGTAACTAGTGCATTTTTGTGTAAATTTGGAGTGCTGTCAGTACAGAGAACAACGACAAAAATCGATGTTGCCTACACCGTGTTATCCTCTTTTTAAAATTTGCACCCTGTTGACTTCAAGTTTTAAACCTGCTTTTAGCCTCTTAACATCCTTGATGTGTCATACAAGTGCCCAGCCATGTGAGTGATTCCTTCAGAGTGAACACGGGTGAATCTGACTGCAGTAGATGTGAAAGATCTTGTTGAAACATCTACAAATGTCCGTATATAGGTGAAAATGCCCCTTGAAATCAATTTAAGGTGGCAAATATTACCCC
Source organism: Rutilus rutilus (assembly GCF_951802725.1). Classification (NCBI taxonomy): domain Eukaryota; kingdom Metazoa; phylum Chordata; class Actinopteri; order Cypriniformes; family Leuciscidae; genus Rutilus; species Rutilus rutilus. Next base: position 25,706,462 of record NC_140212.1, on the reverse strand, counting down.
TTAATAAAAAATGTTAATTTCTGTCACTGCTGTAAACTGACCACTGCATAGAATATGAAAAATATGAATATCTTTGTCAGTCAGTTGTCAACAGGCCTAAACAAGCCATGGCACCAAGCACAGAAACACAATCAGTAAAATGTTATCTAATTATTATCAAGAAAACTTTGAAAATATCGATCGAGACATATTTTGTCAATATTGCACACCCCTAATGCATGGTATTAATTTTGATTTCTTCGGGTCTTAAAAAGCCTTAAATTTGACTTTAAAAAATGTGCAGAAACCCTGCATCATAATATTTAGGTTGAACCACTGTAGCTATAGATTTACCAATGTTTTTACCACTTTCCTGGGCTTTGACAGTTGCAATGATATTGATATCAATGGAAGGACAAAACTATCAGATTTCATCAAAAATATCTTCATTTGTGTCCCGAAGATGAAAAGATTAAAACTTTAAATCTGGCAACCCCACTTCCAAAAATTTAGTTAGTTGACAGTGCGCATGTAAACAGACACATTGAGTTGATGTATTTTACCAGGGCGGAAAAAATATCAGTTATTGATCACAACATCCAACATTGCATTTTTTTTTTTTTTTTTTCACAACATCCTACATTGCATTTTTTTTTATGTTGTTCAGTTTTAGACAGCTTTTGTGCTGTCTCTCTTTGTCAAAATATATACACTCAGTTAATAATATTTAATTGTGTTTTTTTTCTGCCTTTTAGACGCTTTCTTGACATCAATCCTGAACGTGGATCAAAAACAAAGAAAGGACAAGTAACTTCAAAGAAAACTGGCCAAGTTGTGCAAAACGAACACCACTGTAAGCCTACAGGTGTCCTCACTTCTGCGAAACCTTGCAGACTTTGAATGGGATTTCGTTTGCACTTTTATGGACTTCAAAAAAGAAACAGCATTTCACTGTCGTTATAAAGCTTGGAAGAGCCAGGACATTTTTTAATAGAACTCTGATTGTATTCGTCTGAAAGAAGAATGTCAGATACACCTAGGATGACTTGAGGGTGAGTAAATCATGTGCTAATTAACATTTTTGGGTGAACTATTCCTTTAATTAAGTGCTAACTGTTACCTGTTTGTTGTTAAGTGTTAAAATTGCATTTTATGTTTAAAAAGTAATTCAGCCAACATGTTCACAGAAGGCAATTTAACTAAATAAATGTTTTAAAACCCAGAAAATGTTGTTTGCTTTTTCCTAGTGTGACTACTCTTATGAAACCTTAAAGTATAATATTTGAATTATGTAATAATAAAAGCAGTATTCCCTGTAAAAATACAATTTATTGCTGTCGACAAGTTTAATAATGTAAAATGTGGTATATACTGTATTTGGTAATTACAGTGGAGTACTGCAAATGCTGTTTACTGTAGTAGTGTTGTAAAAATACAGTATGTGGATGGCAACCCAGCTGCCAGTATTTAACTGTAAATTTACAGTGAAAAGTTTTACAGTGTACATGCATGTGATACTGATGCATTTTTAAAGCTGTGGCATATGGTTATGGTACTTTGTGGATGTATTTGTCAAAAATGACAAAGAAATACTATATTTGGTATTACTATATTAAAATACTATATTTGGTATTCACACAATAGACAAAATCTCCAACTATAGTCATTTAATTTCAAGGCATTCAGAATGATATAAGATTTGTACCCCTAATATATGTTAAAGTATGTACTATTGAAATAAGTACATATATGCATGTATAAATATATGCGTCATATATGCATGTATACATATATGCGTCATATATGCATGTATACATATATGCGTCATATATGCATGTATACATATATGCGTCTTACATATATTTCACATTTATGTGCATATACGGGAAAATATATGGCACTTACATGAAAACGGCCATTTTTGATATATTTTGAAATATATGTTTCATATATGTATATGTGTTTTACATATATGAATTTTGCATATATTCTCATATATGCAGCAGACATACATGGGCACTAACATTATATATGTAATTTACATATATTGACATATATTACATTTCTGTATGGGTTTTCAGTGCCGGGTCCAAACAAAGAGAGTTTCAGTTCTGAGAGTTTCACCTGCCAGCTGCTAATGTGTTGCGAGCATTCTTGCTGACCGCACAAGCCGGCATCCAGCCTACGTCCAACCGCCTGCGTTGGTGGTATAGTGGTGAGCATAGCTGCCTTCCAAGCAGTTGACCCGGGTTCGATTCCCGGCCAACGCATTGCCTTTTGTATGGCCAACTCCTTCTGTAACTCGTGGCTGTAGCAAAACTTTTGTATGGGTCTTTGGGCAGCAGTAAAGGACTAGGTCTCCCCGTCGGGGAATCGAACCCCGGTCTTCCGCGTGACAGGCGGAGATACTGTCCACTATACTAACGAGGAGCTGCAGAGACAGGTAGTCCCCCCCGATCAGCGCGACTGCAGCTCGCTGCAAACAGCCTTCCCATTTTCAGGAACGGCCTCATGCGTCATTTTAGGCCATCGCTTCACAAGGAGCCAGTGCAGACAAAAAAATCATCTAATGCTATTTAAATATGAAGTGTCTGTATAAAAGGTGTTACGTTATTAAATTAGAGAGCTTGTTTTTTAATAAAAAGCTTGGTAGGTCAGGTCAATAAGTTCATGCCTTTTTTTTCAGTGCCGGGTCCAAACAAAGAGAGTTTCAGTTCTGAGAGTTTCACCTGCCAGCTGCTAAGCGAGCATTCTTGCTGACCGCACAAGCCGGCATCCAGCCTACGTCCAACCGCCTGCGTTGGTGGTATAGTGGTGAGCATAGCTGCCTTCCAAGCAGTTGACCCGGGTTCGATTCCCGGCCAACGCATTGCCTTTTGTATGGCCAACTCCTTCTGTAACTCGTGGCTGTAGCAAAACTTTTGTATGGGTCTTTGGGCAGCAGTAAAGGACTAGGTCTCCCCGTCGGGGAATCGAACCCCGGTCTTCCGTGTGACAGGCGGAGATACTGTCCACTATACTAACGAGGAGCTGCAGAGACAGGTAGTCCCCCCCGATCAGCGCGACTGCAGCTCGCTGCAAACAGCCTTCCCATTTTCAGGAACGGCCTCATGCGTCATTTTAGGCCATCGCTTCACAAGGAGCCAGTGCAGACAAAAAAATCATCTAATGCTATTTAAATATGAAGTGTCTGTATAAAAGGTGTTACGTTATTAAATTAGAGAGCTTGTTTTTTAATAAAAAGCTTGGTAGGTCAGGTCAATAAGTTCATGCCTTTTTTTTTCAGTGCCGGGTCCAAACAAAGAGAGTTTCAGTTCTGAGAGTTTCACCTGCCAGCTGCTAAGCGAGCATTCTTGCTGACCGCACAAGCCGGCATCCAGCCTACGTCCAACCGCCTGCGTTGGTGGTATAGTGGTGAGCATAGCTGCCTTCCAAGCAGTTGACCCGGGTTCGATTCCCGGCCAACGCATTGCCTTTTGTATGGCCAACTCCTTCTGTAACTCGTGGCTGTAGCAAAACTTTTGTATGGGTCTTTGGGCAGCAGTAAAGGACTAGGTCTCCCCGTCGGGGAATCGAACCCCGGTCTTCCGCGTGACAGGCGGAGATACTGTCCACTATACTAACGAGGAGCTGCAGAGACAGGTAGTCCCCCCCGATCAGCGCGACTGCAGCTCGCTGCAAACAGCCTTCCCATTTTCAGGAACGGCCTCATGCGTCATTTTAGGCCATCGCTTCACAAGGAGCCAGTGCAGACAAAAAAATCATCTAATGCTATTTAAATATGAAGTGTCTGTATAAAAGGTGTTACGTTATTAAATTAGAGAGCTTGTTTTTTAATAAAAAGCTTGGTAGGTCAGGTCAATAAGTTCATGCCTTTTTTTTCAGTGCCGGGTCCAAACAAAGAGAGTTTCAGTTCTGAGAGTTTCACCTGCCAGCTGCTAAGCGAGCATTCTTGCTGACCGCACAAGCCGGCATCCAGCCTACGTCCAACCGCCTGCGTTGGTGGTATAGTGGTGAGCATAGCTGCCTTCCAAGCAGTTGACCCAGGTTCGATTCCCGGCCAACGCATTGCCTTTTGTATGGCCAACTCCTTCTGTAACTCGTGGCTGTAGCAAAACTTTTGTATGGGTCTTTGGGCAGCAGTAAAGGACTAGGTCTCCCCGTCGGGGAATCGAACCCCGGTCTTCCGCGTGACAGGCGGAGATACTGTCCACTATACTAACGAGGAGCTGCAGAGACAGGTAGTCCCCCCCGATCAGCGCGACTGCAGCTCGCTGCAAACAGCCTTCCCATTTTCAGGAACGGCCTCATGCGTCATTTTAGGCCATCGCTTCACAAGGAGCCAGTGCAGACAAAAAATTCATCTAATGCTATTTAAATATGAAGTGTCTGTATAAAAGGTGTTACGTTATTAAATTAGAGAGCTTGTTTTTTAATAAAAAGCTTGGTAGGTCAGGTCAATAAGTTCATGCCTTTTTTTTTCAGTGCCGGGTCCAAACAAAGAGAGTTTCAGTTCTGAGAGTTTCACCTGCCAGCTGCTAAGCGAGCATTCTTGCTGACCGCACAAGCCGGCATCCAGCCTACATCCAACCGCCTGCGTTGGTGGTATAGTGGTGAGCATAGCTGCCTTCCAAGCAGTTGACCCGGGTTCGATTCCCGGCCAACGCATTGCCTTTTGTATGGCCAACTCCTTCTGTAACTCGTGGCTGTAGCAAAACTTTTGTATGGGTCTTTGGGCAGCAGTAAAGGACTAGGTCTCCCCGTCGGGGAATCGAACCCCGGTCTTCCGCGTGACAGGCGGAGATACTGTCCACTATACTAACGAGGAGCTGCAGAGACAGGTAGTCCCCCCCGATCAGCTCGCTGCAAACAGCCTTCCCATTTTCAGGAACGGCCTCATGCGTCATTTTAGGCCATCGCTTCACAAGGAGCCAGTGCAGACAAAAAAATCATCTAATGCTATTTAAATATGAAGTGTCTGTATAAAAGGTGTTACGTTATTAAATTAGAGAGCTTGTTTTTTAATAAAAAGCTTGGTAGGTCAGGTCAATAAGTTCATGCCTTTTTTTTTCAGTGCCGGGTCCAAACAAAGAGAGTTTCAGTTCTGAGAGTTTCACCTGCCAGCTGCTAAGCGAGCATTCTTGCTGACCGCACAAGCCGGCATCCAGCCTACGTCCAACCGCCTGCGTTGGTGGTATAGTGGTGAGCATAGCTGCCTTCCAAGCAGTTGACCTGGGTTCGATTCCCGGCCAACGCATTGCCTTTTGTATGGCCAACTCCTTCTGTAACTCGTGGCTGTAGCAAAACTTTTGTATGGGTCTTTGGGCAGCAGTAAAGGACTAGGTCTCCCCGTCGGGGAATCGAACCCCGGTCTTCCGCGTGACAGGCGGAGATACTGTCCACTATACTAACGAGGAGCTGCAGAGACAGGTAGTCCCCCCCGATCAGCGCGACTGCAGCTCGCTGCAAACAGCCTTCCCATTTTCAGGAACGGCCTCATGCGTCATTTTAGGCCATCGCTTCACAAGTAGCCAGTGCAGACAAAAAAATCATCTAATGCTATTTAAATATGAAGTGTCTGTATAAAAGGTGTTACGTTATTAAATTAGAGAGCTTGTTTTTTAATAAAAAGCTTGGTAGGTCAGGTCAATAAGTTCATGCCTTTTTTTTTCAGTGCCGGGTCCAAACAAAGAGAGTTTCAGTTCTGAGAGTTTCACCTGCCAGCTGCTAAGCGAGCATTCTTGCTGACCGGACAAGCCGGCATCCAGCCTCCGTCCAACCGCCTGCGTTGGTGGTATAGTGGTGAGCATAGCTGCCTTCCAAGCAGTTGACCCGGGTTCGATTCCCGGCCAACGCATTGCCTTTTGTATGGCCAACTCCTTCTGTAACTCGTGGCTGTAGCAAAACTTTTGTATGGGTCTTTGGGCAGCAGTAAAGGACTAGGTCTCCCCGTCGGGGAATCGAACCCCGGTCTTCCGCGTGACAGGCGGAGATACTGTCCACTATACTAACGAGGAGCTGCAGAGACAGGTAGTCCCCCCCGATCAGCGCGACTGCAGCTCGCTGCAAACAGCCTTCCCATTTTCAGGAACGGCCTCATGCGTCATTTTAGGCCATCGCTTCACAAGGAGCCAGTGCAGACAAAAAAATCATCTAATGCTATTTAAATATGAAGTGTCTGTATAAAAGGTGTTACGTTATTAAATTAGAGAGCTTGTTTTTTAATAAAAAGCTTGGTAGGTCAGGTCAATAAGTTCATGCCTTTTTTTTTCAGTGCCGGGTCCAAACAAAGAGAGTTTCAGTTCTGAGAGTTTCACCTGCCAGCTGCTAAGCAAGCATTCTTGCTGACCGCACAAGCCAGCATCCAGCCTACGTCCAACCGCCTGCGTTGGTGGTATAGTGGTGAGCATAGCTGCCTTCCAAGCAGTTGACCCGGGTTCGATTCCCGGCCAACGCATTGCCTTTTGTATGGCCAACTCCTTCTGTAACTCGTGGCTGTAGCAAAACTTTTGTATGGGTCTTTGGGCAGCAGTAAAGGACTAGGTCTCCCCGTCGGGGAATCGAACCCCGGTCTTCCGCGTGACAGGCGGAGATACTGTCCACTATACTAACGAGGAGCTGCAGAGACAGGTAGTCCCCCCCGATCAGCGCGACTGCAGCTCGCTGCAAACAGCCTTCCCATTTTCAGGAACGGCCTCATGCGTCATTTTAGGCCATCGCTTCACAAGGAGCCAGTGCAGACAAAAAAATCATCTAATGCTATTTAAATATGAAGTGTCTGTATAAAAGGTGTTACGTTATTAAATTAGAGAGCTTGTTTTTTAATAAAAAGCTTGGAAGGTCAGGTCAATAAGTTCATGCCTTTTTTTTCAGTGCCGGGTCCAAACAAAGAGAGTTTCAGTTCTGAGAGTTTCACCTGCCAGCTGCTAAGCGAGCATTCTTGCTGACCGCACAAGCCGGCATCCAGCCTACGTCCAACCGCCTGCGTTGGTGGTATAGTGGTGAGCATAGCTGCCTTCCAAGCAGTTGACCCGGGTTCGATTCCCGGCCAATGCATTGCCTTTTGTATGGCCAACTCCTTCTGTAACTCGTGGCTGTAGCAAAACTTTTGTATGGGTCTTTGGGCAGCAGTAAAGGACTAGGTCTCCCCGTCGGGGAATCGAACCCCGGTCTTCCGCGTGACAGGCGGAGATACTGTCCACTATACTAACGAGGAGCTGCAGAGACAGGTAGTCCCCCCCGATCAGCGCGACTGCAGCTCGCTGCAAACAGCCTTCCCATTTTCAGGAACGGCCTCATGCGTCATTTTAGGCCATCGCTTCACAAGGAGCCAGTGCAGACAAAAAAATCATCTAATGCTATTTAAATATGAAGTGTCTGTATAAAAGGTGTTACGTTATTAAATTAGAGAGCTTGTTTTTTAATAAAAAGCTTGGTAGGTCAGGTCAATAAGTTCATGCCTTTTTTTTCAGTGCCGGGTCCAAACAAAGAGAGTTTCAGTTCTGAGAGTTTCACCTGCCAGCTGCTAAGCGAGCATTCTTGCTGACCGCACAAGCCGGCATCCAGCCTACGTCCAACCGCCTGCGTTGGTGGTATAGTGGTGAGCATAGCTGCCTTCCAAGCAGTTGACCCGGGTTCGATTCCCGGCCAACGCATTGCCTTTTGTATGGCCAACTCCTTCTGTAACTCGTGGCTGTAGCAAAACTTTTGTATGGGTCTTTGGGCAGCAGTAAAGGACTAGGTCTCCCCGTCGGGGAATCGAACCCCGGTCTTCCGCGTGACAGGCGGAGATACTGTCCACTATACTAACGAGGAGCTGCAGAGACAGGTAGTCCCCCCCGATCAGCGCGACTGCAGCTCGCTGCAAACAGCCTTCCCATTTTCAGGAACGGCCTCATGCGTCATTTTAGGCCATCGCTTCACAAGGAGCCAGTGCAGACAAAAAAATCATCTAATGCTATTTAAATATGAAGTGTCTGTATAAAAGGTGTTACGTTATTAAATTAGAGAGCTTGTTTTTTAATAAAAAGCTTGGTAGGTCAGGTCAATAAGTTCATGCCTTTTTTTTTCAGTGCCGGGTCCAAACAAAGAGAGTTTCAGTTCTGAGAGTTTCACCTGCCAGCTGCTAAGCGAGCATTCTTGCTGACCGCACAAGCCGGCATCCAGCCTACGTCCAACCGCCTGCGTTGGTGGTATAGTGGTGAGCATAGCTTCCTTCCAAGCAGTTGACCCGGGTTCGATTCCCGGCCAACGCATTGCCTTTTGTATGGCCAACTCCTTCTGTAACTCGTGGCTGTAGCAAAACTTTTGTATGGGTCTTTGGGCAGCAGTAAAGGACTAGGTCTCCCCGTCGGGGAATCGAACCCCGGTCTTCCGCGTGACAGGCGGAGATACTGTCCACTATACTAACGAGGAGCTGCAGAGACAGGTAGTCCCCCCCGATCAGCGCGACTGCAGCTCGCTGCAAACAGCCTTCCCATTTTCAGGAACGGCCTCATGCGTCATTTTAGGCCATCGCTTCACAAGGAGCCAGTGCAGACAAAAAAATCATCTAATGCTATTTAAATATGAAGTGTCTGTATAAAAGGTGTTACGTTATTAAATTAGAGAGCTTGTTTTTTAATAAAAAGCTTGGTAGGTCAGGTCAATAAGTTCATGCCTTTTTTTTTCAGTGCCGGGTCCAAACAAAGAGAGTTTCAGTTCTGAGAGTTTCACCTGCCAGCTGCTAAGCGAGCATTCTTGCTGACCGCACAAGCCGGCATCCAGCCTACGTCCAACCGCCTGCGTTGGTGGTATAGTGGTGAGCATAGCTGCCTTCCGAGCAGTTGACCCGGGTTCGATTCCCGGCCAACGCATTACCTTTTGTATGGCCAACTCCTTCTGTAACTCGTGGCTGTAGCAAAACTTTTGTATGGGTCTTTGGGCAGCAGTAAAGGACTAGGTCTCCCCGTCGGGGAATCGAACCCCGGTCTTCCGCGTGACAGGCGGAGATACTGTCCACTATACTAACGAGGAGCTGCAGAGACAGGTAGTCCCCCCCGATCAGCGCGACTGCAGCTCGCTGCAAACAGCCTTCCCATTTTCAGGAACGGCCTCATGCGTCATTTTAGGCCATCGCTTCACAAGGAGCCAGTGCAGACAAAAAAATCATCTAATGCTATTTAAATATGAAGTGTCTGTATAAAAGGTGTTACGTTATTAAATTAGAGAGCTTGTTTTTTAATAAAAAGCTTGGTAGGTCAGGTCAATAAGTTCATGCCTTTTTTTTTCAGTGCCGGGTCCAAACAAAGAGAGTTTCAGTTCTGAGAGTTTCACCTGCCAGCTGCTAAGCGAGCATTCTTGCTGACCGCACAAGCCGGCATCCAGCCTACGTCCAACCGCCTGCGTTGGTGGTATAGTGGTGAGCATAGCTGCCTTCCAAGCAGTTGACCCGGGTTCGATTCCCGGCCAACGCATTGCCTTTTGTATGGCCAACTCCTTCTGTAACTCGTGGCTGTAGCAAAACTTTTGTATGGGTCTTTGGGCAGCAGTAAAGGACTAGGTCTCCCCGTCGGGGAATCGAACCCCGGTCTTCCGCGTGACAGGCGGAGATACTGTCCACTATACTAACGAGGAGCTGCAGAGACAGGTAGTCCCCCCCGATCAGCGCGACTGCAGCTCGCTGCAAACAGCCTTCCCATTTTCAGGAACGGCCTCATGCGTCATTTTAGGCCATCGCTTCACAAGGAGCCAGTGCAGACAAAAAAATCATCTAATGCTATTTAAATATGAAGTGTCTGTATAAAAGGTGTTACGTTATTAAATTAGAGAGCTTGTTTTTTAATAAAAAGCTTGGTAGGTCAGGTCAATAAGTTCATGCCTTTTTTTTTCAGTGCCGGGTCCAAACAAAGAGAGTTTCAGTTCTGAGAGTTTCACCTGCCAGCTGCTAAGCGAGCATTCTTGCTGACCGCACAAGCCGGCATCCAGCCTACGTCCAACCGCCTGCGTTGGTGGTATAGTGGTGAGCATAGCTGCCTTCCAAGCAGTTGACCCGGGTTCGATTCCCGGCCAACGCATTGCCTTTTGTATGGCCAACTCCTTCTGTAACTCGTGGCTGTAGCAAAACTTTTGTATGGGTCTTTGGGCAGCAGTAAAGGACTAGGTCTCCCCGTCGGGGAATCGAACCCCGGTCTTCCGCGTGACAGGCGGAGATACTGTCCACTATACTAACGAGGAGCTGCAGAGACAGGTAGTCCCCCCCGATCAGCGCGACTGCAGCTCGCTGCAAACAGCCTTCCCATTTTCAGGAACGGCCTCATGCGTCATTTTAGGCCATCGCTTCACAAGGAGCCAGTGCAGACAAAAAAATCATCTAATGCTATTTAAATATGAAGTGTCTGTATAAAAGGTGTTACGTTATTAAATTAGAGAGCTTGTTTTTTAATAAAAAGCTTGGTAGGTCAGGTCAATAAGTTCATGCCTTTTTTTTTCAGTGCCGGGTCCAAACAAAGAGAGTTTCAGTTCTGAGAGTTTCACCTGCCAGCTGCTAAGCGAGCATTCTTGCTGACCGCACAAGCCGGCATCCAGCCTACATCCAACCGCCTGCGTTGGTGGTATAGTGGTGAGCATAGCTGCCTTCCAAGCAGTTGACCCGGGTTCGATTCCCGGCCAACGCATTGCCTTTTGTATGGCCAACTCCTTCTGTAACTCGTGGCTGTAGCAAAACTTTTGTATGGGTCTTTGGGCAGCAGTAAAGGACTAGGTCTCCCCGTCGGGGAATCGAACCCCGGTCTTCCGCGTGACAGGCGGAGATACTGTCCACTATACTAACGAGGAGCTGCAGAGACAGGTAGTCCCCCCCGATCAGCGCGACTGCAGCTCGCTGCAAACAGCCTTCCCATTTTCAGGAACGGCCTCATGCGTCATTTTAGGCCATCGCTTCACAAGGAGCCAGTGCAGACAAAAAAATCATCTAATGCTATTTAAATATGAAGTGTCTGTATAAAAGGTGTTACGTTATTAAATTAGAGAGCTTGTTTTTTAATAAAAAGCTTGGTAGGTCAGGTCAATAAGTTCATGCCTTTTTTTTTCAGTGCCGGGTCCAAACAAAGAGAGTTTCAGTTCTGAGAGTTTCACCTGCCAGCTGCTAAGCGAGCATTCTTGCTGACCGCACAAGCCGGCATCCAGCCTACATCCAACCGCCTGCGTTGGTGGTATAGTGGTGAGCATAGCTGCCTTCCAAGCAGTTGACCCGGGTTCGATTCCCGGCCAACGCATTGCCTTTTGTATGGCCAACTCCTTCTGTAACTCGTGGCTGTAGCAAAACTTTTGTATGGGTCTTTGGGCAGCAGTAAAGGACTAGGTCTCCCCGTCGGGGAATCGAACCCCGGTCTTCCGCGTGACAGGCGGAGATACTGTCCACTATACTAACGAGGAGCTGCAGAGACAGGTAGTCCCCCCCGATCAGCGCGACTGCAGCTCGCTGCAAACAGCCTTCCCATTTTCAGGAACGGCCTCATGCGTCATTTTAGGCCATCGCTTCACAAGGAGCCAGTGCAGACAAAAAAATCATCTAATGCTATTTAAATATGAAGTGTCTGTATAAAAGGTGTTACGTTATTAAATTAGAGAGCTTGTTTTTTAATAAAAAGCTTGGTAGGTCAGGTCAATAAGTTCATGCCTTTTTTTTTCAGTGCCGGGTCCAAACAAAGAGAGTTTCAGTTCTGAGAGTTTCACCTGCCAGCTGCTAAGCGAGCATTCTTGCTGACCGCACAAGCCGGCATCCAGCCTACATCCAACCGCCTGCGTTGGTGGTATAGTGGTGAGCATAGCTGCCTTCCAAGCAGTTGACCCGGGTTCGATTCCCGGCCAACGCATTGCCTTTTGTATGGCCAACTCCTTCTGTAACTCGTGGCTGTAGCAAAACTTTTGTATGGGTCTTTGGGCAGCAGTAAAGGACTAGGTCTCCCCGTCGGGGAATCGAACCCCGGTCATCCGCGTGACAGGCGGAGATACTGTCCACTATACTAATGAGGAGCTGCAGAGACAGGTAGTCCCCCCCGATCAGCGCGACTGCAGCTCGCTGCAAACAGCCTTCCCATTTTCAGGAACGGCCTCATGCGTCATTTTAGGCCATCGCTTCACAAGGAGCCAGTGCAGACAAAAAAATCATCTAATGCTATTTAAATATGAAGTGTCTGTATAAAAGGTGTTACGTTATTAAATTAGAGAGCTTGTTTTTTAATAAAAAGCTTGGTAGGTCAGGTCAATAAGTTCATGCCTTTTTTTTTCAGTGCCGGGTCCAAACAAAGAGAGTTTCAGTTCTGAGAGTTTCACCTGCCAGCTGCTAAGCGAGCATTCTTGCTGACCGCACAAGCCGGCATCCAGCCTACGTCCAACCGCCTGCGTTGGTGGTATAGTGGTGAGCATAGCTGCCTTCCAAGCAGTTGACCCGGGTTCGATTCCCGTCCAACGCATTGCCTTTTGTATGGCCAACTCCTTCTGTAACTCGTGGCTGTAGCAAAACTTTTGTATGGGTCTTTGGGCAGCAGTAAAGGACTAGGTCTCCCCGTCGGGGAATCGAACCCCGGTCTTCCGCGTGACAGGCGGAGATACTGTCCACTATACTAACGAGGAGCTGCAGAGACAGGTAGTCCCCCCCGATCAGCGCGACTGCAGCTCGCTGCAAACAGCCTTCCCATTTTCAGGAACGGCCTCATGCGTCATTTTAGGCCATCGCTTCACAAGGAGCCAGTGCAGACAAAAAAATCATCTAATGCTATTTAAATATGAAGTGTCTGTATAAAAGGTGTTACGTTATTAAATTAGAGAGCTTGTTTTTTAAGGCGAGACACGGCAGGCAAAAACATCGATTTTTCATGCAGTGGTCAGTTTTGAGATTTTGGCCGAGTTTACTCCTTCAATATGTATTCTTTCAAGCTGCTATAAAGAAAACGCTGAAAATATACATTACGATGTTTATTTTATTACATTTTGTTTACTTGCGGCAGTAAGTTTCTCCCGAATTTACCAGGAAGTTAGTATTCCAACGCGACATGCCGAGCTCCGTCTGTTCACTGAAGTCTGTCATGTCCGGGATCGCTGTAAAGCTCTGAGTCTCATGCACAACGCTATGTAAGCCAAATATGGGCATTTCCTTTCTATCAGTAACCAATCGTGAATGTCCAAAGGGGGATTTAAAGCTAACGACGAAATCTCATTTAGAACTATTAAATCTTTAACTGCCGTTTTCTCAAAATAATTTTTTTGCGTTTTTTTGTCATTCTCCAGTAGAAACATCTCAGCCTATGTAGCACCTATGTACACCAAACTTTCCAGTTATACACTTAGCAGTATTCTGAAGATCTGTTCAGAGGGATTTGTTAATAAATCATTCCTGGCCTGATTTATGTGACATTTTAATTTAAAAAAAATGGTGAAAATCGATATTTTAAGGCTATGGACAGTATATTTTGATTTCCTAGTTAATGAAAGCATATATCCTGAAATCCCTCTGAACATCTTTTTTCATCTTGTGTGTAATCAAAATGAAAAAATAATTTTGCTTCTAGCTTTATCATATTTTCAGATAAATCTACTGAAAAAATATGCAAAATTGCATATATTTAATGAGATAATACCTAATTTGCATAATTAAACATACAAATTTCAAAAACTTGTAAAACATTTTTTTTATGAACTTGTGTAAGTAATGAACTGAGGAAGTTTCATGGTGATATCTATTATTTTAAAATTTTCCCCTATTCACCTGTAGTGTCTCGCCTTAATAAAAAGCTTGGTAGGTCAGGTCAATAAGTTCATGCCTTTTTTTTTCAGTGCCGGGTCCAAACAAAGAGAGTTTCAGTTCTGAGAGTTTCACCTGCCAGCTGCTAAGCGAGCATTCTTGCTGACCGCACAAGCCGGCATCCAGCCTACGTCCAACCGCCTGCGTTGGTGGTATAGTGGTGAGCATAGCTGCCTTCCAAGCAGTTGACCCGGGTTCGATTCCCGGCCAACGCATTGCCTTTTGTATGGCCAACTCCTTCTGTAACTCGTGGCTGTAGCAAAACTTTTGTATGGGTCTTTGGGCAGCAGTAAAGGACTAGGTCTCCCCGTCGGGGAATCGAACCCCGGTCTTCCGCGTGACAGGCGGAGATACTGTCCACTATACTAACGAGGAGCTGCAGAGACAGGTAGTCCCCCCCGATCAGCGCGACTGCAGCTCGCTGCAAACAGCCTTCCCATTTTCAGGAACGGCCTCATGCGTCATTTTAGGCCATCGCTTCACAAGGAGCCAGTGCAGACAAAAAAATCATCTAATGCTATTTAAATATGAAGTGTCTGTATAAAAGGTGTTACGTTATTAAATTAGAGAGCTTGTTTTTTAATAAAAAGCTTGGTAGGTCAGGTCAATAAGTTCATGCCTTTTTTTTTCAGTGCCGGGTCCAAACAAAGAGAGTTTCAGTTCTGAGAGTTTCACCTGCCAGCTGCTAAGCGAGCATTCTTGCTGACCGCACAAGCCGGCATCCAGCCTACGTCCAACCGCCTGCGTTGGTGGTATAGTGGTGAGCATAGCTGCCTTCCAAGCAGTTGACCCGGGTTCGATTCCCGGCCAACGCATTGCCTTTTGTATGGCCAACTCCTTCTGTAACTCGTGGCTGTAGCAAAACTTTTGTATGGGTCTTTGGGCAGCAGTAAAGGACTAGGTCTCCCCGTCGGGGAATCGAACCCCGGTCTTCCGCGTGACAGGCGGAGATACTGTCCACTATACTAACGAGGAGCTGCAGAGACAGGTAGTCCCCCCCGATCAGCTCGCTGCAAACAGCCTTCCCATTTTCAGGAACGGCCTCATGCGTCATTTTAGGCCATCGCTTCACAAGGAGCCAGTGCAGACAAAAAAATCATCTAATGCTATTTAAATATGAAGTGTCTGTATAAAAGGTGTTACGTTATTAAATTAGAGAGCTTGTTTTTTAATAAAAAGCTTGGTAGGTCAGGTCAATAAGTTCATGCCTTTTTTTTTCAGTGCCGGGTCCAAACAAAGAGAGTTTCAGTTCTGAGAGTTTCACCTGCCAGCTGCTAAGCGAGCATTCTTGCTGACCGCACAAGCCGGCATCCAGCCTACGTCCAACCGCCTGCGTTGGTGGTATAGTGGTGAGCATAGCTGCCTTCCAAGCAGTTGACCCGGGTTCGATTCCCGGCCAACGCATTGCCTTTTGTATGGCCAACTCCTTCTGTAACTCGTGGCTGTAGCAAAACTTTTGTATGGGTCTTTGGGCAGCAGTAAAGGACTAGGTCTCCCCGTCGGGGAATCGAACCCCGGTCTTCCGCGTGACAGGCGGAGATACTGTCCACTATACTAACGAGGAGCTGCAGAGACAGGTAGTCCCCCCCGATCAGCGCGACTGCAGCTCGCTGCAAACAGCCTTCCCATTTTCAGGAACGGCCTCATGCGTCATTTTAGGCCATCGCTTCACAAGGAGCCAGTGCAGACAAAAAAATCATCTAATGCTATTTAAATATGAAGTGTCTGTATAAAAGGTGTTACGTTATTAAATTAGAGAGCTTGTTTTTTAATAAAAAGCTTGGTAGGTCAGGTCAATAAGTTCATGCCTTTTTTTTTCAGTGCCGGGTCCAAACAAAGAGAGTTTCAGTTCTGAGAGTTTCACCTGCCAGCTGCTAAGCGAGCATTCTTGCTGACCGCACAAGCCGGCATCCAGCCTGCGTCCAACCGCCTGCGTTGGTGGTATAGTGGTGAGCATAGCTGCCTTCCAAGCAGTTGACCAGGGTTCGATTCCCGGCCAACGCATTGCCTTTTGTATGGCCAACTCCTTCTGTAACTCGTGGCTGTAGCAAAACTTTTGTATGGGTCTTTGGGCAGCAGTAAAGGACTAGGTCTCCCCGTCGGGGAATCGAACCCCGGTCTTCCGCGTGACAGGCGGAGATACTGTCCACTATACTAACGAGGAGCTGCAGAGACAGGTAGTCCCCCCCGATCAGCGCGACTGCAGCTCGCTGCAAACAGCCTTCCCATTTTCAGGAACGGCCTCATGCGTCATTTTAGGCCATCGCTTCACAAGGAGCCAGTGCAGACAAAAAAATCATCTAATGCTATTTAAATATGAAGTGTCTGTATAAAAGGTGTTACGTTATTAAATTAGAGAGCTTGTTTTTTAATAAAAAGCTTGGTAGGTCAGGTCAATAAGTTCATGCCTTTTTTTTTCAGTGCCGGGTCCAAACAAAGAGAGTTTCAGTTCTGAGAGTTTCACCTGCCAGCTGCTAAGCGAGCATTCTTGCTGACCGCACAAGCCGGCATCCAGCCTACGTCCAACCGCCTGCGTTGGTGGTATAGTGGTGAGCATAGCTGCCTTCCAAGCAGTTGACCCGGGTTCGATTCCCGGCCAACGCATTGCCTTTTGTATGGCCAACTCCTTCTGTAACTCGTGGCTGTAGCAAAACTTTTGTATGGGTCTTTGGGCAGCAGTAAAGGACTAGGTCTCCCCGTCGGGGAATCGAACCCCGGTCTTCCGCGTGACAGGCGGAGATACTGTCCACTATACTAACGAGGAGCTGCAGAGACAGGTAGTCCCCCCCGATCAGCGCGACTGCAGCTCGCTGCAAACAGCCTTCCCATTTTCAGGAACGGCCTCATGCGTCATTTTAGGCCATCGCTTCACAAGGAGCCAGTGCAGACAAAAAAATCATCTAATGCTATTTAAATATGAAGTGTCTGTATAAAAGGTGTTACGTTATAAAATTAGAGAGCTTGTTTTTTAATAAAAAGCTTGGTAGGTCAGGTCAATAAGTTCATGCCTTTTTTTTTCAGTGCCGGGTCCAAATAAAGAGAGTTTCAGTTCTGAGAGTTTCACCTGCCAGCTGCTAAGCGAGCATTCTTGCTGACCGCACAAGCCGGCATCCAGCCTACATCCAACCGCCTGCGTTGGTGGTATAGTGGTGAGCATAGCTGCCTTCCAAGCAGTTGACCCGGGTTCGATTCCCGGCCAACGCATTGCCTTTTGTATGGCCAACTCCTTCTGTAACTCGTGGCTGTAGCAAAACTTTTGTATGGGTCTTTGGGCAGCAGTAAAGGACTAGGTCTCCCCGTCGGGGAATCGAACCCCGGTCTTCCGCGTGACAGGCGGAGATACTGTCCACTATACTAACGAGGAGCTGCAGAGACAGGTAGTCCCCCCCGATCAGCTCGCTGCAAACAGCCTTCCCATTTTCAGGAACGGCCTCATGCGTCATTTTAGGCCATCGCTTCACAAGGAGCCAGTGCAGACAAAAAAATCATCTAATGCTATTTAAATATGAAGTGTCTGTATAAAAGGTGTTACGTTATTAAATTAGAGAGCTTGTTTTTTAATAAAAAGCTTGGTAGGTCAGGTCAATAAGTTCATGCCTTTTTTTTTCAGTGCCGGGTCCAAACAAAGAGAGTTTCAGTTCTGAGAGTTTCACCTGCCAGCTGCTAAGCGAGCATGCACAAGCCGGCATCCAGCCTACGTCCAACCGCCTGCGTTGGTGGTATAGTGGTGAGCATAGCTGCCTTCCAAGCAGTTGACCCGGGTTCGATTCCCGGCCAACGCATTGCCTTTTGTATGGCCAACTCCTTCTGTAACTCGTGGCTGTAGCAAAACTTTTGTATGGGTCTTTGGGCAGCAGTAAAGGACTAGGTCTCCCCGTCGGGGAATCGAACCCCGGTCTTCCGCGTGACAGGCGGAGATACTGTCCACTATACTAACGAGGAGCTGCAGAGACAGGTAGTCCCCCCCGATCAGCTCGACTGCAGCTCGCTGCAAACAGCCTTCCCATTTTCAGGAACGGCCTCATGCGTCATTTTAGGCCATCGCTTCACAAGGAGCCAGTGCAGACAAAAAAATCATCTAATGCTATTTAAATATGAAGTGTCTGTATAAAAGGTGTTACGTTATTAAATTAGAGAGCTTGTTTTTTAATAAAAAGCTTGGTAGGTCAGGTCAATAAGTTCATGCCTTTTTTTTTCAGTGCCGGGTCCAAACAAAGAGAGTTTCAGTTCTGAGAGTTTCACCTGCCAGCTGCTAATGTGTTGCGAGCATTCTTGCTGACCGCACAAGCCGGCATCCAGCCTACGTCCAACCGCCTGCGTTGGTGGTATAGTGGTGAGCATAGCTGCCTTCCAAGCAGTTGACCCGGGTTCGATTCCCGGCCAACGCATTGCCTTTTGTATGGCCAACTCCTTCTGTAACTCGTGGCTGTAGCAAAACTTTTGTATGGGTCTTTGGGCAGCAGTAAAGGACTAGGTCTCCCCGTCGGGGAATCGAACCCCGGTCTTCCGCGTGACAGGCGGAGATACTGTCCACTATACTAACGAGGAGCTGCAGAGACAGGTAGTCCCCCCCGATCAGCGCGACTGCAGCTCGCTGCAAACAGCCTTCCCATTTTCAGGAACGGCCTCATGCGTCATTTTAGGCCATCGCTTCACAAGGAGCCAGTGCAGACAAAAAAATCATCTAATGCTATTTAAATATGAAGTGTCTGTATAAAAGGTGTTACGTTATTAAATTAGAGAGCTTGTTTTTTAATAAAAAGCTTGGTAGGTCAGGTCAATAAGTTCATGCCTTTTTTTTTCAGTGCCGGGTCCAAACAAAGAGAGTTTCAGTTCTGAGAGTTTCACCTGCCAGCTGCTAATGTGTTGCGAGCATTCTTGCTGACCGCACAAGCCGGCATCCAGCCTACGTCCAACCGCCTGCGTTGGTGGTATAGTGGTGAGCATAGCTGCCTTCCAAGCAGTTGACCCGGGTTCGATTCCCGGCCAACGCATTGCCTTTTGTATGGCCAACTCCTTCTGTAACTCGTGGCTGTAGCAAAACTTTTGTATGGGTCTTTGGGCAGCAGTAAAGGACTAGGTCTCCCCGTCGGGGAATCGAACCCCGGTCTTCCGCGTGACAGGCGGAGATACTGTCCACTATACTAACGAGGAGTTGCAGAGACAGGTAGTCCCCCCCGATCAGCGCGACTGCAGCTCGCTGCAAACAGCCTTCCCATTTTCAGGAACGGCCTCATGCGTCATTTTAGGCCATCGCTTCACAAGGAGCCAGTGCAGACAAAAAAATCATCTAATGCTATTTAAATATGAAGTGTCTGTATAAAAGGTGTTACGTTATTAAATTAGAGAGCTTGTTTTTTAATAAAAAGCTTGGTAGGTCAGGTCAATAAGTTCATGCCTTTTTTTTTCAGTGCCGGGTCCAAACAAAGAGAGTTTCAGTTCTGAGAGTTTCACCTGCCAGCTGCTAATGTGTTGCGAGCATTCTTGCTGACCGCACAAGCCGGCATCCAGCCTACGTCCAACCGCCTGCGTTGGTGGTATAGTGGTGAGCATAGCTGCCTTCCAAGCAGTTGACCCGGGTTCGATTCCCGGCCAACGTATTGCCTTTTGTATGGCCAACTCCTTCTGTAACTCGTGGCTGTAGCAAAACTTTTGTATGGGTCTTTGGGCAGCAGTAAAGGACTAGGTCTCCCCGTCGGGGAATTGAACCCCGGTCTTCCGCGTGACAGGCGGAGATACTGTCCACTATACTAACGAGGAGCTGCAGAGACAGGTAGTCCCCCCCGATCAGCGCGACTGCAGCTCGCTGCAAACAGCCTTCCCATTTTTAGGAACGGCCTCATGCGTCATTTTAGGCCATCGCTTCACAAGGAGCCAGTGCAGACAAAAAAATCATCTAATGCTATTTAAATATGAAGTGTCTGTATAAAAGGTGTTACGTTATTAAATTAGAGAGCTTGTTTTTTAATAAAAAGCTTGGTAGGTCAGGTCAATAAGTTCATGCCTTTTTTTTTCAGTGCCGGGTCCAAACAAAGAGAGTTTCAGTTCTGAGAGTTTCACCTGCCAGCTGCTAATGTGTTGCGAGCATTCTTGCTGACCGCACAAGCCGGCATCCAGCCTACGTCCAACCGCCTGCGTTGGTGGTATAGTGGTGAGCATAGCTGCCTTCCAAGCAGTTGACCCGGGTTCGATTCCCGGCCAACGCATTGCCTTTTGTATGGCCAACTCCTTCTGTAACTCGTGGCTGTAGCAAAACTTTTGTATGGGTCTTTGGGCAGCAGTAAAGGACTAGGTCTCCCCGTCGGGGAATCGAACCCCGGTCTTCCGCGTGACAGGCGGAGATACTGTCCACTATACTAACGAGGAGCTGCAGAGACAGGTAGTCCCCCCCGATCAGCACGACTGCAGCTCGCTGCAAACAGCCTTCCCATTTTCAGGAACGGCCTCATGCGTCATTTTAGGCCATCGCTTCACAAGGAGCCAGTGCAGACAAAAAAATCATCTAATGCTATTTAAATATGAAGTGTCTGTATAAAAGGTGTTACGTTATTAAATTAGAGAGCTTGTTTTTTAATAAAAAGCTTGGTAGGTCAGGTCAATAAGTTCATGCCTTTTTTTTTCAGTGCCGGGTCCAAACAAAGAGAGTTTCAGTTCTGAGAGTTTCACCTGCCAGCTGCTAAGCGAGCATTCTTGCTGACCGCACAAGCCGGCATCCAGCCTACGTCCAACCGCCTGCGTTGGTGGTATAGTGGTGAGCAGAGCTGCCTTTCAAGCAGTTGACCCGGGTTCGATTCCCGGCCAACGCATTGCCTTTTGTATGGCCAACTCCTTCTGTAACTCGTGGCTGTAACAAAACTTTTGTATGGGTCTTTGGGCAGCAGTAAAGGACTAGGCCTCCCCGTCGGGGAATCGAACCCCGGTCTTCCGCGTGACAGGCGGAGATACTGTCCACTATACTAACGAGGAGCTGCAGAGACAGGTAGTCCCCCCCGATCAGCGCGACTGCAGCTCGCTGCAAACAGCCTTCCCATTTTCAGGAACGGCCTCATGCGTCATTTTAGGCCATCGCTTCACAAGGAGCCAGTGCAGACAAAAAAATCATCTAATGCTATTTAAATATGAAGTGTCTGTATAAAAGGTGTTACGTTATTAAATTAGAGAGCTTGTTTTTTAATAAAAAGCTTGGTAGGTCAGGTCAATAAGTTCATGCCTTTTTTTTTCAGTGCCGGGTCCAAACAAAGAGAGTTTCAGTTCTGAGAGTTTCACCTGCCAGCTGCTAAGCGAGCATTCTTGCTGACCGCACAAGCCGGCATCCAGCCTACGTCCAACCGCCTGCGTTGGTGGTATAGTGGTGAGCATAGCTGCCTTCCAAGCAGTTGACCCGGGTTCGATTCCCGGCCAACGCATTGCCTTTTGTATGGCCAACTCCTTCTGTAACTCGTGGCTGTAGCAAAACTTTTGTATGGGTCTTTGGGCAGCAGTAAAGGACTAGGTCTCCCCGTCGGGGAATCGAACCCCGGTGTTCCGCGTGACAGGCGGAGATACTGTCCACTATACTAACAAGGAGCTGCAGAGACAGGTAGTCCCCCCCGATCAGCGTGACTGCAGCTCGCTGCAAACAGCCTTCCCATTTTCAGGAACGGCCTCATGCGTCATTTTAGGCCATCGCTTCACAAGGAGCCAGTGCAGACAAAAAAATCATCTAATGCTATTTAAATATGAAGTGTCTGTATAAAAGGTGTTACGTTATTAAATTAGAGAGCTTGTTTTTTAATAAAAAGCTTGGTAGGTCAGGTCAATAAGTTCATGCCTTTTTTTTTCAGTGCCGGGTCCAAACAAAGAGAGTTTCAGTTCTGAGAGTTTCACCTGCCAGCTGCTAAGCGAGCATTCTTGCTGACCGCACAAGCCGGCATCCAGCCTACGTCCAACCGCCTGCGTTGGTGGTATAGTGGTGAGCATAGCTGCCTTCCAAGCAGTTGACCCGGGTTCGATTCCCGGCCAACGCATTGCCTTTTGTATGGCCAACTCCTTCTGTAACTCGTGGCTGTAGCAAAACTTTTGTATGGGTCTTTGGGCAGCAGTAAAGGACTAGGTCTCCCCGTCGGGGAATCGAACCCCGGTCTTCCGCGTGACAGGCGGAGATACTGTCCACTATACTAACGAGGAGCTGCAGAGACAGGTAGTCCCCCCCGATCAGCGCGACTGCAGCTCGCTGCAAACAGCCTTCCCATTTTCAGGAACGGCCTCATGCGTCATTTTAGGCCATCGCTTCACAAGGAGCCAGTGCAGACAAAAAAATCATCTAATGCTATTTAAATATGAAGTGTCTGTATAAAAGGTGTTACGTTATTAAATTAGAGAGCTTGTTTTTTAATAAAAAGCTTGGTAGGTCAGGTCAATAAGTTCATGCCTTTTTTTTTCAGTGCCGGGTCCAAACAAAGAGAGTTTCAGTTCTGAGAGTTTCACCTGCCAGCTGCTAAGCGAGCATTCTTGCTGACCACACAAGCCGGCATCCAGCCTACGTCCAACCGCCTGCGTTGGTGGTATAGTGGTGAGCATAGCTGCCTTCCAAGCAGTTGACCCGGGTTCGATTCCCGGCCAACGCATTGCCTTTTGTATGGCCAACTCCTTCTGTAACTCGTGGCTGTAGCAAAACTTTTGTATGGGTCTTTGGGCAGCAGTAAAGGACTAGGTCTCCCCGTCGGGGAATCGAACCCCGGTCTTCCGCGTGACAGGCGGAGATACTGTCCACTATACTAACGAGGAGCTGCAGAGACAGGTAGTCCCCCCCGATCAGCGCGACTGCAGCTCGCTGCAAACAGCCTTCCCATTTTCAGGAACGGCCTCATGCGTCATTTTAGGCCATCGCTTCACAAGGAGCCAGTGCAGACAAAAAAATCATCTAATGCTATTTAAATATGAAGTGTCTGTATAAAAGGTGTTACGTTATTAAATTAGAGAGCTTGTTTTTTAATAAAAAGCTTGGTAGGTCAGGTCAATAAGTTCATGCCTTTTTTTTTCAGTGCCGGGTCCAAACAAAGAGAGTTTCAGTTCTGAGAGTTTCACCTGCCAGCTGCTAAGCGAGCATTCTTGCTGACCGCACAAGCCGGCATCCAGCCTACGTCCAACCGCCTGCGTTGGTGGTATAGTGGTGAGCATAGCTGCCTTCCAAGCAGTTGACCCGGGTTCGATTCCCGGCCAACGCATTGCCTTTTGTATGGCCAACTCCTTCTGTAACTCGTGGCTGTAGCAAAACTTTTGTATGGGTCTTTGGGCAGCAGTAAAGGACTAGGTCTCCCCGTCGGGGAATCGAACCCCGGTCTTCCGCGTGACAGGCGGAGATACTGTCCACTATACTAACGAGGAGCTGCAGAGACAGGTAGTCCCCCCCGATCAGCGCGACTGCAGCTCGCTGCAAACAGCCTTCCCATTTTCAGGAACGGCCTCATGCGTCATTTTAGGCCATCGCTTCACAAGGAGCCAGTGCAGACAAAAAAATCATCTAATGCTATTTAAATATGAAGTGTCTGTATAAAAGGTGTTACGTTATTAAATTAGAGAGCTTGTTTTTTAATAAAAAGCTTGGTAGGTCAGGTCAATAAGTTCATGCCTTTTTTTTTCAGTGCCGGGTCCAAACAAAGAGAGTTTCAGTTCTGAGAGTTTCACCTGCCAGCTGCTAAGCGAGCATTCTTGCTGACCGCACAAGCCGGCATCCAGCCTACGTCCAACCGCCTGCGTTGGTGGTATAGTGGTGAGCATAGCTTCCTTCCAAGCAGTTGACCCGGGTTCGATTCCCGGCCAACGCATTGCCTTTTGTATGGCCAACTCCTTCTGTAACTCGTGGCTGTAGCAAAACTTTTGTATGGGTCTTTGGACAGCAGTAAAGGACTAGGTCTCCCCGTCGGGGAATCGAACCCCGGTCTTCCGCGTGACAGGCGGAGATACTGTCCACTATACTAACGAGGAGCTGCAGAGACAGGTAGTCCCCCCCGATCAGCGTGACTGCAGCTCGCTGCAAACAGCCTTCCCATTTTCAGGAACGGCCTCATGCGTCATTTTAGGCCATCGCTTCACAAGGAGCCAGTGCAGACAAAAAAATCATCTAATGCTATTTAAATATGAAGTGTCTGTATAAAAGGTGTTACGTTATTAAATTAGAGAGCTTGTTTTTTAATAAAAAGCTTGGTAGGTCAGGTCAATAAGTTCATGCCTTTTTTTTTCAGTGCCGGGTCCAAACAAAGAGAGTTTCAGTTCTGAGAGTTTCACCTGCCAGCTGCTAAGCGAGCATTCTTGCTGACCGCACAAGCCGGCATCCAGCCTACGTCCAACCGCCTGCGTTGGTGGTATAGTGGTGAGCATAGCTGCCTTCCAAGCAGTTGACCTGGGTTCGATTCCCGGCCAACGCATTGCCTTTTGTATGGCCAACTCCTTCTGTAACTCGTGGCTGTAGCAAAACTTTTGTATGGGTCTTTGGGCAGCAGTAAAGGACTAGGTCTCCCCGTCGGGGAATCGAACCCCGGTCTTCCGCGTGACAGGCGGAGATACTGTCCACTATACTAACGAGGAGCTGCAGAGACAGGTAGTTCCCCCCGATCAGCGCGACTGCAGCTCGCTGCAAACAGCCTTCCCATTTTCAGGAACGGCCTCATGCGTCATTTTAGGCCATCGCTTCACAAGTAGCCAGTGCAGACAAAAAAATCATCTAATGCTATTTAAATATGAAGTGTCTGTATAAAAGGTGTTACGTTATTAAATTAGAGAGCTTGTTTTTTAATAAAAAGCTTGGTAGGTCAGGTCAATAAGTTCATGCCTTTTTTTTCAGTGCCGGGTCCAAACAAAGAGAGTTTCAGTTCTGAGAGTTTCACCTGCCAGCTGCTAAGCGAGCATTCTTGCTGACCGCACAAGCCGGCATCCAGCCTACGTCCAACCGCCTGCGTTGGTGGTATAGTGGTGAGCATAGCTGCCTTCCAAGCAGTTGACCCGGGTTCGATTCCCGGCCAACGCATTGCCTTTTGTATGGCCAACTCCTTCTGTAACTCGTGGCTGTAGCAAAACTTTTGTATGGGTCTTTGGGCAGCAGTAAAGGACTAGGTCTCCCCGTCGGGGAATCGAACCCCGGTCTTCCGCGTGACAGGCGGAGATACTGTCCACTATACTAACGAGGAGCTGCAGAGACAGGTAGTCCCCCCCGATCAGCGCGACTGCAGCTCGCTGCAAACAGCCTTCCCATTTTCAGGAACGGCCTCATGCGTCATTTTAGGCCATCGCTTCACAAGGAGCCAGTGCAGACAAAAAAATCATCTAATGCTATTTAAATATGAAGTGTCTGTATAAAAGGTGTTACGTTATTAAATTAGAGAGCTTGTTTTTTAATAAAAAGCTTGGTAGGTCAGGTCAATAAGTTCATGCCTTTTTTTTTCAGTGCCGGGTCCAAACAAAGAGAGTTTCAGTTCTGAGAGTTTCACCTGCCAGCTGCTAAGCGAGCATTCTTGCTGACCGCACAAGCCGGCATCCAGCCTACGTCCAACCGCCTGCGTTGGTGGTATAGTGGTGAGCATAGCTGCCTTCCAAGCAGTTGACCCGGGTTCGATTCCCGGCCAACGCATTGCCTTTTGTATGGCCAACTCCTTCTGTAACTCGTGGCTGTAGCAAAACTTTTGTATGGGTCTTTGGGCAGCAGTAAAGGACTAGGTCTCCCCGTCGGGGAATCGAACCCCGGTCTTCCGCGTGACAGGCGGAGATACTGTCCACTATACTAACGAGGAGCTGCAGAGACAGGTAGTCCCCCCCGATCAGCGCGACTGCAGCTCGCTGCAAACAGCCTTCCCATTTTCAGGAACGGCCTCATGCGTCATATTTTCAGGAACGGCCTCATGCGTCATTTTAGGCCATCGCTTCACAAGGAGCCAGTGCAGACAAAAAAATCATCTAATGCTATTTAAATATGAAGTGTCTGTATAAAAGGTGTTACGTTATTAAATTAGAGAGCTTGTTTTTTAATAAAAAGCTTGGTAGGTCAGGTCAATAAGTTCATGCCTTTTTTTTTCAGTGCCGGGTCCAAACAAAGAGAGTTTCAGTTCTGAGAGTTTCACCTGCCAGCTGCTAAGCGAGCATTCTTGCTGACCGCACAAGCCGGCATCCAGCCTACGTCCAACCGCCTGCGTTGGTGGTATAGTGGTGAGCATAGCTGCCTTCCAAGCAGTTGACCCGGGTTCGATTCCCGGCCAACGCATTGCCTTTTGTATGGCCAACTCCTTCTGTAACTCGTGGCTGTAGCAAAACTTTTGTATGGGTCTTTGGGCAGCAGTAAAGGACTAGGTCTCCCCGTCGGGGAATCGAACCCCGGTCTTCCGCGTGACAGGCGGAGATACTGTCCACTATACTAACGAGGAGCTGCAGAGACAGGTAGTCCCCCCCGATCAGCGCGACTGCAGCTCGCTGCAAACAGCCTTCCCATTTTCAGGAACGGCCTCATGCGTCATATTTTCAGGAACGGCCTCATGCGTCATTTTAGGCCATCGCTTCACAAGGAGCCAGTGCAGACAAAAAAATCATCTAATGCTATTTAAATATGAAGTGTCTGTATAAAAGGTGTTACGTTATTAAATTAGAGAGCTTGTTTTTTAATAAAAAGCTTGGTAGGTCAGGTCAATAAGTTCATGCCTTTTTTTTTCAGTGCCGGGTCCAAACAAAGAGAGTTTCAGTTCTGAGAGTTTCACCTGCCAGCTGCTAAGCGAGCATTCTTGCTGACCGCACAAGCCGGCATCCAGCCTACGTCCAACCGCCTGCGTTGGTGGTATAGTGGTGAGCATAGCTGCCTTCCAAGCAGTTGACCCGGGTTCGATTCCCGGCCAACGCATTGCCTTTTGTATGGCCAACTCCTTCTGTAACTCGTGGCTGTAGCAAAACTTTTGTATGGGTCTTTGGGCAGCAGTAAAGGACTAGGTCTCCCCGTCGGGGAATCGAACCCCGGTCTTCCGCGTGACAGGCGGAGATACTGTCCACTATACTAACGAGGAGCTGCAGAGACAGGTAGTCCCCCCCGATCAGCGCGACTGCAGCTCGCTGCAAACAGCCTTCCCATTTTCAGGAACGGCCTCATGCGTCATTTTAGGCCATCGCTTCACAAGGAGCCAGTGCAGACAAAAAAATCATCTAATGCTATTTAAATATGAAGTGTCTGTATAAAAGGTGTTACGTTATTAAATTAGAGAGCTTGTTTTTTAATAAAAAGCTTGGTAGGTCAGGTCAATAAGTTCATGCCTTTTTTTTTCAGTGCCGGGTCCAAACAAAGAGAGTTTCAGTTCTGAGAGTTTCACCTGCCAGCTGCTAAGCGAGCATTCTTGCTGACCGCACAAGCCGGCATCCAGCCTACGTCCAACCGCCTGCGTTGGTGGTATAGTGGTGAGCATAGCTGCCTTCCAAGCAGTTGACCCGGGTTCGATTCCCGGCCAACGCATTGCCTTTTGTATGGCCAACTCCTTCTGTAACTCGTGGCTGTAGCAAAACTTTTGTATGGGTCTTTGGGCAGCAGTAAAGGACTAGGTCTCCCCGTCGGGGAATCGAACCCCGGTCTTCCGCGTGACAGGCGGAGATACTGTCCACTATACTAACGAGGAGCTGCAGAGACAGGTAGTCCCCCCCGATCAGCGCGACTGCAGCTCGCTGCAAACAGCCTTCCCATTTTCAGGAACGGCCTCATGCGTCATATTTTCAGGAACGGCCTCATGCGTCATTTTAGGCCATCGCTTCACAAGGAGCCAGTGCAGACAAAAAAATCATCTAATGCTATTTAAATATGAAGTGTCTGTATAAAAGGTGTTACGTTATTAAATTAGAGAGCTTGTTTTTTAATAAAAAGCTTGGTAGGTCAGGTCAATAAGTTCATGCCTTTTTTTTTCAGTGCCGGGTCCAAACAAAGAGAGTTTCAGTTCTGAGAGTTTCACCTGCCAGCTGCTAAGCGAGCATTCTTGCTGACCGCACAAGCCGGCATCCAGCCTACGTCCAACCGCCTGCGTTGGTGGTATAGTGGTGAGCATAGCTGCCTTCCAAGCAGTTGACCCGGGTTCGATTCCCGGCCAACGCATTGCCTTTTGTATGGCCAACTCCTTCTGTAACTCGTGGCTGTAGCAAAACTTTTGTATGGGTCTTTGGGCAGCAGTAAAGGACTAGGTCTCCCCGTCGGGGAATCGAACCCCGGTCTTCCGCGTGACAGGCGGAGATACTGTCCACTATACTAACGAGGAGCTGCAGAGACAGGTAGTCCCCCCCGATCAGCGCGACTGCAGCTCGCTGCAAACAGCCTTCCCATTTTCAGGAACGGCCTCATGCGTCATATTTTCAGGAACGGCCTCATGCGTCATTTTAGGCCATCGCTTCACAAGGAGCCAGTGCAGACAAAAAAATCATCTAATGCTATTTAAATATGAAGTGTCTGTATAAAAGGTGTTACGTTATTAAATTAGAGAGCTTGTTTTTTAATAAAAAGCTTGGTAGGTCAGGTCAATAAGTTCATGCCTTTTTTTTTCAGTGCCGGGTCCAAACAAAGAGAGTTTCAGTTCTGAGAGTTTCACCTGCCAGCTGCTAAGCGAGCATTCTTGCTGACCGCACAAGCCGGCATCCAGCCTACGTCCAACCGCCTGCGTTGGTGGTATAGTGGTGAGCATAGCTGCCTTCCAAGCAGTTGACCCGGGTTCGATTCCCGGCCAACGCATTGCCTTTTGTGTGGCCAACTCCTTCTGTAACTCGTGGCTGTAGCAAAACTTTTGTATGGGTCTTTGGGCAGCAGTAAAGGACTAGGCCTCCCCGTCGGGGAATCGAACCCCGGTCTTCCGCGTGACAGGCGGAGATACTGTCCACTATACTAACGAGGAGCTGCAGAGACAGGTAGTCCCCCCCGATCAGCGCGACTGCAGCTCGCTGCAAACAGCCTTCCCATTTTCAGGAACGGCCTCATGCGTCATTTTAGGCCATCGCTTCACAAGGAGCCAGTGCAGACAAAAAAATCATCTAATGCTATTTAAATATGAAGTGTCTGTATAAAAGGTGTTACGTTATTAAATTAGAGAGCTTGTTTTTTAATAAAAAGCTTGGTAGGTCAGGTCAATAAGTTCATGCCTTTTTTTTTCAGTGCCGGGTCCAAACAAAGAGAGTTTCAGGTCTGAGAGTTTCACCTGCCAGCTGCTAAGCGAGCATTCTTGCTGACCGCACAAGCCGGCATCCAGCCTACGTCCAACCGCCTGCGTTGGTGGTATAGTGGTGAGCATAGCTGCCTTCCAAGCAGTTGACCCGGGTTCGATTCCCGGCCAACGCATCGCCTTTTGTATGGCCAACTCCTTCTGTAACTCGTGGCTGTAGCAAAACTTTTGTATGGGTCTTTGGGCAGCAGTAAAGGACTAGGCCTCCCCGTCGGGGAATCGAACCCCGGTCTTCCGCGTGACAGGCGGAGATACTGTCCACTATACTAACGAGGAGCTGCAGAGACAGGTAGTCCCCCCCGATCAGCGCGACTGCAGCTCGCTGCAAACAGCCTTCCCATTTTCAGGAACGGCCTCATGCGTCATTTTAGGCCATCGCTTCACAAGGAGCCAGTGCAGACAAAAAAATCATCTAATGCTATTTAAATATGAAGTGTCTGTATAAAAGGTGTTACGTTATTAAATTAGAGAGCTTGTTTTTTAATAAAAAGCTTGGTAGGTCAGGTCAATAAGTTCATGCCTTTTTTTTTCAGTGCCGGGTCCAAACAAAGAGAGTTTCAGTTCTGAGAGTTTCACCTGCCAGCTGCTAAGCGAGCATTCTTGCTGACCGCACAAGCCGGCATCCAGCCTATGTCCAACCGCCTGCGTTGGTGGTATAGTGGTGAGCATAGCTGCCTTCCAAGCAGTTGACCCGGGTTCGATTCCCGGCCAACGCATTGCCTTTTGTATGGCCAACTCCTTCTGTAACTCGTGGATGTAGCAAAACTTTTGTATGGGTCTTTGGGCAGCAGTAAAGGACTAGGTCTCCCCGTCGGGGAATCGAACCCCGGTCTTCCGCGTGACAGGCAGAGATACTGTCCACTATACTAACGAGGAGCTGCAGAGACAGGTAGTCCCCCCCGATCAGCGCGACTGCAGCTCGCTGCAAACAGCCTTCCCATTTTCAGGAACGGCCTCATGCGTCATTTTAGGCCATCGCTTCACAAGGAGCCAGTGCAGACAAAAAAATCATCTAATGCTATTTAAATATGAAGTGTCTGTATAAAAGGTGTTACGTTATTAAATTAGAGAGCTTGTTTTTTAATAAAAAGCTTGGTAGGTCAGGTCAATAAGTTCATGCCTTTTTTTTTCAGTGCCGGGTCCAAACAAAGAGAGTTTCAGTTCTGAGAGTTTCACCTGCCAGCTGCTAAGCGAGCATTCTTGCTGACCGCACAAGCCGGCATCCAGCCTACGTCCAACCGCCTGCGTTGGTGGTATAGTGGTGAGCATAGCTGCCTTCCAAGCAGTTGACCCGGGTTCGATTCCCGGCCAACGCATTGCCTTTTGTATGGCCAACTCCTTCTGTAACTCGTGGCTGTAGCAAAACTTTTGTATGGGTCTTTGGGCAGCAGTAAAGGACTAGGTCTCCCCGTCGGGGAATCGAACCCCGGTCTTCCGCGTGACAGGCGGAGATACTGTCCACTATACTAACGAGGAGCTGCAGAGACAGGTAGTCCCCCCCGATCAGCGCGACTGCAGCTCGCTGCAAACAGCCTTCCCATTTTCAGGAACGGCCTCATGCGTCATTTTAGGCCATCGCTTCACAAGGAGCCAGTGCAGACAAAAAAATCATCTAATGCTATTTAAATATGAAGTGTCTGTATAAAAGGTGTTACGTTATTAAATTAGAGAGCTTGTTTTTTAATAAAAAGCTTGGTAGGTCAGGTCAATAAGTTCATGCCTTTTTTTTTCAGTGCCGGGTCCAAACAAAGAGAGTTTCAGTTCTGAGAGTTTCACCTGCCAGCTGCTAAGCGAGCATTCTTGCTGACCGCACAAGCCGGCATCCAGCCTACGTCCAACCGCCTGCGTTGGTGGTATAGTGGTGAGCATAGCTGCCTTCCAAGCAGTTGACCCGGGTTCGATTCCCGGCCAACGCATTGCCTTTTGTATGGCCAACTCCTTCTGTAACTCGTGGCTGTAGCAAAACTTTTGTATGGGTCTTTGGGCAGCAGTAAAGGACTAGGTCTCCCCGTCGGGGAATCGAACCCCGGTCTTCCGCGTGACAGGCGGAGATACTGTCCACTATACTAACGAGGAGCTGCAGAGACAGGTACTCCCCCCCGATCAGCGCGACTGCAGCTCGCTGCAAACAGCCTTCCCATTTTCAGGAACGGCCTCATGCGTCATATTTTCAGGAACGGCCTCATGCGTCATTTTAGGCCATCGCTTCACAAGGAGCCAGTGCAGACAAAAAAATCATCTAATGCTATTTAAATATGAAGTGTCTGTATAAAAGGTGTTACGTTATTAAATTAGAGAGCTTGTTTTTTAATAAAAAGCTTGGTAGGTTAGGTCAATAAGTTCATGCCTTTTTTTTTCAGTGCCGGGTCCAAACAAAGAGAGTTTCAGTTCTGAGAGTTTCACCTGCCAGCTGCTAAGCGAGCATTCTTGCTGACCGCACAAGCCGGCATCCAGCCTACGTCCAACCGCCTGCGTTGGTGGTATAGTGGTGAGCATAGCTGCCTTCCAAGCAGTTGACCCGGGTTCTATTCCCGGCCAACGCATTGCCTTTTGTATGGCCAACTCCTTCTGTAACTCGTGGCTGTAGCAAAACTTTTGTATGGGTCTTTGGGCAGCAGTAAAGGACTAGGTCTCCCCGTCGGGGAATCGAACCCCGGTCTTCCGCGTGACAGGCGGAGATACTGTCCACTATACTAACGAGGAGCTGCAGAGACAGGTAGTCCCCCCCGATCAGCGCGACTGCAGCTCGCTGCAAACAGCCTTCCCATTTTCAGGAACGGCCTCATGCGTCATTTTAGGCCATCGCTTCACAAGGAGCCAGTGCAGACAAAAAAATCATCTAATGCTATTTAAATATGAAGTGTCTGTATAAAAGGTGTTACGTTATTAAATTAGAGAGCTTGTTTTTTAATAAAAAGCTTGGTAGGTCAGGTCAATAAGTTCATGCCTTTTTTTTTCAGTGCCGGGTCCAAACAAAGAGAGTTTCAGTTCTGAGAGTTTCACCTGCCAGCTGCTAAGCGAGCATTCTTGCTGACCGCACAAGCCGGCATCCAGCCTACGTCCAACCGCCTGCGTTGGTGGTATAGTGGTGAGCATAGCTGCCTTCCAAGCAGTTGACCCGGGTTCGATTCCCGGCCAACGCATTGCCTTTTGTGTGACCAACTCCTTCTGTAACTCGTGGCTGTAGCAAAACTTTTGTATGGGTCTTTGGGCAGCAGTAAAGGACTAGGCCTCCCCGTCGGGGAATCGAACCCCGGTCTTCCGCGTGACAGGCGGAGATACTGTCCACTATACTAACGAGGAGCTGCAGAGACAGGTAGTCCCCCCCGATCAGCGCGACTGCAGCTCGCTGCAAACAGCCTTCCCATTTTCAGGAACGGCCTCATGCGTCATTTTAGGCCATCGCTTCACAAGGAGCCAGTGCAGACAAAAAAATCATCTAATGCTATTTAAATATGAAGTGTCTGTATAAAAGGTGTTACGTTATTAAATTAGAGAGCTTGTTTTTTAATAAAAAGCTTGGTAGGTCAGGTCAATAAGTTCATGCCTTTTTTTTTCAGTGCCGGGTCCAAACAAAGAGAGTTTCAGGTCTGAGAGTTTCACCTGCCAGCTGCTAAGCGAGCATTCTTGCTGACCGCACAAGCCGGCATCCAGCCTACGTCCAACCGCCTGCGTTGGTGGTATAGTGGTGAGCATAGCTGCCTTCCAAGCAGTTGACCCGGGTTCGATTCCCGGCCAACGCATTGCCTTTTGTATGGCCAACTCCTTCTGTAACTCGTGGCTGTAGCAAAACTTTTGTATGGGTCTTTGGGCAGCAGTAAAGGACTAGGCCTCCCCGTCGGGGAATCGAACCCCGGTCTTCCGCGTGACAGGCGGAGATACTGTCCACTATACTAACGAGGAGCTGCAGAGACAGGTAGTCCCCCCCGATCAGCGCGACTGCAGCTCGCTGCAAACAGCCTTCCCATTTTCAGGAACGGCCTCATGCGTCATTTTAGGCCATCGCTTCACAAGGAGCCAGTGCAGACAAAAAAATCATCTAATGCTATTTAAATATGAAGTGTCTGTATAAAAGGTGTTACGTTATTAAATTAGAGAGCTTGTTTTTTAATAAAAAGCTTGGTAGGTCAGGTCAATAAGTTCATGCCTTTTTTTTTCAGTGCCGGGTCCAAACAAAGAGAGTTTCAGTTCTGAGAGTTTCACCTGCCAGCTGCTAAGCGAGCATTCTTGCTGACCGCACAAGCCGGCATCCAGCCTACGTCCAACCGCCTGCGTTGGTGGTATAGTGGTGAGCATAGCTGCCTTCCAAGCAGTTGACCCGGGTTCGATTCCCGGCCAACGCATTGCCTTTTGTATGGCCAACTCCTTCTGTAACTCGTGGCTGTAGCAAAACTTTTGTATGGGTCTTTGGGCAGCAGTAAAGGACTAGGTCTCCCCGTCGGGGAATCGAACCCCGGTCTTCCGCGTGACAGGCGGAGATACTGTCCACTATACTAACGAGGAGCTGCAGAGACAGGTAGTCCCCCCCGATCAGCGCGACTGCAGCTCGCTGCAAACAGCCTTCCCATTTTCAGGAACGGCCTCATGCGTCATTTTAGGCCATCGCTTCACAAGGAGCCAGTGCAGACAAAAAAATCATCTAATGCTATTTAAATATGAAGTGTCTGTATAAAAGGTGTTACGTTATTAAATTAGAGAGCTTGTTTTTTTAATAAAAAGCTTGGTAGGTCAGGTCAATAAGTTCATGCCTTTTTTTTTCAGTGCCGGGTCCAAACAAAGAGAGTTTCAGTTCTGAGAGTTTCACCTGCCAGCTGCTAAGCGAGCATTCTTGCTGACCGCACAAGCCGGCATCCAGCCTATGTCCAACCGCCTGCGTTGGTGGTATAGTGGTGAGCATAGCTGCCTTCCAAGCAGTTGACCCGGGTTCGATTCCCGGCCAACGCATTGCCTTTTGTATGGCCAACTCCTTCTGTAACTCGTGGCTGTAGCAAAACTTTTGTATGGGTCTTTGGGCAGCAGTAAAGGACTAGGTCTCCCCGTCGGGGAATCGAACCCCGGTCTTCCGCGTGACAGGCGGAGATACTGTCCACTATACTAACGAGGAGCTGCAGAGACAGGTAGTCCCCCCTGATCAGCGCGACTGCAGCTCGCTGCAAACAGCCTTCCCATTTTCAGGAACGGCCTCATGCGTCATTTTAGGCCATCGCTTCACAAGGAGCCAGTGCAGACAAAAAAATCATCTAATGCTATTTAAATATGAAGTGTCTGTATAAAAGGTGTTACGTTATTAAATTAGAGAGCTTGTTTTTTAATAAAAAGCTTGGTAGGTCAGGTCAATAAGTTCATGCCTTTTTTTTTCAGTGCCGGGTCCAAACAAAGAGAGTTTCAGTTCTGAGAGTTTCACCTGCCAGCTGCTAAGCGAGCATTCTTGCTGACCGCACAAGCCGGCATCCAGCCTACGTCCAACCGCCTGCGTTGGTGGTATAGTGGTGAGCATAGCTGCCTTCCAAGCAGTTGACCCGGGTTCGATTCCCGGCCAACGCATTGCCTTTTGTATGGCCAACTCCTTCTGTAACTCGTGGCTGTAGCAAAACTTTTGTATGGGTCTTTGGGCAGCAGTAAAGGACTAGGTCTCCCCGTCGGGGAATCGAACCCCGGTCTTCCGCGTGACAGGCGGAGATACTGTCCACTATACTAACGAGGAGCTGCAGAGACAGGTAGTCCCCCCCGATCAGCGCGACTGCAGCTCGCTGCAAACAGCCTTCCCATTTTCAGGAACGGCCTCATGCGTCATTTTAGGCCATCGCTTCACAAGGAGCCAGTGCAGACAAAAAAATCATCTAATGCTATTTAAATATGAAGTGTCTGTATAAAAGGTGTTACGTTATTAAATTAGAGAGCTTGTTTTTTAATAAAAAGCTTGGTAGGTCAGGTCAATAAGTTCATGCCTTTTTTTTTCAGTGCCGGGTCCAAACAAAGAGAGTTTCAGTTCTGAGAGTTTCACCTGCCAGCTGCTAAGCGAGCATTCTTGCTGACCGCACAAGCCGGCATCCAGCCTACGTCCAACCGCCTGCGTTGGTGGTATAGTGGTGAGCATAGCTGCCTTCCAAGCAGTTGACCCGGGTTCGATTCCCGGCCAACGCATTGCCTTTTGTATGGCCAACTCCTTCTGTAACTCGTGTCTGTAGCAAAACTTTTGTATGGGTCTTTGGGCAGCAGTAAAGGACTAGGTCTCCCCGTCGGGGAATCGAACCCCGGTCTTCCGCGTGACAGGCGGAGATACTGTCCACTATACTAACGAGGAGCTGCAGAGACAGGTAGTCCCCCCCGATCAGCGCGACTGCAGCTCGCTGCAAACAGCCTTCCCATTTTCAGGAACGGCCTCATGCGTCATTTTAGGCCATCGCTTCACAAGGAGCCAGTGCAGACAAAAAAATCATCTAATGCTATTTAAATATGAAGTGTCTGTATAAAAGGTGTTACGTTATTAAATTAGAGAGCTTGTTTTTTAATAAAAAGCTTGGTAGGTCAGGTCAATAAGTTCATGCCTTTTTTTTTCAGTGCCGGGTCCAAACAAAGAGAGTTTCAGTTCTGAGAGTTTCACCTGCCAGCTGCTAAGCGAGCATTCTTGCTGACCGCACAAGCCGGCATCCAGCCTACATCCAACCGCCTGCGTTGGTGGTATAGTGGTGAGCATAGCTGCCTTCCAAGCAGTTGACCCGGGTTCGATTCCCGGCCAACGCATTGCCTTTTGTATGGCCAACTCCTTTTGTAACTCGTGGCTGTAGCAAAACTTTTGTATGGGTCTTTGGGCAGCAGTAAAGGACTAGGTCTCCCCGTCGGGGAATCGAACCCCGGTCTTCCGCGTGACAGGCGGAGATACTGTCCACTATACTAACGAGGAGCTGCAGAGACAGGTAGTCCCCCCCGATCAGCGCGACTGCAGCTCGCTGCAAACAGCCTTCCCATTTTCAGGAACGGCCTCATGCGTCATTTTAGGCCATCGCTTCACAAGGAGCCAGTGCAGACAAAAAATTCATCTAATGCTATTTAAATATGAAGTGTCTGTATAAAAGGTGTTACGTTATTAAATTAGAGAGCTTGTTTTTTAATAAAAAGCTTGGTAGGTCAGGTCAATAAGTTCATGCCTTTTTTTTTCAGTGCCGGGTCCAAACAAAGAGAGTTTCAGTTCTGAGAGTTTCACCTGCCAGCTGCTAATGTGTTGCGAGCATTCTTGCTGACCGCACAAGCCGGCATCCAGCCTACGTCCAACCGCCTGCGTTGGTGGTATAGTGGTGAGCATAGCTTCCTTCCAAGCAGTTGACCCGGGTTCGATTCCCGGCCAACGCATTGCCTTTTGTATGGCCAACTCCTTCTGTAACTCGTGGCTGTAGCAAAACTTTTGTATGGGTCTTTGGGCAGCAGTAAAGGACTAGGTCTCCCCGTCGGGGAATCGAACCCCGGTCTTCCGCGTGACAGGCGGAGATACTGTCCACTATACTAACGAGGAGCTGCAGAGACAGGTAGTCCCCCCCGATCAGCGCGACTGCAGCTCGCTGCAAACAGCCTTCCCATTTTCAGGAACGGCCTCATGCGTCATTTTAGGCCATCGCTTCACAAGGAGCCAGTGCAGACAAAAAAATCATCTAATGCTATTTAAATATGAAGTGTCTGTATAAAAGGTGTTACGTTATTAAATTAGAGAGCTTGTTTTTTAATAAAAAGCTTGGTAGGTCAGGTCAATAAGTTCATGCCTTTTTTTTTCAGTGCCGGGTCCAAACAAAGAGAGTTTCAGTTCTGAGAGTTTCACCTGCCAGCTGCTAAGCGAGCATTCTTGCTGACCGCACAAGCCGGCATCCAGCCTACGTCCAACCGCCTGCGTTGGTGGTATAGTGGTGAGCATAGCTGCCTTCCAAGCAGTTGACCCGGGTTCGATTCCCGGCCAACGCATTGCCTTTTGTATGGCCAACTCCTTCTGTAACTCGTGGCTGTAGCAAAACTTTTGTATGGGTCTTTGGGCAGCAGTAAAGGACTAGGTCTCCCCGTCGGGGAATCGAACCCCGGTCTTCCGCGTGACAGGCGGAGATACTGTCCACTATACTAACGAGGAGCTGCAGAGACAGGTAGTCCCCCCCGATCAGCGCGACTGCAGCTCGCTGCAAACAGCCTTCCCATTTTCAGGAACGGCCTCATGCGTCATATTTTCAGGAACGGCCTCATGCGTCATTTTAGGCCATCGCTTCACAAGGAGCCAGTGCAGACAAAAAAATCATCTAATGCTATTTAAATATGAAGTGTCTGTATAAAAGGTGTTACGTTATTAAATTAGAGAGCTTGTTTTTTAATAAAAAGCTTGGTAGGTCAGGTCAATAAGTTCATGCCTTTTTTTTTCAGTGCCGGGTCCAAACAAAGAGAGTTTCAGTTCTGAGAGTTTCACCTGCCAGCTGCTAAGCGAGCATTCTTGCTGACCGCACAAGCCGGCATCCAGCCTACGTCCAACCGCCTGCGTTGGTGGTATAGTGGTGAGCATAGCTGCCTTCCAAGCAGTTGACCCGGGTTCTATTCCCGGCCAACGCATTGCCTTTTGTATGGCCAACTCCTTCTGTAACTCGTGGCTGTAGCAAAACTTTTGTATGGGTCTTTGGGCAGCAGTAAAGGACTAGGTCTCCCCGTCGGGGAATCGAACCCCGGTCTTCCGCGTGACAGGCGGAGATACTGTCCACTATACTAACGAGGAGCTGCAGAGACAGGTAGTCCCCCCCGATCAGCGCGACTGCAGCTCGCTGCAAACAGCCTTCCCATTTTCAGGAACGGCCTCATGCGTCATTTTAGGCCATCGCTTCACAAGGAGCCAGTGCAGACAAAAAAATCATCTAATGCTATTTAAATATGAAGTGTCTGTATAAAAGGTGTTACGTTATTAAATTAGAGAGCTTGTTTTTTAATAAAAAGCTTGGTAGGTCAGGTCAATAAGTTCATGCCTTTTTTTTTCAGTGCCGGGTCCAAACAAAGAGAGTTTCAGTTCTGAGAGTTTCACCTGCCAGCTGCTAAGCGAGCATTCTTGCTGACCGCACAAGCCGGCATCCAGCCTACGTCCAACCGCCTGCGTTGGTGGTATAGTGGTGAGCATAGCTGCCTTCCAAGCAGTTGACCCGGGTTCGATTCCCGGCCAGCGCATTGCCTTTTGTATGGCCAACTCCTTCTGTAACTCTTGGCTGTAGCAAAACTTTTGTATGGGTCTTTGGGCAGCAGTAAAGGACTAGGTCTCCCCGTCGGGGAATCGAACCCCGGTCTTCCGCGTGACAGGCGGAGATACTGTCCACTATACTAACGAGGAGCTGCAGAGACAGGTAGTCCCCCCCGATCAGCGCGACTGCAGCTCGCTGCAAACAGCCTTCCCATTTTCAGGAACGGCCTCATGCGTCATTTTAGGCCATCGCTTCACAAGGAGCCAGTGCAGACAAAAAAATCATCTAATGCTATTTAAATATGAAGTGTCTGTATAAAAGGTGTTACGTTATTAAATTAGAGAGCTTGTTTTTTAATAAAAAGCTTGGTAGGTCAGGTAAGTTCATGCCTTTTTTTTTCAGTGCCGGGTCCAAACAAAGAGAGTTTCAGTTCTGAGAGTTTCACCTGCCAGCTGCTAAGCGAGCATTCTTGCTGACCGCACAAGCCGGCATCCAGCCTACGTCCAACCGCCTGCGTTGGTGGTATAGTGGTGAGCATAGCTGCCTTCCAAGCAGTTGACCCGGGTTCGATTCCTGGCCAACGCATTGCCTTTTGTGTGGCCAACTCCTTCTGTAACTCGTGGCTGTAGCAAAACTTTTGTATGGGTCTTTGGGCAGCAGTAAAGGACTAGGCCTCCCCGTCGGGGAATCGAACCCCGGTCTTCCGCGTGACAGGCGGAGATACTGTCCACTATACTAACGAGGAGCTGCAGAGACAGGTAGTCCCCCCCGATCAGCGCGACTGCAGCTCGCTGCAAACAGCCTTCCCATTTTCAGGAACGGCCTCATGCGTCATTTTAGGCCATCGCTTCACAAGGAGCCAGTGCAGACAAAAAAATCATCTAATGCTATTTAAATATGAAGTGTTTGTATAAAAGGTGTTACGTTATTAAATTAGAGAGCTTGTTTTTTAATAAAAAGCTTGGTAGGTCAGGTCAATAAGTTCATGCCTTTTTTTTTCAGTGCCGGGTCCAAACAAAGAGAGTTTCAGGTCTGAGAGTTTCACCTGCCAGCTGCTAAGCGAGCATTCTTGCTGACCGCACAAGCCGGCATCCAGCCTACGTCCAACCGCCTGCGTTGGTGGTATAGTGGTGAGCATAGCTGCCTTCCAAGCAGTTGACCCGGGTTCGATTCCCGGCCAACGCATTGCCTTTTGTATGGCCAACTCCTTCTGTAACTCGTGGCTGTAGCAAAACTTTTGTATGGGTCTTTGGGCAGCAGTAAAGGACTAGGCCTCCCCGTCGGGGAATCGAACCCCGGTCTTCCGCGTGACAGGCGGAGATACTGTCCACTATACTAACGAGGAGCTGCAGAGACAGGTAGTCCCCCCCGATCAGCGCGACTGCAGCTCGCTGCAAACAGCCTTCCCATTTTCAGGAACGGCCTCATGCGTCATTTTAGGCCATCGCTTCACAAGGAGCCAGTGCAGACAAAAAAATCATCTAATGCTATTTAAATATGAAGTGTCTGTATAAAAGGTGTTACGTTATTAAATTAGAGAGCTTGTTTTTTAATAAAAAGCTTGGTAGGTCAGGTCAATAAGTTCATGCCTTTTTTTTTCAGTGCCGGGTCCAAACAAAGAGAGTTTCAGTTCTGAGAGTTTCACCTGCCAGCTGCTAAGCGAGCATTCTTGCTGACCGCACAAGCCGGCATCCAGCCTACGTCCAACCGCCTGCGTTGGTGGTATAGTGGTGAGCATAGCTGCCTTCCAAGCAGTTGACCCGGGTTCGATTCCCGGCCAACGCATTGCCTTTTGTATGGCCAACTCCTTCTGTAACTCGTGGCTGTAGCAAAACTTTTGTATGGGTCTTTGGGCAGCAGTAAAGGACTAGGTCTCCCCGTCGGGGAATCGAACCCCGGTCTTCCGCGTGACAGGCGGAGATACTGTCCACTATACTAACGAGGAGCTGCAGAGACAGGTAGTCCCCCCCGATCAGCGCGACTGCAGCTCGCTGCAAACAGCCTTCCCATTTTCAGGAACGGCCTCATGCGTCATTTTAGGCCATCGCTTCACAAGGAGCCAGTGCAGACAAAAAAATCATCTAATGCTATTTAAATATGAAGTGTCTGTATAAAAGGTGTTACGTTATTAAATTAGAGAGCTTGTTTTTTAATAAAAAGCTTGGTAGGTCAGGTCAATAAGTTCATGCCTTTTTTTTTCAGTGCCGGGTCCAAACAAAGAGAGTTTCAGTTCTGAGAGTTTCACCTGCCAGCTGCTAAGCGAGCATTCTTGCTGACCGCACAAGCCGGCATCCAGCCTACGTCCAGCCGCCTGCGTTGGTGGTATAGTGGTGAGCATAGCTGCCTTCCAAGCAGTTGACCCGGGTTCGATTCCCGGCCAACCCATTGCCTTTTGTGTGGCCAACTCCTTCTGTAACTCGTGGCTGTAGCAAAACTTTTGTATGGGTCTTTGGGCAGCAGTAAAGGACTAGGTCTCCCCGTCGGGGAATCGAACCCCGGTCTTCCGCGTGACAGGCGGAGATACTGTCCACTATACTAACGAGGAGCTGCAGAGACAGGTAGTCCCCCCCGATCAGCGCGACTGCAGCTCGCTGCAAACAGCCTTCCCATTTTCAGGAACGGCCTCATGCGTCATTTTAGGCCATCGCTTCACAAGGAGCCAGTGCAGACAAAAAAATCATCTAATGCTATTTAAATATGAAGTGTCTGTATAAAAGGTGTTACGTTATTAAATTAGAGAGCTTGTTTTTTAATAAAAAGCTTGGTAGGTCAGGTCAATAAGTTCATGCCTTTTTTTTTCAGTGCCGGGTCCAAACAAAGAGAGTTTCAGTTCTGAGAGTTTCACCTGCCAGCTGCTAAGCGAGCATTCTTGCTGACCGCACAAGCCGGCATCCAGCCTACGTCCAACCGCCTGCGTTGGTGGTATAGTGGTGAGCATAGCTGCCTTCCAAGCAGTTGACCCGGGTTCGATTCCCGGCCAACGCATTGCCTTTTGTATGGCCAACTCCTTCTGTAACTCGTGGCTGTAGCAAAACTTTTGTATGGGTCTTTGGGCAGCAGTAAAGGACTAGGTCTCCCCGTCGGGGAATCGAACCCCGGTCTTCCGCGTGACAGGCGGAGATACTGTCCACTATACTAACGAGGAGCTGCAGAGACAGGTAGTCCCCCCCGATCAGCGTGACTGCAGCTCGCTGCAAACAGCCTTCCCATTTTCAGGAACGGCCTCATGCGTCATTTTAGGCCATCGCTTCACAAGGAGCCAGTGCAGACAAAAAAATCATCTAATGCTATTTAAATATGAAGTGTCTGTATAAAAGGTGTTACGTTATTAAATTAGAGAGCTTGTTTTTTAATAAAAAGCTTGGTAGGTCAGGTCAATAAGTTCATGCCTTTTTTTTTCAGTGCCGGGTCCAAACAAAGAGAGTTTCAGTTCTGAGAGTTTCACCTGCCAGCTGCTAAGCGAGCATTCTTGCTGACCGCACAAGCCGGCATCCAGCCTACGTCCAACCGCCTGCGTTGGTGGTATAGTGGTGAGCATAGCTGCCTTCCAAGCAGTTGACCCGGGTTCGATTCCCGGCCAACGCATTGCCTTTTGTATGGCCAACTCCTTCTGTAACTCGTGGCTGTAGCAAAACTTTTGTATGGGTCTTTGGGCAGCAGTAAAGGACTAGGTCTCCCCGTCGGGGAATCGAACCCCGGTCTTCCGCGTGACAGGCGGAGATACTGTCCACTATACTAACGAGGAGCTGCAGAGACAGGTAGTCCCCCCCGATCAGCGCGACTGCAGCTCGCTGCAAACAGCCTTCCCATTTTCAGGAACGGCCTCATGCGTCATTTTAGGCCATCGCTTCACAAGGAGCCAGTGCAGACAAAAAAATCATCTAATGCTATTTAAATATGAAGTGTCTGTATAAAAGGTGTTACGTTATTAAATTAGAGAGCTTGTTTTTTAATAAAAAGCTTGGTAGGTCAGGTCAATAAGTTCATGCCTTTTTTTTTCAGTGCCGGGTCCAAACAAAGAGAGTTTCAGTTCTGAGAGTTTCACCTGCCAGCTGCTAAGCGAGCATTCTTGCTGACCGCACAAGCCGGCATCCAGCCTACGTCCAACCGCCTGCGTTGGTGGTATAGTGGTGAGCATAGCTGCCTTCCAAGCAGTTGACCCGGGTTCGATTCCCGGCCAACGCATTGCCTTTTGTATGGCCAACTCCTTCTGTAACTCGTGGCTGTAGCAAAACTTTTGTATGGGTCTTTGGGCAGCAGTAAAGGACTAGGTCTCCCCGTCGGGGAATCGAACCCCGGTCTTCCGCGTGACAGGCGGAGATACTGTCCACTATACTAACGAGGAGCTGCAGAGACAGGTAGTCCCCCCCGATCAGCGCGACTGCAGCTCGCTGCAAACAGCCTTCCCATTTTCAGGAACGGCCTCATGCGTCATATTTTCAGGAACGGCCTCATGCGTCATTTTAGGCCATCGCTTCACAAGGAGCCAGTGCAGACAAAAAAATCATCTAATGCTATTTAAATATGAAGTGTCTGTATAAAAGGTGTTACGTTATTAAATTAGAGAGCTTGTTTTTTAATAAAAAGCTTGGTAGGTCAGGTCAATAAGTTCATGCCTTTTTTTTTCAGTGCCGGGTCCAAACAAAGAGAGTTTCAGTTCTGAGAGTTTCACCTGCCAGCTGCTAAGCGAGCATTCTTGCTGACCGCACAAGCCGGCATCCAGCCTACGTCCAACCGCCTGCGTTGGTGGTATAGTGGTGAGCATAGCTGCCTTCCAAGCAGTTGACCCGGGTTCGATTCCCGGCCAACGCATTGCCTTTTGTATGGCCAACTCCTTCTGTAACTCGTGGCTGTAGCAAAACTTTTGTATGGGTCTTTGGGCAGCAGTAAAGGACTAGGTCTCCCCGTCGGGGAATCGAACCCCGGTCTTCCGCGTGACAGGCGGAGATACTGTCCACTATACTAACGAGGAGCTGCAGAGACAGGTAGTCCCCCCCGATCAGCGCGACTGCAGCTCGCTGCAAACAGCCTTCCCATTTTCAGGAACGGCCTCATGCGTCATATTTTCAGGAACGGCCTCATGCGTCATTTTAGGCCATCGCTTCACAAGGAGCCAGTGCAGACAAAAAAATCATCTAATGCTATTTAAATATGAAGTGTCTGTATAAAAGGTGTTACGTTATTAAATTAGAGAGCTTGTTTTTTAATAAAAAGCTTGGTAGGTCAGGTCAATAAGTTCATGCCTTTTTTTTTCAGTGCCGGGTCCAAACAAAGAGAGTTTCAGTTCTGAGAGTTTCACCTGCCAGCTGCTAAGCGAGCATTCTTGCTGACCGCACAAGCCGGCATCCAGCCTACGTCCAACCGCCTGCGTTGGTGGTATAGTGGTGAGCATAG
Organism: Rutilus rutilus; assembly: GCF_951802725.1. NCBI lineage: Eukaryota > Metazoa > Chordata > Actinopteri > Cypriniformes > Leuciscidae > Rutilus > Rutilus rutilus. The sequence continues at coordinate 25,662,921 of NC_140212.1, read as the reverse complement.
CTGCCTTCCAAGCAGTTGACCCGGGTTCGATTCCCGGCCAACGCATTGCCTTTTGTGTGGCCAACTCCTTCTGTAACTCGTGGCTGTAGCAAAACTTTTGTATGGGTCTTTGGGCAGCAGTAAAGGACTAGGCCTCCCCGTCGGGGAATCGAACCCCGGTCTTCCGCGTGACAGGCGGAGATACTGTCCACTATACTAACGAGGAGCTGCAGAGACAGGTAGTCCCCCCCGATCAGCGCGACTGCAGCTCGCTGCAAACAGCCTTCCCATTTTCAGGAACGGCCTCATGCGTCATTTTAGGCCATCGCTTCACAAGGAGCCAGTGCAGACAAAAAAATCATCTAATGCTATTTAAATATGAAGTGTCTGTATAAAAGGTGTTACGTTATTAAATTAGAGAGCTTGTTTTTTAATAAAAAGCTTGGTAGGTCAGGTCAATAAGTTCATGCCTTTTTTTTTCAGTGCCGGGTCCAAACAAAGAGAGTTTCAGGTCTGAGAGTTTCACCTGCCAGCTGCTAAGCGAGCATTCTTGCTGACCGCACAAGCCGGCATCCAGCCTACGTCCAACCGCCTGCGTTGGTGGTATAGTGGTGAGCATAGCTGCCTTCCAAGCAGTTGACCCGGGTTCGATTCCCGGCCAACGCATCGCCTTTTGTATGGCCAACTCCTTCTGTAACTCGTGGCTGTAGCAAAACTTTTGTATGGGTCTTTGGGCAGCAGTAAAGGACTAGGCCTCCCCGTCGGGGAATCGAACCCCGGTCTTCCGCGTGACAGGCGGAGATACTGTCCACTATACTAACGAGGAGCTGCAGAGACAGGTAGTCCCCCCCGATCAGCGCGACTGCAGCTCGCTGCAAACAGCCTTCCCATTTTCAGGAACGGCCTCATGCGTCATTTTAGGCCATCGCTTCACAAGGAGCCAGTGCAGACAAAAAAATCATCTAATGCTATTTAAATATGAAGTGTCTGTATAAAAGGTGTTACGTTATTAAATTAGAGAGCTTGTTTTTTAATAAAAAGCTTGGTAGGTCAGGTCAATAAGTTCATGCCTTTTTTTTTCAGTGCCGGGTCCAAACAAAGAGAGTTTCAGTTCTGAGAGTTTCACCTGCCAGCTGCTAAGCGAGCATTCTTGCTGACCGCACAAGCCGGCATCCAGCCTATGTCCAACCGCCTGCGTTGGTGGTATAGTGGTGAGCATAGCTGCCTTCCAAGCAGTTGACCCGGGTTCGATTCCCGGCCAACGCATTGCCTTTTGTATGGCCAACTCCTTCTGTAACTCGTGGATGTAGCAAAACTTTTGTATGGGTCTTTGGGCAGCAGTAAAGGACTAGGTCTCCCCGTCGGGGAATCGAACCCCGGTCTTCCGCGTGACAGGCAGAGATACTGTCCACTATACTAACGAGGAGCTGCAGAGACAGGTAGTCCCCCCCGATCAGCGCGACTGCAGCTCGCTGCAAACAGCCTTCCCATTTTCAGGAACGGCCTCATGCGTCATTTTAGGCCATCGCTTCACAAGGAGCCAGTGCAGACAAAAAAATCATCTAATGCTATTTAAATATGAAGTGTCTGTATAAAAGGTGTTACGTTATTAAATTAGAGAGCTTGTTTTTTAATAAAAAGCTTGGTAGGTCAGGTCAATAAGTTCATGCCTTTTTTTTTCAGTGCCGGGTCCAAACAAAGAGAGTTTCAGTTCTGAGAGTTTCACCTGCCAGCTGCTAAGCGAGCATTCTTGCTGACCGCACAAGCCGGCATCCAGCCTACGTCCAACCGCCTGCGTTGGTGGTATAGTGGTGAGCATAGCTGCCTTCCAAGCAGTTGACCCGGGTTCGATTCCCGGCCAACGCATTGCCTTTTGTATGGCCAACTCCTTCTGTAACTCGTGGCTGTAGCAAAACTTTTGTATGGGTCTTTGGGCAGCAGTAAAGGACTAGGTCTCCCCGTCGGGGAATCGAACCCCGGTCTTCCGCGTGACAGGCGGAGATACTGTCCACTATACTAACGAGGAGCTGCAGAGACAGGTAGTCCCCCCCGATCAGCGCGACTGCAGCTCGCTGCAAACAGCCTTCCCATTTTCAGGAACGGCCTCATGCGTCATTTTAGGCCATCGCTTCACAAGGAGCCAGTGCAGACAAAAAAATCATCTAATGCTATTTAAATATGAAGTGTCTGTATAAAAGGTGTTACGTTATTAAATTAGAGAGCTTGTTTTTTAATAAAAAGCTTGGTAGGTCAGGTCAATAAGTTCATGCCTTTTTTTTTCAGTGCCGGGTCCAAACAAAGAGAGTTTCAGTTCTGAGAGTTTCACCTGCCAGCTGCTAAGCGAGCATTCTTGCTGACCGCACAAGCCGGCATCCAGCCTACGTCCAACCGCCTGCGTTGGTGGTATAGTGGTGAGCATAGCTGCCTTCCAAGCAGTTGACCCGGGTTCGATTCCCGGCCAACGCATTGCCTTTTGTATGGCCAACTCCTTCTGTAACTCGTGGCTGTAGCAAAACTTTTGTATGGGTCTTTGGGCAGCAGTAAAGGACTAGGTCTCCCCGTCGGGGAATCGAACCCCGGTCTTCCGCGTGACAGGCGGAGATACTGTCCACTATACTAACGAGGAGCTGCAGAGACAGGTACTCCCCCCCGATCAGCGCGACTGCAGCTCGCTGCAAACAGCCTTCCCATTTTCAGGAACGGCCTCATGCGTCATATTTTCAGGAACGGCCTCATGCGTCATTTTAGGCCATCGCTTCACAAGGAGCCAGTGCAGACAAAAAAATCATCTAATGCTATTTAAATATGAAGTGTCTGTATAAAAGGTGTTACGTTATTAAATTAGAGAGCTTGTTTTTTAATAAAAAGCTTGGTAGGTTAGGTCAATAAGTTCATGCCTTTTTTTTTCAGTGCCGGGTCCAAACAAAGAGAGTTTCAGTTCTGAGAGTTTCACCTGCCAGCTGCTAAGCGAGCATTCTTGCTGACCGCACAAGCCGGCATCCAGCCTACGTCCAACCGCCTGCGTTGGTGGTATAGTGGTGAGCATAGCTGCCTTCCAAGCAGTTGACCCGGGTTCTATTCCCGGCCAACGCATTGCCTTTTGTATGGCCAACTCCTTCTGTAACTCGTGGCTGTAGCAAAACTTTTGTATGGGTCTTTGGGCAGCAGTAAAGGACTAGGTCTCCCCGTCGGGGAATCGAACCCCGGTCTTCCGCGTGACAGGCGGAGATACTGTCCACTATACTAACGAGGAGCTGCAGAGACAGGTAGTCCCCCCCGATCAGCGCGACTGCAGCTCGCTGCAAACAGCCTTCCCATTTTCAGGAACGGCCTCATGCGTCATTTTAGGCCATCGCTTCACAAGGAGCCAGTGCAGACAAAAAAATCATCTAATGCTATTTAAATATGAAGTGTCTGTATAAAAGGTGTTACGTTATTAAATTAGAGAGCTTGTTTTTTAATAAAAAGCTTGGTAGGTCAGGTCAATAAGTTCATGCCTTTTTTTTTCAGTGCCGGGTCCAAACAAAGAGAGTTTCAGTTCTGAGAGTTTCACCTGCCAGCTGCTAAGCGAGCATTCTTGCTGACCGCACAAGCCGGCATCCAGCCTACGTCCAACCGCCTGCGTTGGTGGTATAGTGGTGAGCATAGCTGCCTTCCAAGCAGTTGACCCGGGTTCGATTCCCGGCCAACGCATTGCCTTTTGTGTGACCAACTCCTTCTGTAACTCGTGGCTGTAGCAAAACTTTTGTATGGGTCTTTGGGCAGCAGTAAAGGACTAGGCCTCCCCGTCGGGGAATCGAACCCCGGTCTTCCGCGTGACAGGCGGAGATACTGTCCACTATACTAACGAGGAGCTGCAGAGACAGGTAGTCCCCCCCGATCAGCGCGACTGCAGCTCGCTGCAAACAGCCTTCCCATTTTCAGGAACGGCCTCATGCGTCATTTTAGGCCATCGCTTCACAAGGAGCCAGTGCAGACAAAAAAATCATCTAATGCTATTTAAATATGAAGTGTCTGTATAAAAGGTGTTACGTTATTAAATTAGAGAGCTTGTTTTTTAATAAAAAGCTTGGTAGGTCAGGTCAATAAGTTCATGCCTTTTTTTTTCAGTGCCGGGTCCAAACAAAGAGAGTTTCAGGTCTGAGAGTTTCACCTGCCAGCTGCTAAGCGAGCATTCTTGCTGACCGCACAAGCCGGCATCCAGCCTACGTCCAACCGCCTGCGTTGGTGGTATAGTGGTGAGCATAGCTGCCTTCCAAGCAGTTGACCCGGGTTCGATTCCCGGCCAACGCATTGCCTTTTGTATGGCCAACTCCTTCTGTAACTCGTGGCTGTAGCAAAACTTTTGTATGGGTCTTTGGGCAGCAGTAAAGGACTAGGCCTCCCCGTCGGGGAATCGAACCCCGGTCTTCCGCGTGACAGGCGGAGATACTGTCCACTATACTAACGAGGAGCTGCAGAGACAGGTAGTCCCCCCCGATCAGCGCGACTGCAGCTCGCTGCAAACAGCCTTCCCATTTTCAGGAACGGCCTCATGCGTCATTTTAGGCCATCGCTTCACAAGGAGCCAGTGCAGACAAAAAAATCATCTAATGCTATTTAAATATGAAGTGTCTGTATAAAAGGTGTTACGTTATTAAATTAGAGAGCTTGTTTTTTAATAAAAAGCTTGGTAGGTCAGGTCAATAAGTTCATGCCTTTTTTTTTCAGTGCCGGGTCCAAACAAAGAGAGTTTCAGTTCTGAGAGTTTCACCTGCCAGCTGCTAAGCGAGCATTCTTGCTGACCGCACAAGCCGGCATCCAGCCTACGTCCAACCGCCTGCGTTGGTGGTATAGTGGTGAGCATAGCTGCCTTCCAAGCAGTTGACCCGGGTTCGATTCCCGGCCAACGCATTGCCTTTTGTATGGCCAACTCCTTCTGTAACTCGTGGCTGTAGCAAAACTTTTGTATGGGTCTTTGGGCAGCAGTAAAGGACTAGGTCTCCCCGTCGGGGAATCGAACCCCGGTCTTCCGCGTGACAGGCGGAGATACTGTCCACTATACTAACGAGGAGCTGCAGAGACAGGTAGTCCCCCCCGATCAGCGCGACTGCAGCTCGCTGCAAACAGCCTTCCCATTTTCAGGAACGGCCTCATGCGTCATTTTAGGCCATCGCTTCACAAGGAGCCAGTGCAGACAAAAAAATCATCTAATGCTATTTAAATATGAAGTGTCTGTATAAAAGGTGTTACGTTATTAAATTAGAGAGCTTGTTTTTTTAATAAAAAGCTTGGTAGGTCAGGTCAATAAGTTCATGCCTTTTTTTTTCAGTGCCGGGTCCAAACAAAGAGAGTTTCAGTTCTGAGAGTTTCACCTGCCAGCTGCTAAGCGAGCATTCTTGCTGACCGCACAAGCCGGCATCCAGCCTATGTCCAACCGCCTGCGTTGGTGGTATAGTGGTGAGCATAGCTGCCTTCCAAGCAGTTGACCCGGGTTCGATTCCCGGCCAACGCATTGCCTTTTGTATGGCCAACTCCTTCTGTAACTCGTGGCTGTAGCAAAACTTTTGTATGGGTCTTTGGGCAGCAGTAAAGGACTAGGTCTCCCCGTCGGGGAATCGAACCCCGGTCTTCCGCGTGACAGGCGGAGATACTGTCCACTATACTAACGAGGAGCTGCAGAGACAGGTAGTCCCCCCTGATCAGCGCGACTGCAGCTCGCTGCAAACAGCCTTCCCATTTTCAGGAACGGCCTCATGCGTCATTTTAGGCCATCGCTTCACAAGGAGCCAGTGCAGACAAAAAAATCATCTAATGCTATTTAAATATGAAGTGTCTGTATAAAAGGTGTTACGTTATTAAATTAGAGAGCTTGTTTTTTAATAAAAAGCTTGGTAGGTCAGGTCAATAAGTTCATGCCTTTTTTTTTCAGTGCCGGGTCCAAACAAAGAGAGTTTCAGTTCTGAGAGTTTCACCTGCCAGCTGCTAAGCGAGCATTCTTGCTGACCGCACAAGCCGGCATCCAGCCTACGTCCAACCGCCTGCGTTGGTGGTATAGTGGTGAGCATAGCTGCCTTCCAAGCAGTTGACCCGGGTTCGATTCCCGGCCAACGCATTGCCTTTTGTATGGCCAACTCCTTCTGTAACTCGTGGCTGTAGCAAAACTTTTGTATGGGTCTTTGGGCAGCAGTAAAGGACTAGGTCTCCCCGTCGGGGAATCGAACCCCGGTCTTCCGCGTGACAGGCGGAGATACTGTCCACTATACTAACGAGGAGCTGCAGAGACAGGTAGTCCCCCCCGATCAGCGCGACTGCAGCTCGCTGCAAACAGCCTTCCCATTTTCAGGAACGGCCTCATGCGTCATTTTAGGCCATCGCTTCACAAGGAGCCAGTGCAGACAAAAAAATCATCTAATGCTATTTAAATATGAAGTGTCTGTATAAAAGGTGTTACGTTATTAAATTAGAGAGCTTGTTTTTTAATAAAAAGCTTGGTAGGTCAGGTCAATAAGTTCATGCCTTTTTTTTTCAGTGCCGGGTCCAAACAAAGAGAGTTTCAGTTCTGAGAGTTTCACCTGCCAGCTGCTAAGCGAGCATTCTTGCTGACCGCACAAGCCGGCATCCAGCCTACGTCCAACCGCCTGCGTTGGTGGTATAGTGGTGAGCATAGCTGCCTTCCAAGCAGTTGACCCGGGTTCGATTCCCGGCCAACGCATTGCCTTTTGTATGGCCAACTCCTTCTGTAACTCGTGGCTGTAGCAAAACTTTTGTATGGGTCTTTGGGCAGCAGTAAAGGACTAGGTCTCCCCGTCGGGGAATCGAACCCCGGTCTTCCGCGTGACAGGCGGAGATACTGTCCACTATACTAACGAGGAGCTGCAGAGACAGGTAGTCCCCCCCGATCAGCGCGACTGCAGCTCGCTGCAAACAGCCTTCCCATTTTCAGGAACGGCCTCATGCGTCATTTTAGGCCATCGCTTCACAAGGAGCCAGTGCAGACAAAAAAATCATCTAATGCTATTTAAATATGAAGTGTCTGTATAAAAGGTGTTACGTTATTAAATTAGAGAGCTTGTTTTTTAATAAAAAGCTTGGTAGGTCAGGTCAATAAGTTCATGCCTTTTTTTTTCAGTGCCGGGTCCAAACAAAGAGAGTTTCAGTTCTGAGAGTTTCACCTGCCAGCTGCTAAGCGAGCATTCTTGCTGACCGCACAAGCCGGCATCCAGCCTACATCCAACCGCCTGCGTTGGTGGTATAGTGGTGAGCATAGCTGCCTTCCAAGCAGTTGACCCGGGTTCGATTCCCGGCCAACGCATTGCCTTTTGTATGGCCAACTCCTTTTGTAACTCGTGGCTGTAGCAAAACTTTTGTATGGGTCTTTGGGCAGCAGTAAAGGACTAGGTCTCCCCGTCGGGGAATCGAACCCCGGTCTTCCGCGTGACAGGCGGAGATACTGTCCACTATACTAACGAGGAGCTGCAGAGACAGGTAGTCCCCCCCGATCAGCGCGACTGCAGCTCGCTGCAAACAGCCTTCCCATTTTCAGGAACGGCCTCATGCGTCATTTTAGGCCATCGCTTCACAAGGAGCCAGTGCAGACAAAAAATTCATCTAATGCTATTTAAATATGAAGTGTCTGTATAAAAGGTGTTACGTTATTAAATTAGAGAGCTTGTTTTTTAATAAAAAGCTTGGTAGGTCAGGTCAATAAGTTCATGCCTTTTTTTTTCAGTGCCGGGTCCAAACAAAGAGAGTTTCAGTTCTGAGAGTTTCACCTGCCAGCTGCTAATGTGTTGCGAGCATTCTTGCTGACCGCACAAGCCGGCATCCAGCCTACGTCCAACCGCCTGCGTTGGTGGTATAGTGGTGAGCATAGCTTCCTTCCAAGCAGTTGACCCGGGTTCGATTCCCGGCCAACGCATTGCCTTTTGTATGGCCAACTCCTTCTGTAACTCGTGGCTGTAGCAAAACTTTTGTATGGGTCTTTGGGCAGCAGTAAAGGACTAGGTCTCCCCGTCGGGGAATCGAACCCCGGTCTTCCGCGTGACAGGCGGAGATACTGTCCACTATACTAACGAGGAGCTGCAGAGACAGGTAGTCCCCCCCGATCAGCGCGACTGCAGCTCGCTGCAAACAGCCTTCCCATTTTCAGGAACGGCCTCATGCGTCATTTTAGGCCATCGCTTCACAAGGAGCCAGTGCAGACAAAAAAATCATCTAATGCTATTTAAATATGAAGTGTCTGTATAAAAGGTGTTACGTTATTAAATTAGAGAGCTTGTTTTTTAATAAAAAGCTTGGTAGGTCAGGTCAATAAGTTCATGCCTTTTTTTTTCAGTGCCGGGTCCAAACAAAGAGAGTTTCAGTTCTGAGAGTTTCACCTGCCAGCTGCTAAGCGAGCATTCTTGCTGACCGCACAAGCCGGCATCCAGCCTACGTCCAACCGCCTGCGTTGGTGGTATAGTGGTGAGCATAGCTGCCTTCCAAGCAGTTGACCCGGGTTCGATTCCCGGCCAACGCATTGCCTTTTGTATGGCCAACTCCTTCTGTAACTCGTGGCTGTAGCAAAACTTTTGTATGGGTCTTTGGGCAGCAGTAAAGGACTAGGTCTCCCCGTCGGGGAATCGAACCCCGGTCTTCCGCGTGACAGGCGGAGATACTGTCCACTATACTAACGAGGAGCTGCAGAGACAGGTAGTCCCCCCCGATCAGCGCGACTGCAGCTCGCTGCAAACAGCCTTCCCATTTTCAGGAACGGCCTCATGCGTCATATTTTCAGGAACGGCCTCATGCGTCATTTTAGGCCATCGCTTCACAAGGAGCCAGTGCAGACAAAAAAATCATCTAATGCTATTTAAATATGAAGTGTCTGTATAAAAGGTGTTACGTTATTAAATTAGAGAGCTTGTTTTTTAATAAAAAGCTTGGTAGGTCAGGTCAATAAGTTCATGCCTTTTTTTTTCAGTGCCGGGTCCAAACAAAGAGAGTTTCAGTTCTGAGAGTTTCACCTGCCAGCTGCTAAGCGAGCATTCTTGCTGACCGCACAAGCCGGCATCCAGCCTACGTCCAACCGCCTGCGTTGGTGGTATAGTGGTGAGCATAGCTGCCTTCCAAGCAGTTGACCCGGGTTCTATTCCCGGCCAACGCATTGCCTTTTGTATGGCCAACTCCTTCTGTAACTCGTGGCTGTAGCAAAACTTTTGTATGGGTCTTTGGGCAGCAGTAAAGGACTAGGTCTCCCCGTCGGGGAATCGAACCCCGGTCTTCCGCGTGACAGGCGGAGATACTGTCCACTATACTAACGAGGAGCTGCAGAGACAGGTAGTCCCCCCCGATCAGCGCGACTGCAGCTCGCTGCAAACAGCCTTCCCATTTTCAGGAACGGCCTCATGCGTCATTTTAGGCCATCGCTTCACAAGGAGCCAGTGCAGACAAAAAAATCATCTAATGCTATTTAAATATGAAGTGTCTGTATAAAAGGTGTTACGTTATTAAATTAGAGAGCTTGTTTTTTAATAAAAAGCTTGGTAGGTCAGGTCAATAAGTTCATGCCTTTTTTTTTCAGTGCCGGGTCCAAACAAAGAGAGTTTCAGTTCTGAGAGTTTCACCTGCCAGCTGCTAAGCGAGCATTCTTGCTGACCGCACAAGCCGGCATCCAGCCTACGTCCAACCGCCTGCGTTGGTGGTATAGTGGTGAGCATAGCTGCCTTCCAAGCAGTTGACCCGGGTTCGATTCCCGGCCAGCGCATTGCCTTTTGTATGGCCAACTCCTTCTGTAACTCGTGGCTGTAGCAAAACTTTTGTATGGGTCTTTGGGCAGCAGTAAAGGACTAGGTCTCCCCGTCGGGGAATCGAACCCCGGTCTTCCGCGTGACAGGCGGAGATACTGTCCACTATACTAACGAGGAGCTGCAGAGACAGGTAGTCCCCCCCGATCAGCGCGACTGCAGCTCGCTGCAAACAGCCTTCCCATTTTCAGGAACGGCCTCATGCGTCATTTTAGGCCATCGCTTCACAAGGAGCCAGTGCAGACAAAAAAATCATCTAATGCTATTTAAATATGAAGTGTCTGTATAAAAGGTGTTACGTTATTAAATTAGAGAGCTTGTTTTTTAATAAAAAGCTTGGTAGGTCAGGTAAGTTCATGCCTTTTTTTTTCAGTGCCGGGTCCAAACAAAGAGAGTTTCAGTTCTGAGAGTTTCACCTGCCAGCTGCTAAGCGAGCATTCTTGCTGACCGCACAAGCCGGCATCCAGCCTACGTCCAACCGCCTGCGTTGGTGGTATAGTGGTGAGCATAGCTGCCTTCCAAGCAGTTGACCCGGGTTCGATTCCTGGCCAACGCATTGCCTTTTGTGTGGCCAACTCCTTCTGTAACTCGTGGCTGTAGCAAAACTTTTGTATGGGTCTTTGGGCAGCAGTAAAGGACTAGGCCTCCCCGTCGGGGAATCGAACCCCGGTCTTCCGCGTGACAGGCGGAGATACTGTCCACTATACTAACGAGGAGCTGCAGAGACAGGTAGTCCCCCCCGATCAGCGCGACTGCAGCTCGCTGCAAACAGCCTTCCCATTTTCAGGAACGGCCTCATGCGTCATTTTAGGCCATCGCTTCACAAGGAGCCAGTGCAGACAAAAAAATCATCTAATGCTATTTAAATATGAAGTGTTTGTATAAAAGGTGTTACGTTATTAAATTAGAGAGCTTGTTTTTTAATAAAAAGCTTGGTAGGTCAGGTCAATAAGTTCATGCCTTTTTTTTTCAGTGCCGGGTCCAAACAAAGAGAGTTTCAGGTCTGAGAGTTTCACCTGCCAGCTGCTAAGCGAGCATTCTTGCTGACCGCACAAGCCGGCATCCAGCCTACGTCCAACCGCCTGCGTTGGTGGTATAGTGGTGAGCATAGCTGCCTTCCAAGCAGTTGACCCGGGTTCGATTCCCGGCCAACGCATTGCCTTTTGTATGGCCAACTCCTTCTGTAACTCGTGGCTGTAGCAAAACTTTTGTATGGGTCTTTGGGCAGCAGTAAAGGACTAGGCCTCCCCGTCGGGGAATCGAACCCCGGTCTTCCGCGTGACAGGCGGAGATACTGTCCACTATACTAACGAGGAGCTGCAGAGACAGGTAGTCCCCCCCGATCAGCGCGACTGCAGCTCGCTGCAAACAGCCTTCCCATTTTCAGGAACGGCCTCATGCGTCATTTTAGGCCATCGCTTCACAAGGAGCCAGTGCAGACAAAAAAATCATCTAATGCTATTTAAATATGAAGTGTCTGTATAAAAGGTGTTACGTTATTAAATTAGAGAGCTTGTTTTTTAATAAAAAGCTTGGTAGGTCAGGTCAATAAGTTCATGCCTTTTTTTTTCAGTGCCGGGTCCAAACAAAGAGAGTTTCAGTTCTGAGAGTTTCACCTGCCAGCTGCTAAGCGAGCATTCTTGCTGACCGCACAAGCCGGCATCCAGCCTACGTCCAACCGCCTGCGTTGGTGGTATAGTGGTGAGCATAGCTGCCTTCCAAGCAGTTGACCCGGGTTCGATTCCCGGCCAACGCATTGCCTTTTGTATGGCCAACTCCTTCTGTAACTCGTGGCTGTAGCAAAACTTTTGTATGGGTCTTTGGGCAGCAGTAAAGGACTAGGTCTCCCCGTCGGGGAATCGAACCCCGGTCTTCCGCGTGACAGGCGGAGATACTGTCCACTATACTAACGAGGAGCTGCAGAGACAGGTAGTCCCCCCCGATCAGCGCGACTGCAGCTCGCTGCAAACAGCCTTCCCATTTTCAGGAACGGCCTCATGCGTCATTTTAGGCCATCGCTTCACAAGGAGCCAGTGCAGACAAAAAAATCATCTAATGCTATTTAAATATGAAGTGTCTGTATAAAAGGTGTTACGTTATTAAATTAGAGAGCTTGTTTTTTAATAAAAAGCTTGGTAGGTCAGGTCAATAAGTTCATGCCTTTTTTTTTCAGTGCCGGGTCCAAACAAAGAGAGTTTCAGTTCTGAGAGTTTCACCTGCCAGCTGCTAAGCGAGCATTCTTGCTGACCGCACAAGCCGGCATCCAGCCTACGTCCAGCCGCCTGCGTTGGTGGTATAGTGGTGAGCATAGCTGCCTTCCAAGCAGTTGACCCGGGTTCGATTCCCGGCCAACCCATTGCCTTTTGTGTGGCCAACTCCTTCTGTAACTCGTGGCTGTAGCAAAACTTTTGTATGGGTCTTTGGGCAGCAGTAAAGGACTAGGTCTCCCCGTCGGGGAATCGAACCCCGGTCTTCCGCGTGACAGGCGGAGATACTGTCCACTATACTAACGAGGAGCTGCAGAGACAGGTAGTCCCCCCCGATCAGCGCGACTGCAGCTCGCTGCAAACAGCCTTCCCATTTTCAGGAACGGCCTCATGCGTCATTTTAGGCCATCGCTTCACAAGGAGCCAGTGCAGACAAAAAAATCATCTAATGCTATTTAAATATGAAGTGTCTGTATAAAAGGTGTTACGTTATTAAATTAGAGAGCTTGTTTTTTAATAAAAAGCTTGGTAGGTCAGGTCAATAAGTTCATGCCTTTTTTTTTCAGTGCCGGGTCCAAACAAAGAGAGTTTCAGTTCTGAGAGTTTCACCTGCCAGCTGCTAAGCGAGCATTCTTGCTGACCGCACAAGCCGGCATCCAGCCTACGTCCAACCGCCTGCGTTGGTGGTATAGTGGTGAGCATAGCTGCCTTCCAAGCAGTTGACCCGGGTTCGATTCCCGGCCAACGCATTGCCTTTTGTATGGCCAACTCCTTCTGTAACTCGTGGCTGTAGCAAAACTTTTGTATGGGTCTTTGGGCAGCAGTAAAGGACTAGGTCTCCCCGTCGGGGAATCGAACCCCGGTCTTCCGCGTGACAGGCGGAGATACTGTCCACTATACTAACGAGGAGCTGCAGAGACAGGTAGTCCCCCCCGATCAGCGTGACTGCAGCTCGCTGCAAACAGCCTTCCCATTTTCAGGAACGGCCTCATGCGTCATTTTAGGCCATCGCTTCACAAGGAGCCAGTGCAGACAAAAAAATCATCTAATGCTATTTAAATATGAAGTGTCTGTATAAAAGGTGTTACGTTATTAAATTAGAGAGCTTGTTTTTTAATAAAAAGCTTGGTAGGTCAGGTCAATAAGTTCATGCCTTTTTTTTTCAGTGCCGGGTCCAAACAAAGAGAGTTTCAGTTCTGAGAGTTTCACCTGCCAGCTGCTAAGCGAGCATTCTTGCTGACCGCACAAGCCGGCATCCAGCCTACGTCCAACCGCCTGCGTTGGTGGTATAGTGGTGAGCATAGCTGCCTTCCAAGCAGTTGACCCGGGTTCGATTCCCGGCCAACGCATTGCCTTTTGTATGGCCAACTCCTTCTGTAACTCGTGGCTGTAGCAAAACTTTTGTATGGGTCTTTGGGCAGCAGTAAAGGACTAGGTCTCCCCGTCGGGGAATCGAACCCCGGTCTTCCGCGTGACAGGCGGAGATACTGTCCACTATACTAACGAGGAGCTGCAGAGACAGGTAGTCCCCCCCGATCAGCGCGACTGCAGCTCGCTGCAAACAGCCTTCCCATTTTCAGGAACGGCCTCATGCGTCATTTTAGGCCATCGCTTCACAAGGAGCCAGTGCAGACAAAAAAATCATCTAATGCTATTTAAATATGAAGTGTCTGTATAAAAGGTGTTACGTTATTAAATTAGAGAGCTTGTTTTTTAATAAAAAGCTTGGTAGGTCAGGTCAATAAGTTCATGCCTTTTTTTTTCAGTGCCGGGTCCAAACAAAGAGAGTTTCAGTTCTGAGAGTTTCACCTGCCAGCTGCTAAGCGAGCATTCTTGCTGACCACACAAGCCGGCATCCAGCCTACGTCCAACCGCCTGCGTTGGTGGTATAGTGGTGAGCATAGCTGCCTTCCAAGCAGTTGACCCGGGTTCGATTCCCGGCCAACGCATTGCCTTTTGTATGGCCAACTCCTTCTGTAACTCGTGGCTGTAGCAAAACTTTTGTATGGGTCTTTGGGCAGCAGTAAAGGACTAGGTCTCCCCGTCGGGGAATCGAACCCCGGTCTTCCGCGTGACAGGCGGAGATACTGTCCACTATACTAACGAGGAGCTGCAGAGACAGGTAGTCCCCCCCGATCAGCGCGACTGCAGCTCGCTGCAAACAGCCTTCCCATTTTCAGGAACGGCCTCATGCGTCATTTTAGGCCATCGCTTCACAAGGAGCCAGTGCAGACAAAAAAATCATCTAATGCTATTTAAATATGAAGTGTCTGTATAAAAGGTGTTACGTTATTAAATTAGAGAGCTTGTTTTTTAATAAAAAGCTTGGTAGGTCAGGTCAATAAGTTCATGCCTTTTTTTTTCAGTGCCGGGTCCAAACAAAGAGAGTTTCAGTTCTGAGAGTTTCACCTGCCAGCTGCTAAGCGAGCATTCTTGCTGACCGCACAAGCCGGCATCCAGCCTACGTCCAACTGCCTGCGTTGGTGGTATAGTGGTGAGCATAGCTGCCTTCCAAGCAGTTGACCCGGGTTCGATTCCCGGCCAACGCATTGCCTTTTGTATGGCCAACTCCTTCTGTAACTCGTGGCTGTAGCAAAACTTTTGTATGGGTCTTTGGGCAGCAGTAAAGGACTAGGTCTCCCCGTCGGGGAATCGAACCCCGGTCTTCCGGGTGACAGGCGGAGATACTGTCCACTATACTAACGAGGAGCTGCAGAGACAGGTAGTCCCCCCCGATCAGCGCGACTGCAGCTCGCTGCAAACAGCCTTCCCATTTTCAGGAACGGCCTCATGCGTCATTTTAGGCCATCGCTTCACAAGGAGCCAGTGCAGACAAAAAAATCATCTAATGCTATTTAAATATGAAGTGTCTGTATAAAAGGTGTTACGTTATTAAATTAGAGAGCTTGTTTTTTAATAAAAAGCTTGGTAGGTCAGGTCAATAAGTTCATGCCTTTTTTTTTCAGTGCCGGGTCCAAACAAAGAGAGTTTCAGTTCTGAGAGTTTCACCTGCCAGCTGCTAAGCGAGCATTCTTGCTGACCGCACAAGCCGGCATCCAGCCTACGTCCAACCGCCTGCGTTGGTGGTATAGTGGTGAGCATAGCTGCCTTCCAAGCAGTTGACCCGGGTTCGATTCCCGGCCAACGCATTGCCTTTTGTATGGCCAACTCCTTCTGTAACTCGTGTCTGTAGCAAAACTTTTGTATGGGTCTTTGGGCAGCAGTAAAGGACTAGGTCTCCCCGTCGGGGAATCGAACCCCGGTCTTCCGCGTGACAGGCGGAGATACTGTCCACTATACTAACGAGGAGCTGCAGAGACAGGTAGTCCCCCCCGATCAGCGCGACTGCAGCTCGCTGCAAACAGCCTTCCCATTTTCAGGAACGGCCTCATGCGTCATTTTAGGCCATCGCTTCACAAGGAGCCAGTGCAGACAAAAAAATCATCTAATGCTATTTAAATATGAAGTGTCTGTATAAAAGGTGTTACGTTATTAAATTAGAGAGCTTGTTTTTTAATAAAAAGCTTGGTAGGTCAGGTCAATAAGTTCATGCCTTTTTTTTTCAGTGCCGGGTCCAAACAAAGAGAGTTTCAGTTCTGAGAGTTTCACCTGCCAGCTGCTAAGCGAGCATTCTTGCTGACCGCACAAGCCGGCATCCAGCCTACGTCCAACCGCCTGCGTTGGTGGTATAGTGGTGAGCATAGCTGCCTTCCAAGCAGTTGACCCGGGTTCGATTCCCGGCCAACGCATTGCCTTTTGTATGGCCAACTCCTTCTGTAACTCGTGGCTGTAGCAAAACTTTTGTATGGGTCTTTGGGCAGCAGTAAAGGACTAGGTCTCCCCGTCGGGGAATCGAACCCCGGTCTTCCGCGTGACAGGCGGAGATACTGTCCACTATACTAACGAGGAGCTGCAGAGACAGGTAGTCCCCCCCGATCAGCGCGACTGCAGCTCGCTGCAAACAGCCTTCCCATTTTCAGGAACGGCCTCATGCGTCATTTTAGGCCATCGCTTCACAAGGAGCCAGTGCAGACAAAAAAATCATCTAATGCTATTTAAATATGAAGTGTCTGTATAAAAGGTGTTACGTTATTAAATTAGAGAGCTTGTTTTTTAATAAAAAGCTTGGTAGGTCAGGTCAATAAGTTCATGCCTTTTTTTTTCAGTGCCGGGTCCAAACAAAGAGAGTTTCAGTTCTGAGAGTTTCACCTGCCAGCTGCTAAGCGAGCATTCTTGCTGACCGCACAAGCCGGCATCCAGCCTACGTCCAACTGCCTGCGTTGGTGGTATAGTGGTGAGCATAGCTGCCTTCCAAGCAGTTGACCCGGGTTCGATTCCCGGCCAACGCATTGCCTTTTGTATGGCCAACTCCTTCTGTAACTCGTGGCTGTAGCAAAACTTTTGTATGGGTCTTTGGGCAGCAGTAAAGGACTAGGTCTCCCCGTCGGGGAATCGAACCCCGGTCTTCCGCGTGACAGGCGGAGATACTGTCAAGTCAAGTCAAGTCAAGTCAAGTATATTTGTATAGCGCTTTTCACAATACAGATTGTATCAAAGCAGCTTCACAGTATTAAATTAAAATAATACAACAAGGTTTGTTTCTAGTGGAATTTATTGATAAAATCAAATTAGATATCCAGAATATCCCCAACTGAGCAAGCCAAAGGCAACAGTGGCAAGGAACCGAAAAACTCCATCAAGTGACCTAATAGTGTCCTAAAACTCCATCAGGTGACCCAATGGAGAAAAAAAAACCTTGGGAGAACCCAGGCTCAGTCGGGGGCCAGTTCTCCTCTGGCGTTTATTAACTAGAGGCCGGATTGTAATTTGGACTGTAAGATTAAAAATATTATATGAATGCCTGGCTGAAGAGATGCGACTTTAATCTAGTTTTAAACTGGGAGAGCGAGTCTGAGCAACGAACAGTATCAGGAAGGCTATTCCAGAGTTTTGGAGCTAAATGTGAAAATGCTCTCCCTCCTTTGGTGGTTCTGGATATCCTAGGTATGACCAAAAGCCTTGAATTTAGTGATCTTAAAGAGCGCGATGGATTATAGGGCGATAGAAGATCCGTTAAATAGACTGGAGCTAAGCCGTTTAGGGCTTTATAAGTCAGTAGCAATACCTTGTAATTAATACGGAACTTTATAGGTAACCAATGCAGTGATGATAAAATCGGTGTTATATGATCATATTTTCTTGATCTAGTAAGAACTCTAGCGGCGGCATTTTGGACTAACTGTAGCTTGTTAATTGAGGATGCAGGACAACCGGCTAATAAAGCATTACAGTAATCTAGTCTCGAGGTCATGAATGCATGAACTAACTTTTCTGCATCAGAAACTGATAGCATATTACGTAGCTTAGCAATGTTTCTAAGGTGGAAAAAGGCGGTTTTTGTAACATATGAAATATGATTTTTGAAAGACAGGTTGCAATCGAGTATAACACCCAGGTCTTTTACTGTAGAGGATAAAGTAACAGGACATCCTACTATATTAAAGTTGTATTGCGAGAGGTTTTGTGGGCGGTTTTTTGAACCGATAAGTAGTACCTCTGTTTTGTCTGGATTTAATAAAAGAAAATTACGCGTCATCCAATCTTTTATATCTTTAACACACTCTGTCAATTTGGATAATTTATCGTTTTCATCTGGCCGTGATGAAATATATATTTGAGTGTCATCAGCATAACAATGGAAACTAATTCCATGTTTCCTTATAATATTTCCAAGTGGCATCATATATACTGAGAATAATAGAGGGCCTAACACAGATCCCTGCGGCACTCCATAGTTTACTGGAGTTATGATCGATTTTTCTCCATTTAAATAGACAAAATGGTAGCGGTCAGATAAGTATGATCTAAACCAGCTTAATGCTTGTCCTTGAACACCAGTATAATTTTGTAGTCGATCTAAGAGTATTGTGTGATCTATAGTATCGAACGCAGCACTAAGATCAAGTAAAACTAGTATTGAGATACAGCCTTGGTCAGAAGCTAAAAGTAAATCATTTGTGATTTTAACGAGCGCAGTTTCAGTGCTATGGTGCGGCCTGAAACCAGACTGAAACTTCTCATAGATATCATTTTCTTGCAAGAAAGAACACAATTGAGCGGACACCACTTTTTCTAATATTTTAGACATAAATGGAAGATTTGAAATGGGTCTATAATTTGCTAGGTTATTATGATCTAATTGTGGTTTCTTAATGAGAGGTTTTATAACTGCCAGTTTAAATGTTCTTGGAACATGACCTAAAGATAAAGACGAGTTAATAATATTAAGGAGAGGCTCTTCCACTACAGGTAACACTTCTTTCAGTAGTTTAGTTGGTATCGGATCTAATAAACATGTTGTTGTTTTAGAGGAAGTGATAAGTTTATTTAACTCTATTTGTTCTATAGTTGTAAAGCACTGTAATTGTTCTTGCGGGGTGATAATTAAGGCTGAATTATAAGGCGCAACTGAAGATTGAACGTTTACAATTGTGGTTCTGATGTTTTCTATTTTCTCAGTGAAGAACTTCATAAAATCATTACTACTAAACTGTAATGGGATATTTTGTTCGGGTGATGTCTGTTTATTTGTTAGTCTAGCCACGGTGTTAAATAAAAACCTTGGATTATTTTGGTTATTTTCTATTAGTTTGCGGAGGAGCTCAGCCCTGGCTGCTTTTAGGGCCTTTTTATAACGTGACATACTGTCTTTCCACGCGATTCTAAAGACCTCTAAATTAGTTTGTTTCCATTTACGCTCTAAAATACGGGTTTCTCTCTTTAGAACATGCGTGGTATTGTTGTACCACGGTGCTTTAATTTTCTCTCTGACCTTTTTTAATCTAATAGGTGCAACAACATCCAATGTTCTAGAGAGAATAGTGCTCATAGTGCTAGTTAGTTCTTCTAGTTCATCTGTTTGTTTGGGTTCAGGCAGCAGCTGAGACAGATCGGATAAGCAATTTGAGAAATTATCTATGGTGGATGGAAGGATTGTTCTGCCTGGTTGATAACGCGGCGCTGCATGACATATTACAGCAGTACGTAATATGCAAGTTACCATGTAATGGTCAGTGACTTCATCACTTTGCGGTATAATATCTATATCGGTTGGATCGGTTCCATGTGATATAATTAAATCGAGTGTATGATTAAGACGATGAGTTGGTCCGGTGACGTTTTGCTTGACCCCAAATGAATTTAATAAATCTGTAAACGCAGCCCCTAACGCATCATTTGGATTATCTACGTGTATGTTAAAATCTCCAACAATTAATGCTTTATCGACATTGACTAATAGGTCTGAGAGAAAATCTGCAAACTCTTTTAGGAAATCAGCGTAAGGCCCAGGCGGTCTATATACGGTAGCCAAGGCTAGAGATAATAGGGATGTTTTTCTAACATCTAAGAGCGTAACATTTAGTACAAGTACTTCAAACGAAATAAACTTATAACCCGCTTTCTGAGTAACATTGAGAATATCTCTATAAATTGTCGCAACACCACCGCCACGACCAATTAGACGGGGCTCATGCTTATAGGAGTATCCAGGAGGAGCAGACTCATTTAGACCGAAATAATCATTTGGTTTAAGCCAGGTTTCAGTTAGGCAAAGTACATCGAAGCTATTATCTGTGACTATTTCATTTACAATAACTGCCTTAGGTGTGAGTGATCTAATGTTTAGAAGACCTAGCTTTAGAAATTGTTTTTGTTTACTAATAGCAACATTTTCTGTTTTAATAACAATTAGATTTTTCCTAGATCCTGCAGTAGATATATTATTTGATCTCACTAAACGAGGAATAGACACGGTTTCTATGCAATATTCTACACTAGTATTTATATCAGTTAAATTGGTGCAGCAGAGACTATGATTTGGACTTTTGGTTACTAGTCAAAAGGTATTTAACATTTTGGAGATGTTATCCGACAGAAGATCTGCTCCGAATCTGCTTGGGTGTAAGCCATCGGCACGGAAAAGCCTAGGACGCTCCCAAAACAGATTCCAATTATTTACAAAGAGCAGTTTCTGCTCATTGCACCATGACATTAACCATTCATTTAGCGCAAATAATCTGCTAAACTTTTCATGTCCTAGTCGGTACGTGGGAAGCGGTCCTGACACTATGATCGTTGTTTCAGGCGATGTGCTGCGTACCGTATCGATCAGATTCCTGAAGTCTTTCTTCAGAATCTCTGTCTGGCGCATCCTGATGTCGTTCACTCCCGCGTGGAGGACAACAGTTCCGACGCGCTCGTCACCGTTCAGAATCTCGGGAACGTGAGTAGCGATTTCAGAAACACGAGCACCAGGAAAGCAGTGACTGTGCACCTTACTTTTACCTAACGTTGCGCGTACGTGCCGAATGATGGAATCGCCGATGATCACAGCATCGCGTTCTGTTTCGCGAAGAGGGGAGAAGCGGTTTTGTGTGGATAACTCGAAAACCGGGAGGGTCGGAGAGAGTCTTGGTCTAGACCTGACTCGCGTCTTCCGCTGCGGAACCACCCAGGCTTCGTGGTGGCGTGTTGGAGCCGGAGTGAACGAGACCATGGCTGATCGCGACCTCGGCGCTCGGGACCTATGTTGAGAAACGCACGGAGTAGACGAAGTCGGAGTCAGCGGGTTAGTAACGTTAATCTCTGATTTGTGTGCATCGGCGCGTGATGTTTCAAGAGCTAACCGCCGGTCTATCAGCTCGGCTTGTCTCAATAAAAGGTCGTGGATCTGTTTCTCAACAGCTTCCAGCTCAGACTGCAGTGCGTGCAGCTCAAATGTGTCCTCACCTGCACCAAAAGGTAGACTACTTTCATCTGATATATTCGCCATTTTAACAGATGGACAGTAAGTTAGCAACGAAGCTACCAGTGATGCTATCAATATTAATACTAATTTATGACTGAAGTTTTAGATATAATCCGTCTTTTTAGTGGTACGGGTGTAGAGTAGACGCACGATAGGCGAAAAATGTTTGTAAGTGAGTGTTGAGAAGACGCGTTCAGCCGTGATCCACGGGAGTAACCTATAGGAGTATCCAGCGTTGGATCACTAATAGGCTTGAGACGCGTCTGCTCAACAGTCCGCGTTGTAACTATGAGGGTTGAGCAGTAGTGCTTCTCAGTGAGGTAAAGTAGAAAATGTTTGTTGTAAGTTTAAAGAATAAAATCAAGATTTATAAATCAAATCGATGGAGCTCCAAAGACAACAACGCGTTCAGACGCGACGCATGCGCATTCGAAAATGCGCATGCGTAGTACTGTCCACTATACTAACGAGGAGCTGCAGAGACAGGTAGTCCCCCCCGATCAGCGCGACTGCAGCTCGCTGCAAACAGCCTTCCCATTTTCAGGAACGGCCTCATGCGTCATTTTAGGCCATCGCTTCACAAGGAGCCAGTGCAGACAAAAAAATCATCTAATGCTATTTAAATATGAAGTGTCTGTATAAAAGGTGTTACGTTATTAAATTAGAGAGCTTGTTTTTTAATAAAAAGCTTGGTAGGTCAGGTCAATAAGTTCATGCCTTTTTTTTTTCAGTGCCGGGTCCAAACAAAGAGAGTTTCAGTTCTGAGAGTTTCACCTGCCAGCTGCTAAGCGAGCATTCTTGCTGACCGCACAAGCCGGCATCCAGCCTACATCCAACCGCCTGCGTTGGTGGTATAGTGGTGAGCATAGCTGCCTTCCAAGCAGTTGACCCGGGTTCGATTCCCGGCCAACGCATTGCCTTTTGTATGGCCAACTCCTTTTGTAACTCGTGGCTGTAGCAAAACTTTTGTATGGGTCTTTGGGCAGCAGTAAAGGACTAGGTCTCCCCGTCGGGGAATCGAACCCCGGTCTTCTGCGTGACAGGCGGAGATACTGTCCACTATACTAACGAGGAGCTGCAGAGACAGGTAGTCCCCCCCGATCAGCGCGACTGCAGCTCGCTGCAAACAGCCTTCCCATTTTCAGGAACGGCCTCTTGCGTCATTTTAGGCCATCGCTTCACAAGGAGCCAGTGCAGACAAAAAATTCATCTAATGCTATTTAAATATGAAGTGTCTGTATAAAAGGTGTTACGTTATTAAATTAGAGAGCTTGTTTTTTAATAAAAAGCTTGGTAGGTCAGGTCAATAAGTTCATGCCTTTTTTTTTCAGTGCCGGGTCCAAACAAAGAGAGTTTCAGTTCTGAGAGTTTCACCTGCCAGCTGCTAATGTGTTGCGAGCATTCTTGCTGACCGCACAAGCCGGCATCCAGCCTACGTCCAACCGCCTGCGTTGGTGGTATAGTGGTGAGCATAGCTGCCTTCCAAGCAGTTGACCCGGGTTCGATTCCCGGCCAACGCATTGCCTTTTGTATGGCCAACTCCTTCTGTAACTCGTGGCTGTAGCAAAACTTTTGTATGGGTCTTTGGGCAGCAGTAAAGGACTAGGTCTCCCCGTCGGGGAATCGAACCCCGGTCTTCCGCGTGACAGGCGGAGATACTGTCCACTATACTAACGAGGAGCTGCAGAGACAGGTAGTCCCCCCCGATCAGCGCGACTGCAGCTCGCTGCAAACAGCCTTCCCATTTTCAGGAACGGCCTCATGCGTCATTTTAGGCCATCGCTTCACAAGGAGCCAGTGCAGACAAAAAATTCATCTAATGCTATTTAAATATGAAGTGTCTGTATAAAAGGTGTTGCGTTATTAAATTAGAGAGCTTGTTTTTTAATAAAAAGCTTGGTAGGTCAGGTCAATAAGTTCATGCCTTTTTTTTTCAGTGCCGGGTCCAAACAAAGAGAGTTTCAGTTCTGAGAGTTTCACCTGCCAGCTGCTAAGCGAGCATTCTTGCTGACCGCACAAGCCGGCATCCAGCCTACGTCCAACCGCCTGCGTTGGTGGTATAGTGGTGAGCATAGCTTCCTTCCAAGCAGTTGACCCGGGTTCGATTCCCGGCCAACGCATTGCCTTTTGTATGGCCAACTCCTTCTGTAACTCGTGGCTGTAGCAAAACTTTTGTATGGGTCTTTGGGCAGCAGTAAAGGACTAGGTCTCCCCGTCGGGGAATCGAACCCCGGTCTTCCGCGTGACAGGCGGAGATACTGTCCACTATACTAACGAGGAGCTGCAGAGACAGGTAGTCCCCCCCGATCAGCGCGACTGCAGCTCGCTGCAAACAGCCTTCCCATTTTCAGGAACGGCCTCATGCGTCATTTTAGGCCATCGCTTCACAAGGAGCCAGTGCAGACAAAAAAATCATCTAATGCTATTTAAATATGAAGTGTCTGTATAAAAGGTGTTACGTTATTAAATTAGAGAGCTTGTTTTTTAATAAAAAGCTTGGTAGGTCAGGTCAATAAGTTCATGCCTTTTTTTTTCAGTGCCGGGTCCAAACAAAGAGAGTTTCAGTTCTGAGAGTTTCACCTGCCAGCTGCTAAGCGAGCATTCTTGCTGACCGCACAAGCCGGCATCCAGCCTACGTCCAACCGCCTGCGTTGGTGGTATAGTGGTGAGCATAGCTGCCTTCCAAGCAGTTGACCCGGGTTCGATTCCCGGCCAACGCATTGCCTTTTGTATGGCCAACTCCTTCTGTAACTCGTGGCTGTAGCAAAACTTTTGTATGGGTCTTTGGGCAGCAGTAAAGGACTAGGTCTCCCCGTCGGGGAATCGAACCCCGGTCTTCCGCGTGACAGGCGGAGATACTGTCCACTATACTAACGAGGAGCTGCAGAGACAGGTAGTCCCCCCCGATCAGCGCGACTGCAGCTCGCTGCAAACAGCCTTCCCATTTTCAGGAACGGCCTCATGCGTCATTTTAGGCCATCGCTTCACAAGGAGCCAGTGCAGACAAAAAAATCATCTAATGCTATTTAAATATGAAGTGTCTGTATAAAAGGTGTTACGTTATTAAATTAGAGAGCTTGTTTTTTAATAAAAAGCTTGGTAGGTCAGGTCAATAAGTTCATGCCTTTTTTTTTCAGTGCCGGGTCCAAACAAAGAGAGTTTCAGTTCTGAGAGTTTCACCTGCCAGCTGCTAAGCGAGCATTCTTGCTGACCGCACAAGCCGGCATCCAGCCTACGTCCAACCGCCTGCGTTGGTGGTATAGTGGTGAGCATAGCTGCCTTCCAAGCAGTTGACCCGGGTTCGATTCCCGGCCAACGCATTGCCTTTTGTATGGCCAACTCCTTCTGTAACTCGTGGCTGTAGCAAAACTTTTGTATGGGTCTTTGGGCAGCAGTAAAGGACTAGGTCTCCCCGTCGGGGAATCGAACCCCGGTCTTCCGCGTGACAGGCGGAGATACTGTCCACTATACTAACGAGGAGCTGCAGAGACAGGTAGTTCCCCCCGATCAGCGCGACTGCAGCTCGCTGCAAACAGCCTTCCCATTTTCAGGAACGGCCTCATGCGTCATTTTAGGCCATCGCTTCACAAGTAGCCAGTGCAGACAAAAAAATCATCTAATGCTATTTAAATATGAAGTGTCTGTATAAAAGGTGTTACGTTATTAAATTAGAGAGCTTGTTTTTTAATAAAAAGCTTGGTAGGTCAGGTCAATAAGTTCATGCCTTTTTTTTCAGTGCCGGGTCCAAACAAAGAGAGTTTCAGTTCTGAGAGTTTCACCTGCCAGCTGCTAAGCGAGCATTCTTGCTGACCGCACAAGCCGGCATCCAGCCTACGTCCAACCGCCTGCGTTGGTGGTATAGTGGTGAGCATAGCTGCCTTCCAAGCAGTTGACCCGGGTTCGATTCCCGGCCAACGCATTGCCTTTTGTATGGCCAACTCCTTCTGTAACTCGTGGCTGTAGCAAAACTTTTGTATGGGTCTTTGGGCAGCAGTAAAGGACTAGGTCTCCCCGTCGGGGAATCGAACCCCGGTCTTCCGCGTGACAGGCGGAGATACTGTCCACTATACTAACGAGGAGCTGCAGAGACAGGTAGTCCCCCCCGATCAGCGCGACTGCAGCTCGCTGCAAACAGCCTTCCCATTTTCAGGAACGGCCTCATGCGTCATTTTAGGCCATCGCTTCACAAGGAGCCAGTGCAGACAAAAAAATCATCTAATGCTATTTAAATATGAAGTGTCTGTATAAAAGGTGTTACGTTATTAAATTAGAGAGCTTGTTTTTTAATAAAAAGCTTGGTAGGTCAGGTCAATAAGTTCATGCCTTTTTTTTTCAGTGCCGGGTCCAAACAAAGAGAGTTTCAGTTCTGAGAGTTTCACCTGCCAGCTGCTAAGCGAGCATTCTTGCTGACCGCACAAGCCGGCATCCAGCCTACGTCCAACCGCCTGCGTTGGTGGTATAGTGGTGAGCATAGCTGCCTTCCAAGCAGTTGACCCGGGTTCGATTCCCGGCCAACGCATTGCCTTTTGTATGGCCAACTCCTTCTGTAACTCGTGGCTGTAGCAAAACTTTTGTATGGGTCTTTGGGCAGCAGTAAAGGACTAGGTCTCCCCGTCGGGGAATCGAACCCCGGTCTTCCGCGTGACAGGCGGAGATACTGTCCACTATACTAACGAGGAGCTGCAGAGACAGGTAGTCCCCCCCGATCAGCGCGACTGCAGCTCGCTGCAAACAGCCTTCCCATTTTCAGGAACGGCCTCATGCGTCATATTTTCAGGAACGGCCTCATGCGTCATTTTAGGCCATCGCTTCACAAGGAGCCAGTGCAGACAAAAAAATCATCTAATGCTATTTAAATATGAAGTGTCTGTATAAAAGGTGTTACGTTATTAAATTAGAGAGCTTGTTTTTTAATAAAAAGCTTGGTAGGTCAGGTCAATAAGTTCATGCCTTTTTTTTTCAGTGCCGGGTCCAAACAAAGAGAGTTTCAGTTCTGAGAGTTTCACCTGCCAGCTGCTAAGCGAGCATTCTTGCTGACCGCACAAGCCGGCATCCAGCCTACGTCCAACCGCCTGCGTTGGTGGTATAGTGGTGAGCATAGCTGCCTTCCAAGCAGTTGACCCGGGTTCGATTCCCGGCCAACGCATTGCCTTTTGTATGGCCAACTCCTTCTGTAACTCGTGGCTGTAGCAAAACTTTTGTATGGGTCTTTGGGCAGCAGTAAAGGACTAGGCCTCCCCGTCGGGGAATCGAACCCCGGTCTTCCGCGTGACAGGCGGAGATACTGTCCACTATACTAACGAGGAGCTGCAGAGACAGGTAGTCCCCCCCGATCAGCGCGACTGCAGCTCGCTGCAAACAGCCTTCCCATTTTCAGGAACGGCCTCATGCGTCATTTTAGGCCATCGCTTCACAAGGAGCCAGTGCAGACAAAAAAATCATCTAATGCTATTTAAATATGAAGTGTCTGTATAAAAGGTGTTACGTTATTAAATTAGAGAGCTTGTTTTTTAATAAAAAGCTTGGTAGGTCAGGTCAATAAGTTCATGCCTTTTTTTTTCAGTGCCGGGTCCAAACAAAGAGAGTTTCAGTTCTGAGAGTTTCACCTGCCAGCTGCTAAGCGAGCATTCTTGCTGACCGCACAAGCCGGCATCCAGCCTACGTCCAACCGCCTGCGTTGGTGGTATAGTGGTGAGCATAGCTGCCTTCCAAGCAGTTGACCCGGGTTCGATTCCCGGCCAACGCATTGCCTTTTGTATGGCCAACTCCTTCTGTAACTCGTGGCTGTAGCAAAACTTTTGTATGGGTCTTTGGGCAGCAGTAAAGGACTAGGTCTCCCCGTCGGGGAATCGAACCCCGGTCTTCCGCGTGACAGGCGGAGATACTGTCCACTATACTAACGAGGAGCTGCAGAGACAGGTAGTCCCCCCCGATCAGCGCGACTGCAGCTCGCTGCAAACAGCCTTCCCATTTTCAGGAACGGCCTCATGCGTCATTTTAGGCCATCGCTTCACAAGGAGCCAGTGCAGACAAAAAAATCATCTAATGCTATTTAAATATGAAGTGTCTGTATAAAAGGTGTTACGTTATTAAATTAGAGAGCTTGTTTTTTAATAAAAAGCTTGGTAGGTCAGGTCAATAAGTTCATGCCTTTTTTTTCAGTGCCGGGTCCAAACAAAGAGAGTTTCAGTTCTGAGAGTTTCACCTGCCAGCTGCTAAGCGAGCATTCTTGCTGACCGCACAAGCCGGCATCCAGCCTACGTCCAACCGCCTGCGTTGGTGGTATAGTGGTGAGCATAGCTGCCTTCCAAGCAGTTGACCCGGGTTCGATTCCCGGCCAACGCATTGCCTTTTGTATGGCCAACTCCTTCTGTAACTCGTGGCTGTAGCAAAACTTTTGTATGGGTCTTTGGGCAGCAGTAAAGGACTAGGTCTCCCCGTCGGGGAATCGAACCCCGGTCTTCCGCGTGACAGGCGGAGATACTGTCCACTATACTAACGAGGAGCTGCAGAGACAGGTAGTCCCCCCCGATCAGCGCGACTGCAGCTCGCTGCAAACAGCCTTCCCATTTTCAGGAACGGCCTCATGCGTCATTTTAGGCCATTGCTTCACAAGGAGCCAGTGCAGACAAAAAAATCATCTAATGCTATTTAAATATGAAGTGTCTGTATAAAAGGTGTTACGTTATTAAATTAGAGAGCTTGTTTTTTAATAAAAAGCTTGGTAGGTCAGGTCAATAAGTTCATGCCTTTTTTTTTCAGTGCCGGGTCCAAACAAAGAGAGTTTCAGTTCTGAGAGTTTCACCTGCCAGCTGCTAAGCGAGCATTCTTGCTGACCGCACAAGCCGGCATCCAGCCTACGTCCAACCGCCTGCGTTGGTGGTATAGTGGTGAGCATAGCTGCCTTCCAAGCAGTTGACCCGGGTTCGATTCCCGGCCAACGCATTGCCTTTTGTATGGCCAACTCCTTCTGTAACTCGTGGCTGTAGCAAAACTTTTGTATGGGTCTTTGGGCAGCAGTAAAGGACTAGGTCTCCCCGTCGGGGAATCGAACCCCGGTCTTCCGCGTGACAGGCGGAGATACTGTCCACTATACTAACGAGGAGCTGCAGAGACAGGTACTCCCCCCCGATCAGCGCGACTGCAGCTCGCTGCAAACAGCCTTCCCATTTTCAGGAACGGCCTCATGCGTCATATTTTCAGGAACGGCCTCATGCGTCATTTTAGGCCATCGCTTCACAAGGAGCCAGTGCAGACAAAAAAATCATCTAATGCTATTTAAATATGAAGTGTCTGTATAAAAGGTGTTACGTTATTAAATTAGAGAGCTTGTTTTTTAATAAAAAGCTTGGTAGGTCAGGTCAATAAGTTCATGCCTTTTTTTTTCAGTGCCGGGTCCAAACAAAGAGAGTTTCAGTTCTGAGAGTTTCACCTGCCAGCTGCTAAGCGAGCATTCTTGCTGACCGCACAAGCCGGCATCCAGCCTACGTCCAACCGCCTGCGTTGGTGGTATAGTGGTGAGCATAGCTGCCTTCCAAGCAGTTGACCCGGGTTCGATTCCCGGCCAACGCATTGCCTTTTGTATGGCCAACTCCTTCTGTAACTCGTGGCTGTAGCAAAACTTTTGTATGGGTCTTTGGGCAGCAGTAAAGGACTAGGTCTCCCCGTCGGGGAATCGAACCCCGGTCTTCCGCGTGACAGGCGGAGATACTGTCCACTATACTAACGAGGAGCTGCAGAGACAGGTAGTCCCCCCCGATCAGCGCGACTGCAGCTCGCTGCAAACAGCCTTCCCATTTTCAGGAACGGCCTCATGCGTCATTTTAGGCCATCGCTTCACAAGGAGCCAGTGCAGACAAAAAAATCATCTAATGCTATTTAAATATGAAGTGTCTGTATAAAAGGTGTTACGTTATTAAATTAGAGAGCTTGTTTTTTAATAAAAAGCTTGGTAGGTCAGGTCAATAAGTTCATGCCTTTTTTTTTCAGTGCCGGGTCCAAACAAAGAGAGTTTCAGTTCTGAGAGTTTCACCTGCCAGCTGCTAAGCGAGCATTCTTGCTGACCGCACAAGCCGGCATCCAGCCTACGTCCAACCGCCTGCGTTGGTGGTATAGTGGTGAGCATAGCTGCCTTCCAAGCAGTTGACCCGGGTTCGATTCCCGGCCAACGCATTGCCTTTTGTATGGCCAACTCCTTCTGTAACTCGTGGCTGTAGCAAAACTTTTGTATGGGTCTTTGGGCAGCAGTAAAGGACTAGGTCTCCCCGTCGGGGAATCGAACCCCGGTCTTCCGCGTGACAGGCGGAGATACTGTCCACTATACTAACGAGGAGCTGCAGAGACAGGTAGTCCCCCCCGATCAGCGCGACTGCAGCTCGCTGCAAACAGCCTTCCCATTTTCAGGAACGGCCTCATGCGTCATTTTAGGCCATCGCTTCACAAGGAGCCAGTGCAGACAAAAAAATCATCTAATGCTATTTAAATATGAAGTGTCTGTATAAAAGGTGTTACGTTATTAAATTAGAGAGCTTGTTTTTTAATAAAAAGCTTGGTAGGTCAGGTCAATAAGTTCATGCCTTTTTTTTTCAGTGCCGGGTCCAAACAAAGAGAGTTTCAGTTCTGAGAGTTTCACCTGCCAGCTGCTAAGCGAGCATTCTTTCTGACCGCACAAGCCGGCATCCAGCCTACGTCCAACCGCCTGCGTTGGTGGTATAGTGGTGAGCATAGCTGCCTTCCAAGCAGTTGACCCGGGTTCGATTCCCGGCCAACGCATTGCCTTTTGTGTGGCCAACTCCTTCTGTAACTCGTGGCTGTAGCAAAACTTTTGTATGGGTCTTTGGGCAGCAGTAAAGGACTAGGCCTCCCCGTCGGGGAATCGAACCCCGGTCTTCCGCGTGACAGGCGGAGATACTGTCCACTATACTAACGAGGAGCTGCAGAGACAGGTAGTCCCCCCCGATCAGCGCGACTGCAGCTCGCTGCAAACAGCCTTCCCATTTTCAGGAACGGCCTCATGCGTCATTTTAGGCCATCGCTTCACAAGGAGCCAGTGCAGACAAAAAAATCATCTAATGCTATTTAAATATGAAGTGTCTGTATAAAAGGTGTTACGTTATTAAATTAGAGAGCTTGTTTTTTAATAAAAAGCTTGGTAGGTCAGGTCAATAAGTTCATGCCTTTTTTTTTCAGTGCCGGGTCCAAACAAAGAGAGTTTCAGTTCTGAGAGTTTCACCTGCCAGCTGCTAAGCGAGCATTCTTGCTGACCGCACAAGCCGGCATCCAGCCTACGTCCAACCGCCTGCGTTGGTGGTATAGTGGTGAGCATAGCTGCCTTCCAAGCAGTTGACCCGGGTTCGATTCCCGGCCAACGCATTGCCTTTTGTATGGCCAACTCCTTCTGTAACTCGTGGCTGTAGCAAAACTTTTGTATGGGTCTTTGGGCAGCAGTAAAGGACTAGGTCTCCCCGTCGGGGAATCGAACCCCGGTCTTCCGCGTGACAGGCGGAGATACTGTCCACTATACTAACGAGGAGCTGCAGAGACAGGTAGTCCCCCCCGATCAGCGTGACTGCAGCTCGCTGCAAACAGCCTTCCCATTTTCAGGAACGGCCTCATGCGTCATTTTAGGCCATCGCTTCACAAGGAGCCAGTGCAGACAAAAAAATCATCTAATGCTATTTAAATATGAAGTGTCTGTATAAAAGGTGTTACGTTATTAAATTAGAGAGCTTGTTTTTTAATAAAAAGCTTGGTAGGTCAGGTCAATAAGTTCATGCCTTTTTTTTTCAGTGCCGGGTCCAAACAAAGAGAGTTTCAGTTCTGAGAGTTTCACCTGCCAGCTGCTAAGCGAGCATTCTTGCTGACCGCACAAGCCGGCATCCAGCCTACGTCCAACCGCCTGCGTTGGTGGTATAGTGGTGAGCATAGCTGCCTTCCAAGCAGTTGACCCGGGTTCGATTCCCGGCCAACGCATTGCCTTTTGTATGGCCAACTCCTTCTGTAACTCGTGGCTGTAGCAAAACTTTTGTATGGGTCTTTGGGCAGCAGTAAAGGACTAGGTCTCCCCGTCGGGGAATCGAACCCCGGTCTTCCGCGTGACAGGCGGAGATACTGTCCACTATACTAACGTGGAGCTGCAGAGACAGGTAGTCCCCCCCGATCAGCGCGACTGCAGCTCGCTGCAAAAAGCCTTCCCATTTTCAGGAACGGCCTCATGCGTCATTTTAGGCCATCGCTTCACAAGGAGCCAGTGCAGACAAAAAAATCATCTAATGCTATTTAAATATGAAGTGTCTGTATAAAAGGTGTTACGTTATTAAATTAGAGAGCTTGTTTTTTAATAAAAAGCTTGGTAGGTCAGGTCAATAAGTTCATGCCTTTTTTTTTCAGTGCCGGGTCCAAACAAAGAGAGTTTCAGTTCTGAGAGTTTCACCTGCCAGCTGCTAAGCGAGCATTCTTGCTGACCGCACAAGCCGGCATCCAGCCTACGTCCAACCGCCTGCGTTGGTGGTATAGTGGTGAGCATAGCTGCCTTCCAAGCAGTTGACCCGGGTTCGATTCCCGGCCAACGCATTGCCTTTTGTGTGGCCAACTCCTTCTGTAACTCGTGGCTGTAGCAAAACTTTTGTATGGGTCTTTGGGCAGCAGTAAAGGACTAGGCCTCCCCGTCGGGGAATCGAACCCCGGTCTTCCGCGTGACAGGCGGAGATACTGTCCACTATACTAACGAGGAGCTGCAGAGACAGGTAGTCCCCCCCGATCAGCGCGACTGCAGCTCGCTGCAAACAGCCTTCCCATTTTCAGGAACGGCCTCATGCGTCATTTTAGGCCATCGCTTCACAAGGAGCCAGTGCAGACAAAAAAATCATCTAATGCTATTTAAATATGAAGTGTCTGTATAAAAGGTGTTACGTTATTAAATTAGAGAGCTTGTTTTTTAATAAAAAGCTTGGTAGGTCAGGTCAATAAGTTCATGCCTTTTTTTTTCAGTGCCGGGTCCAAACAAAGAGAGTTTCAGTTCTGAGAGTTTCACCTGCCAGCTGCTAAGCGAGCATTCTTGCTGACCGCACAAGCCGGCATCCAGCCTACGTCCAACCGCCTGCGTTGGTGGTATAGTGGTGAGCATAGCTGCCTTCCAAGCAGTTGACCCGGGTTCGATTCCCGGCCAACGCATTGCCTTTTGTATGGCCAACTCCTTCTGTAACTCGTGGCTGTAGCAAAACTTTTGTATGGGTCTTTGGGCAGCAGTAAAGGACTAGGTCTCCCTTTTGTATGGCCAACTCCTTCTGTAACTCGTGGCTGTAGCAAAACTTTTGTATGGGTCTTTGGGCAGCAGTAAAGGACTAGGTCTCCCCGTCGGGGAATCGAACCCCGGTCTTCCGCGTGACAGGCGGAGATACTGTCCACTATACTAACGTGGAGCTGCAGAGACAGGTAGTCCCCCCCGATCAGCGCGACTGCAGCTCGCTGCAAAAAGCCTTCCCATTTTCAGGAACGGCCTCATGCGTCATTTTAGGCCATCGCTTCACAAGGAGCCAGTGCAGACAAAAAAATCATCTAATGCTATTTAAATATGAAGTGTCTGTATAAAAGGTGTTACGTTATTAAATTAGAGAGCTTGTTTTTTAATAAAAAGCTTGGTAGGTCAGGTCAATAAGTTCATGCCTTTTTTTTTCAGTGCCGGGTCCAAACAAAGAGAGTTTCAGTTCTGAGAGTTTCACCTGCCAGCTGCTAAGCGAGCATTCTTGCTGACCGCACAAGCCGGCATCCAGCCTACGTCCAACCGCCTGCGTTGGTGGTATAGTGGTGAGCATAGCTGCCTTCCAAGCAGTTGACCCGGGTTCGATTCCCGGCCAACGCATTGCCTTTTGTATGGCCAACTCCTTCTGTAACTCGTGGCTGTAGCAAAACTTTTGTATGGGTCTTTGGGCAGCAGTAAAGGACTAGGTCTCCCCGTCGGGGAATCGAACCCCGGTCTTCCGCGTGACAGGCGGAGATACTGTCCACTATACTAACGAGGAGCTGCAGAGACAGGTAGTCCCCCCCGATCAGCGCGACTGCAGCTCGCTGCAAACAGCCTTCCCATTTTCAGGAACGGCCTCATGCGTCATTTTAGGCCATCGCTTCACAAGGAGCCAGTGCAGACAAAAAAATCATCTAATGCTATTTAAATATGAAGTGTCTGTATAAAAGGTGTTACGTTATTAAATTAGAGAGCTTGTTTTTTAATAAAAAGCTTGGTAGGTCAGGTCAATAAGTTCATGCCTTTTTTTTTCAGTGCCGGGTCCAAACAAAGAGAGTTTCAGTTCTGAGAGTTTCACCTGCCAGCTGCTAAGCGAGCATTCTTGCTGACCGCACAAGCCGGCATCCAGCCTACGTCCAACCGCCTGCGTTGGTGGTATAGTGGTGAGCATAGCTGCCTTCCAAGCAGTTGACCCGGGTTCGATTCCCGGCCAACGCATTGCCTTTTGTATGGCCAACTCCTTCTGTAACTCGTGGCTGTAGCAAAACTTTTGTATGGGTCTTTGGGCAGCAGTAAAGGACTAGGTCTCCCCGTCGGGGAATCGAACCCCGGTCTTCCGCGTGACAGGCGGAGATACTGTCCACTATACTAACGTGGAGCTGCAGAGACAGGTAGTCCCCCCCGATCAGCGCGACTGCAGCTCGCTGCAAAAAGCCTTCCCATTTTCAGGAACGGCCTCATGCGTCATTTTAGGCCATCGCTTCACAAGGAGCCAGTGCAGACAAAAAAATCATCTAATGCTATTTAAATA
Source organism: Rutilus rutilus (assembly GCF_951802725.1). Classification (NCBI taxonomy): domain Eukaryota; kingdom Metazoa; phylum Chordata; class Actinopteri; order Cypriniformes; family Leuciscidae; genus Rutilus; species Rutilus rutilus. The sequence continues at coordinate 25,629,386 of NC_140212.1, read as the reverse complement.
TGAAGTGTCTGTATAAAAGGTGTTACGTTATTAAATTAGAGAGCTTGTTTTTTAATAAAAAGCTTGGTAGGTCAGGTCAATAAGTTCATGCCTTTTTTTTTCAGTGCCGGGTCCAAACAAAGAGAGTTTCAGTTCTGAGAGTTTCACCTGCCAGCTGCTAAGCGAGCATTCTTGCTGACCGCACAAGCCGGCATCCAGCCTACGTCCAACCGCCTGCGTTGGTGGTATAGTGGTGAGCATAGCTGCCTTCCAAGCAGTTGACCCGGGTTCGATTCCCGGCCAACGCATTGCCTTTTGTGTGGCCAACTCCTTCTGTAACTCGTGGCTGTAGCAAAACTTTTGTATGGGTCTTTGGGCAGCAGTAAAGGACTAGGCCTCCCCGTCGGGGAATCGAACCCCGGTCTTCCGCGTGACAGGCGGAGATACTGTCCACTATACTAACGAGGAGCTGCAGAGACAGGTAGTCCCCCCCGATCAGCGCGACTGCAGCTCGCTGCAAACAGCCTTCCCATTTTCAGGAACGGCCTCATGCGTCATTTTAGGCCATCGCTTCACAAGGAGCCAGTGCAGACAAAAAAATCATCTAATGCTATTTAAATATGAAGTGTCTGTATAAAAGGTGTTACGTTATTAAATTAGAGAGCTTGTTTTTTAATAAAAAGCTTGGTAGGTCAGGTCAATAAGTTCATGCCTTTTTTTTTCAGTGCCGGGTCCAAACAAAGAGAGTTTCAGTTCTGAGAGTTTCACCTGCCAGCTGCTAAGCGAGCATTCTTGCTGACCGCACAAGCCGGCATCCAGCCTACGTCCAACCGCCTGCGTTGGTGGTATAGTGGTGAGCATAGCTGCCTTCCAAGCAGTTGACCCGGGTTCGATTCCCGGCCAACGCATTGCCTTTTGTATGGCCAACTCCTTCTGTAACTCGTGGCTGTAGCAAAACTTTTGTATGGGTCTTTGGGCAGCAGTAAAGGACTAGGTCTCCCCGTCGGGGAATCGAACCCCGGTCTTCCGCGTGACAGGCGGAGATACTGTCCACTATACTAACGAGGAGCTGCAGAGACAGGTAGTCCCCCCCGATCAGCGTGACTGCAGCTCGCTGCAAACAGCCTTCCCATTTTCAGGAACGGCCTCATGCGTCATTTTAGGCCATCGCTTCACAAGGAGCCAGTGCAGACAAAAAAATCATCTAATGCTATTTAAATATGAAGTGTCTGTATAAAAGGTGTTACGTTATTAAATTAGAGAGCTTGTTTTTTAATAAAAAGCTTGGTAGGTCAGGTCAATAAGTTCATGCCTTTTTTTTTCAGTGCCGGGTCCAAACAAAGAGAGTTTCAGTTCTGAGAGTTTCACCTGCCAGCTGCTAAGCGAGCATTCTTGCTGACCGCACAAGCCGGCATCCAGCCTACGTCCAACCGCCTGCGTTGGTGGTATAGTGGTGAGCATAGCTGCCTTCCAAGCAGTTGACCCGGGTTCGATTCCCGGCCAACGCATTGCCTTTTGTATGGCCAACTCCTTCTGTAACTCGTGGCTGTAGCAAAACTTTTGTATGGGTCTTTGGGCAGCAGTAAAGGACTAGGTCTCCCCGTCGGGGAATCGAACCCCGGTCTTCCGCGTGACAGGCGGAGATACTGTCCACTATACTAACGAGGAGCTGCAGAGACAGGTAGTCCCCCCCGATCAGCGCGACTGCAGCTCGCTGCAAACAGCCTTCCCATTTTCAGGAACGGCCTCATGCGTCATTTTAGGCCATCGCTTCACAAGGAGCCAGTGCAGACAAAAAAATCATCTAATGCTATTTAAATATGAAGTGTCTGTATAAAAGGTGTTACGTTATTAAATTAGAGAGCTTGTTTTTTAATAAAAAGCTTGGTAGGTCAGGTCAATAAGTTCATGCCTTTTTTTTTCAGTGCCGGGTCCAAACAAAGAGAGTTTCAGTTCTGAGAGTTTCACCTGCCAGCTGCTAAGCGAGCATTCTTGCTGACCGCACAAGCCGGCATCCAGCCTACGTCCAACCGCCTGCGTTGGTGGTATAGTGGTGAGCATAGCTGCCTTCCAAGCAGTTGACCCGGGTTCGATTCCCGGCCAACGCATTGCCTTTTGTATGGCCAACTCCTTCTGTAACTCGTGGCTGTAGCAAAACTTTTGTATGGGTCTTTGGGCAGCAGTAAAGGACTAGGTCTCCCCGTCGGGGAATCGAACCCCGGTCTTCCGCGTGACAGGCGGAGATACTGTCCACTATACTAACGTGGAGCTGCAGAGACAGGTAGTCCCCCCCGATCAGCGCGACTGCAGCTCGCTGCAAAAAGCCTTCCCATTTTCAGGAACGGCCTCATGCGTCATTTTAGGCCATCGCTTCACAAGGAGCCAGTGCAGACAAAAAAATCATCTAATGCTATTTAAATATGAAGTGTCTGTATAAAAGGTGTTACGTTATTAAATTAGAGAGCTTGTTTTTTAATAAAAAGCTTGGTAGGTCAGGTCAATAAGTTCATGCCTTTTTTTTTCAGTGCCGGGTCCAAACAAAGAGAGTTTCAGTTCTGAGAGTTTCACCTGCCAGCTGCTAAGCGAGCATTCTTGCTGACCGCACAAGCCGGCATCCAGCCTACGTCCAACCGCCTGCGTTGGTGGTATAGTGGTGAGCATAGCTGCCTTCCAAGCAGTTGACCCGGGTTCGATTCCCGGCCAACGCATTGCCTTTTGTATGGCCAACTCCTTCTGTAACTCGTGGCTGTAGCAAAACTTTTGTATGGGTCTTTGGGCAGCAGTAAAGGACTAGGTCTCCCCGTCGGGGAATCGAACCCCGGTCTTCCGCGTGACAGGCGGAGATACTGTCCACTATACTAACGAGGAGCTGCAGAGACAGGTAGTCCCCCCCGATCAGCGCGACTGCAGCTCGCTGCAAACAGCCTTCCCATTTTCAGGAACGGCCTCATGCGTCATTTTAGGCCATCGCTTCACAAGGAGCCAGTGCAGACAAAAAAATCATCTAATGCTATTTAAATATGAAGTGTCTGTATAAAAGGTGTTACGTTATTAAATTAGAGAGCTTGTTTTTTAATAAAAAGCTTGGTAGGTCAGGTCAATAAGTTCATGCCTTTTTTTTTCAGTGCCGGGTCCAAACAAAGAGAGTTTCAGTTCTGAGAGTTTCACCTGCCAGCTGCTAAGCGAGCATTCTTGCTGACCGCACAAGCCGGCATCCAGCCTACGTCCAACTGCCTGCGTTGGTGGTATAGTGGTGAGCATAGCTGCCTTCCAAGCAGTTGACCCGGGTTCGATTCCCGGCCAACGCATTGCCTTTTGTATGGCCAACTCCTTCTGTAACTCGTGGCTGTAGCAAAACTTTTGTATGGGTCTTTGGGCAGCAGTAAAGGACTAGGTCTCCCCGTCGGGGAATCGAACCCCGGTCTTCCGCGTGACAGGCGGAGATACTGTCCACTATACTAACGAGGAGCTGCAGAGACAGGTAGTCCCCCCCGATCAGCGCGACTGCAGCTCGCTGCAAACAGCCTTCCCATTTTCAGGAACGGCCTCATGCGTCATTTTAGGCCATCGCTTCACAAGGAGCCAGTGCAGACAAAAAAATCATCTAATGCTATTTAAATATGAAGTGTCTGTATAAAAGGTGTTACGTTATTAAATTAGAGAGCTTGTTTTTTAATAAAAAGCTTGGTAGGTCAGGTCAATAAGTTCATGCCTTTTTTTTTTCAGTGCCGGGTCCAAACAAAGAGAGTTTCAGTTCTGAGAGTTTCACCTGCCAGCTGCTAAGCGAGCATTCTTGCTGACCGCACAAGCCGGCATCCAGCCTACATCCAACCGCCTGCGTTGGTGGTATAGTGGTGAGCAAGGGCGTAACTTTGGGTCTACCATTGGGGGGGTTAAACTCGCGGCATATTTATTAATTTATTTATTTATTGAATAATTTTCTTGTGTAAAAGGTAACATGCTAATTTGCCGTTCCTGTATTAGAAATACATTGTGAGACTTTTACTGATTTAGGCTACTTAATGTAAATGCAGCTGTTCACTTGACTATGTATGCCATAATGACACAGTAGTTAAATTAAGTGTTTTTTTCAAACTTTCTCTGCCATTCCCCACTTCGGAGGTAACGTTAGGAAAGGGTTCCGAGCCCCACCTGTCCCCAATCACCCCAACAAAATGTTAATAAACTAGGCTTTAAGTTTAACTCTTAAAATGTATTTTATTAACATCACATTTTAAAAACTTTACATCAAATAACAGCATTAAAAACTTTCAAATAGAGAAAATGAAAGTGCAATTATATTTTTCACTTTGCATGAAATAAGACTCAAAAGTAGATAAAAAAAAATGTGTGTTTGCATTTAGCCTCTGATAACATCAAATTCAGAAACTGAGAAAATACAAGTGTGGACTAACGTTAGTTGTGCTTTGATTCATTTTGTCACTTTGCAAACTCCATGCAAAAAGAACAAAATAATAATAATAATAAAAAGATTAAATAATAATAATCTCAAATTGAGCCGGAGGTGGTAAATTCCTAATAATGTACGTATTTTTTTTTAGGTATTTTAATAAGATAGCAGCTACCTAAAATACGTTGCGCATACAGCTCAACTAACGCGATCGTTATAAAGGTGTTTGAACAACAAAACACATCCACTTGCACATATTTGACAATCGGAATATCATATATATCCTGCTATAGCTAACAAATTTGTGAAATTTTGAATAAAAAAGGAAATAAAAGCAGATCGTGTGACAAGCAATGAATGACGCGTCTCCATGGGAACCATAAAGTGATATATCAATAACGGTCGCCTTGAAAACCTTTTAAACTTACGTGTGTAAAGGTGTAAGGCTTACATTTAAACGTGTCTTTGTTTTGTTTTGAGTGTATGGTCAATAAATAAAGGAATTAAAAAGTTGGGCACAAATCCTGTTTGTCGCGCCCCACTTGTCATGTCTCTATTCCCCACCAGTGGGCCGCGCCCGCGCCCCACACTTTGAGAAACGCCGAGCTAATATAGGGGTACCTCCGTTTGGTCAGGATTTTTCCTCTTTTTGGCTGGTGTCGACCAACAATGAAAAATCGTTGTCTGGCTGCCTTTCAGTGTCCTTTTCATCTTTCCATCCGTTAGCATACTTCTCCAACCATTCATCCCAGCGACTGCGCAAAATAGTTAACAAACTTGGTAGAGAAAGCGGGTTGGGTAATACCAAGTAGTCGGTGCGGTGGGCGGGGGTACATTACAGATTTTCTTTAAAATATGATACTATCTTTCTTGCTGGCAAATGAAATTAATAAAGAAAACGAAAGAAAACAAAAGTATTAATTCGGAATATTTCATATTTATTTTAATCTGAATGATGATATTGGGGGGGTTATATTAGCTGGATCTGATTTTTGAGGGGGTCATGACCCCTGTAACCCCCGTGCAAATTACGCGCATGGTGGTGAGCATAGCTGCCTTCCAAGCAGTTGACCCGGGTTCGATTCCCGGCCAACGCATTGCCTTTTGTATGGCCAACTCCTTTTGTAACTCGTGGCTGTAGCAAAACTTTTGTATGGGTCTTTGGGCAGCAGTAAAGGACTAGGTCTCCCCGTCGGGGAATCGAACCCCGGTCTTCCGCGTGACAGGCGGAGATACTGTCCACTATACTAACGAGGAGCTGCAGAGACAGGTAGTCCCCCCCGATCAGCGCGACTGCAGCTCGCTGCAAACAGCCTTCCCATTTTCAGGAACGGCCTCTTGCGTCATTTTAGGCCATCGCTTCACAAGGAGCCAGTGCAGACAAAAAATTCATCTAATGCTATTTAAATATGAAGTGTCTGTATAAAAGGTGTTACGTTATTAAATTAGAGAGCTTGTTTTTTAATAAAAAGCTTGGTAGGTCAGGTCAATAAGTTCATGCCTTTTTTTTTCAGTGCCGGGTCCAAACAAAGAGAGTTTCAGTTCTGAGAGTTTCACCTGCCAGCTGCTAATGTGTTGCGAGCATTCTTGCTGACCGCACAAGCCGGCATCCAGCCTACGTCCAACCGCCTGCGTTGGTGGTATAGTGGTGAGCATAGCTGCCTTCCAAGCAGTTGACCCGGGTTCGATTCCCGGCCAACGCATTGCCTTTTGTATGGCCAACTCCTTCTGTAACTCGTGGCTGTAGCAAAACTTTTGTATGGGTCTTTGGGCAGCAGTAAAGGACTAGGTCTCCCCGTCGGGGAATCGAACCCCGGTCTTCCGCGTGACAGGCGGAGATACTGTCCACTATACTAACGAGGAGCTGCAGAGACAGGTAGTCCCCCCCGATCAGCGCGACTGCAGCTCGCTGCAAACAGCCTTCCCATTTTCAGGAACGGCCTCATGCGTCATTTTAGGCCATCGCTTCACAAGGAGCCAGTGCAGACAAAAAATTCATCTAATGCTATTTAAATATGAAGTGTCTGTATAAAAGGTGTTGCGTTATTAAATTAGAGAGCTTGTTTTTTAATAAAAAGCTTGGTAGGTCAGGTCAATAAGTTCATGCCTTTTTTTTTCAGTGCCGGGTCCAAACAAAGAGAGTTTCAGTTCTGAGAGTTTCACCTGCCAGCTGCTAAGCGAGCATTCTTGCTGACCGCACAAGCCGGCATCCAGCCTACGTCCAACCGCCTGCGTTGGTGGTATAGTGGTGAGCATAGCTTCCTTCCAAGCAGTTGACCCGGGTTCGATTCCCGGCCAACGCATTGCCTTTTGTATGGCCAACTCCTTCTGTAACTCGTGGCTGTAGCAAAACTTTTGTATGGGTCTTTGGGCAGCAGTAAAGGACTAGGTCTCCCCGTCGGGGAATCGAACCCCGGTCTTCCGCGTGACAGGCGGAGATACTGTCCACTATACTAACGAGGAGCTGCAGAGACAGGTAGTCCCCCCCGATCAGCGCGACTGCAGCTCGCTGCAAACAGCCTTCCCATTTTCAGGAACGGCCTCATGCGTCATTTTAGGCCATCGCTTCACAAGTAGCCAGTGCAGACAAAAAAATCATCTAATGCTATTTAAATATGAAGTGTCTGTATAAAAGGTGTTACGTTATTAAATTAGAGAGCTTGTTTTTTAATAAAAAGCTTGGTAGGTCAGGTCAATAAGTTCATGCCTTTTTTTTTCAGTGCCGGGTCCAAACAAAGAGAGTTTCAGTTCTGAGAGTTTCACCTGCCAGCTGCTAAGCGAGCATTCTTGCTGACCGCACAAGCCGGCATCCAGCCTACGTCCAACCGCCTGCGTTGGTGGTATAGTGGTGAGCATAGCTGCCTTCCAAGCAGTTGACCTGGGTTCGATTCCCGGCCAACGCATTGCCTTTTGTATGGCCAACTCCTTCTGTAACTCGTGGCTGTAGCAAAACTTTTGTATGGGTCTTTGGGCAGCAGTAAAGGACTAGGTCTCCCCGTCGGGGAATCGAACCCCGGTCTTCCGCGTGACAGGCGGAGATACTGTGCACTATACTAACGAGGAGCTGCAGAGACAGGTAGTTCCCCCCGATCAGCGCGACTGCAGCTCGCTGCAAACAGCCTTCCCATTTTCAGGAACGGCCTCATGCGTCATTTTAGGCCATCGCTTCACAAGTAGCCAGTGCAGACAAAAAAATCATCTAATGCTATTTAAATATGAAGTGTCTGTATAAAAGGTGTTACGTTATTAAATTAGAGAGCTTGTTTTTTAATAAAAAGCTTGGTAGGTCAGGTCAATAAGTTCATGCCTTTTTTTTCAGTGCCGGGTCCAAACAAAGAGAGTTTCAGTTCTGAGAGTTTCACCTGCCAGCTGCTAAGCGAGCATTCTTGCTGACCGCACAAGCCGGCATCCAGCCTACGTCCAACCGCCTGCGTTGGTGGTATAGTGGTGAGCATAGCTGCCTTCCAAGCAGTTGACCCGGGTTCGATTCCCGGCCAACGCATTACCTTTTGTATGGCCAACTCCTTCTGTAACTCGTGGCTGTAGCAAAACTTTTGTATGGGTCTTTGGGCAGCAGTAAAGGACTAGGTCTCCCCGTCGGGGAATCGAACCCCGGTCTTCCGTGTGACAGGCGGAGATACTGTCCACTATACTAACGAGGAGCTGCAGAGACAGGTAGTCCCCCCCGATCAGCGCGACTGCAGCTCGCTGCAAACAGCCTTCCCATTTTCAGGAACGGCCTCATGCGTCATTTTAGGCCATCGCTTCACAAGGAGCCAGTGCAGACAAAAAAATCATCTAATGCTATTTAAATATGAAGTGTCTGTATAAAAGGTGTTACGTTATTAAATTAGAGAGCTTGTTTTTTAATAAAAAGCTTGGTAGGTCAGGTCAATAAGTTCATGCCTTTTTTTTTCAGTGCCGGGTCCAAACAAAGAGAGTTTCAGTTCTGAGAGTTTCACCTGCCAGCTGCTAAGCGAGCATTCTTGCTGACCGCACAAGCCGGCATCCAGCCTACATCCAACCGCCTGCGTTGGTGGTATAGTGGTGAGCATAGCTGCCTTCCAAGCAGTTGACCCGGGTTCGATTCCCGGCCAACGCATTGCCTTTTGTATGGCCAACTCCTTCTGTAACTCGTGGCTGTAGCAAAACTTTTGTATGGGTCTTTGGGCAGCAGTAAAGGACTAGGTCTCCCCGTCGGGGAATCGAACCCCGGTCTTCCGCGTGACAGGCGGAGATACTGTCCACTATACTAACGAGGAGCTGCAGAGACAGGTAGTCCCCCCCGATCAGCGCGACTGCAGCTCGCTGCAAACAGCCTTCCCATTTTCAGGAACGGCCTCATGCGTCATTTTAGGCCATCGCTTCACAAGGAGCCAGTGCAGACAAAAAATTCATCTAATGCTATTTAAATATGAAGTGTCTGTATAAAAGGTGTTGCGTTATTAAATTAGAGAGCTTGTTTTTTAATAAAAAGCTTGGTAGGTCAGGTCAATAAGTTCATGCCTTTTTTTTTCAGTGCCGGGTCCAAACAAAGAGAGTTTCAGTTCTGAGAGTTTCACCTGCCAGCTGCTAATGTGTTGCGAGCATTCTTGCTGACCGCACAAGCCGGCATCCAGCCTACGTCCAACCGCCTGTGTTGGTGGTATAGTGGTGAGCATAGCTGCCTTCCAAGCAGTTGACCCGGGTTCGATTCCCGGCCAACGCATTGCCTTTTGTATGGCCAACTCCTTCTGTAACTCGTGGCTGTAGCAAAACTTTTGTATGGGTCTTTGGGCAGCAGTAAAGGACTAGGTCTCCCCGTCGGGGAATCGAACCCCGGTCTTCCGCGTGACAGGCGGAGATACTGTCCACTATACTAACGAGGAGCTGCAGAGACAGGTAGTCCCCCCCGATCAGCGCGACTGCAGCTCGCTGCAAACAGCCTTCCCATTTTCAGGAACGGCCTCATGCGTCATTTTAGGCCATCGCTTCACAAGGAGCCAGTGCAGACAAAAAAATCATCTAATGCTATTTAAATATGAAGTGTCTGTATAAAAGGTGTTACGTTATTAAATTAGAGAGCTTGTTTTTTAATAAAAAGCTTGGTAGGTCAGGTCAATAAGTTCATGCCTTTTTTTTCAGTGCCGGGTCCAAACAAAGAGAGTTTCAGTTCTGAGAGTTTCACCTGCCAGCTGCTAAGCGAGCATTCTTGCTGACCGCACAAGCCGGCATCCAGCCTACGTCCAACCGCCTGCGTTGGTGGTATAGTGGTGAGCATAGCTGCCTTCCAAGCAGTTGACCCGGGTTCGATTCCCGGCCAACGCATTGCCTTTTGTATGGCCAACTCCTTCTGTAACTCGTGGCTGTAGCAAAACTTTTGTATGGGTCTTTGGGCAGCAGTAAAGGACTAGGTCTCCCCGTCGGGGAATCGAACCCCGGTCTTCCGTGTGACAGGCGGAGATACTGTCCACTATACTAACGAGGAGCTGCAGAGACAGGTAGTCCCCCCCGATCAGCGCGACTGCAGCTCGCTGCAAACAGCCTTCCCATTTTCAGGAACGGCCTCATGCGTCATTTTAGGCCATCGCTTCACAAGGAGCCAGTGCAGACAAAAAAATCATCTAATGCTATTTAAATATGAAGTGTCTGTATAAAAGGTGTTACGTTATTAAATTAGAGAGCTTGTTTTTTAATAAAAAGCTTGGTAGGTCAGGTCAATAAGTTCATGCCTTTTTTTTTCAGTGCCGGGTCCAAACAAAGAGAGTTTCAGTTCTGAGAGTTTCACCTGCCAGCTGCTAAGCGAGCATTCTTGCTGACCGCACAAGCCGGCATCCAGCCTACGTCCAACCGCCTGCGTTGGTGGTATAGTGGTGAGCATAGCTGCCTTCCAAGCAGTTGACCCGGGTTCGATTCCCGGCCAACGCATTGCCTTTTGTATGGCCAACTCCTTCTGTAACTCGTGGCTGTAGCAAAACTTTTGTATGGGTCTTTGGGCAGCAGTAAAGGACTAGGTCTCCCCGTCGGGGAATCGAACCCCGGTCTTCCGCGTGACAGGCGGAGATACTGTCCACTATACTAACGAGGAGCTGCAGAGACAGGTAGTCCCCCCCGATCAGCGCGACTGCAGCTCGCTGCAAACAGCCTTCCCATTTTCAGGAACGGCCTCATGCGTCATTTTAGGCCATCGCTTCACAAGGAGCCAGTGCAGACAAAAAAATCATCTAATGCTATTTAAATATGAAGTGTCTGTATAAAAGGTGTTACGTTATTAAATTAGAGAGCTTGTTTTTTAATAAAAAGCTTGGTAGGTCAGGTCAATAAGTTCATGCCTTTTTTTTCAGTGCCGGGTCCAAACAAAGAGAGTTTCAGTTCTGAGAGTTTCACCTGCCAGCTGCTAAGCGAGCATTCTTGCTGACCGCACAAGCCGGCATCCAGCCTATGTCCAACCGCCTGCGTTGGTGGTATAGTGGTGAGCATAGCTGCCTTCCAAGCAGTTGACCCGGGTTCGATTCCCGGCCAACGCATTGCCTTTTGTATGGCCAACTCCTTCTGTAACTCGTGGCTGTAGCAAAACTTTTGTATGGGTCTTTGGGCAGCAGTAAAGGACTAGGTCTCCCCGTCGGGGAATCGAACCCCGGTCTTCCGCGTGACAGGCGGAGATACTGTCCACTATACTAACGAGGAGCTGCAGAGACAGGTAGTCCCCCCCGATCAGCGCGACTGCAGCTCGCTGCAAACAGCCTTCCCATTTTCAGGAACGGCCTCATGCGTCATTTTAGGCCATCGCTTCACAAGGAGCCAGTGCAGACAAAAAAATCATCTAATGCTATTTAAATATGAAGTGTCTGTATAAAAGGTGTTACGTTATTAAATTAGAGAGCTTGTTTTTTAATAAAAAGCTTGGTAGGTCAGGTCAATAAGTTCATGCCTTTTTTTTTCAGTGCCGGGTCCAAACAAAGAGAGTTTCAGTTCTGAGAGTTTCACCTGCCAGCTGCTAAGCGAGCATTCTTGCTGACCGCACAAGCCGGCATCCAGCCTATGTCCAACCGCCTGCGTTGGTGGTATAGTGGTGAGCATAGCTGCCTTCCAAGCAGTTGACCCGGGTTCGATTCCCGGCCAACGCATTGCCTTTTGTATGGCCAACTCCTTCTGTAACTCGTGGCTGTAGCAAAACTTTTGTATGGGTCTTTGGGCAGCAGTAAAGGACTAGGTCTCCCCGTCGGGGAATCGAACCCCGGTCTTCCGCGTGACAGGCGGAGATACTGTCCACTATACTAACGAGGAGCATCAGAGACAGGTAGTCCCCCCCGATCAGCGCGACTGCAGCTCGCTGCAAACAGCCTTCCCATTTTCAGGAACGGCCTCATGCGTCATTTTAGGCCATCGCTTCACAAGGAGCCAGTGCAGACAAAAAAATCATCTAATGCTATTTAAATATGAAGTGTCTGTATAAAAGGTGTTACGTTATTAAATTAGAGAGCTTGTTTTTTAATAAAAAGCTTGGTAGGTCAGGTCAATAAGTTCATGCCTTTTTTTTTCAGTGCCGGGTCCAAACAAAGAGAGTTTCAGTTCTGAGAGTTTCACCTGCCAGCTGCTAAGCGAGCATTCTTGCTGACCGCACAAGCCGGCATCCAGCCTACGTCCAACCGCCTGCGTTGGTGGTATAGTGGTGAGCATAGCTTCCTTCCAAGCAGTTGACCCGGGTTCGATTCCCGGCCAACGCATTGCCTTTTGTATGGCCAACTCCTTCTGTAACTCGTGGCTGTAGCAAAACTTTTGTATGGGTCTTTGGGCAGCAGTAAAGGACTAGGTCTCCCCGTCGGGGAATCGAACCCCGGTCTTCCGCGTGACAGGCGGAGATACTGTCCACTATACTAACGAGGAGCTGCAGAGACAGGTAGTCCCCCCCGATCAGCGCGACTGCAGCTCGCTGCAAACAGCCTTCCCATTTTCAGGAACGGCCTCATGCGTCATTTTAGGCCATCGCTTCACAAGGAGCCAGTGCAGACAAAAAAATCATCTAATGCTATTTAAATATGAAGTGTCTGTATAAAAGGTGTTACGTTATTAAATTAGAGAGCTTGTTTTTTAATAAAAAGCTTGGTAGGTCAGGTCAATAAGTTCATGCCTTTTTTTTTCAGTGCCGGGTCCAAACAAAGAGAGTTTCAGTTCTGAGAGTTTCACCTGCCAGCTGCTAAGCGAGCATTCTTGCTGACCGCACAAGCCGGCATCCAGCCTACGTCCAACCGCCTGCGTTGGTGGTATAGTGGTGAGCATAGCTGCCTTCCAAGCAGTTGACCCGGGTTCGATTCCCGGCCAACGCATTGCCTTTTGTATGGCCAACTCCTTCTGTAACTCGTGGCTGTAGCAAAACTTTTGTATGGGTCTTTGGGCAGCAGTAAAGGACTAGGTCTCCCCGTCGGGGAATCGAACCCCGGTCTTCCGCGTGACAGGCGGAGATACTGTCCACTATACTAACGAGGAGCTGCAGAGACAGGTAGTCCCCCCCGATCAGCGCGACTGCAGCTCGCTGCAAACAGCCTTCCCATTTTCAGGAACGGCCTCATGCGTCATTTTAGGCCATCGCTTCACAAGGAGCCAGTGCAGACAAAAAAATCATCTAATGCTATTTAAATATGAAGTGTCTGTATAAAAGGTGTTACGTTATTAAATTAGAGAGCTTGTTTTTTAATAAAAAGCTTGGTAGGTCAGGTCAATAAGTTCATGCCTTTTTTTTTCAGTGCCGGGTCCAAACAAAGAGAGTTTCAGTTCTGAGAGTTTCACCTGCCAGCTGCTAAGCGAGCATTCTTGCTGACCGCACAAGCCGGCATCCAGCCTACGTCCAACCGCCTGCGTTGGTGGTATAGTGGTGAGCATAGCTTCCTTCCAAGCAGTTGACCCGGGTTCGATTCCCGGCCAACGCATTGCCTTTTGTATGGCCAACTCCTTCTGTAACTCGTGGCTGTAGCAAAACTTTTGTATGGGTCTTTGGGCAGCAGTAAAGGACTAGGTCTCCCCGTCGGGGAATCGAACCCCGGTCTTCCGCGTGACAGGCGGAGATACTGTCCACTATACTAACGAGGAGCTGCAGAGACAGGTAGTCCCCCCCGATCAGCGCGACTGCAGCTCGCTGCAAACAGCCTTCCCATTTTCAGGAACGGCCTCATGCGTCATTTTAGGCCATCGCTTCACAAGGAGCCAGTGCAGACAAAAAAATCATCTAATGCTATTTAAATATGAAGTGTCTGTATAAAAGGTGTTACGTTATTAAATTAGAGAGCTTGTTTTTTAATAAAAAGCTTGGTAGGTCAGGTCAATAAGTTCATGCCTTTTTTTTTCAGTGCCGGGTCCAAACAAAGAGAGTTTCAGTTCTGAGAGTTTCACCTGCCAGCTGCTAAGCGAGCATTCTTGCTGACCGCACAAGCCGGCATCCAGCCTACGTCCAACCGCCTGCGTTGGTGGTATAGTGGTGAGCATAGCTGCCTTCCAAGCAGTTGACCCGGGTTCGATTCCCGGCCAACGCATTGCCTTTTGTATGGCCAACTCCTTCTGTAACTCGTGGCTGTAGCAAAACTTTTGTATGGGTCTTTGGGCAGCAGTAAAGGACTAGGTCTCCCCGTCGGGGAATCGAACCCCGGTCTTCCGCGTGACAGGCGGAGATACTGTCCACTATACTAACGAGGAGCTGCAGAGACAGGTAGTCCCCCCCGATCAGCGCGACTGCAGCTCGCTGCAAACAGCCTTCCCATTTTCAGGAACGGCCTCATGCGTCATTTTAGGCCATCGCTTCACAAGGAGCCAGTGCAGACAAAAAAATCATCTAATGCTATTTAAATATGAAGTGTCTGTATAAAAGGTGTTACGTTATTAAATTAGAGAGCTTGTTTTTTAATAAAAAGCTTGGTAGGTCAGGTCAATAAGTTCATGCCTTTTTTTTTCAGTGCCGGGTCCAAACAAAGAGAGTTTCAGTTCTGAGAGTTTCACCTGCCAGCTGCTAATGTGTTGCGAGCATTCTTGCTGACCGCACAAGCCGGCATCCAGCCTACGTCCAACCGCCTGCGTTGGTGGTATAGTGGTGAGCATAGCTGCCTTCCAAGCAGTTGACCCGGGTTCGATTCCCGGCCAACGCATTGCCTTTTGTATGGCCAACTCCTTCTGTAACTCGTGGCTGTAGCAAAACTTTTGTATGGGTCTTTGGGCAGCAGTAAAGGACTAGGCCTCCCCGTCGGGGAATCGAACCCCGGTCTTCCGCGTGACAGGCGGAGATACTGTCCACTATACTAACGAGGAGCTGCAGAGACAGGTAGTCCCCCCCGATCAGCGCGACTGCAGCTCGCTGCAAACAGCCTTCCCATTTTCAGGAACGGCCTCATGCGTCATTTTAGGCCATCGCTTCACAAGGAGCCAGTGCAGACAAAAAAATCATCTAATGCTATTTAAATATGAAGTGTCTGTATAAAAGGTGTTACGTTATTAAATTAGAGAGCTTGTTTTTTAATAAAAAGCTTGGTAGGTCAGGTCAATAAGTTCATGCCTTTTTTTTTCAGTGCCGGGTCCAAACAAAGAGAGTTTCAGTTCTGAGAGTTTCACCTGCCAGCTGCTAAGCGAGCATTCTTGCTGACCGCACAAGCCGGCATCCAGCCTACATCCAACCGCCTGCGTTGGTGGTATAGTGGTGAGCATAGCTGCCTTCCAAGCAGTTGACCCGGGTTCGATTCCCGGCCAACGCATTGCCTTTTGTATGGCCAACTCCTTCTGTAACTCGTGGCTGTAGCAAAACTTTTGTATGGGTCTTTGGGCAGCAGTAAAGGACTAGGTCTCCCCGTCGGGGAATCGAACCCCGGTCTTCCGCGTGACAGGCGGAGATACTGTCCACTATACTAACGAGGAGCTGCAGAGACAGGTAGTCCCCCCCGATCAGCGCGACTGCAGCTCGCTGCAAACAGCCTTCCCATTTTCAGGAACGGCCTCATGCGTCATTTTAGGCCATCGCTTCACAAGGAGCCAGTGCAGACAAAAAAATCATCTAATGCTATTTAAATATGAAGTGTCTGTATAAAAGGTGTTACGTTATTAAATTAGAGAGCTTGTTTTTTAATAAAAAGCTTGGTAGGTCAGGTCAATAAGTTCATGCCTTTTTTTTTCAGTGCCGGGTCCAAACAAAGAGAGTTTCAGTTCTGAGAGTTTCACCTGCCAGCTGCTAAGCGAGCATTCTTGCTGACCGCACAAGCCGGCATCCAGCCTACATCCAACCGCCTGCGTTGGTGGTATAGTGGTGAGCATAGCTGCCTTCCAAGCAGTTGACCCGGGTTCGATTCCCGGCCAACGCATTGCCTTTTGTATGGCCAACTCCTTCTGTAACTCGTGGCTGTAGCAAAACTTTTGTATGGGTCTTTGGGCAGCAGTAAAGGACTAGGCCTCCCCGTCGGGGAATCGAACCCCGGTCTTCCGCGTGACAGGCGGAGATACTGTCCACTATACTAACGAGGAGCTGCAGAGACAGGTAGTCCCCCCCGATCAGCGCGACTGCAGCTCGCTGCAAACAGCCTTCCCATTTTCAGGAACGGCCTCATGCGTCATTTTAGGCCATCGCTTCACAAGGAGCCAGTGCAGACAAAAAAATCATCTAATGCTATTTAAATATGAAGTGTCTGTATAAAAGGTGTTACGTTATTAAATTAGAGAGCTTGTTTTTTAATAAAAAGCTTGGTAGGTCAGGTCAATAAGTTCATGCCTTTTTTTTTCAGTGCCGGGTCCAAACAAAGAGAGTTTCAGGTCTGAGAGTTTCACCTGCCAGCTGCTAAGCGAGCATTCTTGCTGACCGCACAAGCCGGCATCCAGCCTACGTCCAACCGCCTGCGTTGGTGGTATAGTGGTGAGCATAGCTGCCTTCCAAGCAGTTGACCCGGGTTCGATTCCCGACCAACGCATTGCCTTTTGTATGGCCAACTCCTTCTGTAACTCGTGGCTGTAGCAAAACTTTTGTATGGGTCTTTGGGCAGCAGTAAAGGACTAGGCCTCCCCGTCGGGGAATCGAACCCCGGTCTTCCGCGTGACAGGCGGAGATACTGTCCACTATACTAACGAGGAGCTGCAGAGACAGGTAGTCCCCCCCGATCAGCGCGACTGCAGCTCGCTGCAAACAGCCTTCCCATTTTCAGGAACGGCCTCATGCGTCATTTTAGGCCATCGCTTCACAAGGAGCCAGTGCAGACAAAAAAATCATCTAATGCTATTTAAATATGAAGTGTCTGTATAAAAGGTGTTACGTTATTAAATTAGAGAGCTTGTTTTTTAATAAAAAGCTTGGTAGGTCAGGTCAATAAGTTCATGCCTTTTTTTTTCTTCAGTGCCGGGTCCAAACAAAGAGAGTTTCAGTTCTGAGAGTTTCACCTGCCAGCTGCTAAGCGAGCATTCTTGCTGACCGCACAAGCCGGCATCCAGCCTACGTCCAACCGCCTGCGTTGGTGGTATAGTGGTGAGCATAGCTGCCTTCCAAGCAGTTGACCCGGGTTCGATTCCCGGCCAACGCATTGCCTTTTGTATGGCCAACTCCTTCTGTAACTCGTGGCTGTAGCAAAACTTTTGTATGGGTCTTTGGGCAGCAGTAAAGGACTAGGTCTCCCCGTCGGGGAATCGAACCCCGGTCTTCCGCGTGACAGGCGGAGATACTGTCCACTATACTAACGAGGAGCTGCAGAGACAGGTAGTCCCCCCCGATCAGCGCGACTGCAGCTCGCTGCAAACAGCCTTCCCATTTTCAGGAACGGCCTCATGCGTCATTTTAGGCCATCGCTTCACAAGGAGCCAGTGCAGACAAAAAAATCATCTAATGCTATTTAAATATGAAGTGTCTGTATAAAAGGTGTTACGTTATTAAATTAGAGAGCTTGTTTTTTAATAAAAAGCTTGGTAGGTCAGGTCAATAAGTTCATGCCTTTTTTTTTCAGTGCCGGGTCCAAACAAAGAGAGTTTCAGTTCTGAGAGTTTCACCTGCCAGCTGCTAAGCGAGCATTCTTGCTGACCGCACAAGCCGGCATCCAGCCTACGTCCAACCGCCTGCGTTGGTGGTATAGTGGTGAGCATAGCTGCCTTCCAAGCAGTTGACCCGGGTTCGATTCCCGGCCAACGCATTGCCTTTTGTATGGCCAACTCCTTCTGTAACTCGTGGCTGTAGCAAAACTTTTGTATGGGTCTTTGGGCAGCAGTAAAGGACTAGGTCTCCCCGTCGGGGAATCGAACCCCGGTCTTCCGCATGACAGGCGGAGATACTGTCCACTATACTAACGAGGAGCTGCAGAGACAGGTAGTCCCCCCCGATCAGCGCGACTGCAGCTCGCTGCAAACAGCCTTCCCATTTTCAGGAACGGCCTCATGCGTCATTTTAGGCCATCGCTTCACAAGGAGCCAGTGCAGACAAAAAAATCATCTAATGCTATTTAAATATGAAGTGTCTGTATAAAAGGTGTTACGTTATTAAATTAGAGAGCTTGTTTTTTAATAAAAAGCTTGGTAGGTCAGGTCAATAAGTTCATGCCTTTTTTTTTCAGTGCCGGGTCCAAACAAAGAGAGTTTCAGTTCTGAGAGTTTCACCTGCCAGCTGCTAAGCGAGCATTCTTGCTGACCGCACAAGCCGGCATCCAGCCTACGTCCAACCGCCTGCGTTGGTGGTATAGTGGTGAGCATAGCTGCCTTCCAAGCAGTTGACCCGGGTTCGATTCCCGGCCAACGCATTGCCTTTTGTATGGCCAACTCCTTCTGTAACTCGTGGCTGTAGCAAAACTTTTGTATGGGTCTTTGGGCAGCAGTAAAGGACTAGGTCTCCCCGTCGGGGAATCGAACCCCGGTCTTCCGCGTGACAGGCGGAGATACTGTCCACTATACTAACGAGGAGCTGCAGAGACAGGTAGTCCCCCCCGATCAGCGCGACTGCAGCTCGCTGCAAACAGCCTTCCCATTTTCAGGAACGGCCTCATGCGTCATTTTAGGCCATCGCTTCACAAGGAGCCAGTGCAGACAAAAAAATCATCTAATGCTATTTAAATATGAAGTGTCTGTATAAAAGGTGTTACGTTATTAAATTAGAGAGCTTGTTTTTTAATAAAAAGCTTGGTAGGTCAGGTCAATAAGTTCATGCCTTTTTTTTTCAGTGCCGGGTCCAAACAAAGAGAGTTTCAGTTCTGAGAGTTTCACCTGCCAGCTGCTAAGCGAGCATTCTTGCTGACCGCACAAGCCGGCATCCAGCCTACGTCCAACCGCCTGCGTTGGTGGTATAGTGGTGAGCATAGCTGCCTTCCAAGCAGTTGACCCGGGTTCGATTCCCGGCCAACGCATTGCCTTTTGTATGGCCAACTCCTTCTGTAACTCGTGGCTGTAGCAAAACTTTTGTATGGGTCTTTGGGCAGCAGTAAAGGACTAGGTCTCCCCGTCGGGGAATCGAACCCCGGTCTTCCGCGTGACAGGCGGAGATACTGTCCACTATACTAACGAGGAGCTGCAGAGACAGGTAGTCCCCCCCGATCAGCGCGACTGCAGCTCGCTGCAAACAGCCTTCCCATTTTCAGGAACGGCCTCATGCGTCATTTTAGGCCATCGCTTCACAAGGAGCCAGTGCAGACAAAAAAATCATCTAATGCTATTTAAATATGAAGTGTCTGTATAAAAGGTGTTACGTTATTAAATTAGAGAGCTTGTTTTTTAATAAAAAGCTTGGTAGGTCAGGTCAATAAGTTCATGCCTTTTTTTTTCAGTGCCGGGTCCAAACAAAGAGAGTTTCAGTTCTGAGAGTTTCACCTGCCAGCTGCTAATGTGTTGCGAGCATTCTTGCTGACCGCACAAGCCGGCATCCAGCCTACGTCCAACCGCCTGCGTTGGTGGTATAGTGGTGAGCATAGCTGCCTTCCAAGCAGTTGACCCGGGTTCGATTCCCGGCCAACGCATTGCCTTTTGTATGGCCAACTCCTTCTGTAACTCGTGGCTGTAGCAAAACTTTTGTATGGGTCTTTGGGCAGCAGTAAAGGACTAGGCCTCCCCGTCGGGGAATCGAACCCCGGTCTTCCGCGTGACAGGCGGAGATACTGTCCACTATACTAACGAGGAGCTGCAGAGACAGGTAGTCCCCCCCGATCAGCGCGACTGCAGCTCGCTGCAAACAGCCTTCCCATTTTCAGGAACGGCCTCATGCGTCATTTTAGGCCATCGCTTCACAAGGAGCCAGTGCAGACAAAAAAATCATCTAATGCTATTTAAATATGAAGTGTCTGTATAAAAGGTGTTACGTTATTAAATTAGAGAGCTTGTTTTTTAATAAAAAGCTTGGTAGGTCAGGTCAATAAGTTCATGCCTTTTTTTTTCAGTGCCGGGTCCAAACAAAGAGAGTTTCAGTTCTGAGAGTTTCACCTGCCAGCTGCTAAGCGAGCATTCTTGCTGACCGCACAAGCCGGCATCCAGCCTACATCCAACCGCCTGCGTTGGTGGTATAGTGGTGAGCATAGCTGCCTTCCAAGCAGTTGACCCGGGTTCGATTCCCGGCCAACGCATTGCCTTTTGTATGGCCAACTCCTTCTGTAACTCGTGGCTGTAGCAAAACTTTTGTATGGGTCTTTGGGCAGCAGTAAAGGACTAGGTCTCCCCGTCGGGGAATCGAACCCCGGTCTTCCGCGTGACAGGCGGAGATACTGTCCACTATACTAACGAGGAGCTGCAGAGACAGGTAGTCCCCCCCGATCAGCGCGACTGCAGCTCGCTGCAAACAGCCTTCCCATTTTCAGGAACGGCCTCATGCGTCATTTTAGGCCATCGCTTCACAAGGAGCCAGTGCAGACAAAAAAATCATCTAATGCTATTTAAATATGAAGTGTCTGTATAAAAGGTGTTACGTTATTAAATTAGAGAGCTTGTTTTTTAATAAAAAGCTTGGTAGGTCAGGTCAATAAGTTCATGCCTTTTTTTTTCAGTGCCGGGTCCAAACAAAGAGAGTTTCAGTTCTGAGAGTTTCACCTGCCAGCTGCTAAGCGAGCATTCTTGCTGACCGCACAAGCCGGCATCCAGCCTACATCCAACCGCCTGCGTTGGTGGTATAGTGGTGAGCATAGCTGCCTTCCAAGCAGTTGACCCGGGTTCGATTCCCGGCCAACGCATTGCCTTTTGTATGGCCAACTCCTTCTGTAACTCGTGGCTGTAGCAAAACTTTTGTATGGGTCTTTGGGCAGCAGTAAAGGACTAGGCCTCCCCGTCGGGGAATCGAACCCCGGTCTTCCGCGTGACAGGCGGAGATACTGTCCACTATACTAACGAGGAGCTGCAGAGACAGGTAGTCCCCCCCGATCAGCGTGACTGCAGCTCGCTGCAAACAGCCTTCCCATTTTCAGGAACGGCCTCATGCGTCATTTTAGGCCATCGCTTCACAAGGAGCCAGTGCAGACAAAAAAATCATCTAATGCTATTTAAATATGAAGTGTCTGTATAAAAGGTGTTACGTTATTAAATTAGAGAGCTTGTTTTTTAATAAAAAGCTTGGTAGGTCAGGTCAATAAGTTCATGCCTTTTTTTTTCAGTGCCGGGTCCAAACAAAGAGAGTTTCAGGTCTGAGAGTTTCACCTGCCAGCTGCTAAGCGAGCATTCTTGCTGACCGCACAAGCCGGCATCCAGCCTACGTCCAACCGCCTGCGTTGGTGGTATAGTGGTGAGCATAGCTGCCTTCCAAGCAGTTGACCCGGGTTCGATTCCCGACCAACGCATTGCCTTTTGTATGGCCAACTCCTTCTGTAACTCGTGGCTGTAGCAAAACTTTTGTATGGGTCTTTGGGCAGCAGTAAAGGACTAGGCCTCCCCGTCGGGGAATCGAACCCCGGTCTTCCGCGTGACAGGCGGAGATACTGTCCACTATACTAACGAGGAGCTGCAGAGACAGGTAGTCCCCCCCGATCAGCGCGACTGCAGCTCGCTGCAAACAGCCTTCCCATTTTCAGGAACGGCCTCATGCGTCATTTTAGGCCATCGCTTCACAAGGAGCCAGTGCAGACAAAAAAATCATCTAATGCTATTTAAATATGAAGTGTCTGTATAAAAGGTGTTACGTTATTAAATTAGAGAGCTTGTTTTTTAATAAAAAGCTTGGTAGGTCAGGTCAATAAGTTCATGCCTTTTTTTTTCAGTGCCGGGTCCAAACAAAGAGAGTTTCAGTTCTGAGAGTTTCACCTGCCAGCTGCTAAGCGAGCATTCTTGCTGACCGCACAAGCCGGCATCCAGCCTACATCCAACCGCCTGCGTTGGTGGTATAGTGGTGAGCATAGCTGCCTTCCAAGCAGTTGACCCGGGTTCGATTCCCGGCCAACGCATTGCCTTTTGTATGGCCAACTCCTTCTGTAACTCGTGGCTGTAGCAAAACTTTTGTATGGGTCTTTGGGCAGCAGTAAAGGACTAGGCCTCCCCGTCGGGGAATCGAACCCCGGTCTTCCGCGTGACAGGCGGAGATACTGTCCACTATACTAACGAGGAGCTGCAGAGACAGGTAGTCCCCCCCGATCAGCGCGACTGCAGCTCGCTGCAAACAGCCTTCCCATTTTCAGGAACGGCCTCATGCGTCATTTTAGGCCATCGCTTCACAAGGAGCCAGTGCAGACAAAAAAATCATCTAATGCTATTTAAATATGAAGTGTCTGTATAAAAGGTGTTACGTTATTAAATTAGAGAGCTTGTTTTTTAATAAAAAGCTTGGTAGGTCAGGTCAATAAGTTCATGCCTTTTTTTTTCAGTGCCGGGTCCAAACAAAGAGAGTTTCAGGTCTGAGAGTTTCACCTGCCAGCTGCTAAGCGAGCATTCTTGCTGACCGCACAAGCCGGCATCCAGCCTACGTCCAACCGCCTGCGTTGGTGGTATAGTGGTGAGCATAGCTGCCTTCCAAGCAGTTGACCCGGGTTCGATTCCCGACCAACGCATTGCCTTTTGTATGGCCAACTCCTTCTGTAACTCGTGGCTGTAGCAAAACTTTTGTATGGGTCTTTGGGCAGCAGTAAAGGACTAGGCCTCCCCGTCGGGGAATCGAACCCCGGTCTTCCGCGTGACAGGCGGAGATACTGTCCACTATACTAACGAGGAGCTGCAGAGACAGGTAGTCCCCCCCGATCAGCGCGACTGCAGCTCGCTGCAAACAGCCTTCCCATTTTCAGGAACGGCCTCATGCGTCATTTTAGGCCATCGCTTCACAAGGAGCCAGTGCAGACAAAAAAATCATCTAATGCTATTTAAATATGAAGTGTCTGTATAAAAGGTGTTACGTTATTAAATTAGAGAGCTTGTTTTTTAATAAAAAGCTTGGTAGGTCAGGTCAATAAGTTCATGCCTTTTTTTTTCAGTGCCGGGTCCAAACAAAGAGAGTTTCAGTTCTGAGAGTTTCACCTGCCAGCTGCTAAGCGAACATTCTTGCTGACCGCACAAGCCGGCATCCAGCCTACATCCAACCGCCTGCGTTGGTGGTATAGTGGTGAGCATAGCTGCCTTCCAAGCAGTTGACCCGGGTTCGATTCCCGGCCAACGCATTGCCTTTTGTATGGCCAACTCCTTCTGTAACTCGTGGCTGTAGCAAAACTTTTGTATGGGTCTTTGGGCAGCAGTAAAGGACTAGGTCTCCCCGTCGGGGAATCGAACCCCGGTCTTCCGCGTGACAGGCGGAGATACTGTCCACTATACTAACGAGGAGCTGCAGAGACAGGTAGTCCCCCCCAATCAGCGCGACTGCAGGTCGCTGCAAACAGCCTTCCCATTTTCAGGAACGGCCTCATGCGTCATTTTAGGCCATCGCTTCACAAGGAGCCAGTGCAGACAAAAAAATCATCTAATGCTATTTAAATATGAAGTGTCTGTATAAAAGGTGTTACGTTATTAAATTAGAGAGCTTGTTTTTTAATAAAAAGCTTGGTAGGTCAGGTCAATAAGTTCATGCCTTTTTTTTTCAGTGCCGGGTCCAAACAAAGAGAGTTTCAGTTCTGAGAGTTTCACCTGCCAGCTGCTAAGCGAGCATTCTTGCTGACCGCACAAGCCGGCATCCAGCCTACGTCCAACCGCCTGCGTTGGTGGTATAGTGGTGAGCATAGCTGCCTTCCAAGCAGTTGACCCGGGTTCGATTCCCGGCCAACGCATTGCCTTTTGTATGGCCAACTCCTTCTGTAACTCGTGGCTGTAGCAAAACTTTTGTATGGGTCTTTGGGCAGCAGTAAAGGACTAGGCCTCCCCGTCGGGGAATCGAACCCCGGTCTTCCGCGTGACAGGTGGAGATACTGTCCACTATACTAACGAGGAGCTGCAGAGACAGGTAGTCCCCCCCGATCAGCGCGACTGCAGCTCGCTGCAAACAGCCTTCCCATTTTCAGGAACGGCCTCATGCGTCATTTTAGGCCATCGCTTCACAAGGAGCCAGTGCAGACAAAAAAATCATCTAATGCTATTTAAATATGAAGTGTCTGTATAAAAGGTGTTACGTTATTAAATTAGAGAGCTTGTTTTTTAATAAAAAGCTTGGTAGGTCAGGTCAATAAGTTCATGCCTTTTTTTTTCAGTGCCGGGTCCAAACAAAGAGAGTTTCAGTTCTGAGAGTTTCACCTGCCAGCTGCTAAGCGAGCATTCTTGCTGACCGCACAAGCCGGCATCCAGCCTACGTCCAACCGCCTGCGTTGGTGGTATAGTGGTGAGCATAGCTGCCTTCCAAGCAGTTGACCCGGGTTCGATTCCCGGCCAACGCATTGCCTTTTGTGTGGCCAACTCCTTCTGTAACTCGTGGCTGTAGCAAAACTTTTGTATGGGTCTTTGGGCAGCAGTAAAGGACTAGGCCTCCCCGTCGGGGAATCGAACCCCGGTCTTCCGCGTGACAGGCGGAGATACTGTCCACTATACTAACGAGGAGCTGCAGAGACAGGTAGTCCCCCCCGATCAGCGCGACTGCAGCTCGCTGCAAACAGCCTTCCCATTTTCAGGAACGGCCTCATGCGTCATTTTAGGCCATCGCTTCACAAGGAGCCAGTGCAGACAAAAAAATCATCTAATGCTATTTAAATATGAAGTGTCTGTATAAAAGGTGTTACGTTATTAAATTAGAGAGCTTGTTTTTTAATAAAAAGCTTGGTAGGTCAGGTCAATAAGTTCATGCCTTTTTTTTTCAGTGCCGGGTCCAAACAAAGAGAGTTTCAGGTCTGAGAGTTTCACCTGCCAGCTGCTAAGCGAGCATTCTTGCTGACCGCACAAGCCGGCATCCAGCCTACGTCCAACCGCCTGCGTTGGTGGTATAGTGGTGAGCATAGCTGCCTTCCAAGCAGTTGACCCGGGTTCGATTCCCGGCCAACGCATTGCCTTTTGTATGGCCAACTCCTTCTGTAACTCGTGGCTGTAGCAAAACTTTTGTATGGGTCTTTGGGCAGCAGTAAAGGACTAGGCCTCCCCGTCGGGGAATCGAACCCCGGTCTTCCGCGTGACAGGCGGAGATACTGTCCACTATACTAACGAGGAGCTGCAGAGACAGGTAGTCCCCCCCGATCAGCGCGACTGCAGCTTGCTGCAAACAGCCTTCCCATTTTCAGGAACGGCCTCATGCGTCATTTTAGGCCATCGCTTCACAAGGAGCCAGTGCAGACAAAAAAATCATCTAATGCTATTTAAATATGAAGTGTCTGTATAAAAGGTGTTACGTTATTAAATTAGAGAGCTTGTTTTTTAATAAAAAGCTTGGTAGGTCAGGTCAATAAGTTCATGCCTTTTTTTTTCAGTGCCGGGTCCAAACAAAGAGAGTTTCAGTTCTGAGAGTTTCACCTGCCAGCTGCTAAGCGAGCATTCTTGCTGACCGCACAAGCCGGCATCCAGCCTACGTCCAACCGCCTGCGTTGGTGGTATAGTGGTGAGCATAGCTGCCTTCCAAGCAGTTGACCCGGGTTCGATTCCCAGCCAACGCATTGCCTTTTGTATGGCCAACTCCTTCTGTAACTCGTGGCTGTAGCAAAACTTTTGTATGGGTCTTTGGGCAGCAGTAAAGGACTAGGTCTCCCCGTCGGGGAATCGAACCCCGGTCTTCCGCGTGACAGGCGGAGATACTGTCCACTATACTAACGAGGAGCTGCAGAGACAGGTAGTCCCCCCCGATCAGCGCGACTGCAGCTCGCTGCAAACAGCCTTCCCATTTTCAGGAACGGCCTCATGCGTCATTTTAGGCCATCGCTTCACAAGGAGCCAGTGCAGACAAAAAAATCATCTAATGCTATTTAAATATGAAGTGTCTGTATAAAAGGTGTTACGTTATTAAATTAGAGAGCTTGTTTTTTAATAAAAAGCTTGGTAGGTCAGGTCAATAAGTTCATGCCTTTTTTTTTCAGTGCCGGGTCCAAACAAAGAGAGTTTCAGTTCTGAGAGTTTCACCTGCCAGCTGCTAAGCGAACATTCTTGCTGACCGCACAAGCCGGCATCCAGCCTACATCCAACCGCCTGCGTTGGTGGTATAGTGGTGAGCATAGCTGCCTTCCAAGCAGTTGACCCGGGTTCGATTCCCGGCCAACGCATTGCCTTTTGTATGGCCAACTCCTTCTGTAACTCGTGGCTGTAGCAAAACTTTTGTATGGGTCTTTGGGCAGCAGTAAAGGACTAGGCCTCCCCGTCGGGGAATCGAACCCCGGTCTTCCGCGTGACAGGCGGAGATACTGTCCAATATACTAACGAGGAGCTGCAGAGACAGGTAGTCCCCCCCGATCAGCGCGACTGCAGCTCGCTGCAAACAGCCTTCCCATTTTCAGGAACGGCCTCATGCGTCATTTTAGGCCATCGCTTCACAAGGAGCCAGTGCAGACAAAAAAATCATCTAATGCTATTTAAATATGAAGTGTCTGTATAAAAGGTGTTACGTTATTAAATTAGAGAGCTTGTTTTTTAATAAAAAGCTTGGTAGGTCAGGTCAATAAGTTCATGCCTTTTTTTTTCAGTGCCGGGTCCAAACAAAGAGAGTTTCAGGTCTGAGAGTTTCACCTGCCAGCTGCTAAGCGAGCATTCTTGCTGACCGCACAAGCCGGCATCCAGCCTACGTCCAACCGCCTGCGTTGGTGGTATAGTGGTGAGCATAGCTGCCTTCCAAGCAGTTGACCCGGGTTCGATTCCCGACCAACGCATTGCCTTTTGTATGGCCAACTCCTTCTGTAACTCGTGGCTGTAGCAAAACTTTTGTATGGGTCTTTGGGCAGCAGTAAAGGACTAGGCCTCCCCGTCGGGGAATCGAACCCCGGTCTTCCGCGTGACAGGCGGAGATACTGTCCACTATACTAACGAGGAGCTGCAGAGACAGGTAGTCCCCCCCGATCAGCGCGACTGCAGCTCGCTGCAAACAGCCTTCCCATTTTCAGGAACGGCCTCATGCGTCATTTTAGGCCATCGCTTCACAAGGAGCCAGTGCAGACAAAAAAATCATCTAATGCTATTTAAATATGAAGTGTCTGTATAAAAGGTGTTACGTTATTAAATTAGAGAGCTTGTTTTTTAATAAAAAGCTTGGTAGGTCAGGTCAATAAGTTCATGCCTTTTTTTTTCAGTGCCGGGTCCAAACAAAGAGAGTTTCAGTTCTGAGAGTTTCACCTGCCAGCTGCTAAGCGAACATTCTTGCTGACCGCACAAGCCGGCATCCAGCCTACATCCAACCGCCTGCGTTGGTGGTATAGTGGTGAGCATAGCTGCCTTCCAAGCAGTTGACCCGGGTTCGATTCCCGGCCAACGCATTGCCTTTTGTATGGCCAACTCCTTCTGTAACTCGTGGCTGTAGCAAAACTTTTGTATGGGTCTTTGGGCAGCAGTAAAGGACTAGGTCTCCCCGTCGGGGAATCGAACCCCGGTCTTCCGCGTGACAGGCGGAGATACTGTCCACTATACTAACGAGGAGCTGCAGAGACAGGTAGTCCCCCCCAATCAGCGCGACTGCAGGTCGCTGCAAACAGCCTTCCCATTTTCAGGAACGGCCTCATGCGTCATTTTAGGCCATCGCTTCACAAGGAGCCAGTGCAGACAAAAAAATCATCTAATGCTATTTAAATATGAAGTGTCTGTATAAAAGGTGTTACGTTATTAAATTAGAGAGCTTGTTTTTTAATAAAAAGCTTGGTAGGTCAGGTCAATAAGTTCATGCCTTTTTTTTTCAGTGCCGGGTCCAAACAAAGAGAGTTTCAGTTCTGAGAGTTTCACCTGCCAGCTGCTAAGCGAGCATTCTTGCTGACCGCACAAGCCGGCATCCAGCCTACGTCCAACCGCCTGCGTTGGTGGTATAGTGGTGAGCATAGCTGCCTTCCAAGCAGTTGACCCGGGTTCGATTCCCGGCCAACGCATTGCCTTTTGTATGGCCAACTCCTTCTGTAACTCGTGGCTGTAGCAAAACTTTTGTATGGGTCTTTGGGCAGCAGTAAAGGACTAGGCCTCCCCGTCGGGGAATCGAACCCCGGTCTTCCGCGTGACAGGTGGAGATACTGTCCACTATACTAACGAGGAGCTGCAGAGACAGGTAGTCCCCCCCGATCAGCGCGACTGCAGCTCGCTGCAAACAGCCTTCCCATTTTCAGGAACGGCCTCATGCGTCATTTTAGGCCATCGCTTCACAAGGAGCCAGTGCAGACAAAAAAATCATCTAATGCTATTTAAATATGAAGTGTCTGTATAAAAGGTGTTACGTTATTAAATTAGAGAGCTTGTTTTTTAATAAAAAGCTTGGTAGGTCAGGTCAATAAGTTCATGCCTTTTTTTTTCAGTGCCGGGTCCAAACAAAGAGAGTTTCAGTTCTGAGAGTTTCACCTGCCAGCTGCTAAGCGAGCATTCTTGCTGACCGCACAAGCCGGCATCCAGCCTACGTCCAACCGCCTGCGTTGGTGGTATAGTGGTGAGCATAGCTGCCTTCCAAGCAGTTGACCCGGGTTCGATTCCCGGCCAACGCATTGCCTTTTGTGTGGCCAACTCCTTCTGTAACTCGTGGCTGTAGCAAAACTTTTGTATGGGTCTTTGGGCAGCAGTAAAGGACTAGGCCTCCCCGTCGGGGAATCGAACCCCGGTCTTCCGCGTGACAGGCGGAGATACTGTCCACTATACTAACGAGGAGCTGCAGAGACAGGTAGTCCCCCCCGATCAGCGCGACTGCAGCTCGCTGCAAACAGCCTTCCCATTTTCAGGAACGGCCTCATGCGTCATTTTAGGCCATCGCTTCACAAGGAGCCAGTGCAGACAAAAAAATCATCTAATGCTATTTAAATATGAAGTGTCTGTATAAAAGGTGTTACGTTATTAAATTAGAGAGCTTGTTTTTTAATAAAAAGCTTGGTAGGTCAGGTCAATAAGTTCATGCCTTTTTTTTTCAGTGCCGGGTCCAAACAAAGAGAGTTTCAGGTCTGAGAGTTTCACCTGCCAGCTGCTAAGCGAGCATTCTTGCTGACCGCACAAGCCGGCATCCAGCCTACGTCCAACCGCCTGCGTTGGTGGTATAGTGGTGAGCATAGCTGCCTTCCAAGCAGTTGACCCGGGTTCGATTCCCGGCCAACGCATTGCCTTTTGTATGGCCAACTCCTTCTGTAACTCGTGGCTGTAGCAAAACTTTTGTATGGGTCTTTGGGCAGCAGTAAAGGACTAGGCCTCCCCGTCGGGGAATCGAACCCCGGTCTTCCGCGTGACAGGCGGAGATACTGTCCACTATACTAACGAGGAGCTGCAGAGACAGGTAGTCCCCCCCGATCAGCGCGACTGCAGCTCGCTGCAAACAGCCTTCCCATTTTCAGGAACGGCCTCATGCGTCATTTTAGGCCATCGCTTCACAAGGAGCCAGTGCAGACAAAAAAATCATCTAATGCTATTTAAATATGAAGTGTCTGTATAAAAGGTGTTACGTTATTAAATTAGAGAGCTTGTTTTTTAATAAAAAGCTTGGTAGGTCAGGTCAATAAGTTCATGCCTTTTTTTTTCAGTGCCGGGTCCAAACAAAGAGAGTTTCAGGTCTGAGAGTTTCACCTGCCAGCTGCTAAGCGAGCATTCTTGCTGACCGCACAAGCCGGCATCCAGCCTACGTCCAACCGCCTGCGTTGGTGGTATAGTGGTGAGCATAGCTGCCTTCCAAGCAGTTGACCCGGGTTCGATTCCCGGCCAACGCATTGCCTTTTGTATGGCCAACTCCTTCTGTAACTCGTGGCTGTAGCAAAACTTTTGTATGGGTCTTTGGGCAGCAGTAAAGGACTAGGCCTCCCCGTCGGGGAATCGAACCCCGGTCTTCCGCGTGACAGGCGGAGATACTGTCCACTATACTAACGAGGAGCTGCAGAGACAGGTAGTCCCCCCCGATCAGCGCGACTGCAGCTCGCTGCAAACAGCCTTCCCATTTTCAGGAACGGCCTCATGCGTCATTTTAGGCCATCGCTTCACAAGGAGCCAGTGCAGACAAAAAAATCATCTAATGCTATTTAAATATGAAGTGTCTGTATAAAAGGTGTTACGTTATTAAATTAGAGAGCTTGTTTTTTAATAAAAAGCTTGGTAGGTCAGGTCAATAAGTTCATGCCTTTTTTTTTCAGTGCCGGGTCCAAACAAAGAGAGTTTCAGGTCTGAGAGTTTCACCTGCCAGCTGCTAAGCGAGCATTCTTGCTGACCGCACAAGCCGGCATCCAGCCTACGTCCAACCGCCTGCGTTGGTGGTATAGTGGTGAGCATAGCTGCCTTCCAAGCAGTTGACCCGGGTTCGATTCCCGACCAACGCATTGCCTTTTGTATGGCCAACTCCTTCTGTAACTCGTGGCTGTAGCAAAACTTTTGTATGGGTCTTTGGGCAGCAGTAAAGGACTAGGCCTCCCCGTCGGGGAATCGAACCCCGGTCTTCCGCGTGACAGGCGGAGATACTGTCCACTATACTAACGAGGAGCTGCAGAGACAGGTAGTCCCCCCCGATCAGCGCGACTGCAGCTCGCTGCAAACAGCCTTCCCATTTTCAGGAACGGCCTCATGCGTCATTTTAGGCCATCGCTTCACAAGGAGCCAGTGCAGACAAAAAAATCATCTAATGCTATTTAAATATGAAGTGTCTGTATAAAAGGTGTTACGTTATTAAATTAGAGAGCTTGTTTTTTAATAAAAAGCTTGGTAGGTCAGGTCAATAAGTTCATGCCTTTTTTTTTCAGTGCCGGGTCCAAACAAAGAGAGTTTCAGTTCTGAGAGTTTCACCTGCCAGCTGCTAAGCGAACATTCTTGCTGACCGCACAAGCCGGCATCCAGCCTACATCCAACCGCCTGCGTTGGTGGTATAGTGGTGAGCATAGCTGCCTTCCAAGCAGTTGACCCGGGTTCGATTCCCGGCCAACGCATTGCCTTTTGTATGGCCAACTCCTTCTGTAACTCGTGGCTGTAGCAAAACTTTTGTATGGGTCTTTGGGCAGCAGTAAAGGACTAGGTCTCCCCGTCGGGGAATCGAACCCCGGTCTTCCGCGTGACAGGCGGAGATACTGTCCACTATACTAACGAGGAGCTGCAGAGACAGGTAGTCCCCCCCAATCAGCGCGACTGCAGGTCGCTGCAAACAGCCTTCCCATTTTCAGGAACGGCCTCATGCGTCATTTTAGGCCATCGCTTCACAAGGAGCCAGTGCAGACAAAAAAATCATCTAATGCTATTTAAATATGAAGTGTCTGTATAAAAGGTGTTACGTTATTAAATTAGAGAGCTTGTTTTTTAATAAAAAGCTTGGTAGGTCAGGTCAATAAGTTCATGCCTTTTTTTTTCAGTGCCGGGTCCAAACAAAGAGAGTTTCAGTTCTGAGAGTTTCACCTGCCAGCTGCTAAGCGAGCATTCTTGCTGACCGCACAAGCCGGCATCCAGCCTACGTCCAACCGCCTGCGTTGGTGGTATAGTGGTGAGCATAGCTGCCTTCCAAGCAGTTGACCCGGGTTCGATTCCCGGCCAACGCATTGCCTTTTGTGTGGCCAACTCCTTCTGTAACTCGTGGCTGTAGCAAAACTTTTGTATGGGTCTTTGGGCAGCAGTAAAGGACTAGGCCTCCCCGTCGGGGAATCGAACCCCGGTCTTCCGCGTGACAGGCGGAGATACTGTCCACTATACTAACGAGGAGCTGCAGAGACAGGTAGTCCCCCCCGATCAGCGCGACTGCAGCTCGCTGCAAACAGCCTTCCCATTTTCAGGAACGGCCTCATGCGTCATTTTAGGCCATCGCTTCACAAGGAGCCAGTGCAGACAAAAAAATCATCTAATGCTATTTAAATATGAAGTGTCTGTATAAAAGGTGTTACGTTATTAAATTAGAGAGCTTGTTTTTTAATAAAAAGCTTGGTAGGTCAGGTCAATAAGTTCATGCCTTTTTTTTTCAGTGCCGGGTCCAAACAAAGAGAGTTTCAGGTCTGAGAGTTTCACCTGCCAGCTGCTAAGCGAGCATTCTTGCTGACCGCACAAGCCGGCATCCAGCCTACGTCCAACCGCCTGCGTTGGTGGTATAGTGGTGAGCATAGCTGCCTTCCAAGCAGTTGACCCGGGTTCGATTCCCGGCCAACGCATTGCCTTTTGTATGGCCAACTCCTTCTGTAACTCGTGGCTGTAGCAAAACTTTTGTATGGGTCTTTGGGCAGCAGTAAAGGACTAGGCCTCCCCGTCGGGGAATCGAACCCCGGTCTTCCGCGTGACAGGCGGAGATACTGTCCACTATACTAACGAGGAGCTGCAGAGACAGGTAGTCCCCCCCGATCAGCGCGACTGCAGCTTGCTGCAAACAGCCTTCCCATTTTCAGGAACGGCCTCATGCGTCATTTTAGGCCATCGCTTCACAAGGAGCCAGTGCAGACAAAAAAATCATCTAATGCTATTTAAATATGAAGTGTCTGTATAAAAGGTGTTACGTTATTAAATTAGAGAGCTTGTTTTTTAATAAAAAGCTTGGTAGGTCAGGTCAATAAGTTCATGCCTTTTTTTTTCAGTGCCGGGTCCAAACAAAGAGAGTTTCAGTTCTGAGAGTTTCACCTGCCAGCTGCTAAGCGAGCATTCTTGCTGACCGCACAAGCCGGCATCCAGCCTACGTCCAACCGCCTGCGTTGGTGGTATAGTGGTGAGCATAGCTGCCTTCCAAGCAGTTGACCCGGGTTCGATTCCCAGCCAACGCATTGCCTTTTGTATGGCCAACTCCTTCTGTAACTCGTGGCTGTAGCAAAACTTTTGTATGGGTCTTTGGGCAGCAGTAAAGGACTAGGTCTCCCCGTCGGGGAATCGAACCCCGGTCTTCCGCGTGACAGGCGGAGATACTGTCCACTATACTAACGAGGAGCTGCAGAGACAGGTAGTCCCCCCCGATCAGCGCGACTGCAGCTCGCTGCAAACAGCCTTCCCATTTTCAGGAACGGCCTCATGCGTCATTTTAGGCCATCGCTTCACAAGGAGCCAGTGCAGACAAAAAAATCATCTAATGCTATTTAAATATGAAGTGTCTGTATAAAAGGTGTTACGTTATTAAATTAGAGAGCTTGTTTTTTAATAAAAAGCTTGGTAGGTCAGGTCAATAAGTTCATGCCTTTTTTTTTCAGTGCCGGGTCCAAACAAAGAGAGTTTCAGGTCTGAGAGTTTCACCTGCCAGCTGCTAAGCGAGCATTCTTGCTGACCGCACAAGCCGGCATCCAGCCTACGTCCAACCGCCTGCGTTGGTGGTATAGTGGTGAGCATAGCTGCCTTCCAAGCAGTTGACCCGGGTTCGATTCCCGACCAACGCATTGCCTTTTGTATGGCCAACTCCTTCTGTAACTCGTGGCTGTAGCAAAACTTTTGTATGGGTCTTTGGGCAGCAGTAAAGGACTAGGCCTCCCCGTCGGGGAATCGAACCCCGGTCTTCCGCGTGACAGGCGGAGATACTGTCCACTATACTAACGAGGAGCTGCAGAGACAGGTAGTCCCCCCCGATCAGCGCGACTGCAGCTCGCTGCAAACAGCCTTCCCATTTTCAGGAACGGCCTCATGCGTCATTTTAGGCCATCGCTTCACAAGGAGCCAGTGCAGACAAAAAAATCATCTAATGCTATTTAAATATGAAGTGTCTGTATAAAAGGTGTTACGTTATTAAATTAGAGAGCTTGTTTTTTAATAAAAAGCTTGGTAGGTCAGGTCAATAAGTTCATGCCTTTTTTTTTCAGTGCCGGGTCCAAACAAAGAGAGTTTCAGTTCTGAGAGTTTCACCTGCCAGCTGCTAAGCGAACATTCTTGCTGACCGCACAAGCCGGCATCCAGCCTACATCCAACCGCCTGCGTTGGTGGTATAGTGGTGAGCATAGCTGCCTTCCAAGCAGTTGACCCGGGTTCGATTCCCGGCCAACGCATTGCCTTTTGTATGGCCAACTCCTTCTGTAACTCGTGGCTGTAGCAAAACTTTTGTATGGGTCTTTGGGCAGCAGTAAAGGACTAGGTCTCCCCGTCGGGGAATCGAACCCCGGTCTTCCGCGTGACAGGCGGAGATACTGTCCACTATACTAACGAGGAGCTGCAGAGACAGGTAGTCCCCCCCAATCAGCGCGACTGCAGGTCGCTGCAAACAGCCTTCCCATTTTCAGGAACGGCCTCATGCGTCATTTTAGGCCATCGCTTCACAAGGAGCCAGTGCAGACAAAAAAATCATCTAATGCTATTTAAATATGAAGTGTCTGTATAAAAGGTGTTACGTTATTAAATTAGAGAGCTTGTTTTTTAATAAAAAGCTTGGTAGGTCAGGTCAATAAGTTCATGCCTTTTTTTTTCAGTGCCGGGTCCAAACAAAGAGAGTTTCAGTTCTGAGAGTTTCACCTGCCAGCTGCTAAGCGAGCATTCTTGCTGACCGCACAAGCCGGCATCCAGCCTACGTCCAACCGCCTGCGTTGGTGGTATAGTGGTGAGCATAGCTGCCTTCCAAGCAGTTGACCCGGGTTCGATTCCCGGCCAACGCATTGCCTTTTGTATGGCCAACTCCTTCTGTAACTCGTGGCTGTAGCAAAACTTTTGTATGGGTCTTTGGGCAGCAGTAAAGGACTAGGCCTCCCCGTCGGGGAATCGAACCCCGGTCTTCCGCGTGACAGGTGGAGATACTGTCCACTATACTAACGAGGAGCTGCAGAGACAGGTAGTCCCCCCCGATCAGCGCGACTGCAGCTCGCTGCAAACAGCCTTCCCATTTTCAGGAACGGCCTCATGCGTCATTTTAGGCCATCGCTTCACAAGGAGCCAGTGCAGACAAAAAAATCATCTAATGCTATTTAAATATGAAGTGTCTGTATAAAAGGTGTTACGTTATTAAATTAGAGAGCTTGTTTTTTAATAAAAAGCTTGGTAGGTCAGGTCAATAAGTTCATGCCTTTTTTTTTCAGTGCCGGGTCCAAACAAAGAGAGTTTCAGTTCTGAGAGTTTCACCTGCCAGCTGCTAAGCGAGCATTCTTGCTGACCGCACAAGCCAGCATCCAGCCTACGTCCAACCGCCTGCGTTGGTGGTATAGTGGTGAGCATAGCTGCCTTCCAAGCAGTTGACCCGGGTTCGATTCCCGGCCAACGCATTGCCTTTTGTGTGGCCAACTCCTTCTGTAACTCGTGTCTGTAGCAAAACTTTTGTATGGGTCTTTGGGCAGCAGTAAAGGACTAGGCCTCCCCGTCGGGGAATCGAACCCCGGTCTTCCGCGTGACAGGCGGAGATACTGTCCACTATACTAACGAGGAGCTGCAGAGACAGGTAGTCCCCCCCGATCAGCGCGACTGCAGCTCGCTGCAAACAGCCTTCCCATTTTCAGGAACGGCCTCATGCGTCATTTTAGGCCATCGCTTCACAAGGAGCCAGTGCAGACAAAAAAATCATCTAATGCTATTTAAATATGAAGTGTCTGTATAAAAGGTGTTACGTTATTAAATTAGAGAGCTTGTTTTTTAATAAAAAGCTTGGTAGGTCAGGTCAATAAGTTCATGCCTTTTTTTTTCAGTGCCGGGTCCAAACAAAGAGAGTTTCAGGTCTGAGAGTTTCACCTGCCAGCTGCTAAGCGAGCATTCTTGCTGACCGCACAAGCCGGCATCCAGCCTACGTCCAACCGCCTGCGTTGGTGGTATAGTGGTGAGCATAGCTGCCTTCCAAGCAGTTGACCCGGGTTCGATTCCCGGCCAACGCATTGCCTTTTGTATGGCCAACTCCTTCTGTAACTCGTGGCTGTAGCAAAACTTTTGTATGGGTCTTTGGGCAGCAGTAAAGGACTAGGCCTCCCCGTCGGGGAATCGAACCCCGGTTTTCCGCGTGACAGGCGGAGATACTGTCCACTATACTAACGAGGAGCTGCAGAGACAGGTAGTCCCCCCCGATCAGCGCGACTGCAGCTTGCTGCAAACAGCCTTCCCATTTTCAGGAACGGCCTCATGCGTCATTTTAGGCCATCGCTTCACAAGGAGCCAGTGCAGACAAAAAAATCATCTAATGCTATTTAAATATGAAGTGTCTGTATAAAAGGTGTTACGTTATTAAATTAGAGAGCTTGTTTTTTAATAAAAAGCTTGGTAGGTCAGGTCAATAAGTTCATGCCTTTTTTTTTCAGTGCCGGGTCCAAACAAAGAGAGTTTCAGTTCTGAGAGTTTCACCTGCCAGCTGCTAAGCGAGCATTCTTGCTGACCGCACAAGCCGGCATCCAGCCTACGTCCAACCGCCTGCGTTGGTGGTATAGTGGTGAGCATAGCTGCCTTCCAAGCAGTTGACCCGGGTTCGATTCCCAGCCAACGCATTGCCTTTTGTATGGCCAACTCCTTCTGTAACTCGTGGCTGTAGCAAAACTTTTGTATGGGTCTTTGGGCAGCAGTAAAGGACTAGGTCTCCCCGTCGGGGAATCGAACCCCGGTCTTCCGCGTGACAGGCGGAGATACTGTCCACTATACTAACGAGGAGCTGCAGAGACAGGTAGTCCCCCCCGATCAGCGCGACTGCAGCTCGCTGCAAACAGCCTTCCCATTTTCAGGAACGGCCTCATGCGTCATTTTAGGCCATCGCTTCACAAGGAGCCAGTGCAGACAAAAAAATCATCTAATGCTATTTAAATATGAAGTGTCTGTATAAAAGGTGTTACGTTATTAAATTAGAGAGCTTGTTTTTTAATAAAAAGCTTGGTAGGTCAGGTCAATAAGTTCATGCCTTTTTTTTTCAGTGCCGGGTCCAAACAAAGAGAGTTTCAGTTCTGAGAGTTTCACCTGCCAGCTGCTAAGTGAACATTCTTGCTGACCGCACAAGCCGGCATCCAGCCTACATCCAACCGCCTGCGTTGGTGGTATAGTGGTGAGCATAGCTGCCTTCCAAGCAGTTGACCCGGGTTCGATTCCCGGCCAACGCATTGCCTTTTGTATGGCCAACTCCTTCTGTAACTCGTGGCTGTAGCAAAACTTTTGTATGGGTCTTTGGGCAGCAGTAAAGGACTAGGTCTCCCCGTCGGGGAATCGAACCCCGGTCTTCCGCGTGACAGGCGGAGATACTGTCCACTATACTAACGAGGAGCTGCAGAGACAGGTAGTCCCCCCCGATCAGCGCGACTGCAGCTCGCTGCAAACAGCCTTCCCATTTTCAGGAACGGCCTCATGCGTCATTTTAGGCCATCGCTTCACAAGGAGCCAGTGCAGACAAAAAAATCATCTAATGCTATTTAAATATGAAGTGTCTGTATAAAAGGTGTTACGTTATTAAATTAGAGAGCTTGTTTTTTAATAAAAAGCTTGGTAGGTCAGGTCAATAAGTTCATGCCTTTTTTTTTCAGTGCCGGGTCCAAACAAAGAGAGTTTCAGTTCTGAGAGTTTCACCTGCCAGCTGCTAAGCGAACATTCTTGCTGACCGCACAAGCCGGCATCCAGCCTACATCCAACTGCCTGCGTTGGTGGTATAGTGGTGAGCATAGCTGCCTTCCAAGCAGTTGACCCGGGTTCGATTCCCGGCCAACGCATTGCCTTTTGTATGGCCAACTCCTTCTGTAACTCGTGGCTGTAGCAAAACTTTTGTATGGGTCTTTGGGCAGCAGTAAAGGACTAGGTCTCCCCGTCGGGGAATCGAACCCCGGTCTTCCGCGTGACAGGCGGAGATACTGTCCACTATACTAACGAGGAGCTGCAGAGACAGGTAGTCCCCCCCAATCAGCGCGACTGTAGCTCGCTGCAAACAGCCTTCCCATTTTCAGGAACGGCCTCATGCGTCATTTTAGGCCATCGCTTCACAAGGAGCCAGTGCAGACAAAAAAATCATCTAATGCTATTTAAATATGAAGTGTCTGTATAAAAGGTGTTACGTTATTAAATTAGAGAGCTTGTTTTTTAATAAAAAGCTTGGTAGGTCAGGTCAATAAGTTCATGCCTTTTTTTTTCAGTGCCGGGTCCAAACAAAGAGAGTTTCAGTTCTGAGAGTTTCATCTGCCAGCTGCTAAGCGAGCATTCTTGCTGACCGCACAAGCCAGCATCCAGCCTACGTCCAACCGCCTGCGTTGGTGGTATAGTGGTGAGCATAGCTGCCTTCCAAGCAGTTGACCCGGGTTCGATTCCCGGCCAACGCATTGCCTTTTGTATGGCCAACTCCTTCTGTAACTCGTGGCTGTAGCAAAACTTTTGTATGGGTCTTTGGGCAGCAGTAAAGGACTAGGTCTCCCCGTCGGGGAATCGAACCCCGGTCTTCCGCGTGACAGGCGGAGATACTGTCCACTATACTAACGAGGAGCTGCAGAGACAGGTAGTCCCCCCCGATCAGCGCGACTGCAGCTCGCTGCAAACAGCCTTCCCATTTTCAGGAACGGCCTCATGCGTCATTTTAGGCCATCGCTTCACAAGGAGCCAGTGCAGACAAAAAAATCATCTAATGCTATTTAAATATGAAGTGTCTGTATAAAAGGTGTTACGTTATTAAATTAGAGAGCTTGTTTTTTAATAAAAAGCTTGGTAGGTCAGGTCAATAAGTTCATGCCTTTTTTTTTCAGTGCCGGGTCCAAACAAAGAGAGTTTCAGTTCTGAGAGTTTCACCTGCCAGCTGCTAATGTGTTGCGAGCATTCTTGCTGACCGCACAAGCCGGCATCCAGCCTACATCCAACCGCCTGCGTTGGTGGTATAGTGGTGAGCATAGCTGCCTTCCAAGCAGTTGACCCGGGTTCGATTCCCGGCCAACGCATTGCCTTTTGTATGGCCAACTCCTTCTGTAACTCGTGGCTGTAGCAAAACTTTTGTATGGGTCTTTGGGCAGCAGTAAAGGACTAGGTCTCCCCGTCGGGGAATCGAACCCCGGTCTTCCGCGTGACAGGCGGAGATACTGTCCACTATACTAACGAGGAGCTGCAGAGACAGGTAGTCCCCCCCGATCAGCGCGACTGCAGCTCGCTGCAAACAGCCTTCCCATTTTCAGGAACGGCCTCATGCGTCATTTTAGGCCATCGCTTCACAAGGAGCCAGTGCAGACAAAAAAATCATCTAATGCTATTTAAATATGAAGTGTCTGTATAAAAGGTGTTACGTTATTAAATTAGAGAGCTTGTTTTTTAATAAAAAGCTTGGTAGGTCAGGTCAATAAGTTCATGCCTTTTTTTTTCAGTGCCGGGTCCAAACAAAGAGAGTTTCAGTTCTGAGAGTTTCACCTGCCAGCTGCTAAGCGAGCATTCTTGCTGACCGCACAAGCCGGCATCCAGCCTACATCCAACCGCCTGCGTTGGTGGTATAGTGGTGAGCATAGCTGCCTTCCAAGCAGTTGACCCGGGTTCGATTCCCGGCCAACGCATTGCCTTTTGTATGGCCAACTCCTTCTGTAACTCGTGGCTGTAGCAAAACTTTTGTATGGGTCTTTGGGCAGCAGTAAAGGACTAGGTCTCCCCGTCGGGGAATCGAACCCCGGTCTTCCGCGTGACAGGCGGAGATACTGTCCACTATACTAACGAGGAGCTGCAGAGACAGGTAGTCCCCCCCGATCAGCGCGACTGCAGCTCGCTGCAAACAGCCTTCCCATTTTCAGGAACGGCCTCATGCGTCATTTTAGGCCATCGCTTCACAAGGAGCCAGTGCAGACAAAAAATTCATCTAATGCTATTTAAATATGAAGTGTCTGTATAAAAGGTGTTGCGTTATTAAATTAGAGAGCTTGTTTTTTAATAAAAAGCTTGGTAGGTCAGGTCAATAAGTTCATGCCTTTTTTTTTCAGTGCCGGGTCCAAACAAAGAGAGTTTCAGTTCTGAGAGTTTCACCTGCCAGCTGCTAATGTGTTGCGAGCATTCTTGCTGACCGCACAAGCCGGCATCCAGCCTACGTCCAACCGCCTGCGTTGGTGGTATAGTGGTGAGCATAGCTGCCTTCCAAGCAGTTGACCCGGGTTCGATTCCCGGCCAACGCATTGCCTTTTGTATGGCCAACTCCTTCTGTAACTCGTGGCTGTAGCAAAACTTTTGTATGGGTCTTTGGGCAGCAGTAAAGGACTAGGTCTCCCCGTCGGGGAATCGAACCCCGGTCTTCCGCGTGACAGGCGGAGATACTGTCCACTATACTAACGAGGAGCTGCAGAGACAGGTAGTCCCCCCCGATCAGCGCGACTGCAGCTCGCTGCAAACAGCCTTCCCATTTTCAGGAACGGCCTCATGCGTCATTTTAGGCCATCGCTTCACAAGGAGCCAGTGCAGACAAAAAAATCATCTAATGCTATTTAAATATGAAGTGTCTGTATAAAAGGTGTTACGTTATTAAATTAGAGAGCTTGTTTTTTAATAAAAAGCTTGGTAGGTCAGGTCAATAAGTTCATGCCTTTTTTTTCAGTGCCGGGTCCAAACAAAGAGAGTTTCAGTTCTGAGAGTTTCACCTGCCAGCTGCTAAGCGAGCATTCTTGCTGACCGCACAAGCCGGCATCCAGCCTACGTCCAACCGCCTGCGTTGGTGGTATAGTGGTGAGCATAGCTGCCTTCCAAGCAGTTGACCCGGGTTCGATTCCCGGCCAACGCATTGCCTTTTGTATGGCCAACTCCTTCTGTAACTCGTGGCTGTAGCAAAACTTTTGTATGGGTCTTTGGGCAGCAGTAAAGGACTAGGTCTCCCCGTCGGGGAATCGAACCCCGGTCTTCCGCGTGACAGGCGGAGATACTGTCCACTATACTAACGAGGAGCTGCAGAGACAGGTAGTCCCCCCCGATCAGCGCGACTGCAGCTCGCTGCAAACAGCCTTCCCATTTTCAGGAACGGCCTCATGCGTCATTTTAGGCCATCGCTTCACAAGGAGCCAGTGCAGACAAAAAAATCATCTAATGCTATTTAAATATGAAGTGTCTGTATAAAAGGTGTTACGTTATTAAATTAGAGAGCTTGTTTTTTAATAAAAAGCTTGGTAGGTCAGGTCAATAAGTTCATGCCTTTTTTTTTCAGTGCCGGGTCCAAACAAAGAGAGTTTCAGTTCTGAGAGTTTCACCTGCCAGCTGCTAAGCGAGCATTCTTGCTGACCGCACAAGCCGGCATCCAGCCTACGTCCAACCGCCTGCGTTGGTGGTATAGTGGTGAGCATAGCTGCCTTCCAAGCAGTTGACCCGGGTTCGATTCCCGGCCAACGCATTGCCTTTTGTATGGCCAACTCCTTCTGTAACTCGTGGCTGTAGCAAAACTTTTGTATGGGTCTTTGGGCAGCAGTAAAGGACTAGGTCTCCCCGTCGGGGAATCGAACCCCGGTCTTCCGCGTGACAGGCGGAGATACTGTCCACTATACTAACGAGGAGCTGCAGAGACAGGTAGTCCCCCCCGATCAGCGCGACTGCAGCTCGCTGCAAACAGCCTTCCCATTTTCAGGAACGGCCTCATGCGTCATTTTAGGCCATCGCTTCACAAGGAGCCAGTGCAGACAAAAAAATCATCTAATGCTATTTAAATATGAAGTGTCTGTATAAAAGGTGTTACGTTATTAAATTAGAGAGCTTGTTTTTTAATAAAAAGCTTGGTAGGTCAGGTCAATAAGTTCATGCCTTTTTTTTCAGTGCCGGGTCCAAACAAAGAGAGTTTCAGTTCTGAGAGTTTCACCTGCCAGCTGCTAAGCGAGCATTCTTGCTGACCGCACAAGCCGGCATCCAGCCTACGTCCAACCGCCTGCGTTGGTGGTATAGTGGTGAGCATAGCTGCCTTCCAAGCAGTTGACCCAGGTTCGATTCCCGGCCAACGCATTGCCTTTTGTATGGCCAACTCCTTCTGTAACTCGTGGCTGTAGCAAAACTTTTGTATGGGTCTTTGGGCAGCAGTAAAGGACTAGGTCTCCCCGTCGGGGAATCGAACCCCGGTCTTCCGCGTGACAGGCGGAGATACTGTCCACTATACTAACGAGGAGCTGCAGAGACAGGTAGTCCCCCCCAATCAGCGCGACTGTAGCTCGCTGCAAACAGCCTTCCCATTTTCAGGAACGGCCTCATGCGTCATTTTAGGCCATCGCTTCACAAGGAGCCAGTGCAGACAAAAAAATCATCTAATGCTATTTAAATATGAAGTGTCTGTATAAAAGGTGTTACGTTATTAAATTAGAGAGCTTGTTTTTTAATAAAAAGCTTGGTAGGTCAGGTCAATAAGTTCATGCCTTTTTTTTTCAGTGCCGGGTCCAAACAAAGAGAGTTTCAGTTCTGAGAGTTTCATCTGCCAGCTGCTAAGCGAGCATTCTTGCTGACCGCACAAGCCAGCATCCAGCCTACGTCCAACCGCCTGCGTTGGTGGTATAGTGGTGAGCATAGCTGCCTTCCAAGCAGTTGACCCGGGTTCGATTCCCGGCCAACGCATTGCCTTTTGTATGGCCAACTCCTTCTGTAACTCGTGGCTGTAGCAAAACTTTTGTATGGGTCTTTGGGCAGCAGTAAAGGACTAGGTCTCCCCGTCGGGGAATCGAACCCCGGTCTTCCGCGTGACAGGCGGAGATACTGTCCACTATACTAACGAGGAGCTGCAGAGACAGGTAGTCCCCCCCGATCAGCGCGACTGCAGCTCGCTGCAAACAGCCTTCCCATTTTCAGGAACGGCCTCATGCGTCATTTTAGGCCATCGCTTCACAAGGAGCCAGTGCAGACAAAAAAATCATCTAATGCTATTTAAATATGAAGTGTCTGTATAAAAGGTGTTACGTTATTAAATTAGAGAGCTTGTTTTTTAATAAAAAGCTTGGTAGGTCAGGTCAATAAGTTCATGCCTTTTTTTTTCAGTGCCGGGTCCAAACAAAGAGAGTTTCAGTTCTGAGAGTTTCACCTGCCAGCTGCTAATGTGTTGCGAGCATTCTTGCTGACCGCACAAGCCGGCATCCAGCCTACATCCAACCGCCTGCGTTGGTGGTATAGTGGTGAGCATAGCTGCCTTCCAAGCAGTTGACCCGGGTTCGATTCCCGGCCAACGCATTGCCTTTTGTATGGCCAACTCCTTCTGTAACTCGTGGCTGTAGCAAAACTTTTGTATGGGTCTTTGGGCAGCAGTAAAGGACTAGGTCTCCCCGTCGGGGAATCGAACCCCGGTCTTCCGCGTGACAGGCGGAGATACTGTCCACTATACTAACGAGGAGCTGCAGAGACAGGTAGTCCCCCCCGATCAGCGCGACTGCAGCTCGCTGCAAACAGCCTTCCCATTTTCAGGAACGGCCTCATGCGTCATTTTAGGCCATCGCTTCACAAGGAGCCAGTGCAGACAAAAAAATCATCTAATGCTATTTAAATATGAAGTGTCTGTATAAAAGGTGTTACGTTATTAAATTAGAGAGCTTGTTTTTTAATAAAAAGCTTGGTAGGTCAGGTCAATAAGTTCATGCCTTTTTTTTTCAGTGCCGGGTCCAAACAAAGAGAGTTTCAGTTCTGAGAGTTTCACCTGCCAGCTGCTAAGCGAGCATTCTTGCTGACCGCACAAGCCGGCATCCAGCCTACATCCAACCGCCTGCGTTGGTGGTATAGTGGTGAGCATAGCTGCCTTCCAAGCAGTTGACCCGGGTTCGATTCCCGGCCAACGCATTGCCTTTTGTATGGCCAACTCCTTCTGTAACTCGTGGCTGTAGCAAAACTTTTGTATGGGTCTTTGGGCAGCAGTAAAGGACTAGGTCTCCCCGTCGGGGAATCGAACCCCGGTCTTCCGCGTGACAGGCGGAGATACTGTCCACTATACTAACGAGGAGCTGCAGAGACAGGTAGTCCCCCCCGATCAGCGCGACTGCAGCTCGCTGCAAACAGCCTTCCCATTTTCAGGAACGGCCTCATGCGTCATTTTAGGCCATCGCTTCACAAGGAGCCAGTGCAGACAAAAAATTCATCTAATGCTATTTAAATATGAAGTGTCTGTATAAAAGGTGTTGCGTTATTAAATTAGAGAGCTTGTTTTTTAATAAAAAGCTTGGTAGGTCAGGTCAATAAGTTCATGCCTTTTTTTTTCAGTGCCGGGTCCAAACAAAGAGAGTTTCAGTTCTGAGAGTTTCACCTGCCAGCTGCTAATGTGTTGCGAGCATTCTTGCTGACCGCACAAGCCGGCATCCAGCCTACGTCCAACCGCCTGCGTTGGTGGTATAGTGGTGAGCATAGCTGCCTTCCAAGCAGTTGACCCGGGTTCGATTCCCGGCCAACGCATTGCCTTTTGTATGGCCAACTCCTTCTGTAACTCGTGGCTGTAGCAAAACTTTTGTATGGGTCTTTGGGCAGCAGTAAAGGACTAGGTCTCCCCGTCGGGGAATCGAACCCCGGTCTTCCGCGTGACAGGCGGAGATACTGTCCACTATACTAACGAGGAGCTGCAGAGACAGGTAGTCCCCCCCGATCAGCGCGACTGCAGCTCGCTGCAAACAGCCTTCCCATTTTCAGGAACGGCCTCATGCGTCATTTTAGGCCATCGCTTCACAAGGAGCCAGTGCAGACAAAAAAATCATCTAATGCTATTTAAATATGAAGTGTCTGTATAAAAGGTGTTACGTTATTAAATTAGAGAGCTTGTTTTTTAATAAAAAGCTTGGTAGGTCAGGTCAATAAGTTCATGCCTTTTTTTTCAGTGCCGGGTCCAAACAAAGAGAGTTTCAGTTCTGAGAGTTTCACCTGCCAGCTGCTAAGCGAGCATTCTTGCTGACCGCACAAGCCGGCATCCAGCCTACGTCCAACCGCCTGCGTTGGTGGTATAGTGGTGAGCATAGCTGCCTTCCAAGCAGTTGACCCGGGTTCGATTCCCGGCCAACGCATTGCCTTTTGTATGGCCAACTCCTTCTGTAACTCGTGGCTGTAGCAAAACTTTTGTATGGGTCTTTGGGCAGCAGTAAAGGACTAGGTCTCCCCGTCGGGGAATCGAACCCCGGTCTTCCGCGTGACAGGCGGAGATACTGTCCACTATACTAACGAGGAGCTGCAGAGACAGGTAGTCCCCCCCGATCAGCGCGACTGCAGCTCGCTGCAAACAGCCTTCCCATTTTCAGGAACGGCCTCATGCGTCATTTTAGGCCATCGCTTCACAAGGAGCCAGTGCAGACAAAAAAATCATCTAATGCTA
Source organism: Rutilus rutilus (assembly GCF_951802725.1). Classification (NCBI taxonomy): domain Eukaryota; kingdom Metazoa; phylum Chordata; class Actinopteri; order Cypriniformes; family Leuciscidae; genus Rutilus; species Rutilus rutilus. Next base: position 25,584,549 of record NC_140212.1, on the reverse strand, counting down.
TTTAAATATGAAGTGTCTGTATAAAAGGTGTTACGTTATTAAATTAGAGAGCTTGTTTTTTAATAAAAAGCTTGGTAGGTCAGGTCAATAAGTTCATGCCTTTTTTTTCAGTGCCGGGTCCAAACAAAGAGAGTTTCAGTTCTGAGAGTTTCACCTGCCAGCTGCTAAGCGAGCATTCTTGCTGACCGCACAAGCCGGCATCCAGCCTACGTCCAACCGCCTGCGTTGGTGGTATAGTGGTGAGCATAGCTGCCTTCCAAGCAGTTGACCCGGGTTCGATTCCCGGCCAACGCATTGCCTTTTGTATGGCCAACTCCTTCTGTAACTCGTGGCTGTAGCAAAACTTTTGTATGGGTCTTTGGGCAGCAGTAAAGGACTAGGTCTCCCCGTCGGGGAATCGAACCCCGGTCTTCCGTGTGACAGGCGGAGATACTGTCCACTATACTAACGAGGAGCTGCAGAGACAGGTAGTCCCCCCCGATCAGCGCGACTGCAGCTCGCTGCAAACAGCCTTCCCATTTTCAGGAACGGCCTCATGCGTCATTTTAGGCCATCGCTTCACAAGGAGCCAGTGCAGACAAAAAAATCATCTAATGCTATTTAAATATGAAGTGTCTGTATAAAAGGTGTTACGTTATTAAATTAGAGAGCTTGTTTTTTAATAAAAAGCTTGGTAGGTCAGGTCAATAAGTTCATGCCTTTTTTTTTCAGTGCCGGGTCCAAACAAAGAGAGTTTCAGTTCTGAGAGTTTCACCTGCCAGCTGCTAAGCGAGCATTCTTGCTGACCGCACAAGCCGGCATCCAGCCTACGTCCAACCGCCTGCGTTGGTGGTATAGTGGTGAGCATAGCTGCCTTCCAAGCAGTTGACCCGGGTTCGATTCCCGGCCAACGCATTGCCTTTTGTATGGCCAACTCCTTCTGTAACTCGTGGCTGTAGCAAAACTTTTGTATGGGTCTTTGGGCAGCAGTAAAGGACTAGGTCTCCCCGTCGGGGAATCGAACCCCGGTCTTCCGCGTGACAGGCGGAGATACTGTCCACTATACTAACGAGGAGCTGCAGAGAAAGGTAGTCCCCCCCGATCAGCGCGACTGCAGCTCGCTGCAAACAGCCTTCCCATTTTCAGGAACGGCCTCATGCGTCATTTTAGGCCATCGCTTCACAAGGAGCCAGTGCAGACAAAAAAATCATCTAATGCTATTTAAATATGAAGTGTCTGTATAAAAGGTGTTACGTTATTAAATTAGAGAGCTTGTTTTTTAATAAAAAGCTTGGTAGGTCAGGTCAATAAGTTCATGCCTTTTTTTTCAGTGCCGGGTCCAAACAAAGAGAGTTTCAGTTCTGAGAGTTTCACCTGCCAGCTGCTAAGCGAGCATTCTTGCTGACCGCACAAGCCGGCATCCAGCCTACGTCCAACCGCCTGCGTTGGTGGTATAGTGGTGAGCATAGCTGCCTTCCAAGCAGTTGACCCAGGTTCGATTCCCGGCCAACGCATTGCCTTTTGTATGGCCAACTCCTTCTGTAACTCGTGGCTGTAGCAAAACTTTTGTATGGGTCTTTGGGCAGCAGTAAAGGACTAGGTCTCCCCGTCGGGGAATCGAACCCCGGTCTTCCGCGTGACAGGCGGAGATACTGTCCACTATACTAACGAGGAGCTGCAGAGACAGGTAGTCCCCCCCGATCAGCGCGACTGCAGCTCGCTGCAAACAGCCTTCCCATTTTCAGGAACGGCCTCATGCGTCATTTTAGGCCATCGCTTCACAAGGAGCCAGTGCAGACAAAAAAATCATCTAATGCTATTTAAATATGAAGTGTCTGTATAAAAGGTGTTACGTTATTAAATTAGAGAGCTTGTTTTTTAATAAAAAGCTTGGTAGGTCAGGTCAATAAGTTCATGCCTTTTTTTTTCAGTGCCGGGTCCAAACAAAGAGAGTTTCAGTTCTGAGAGTTTCACCTGCCAGCTGCTAAGCGAGCATTCTTGCTGACCGCACAAGCCGGCATCCAGCCTACATCCAACCGCCTGCGTTGGTGGTATAGTGGTGAGCATAGCTGCCTTCCAAGCAGTTGACCCGGGTTCGATTCCCGGCCAACGCATTGCCTTTTGTATGGCCAACTCCTTCTGTAACTCGTGGCTGTAGCAAAACTTTTGTATGGGTCTTTGGGCAGCAGTAAAGGACTAGGTCTCCCCGTCGGGGAATCGAACCCCGGTCTTCCGCGTGACAGGCGGAGATACTGTCCACTATACTAACGAGGAGCTGCAGAGACAGGTAGTCCCCCCCGATCAGCGCGACTGCAGCTCGCTGCAAACAGCCTTCCCATTTTCAGGAACGGCCTCATGCGTCATTTTAGGCCATCGCTTCACAAGGAGCCAGTGCAGACAAAAAATTCATCTAATGCTATTTAAATATGAAGTGTCTGTATAAAAGGTGTTGCGTTATTAAATTAGAGAGCTTGTTTTTTAATAAAAAGCTTGGTAGGTCAGGTCAATAAGTTCATGCCTTTTTTTTTCAGTGCCGGGTCCAAACAAAGAGAGTTTCAGTTCTGAGAGTTTCACCTGCCAGCTGCTAATGTGTTGCGAGCATTCTTGCTGACCGCACAAGCCGGCATCCAGCCTACGTCCAACCGCCTGCGTTGGTGGTATAGTGGTGAGCATAGCTGCCTTCCAAGCAGTTGACCCGGGTTCGATTCCCGGCCAACGCATTGCCTTTTGTATGGCCAACTCCTTCTGTAACTCGTGGCTGTAGCAAAACTTTTGTATGGGTCTTTGGGCAGCAGTAAAGGACTAGGTCTCCCCGTCGGGGAATCGAACCCCGGTCTTCCGCGTGACAGGCGGAGATACTGTCCACTATACTAACGAGGAGCTGCAGAGACAGGTAGTCCCCCCCGATCAGCGCGACTGCAGCTCGCTGCAAACAGCCTTCCCATTTTCAGGAACGGCCTCATGCGTCATTTTAGGCCATCGCTTCACAAGGAGCCAGTGCAGACAAAAAAATCATCTAATGCTATTTAAATATGAAGTGTCTGTATAAAAGGTGTTACGTTATTAAATTAGAGAGCTTGTTTTTTAATAAAAAGCTTGGTAGGTCAGGTCAATAAGTTCATGCCTTTTTTTTCAGTGCCGGGTCCAAACAAAGAGAGTTTCAGTTCTGAGAGTTTCACCTGCCAGCTGCTAAGCGAGCATTCTTGCTGACCGCACAAGCCGGCATCCAGCCTACGTCCAACCGCCTGCGTTGGTGGTATAGTGGTGAGCATAGCTGCCTTCCAAGCAGTTGACCCGGGTTCGATTCCCGGCCAACGCATTGCCTTTTGTATGGCCAACTCCTTCTGTAACTCGTGGCTGTAGCAAAACTTTTGTATGGGTCTTTGGGCAGCAGTAAAGGACTAGGTCTCCCCGTCGGGGAATCGAACCCCGGTCTTCCGTGTGACAGGCGGAGATACTGTCCACTATACTAACGAGGAGCTGCAGAGACAGGTAGTCCCCCCCGATCAGCGCGACTGCAGCTCGCTGCAAACAGCCTTCCCATTTTCAGGAACGGCCTCATGCGTCATTTTAGGCCATCGCTTCACAAGGAGCCAGTGCAGACAAAAAAATCATCTAATGCTATTTAAATATGAAGTGTCTGTATAAAAGGTGTTACGTTATTAAATTAGAGAGCTTGTTTTTTAATAAAAAGCTTGGTAGGTCAGGTCAATAAGTTCATGCCTTTTTTTTTCAGTGCCGGGTCCAAACAAAGAGAGTTTCAGTTCTGAGAGTTTCACCTGCCAGCTGCTAAGCGAGCATTCTTGCTGACCGCACAAGCCGGCATCCAGCCTACGTCCAACCGCCTGCGTTGGTGGTATAGTGGTGAGCATAGCTGCCTTCCAAGCAGTTGACCCGGGTTCGATTCCCGGCCAACGCATTGCCTTTTGTATGGCCAACTCCTTCTGTAACTCGTGGCTGTAGCAAAACTTTTGTATGGGTCTTTGGGCAGCAGTAAAGGACTAGGTCTCCCCGTCGGGGAATCGAACCCCGGTCTTCCGCGTGACAGGCGGAGATACTGTCCACTATACTAACGAGGAGCTGCAGAGACAGGTAGTCCCCCCCGATCAGCGCGACTGCAGCTCGCTGCAAACAGCCTTCCCATTTTCAGGAACGGCCTCATGCGTCATTTTAGGCCATCGCTTCACAAGGAGCCAGTGCAGACAAAAAAATCATCTAATGCTATTTAAATATGAAGTGTCTGTATAAAAGGTGTTACGTTATTAAATTAGAGAGCTTGTTTTTTAATAAAAAGCTTGGTAGGTCAGGTCAATAAGTTCATGCCTTTTTTTTCAGTGCCGGGTCCAAACAAAGAGAGTTTCAGTTCTGAGAGTTTCACCTGCCAGCTGCTAAGCGAGCATTCTTGCTGACCGCACAAGCCGGCATCCAGCCTACGTCCAACCGCCTGCGTTGGTGGTATAGTGGTGAGCATAGCTGCCTTCCAAGCAGTTGACCCAGGTTCGATTCCCGGCCAACGCATTGCCTTTTGTATGGCCAACTCCTTCTGTAACTCGTGGCTGTAGCAAAACTTTTGTATGGGTCTTTGGGCAGCAGTAAAGGACTAGGTCTCCCCGTCGGGGAATCGAACCCCGGTCTTCCGCGTGACAGGCGGAGATACTGTCCACTATACTAACGAGGAGCTGCAGAGACAGGTAGTCCCCCCCAATCAGCGCGACTGTAGCTCGCTGCAAACAGCCTTCCCATTTTCAGGAACGGCCTCATGCGTCATTTTAGGCCATCGCTTCACAAGGAGCCAGTGCAGACAAAAAAATCATCTAATGCTATTTAAATATGAAGTGTCTGTATAAAAGGTGTTACGTTATTAAATTAGAGAGCTTGTTTTTTAATAAAAAGCTTGGTAGGTCAGGTCAATAAGTTCATGCCTTTTTTTTTCAGTGCCGGGTCCAAACAAAGAGAGTTTCAGTTCTGAGAGTTTCATCTGCCAGCTGCTAAGCGAGCATTCTTGCTGACCGCACAAGCCAGCATCCAGCCTACGTCCAACCGCCTGCGTTGGTGGTATAGTGGTGAGCATAGCTGCCTTCCAAGCAGTTGACCCGGGTTCGATTCCCGGCCAACGCATTGCCTTTTGTATGGCCAACTCCTTCTGTAACTCGTGGCTGTAGCAAAACTTTTGTATGGGTCTTTGGGCAGCAGTAAAGGACTAGGTCTCCCCGTCGGGGAATCGAACCCCGGTCTTCCGCGTGACAGGCGGAGATACTGTCCACTATACTAACGAGGAGCTGCAGAGACAGGTAGTCCCCCCCGATCAGCGCGACTGCAGCTCGCTGCAAACAGCCTTCCCATTTTCAGGAACGGCCTCATGCGTCATTTTAGGCCATCGCTTCACAAGGAGCCAGTGCAGACAAAAAAATCATCTAATGCTATTTAAATATGAAGTGTCTGTATAAAAGGTGTTACGTTATTAAATTAGAGAGCTTGTTTTTTAATAAAAAGCTTGGTAGGTCAGGTCAATAAGTTCATGCCTTTTTTTTTCAGTGCCGGGTCCAAACAAAGAGAGTTTCAGTTCTGAGAGTTTCACCTGCCAGCTGCTAATGTGTTGCGAGCATTCTTGCTGACCGCACAAGCCGGCATCCAGCCTACATCCAACCGCCTGCGTTGGTGGTATAGTGGTGAGCATAGCTGCCTTCCAAGCAGTTGACCCGGGTTCGATTCCCGGCCAACGCATTGCCTTTTGTATGGCCAACTCCTTCTGTAACTCGTGGCTGTAGCAAAACTTTTGTATGGGTCTTTGGGCAGCAGTAAAGGACTAGGTCTCCCCGTCGGGGAATCGAACCCCGGTCTTCCGCGTGACAGGCGGAGATACTGTCCACTATACTAACGAGGAGCTGCAGAGACAGGTAGTCCCCCCCGATCAGCGCGACTGCAGCTCGCTGCAAACAGCCTTCCCATTTTCAGGAACGGCCTCATGCGTCATTTTAGGCCATCGCTTCACAAGGAGCCAGTGCAGACAAAAAAATCATCTAATGCTATTTAAATATGAAGTGTCTGTATAAAAGGTGTTACGTTATTAAATTAGAGAGCTTGTTTTTTAATAAAAAGCTTGGTAGGTCAGGTCAATAAGTTCATGCCTTTTTTTTTCAGTGCCGGGTCCAAACAAAGAGAGTTTCAGTTCTGAGAGTTTCACCTGCCAGCTGCTAAGCGAGCATTCTTGCTGACCGCACAAGCCGGCATCCAGCCTACATCCAACCGCCTGCGTTGGTGGTATAGTGGTGAGCATAGCTGCCTTCCAAGCAGTTGACCCGGGTTCGATTCCCGGCCAACGCATTGCCTTTTGTATGGCCAACTCCTTCTGTAACTCGTGGCTGTAGCAAAACTTTTGTATGGGTCTTTGGGCAGCAGTAAAGGACTAGGTCTCCCCGTCGGGGAATCGAACCCCGGTCTTCCGCGTGACAGGCGGAGATACTGTCCACTATACTAACGAGGAGCTGCAGAGACAGGTAGTCCCCCCCGATCAGCGCGACTGCAGCTCGCTGCAAACAGCCTTCCCATTTTCAGGAACGGCCTCATGCGTCATTTTAGGCCATCGCTTCACAAGGAGCCAGTGCAGACAAAAAATTCATCTAATGCTATTTAAATATGAAGTGTCTGTATAAAAGGTGTTGCGTTATTAAATTAGAGAGCTTGTTTTTTAATAAAAAGCTTGGTAGGTCAGGTCAATAAGTTCATGCCTTTTTTTTTCAGTGCCGGGTCCAAACAAAGAGAGTTTCAGTTCTGAGAGTTTCACCTGCCAGCTGCTAATGTGTTGCGAGCATTCTTGCTGACCGCACAAGCCGGCATCCAGCCTACGTCCAACCGCCTGCGTTGGTGGTATAGTGGTGAGCATAGCTGCCTTCCAAGCAGTTGACCCGGGTTCGATTCCCGGCCAACGCATTGCCTTTTGTATGGCCAACTCCTTCTGTAACTCGTGGCTGTAGCAAAACTTTTGTATGGGTCTTTGGGCAGCAGTAAAGGACTAGGTCTCCCCGTCGGGGAATCGAACCCCGGTCTTCCGCGTGACAGGCGGAGATACTGTCCACTATACTAACGAGGAGCTGCAGAGACAGGTAGTCCCCCCCGATCAGCGCGACTGCAGCTCGCTGCAAACAGCCTTCCCATTTTCAGGAACGGCCTCATGCGTCATTTTAGGCCATCGCTTCACAAGGAGCCAGTGCAGACAAAAAAATCATCTAATGCTATTTAAATATGAAGTGTCTGTATAAAAGGTGTTACGTTATTAAATTAGAGAGCTTGTTTTTTAATAAAAAGCTTGGTAGGTCAGGTCAATAAGTTCATGCCTTTTTTTTCAGTGCCGGGTCCAAACAAAGAGAGTTTCAGTTCTGAGAGTTTCACCTGCCAGCTGCTAAGCGAGCATTCTTGCTGACCGCACAAGCCGGCATCCAGCCTACGTCCAACCGCCTGCGTTGGTGGTATAGTGGTGAGCATAGCTGCCTTCCAAGCAGTTGACCCGGGTTCGATTCCCGGCCAACGCATTGCCTTTTGTATGGCCAACTCCTTCTGTAACTCGTGGCTGTAGCAAAACTTTTGTATGGGTCTTTGGGCAGCAGTAAAGGACTAGGTCTCCCCGTCGGGGAATCGAACCCCGGTCTTCCGCGTGACAGGCGGAGATACTGTCCACTATACTAACGAGGAGCTGCAGAGACAGGTAGTCCCCCCCGATCAGCGCGACTGCAGCTCGCTGCAAACAGCCTTCCCATTTTCAGGAACGGCCTCATGCGTCATTTTAGGCCATCGCTTCACAAGGAGCCAGTGCAGACAAAAAAATCATCTAATGCTATTTAAATATGAAGTGTCTGTATAAAAGGTGTTACGTTATTAAATTAGAGAGCTTGTTTTTTAATAAAAAGCTTGGTAGGTCAGGTCAATAAGTTCATGCCTTTTTTTTCAGTGCCGGGTCCAAACAAAGAGAGTTTCAGTTCTGAGAGTTTCACCTGCCAGCTGCTAAGCGAGCATTCTTGCTGACCGCACAAGCCGGCATCCAGCCTACGTCCAACCGCCTGCGTTGGTGGTATAGTGGTGAGCATAGCTGCCTTCCAAGCAGTTGACCCGGGTTCGATTCCCGGCCAACGCATTGCCTTTTGTATGGCCAACTCCTTCTGTAACTCGTGGCTGTAGCAAAACTTTTGTATGGGTCTTTGGGCAGCAGTAAAGGACTAGGTCTCCCCGTCGGGGAATCGAACCCCGGTCTTCCGTGTGACAGGCGGAGATACTGTCCACTATACTAACGAGGAGCTGCAGAGACAGGTAGTCCCCCCCGATCAGCGCGACTGCAGCTCGCTGCAAACAGCCTTCCCATTTTCAGGAACGGCCTCATGCGTCATTTTAGGCCATCGCTTCACAAGGAGCCAGTGCAGACAAAAAAATCATCTAATGCTATTTAAATATGAAGTGTCTGTATAAAAGGTGTTACGTTATTAAATTAGAGAGCTTGTTTTTTAATAAAAAGCTTGGTAGGTCAGGTCAATAAGTTCATGCCTTTTTTTTTCAGTGCCGGGTCCAAACAAAGAGAGTTTCAGTTCTGAGAGTTTCACCTGCCAGCTGCTAAGCGAGCATTCTTGCTGACCGCACAAGCCGGCATCCAGCCTACGTCCAACCGCCTGCGTTGGTGGTATAGTGGTGAGCATAGCTGCCTTCCAAGCAGTTGACCCGGGTTCGATTCCCGGCCAACGCATTGCCTTTTGTATGGCCAACTCCTTCTGTAACTCGTGGCTGTAGCAAAACTTTTGTATGGGTCTTTGGGCAGCAGTAAAGGACTAGGTCTCCCCGTCGGGGAATCGAACCCCGGTCTTCCGCGTGACAGGCGGAGATACTGTCCACTATACTAACGAGGAGCTGCAGAGACAGGTAGTCCCCCCCGATCAGCGCGACTGCAGCTCGCTGCAAACAGCCTTCCCATTTTCAGGAACGGCCTCATGCGTCATTTTAGGCCATCGCTTCACAAGGAGCCAGTGCAGACAAAAAAATCATCTAATGCTATTTAAATATGAAGTGTCTGTATAAAAGGTGTTACGTTATTAAATTAGAGAGCTTGTTTTTTAATAAAAAGCTTGGTAGGTCAGGTCAATAAGTTCATGCCTTTTTTTTCAGTGCCGGGTCCAAACAAAGAGAGTTTCAGTTCTGAGAGTTTCACCTGCCAGCTGCTAAGCGAGCATTCTTGCTGACCGCACAAGCCGGCATCCAGCCTACGTCCAACCGCCTGCGTTGGTGGTATAGTGGTGAGCATAGCTGCCTTCCAAGCAGTTGACCCAGGTTCGATTCCCGGCCAACGCATTGCCTTTTGTATGGCCAACTCCTTCTGTAACTCGTGGCTGTAGCAAAACTTTTGTATGGGTCTTTGGGCAGCAGTAAAGGACTAGGTCTCCCCGTCGGGGAATCGAACCCCGGTCTTCCGCGTGACAGGCGGAGATACTGTCCACTATACTAACGAGGAGCTGCAGAGACAGGTAGTCCCCCCCGATCAGCGCGACTGCAGCTCGCTGCAAACAGCCTTCCCATTTTCAGGAACGGCCTCATGCGTCATTTTAGGCCATCGCTTCACAAGGAGCCAGTGCAGACAAAAAATTCATCTAATGCTATTTAAATATGAAGTGTCTGTATAAAAGGTGTTACGTTATTAAATTAGAGAGCTTGTTTTTTAATAAAAAGCTTGGTAGGTCAGGTCAATAAGTTCATGCCTTTTTTTTTCAGTGCCGGGTCCAAACAAAGAGAGTTTCAGTTCTGAGAGTTTCACCTGCCAGCTGCTAAGCGAGCATTCTTGCTGACCGCACAAGCCGGCATCCAGCCTACATCCAACCGCCTGCGTTGGTGGTATAGTGGTGAGCATAGCTGCCTTCCAAGCAGTTGACCCGGGTTCGATTCCCGGCCAACGCATTGCCTTTTGTATGGCCAACTCCTTCTGTAACTCGTGGCTGTAGCAAAACTTTTGTATGGGTCTTTGGGCAGCAGTAAAGGACTAGGTCTCCCCGTCGGGGAATCGAACCCCGGTCTTCCGCGTGACAGGCGGAGATACTGTCCACTATACTAACGAGGAGCTGCAGAGACAGGTAGTCCCCCCCGATCAGCGCGACTGCAGCTCGCTGCAAACAGCCTTCCCATTTTCAGGAACGGCCTCATGCGTCATTTTAGGCCATCGCTTCACAAGGAGCCAGTGCAGACAAAAAAATCATCTAATGCTATTTAAATATGAAGTGTCTGTATAAAAGGTGTTACGTTATTAAATTAGAGAGCTTGTTTTTTAATAAAAAGCTTGGTAGGTCAGGTCAATAAGTTCATGCCTTTTTTTTTCAGTGCCGGGTCCAAACAAAGAGAGTTTCAGGTCTGAGAGTTTCACCTGCCAGCTGCTAAGCGAGCATTCTTGCTGACCGCACAAGCCGGCATCCAGCCTACGTCCAACCGCCTGCGTTGGTGGTATAGTGGTGAGCATAGCTGCCTTCCAAGCAGTTGACCCGGGTTCGATTCCCGGCCAACGCATTGCCTTTTGTATGGCCAACTCCTTCTGTAACTCGTGGCTGTAGCAAAACTTTTGTATGGGTCTTTGGGCAGCAGTAAAGGACTAGGCCTCCCCGTCGGGGAATCGAACCCCGGTTTTCCGCGTGACAGGCGGAGATACTGTCCACTATACTAACGAGGAGCTGCAGAGACAGGTAGTCCCCCCCGATCAGCGCGACTGCAGCTTGCTGCAAACAGCCTTCCCATTTTCAGGAACGGCCTCATGCGTCATTTTAGGCCATCGCTTCACAAGGAGCCAGTGCAGACAAAAAAATCATCTAATGCTATTTAAATATGAAGTGTCTGTATAAAAGGTGTTACGTTATTAAATTAGAGAGCTTGTTTTTTAATAAAAAGCTTGGTAGGTCAGGTCAATAAGTTCATGCCTTTTTTTTTCAGTGCCGGGTCCAAACAAAGAGAGTTTCAGTTCTGAGAGTTTCACCTGCCAGCTGCTAAGCGAGCATTCTTGCTGACCGCACAAGCCGGCATCCAGCCTACGTCCAACCGCCTGCGTTGGTGGTATAGTGGTGAGCATAGCTGCCTTCCAAGCAGTTGACCCGGGTTCGATTCCCAGCCAACGCATTGCCTTTTGTATGGCCAACTCCTTCTGTAACTCGTGGCTGTAGCAAAACTTTTGTATGGGTCTTTGGGCAGCAGTAAAGGACTAGGTCTCCCCGTCGGGGAATCGAACCCCGGTCTTCCGCGTGACAGGCGGAGATACTGTCCACTATACTAACGAGGAGCTGCAGAGACAGGTAGTCCCCCCCGATCAGCGCGACTGCAGCTCGCTGCAAACAGCCTTCCCATTTTCAGGAACGGCCTCATGCGTCATTTTAGGCCATCGCTTCACAAGGAGCCAGTGCAGACAAAAAAATCATCTAATGCTATTTAAATATGAAGTGTCTGTATAAAAGGTGTTACGTTATTAAATTAGAGAGCTTGTTTTTTAATAAAAAGCTTGGTAGGTCAGGTCAATAAGTTCATGCCTTTTTTTTTCAGTGCCGGGTCCAAACAAAGAGAGTTTCAGTTCTGAGAGTTTCACCTGCCAGCTGCTAAGTGAACATTCTTGCTGACCGCACAAGCCGGCATCCAGCCTACATCCAACCGCCTGCGTTGGTGGTATAGTGGTGAGCATAGCTGCCTTCCAAGCAGTTGACCCGGGTTCGATTCCCGGCCAACGCATTGCCTTTTGTATGGCCAACTCCTTCTGTAACTCGTGGCTGTAGCAAAACTTTTGTATGGGTCTTTGGGCAGCAGTAAAGGACTAGGTCTCCCCGTCGGGGAATCGAACCCCGGTCTTCCGCGTGACAGGCGGAGATACTGTCCACTATACTAACGAGGAGCTGCAGAGACAGGTAGTCCCCCCCGATCAGCGCGACTGCAGCTCGCTGCAAACAGCCTTCCCATTTTCAGGAACGGCCTCATGCGTCATTTTAGGCCATCGCTTCACAAGGAGCCAGTGCAGACAAAAAAATCATCTAATGCTATTTAAATATGAAGTGTCTGTATAAAAGGTGTTACGTTATTAAATTAGAGAGCTTGTTTTTTAATAAAAAGCTTGGTAGGTCAGGTCAATAAGTTCATGCCTTTTTTTTTCAGTGCCGGGTCCAAACAAAGAGAGTTTCAGTTCTGAGAGTTTCACCTGCCAGCTGCTAAGCGAACATTCTTGCTGACCGCACAAGCCGGCATCCAGCCTACATCCAACTGCCTGCGTTGGTGGTATAGTGGTGAGCATAGCTGCCTTCCAAGCAGTTGACCCGGGTTCGATTCCCGGCCAACGCATTGCCTTTTGTATGGCCAACTCCTTCTGTAACTCGTGGCTGTAGCAAAACTTTTGTATGGGTCTTTGGGCAGCAGTAAAGGACTAGGTCTCCCCGTCGGGGAATCGAACCCCGGTCTTCCGCGTGACAGGCGGAGATACTGTCCACTATACTAACGAGGAGCTGCAGAGACAGGTAGTCCCCCCCAATCAGCGCGACTGTAGCTCGCTGCAAACAGCCTTCCCATTTTCAGGAACGGCCTCATGCGTCATTTTAGGCCATCGCTTCACAAGGAGCCAGTGCAGACAAAAAAATCATCTAATGCTATTTAAATATGAAGTGTCTGTATAAAAGGTGTTACGTTATTAAATTAGAGAGCTTGTTTTTTAATAAAAAGCTTGGTAGGTCAGGTCAATAAGTTCATGCCTTTTTTTTTCAGTGCCGGGTCCAAACAAAGAGAGTTTCAGTTCTGAGAGTTTCATCTGCCAGCTGCTAAGCGAGCATTCTTGCTGACCGCACAAGCCAGCATCCAGCCTACGTCCAACCGCCTGCGTTGGTGGTATAGTGGTGAGCATAGCTGCCTTCCAAGCAGTTGACCCGGGTTCGATTCCCGGCCAACGCATTGCCTTTTGTATGGCCAACTCCTTCTGTAACTCGTGGCTGTAGCAAAACTTTTGTATGGGTCTTTGGGCAGCAGTAAAGGACTAGGTCTCCCCGTCGGGGAATCGAACCCCGGTCTTCCGCGTGACAGGCGGAGATACTGTCCACTATACTAACGAGGAGCTGCAGAGACAGGTAGTCCCCCCCGATCAGCGCGACTGCAGCTCGCTGCAAACAGCCTTCCCATTTTCAGGAACGGCCTCATGCGTCATTTTAGGCCATCGCTTCACAAGGAGCCAGTGCAGACAAAAAAATCATCTAATGCTATTTAAATATGAAGTGTCTGTATAAAAGGTGTTACGTTATTAAATTAGAGAGCTTGTTTTTTAATAAAAAGCTTGGTAGGTCAGGTCAATAAGTTCATGCCTTTTTTTTTCAGTGCCGGGTCCAAACAAAGAGAGTTTCAGTTCTGAGAGTTTCACCTGCCAGCTGCTAATGTGTTGCGAGCATTCTTGCTGACCGCACAAGCCGGCATCCAGCCTACATCCAACCGCCTGCGTTGGTGGTATAGTGGTGAGCATAGCTGCCTTCCAAGCAGTTGACCCGGGTTCGATTCCCGGCCAACGCATTGCCTTTTGTATGGCCAACTCCTTCTGTAACTCGTGGCTGTAGCAAAACTTTTGTATGGGTCTTTGGGCAGCAGTAAAGGACTAGGTCTCCCCGTCGGGGAATCGAACCCCGGTCTTCCGCGTGACAGGCGGAGATACTGTCCACTATACTAACGAGGAGCTGCAGAGACAGGTAGTCCCCCCCGATCAGCGCGACTGCAGCTCGCTGCAAACAGCCTTCCCATTTTCAGGAACGGCCTCATGCGTCATTTTAGGCCATCGCTTCACAAGGAGCCAGTGCAGACAAAAAAATCATCTAATGCTATTTAAATATGAAGTGTCTGTATAAAAGGTGTTACGTTATTAAATTAGAGAGCTTGTTTTTTAATAAAAAGCTTGGTAGGTCAGGTCAATAAGTTCATGCCTTTTTTTTTCAGTGCCGGGTCCAAACAAAGAGAGTTTCAGTTCTGAGAGTTTCACCTGCCAGCTGCTAAGCGAGCATTCTTGCTGACCGCACAAGCCGGCATCCAGCCTACATCCAACCGCCTGCGTTGGTGGTATAGTGGTGAGCATAGCTGCCTTCCAAGCAGTTGACCCGGGTTCGATTCCCGGCCAACGCATTGCCTTTTGTATGGCCAACTCCTTCTGTAACTCGTGGCTGTAGCAAAACTTTTGTATGGGTCTTTGGGCAGCAGTAAAGGACTAGGTCTCCCCGTCGGGGAATCGAACCCCGGTCTTCCGCGTGACAGGCGGAGATACTGTCCACTATACTAACGAGGAGCTGCAGAGACAGGTAGTCCCCCCCGATCAGCGCGACTGCAGCTCGCTGCAAACAGCCTTCCCATTTTCAGGAACGGCCTCATGCGTCATTTTAGGCCATCGCTTCACAAGGAGCCAGTGCAGACAAAAAATTCATCTAATGCTATTTAAATATGAAGTGTCTGTATAAAAGGTGTTGCGTTATTAAATTAGAGAGCTTGTTTTTTAATAAAAAGCTTGGTAGGTCAGGTCAATAAGTTCATGCCTTTTTTTTTCAGTGCCGGGTCCAAACAAAGAGAGTTTCAGTTCTGAGAGTTTCACCTGCCAGCTGCTAATGTGTTGCGAGCATTCTTGCTGACCGCACAAGCCGGCATCCAGCCTACGTCCAACCGCCTGCGTTGGTGGTATAGTGGTGAGCATAGCTGCCTTCCAAGCAGTTGACCCGGGTTCGATTCCCGGCCAACGCATTGCCTTTTGTATGGCCAACTCCTTCTGTAACTCGTGGCTGTAGCAAAACTTTTGTATGGGTCTTTGGGCAGCAGTAAAGGACTAGGTCTCCCCGTCGGGGAATCGAACCCCGGTCTTCCGCGTGACAGGCGGAGATACTGTCCACTATACTAACGAGGAGCTGCAGAGACAGGTAGTCCCCCCCGATCAGCGCGACTGCAGCTCGCTGCAAACAGCCTTCCCATTTTCAGGAACGGCCTCATGCGTCATTTTAGGCCATCGCTTCACAAGGAGCCAGTGCAGACAAAAAAATCATCTAATGCTATTTAAATATGAAGTGTCTGTATAAAAGGTGTTACGTTATTAAATTAGAGAGCTTGTTTTTTAATAAAAAGCTTGGTAGGTCAGGTCAATAAGTTCATGCCTTTTTTTTCAGTGCCGGGTCCAAACAAAGAGAGTTTCAGTTCTGAGAGTTTCACCTGCCAGCTGCTAAGCGAGCATTCTTGCTGACCGCACAAGCCGGCATCCAGCCTACGTCCAACCGCCTGCGTTGGTGGTATAGTGGTGAGCATAGCTGCCTTCCAAGCAGTTGACCCGGGTTCGATTCCCGGCCAACGCATTGCCTTTTGTATGGCCAACTCCTTCTGTAACTCGTGGCTGTAGCAAAACTTTTGTATGGGTCTTTGGGCAGCAGTAAAGGACTAGGTCTCCCCGTCGGAGAATCGAACCCCGGTCTTCCGTGTGACAGGCGGAGATACTGTCCACTATACTAACGAGGAGCTGCAGAGACAGGTAGTCCCCCCCGATCAGCGCGACTGCAGCTCGCTGCAAACAGCCTTCCCATTTTCAGGAACGGCCTCATGCGTCATTTTAGGCCATCGCTTCACAAGGAGCCAGTGCAGACAAAAAAATCATCTAATGCTATTTAAATATGAAGTGTCTGTATAAAAGGTGTTACGTTATTAAATTAGAGAGCTTGTTTTTTAATAAAAAGCTTGGTAGGTCAGGTCAATAAGTTCATGCCTTTTTTTTTCAGTGCCGGGTCCAAACAAAGAGAGTTTCAGTTCTGAGAGTTTCACCTGCCAGCTGCTAAGCGAGCATTCTTGCTGACCGCACAAGCCGGCATCCAGCCTACGTCCAACCGCCTGCGTTGGTGGTATAGTGGTGAGCATAGCTGCCTTCCAAGCAGTTGACCCGGGTTCGATTCCCGGCCAACGCATTGCCTTTTGTATGGCCAACTCCTTCTGTAACTCGTGGCTGTAGCAAAACTTTTGTATGGGTCTTTGGGCAGCAGTAAAGGACTAGGTCTCCCCGTCGGGGAATCGAACCCCGGTCTTCCGCGTGACAGGCGGAGATACTGTCCACTATACTAACGAGGAGCTGCAGAGACAGGTAGTCCCCCCCGATCAGCGCGACTGCAGCTCGCTGCAAACAGCCTTCCCATTTTCAGGAACGGCCTCATGCGTCATTTTAGGCCATCGCTTCACAAGGAGCCAGTGCAGACAAAAAAATCATCTAATGCTATTTAAATATGAAGTGTCTGTATAAAAGGTGTTACGTTATTAAATTAGAGAGCTTGTTTTTTAATAAAAAGCTTGGTAGGTCAGGTCAATAAGTTCATGCCTTTTTTTTCAGTGCCGGGTCCAAACAAAGAGAGTTTCAGTTCTGAGAGTTTCACCTGCCAGCTGCTAAGCGAGCATTCTTGCTGACCGCACAAGCCGGCATCCAGCCTACGTCCAACCGCCTGCGTTGGTGGTATAGTGGTGAGCATAGCTGCCTTCCAAGCAGTTGACCCAGGTTCGATTCCCGGCCAACGCATTGCCTTTTGTATGGCCAACTCCTTCTGTAACTCGTGGCTGTAGCAAAACTTTTGTATGGGTCTTTGGGCAGCAGTAAAGGACTAGGTCTCCCCGTCGGGGAATCGAACCCCGGTCTTCCGCGTGACAGGCGGAGATACTGTCCACTATACTAACGAGGAGCTGCAGAGACAGGTAGTCCCCCCCAATCAGCGCGACTGTAGCTCGCTGCAAACAGCCTTCCCATTTTCAGGAACGGCCTCATGCGTCATTTTAGGCCATCGCTTCACAAGGAGCCAGTGCAGACAAAAAAATCATCTAATGCTATTTAAATATGAAGTGTCTGTATAAAAGGTGTTACGTTATTAAATTAGAGAGCTTGTTTTTTAATAAAAAGCTTGGTAGGTCAGGTCAATAAGTTCATGCCTTTTTTTTTCAGTGCCGGGTCCAAACAAAGAGAGTTTCAGTTCTGAGAGTTTCATCTGCCAGCTGCTAAGCGAGCATTCTTGCTGACCGCACAAGCCAGCATCCAGCCTACGTCCAACCGCC
Organism: Rutilus rutilus; assembly: GCF_951802725.1. Classification (NCBI taxonomy): domain Eukaryota; kingdom Metazoa; phylum Chordata; class Actinopteri; order Cypriniformes; family Leuciscidae; genus Rutilus; species Rutilus rutilus. Next base: position 25,567,506 of record NC_140212.1, on the reverse strand, counting down.
TGCGTTGGTGGTATAGTGGTGAGCATAGCTGCCTTCCACGCGGTGGCCAGCCGTAAGTAGGTGTAGAGCGCTGCTAGCCAATAGGAACGGAGGAAATTCCAGGGAGGCGGGCCAGAAATAAAACACCAAATTAGAGGTTCGATTCCCGTCTCGGCCACAAATACCATAAAATTAATTGGTAATAATTTTTACATCTAGATACACTTTAGGTACGATTAACATATAATAAAAGAACTTTGTGCACAAAAATAAAATAAAACTTGTAATATTTGTTATTGTGTAGGATGTAAAAGATGTGCAATTAACTTAATAAACCTTTACATTATAATAAAGGTATAGTTATCTTTAATATAGAAAACATTTGAATTTGAATAATTGAAAAGAACATTTTGATAATGTTTTAGACCTTTATTTGAGATATTCACATTATATTTGAATAACTATGTACAGAAATCCAATATATATGAAATATAACCAATAAACACCAAATAGAGATTTTCATTTTATTTATAGTACAGATATATACATATATATTTGGTATTTTAGTAAACAAATGGAAATAAATTGAACAATTTAAAATAATAGATTAAACAACAACAATGATAATAAAATCTAAAGTTGGTGAGAACAGGAAAAAACAAGAAAAAATATTTTAAATTAAATAATTATGTGCAGAGTTTAACAGTAACAGTAATTAACATTAACAAGATAAAATAACAATGGAAGTCAATAAATTAACTTAAAAAAAACACTAAAATACAATGCTATACAATAAAATACAAAACTTTTGGTATATTAATGAACAAATGGAAATAAATGAAATATTTAAAATATATATATTAAAAGTGCAGTAATATGTTTATACATATATGCATACCACTGTGCAAGGAATGTCTTTGTGTTATAAAACAGTATTTGAGGTCTGGGCATGTCATTTGCTAGTGAAGTAATTTTTTCTTTTCCCCAATCCACCTCTGCTTCTCAGCCTCATAGAATGGAGACTGCTGAAAGTCTCTCCATGACATTTCTGCACTCATTCCCTGAGCCTGATAAGGGGAAAACACTTTAGCAGGACAGTAAATGTATTTGCCTGCCACTCCAGGGAAACCAGTGTGAATATGAGGACTGTTGGGTCCTTGTTTCAGTGGCAGGTGGCAGAATCTGCACAGACGACCAGACGGATGCTCCACCACTGATTTCCTCTTGCTTCTCTCCTCAGTCACCCTCTTCGTTTCTCCCCCTCTCTGCCTAGAGGCCTCCAGTTCCCGCTGACAAAAAGGAGTCTCTGCAAAGTCTTCAAAAGGCATTCTGGGGTTGGTCAGGCCCTCTGCTGAATATGTCAAATACTTTCTTGGAGCAGTAGAAGTATTTAACATCACCACCTTGATAAAAGAAGTGTATTGAGGTGCCATCACCCATGTATCGAGACTTAGGCTGACCACAGGCTAAACAGGATCTAGTGTGCTTTTTTGCAGCATATGCTGTTGTTGTTGTTGTTGCTGCTGAACTGCCTGCTGCTTCTCCATAATGTCCTTCACCATCTTCTCAAGCGCTGCCTGGTCCAGAGAGCCTCAGGAACAGTCTTTGCGGGTGGATTGACTGGGGCAGGTGGTAGTACTGTCACTGGGACACTGATGGTTTCACTGCCTGAGTGCAGACGCTGCCAGAACTGCTGTGTCTCCAGGAGCTTTTCTGGGCTGGTGTTAAGTGAAGTTAGTGTTTAGTGTTTAGAACATTAGTGTTCTTGTTTTTAGCAAGGTGTTTTATGTACCTGCTTATGTGCTGCTGTGTGGTTGAGTGCAGAAGGCTGTTGGGGTCAGTGCAGGCACCCTGTAACATGTTCAGCATCCACCTTTGTAAGAAGGTCCTTGCTCCCGTGGTGCTTGGCCAGCAAGCCATCAATGACATTTCTCATTGGATCTGTCCATCTGTTATGGTCCAACACAAAGACTCAACCCTGTCTTAATGGGTCCAGTCCGAGCAGCGCAGGGAGAAGCTGCTATGGGCAGTGGGGGTGTGCTTGGCAGTTCTAAAAGAGATTCACAAAATTATTAAATGAAGTATTTCTGTTTTGTGTGCATAGATTAGACAGACAGATTACACACATTGATGATGTATGAATAATACATTAATTGCCTGCATCTAAACGAAAACTCCTCAGATGTGTGTTCCTTCACTGTCACAGCACTCGGAGTAGAAAAACAGTGAAAAATCACAGTCTGGATCAGCAGCATGAAGGGTCTCAGCAGAAGAGGAGTCCTCTAAGCATTTCTGAAATTGAGCAAAATGAGTGTAATATGCGAGCGAGAATTATAAAGTACTTCACAACAGAACGAGCATTCAACTTCTCTTTGAGGTGTTGACTTGTCCTGCAGTGAAGGGTTGTCTTTAATTCTTCTTGCGTCTTCTGATGGGTCCCGGTGTAAATGGCCTGATGTTCCTTTCCTGAAAGACACTTTGACTTTCCCGGGAAAAAACACTGTTTTCTTCATGATGCTTTTCTGAAATCATAATGTATTTATTAGCGTCTCAGCATAAGCATGAAAATACTTAAAGTGAAAAAGACTAAAGCATCAGTGATATATATAAACATTTATTTTAAATTGCCATAATATTCCATAATATTACTGTTTCTTAAATGAATGAATGCAGCCTTAAAGCACAAGAGACTTAAAAAAAAGTAAAGTAGTGTTTAAAAAATTTGCGTTATTTAATATTCATTATTTAAATTGCTTAATATATGTATAATACATATTTAATATAAAAATATATATGTATAAATGTATATATAAAAAGTTTTAACAAGTTTAACAAATTAAATTTTTTAAATTTTACCATTAAATTGCACACACACACACACACACACACACACACACACACACACACACACATATATATATATATATATATATATATATATATAGTAATTTAAATGTAATATATATGTGTGTGTGTGTGATATTAATTACATTATAAGAGGACCAAACCTGCAGAAATTAAAGATGAATGAATACATATGTTAAATAAATAAAAAGATAAATAAATGTGATAATAATAGGAAAATAAATAAAGGAGGAATAAACGACTTGATAAAATAAAAAAATATTTATTTTTAATAAAATTCATTTTTGTATTTTTATTTATTTATTTATTTTCTGCTTTTATACATTTGTACATAAAAATATTTATTTGTTAATTCATTTTTATATTTGGTAAGCAAGACCAACCCACCTAATTATCATGCACGGCAAAGAAATGTAAGAATAAATATAAAAAGTAAATCAAATTGAAATAAATAAAGGTTAAAATAAATAAATCTGGAAATAAATACATATTGGAATAAATAAATATAAATATGAATGAATACATAAATAAATATAAAAAGAAAAAAATAAATAAAATTAAAAAGAATAAAAAAACCCATTAAAATATAAAAGCAAAAATGCGTTTATTCCCTTAATTTATTTTCCTATTATCACATTTATTTATCTATGTATTCATTCATTCTTAATGTCTGTAGGTTTGATCCTCCATTACATCTTACAGCACTGTGAACATATTTTAAACATTGTATTCAAGTAACCTACATAGTAAGATATCAATGATGAAACATTCACCTTAACAAACAAAGATAACAGCTGTATTTATAACGAGAAGTTTGGTTTACTGTTTCTTAACATCACAAACCATTCAATACAATTAACAATAGGATTACATGATAATACATGCAATTTAAATGATAAAATATATGAATAATAATGTATATGCGGTCACCTGAGGTAAAATCTGTCTGCAGGTAGTTTAGACAGTAACAAAACAAAACAAGTTTGCTGACAAGTCCGGTAAACAAATCTCTCGAATGCGAATGATTGATAGATGACAGACACTACGCTTTTTAAATTCCCCGCCACGGAAAAAGCGAAACAGCGCCAGGAAGTCTATGTGTGGCCAAAAGTATATTGCATCCGTAGTGTTAAGCACTACCATAGAGAATGAATGAGAAAAGTTAAGGGAAGTTAAGCTTACCCATATTCGGCTCCCGCGCGGTTGACCCGGGTTCGATTCCCGGCCAACGCATTGCCTTTTGTATGGCCAACTCCTTCTGTAACTCGTGGCTGTAGCAAAACTTTTGTATGGGTCTTTGGGCAGCAGTAAAGGACTAGGTCTCCCCGTCGGGGAATCGAACCCCGGTCTTCCGCGTGACAGGCGGAGATACTGTCCACTATACTAACGAGGAGCTGCAGAGACAGGTAGTCCCCCCCGATCAGCGCGACTGCAGCTCGCTGCAAACAGCCTTCCCATTTTCAGGAACGGCCTCATGCGTCATTTTAGGCCATCGCTTCACAAGGAGCCAGTGCAGACAAAAAAATCATCTAATGCTATTTAAATATGAAGTGTCTGTATAAAAGGTGTTACGTTATTAAATTAGAGAGCTTGTTTTTTAATAAAAAGCTTGGTAGGTCAGGTCAATAAGTTCATGCCTTTTTTTTTCAGTGCCGGGTCCAAACAAAGAGAGTTTCAGTTCTGAGAGTTTCACCTGCCAGCTGCTAATGTGTTGCGAGCATTCTTGCTGACCGCACAAGCCGGCATCCAGCCTACATCCAACCGCCTGCGTTGGTGGTATAGTGGTGAGCATAGCTGCCTTCCAAGCAGTTGACCCGGGTTCGATTCCCGGCCAACGCATTGCCTTTTGTATGGCCAACTCCTTCTGTAACTCGTGGCTGTAGCAAAACTTTTGTATGGGTCTTTGGGCAGCAGTAAAGGACTAGGTCTCCCCGTCGGGGAATCGAACCCCGGTCTTCCGCGTGACAGGCGGAGATACTGTCCACTATACTAACGAGGAGCTGCAGAGACAGGTAGTCCCCCCCGATCAGCGCGACTGCAGCTCGCTGCAAACAGCCTTCCCATTTTCAGGAACGGCCTCATGCGTCATTTTAGGCCATCGCTTCACAAGGAGCCAGTGCAGACAAAAAAATCATCTAATGCTATTTAAATATGAAGTGTCTGTATAAAAGGTGTTACGTTATTAAATTAGAGAGCTTGTTTTTTAATAAAAAGCTTGGTAGGTCAGGTCAATAAGTTCATGCCTTTTTTTTTCAGTGCCGGGTCCAAACAAAGAGAGTTTCAGTTCTGAGAGTTTCACCTGCCAGCTGCTAAGCGAGCATTCTTGCTGACCGCACAAGCCGGCATCCAGCCTACATCCAACCGCCTGCGTTGGTGGTATAGTGGTGAGCATAGCTGCCTTCCAAGCAGTTGACCCGGGTTCGATTCCCGGCCAACGCATTGCCTTTTGTATGGCCAACTCCTTCTGTAACTCGTGGCTGTAGCAAAACTTTTGTATGGGTCTTTGGGCAGCAGTAAAGGACTAGGTCTCCCCGTCGGGGAATCGAACCCCGGTCTTCCGCGTGACAGGCGGAGATACTGTCCACTATACTAACGAGGAGCTGCAGAGACAGGTAGTCCCCCCCGATCAGCGCGACTGCAGCTCGCTGCAAACAGCCTTCCCATTTTCAGGAACGGCCTCATGCGTCATTTTAGGCCATCGCTTCACAAGGAGCCAGTGCAGACAAAAAATTCATCTAATGCTATTTAAATATGAAGTGTCTGTATAAAAGGTGTTGCGTTATTAAATTAGAGAGCTTGTTTTTTAATAAAAAGCTTGGTAGGTCAGGTCAATAAGTTCATGCCTTTTTTTTTCAGTGCCGGGTCCAAACAAAGAGAGTTTCAGTTCTGAGAGTTTCACCTGCCAGCTGCTAATGTGTTGCGAGCATTCTTGCTGACCGCACAAGCCGGCATCCAGCCTACGTCCAACCGCCTGCGTTGGTGGTATAGTGGTGAGCATAGCTGCCTTCCAAGCAGTTGACCCGGGTTCGATTCCCGGCCAACGCATTGCCTTTTGTATGGCCAACTCCTTCTGTAACTCGTGGCTGTAGCAAAACTTTTGTATGGGTCTTTGGGCAGCAGTAAAGGACTAGGTCTCCCCGTCGGGGAATCGAACCCCGGTCTTCCGCGTGACAGGCGGAGATACTGTCCACTATACTAACGAGGAGCTGCAGAGACAGGTAGTCCCCCCCGATCAGCGCGACTGCAGCTCGCTGCAAACAGCCTTCCCATTTTCAGGAACGGCCTCATGCGTCATTTTAGGCCATCGCTTCACAAGGAGCCAGTGCAGACAAAAAAATCATCTAATGCTATTTAAATATGAAGTGTCTGTATAAAAGGTGTTACGTTATTAAATTAGAGAGCTTGTTTTTTAATAAAAAGCTTGGTAGGTCAGGTCAATAAGTTCATGCCTTTTTTTTTCAGTGCCGGGTCCAAACAAAGAGAGTTTCAGTTCTGAGAGTTTCACCTGCCAGCTGCTAAGCGAGCATTCTTGCTGACCGCACAAGCCGGCATCCAGCCTACGTCCAACCGCCTGCGTTGGTGGTATAGTGGTGAGCATAGCTGCCTTCCGAGCAGTTGACCCGGGTTCGATTCCCGGCCAACGCATTGCCTTTTGTATGGCCAACTCCTTCTGTAACTCGTGGCTGTAGCAAAACTTTTGTATGGGTCTTTGGGCAGCAGTAAAGGACTAGGTCTCCCCGTCGGGGAATCGAACCCCGGTCTTCCGCGTGACAGGCGGAGATACTGTCCACTATACTAACGAGGAGCTGCAGAGACAGGTAGTCCCCCCCGATCAGCGCGACTGCAGCTCGCTGCAAACAGCCTTCCCATTTTCAGGAACGGCCTCATGCGTCATTTTAGGCCATCGCTTCACAAGGAGCCAGTGCAGACAAAAAAATCATCTAATGCTATTTAAATATGAAGTGTCTGTATAAAAGGTGTTACGTTATTAAATTAGAGAGCTTGTTTTTTAATAAAAAGCTTGGTAGGTCAGGTCAATAAGTTCATGCCTTTTTTTTTCAGTGCCGGGTCCAAACAAAGAGAGTTTCAGTTCTGAGAGTTTCACCTGCCAGCTGCTAAGCGAGCATTCTTGCTGACCGCACAAGCCGGCATCCAGCCTACGTCCAACCGCCTGCGTTGGTGGTATAGTGGTGAGCATAGCTGCCTTCCAAGCAGTTGACCCGGGTTCGATTCCCGGCCAACGCATTGCCTTTTGTATGGCCAACTCCTTCTGTAACTCGTGGCTGTAGCAAAACTTTTGTATGGGTCTTTGGGCAGCAGTAAAGGACTAGGTCTCCCCGTCGGGGAATCGAACCCCGGTCTTCCGCGTGACAGGCGGAGATACTGTCCACTATACTAACGAGGAGCTGCAGAGACAGGTAGTCCCCCCCGATCAGCGCGACTGCAGCTCGCTGCAAACAGCCTTCCCATTTTCAGGAACGGCCTCATGCGTCATTTTAGGCCATCGCTTCACAAGGAGCCAGTGCAGACAAAAAAATCATCTAATGCTATTTAAATATGAAGTGTCTGTATAAAAGGTGTTACGTTATTAAATTAGAGAGCTTGTTTTTTAATAAAAAGCTTGGTAGGTCAGGTCAATAAGTTCATGCCTTTTTTTTTCAGTGCCGGGTCCAAACAAAGAGAGTTTCAGTTCTGAGAGTTTCACCTGCCAGCTGCTAAGCGAGCATTCTTGCTGACCGCACAAGCCGGCATCCAGCCTACGTCCAACCGCCTGCGTTGGTGGTATAGTGGTGAGCATAGCTGCCTTCCAAGCAGTTGACCCGGGTTCGATTCCCGGCCAACGCATTGCCTTTTGTATGGCCAACTCCTTCTGTAACTCGTGGCTGTAGCAAAACTTTTGTATGGGTCTTTGGGCAGCAGTAAAGGACTAGGTCTCCCCGTCGGGGAATCGAACCCCGGTCTTCCGCGTGACAGGCGGAGATACTGTCCACTATACTAACGAGGAGCTGCAGAGACAGGTAGTCCCCCCCGATCAGCGCGACTGCAGCTCGCTGCAAACAGCCTTCCCATTTTCAGGAACGGCCTCATGCGTCATTTTAGGCCATCGCTTCACAAGGAGCCAGTGCAGACAAAAAAATCATCTAATGCTATTTAAATATGAAGTGTCTGTATAAAAGGTGTTACGTTATTAAATTAGAGAGCTTGTTTTTTAATAAAAAGCTTGGTAGGTCAGGTCAATAAGTTCATGCCTTTTTTTTTCAGTGCCGGGTCCAAACAAAGAGAGTTTCAGTTCTGAGAGTTTCACCTGCCAGCTGCTAAGCGAGCATTCTTGCTGACCGCACAAGCCGGCATCCAGCCTACATCCAACCGCCTGCGTTGGTGGTATAGTGGTGAGCATAGCTGCCTTCCAAGCAGTTGACCCGGGTTCGATTCCCGGCCAACGCATTGCCTTTTGTATGGCCAACTCCTTCTGTAACTCGTGGCTGTAGCAAAACTTTTGTATGGGTCTTTGGGCAGCAGTAAAGGACTAGGTCTCCCCGTCGGGGAATCGAACCCCGGTCTTCCGCGTGACAGGCGGAGATACTGTCCACTATACTAACGAGGAGCTGCAGAGACAGGTAGTCCCCCCCGATCAGCGCGACTGCAGCTCGCTGCAAACAGCCTTCCCATTTTCAGGAACGGCCTCATGCGTCATTTTAGGCCATCGCTTCACAAGGAGCCAGTGCAGACAAAAAAATCATCTAATGCTATTTAAATATGAAGTGTCTGTATAAAAGGTGTTACGTTATTAAATTAGAGAGCTTGTTTTTTAATAAAAAGCTTGGTAGGTCAGGTCAATAAGTTCATGCCTTTTTTTTTCAGTGCCGGGTCCAAACAAAGAGAGTTTCAGTTCTGAGAGTTTCACCTGCCAGCTGCTAAGCGAGCATTCTTGCTGACCGCACAAGCCGGCATCCAGCCTACATCCAACCGCCTGCGTTGGTGGTATAGTGGTGAGCATAGCTGCCTTCCAAGCAGTTGACCCGGGTTCGATTCCCGGCCAACGCATTGCCTTTTGTATGGCCAACTCCTTCTGTAACTCGTGGCTGTAGCAAAACTTTTGTATGGGTCTTTGGGCAGCAGTAAAGGACTAGGTCTCCCCGTCGGGGAATCGAACCCCGGTCATCCGCGTGACAGGCGGAGATACTGTCCACTATACTAATGAGGAGCTGCAGAGACAGGTAGTCCCCCCCGATCAGCGCGACTGCAGCTCGCTGCAAACAGCCTTCCCATTTTCAGGAACGGCCTCATGCGTCATTTTAGGCCATCGCTTCACAAGGAGCCAGTGCAGACAAAAAAATCATCTAATGCTATTTAAATATGAAGTGTCTGTATAAAAGGTGTTACGTTATTAAATTAGAGAGCTTGTTTTTTAATAAAAAGCTTGGTAGGTCAGGTCAATAAGTTCATGCCTTTTTTTTTCAGTGCCGGGTCCAAACAAAGAGAGTTTCAGTTCTGAGAGTTTCACCTGCCAGCTGCTAAGCGAGCATTCTTGCTGACCGCACAAGCCGGCATCCAGCCTACGTCCAACCGCCTGCGTTGGTGGTATAGTGGTGAGCATAGCTGCCTTCCAAGCAGTTGACCCGGGTTCGATTCCCGTCCAACGCATTGCCTTTTGTATGGCCAACTCCTTCTGTAACTCGTGGCTGTAGCAAAACTTTTGTATGGGTCTTTGGGCAGCAGTAAAGGACTAGGTCTCCCCGTCGGGGAATCGAACCCCGGTCTTCCGCGTGACAGGCGGAGATACTGTCCACTATACTAACGAGGAGCTGCAGAGACAGGTAGTCCCCCCCGATCAGCGCGACTGCAGCTCGCTGCAAACAGCCTTCCCATTTTCAGGAACGGCCTCATGCGTCATTTTAGGCCATCGCTTCACAAGGAGCCAGTGCAGACAAAAAAATCATCTAATGCTATTTAAATATGAAGTGTCTGTATAAAAGGTGTTACGTTATTAAATTAGAGAGCTTGTTTTTTAAGGCGAGACACGGCAGGCAAAAACATCGATTTTTCATGCAGTGGTCAGTTTTGAGATTTTGGCCGAGTTTACTCCTTCAATATGTATTCTTTCAAGCTGCTATAAAGAAAACGCTGAAAATATACATTACGATGTTTATTTTATTACATTTTGTTTACTTGCGGCAGTAAGTTTCTCCCGAATTTACCAGGAAGTTAGTATTCCAACGCGACATGCCGAGCTCCGTCTGTTCACTGAAGTCTGTCATGTCCGGGATCGCTGTAAAGCTCTGAGTCTCATGCACAACGCTATGTAAGCCAAATATGGGCATTTCCTTTCTATCAGTAACCAATCGTGAATGTCCAAAGGGGGATTTAAAGCTAACGACGAAATCTCATTTAGAACTATTAAATCTTTAACTGCCGTTTTCTCAAAATAATTTTTTTGCGTTTTTTTGTCATTCTCCAGTAGAAACATCTCAGCCTATGTAGCACCTATGTACACCAAACTTTCCAGTTATACACTTAGCAGTATTCTGAAGATCTGTTCAGAGGGATTTGTTAATAAATCATTCCTGGCCTGATTTATGTGACATTTTAATTTAAAAAAAATGGTGAAAATCGATATTTTAAGGCTATGGACAGTATATTTTGATTTCCTAGTTAATGAAAGCATATATCCTGAAATCCCTCTGAACATCTTTTTTCATCTTGTGTGTAATCAAAATGAAAAAATAATTTTGCTTCTAGCTTTATCATATTTTCAGATAAATCTACTGAAAAAATATGCAAAATTGCATATATTTAATGAGATAATACCTAATTTGCATAATTAAACATACAAATTTCAAAAACTTGTAAAACATTTTTTTTATGAACTTGTGTAAGTAATGAACTGAGGAAGTTTCATGGTGATATCTATTATTTTAAAATTTTCCCCTATTCACCTGTAGTGTCTCGCCTTAATAAAAAGCTTGGTAGGTCAGGTCAATAAGTTCATGCCTTTTTTTTTCAGTGCCGGGTCCAAACAAAGAGAGTTTCAGTTCTGAGAGTTTCACCTGCCAGCTGCTAAGCGAGCATTCTTGCTGACCGCACAAGCCGGCATCCAGCCTACGTCCAACCGCCTGCGTTGGTGGTATAGTGGTGAGCATAGCTGCCTTCCAGGCAGTTGACCCGGGTTCGATTCCCGGCCAACGCATTGCCTTTTGTATGGCCAACTCCTTCTGTAACTCGTGGCTGTAGCAAAACTTTTGTATGGGTCTTTGGGCAGCAGTAAAGGACTAGGTCTCCCCGTCGGGGAATCGAACCCCGGTCTTCCGCGTGACAGGCGGAGATACTGTCCACTATACTAACGAGGAGCTGCAGAGACAGGTAGTCCCCCCCGATCAGCGCGACTGCAGCTCGCTGCAAACAGCCTTCCCATTTTCAGGAACGGCCTCATGCGTCATTTTAGGCCATCGCTTCACAAGGAGCCAGTGCAGACAAAAAAATCATCTAATGCTATTTAAATATGAAGTGTCTGTATAAAAGGTGTTACGTTATTAAATTAGAGAGCTTGTTTTTTAATAAAAAGCTTGGTAGGTCAGGTCAATAAGTTCATGCCTTTTTTTTTCAGTGCCGGGTCCAAACAAAGAGAGTTTCAGTTCTGAGAGTTTCACCTGCCAGCTGCTAAGCGAGCATTCTTGCTGACCGCACAAGCCGGCATCCAGCCTACGTCCAACCGCCTGCGTTGGTGGTATAGTGGTGAGCATAGCTGCCTTCCAAGCAGTTGACCCGGGTTCGATTCCCGGCCAACGCATTGCCTTTTGTATGGCCAACTCCTTCTGTAACTCGTGGCTGTAGCAAAACTTTTGTATGGGTCTTTGGGCAGCAGTAAAGGACTAGGTCTCCCCGTCGGGGAATCGAACCCCGGTCTTCCGCGTGACAGGCGGAGATACTGTCCACTATACTAACGAGGAGCTGCAGAGACAGGTAGTCCCCCCCGATCAGCTCGCTGCAAACAGCCTTCCCATTTTCAGGAACGGCCTCATGCGTCATTTTAGGCCATCGCTTCACAAGGAGCCAGTGCAGACAAAAAAATCATCTAATGCTATTTAAATATGAAGTGTCTGTATAAAAGGTGTTACGTTATTAAATTAGAGAGCTTGTTTTTTAATAAAAAGCTTGGTAGGTCAGGTCAATAAGTTCATGCCTTTTTTTTTCAGTGCCGGGTCCAAACAAAGAGAGTTTCAGTTCTGAGAGTTTCACCTGCCAGCTGCTAAGCGAGCATTCTTGCTGACCGCACAAGCCGGCATCCAGCCTACGTCCAACCGCCTGCGTTGGTGGTATAGTGGTGAGCATAGCTGCCTTCCAAGCAGTTGACCCGGGTTCGATTCCCGGCCAACGCATTGCCTTTTGTATGGCCAACTCCTTCTGTAACTCGTGGCTGTAGCAAAACTTTTGTATGGGTCTTTGGGCAGCAGTAAAGGACTAGGTCTCCCCGTCGGGGAATCGAACCCCGGTCTTCCGCGTGACAGGCGGAGATACTGTCCACTATACTAACGAGGAGCTGCAGAGACAGGTAGTCCCCCCCGATCAGCGCGACTGCAGCTCGCTGCAAACAGCCTTCCCATTTTCAGGAACGGCCTCATGCGTCATTTTAGGCCATCGCTTCACAAGGAGCCAGTGCAGACAAAAAAATCATCTAATGCTATTTAAATATGAAGTGTCTGTATAAAAGGTGTTACGTTATTAAATTAGAGAGCTTGTTTTTTAATAAAAAGCTTGGTAGGTCAGGTCAATAAGTTCATGCCTTTTTTTTTCAGTGCCGGGTCCAAACAAAGAGAGTTTCAGTTCTGAGAGTTTCACCTGCCAGCTGCTAAGCGAGCATTCTTGCTGACCGCACAAGCCGGCATCCAGCCTGCGTCCAACCGCCTGCGTTGGTGGTATAGTGGTGAGCATAGCTGCCTTCCAAGCAGTTGACCAGGGTTCGATTCCCGGCCAACGCATTGCCTTTTGTATGGCCAACTCCTTCTGTAACTCGTGGCTGTAGCAAAACTTTTGTATGGGTCTTTGGGCAGCAGTAAAGGACTAGGTCTCCCCGTCGGGGAATCGAACCCCGGTCTTCCGCGTGACAGGCGGAGATACTGTCCACTATACTAACGAGGAGCTGCAGAGACAGGTAGTCCCCCCCGATCAGCGCGACTGCAGCTCGCTGCAAACAGCCTTCCCATTTTCAGGAACGGCCTCATGCGTCATTTTAGGCCATCGCTTCACAAGGAGCCAGTGCAGACAAAAAAATCATCTAATGCTATTTAAATATGAAGTGTCTGTATAAAAGGTGTTACGTTATTAAATTAGAGAGCTTGTTTTTTAATAAAAAGCTTGGTAGGTCAGGTCAATAAGTTCATGCCTTTTTTTTTCAGTGCCGGGTCCAAACAAAGAGAGTTTCAGTTCTGAGAGTTTCACCTGCCAGCTGCTAAGCGAGCATTCTTGCTGACCGCACAAGCCGGCATCCAGCCTACGTCCAACCGCCTGCGTTGGTGGTATAGTGGTGAGCATAGCTGCCTTCCAAGCAGTTGACCCGGGTTCGATTCCCGGCCAACGCATTGCCTTTTGTATGGCCAACTCCTTCTGTAACTCGTGGCTGTAGCAAAACTTTTGTATGGGTCTTTGGGCAGCAGTAAAGGACTAGGTCTCCCCGTCGGGGAATCGAACCCCGGTCTTCCGCGTGACAGGCGGAGATACTGTCCACTATACTAACGAGGAGCTGCAGAGACAGGTAGTCCCCCCCGATCAGCGCGACTGCAGCTCGCTGCAAACAGCCTTCCCATTTTCAGGAACGGCCTCATGCGTCATTTTAGGCCATCGCTTCACAAGGAGCCAGTGCAGACAAAAAAATCATCTAATGCTATTTAAATATGAAGTGTCTGTATAAAAGGTGTTACGTTATAAAATTAGAGAGCTTGTTTTTTAATAAAAAGCTTGGTAGGTCAGGTCAATAAGTTCATGCCTTTTTTTTTCAGTGCCGGGTCCAAATAAAGAGAGTTTCAGTTCTGAGAGTTTCACCTGCCAGCTGCTAAGCGAGCATTCTTGCTGACCGCACAAGCCGGCATCCAGCCTACATCCAACCGCCTGCGTTGGTGGTATAGTGGTGAGCATAGCTGCCTTCCAAGCAGTTGACCCGGGTTCGATTCCCGGCCAACGCATTGCCTTTTGTATGGCCAACTCCTTCTGTAACTCGTGGCTGTAGCAAAACTTTTGTATGGGTCTTTGGGCAGCAGTAAAGGACTAGGTCTCCCCGTCGGGGAATCGAACCCCGGTCTTCCGCGTGACAGGCGGAGATACTGTCCACTATACTAACGAGGAGCTGCAGAGACAGGTAGTCCCCCCCGATCAGCGCGACTGCAGCTCGCTGCAAACAGCCTTCCCATTTTCAGGAACGGCCTCATGCGTCATTTTAGGCCATCGCTTCACAAGGAGCCAGTGCAGACAAAAAAATCATCTAATGCTATTTAAATATGAAGTGTCTGTATAAAAGGTGTTACGTTATTAAATTAGAGAGCTTGTTTTTTAATAAAAAGCTTGGTAGGTCAGGTCAATAAGTTCATGCCTTTTTTTTCAGTGCCGGGTCCAAACAAAGAGAGTTTCAGTTCTGAGAGTTTCACCTGCCAGCTGCTAATGTGTTGCGAGCATTCTTGCTGACCGCACAAGCCGGCATCCAGCCTACGTCCAATCGCCTGCGTTGGTGGTATAGTGGTGAGCATAGCTGCCTTCCAAGCAGTTGACCCGGGTTCGATTCCCGGCCAACGCATTTCCTTTTGTATGGCCAACTCCTTCTGTAACTCGTGGCTGTAGCAAAACTTTTGTATGGGTCTTTGGGCAGCAGTAAAGGACTAGGTCTCCCCGTCGGGGAATCGAACCCCGGTCTTCCGCGTGACAGGCGGAGATACTGTCCACTATACTAACGAGGAGCTGCAGAGACAGGTAGTCCCCCCCGATCAGCGCGACTGCAGCTCGCTGCAAACAGCCTTCCCATTTTTAGGAACGGCCTCATGCGTCATTTTAGGCCATCGCTTCACAAGGAGCCAGTGCAGACAAAAAAATCATCTAATGCTATTTAAATATGAAGTGTCTGTATAAAAGGTGTTACGTTATTAAATTAGAGAGCTTGTTTTTTAATAAAAAGCTTGGTAGGTCAGGTCAATAAGTTCATGCCTTTTTTTTTCAGTGCCGGGTCCAAACAAAGAGAGTTTCAGTTCTGAGAGTTTCACCTGCCAGCTGCTAATGTGTTGCGAGCATTCTTGCTGACCGCACAAGCCGGCATCCAGCCTACGTCCAACCGCCTGCGTTGGTGGTATAGTGGTGAGCATAGCTGCCTTCCAAGCAGTTGACCCGGGTTCGATTCCCGGCCAACGCATTGCCTTTTGTATGGCCAACTCCTTCTGTAACTCGTGGCTGTAGCAAAACTTTTGTATGGGTCTTTGGGCAGCAGTAAAGGACTAGGTCTCCCCGTCGGGGAATCGAACCCCGGTCTTCCGCGTGACAGGCGGAGATACTGTCCACTATACTAACGAGGAGCTGCAGAGACAGGTAGTCCCCCCCGATCAGCACGACTGCAGCTCGCTGCAAACAGCCTTCCCATTTTCAGGAACGGCCTCATGCGTCATTTTAGGCCATCGCTTCACAAGGAGCCAGTGCAGACAAAAAAATCATCTAATGCTATTTAAATATGAAGTGTCTGTATAAAAGCTGTTACGTTATTAAATTAGAGAGCTTGTTTTTTAATAAAAAGCTTGGTAGGTCAGGTCAATAAGTTCATGCCTTTTTTTTTCAGTGCCGGGTCCAAACAAAGAGAGTTTCAGTTCTGAGAGTTTCACCTGCCAGCTGCTAAGCGAGCATTCTTGCTGACCGCACAAGCCGGCATCCAGCCTACGTCCAACCGCCTGCGTTGGTGGTATAGTGGTGAGCAGAGCTGCCTTTCAAGCAGTTGACCCGGGTTCGATTCCCGGCCAACGCATTGCCTTTTGTATGGCCAACTCCTTCTGTAACTCGTGGCTGTAGCAAAACTTTTGTATGGGTCTTTGGGCAGCAGTAAAGGACTAGGTCTCCCCGTCGGGGAATCGAACCCCGGTCTTCCGCGTGACAGGCGGAGATACTGTCCACTATACTAACGAGGAGCTGCAGAGACAGGTAGTCCCCCCCGATCAGCGCGACTGCAGCTCGCTGCAAACAGCCTTCCCATTTTCAGGAACGGCCTCATGCGTCATTTTAGGCCATCGCTTCACAAGGAGCCAGTGCAGACAAAAAAATCATCTAATGCTATTTAAATATGAAGTGTCTGTATAAAAGGTGTTACGTTATTAAATTAGAGAGCTTGTTTTTTAATAAAAAGCTTGGTAGGTCAGGTCAATAAGTTCATGCCTTTTTTTTTCAGTGCCGGGTCCAAACAAAGAGAGTTTCAGTTCTGAGAGTTTCACCTGCCAGCTGCTAAGCGAGCATGCACAAGCCAGCATCCAGCCTACGTCCAACCGCCTGCGTTGGTGGTATAGTGGTGAGCATAGCTGCCTTCCAAGCAGTTGACCCGGGTTCGATTCCCGGCCAACGCATTGCCTTTTGTATGGCCAACTCCTTCTGTAACTCGTGGCTGTAGCAAAACTTTTGTATGGGTCTTTGGGCAGCAGTAAAGGACTAGGTCTCCCCGTCGGGGAATCGAACCCCGACAGGCGGAGATACTGTCCACTATACTAACGAGGAGCTGCAGAGACAGGTAGTCCCCCCCGATCAGCGCGACTGCAGCTCGCTGCAAACAGCCTTCCCATTTTCAGGAACGGCCTCATGCGTCATTTTAGGCCATCGCTTCACAAGGAGCCAGTGCAGACAAAAAAATCATCTAATGCTATTTAAATATGAAGTGTCTGTATAAAAGGTGTTACGTTATTAAATTAGAGAGCTTGTTTTTTAATAAAAAGCTTGGTAGGTCAGGTCAATAAGTTCATGCCTTTTTTTTTCAGTGCCGGGTCCAAACAAAGAGAGTTTCAGTTCTGAGAGTTTCACCTGCCAGCTGCTAAGCGAGCATTCTTGCTGACCGCACAAGCCGGCATCCAGCCTACGTCCAACCGCCTGCGTTGGTGGTATAGTGGTGAGCATAGCTGCCTTCCAAGCAGTTGACTCGGGTTCGATTCCCGGCCAACGCATTGCCTTTTGTATGGCCAACTCCTTCTGTAACTCGTGGCTGTAGCAAAACTTTTGTATGGGTCTTTGGGCAGCAGTAAAGGACTAGGTCTCCCGTCGGGGAATCGAAACCCGGTCTTCCGCGTGACAGGCGGAGATACTGTCCACTATACTAACGAGGAGCTGCAGAGACAGGTAGTCCCCCCCCGATCAGTGCGACTGCAGCTCGCTGCAAACAGCCTTACCATTTTCAGGAACGGCCTCATGCGTCATTTTAGGCCATCGCTTCACAAGGAGCCAGTGCAGACAAAAAAATCATCTAATGCTATTTAAATATGAAGTGTCTGTATAAAAGGTGTTACGTTATTAAATTAGAGAGCTTGTTTTTTAATAAAAAGCTTGGTAGGTCAGGTCAATAAGTTCATGCCTTTTTTTTTCAGTGCCGGGTCCAAACAAAGAGAGTTTCAGTTCTGAGAGTTTCACCTGCCAGCTGCTAATGTGTTGCGAGCATTCTTGCTGACCGCACAAGCCGGCATCCAGCCTACGTCCAACCGCCTGCGTTGGTGGTATAGTGGTGAGCATAGCTGCCTTCCAAGCAGTTGACCCGGGTTCGATTCCCGGCCAACGCATTGCCTTTTGTATGGCCAACTCCTTCTGTAACTCGTGGCTGTAGCAAAACTTTTGTATGGGTCTTTGGGCAGCAGTAAAGGACTAGGTCTCCCCGTCGGGGAATCGAACCCCGGTCTTCCGCGTGACAGGCGGAGATACTGTCCACTATACTAACGAGGAGCTGCAGAGACAGGTAGTCCCCCCCGATCAGCACGACTGCAGCTCGCTGCAAACAGCCTTCCCATTTTCAGGAACGGCCTCATGCGTCATTTTAGGCCATCGCTTCACAAGGAGCCAGTGCAGACAAAAAAATCATCTAATGCTATTTAAATATGAAGTGTCTGTATAAAAGCTGTTACGTTATTAAATTAGAGAGCTTGTTTTTTAATAAAAAGCTTGGTAGGTCAGGTCAATAAGTTCATGCCTTTTTTTTTCAGTGCCGGGTCCAAACAAAGAGAGTTTCAGTTCTGAGAGTTTCACCTGCCAGCTGCTAAGCGAGCATTCTTGCTGACCGCACAAGCCGGCATCCAGCCTACGTCCAACCGCCTGCGTTGGTGGTATAGTGGTGAGCAGAGCTGCCTTTCAAGCAGTTGACCCGGGTTCGATTCCCGGCCAACGCATTGCCTTTTGTGTGGCCAACTCCTTCTGTAACTCGTGGCTGTAGCAAAACTTTTGTATGGGTCTTTGGGCAGCAGTAAAGGACTAGGTCTCCCCGTCGAGGAATCGAACCCCGGTCTTCCACATGACAGGCGGAGAGACTGTCCACTATACTAACGAGGAGCTGCAGAGACAGGTAGTCCCCCCCGATCAGCGCGACTGCAGCCCGCTGCAAACAGCCTTCCCATTTTCAGGAACGGCCTCATGCGTCATTTTAGGCCATCGCTTCACAAGGAGCCAGTGCAGACAAAAAAATCATCTAATGCTATTTAAATATGAAGTGTCTGTATAAAAGGTGTTACGTTATTAAATTAGAGAGCTTGTTTTTTAATAAAAAGCTTGGTAGGTCAGGTCAATAAGTTCATGCCTTTTTTTTTCAGTGCCGGGTCCAAACAAAGAGAGTTTCAGTTCTGAGAGTTTCACCTGCCAGCTGCTAATGTGTTGCGAGCATTCTTGCTGACCGCACAAGCCGGCATCCAGCCTACGTCCAACCGCCTGCGTTGGTGGTATAGTGGTGAGCATAGCTGCCTTCCAAGCAGTTGACCCGGGTTCGATTCCCGGCCAACGCATTGCCTTTTGTATGGCCAACTCCTTCTGTAACTCGTGGCTGTAGCAAAACTTTTGTATGGGTCTTTGGGCAGCAGTAAAGGACTAGGTCTCCCCGTCGGGGAATCGAACCCCGGTCTTCCGCGTGACAGGCGGAGATACTGTCCACTATACTAACGAGGAGCTGCAGAGACAGGTAGTCCCCCCCGATCAGCACGACTGCAGCTCGCTGCAAACAGCCTTCCCATTTTCAGGAACGGCCTCATGCGTCATTTTAGGCCATCGCTTCACAAGGAGCCAGTGCAGACAAAAAAATCATCTAATGCTATTTAAATATGAAGTGTCTGTATAAAAGGTGTTACGTTATTAAATTAGAGAGCTTGTTTTTTAATAAAAAGCTTGGTAGGTCAGGTCAATAAGTTCATGCCTTTTTTTTTCAGTGCCGGGTCCAAACAAAGAGAGTTTCAGTTCTGAGAGTTTCACCTGCCAGCTGCTAATGTGTTGCGAGCATTCTTGCTGACCGCACAAGCCGGCATCCAGCCTACGTCCAACCGCCTGCGTTGGTGGTATAGTGGTGAGCATAGCTGCCTTCCAAGCAGTTGACCCGGGTTCGATTCCCGGCCAACGCATTGCCTTTTGTATGGCCAACTCCTTCTGTAACTCGTGGCTGTAGCAAAACTTTTGTATGGGTCTTTGGGCAGCAGTAAAGGACTAGGTCTCCCCGTCGGGGAATCGAACCCCGGTCTTCCACGTGACAGGCGGAGATACTGTCCACTATACTAACGAGGAGCTGCAGAGACAGGTAGTCCCCCCCGATCAGCGCGACTGCAGCTCGCTGCAAACAGCCTTCCCATTTTCAGGAGCGGCCTCATGCGTCATTTTAGGCCATCGCTTCACAAGGAGCCAGTGCAGACAAAAAAATCATCTAATGCTATTTAAATATGAAGTGTCTGTATAAAAGGTGTTACGTTATTAAATTAGAGAGCTTGTTTTTTAATAAAAAGCTTGGTAGGTCAGGTCAATAAGTTCATGCCTTTTTTTTTCAGTGCCGGGTCCAAACAAAGAGAGTTTCAGTTCTGAGAGTTTCACCTGCCAGCTGCTAATGTGTTGCGAGCATTCTTGCTGACCGCACAAGCCGGCATCCAGCCTACGTCCAACCGCCTGCGTTGGTGGTATAGTGGTGCGCATAGCTGCCTTCCAAGCAGTTGACCCGGGTTCGATTCCCGGCCAACGCATTGCCTTTTGTATGGCCAACTCCTTCTGTAACTCGTGGCTGTAGCAAAACTTTTGTATGGGTCTTTGGGCAGCAGTAAAGGACTAGGTCTCCCCGTCGGGGAATCGAACCCCGGTCTTCCGCGTGACAGGCGGAGATACTGTCCACTATACTAACGAGGAGCTGCAGAGACAGGTAGTCCCCCCCGATCAGCGCGACTGCAGCTCGCTGCAAACAGCCTTCCCATTTTCAGGAACGGCCTCATGCGTCATTTTAGGCCATCGCTTCACAAGGAGCCAGTGCAGACAAAAAAATCATCTAATGCTATTTAAATATGAAGTGTCTGTATAAAAGGTGTTACGTTATTAAATTAGAGAGCTTGTTTTTTAATAAAAAGCTTGGTAGGTCAGGTCAATAAGTTCATGCCTTTTTTTTTCAGTGCCGGGTCCAAACAAAGAGAGTTTCAGTTCTGAGAGTTTCACCTGCCAGCTGCTAAGCGAGCATTCTTGCTGACCGCACAAGCCGGCATCCAGCCTACGTCCAACCGCCTGCGTTGGTGGTATAGTGGTGAGCAGAGCTGCCTTTCAAGCAGTTGACCCGGGTTCGATTCCCGGCCAACGCATTGCCTTTTGTATGGCCAACTCCTTCTGTAACTCGTGGCTGTAACAAAACTTTTGTATGGGTCTTTGGGCAGCAGTAAAGGACTAGGCCTCCCCGTCGGGGAATCGAACCCCGGTCTTCCGCGTGACAGGCGGAGATACTGTCCACTATACTAACGAGGAGCTGCAGAGACAGGTAGTCCCCCCCGATCAGCGCGACTGCAGCTCGCTGCAAACAGCCTTCCCATTTTCAGGAACGGCCTCATGCGTCATTTTAGGCCATCGCTTCACAAGGAGCCAGTGCAGACAAAAAAATCATCTAATGCTATTTAAATATGAAGTGTCTGTATAAAAGGTGTTACGTTATTAAATTAGAGAGCTTGTTTTTTAATAAAAAGCTTGGTAGGTCAGGTCAATAAGTTCATGCCTTTTTTTTTCAGTGCCGGGTCCAAACAAAGAGAGTTTCAGTTCTGAGAGTTTCACCTGCCAGCTGCTAAGCGAGCATTCTTGCTGACCGCACAAGCCGGCATCCAGCCTACGTCCAACCGCCTGCGTTGGTGGTATAGTGGTGAGCATAGCTGCCTTCCAAGCAGTTGACCCGGGTTCGATTCCCGGCCAACGCATTGCCTTTTGTATGGCCAACTCCTTCTGTAACTCGTGGCTGTAGCAAAACTTTTGTATGGGTCTTTGGGCAGCAGTAAAGGACTAGGTCTCCCCGTCGGGGAATCGAACCCCGGTCTTCCGCGTGACAGGCGGAGATACTGTCCACTATACTAAAGAGGAGCTGCAGAGACAGGTAGTCCCCCCCGATCAGCGCGACTGCAGCTCGCTGCAAACAGCCTTCCCATTTTCAGGAACGGCCTCATGCGTCATTTTAGGCCATCGCTTCACAAGGAGCCAGTGCAGACAAAAAAATCATCTAATGCTATTTAAATATGAAGTGTCTGTATAAAAGGTGTTACGTTATTAAATTAGAGAGCTTGTTTTTTAATAAAAAGCTTGGTAGGTCAGGTCAATAAGTTCATGCCTTTTTTTTTCAGTGCCGGGTCCAAACAAAGAGAGTTTCAGTTCTGAGAGTTTCACCTGCCAGCTGCTAATGTGTTGCGAGCATTCTTGCTGACCGCACAAGCCGGCATCCAGCCTACGTCCAACCGCCTGCGTTGGTGGTATAGTGGTGAGCATAGCTGCCTTCCAAGCAGTTGACCCGGGTTCGATTCCCGGCCAACGCATTGCCTTTTGTATGGCCAACTCCTTCTGTAACTCGTGGCTGTAGCAAAACTTTTGTATGGGTCTTTGGGCAGCAGTAAAGGACTAGGTCTCCCCGTCGGGGAATCGAACCCCGGTCTTCCGCGTGACAGGCGGAGATACTGTCCACTATACTAACGAGGAGCTGCAGAGACAGGTAGTCCCCCCCGATCAGCACGACTGCAGCTCGCTGCAAACAGCCTTCCCATTTTCAGGAACGGCCTCATGCGTCATTTTAGGCCATCGCTTCACAAGGAGCCAGTGCAGACAAAAAAATCATCTAATGCTATTTAAATATGAAGTGTCTGTATAAAAGCTGTTACGTTATTAAATTAGAGAGCTTGTTTTTTAATAAAAAGCTTGGTAGGTCAGGTCAATAAGTTCATGCCTTTTTTTTTCAGTGCCGGGTCCAAACAAAGAGAGTTTCAGTTCTGAGAGTTTCACCTGCCAGCTGCTAATGTGTTGCGAGCATTCTTGCTGACCGCACAAGCCGGCATCCAGCCTACGTCCAACCGCCTGCGTTGGTGGTATAGTGGTGAGCATAGCTGCCTTCCAAGCAGTTGACCCGGGTTCGATTCCCGGCCAACGCATTGCCTTTTGTATGGCCAACTCCTTCTGTAACTCGTGGCTGTAGCAAAACTTTTGTATGGGTCTTTGGGCAGCAGTAAAGGACTAGGTCTCCCCGTCGGGGAATCGAACCCCGGTCTTCCGCGTGACAGGCGGAGATACTGTCCACTATACTAACGAGGAGCTGCAGAGACAGGTAGTCCCCCCCGATCAGCGCGACTGCAGCTCGCTGCAAACAGCCTTCCCATTTTCAGGAGCGGCCTCATGCGTCATTTTAGGCCATCGCTTCACAAGGAGCCAGTGCAGACAAAAAAATCATCTAATGCTATTTAAATATGAAGTGTCTGTATAAAAGGTGTTACGTTATTAAATTAGAGAGCTTGTTTTTTAATAAAAAGCTTGGTAGGTCAGGTCAATAAGTTCATGCCTTTTTTTTTCAGTGCCGGGTCCAAACAAAGAGAGTTTCAGTTCTGAGAGTTTCACCTGCCAGCTGCTAATGTGTTGCGAGCATTCTTGCTGACCGCACAAGCCGGCATCCAGCCTACGTCCAACCGCCTGCGTTGGTGGTATAGTGGTGCGCATAGCTGCCTTCCAAGCAGTTGACCCGGGTTCGATTCCCGGCCAACGCATTGCCTTTTGTATGGCCAACTCCTTCTGTAACTCGTGGCTGTAGCAAAACTTTTGTATGGGTCTTTGGGCAGCAGTAAAGGACTAGGTCTCCCCGTCGGGGAATCGAACCCCGGTCTTCCGCGTGACAGGCGGAGATACTGTCCACTATACTAACGAGGAGCTGCAGAGACAGGTAGTCCCCCCCGATCAGCGCGACTGCAGCTCGCTGCAAACAGCCTTCCCATTTTCAGGAACGGCCTCATGCGTCATTTTAGGCCATCGCTTCACAAGGAGCCAGTGCAGACAAAAAAATCATCTAATGCTATTTAAATATGAAGTGTCTGTATAAAAGGTGTTACGTTATTAAATTAGAGAGCTTGTTTTTTAATAAAAAGCTTGGTAGGTCAGGTCAATAAGTTCATGCCTTTTTTTTTCAGTGCCGGGTCCAAACAAAGAGAGTTTCAGTTCTGAGAGTTTCACCTGCCAGCTGCTAAGCGAGCATTCTTGCTGACCGCACAAGCCGGCATCCAGCCTACGTCCAACCGCCTGCGTTGGTGGTATAGTGGTGAGCAGAGCTGCCTTTCAAGCAGTTGACCCGGGTTCGATTCCCGGCCAACGCATTGCCTTTTGTATGGCCAACTCCTTCTGTAACTCGTGGCTGTAACAAAACTTTTGTATGGGTCTTTGGGCAGCAGTAAAGGACTAGGCCTCCCCGTCGGGGAATCGAACCCCGGTCTTCCGCGTGACAGGCGGAGATACTGTCCACTATACTAACGAGGAGCTGCAGAGACAGGTAGTCCCCCCCGATCAGCGCGACTGCAGCTCGCTGCAAACAGCCTTCCCATTTTCAGGAACGGCCTCATGCGTCATTTTAGGCCATCGCTTCACAAGGAGCCAGTGCAGACAAAAAAATCATCTAATGCTATTTAAATATGAAGTGTCTGTATAAAAGGTGTTACGTTATTAAATTAGAGAGCTTGTTTTTTAATAAAAAGCTTGGTAGGTCAGGTCAATAAGTTCATGCCTTTTTTTTTCAGTGCCGGGTCCAAACAAAGAGAGTTTCAGTTCTGAGAGTTTCACCTGCCAGCTGCTAAGCGAGCATTCTTGCTGACCGCACAAGCCGGCATCCAGCCTACGTCCAACCGCCTGCGTTGGTGGTATAGTGGTGAGCATAGCTGCCTTCCAAGCAGTTGACCCGGGTTCGATTCCCGGCCAACGCATTGCCTTTTGTATGGCCAACTCCTTCTGTAACTCGTGGCTGTAGCAAAACTTTTGTATGGGTCTTTGGGCAGCAGTAAAGGACTAGGTCTCCCCGTCGGGGAATCGAACCCCGGTCTTCCGCGTGACAGGCGGAGATACTGTCCACTATACTAAAGAGGAGCTGCAGAGACAGGTAGTCCCCCCCGATCAGCGCGACTGCAGCTCGCTGCAAACAGCCTTCCCATTTTCAGGAACGGCCTCATGCGTCATTTTAGGCCATCGCTTCACAAGGAGCCAGTGCAGACAAAAAAATCATCTAATGCTATTTAAATATGAAGTGTCTGTATAAAAGGTGTTACGTTATTAAATTAGAGAGCTTGTTTTTTAATAAAAAGCTTGGTAGGTCAGGTCAATAAGTTCATGCCTTTTTTTTTCAGTGCCGGGTCCAAACAAAGAGAGTTTCAGTTCTGAGAGTTTCACCTGCCAGCTGCTAATGTGTTGCGAGCATTCTTGCTGACCGCACAAGCCGGCATCCAGCCTACGTCCAACCGCCTGCGTTGGTGGTACAGTGGTGAGCATAGCTGCCTTCCAAGCAGTTGACCCGGGTTCGATTCCCGGCCAACGCATTGCCTTTTGTATGGCCAACTCCTTCTGTAACTCGTGGCTGTAGCAAAACTTTTGTATGGGTCTTTGGGCAGCAGTAAAGGACTAGGTCTCCCCGTCGGGGAATCGAACCCCAGTCTTCCGCGTGACAGGCGGAGATACTGTCCACTATACTAACGAGGAGCTGCAGAGACAGGTAGTCCCCCCCGATCAGCACGACTGCAGCTCGCTGCAAACAGCCTTCCCATTTTCAGGAACGGCCTCATGCGTCATTTTAGGCCATCGCTTCACAAGGAGCCAGTGCAGACAAAAAAATCATCTAATGCTATTTAAATATGAAGTGTCTGTATAAAAGCTGTTACGTTATTAAATTAGAGAGCTTGTTTTTTAATAAAAAGCTTGGTAGGTCAGGTCAATAAGTTCATGCCTTTTTTTTTCAGTGCCGGGTCCAAACAAAGAGAGTTTCAGTTCTGAGAGTTTCACCTGCCAGCTGCTAAGCGAGCATTCTTGCTGACCGCACAAGCCGGCATCCAGCCTACGTCCAACCGCCTGCGTTGGTGGTATAGTGGTGAGCAGAGCTGCCTTTCAAGCAGTTGACCCGGGTTCGATTCCCGGCCAACGCATTGCCTTTTGTATGGCCAACTCCTTCTGTAACTCGTGGCTGTAACAAAACTTTTGTATGGGTCTTTGGGCAGCAGTAAAGGACTAGGCCTCCCCGTCGGGGAATCGAACCCCGGTCTTCCGCGTGACAGGCGGAGATACTGTCCACTATACTAACGAGGAGCTGCAGAGACAGGTAGTCCCCCCCGATCAGCGTGACTGCAGCTCGCTGCAAACAGCCTTCCCATTTTCAGGAACGGCCTCATGCGTCATTTTAGGCCATCGCTTCACAAGGAGCCAGTGCAGACAAAAAAATCATCTAATGCTATTTAAATATGAAGTGTCTGTATAAAAGGTGTTACGTTATTAAATTAGAGAGCTTGTTTTTTAATAAAAAGCTTGGTAGGTCAGGTCAATAAGTTCATGCCTTTTTTTTTCAGTGCCGGGTCCAAACAAAGAGAGTTTCAGTTCTGAGAGTTTCACCTGCCAGCTGCTAAGCGAGCATTCTTGCTGACCGCACAAGCCGGCATCCAGCCTACGTCCAACCGCCTGCGTTGGTGGTATAGTGGTGAGCATAGCTGCCTTCCAAGCAGTTGACCCGGGTTCGATTCCCGGCCAACGCATTGCCTTTTGTATGGCCAACTCCTTCTGTAACTCGTGGCTGTAGCAAAACTTTTGTATGGGTCTTTGGGCAGCAGTAAAGGACTAGGTCTCCCCGTCGGGGAATCGAACCCCGGTCTTCCGCGTGACAGGCGGAGATACTGTCCACTATACTAACGAGGAGCTGCAGAGACAGGTAGTCCCCCCCGATCAGCGCGACTGCAGCTCGCTGCAAACAGCCTTCCCATTTTCAGGAACGGCCTCATGCGTCATTTTAGGCCATCGCTTCACAAGGAGCCAGTGCAGACAAAAAAATCATCTAATGCTATTTAAATATGAAGTGTCTGTATAAAAGGTGTTACGTTATTAAATTAGAGAGCTTGTTTTTTAATAAAAAGCTTGGTAGGTCAGGTCAATAAGTTCATGCCTTTTTTTTTCAGTGCCGGGTCCAAACAAAGAGAGTTTCAGTTCTGAGAGTTTCACCTGCCAGCTGCTAATGTGTTGCGAGCATTCTTGCTGACCGCACAAGCCGGCATCCAGCCTACGTCCAACCGCCTGCGTTGGTGGTATAGTGGTGAGCATAGCTGCCTTCCAAGCAGTTGACCCGGGTTCGATTCCCGGCCAACGCATTGCCTTTTGTATGGCCAACTCCTTCTGTAACTCGTGGCTGTAGCAAAACTTTTGTATGGGTCTTTGGGCAGCAGTAAAGGACTAGGTCTCCCCGTCGGGGAATCGAACCCCGGTCTTCCGCGTGACAGGCGGAGATACTGTCCACTATACTAACGAGGAGCTGCAGAGACAGGTAGTCCCCCCCGATCAGCGCGACTGCAGCTCGCTGCAAACAGCCTTCCCATTTTCAGGAGCGGCCTCATGCGTCATTTTAGGCCATCGCTTCACAAGGAGCCAGTGCAGACAAAAAAATCATCTAATGCTATTTAAATATGAAGTGTCTGTATAAAAGGTGTTACGTTATTAAATTAGAGAGCTTGTTTTTTAATAAAAAGCTTGGTAGGTCAGGTCAATAAGTTCATGCCTTTTTTTTTCAGTGCCGGGTCCAAACAAAGAGAGTTTCAGTTCTGAGAGTTTCACCTGCCAGCTGCTAAGCGAGCATTCTTGCTGACCGCACAAGCCGGCATCCAGCCTACGTCCAACCGCCTGCGTTGGTGGTATAGTGGTGAGCAGAGCTGCCTTTCAAGCAGTTGACCCGGGTTCGATTCCCGGCCAACGCATTGCCTTTTGTATGGCCAACTCCTTCTGTAACTCGTGGCTGTAACAAAACTTTTGTATGGGTCTTTGGGCAGCAGTAAAGGACTAGGCCTCCCCGTCGGGGAATCGAACCGCGGTCTTCCGCGTGACAGGCGGAGATACTGTCCACTATACTAACGAGGAGCTGCAGAGACAGGTAGTCCCCCCCGATCAGCGCGACTGCAGCTCGCTGCAAACAGCCTTCCCATTTTCAGGAACGGCCTCATGCGTCATTTTAGGCCATCGCTTCACAAGGAGCCAGTGCAGACAAAAAAATCATCTAATGCTATTTAAATATGAAGTGTCTGTATAAAAGGTGTTACGTTATTAAATTAGAGAGCTTGTTTTTTAATAAAAAGCTTGGTAGGTCAGGTCAATAAGTTCATGCCTTTTTTTTTCAGTGCCGGGTCCAAACAAAGAGAGTTTCAGTTCTGAGAGTTTCACCTGCCAGCTGCTAAGCGAGCATTCTTGCTGACCGCACAAGCCGGCATCCAGCCTACGTCCAACCGCCAGCGTTGGTGGTATAGTGGTGAGCATAGCTGCCTTCCAAGCAGTTGACCCGGGTTCGATTCCCGGCCAACGCATTGCCTTTTGTATGGCCAACTCCTTCTGTAACTCGTGGCTGTAGCAAAACTTTTGTATGGGTCTTTGGGCAGCAGTAAAGGACTAGGTCTCCCCGTCGGGGAATCGAACCCCGGTCTTCCGCGTGACAGGCGGAGATACTGTCCACTATACTAAAGAGGAGCTGCAGAGACAGGTAGTCCCCCCCGATCAGCGCGACTGCAGCTCGCTGCAAACAGCCTTCCCATTTTCAGGAACGGCCTCATGCGTCATTTTAGGCCATCGCTTCACAAGGAGCCAGTGCAGACAAAAAAATCATCTAATGCTATTTAAATATGAAGTGTCTGTATAAAAGGTGTTACGTTATTAAATTAGAGAGCTTGTTTTTTAATAAAAAGCTTGGTAGGTCAGGTCAATAAGTTCATGCCTTTTTTTTTCAGTGCCGGGTCCAAACAAAGAGAGTTTCAGTTCTGAGAGTTTCACCTGCCAGCTGCTAATGTGTTGCGAGCATTCTTGCTGACCGCACAAGCCGGCATCCAGCCTACGTCCAACCGCCTGCGTTGGTGGTATAGTGGTGAGCATAGCTGCCTTCCAAGCAGTTGACCCGGGTTCGATTCCCGGCCAACGCATTGCCTTTTGTATGGCCAACTCCTTCTGTAACTCGTGGCTGTAGCAAAACTTTTGTATGGGTCTTTGGGCAGCAGTAAAGGACTAGGTCTCCCCGTCGGGGAATCGAACCCCGGTCTTCCGCGTGACAGGCGGAGATACTGTCCACTATACTAACGAGGAGCTGCAGAGACAGGTAGTCCCCCCCGATCAGCACGACTGCAGCTCGCTGCAAACAGCCTTCCCATTTTCAGGAACGGCCTCATGCGTCATTTTAGGCCATCGCTTCACAAGGAGCCAGTGCAGACAAAAAAATCATCTAATGCTATTTAAATATGAAGTGTCTGTATAAAAGCTGTTACGTTATTAAATTAGAGAGCTTGTTTGTTAATAAAAAGCTTGGTAGGTCAGGTCAATAAGTTCATGCCTTTTTTTTTCAGTGCCGGGTCCAAACAAAGAGAGTTTCAGTTCTGAGAGTTTCACCTGCCAGCTGCTAAGCGAGCATTCTTGCTGACCGCACAAGCCGGCATCCAGCCTACGTCCAACCGCCTGCGTTGGTGGTATAGTGGTGAGCAGAGCTGCCTTTCAAGCAGTTGACCCGGGTTCGATTCCCGGCCAACGCATTGCCTTTTGTATGGCCAACTCCTTCTGTAACTCGTGGCTGTAACAAAACTTTTGTATGGGTCTTTGGGCAGCAGTAAAGGACTAGGCCTCCCCGTCGGGGAATCGAACCCCGGTCTTCCGCGTGACAGGCGGAGATACTGTCCACTATACTAACGAGGAGCTGCAGAGACAGGTAGTCCCCCCCGATCAGCGTGACTGCAGCTCGCTGCAAACAGCCTTCCCATTTTCAGGAACGGCCTCATGCGTCATTTTAGGCCATCGCTTCACAAGGAGCCAGTGCAGACAAAAAAATCATCTAATGCTATTTAAATATGAAGTGTCTGTATAAAAGGTGTTACGTTATTAAATTAGAGAGCTTGTTTTTTAATAAAAAGCTTGGTAGGTCAGGTCAATAAGTTCATGCCTTTTTTTTTCAGTGCCGGGTCCAAACAAAGAGAGTTTCAGTTCTGAGAGTTTCACCTGCCAGCTGCTAAGCGAGCATTCTTGCTGACCGCACAAGCCGGCATCCAGCCTACGTCCAACCGCCTGCGTTGGTGGTATAGTGGTGAGCATAGCTGCCTTCCAAGCAGTTGACCCGGGTTCGATTCCCGGCCAACGCATTGCCTTTTGTATGGCCAACTCCTTCTGTAACTCGTGGCTGTAGCAAAACTTTTGTATGGGTCTTTGGGCAGCAGTAAAGGACTAGGTCTCCCCGTCGGGGAATCGAACCCCGGTCTTCCGCGTGACAGGCGGAGATACTGTCCACTATACTAACGAGGAGCTGCAGAGACAGGTAGTCCCCCCCGATCAGCGCGACTGCAGCTCGCTGCAAACAGCCTTCCCATTTTCAGGAACGGCCTCATGCGTCATTTTAGGCCATCGCTTCACAAGGAGCCAGTGCAGACAAAAAAATCATCTAATGCTATTTAAATATGAAGTGTCTGTATAAAAGGTGTTACGTTATTAAATTAGAGAGCTTGTTTTTTAATAAAAAGCTTGGTAGGTCAGGTCAATAAGTTCATGCCTTTTTTTTTCAGTGCCGGGTCCAAACAAAGAGAGTTTCAGTTCTGAGAGTTTCACCTGCCAGCTGCTAATGTGTTGCGAGCATTCTTGCTGACCGCACAAGCCGGCATCCAGCCTACGTCCAACCGCCTGCGTTGGTGGTATAGTGGTGAGCATAGCTGCCTTCCAAGCAGTTGACCCGGGTTCGATTCCCGGCCAACGCATTGCCTTTTGTATGGCCAACTCCTTCTGTAACTCGTGGCTGTAGCAAAACTTTTGTATGGGTCTTTGGGCAGCAGTAAAGGACTAGGTCTCCCCGTCGGGGAATCGAACCCCGGTCTTCCGCGTGACAGGCGGAGATACTGTCCACTATACTAACGAGGAGCTGCAGAGACAGGTAGTCCCCCCCGATCAGCGCGACTGCAGCTCGCTGCAAACAGCCTTCCCATTTTCAGGAGCGGCCTCATGCGTCATTTTAGGCCATCGCTTCACAAGGAGCCAGTGCAGACAAAAAAATCATCTAATGCTATTTAAATATGAAGTGTCTGTATAAAAGGTGTTACGTTATTAAATTAGAGAGCTTGTTTTTTAATAAAAAGCTTGGTAGGTCAGGTCAATAAGTTCATGCCTTTTTTTTTCAGTGCCGGGTCCAAACAAAGAGAGTTTCAGTTCTGAGAGTTTCACCTGCCAGCTGCTAATGTGTTGCGAGCATTCTTGCTGACCGCACAAGCCGGCATCCAGCCTACGTCCAACCGCCTGCGTTGGTGGTATAGTGGTGCGCATAGCTGCCTTCCAAGCAGTTGACCCGGGTTCGATTCCCGGCCAACGCATTGCCTTTTGTATGGCCAACTCCTTCTGTAACTCGTGGCTGTAGCAAAACTTTTGTATGGGTCTTTGGGCAGCAGTAAAGGACTAGGTCTCCCCGTCGGGGAATCGAACCCCGGTCTTCCGCGTGACAGGCGGAGATACTGTCCACTATACTAACGAGGAGCTGCAGAGACAGGTAGTCCCCCCCGATCAGCGCGACTGCAGCTCGCTGCAAACAGCCTTCCCATTTTCAGGAACGGCCTCATGCGTCATTTTAGGCCATCGCTTCACAAGGAGCCAGTGCAGACAAAAAAATCATCTAATGCTATTTAAATATGAAGTGTCTGTATAAAAGGTGTTACGTTATTAAATTAGAGAGCTTGTTTTTTAATAAAAAGCTTGGTAGGTCAGGTCAATAAGTTCATGCCTTTTTTTTTCAGTGCCGGGTCCAAACAAAGAGAGTTTCAGTTCTGAGAGTTTCACCTGCCAGCTGCTAAGCGAGCATTCTTGCTGACCGCACAAGACGGCATCCAGCCTACATCCAACCGCCTGCGTTGGTGGTATAGTGGTGAGCATAGCTGCCTTCCAAGCAGTTGACCCGGGTTCGATTCCCGGCCAACGCATTGCCTTTTGTATGGCCAACTCCTTCTGTAACTCGTGGCTGTAGCAAAACTTTTGTATGGGTCTTTGGGCAGCAGTAAAGGACTAGGTCTCCCCGTCGGGGAATCGAACCCCGGTCTTCCGCGTGACAGGCGGAGATACTGTCCTCTATACTAACGAGGAGCTGCAGAGACAGGTAGTCCCCCCCGATCAGCGCGACTGCAGCTCGCTGCAAACAGCCTTCCCATTTTCAGGAGCGGCCTCATGCGTCATTTTAGGCCATCGCTTCACAAGGAGCCAGTGCAGACAAAAAAATCATCTAATGCTATTTAAATATGAAGTGTCTGTATAAAAGGTGTTACATTATTAAATTAGAGAGCTTGTTTTTTAATAAAAAGCTTGGTAGGTCAGGTCAATAAGTTCATGCCTTTTTTTTTCAGTGCCGGGTCCAAACAAAGAGAGTTTCAGTTCTGAGAGTTTCACCTGCCAGCTGCTAATGTGTTGCGAGCATTCTTACTGACCGCACAAGCCGGCATCCAGCCTACGTCCAACCGCCTGCGTTGGTGGTATAGTGGTGCGCATAGCTGCCTTCCAAGCAGTTGACCCGGGTTCGATTCCCGGCCAACGCATTGCCTTTTGTATGGCCAACTCCTTCTGTAACTCGTGGCTGTAGCAAAACTTTTGTATGGGTCTTTGGGCAGCAGTAAAGGACTAGGTCTCCCCGTCGGGGAATCGAACCCCGGTCTTCCGCGTGACAGGCGGAGATACTGTCCACTATACTAACGAGGAGCTGCAGAGACAGGTAGTCCCCCCCGATCAGCGCGACTGCAGCTCGCTGCAAACAGCCTTCCCATTTTCAGGAACGGCCTCATGCGTCATTTTAGGCCATCGCTTCACAAGGAGCCAGTGCAGACAAAAAAATCATCTAATGCTATTTAAATATGAAGTGTCTGTATAAAAGGTGTTACGTTATTAAATTAGAGAGCTTGTTTTTTAATAAAAAGCTTGGTAGGTCAGGTCAATAAGTTCATGCCTTTTTTTTTCAGTGCCGGGTCCAAACAAAGAGAGTTTCAGTTCTGAGAGTTTCACCTGCCAGCTGCTAAGCGAGCATTCTTGCTGACCGCACAAGCCGGCATCCAGCCTACGTCCAACCGCCTGCGTTGGTGGTATAGTGGTGAGCATAGCTGCCTTCCAAGCAGTTGACCCGGGTTCGATTCCCGGCCAACGCATTGCCTTTTGTATGGCCAACTCCTTCTGTAACTCGTGGCTGTAGCAAAACTTTTGTATGGGTCTTTGGGCAGCAGTAAAGGACTAGGTCTCCCCGTCGGGGAATCGAACCCCGGTCTTCCGCGTGACAGGCGGAGATACTGTCCACTATACTAAAGAGGAGCTGCAGAGACAGGTAGTCCCCCCCGATCAGCGTGACTGCAGCTCGCTGCAAACAGCCTTCCCATTTTCAGGAACGGCCTCATGCGTCATTTTAGGCCATCGCTTCACAAGGAGCCAGTGCAGACAAAAAAATCATCTAATGCTATTTAAATATGAAGTGTCTGTATAAAAGGTGTTACGTTATTAAATTAGAGAGCTTGTTTTTTAATAAAAAGCTTGGTAGGTCAGGTCAATAAGTTCATGCCTTTTTTTTTCAGTGCCGGGTCCAAACAAAGAGAGTTTCAGTTCTGAGAGTTTCACCTGCCAGCTGCTAATGTGTTGCGAGCATTCTTGCTGACCGCACAAGCCGGCATCCACCCTACGTCCAACCGCCTGCCTTGGTGGTATAGTGGTGAGCATAGCTGCCTTCCAAGCAGTTGACCCGGGTTCGATTCCCGGCCAACGCATTGCCTTTTGTATGGCCAACTCCTTCTGTAACTCGTGGCTGTAGCAAAACTTTTGTATGGGTCTTTGGGCAGCAGTAAAGGACTAGGTCTCCCCGTCGGGGAATCGAACCCCGGTCTTCCGCGTGACAGGCGGAGATACTGTCCACTATACTAACGAGGAGCTGCAGAGACAGGTAGTCCCCCCCGATCAGCACGACTGCAGCTCGCTGCAAACAGCCTTCCCATTTTCAGGAACGGCCTCATGCGTCATTTTAGGCCATCGCTTCACAAGGAGCCAGTGCAGACAAAAAAATCATCTAATGCTATTTAAATATGAAGTGTCTGTATAAAAGCTGTTACGTTATTAAATTAGAGAGCTTGTTTTTTAATAAAAAGCTTGGTAGGTCAGGTCAATAAGTTCATGCCTTTTTTTTTCAGTGCCGGGTCCAAACAAAGAGAGTTTCAGTTCTGAGAGTTTCACCTGCCAGCTGCTAAGCGAGCATTCTTGCTGACCGCACAAGCCGGCATCCAGCCTACGTCCAACCGCCTGCGTTGGTGGTATAGTGGTGAGCATAGCAGCCTTCCAAGCAGTTGACCCGGGTTCGATTCCCGGCCAACGCATTGCCTTTTGTATGGCCAACTCCTTCTGTAACTCGTGGCTGTAGCAAAACTTTTGTATGGGTCTTTGGGCAGCAGTAAAGGACTAGGTCTCCCCATCGGGGAATCGAACCCCGGTCTTCCGCGTGACAGGCGGAGATACTGTCCACTATACTAACGAGGAGCTGCAGAGACAGGTAGTCCCCCCCGATCAGCACGACTGCAGCTCGCTGCAAACAGCCTTCCCATTTTCAGGAACGGCCTCATGCGTCATTTTAGGCCATCGCTTCACAAGGAGCCAGTGCAGACAAAAAAATCATCTAATGCTATTTAAATATGAAGTGTCTGTATAAAAGGTGTTACGTTATTAAATTAGAGAGCTTGTTTTTTAATAAAAAGCTTGGTAGGTCAGGTCAATAAGTTCATGCCTTTTTTTTTCAGTGCCGGGTCCAAACAAAGAGAGTTTCAGTTCTGAGAGTTTCACCTGCCAGCTGCTAAGCGAGCATTCTTGCTGACCGCACAAGCCGGCATCCAGCCTACATCCAACCGCCTGCGTTGGTGGTATAGTGGTGAGCATAGCTGCCTTCCAAGCAGTTGACCCGGGTTCGATTCCCGGCCAACGCATTGCCTTTTGTATGGCCAACTCCTTCTGTAACTCGTGGCTGTAGCAAAACTTTTGTATGGGTCTTTGGGCAGCAGTAAAGGACTAGGTCTCCCCGTCGAGGAATCGAACCCCGGTCTTCCACGTGACAGGCGGAGAGACTGTCCACTATACTAACGAGGAGCTGCAGAGACAGGTAGTCCCCCCCGATCAGCGCGACTGCAGCCCGCTGCAAACAGCCTTCCCATTTTCAGGAGCGGCCTCATGCGTCATTTTAGGCCATCGCTTCACAAGGAGCCAGTGCAGACAAAAAAATCATCTAATGCTATTTAAATATGAAGTGTCTGTATAAAAGGTGTTACATTATTAAATTAGAGAGCTTGTTTTTTAATAAAAAGCTTGGTAGGTCAGGTCAATAAGTTCATGCCTTTTTTTTTCAGTGCCGGGTCCAAACAAAGAGAGTTTCAGTTCTGAGAGTTTCACCTGCCAGCTGCTAATGTGTTGCGAGCATTCTTACTGACCGCACAAGCCGGCATCCAGCCTACGTCCAACCGCCTGCGTTGGTGGTATAGTGGTGCGCATAGCTGCCTTCCAAGCAGTTGACCCGGGTTCGATTCCCGGCCAACGCATTGCCTTTTGTATGGCCAACTCCTTCTGTAACTCGTGGCTGTAGCAAAACTTTTGTATGGGTCTTTGGGCAGCAGTAAAGGACTAGGTCTCCCCGTCGGGGAATCGAACCCCGGTCTTCCGCGTGACAGGCGGAGATACTGTCCACTATACTAACGAGGAGCTGCAGAGACAGGTAGTCCCCCCCGATCAGCGCGACTGCAGCTCGCTGCAAACAGCCTTCCCATTTTCAGGAACGGCCTCATGCGTCATTTTAGGCCATCGCTTCACAAGGAGCCAGTGCAGACAAAAAAATCATCTAATGCTATTTAAATATGAAGTGTCTGTATAAAAGGTGTTACGTTATTAAATTAGAGAGCTTGTTTTTTAATAAAAAGCTTGGTAGGTCAGGTCAATAAGTTCATGCCTTTTTTTTTCAGTGCCGGGTCCAAACAAAGAGAGTTTCAGTTCTGAGAGTTTCACCTGCCAGCTGCTAAGCGAGCATTCTTGCTGACCGCACAAGCCGGCATCCAGCCTACGTCCAACCGCCTGCGTTGGTGGTATAGTGGTGAGCATAGCTGCCTTCCAAGCAGTTGACCCGGGTTCGATTCCCGGCCAACGCATTGCCTTTTGTATGGCCAACTCCTTCTGTAACTCGTGGCTGTAGCAAAACTTTTGTATGGGTCTTTGGGCAGCAGTAAAGGACTAGGTCTCCCCGTCGGGGAATCGAACCCCGGTCTTCCGCGTGACAGGCGGAGATACTGTCCACTATACTAAAGAGGAGCTGCAGAGACAGGTAGTCCCCCCCGATCAGCGTGACTGCAGCTCGCTGCAAACAGCCTTCCCATTTTCAGGAACGGCCTCATGCGTCATTTTAGGCCATCGCTTCACAAGGAGCCAGTGCAGACAAAAAAATCATCTAATGCTATTTAAATATGAAGTGTCTGTATAAAAGGTGTTACGTTATTAAATTAGAGAGCTTGTTTTTTAATAAAAAGCTTGGTAGGTCAGGTCAATAAGTTCATGCCTTTTTTTTTCAGTGCCGGGTCCAAACAAAGAGAGTTTCAGTTCTGAGAGTTTCACCTGCCAGCTGCTAATGTGTTGCGAGCATTCTTGCTGACCGCACAAGCCGGCATCCACCCTACGTCCAACCGCCTGCCTTGGTGGTATAGTGGTGAGCATAGCTGCCTTCCAAGCAGTTGACCCGGGTTCGATTCCCGGCCAACGCATT
The DNA here is from genome assembly GCF_951802725.1 of Rutilus rutilus. Classification (NCBI taxonomy): domain Eukaryota; kingdom Metazoa; phylum Chordata; class Actinopteri; order Cypriniformes; family Leuciscidae; genus Rutilus; species Rutilus rutilus. The sequence goes on along the minus strand of NC_140212.1, from coordinate 25,531,199 downwards.
GCCTTTTGTATGGCCAACTCCTTCTGTAACTCGTGGCTGTAGCAAAACTTTTGTATGGGTCTTTGGGCAGCAGTAAAGGACTAGGTCTCCCCGTCGGGGAATCGAACCCCGGTCTTCCGCGTGACAGGCGGAGATACTGTCCACTATACTAACGAGGAGCTGCAGAGACAGGTAGTCCCCCCCGATCAGCACGACTGCAGCTCGCTGCAAACAGCCTTCCCATTTTCAGGAACGGCCTCATGCGTCATTTTAGGCCATCGCTTCACAAGGAGCCAGTGCAGACAAAAAAATCATCTAATGCTATTTAAATATGAAGTGTCTGTATAAAAGCTGTTACGTTATTAAATTAGAGAGCTTGTTTTTTAATAAAAAGCTTGGTAGGTCAGGTCAATAAGTTCATGCCTTTTTTTTTCAGTGCCGGGTCCAAACAAAGAGAGTTTCAGTTCTGAGAGTTTCACCTGCCAGCTGCTAAGCGAGCATTCTTGCTGACCGCACAAGCCGGCATCCAGCCTACATCCAACCGCCTGCGTTGGTGGTATAGTGGTGAGCATAGCTGCCTTCCAAGCAGTTGACCCGGGTTCGATTCCCGGCCAACGCATTGCCTTTTGTATGGCCAACTCCTTCTGTAACTCGTGGCTGTAGCAAAACTTTTGTATGGGTCTTTGGGCAGCAGTAAAGGACTAGGTCTCCCGTCGAGGAATCGAACCCCGGTCTTCCACGTGACAGGCGGAGAGACTGTCCACTATACTAACGAGGAGCTGCAGAGACAGGTAGTCCCCCCCGATCAGCGCGACTGCAGCCCGCTGCAAACAGCCTTCCCATTTTCAGGAACGGCCTCATGCGTCATTTTAGGCCATCGCTTCACAAGGAGCCAGTGCAGACAAAAAAATCATCTAATGCTATTTAAATATGAAGTGTCTGTATAAAAGGTGTTACGTTATTAAATTAGAGAGCTTGTTTTTTAATAAAAAGCTTGGTAGGTCAGGTCAATAAGTTCATGCCTTTTTTTTTCAGTGCCGGGTCCAAACAAAGAGAGTTTCAGTTCTGAGAGTTTCACCTGCCAGCTGCTAATGTGTTGCGAGCATTCTTGCTGACCGCACAAGCCGGCATCCAGCCTACGTCCAACCGCCTGCGTTGGTGGTATAGTGGTGAGCATAGCTGCCTTCCAAGCAGTTGACCCGGGTTCGATTCCCGGCCAACGCATTGCCTTTTGTATGGCCAACTCCTTCTGTAACTCGTGGCTGTAGCAAAACTTTTGTATGGGTCTTTGGGCAGCAGTAAAGGACTAGGTCTCCCCGTCGGGGAATCGAACCCCGGTCTTCCGCGTGACAGGCGGAGATACTGTCCACTATACTAACGAGGAGCTGCAGAGACAGGTAGTCCCCCCCGATCAGCGCGACTGCAGCTCGCTGCAAACAGCCTTCCCATTTTCAGGAGCGGCCTCATGCGTCATTTTAGGCCATCGCTTCACAAGGAGCCAGTGCAGACAAAAAAATCATCTAATGCTATTTAAATATGAAGTGTCTGTATAAAAGGTGTTACGTTATTAAATTAGAGAGCTTGTTTTTTAATAAAAAGCTTGGTAGGTCAGGTCAATAAGTTCATGCCTTTTTTTTTCAGTGCCGGGTCCAAACAAAGAGAGTTTCAGTTCTGAGAGTTTCACCTGCCAGCTGCTAATGTGTTGCGAGCATTCTTGCTGACCGCACAAGCCGGCATCCAGCCTACGTCCAACAGCCTGCGTTGGTGGTATAGTGGTGAGCATAGCTGCCTTCCAAGCAGTTGACCCGGGTTCGATTCCCGGCCAACGCATTGCCTTTTGTATGGCCAACTCCTTCTGTAACTCGTGGCTGTAGCAAAACTTTTGTATGGGTCTTTGGGCAGCAGTAAAGGACTAGGTCTCCCCGTCGGGGAATCGAACCCCGGTCTTCCGCGTGACAGGCGGAGATACTGTCCACTATACTAACGAGGAGCTGCAGAGACAGGTAGTCCCCCCCGATCAGCGCGACTGCAGCTCGCTGCAAACAGCCTTCCCATTTTCAGGAGCGGCCTCATGCGTCATTTTAGGCCATCGCTTCACAAGGAGCCAGTGCAGACAAAAAAATCATCTAATGCTATTTAAATATGAAGTGTCTGTATAAAAGGTGTTGCGTTATTAAATTAGAGAGCTTGTTTTTTAATAAAAAGCTTGGTAGGTCAGGTCAATAAGTTCATGCCTTTTTTTTTCAGTGCCGGGTCCAAACAAAGAGAGTTTCAGTTCTGAGAGTTTCACCTGCCAGCTGCTAATGTGTTGCGAGCATTCTTGCTGACCGCACAAGCCGGCATCCAGCCTACGTCCAACCGCCTGCGTTGGTGGTATAGTGGTGCGCATAGCTGCCTTCCAAGCAGTTGACCCGGGTTCGATTCCCGGCCAACGCATTGCCTTTTGTATGGCCAACTCCTTCTGTAACTCGTGGCTGTAGCAAAACTTTTGTATGGGTCTTTGGGCAGCAGTAAAGGACTAGGTCTCCCCGTCGGGGAATCGAACCCCGGTCTTCCGCGTGACAGGCGGAGATACTGTCCACTATACTAACGAGGAGCTGCAGAGACAGGTAGTCCCCCCCGATCAGCGCGACTGCAGCTCGCTGCAAACAGCCTTCCCATTTTCAGGAACGGCCTCATGCGTCATTTTAGGCCATCGCTTCACAAGGAGCCAGTGCAGACAAAAAAATCATCTAATGCTATTTAAATATGAAGTGTCTGTATAAAAGGTGTTACGTTATTAAATTAGAGAGCTTGTTTTTTAATAAAAAGCTTGGTAGGTCAGGTCAATAAGTTCATGCCTTTTTTTTTCAGTGCCGGGTCCAAACAAAGAGAGTTTCAGTTCTGAGAGTTTCACCTGCCAGCTGCTAAGCGAGCATTCTTGCTGACCGCACAAGCCGGCATCCAGCCTACGTCCAACCGCCTGCGTTGGTGGTATAGTGGTGAGCAGAGCTGCCTTTCAAGCAGTTGACCCGGGTTCGATTCCCGGCCAACGCATTGCCTTTTGTATGGCCAACTCCTTCTGTAACTCGTGGCTGTAACAAAACTTTTGTATGGGTCTTTGGGCAGCAGTAAAGGACTAGGCCTCCCCGTCGGGGAATCGAACCCCGGTCTTCCGCGTGACAGGCGGAGATACTGTCCACTATACTAACGAGGAGCTGCAGAGACAGGTAGTCCCCCCCGATCAGCGCGACTGCAGCTCGCTGCAAACAGCCTTCCCATTTTCAGGAACGGCCTCATGCGTCATTTTAGGCCATCGCTTCACAAGGAGCCAGTGCAGACAAAAAAATCATCTAATGCTATTTAAATATGAAGTGTCTGTATAAAAGGTGTTACGTTATTAAATTAGAGAGCTTGTTTTTTAATAAAAAGCTTGGTAGGTCAGGTCAATAAGTTCATGCCTTTTTTTTTCAGTGCCGGGTCCAAACAAAGAGAGTTTCAGTTCTGAGAGTTTCACCTGCCAGCTGCTAAGCGAGCATTCTTGCTGACCGCACAAGCCGGCATCCAGCCTACGTCCAACCGCCTGCGTTGGTGGTATAGTGGTGAGCATAGCTGCCTTCCAAGCAGTTGACCCGGGTTCGATTCCCGGCCAACGCATTGCCTTTTGTATGGCCAACTCCTTCTGTAACTCGTGGCTGTAGCAAAACTTTTGTATGGGTCTTTGGGCAGCAGTAAAGGACTAGGCCTCCCCGTCGGGGAATCGAACCCCGGTCTTCCGCGTGACAGGCGGAGATACTGTCCACTATACTAACGAGGAGCTGCAGAGACAGGTAGTCCCCCCCGATCAGCGCGACTGCAGCTCGCTGCAAACAGCCTTCCCATTTTCAGGAACGGCCTCATGCGTCATTTTAGGCCATCGCTTCACAAGGAGCCAGTGCAGACAAAAAAATCATCTAATGCTATTTAAATATGAAGTGTCTGTATAAAAGGTGTTACGTTATTAAATTAGAGAGCTTGTTTTTTAATAAAAAGCTTGGTAGGTCAGGTCAATAAGTTCATGCCTTTTTTTTTCAGTGCCGGGTCCAAACAAAGAGAGTTTCAGTTCTGAGAGTTTCACCTGCCAGCTGCTAAGCGAGCATTCTTGCTGACCGCACAAGCCGGCATCCAGCCTACGTCCAACCACCTGCATTGGTGGTATAGTGGTGAGCATAGCTGCCTTCCAAGCAGTTGACCCGGGTTCGATTCCCGGCCAACGCATTGCCTTTTGTATGGCCAACTCCTTCTGTAACTCGTGGCTGTAGCAAAACTTTTGTATGGGTCTTTGGGCAGCAGTAAAGGACTAGGTCTCCACGTCGGGGAATCGAACCCCGGTCTTCCGCGTGACAGGCGGAGATACTGTCCACTATACTAACGAGGAGCTGCAGAGACAGGTAGTCCCCCCCGATCAGCGCGACTGCAGCTCGCTGCAAACAGCCTTCCCATTTTCAGGAACGGCCTCATGCGTCATTTTAGGCCATCGCTTCACAAGGAGCCAGTGCAGACAAAAAAATCATCTAATGCTATTTAAATATGAAGTGTCTGTATAAAAGGTGTTACGTTATTAAATTAGAGAGCTTGTTTTTTAATAAAAAGCTTGGTAGGTCAGGTCAATAAGTTCATGCCTTTTTTTTTCAGTGCCGGGTCCAAACAAAGAGAGTTTCAGTTCTGAGAGTTTCACCTGCCAGCTGCTAAGCGAGCATGCACAAGCCAGCATCCAGCCTACGTCCAACCGCCTGCGTTGGTGGTATAGTGGTGAGCATAGCTGCCTTCCAAGCAGTTGACCCGGGTTCGATTCCCGGCCAACGCATTGCCTTTTGTATGGCCAACTCCTTCTGTAACTCGTGGCTGTAGCAAAACTTTTGTATGGGTCTTTGGGCAGCAGTAAAGGACTAGGTCTCCCCGTCGAGGAATCGAACCCCGGTCTTCCACGTGACAGGCGGAGAGACTGTCCACTATACTAACGAGGAGCTGCAGAGACAGGTAGTCCCCCCCGATCAGCGCGACTGCAGCCCGCTGCAAACAGCCTTCCCATTTTCAGGAACGGCCTCATGCGTCATTTTAGGCCATCGCTTCACAAGGAGCCAGTGCAGACAAAAAAATCATCTAATGCTATTTAAATATGAAGTGTCTGTATAAAAGGTGTTACGTTATTAAATTAGAGAGCTTGTTTTTTAATAAAAAGCTTGGTAGGTCAGGTCAATAAGTTCATGCCTTTTTTTTTCAGTGCCGGGTCCAAACAAAGAGAGTTTCAGTTCTGAGAGTTTCACCTGCCAGCTGCTAATGTGTTGCGAGCATTCTTGCTGACCGCACAAGCCGGCATCCAGCCTACGTCCAACCGCCTGCGTTGGTGGTATAGTGGTGAGCATAGCTGCCTTCCAAGCAGTTGACCCGGGTTCGATTCCCGGCCAACGCATTGCCTTTTGTATGGCCAACTCCTTCTGTAACTCGTGGCTGTAGCAAAACTTTTGTATGGGTCTTTGGGCAGCAGTAAAGGACTAGGTCTCCCCGTCGGGGAATCGAACCCCGGTCTTCCGCGTGACAGGCGGAGATACTGTCCACTATACTAACGAGGAGCTGCAGAGACAGGTAGTCCCCCCCGATCAGCGCGACTGCAGCTCGCTGCAAACAGCCTTCCCATTTTCAAGAACGGCCTCATGCGTCATTTTAGGCCATCGCTTCACAAGGAGCCAGTGCAGACAAAAAAATCATCTAATGCTATTTAAATATGAAGTGTCTGTATAAAAGGTGTTACGTTATTAAATTAGAGAGCTTGTTTTTTAATAAAAAGCTTGGTAGGTCAGGTCAATAAGTTCATGCCTTTTTTTTTCAGTGCCGGGTCCAAACAAAGAGAGTTTCAGTTCTGAGAGTTTCACCTGCCAGCTGCTAATGTGTTGCGAGCATTCTTGCTGACCGCACAAGCCGGCATCCAGCCTACGTCCAACAGCCTGCGTTGGTGGTATAGTGGTGAGCATAGCTGCCTTCCAAGCAGTTGACCCGGGTTCGATTCCCGGCCAACGCATTGCCTTTTGTATGGCCAACTCCTTCTGTAACTCGTGGCTGTAGCAAAACTTTTGTATGGGTCTTTGGGCAGCAGTAAAGGACTAGGTCTCCCCGTCGGGGAATCGAACCCCGGTCTTCCGCGTGACAGGCGGAGATACTGTCCACTATACTAACGAGGAGCTGCAGAGACAGGTAGTCCCCCCCAATCAGCGCGACTGCAGCTCGCTGCAAACAGCCTTCCCATTTTCAGGAGCGGCCTCATGCGTCATTTTAGGCCATCGCTTCACAAGGAGCCAGTGCAGACAAAAAAATCATCTAATGCTATTTAAATATGAAGTGTCTGTATAAAAGGTGTTACGTTATTAAATTAGAGAGCTTGTTTTTTAATAAAAAGCTTGGTAGGTCAGGTCAATAAGTTCATGCCTTTTTTTTTCAGTGCCGGGTCCAAACAAAGAGAGTTTCAGTTCTGAGAGTTTCACCTGCCAGCTGCTAATGTGTTGCGAGCATTCTTGCTGACCGCACAAGCCGGCATCCAGCCTACGTCCAACCGCCTGCGTTGGTGGTATAGTGGTGCGCATAGCTGCCTTCCAAGCAGTTGACCCGGGTTCGATTCCCGGCCAACGCATTGCCTTTTGTATGGCCAACTCCTTCTGTAACTCGTGGCTGTAGCAAAACTTTTGTATGGGTCTTTGGGCAGCAGTAAAGGACTAGGTCTCCCCGTCGGGGAATCGAACCCCGGTCTTCCGCGTGACAGGCGGAGATACTGTCCACTATACTAACGAGGAGCTGCAGAGACAGGTAGTCCCCCCCGATCAGCGCGACTGCAGCTCGCTGCAAACAGCCTTCCCATTTTCAGGAACGGCCTCATGCGTCATTTTAGGCCATCGCTTCACAAGGAGCCAGTGCAGACAAAAAAATCATCTAATGCTATTTAAATATGAAGTGTCTGTATAAAAGGTGTTACGTTATTAAATTAGAGAGCTTGTTTTTTAATAAAAAGCTTGGTAGGTCAGGTCAATAAGTTCATGCCTTTTTTTTTCAGTGCCGGGTCCAAACAAAGAGAGTTTCAATTCTGAGAGTTTCACCTGCCAGCTGCTAAGCGAGCATTCTTGCTGACCGCACAAGCCGGCATCCAGCCTACGTCCAACCGCCTGCGTTGGTGGTATAGTGGTGAGCAGAGCTGCCTTTCAAGCAGTTGACCCGGGTTCGATTCCCGGCCAACGCATTGCCTTTTGTATGGCCAACTCCTTCTGTAACTCGTGGCTGTAGCAAAACTTTTGTATGGGTCTTTGGGCAGCAGTAAAGGACTAGGCCTCCCCTTCGGGGAATCGAACCCCGGTCTTCCGCGTGACAGGCGGAGATACTGTCCACTATACTAACGAGGAGCTGCAGAGACAGGTAGTCCCCCCCGATCAGCGCGACTGCAGCTCGCTGCAAACAGCCTTCCCATTTTCAGGAACGGCCTCATGCGTCATTTTAGGCCATCGCTTCACAAGGAGCCAGTGCAGACAAAAAAATCATCTAATGCTATTTAAATATGAAGTGTCTGTATAAAAGGTGTTACGTTATTAAATTAGAGAGCTTGTTTTTTAATAAAAAGCTTGGTAGGTCAGGTCAATAAGTTCATGCCTTTTTTTTTCAGTGCCGGGTCCAAACAAAGAGAGTTTCAGTTCTGAGAGTTTCACCTGCCAGCTGCTAAGCGAGCATTCTTGCTGACCGCACAAGCCGGCATCCAGCCTACGTCCAACCGCCTGCGTTGGTGGTATAGTGGTGAGCATAGCTGCCTTCCAAGCAGTTGACCCGGGTTCGATTCCCGGCCAACGCATTGCCTTTTGTATGGCCAACTCCTTCTGTAACTCGTGGCTGTAGCAAAACTTTTGTATGGGTCTTTGGGCAGCAGTAAAGGACTAGGTCTCCCCGTCGGGGAATCGAACCCCGGTCTTCCGCGTGACAGGCGGAGATACTGTCCACTATACTAACGAGGAGCTGCAGAGACAGGTAGTCCCCCCCGATCAGCGCGACTGCAGCTCGCTGCAAACAGCCTTCCCATTTTCAGGAACGGCCTCATGCGTCATTTTAGGCCATCGCTTCACAAGGAGCCAGTGCAGACAAAAAAATCATCTAATGCTATTTAAATATGAAGTGTCTGTATAAAAGCTGTTACGTTATTAAATTAGAGAGCTTGTTTTTTAATAAAAAGCTTGGTAGGTCAGGTCAATAAGTTCATGCCTTTTTTTTTCAGTGCCGGGTCCAAACAAAGAGAGTTTCAGTTCTGAGAGTTTCACCTGCCAGCTGCTAAGCGAGCATTCTTGCTGACCGCACAAGCCGGCATCCAGCCTACGTCCAACCGCCTGCGTTGGTGGTATAGTGGTGAGCAGAGCTGCCTTTCAAGCAGTTGACCCGGGTTCGATTCCCGGCCAACGCATTGCCTTTTGTATGGCCAACTCCTTCTGTAACTCGTGGCTGTAACAAAACTTTTGTATGGGTCTTTGGGCAGCAGTAAAGGACTAGGCCTCCCCGTCGGGGAATCGAACCCCGGTCTTCCGCGTGACAGGCGGAGATACTGTCCACTATACTAACGAGGAGCTGCAGAGACAGGTAGTCCCCCCCGATCAGCGCGACTGCAGCTCGCTGCAAACAGCCTTCCCATTTTCAGGAACGGCCTCATGCGTCATTTTAGGCCATCGCTTCACAAGGAGCCAGTGCAGACAAAAAAATCATCTAATGCTATTTAAATATGAAGTGTCTGTATAAAAGGTGTTACGTTATTAAATTAGAGAGCTTGTTTTTTAATAAAAAGCTTGGTAGGTCAGGTCAATAAGTTCATGCCTTTTTTTTTCAGTGCCGGGTCCAAACAAAGAGAGTTTCAGTTCTGAGAGTTTCACCTGCCAGCTGCTAAGCGAGCATTCTTGCTGACCGCACAAGCCGGCATCCAGCCTACGTCCAACCACCTGCATTGGTGGTATAGTGGTGAGCATAGCTGCCTTCCAAGCAGTTGACCCGGGTTCGATTCCCGGCCAACGCATTGCCTTTTGTATGGCCAACTCCTTCTGTAACTCGTGGCTGTAGCAAAACTTTTGTATGGGTCTTTGGGCAGCAGTAAAGGACTAGGTCTCCACGTCGGGGAATCGAACCCCGGTCTTCCGCGTGACAGGCGGAGATACTGTCCACTATACTAACGAGGAGCTGCAGAGACAGGTAGTCCCCCCCGATCAGCGCGACTGCAACTCGCTGCAAACAGCCTTCCCATTTTCAGGAACGGCCTCATGCGTCATTTTAGGCCATCGCTTCACAAGGAGCCAGTGCAGACAAAAAAATCATCTAATGCTATTTAAATATGAAGTGTCTGTATAAAAGGTGTTACGTTATTAAATTAGAGAGCTTGTTTTTTAATAAAAAGCTTGGTAGGTCAGGTCAATAAGTTCATGCCTTTTTTTTTCAGTGCCGGGTCCAAACAAAGAGAGTTTCAGTTCTGAGAGTTTCACCTGCCAGCTGCTAAGCGAGCATGCACAAGCCAGCATCCAGCCTACGTCCAACCGCCTGCGTTGGTGGTATAGTGGTGAGCATAGCTGCCTTCCAAGCAGTTGACCCGGGTTCGATTCCCGGCCAACGCATTGCCTTTTGTATGGCCAACTCCTTCTGTAACTCGTGGCTGTAGCAAAACTTTTGTATGGGTCTTTGGGCAGCAGTAAAGGACTAGGTCTCCCCGTCGGGGAATCGAACCCCGGTCTTCCGCGTGACAGGCGGAGATACTGTCCACTATACTAACGAGCAGCTGCAGAGACAGGTAGTCCCCCCCGATCAGCACGACTGCAGCTCGCTGCAAACAGCCTTCCCATTTTCAGGAACGGCCTCATGCGTCATTTTAGGCCATCGCTTCACAAGGAGCCAGTGCAGACAAAAAAATCATCTAATGCTATTTAAATATGAAGTGTCTGTATAAAAGGTGTTACGTTATTAAATTAGAGAGCTTGTTTTTTAATAAAAAGCTTGGTAGGTCAGGTCAATAAGTTCATGCCTTTTTTTTTCAGTGCCGGGTCCAAACAAAGAGAGTTTCAGTTCTGAGAGTTTCACCTGCCAGCTGCTAAGCGAGCATGCACAAGCCAGCATCCAGCCTACGTCCAACCGCCTGCGTTGGTGGTATAGTGGTGAGCATAGCTGCCTTCCAAGCAGTTGACCCGGGTTCGATTCCCGGCCAACGCATTGCCTTTTGTATGGCCAACTCCTTCTGTAACTCGTGGCTGTAGCAAAACTTTTGTATGGGTCTTTGGGCAGCAGTAAAGGACTAGGCCTCCCCGTCGGGGAATCGAACCCCGGTCTTCTGCGTGACAGGCGGAGATACTGTCCACTATACTAACGAGGAGCTACAGAGACAGGTAGTCCCCCCCGATCAGCGCGACTGCAGCTCGCTGCAAACAGCCTTCCCATTTTCAGGAACGGCCTCATGCGTCATTTTAGGCCATCGCTTCACAAGGAGCCAGTGCAGACAAAAAAATCATCTAATGCTATTTAAATATGAAGTGTCTGTATAAAAGGTGTTACGTTATTAAATTAGAGAGCTTGTTTTTTAATAAAAAGCTTGGTAGGTCAGGTCAATAAGTTCATGCCTTTTTTTTTCAGTGCCGGGTCCAAACAAAGAGAGTTTCAGTTCTGAGAGTTTCACCTGCCAGCTGCTAAGCGAGCATGCACAAGCCGGCATCCAGCCTACGTCCAACCGCCTGCGTTGGTGGTATAGTGGTGAGCATAGCTGCCTTCCAAGCAGTTGACCCGGGTTCGATTCCCGGCCAACGCATTGCCTTTTGTATGGCCAACTCCTTCTGTAACTCGTGGCTGTAGCAAAACTTTTGTATGGGTCTTTGGGCAGCAGTAAAGGACTAGGTCTCCCCGTCGGGGAATCGAACCCCGGTCTTCCGCGTGACAGGCGGAGATACTGTCCACTATACTAACGAGGAGCTGCAGAGACAGGTAGTCCCCCCCGATCAGCTCGACTGCAGCTCGCTGCAAACAGCCTTCCCATTTTCAGGAACGGCCTCATGCGTCATTTTAGGCCATCGCTTCACAAGGAGCCAGTGCAGACAAAAAAATCATCTAATGCTATTTAAATATGAAGTGTCTGTATAAAAGGTGTTACGTTATTAAATTAGAGAGCTTGTTTTTTAATAAAAAGCTTGGTAGGTCAGGTCAATAAGTTCATGCCTTTTTTTTTCAGTGCCGGGTCCAAACAAAGAGAGTTTCAGTTCTGAGAGTTTCACCTGCCAGCTGCTAAGCGAGCATTCTTGCTGACCGCACAAGCCGGCATCCAGCCTACGTCCAACTGCCTGCGTTGGTGGTATAGTGGTGAGCATAGCTGCCTTCCAAGCAGTTGACCCGGGTTCGATTCCCGGCCAACGCATTGCCTTTTGTATGGCCAACTCCTTCTGTAACTCGTGGCTGTAGCAAAACTTTTGTATGGGTCTTTGGGCAGCAGTAAAGGACTAGGTCTCCCCGTCGGGGAATCGAACCCCGGTCTTCCGCGTGACAGGCGGAGATACTGTCCACTATACTAACGAGGAGCTGCAGAGACAGGTAGTCCCCCCCGATCAGCTCGACTGCAGCTCGCTGCAAACAGCCTTCCCATTTTCAGGAACGGCCTCATGCGTCATTTTAGGCCATCGCTTCACAAGGAGCCAGTGCAGACAAAAAAATCATCTAATGCTATTTAAATATGAAGTGTCTGTATAAAAGGTGTTACGTTATTAAATTAGAGAGCTTGTTTTTTAATAAAAAGCTTGGTAGGTCAGGTCAATAAGTTCATGCCTTTTTTTTTCAGTGCCGGGTCCAAACAAAGAGAGTTTCAGTTCTGAGAGTTTCACCTGCCAGCTGCTAAGCGAGCATTCTTGCTGACCGCACAAGCCGGCATCCAGCCTACGTCCAACCGCCTGCGTTGATGGTATAGTGGTGAGCATAGCTGCCTTCCAAGCAGTTGACCCGGGTTCGATTCCCGGCCAACGCATTGCCTTTTGTATGGCCAACTCCTTCTGTAACTCGTGGCTGTAGCAAAACTTTTGTATGGGTCTTTGGGCAGCAGTAAAGGACTAGGTCTCCCCGTCGGGGAATCGAACCCCGGTCTTCCGCGTGACAGGCGGAGATACTGTCCACTATACTAACGAGGAGTTGCAGAGACAGGTAGTCCCCCCCGATCAGCGCGACTGCAGCTCGCTGCAAACAGCCTTCCCATTTTCAGGAACGGCCTCATGCGTCATTTTAGGCCATCGCTTCACAAGGAGCCAGTGCAGACAAAAAAATCATCTAATGCTATTTAAATATGAAGTGTCTGTATAAAAGGTGTTACGTTATTAAATTAGAGAGCTTGTTTTTTAATAAAAAGCTTGGTAGGTCAGGTCAATAAGTTCATGCCTTTTTTTTTCAGTGCCGGGTCCAAACAAAGAGAGTTTCAGTTCTGAGAGTTTCACCTGCCAGCTGCTAATGTGTTGCGAGCATTCTTGCTGACCGCACAAGCCGGCATCCAGCCTACGTCCAACCGCCTGCGTTGGTGGTATAGTGGTGAGCATAGCTGCCTTCCAAGCAGTTGACCCGGGTTCGATTCCCGGCCAACGCATTGCCTTTTGTATGGCCAACTCCTTCTGTAACTCGTGGCTGTAGCAAAACTTTTGTATGGGTCTTTGGGCAGCAGTAAAGGACTAGGTCTCCCCGTCGGGGAATCGAACCCCGGTCTTCCGCGTGACAGGCGGAGATACTGTCCACTATACTAACGAGGAGCTGCAGAGACAGGTAGTCCCCCCCGATCAGCGCGACTGCAGCTCGCTGCAAACAGCCTTCCCATTTTCAGGAACGGCCTCATGCGTCATTTTAGGCCATCGCTTCACAAGGAGCCAGTGCAGACAAAAAAATCATCTAATGCTATTTAAATATGAAGTGTCTGTATAAAAGGTGTTACGTTATTAAATTAGAGAGCTTGTTTTTTAATAAAAAGCTTGGTAGGTCAGGTCAATAAGTTCATGCCTTTTTTTTTCAGTGCCGGGTCCAAACAAAGAGAGTTTCAGTTCTGAGAGTTTCACCTGCCAGCTGCTAAGCGAGCATGCACAAGCCAGCATCCAGCCTACGTCCAACCGCCTGCGTTGGTGGTATAGTGGTGAGCATAGCTGCCTTGTATGGCCAACTCCTTCTGTAACTCGTGGCTGTAGCAAAACTTTTGTATGGGTCTTTGGGCAGCAGTAAAGGACTAGGTCTCTCCGTCGGGGAATCGAACCCCGATCTTCCGCGTGACAGGCGGAGATACTGTCCACTATACTAACGAGGAGCTGCAGAGACAGGTAGTCCCCCCCGATCAGCGCGACTGCAGCTCGCTGCAAACAGCCTTCCCATTTTCAGGAACGGCCTCATGCGTCATTTTAGGCCATCGCTTCACAAGGAGCCAGTGCAGACAAAAAAATCATCTAATGCTATTTAAATAAGAAGTGTCTGTATAAAAGGTGTTACGTTATTAAATTAGAGAGCTTGTTTTTTAATAAAAAGCTTGGTAGGTCAGGTCAATAAGTTCATGCCTTTTTTTTTCAGTGCCGGGTCCAAACAAAGAGAGTTTCAGTTCTGAGAGTTTCACCTGCCAGCTGCTAAGCGAGCATTCTTGCTGACCGCACAAGCCGGCATCCAGCCTACATCCAACCGCCTGCGTTGGTGGTATAGTGGTGAGCATAGCTGCCTTCCAAGCAGTTGACCCGGGTTCGATTCCCGGCCAACGCATTGCCTTTTGTATGGCCAACTCCTTCTGTAACTCGTGGCTGTAGCAAAACTTTTGTATGGGTCTTTGGGCAGCAGTAAAGGACTAGGTCTCCCCGTCGAGGAATCGAACCCCGGTCTTCCACGTGACAGGCGGAGAGACTGTCCACTATACAGTAGATCCAAGATGGCGGCGCGAGTACATCGCGAGGCTCGCGGTCTCTCCAGATTCTGTAATTTAGCAGTATTTTTCTTGCTCATTTCGGGTCTGTTCGTCCAGAACAGTTGTGCCTTAACATCGTACACCCAAGGTGAGCTTTTGGATATTGGTTTGCGAATTTCCGACAGTTTTATGGACAACCTTCGACTCCTTCCTGAGATCGCCAGATCACCCGAGGCTATGCACTCTGCCCGGCCGGGCGGAAGTGCTCGCAGGCGCCGGCGAGATCGTAAACAAAGGCGGGGGAAGCGCGGAGGACTAAGAGCTAAGCTAAAGCTAACACCACACCGGCTCTCTTTACCCAGCATTTTCCTTGCCAATGTACGGTCGCTGTTGAACAAAATGGAGGAGATTCGACTCAACATCACATACAGCAAGAGACTTTTGAACTGTAATGTTCTAATTTTCTCGGAAACATGGTTAAACAGCGGAATACCGGACAACGCTATTGAGCTAGCGGGACGCCATACATTCCGGGCGGATAGAACATTAGATGGCTCCGGTAAGACCAGAGGTGGTGGATTGTGCATTTACATTAACAAAGCTTGGTGCACAAACTCTGCTATTGTTGGGAGACATTGTTCAGCTAACCTTGAGTTTCTCATGGTTAAATGTAGACCGTTTTATCTACCGCGGGAGTTCACTTCCACTATTATAACTGCAGCCTATATTCCCCCGGATGCTGATGCCAAGTTTGCTATGAAAGAACTTCACGCAGCCATCAGTAAACAACAGACCGTTCACCCGGAAGCTGCGTTTATTGTTGCGGGTGATTTTAATCATTCAAACTTAAAGTCAGTGCTACCGAAATTTCACCAGCATGTTTCCTGTCACACCAGAGGAAACAAAACCTTAGACCATGTTTACACAAACATGGCTGAAGCTTACGTCGCGACACCCCTCCCCCACTTGGGACAGTCAGATCACCTTTCTTTGTTCCTCACCCCCAAATACGCACCTCTGATCAATCGCGTGAAGCCATCAGTGAAGACCATCAAGGTGTGGCCTGCGGGGGCAGATTTCTCACTCCAGGAAAGGTTTCTACACACAGACTGGAGTATGTTTGCTTCTCAAGCCACCAGTGGCTCTCACACGGACATTGACTGCTACACCTCCTCTGTACTGGATTATATTAATACCACCATTGACAGTGTTACAACCCAGAAGCAGATCACCACATACCCAAATCAGAAGCCATGGATGAACAGGGAAGTGCGACTCCTATTGAAGACACGCAATACTGCCTTCAGATCAGGAGATGCACAAGCCTATAGCACATCCAGAGCAAATCTGAAAAGGGGCATCAAAGAGGCCAAGCACTGCTACAAGCTTAAGATAGAGGGACACTTTTCCAACGCTGACCCTCGGCGCATGTGGCAGGGCATTCAGGCCATCAGTGACTACAAACCCTCTCACTCCACCCCCGCAGCCACTGATGTCAACTTCCTGAACGAGCTAAATTACTTTTATGCTCGCTTTGAAAGAGACAACAGAGAAACTGCCACCAAGCTCAAATCCTCAGCTGACCACCCACCGATCACACTCTCCTCCACAGATGTCTGCAATGCACTGAGCAGGATCAGCGCGCACAAGGCTGCTGGACCAGACAACATCCCTGGACGCGTACTCAGGGCATGTGCGGAGCAGCTCGCTGGGGTTTTTACAGACATTTTCAACCTGTCTCTTGCCCAAGCAGCTGTACCAACATGCTTTAAATGCACTTCCATTGTGCCAGTGCCAAAACACTCCAGCCCGAAGTGCCTTAATGACTACCGCCCTGTAGCACTCACACCCATCGTAATGAAGTGCTTTGAGCGGCTGGTCCTGGCACACCTAAAAGACTCTCTACCATCCACATTGGACTCACACCAGTTTGCCTACCGTAGCAATAGGAGCACAGAGGATGCAGTCTCCATGGCACTGCACTCTGTGCTCACACATCTGGACAATAAGAACACTTATGCACGCATGCTGTTTGTTGACTTCAGCTCAGCATTCAACACTGTCATCCCAACTAAGTTAATAGCCAAACTTGGAGACCTGGGCTTCAACACCTCCATGTGCAACTGGATTTTGGACTTCTTGACCAACAGACCCCAGAATGTTCGATCAGGCTCCAACTGCTCCACATCCATCACACTCAACACTGGTGTACCACAGGGCTGTGTGCTAAGCCCGTTCCTCTACTCCCTCTTCACCTCCGACTGCAAGCCTGTGTACGGATCTAATTCCATCGTCAAGTTTGCGGACGACACTACGGTGATTGGTCTCATCAGCAACAACGATGAGACTGCCTATAGGGAGGAGATCAAGCACCTGGCCACATGGTGCACCGAAAATAACCAGCTCCTCAACACCACCAAAACGAAGGAGCTCATCGTGGACTTCAGGAAAGTGTCAAGAGGCACACACGACACCATCCACATCAATGGAATGGCTGTTGAGCGTGTCTCCAGTTTCAAGTTCCTGGGGATCCACATCTCGGCGGACATGACCTGGACAACCAACACCTCCAGCCTGGTCAAGAAGGCTCACCAGCGCCTTTTCTTCCTGAGGACACTGAGGAAGAATCAGCTTTCCTCCACTATCCTGGTGAACTTCTATCGCTGTGCAATAGAAAGCATCCTGACCAACTGTGCTACAGTGTGGTATGGGAGCTGTTCTGTTGCAGAGCGCAAGGCACTGCAGCGGGTGGTGAAAACCGCCCAGCGCATCACTGGGACTCCACTACCTGCCATCGAGCACATCCAGAGGAAACGCTGTCTGCATCGAGCTCGCAGCATCCTTAAGGACTCCTCTCACCCAGCCCACAGACTGTTTTCTCTCCTGCCCTCCGGCAGGCGTTTCAGGTGCCTCCGGACCAGGACCAGCAGACTAAAGAACAGTTTTTTCCCCAGAGCTGTCTCTTTATTAAACTCTAACCCTCATTGATCCCACTCCCCTCATATACTGATTGACTCTCCTCTCCCTCCTCACACCTGCCTCCATTTTGTTATTTGCAATACTATAATGTTCATTTGCACTGCTGACTGTTATTACAGTAACAACTGTTTACATATGCATCTTGCACTACTACCTTGACTGGAATATGCTCAATTTGCACTGCCGACTGTTTATTTACAGTACCGACTGTTTATATATACATTGCAATATCGTACCTTAACTGTAATATGCAATTACTTTCCACTGCACTTTCACTCGGATAGCTTCTGTCCAAACTTTATTTGCACTACTTTAAATCCATTGTTATACTGCTCATTAGCCTAACTTATACATATATCTATTTGTTAAATTCTGTTCATAGTAATAGCCATCTGTATATTATGCTCACATTCTGTTTATAGTAACAGCCATCTGTATATATATTCATAGTACATATCTATCTGTAAAATTCTGTTTATAGTAACAGCCATCTGTATATTATATTCAGTACATATCTATCTGTAAACATTCTGTTTATAGTAATAGCCATCTGTATATTATTATATTCAGTACATATCTAGCTGTAAACTCTGTTCACAGTAATAGTTATCTGTATATTATATTCATAGGACAATCTATCTGTAAATTTTTGTTTATAATAGTATTCAACTCTATATTTATTCAGTACATATCCATGTTCTGCACTTATGGAACCACTGTATATCCTGCACTTGCTGCTATTGCACTTCTGGTTAGACCTAAACTGCATTTCGTTGCCTTGTACCTGTACTTGTGTAATGACAATAAAGTTGAATCTAATCTAATCTAATCTAATACTAACGAGGAGCTGCAGAGACAGGTAGTCCCCCCCGATCAGCGCGACTGCAGCCCGCTGCAAACAGCCTTCCCATTTTCAGGAACGGCCTCATGCGTCATTTTAGGCCATCGCTTCACAAGGAGCCAGTGCAGACAAAAAAATCATCTAATGCTATTTAAATATGAAGTGTCTGTATAAAAGGTGTTACGTTATTAAATTAGAGAGCTTGTTTTTTAATAAAAAGCTTGGTAGGTCAGGTCAATAAGTTCATGCCTTTTTTTTTCAGTGCCGGGTCCAAACAAAGAGAGTTTCAGTTCTGAGAGTTTCACCTGCCAGCTGCTAATGTGTTGCGAGCATTCTTGCTGACCGCACAAGCCGGCATCCAGCCTACGTCCAACCGCCTGCGTTGGTGGTATAGTGGTGAGCATAGCTGCCTTCCAAGCAGTTGACCCGGGTTCGATTCCCGGCCAACGCATTGCCTTTTGTATGGCCAACTCCTTCTGTAACTCGTGGCTGTAGCAAAACTTTTGTATGGGTCTTTGGGCAGCAGTAAAGGACTAGGTCTCCCCGTCGGGGAATCGAACCCCGGTCTTCCGCGTGACAGGCGGAGATACTGTCCACTATACTAACGAGGAGCTGCAGAGACAGGTAGTCCCCCCCGATCAGCACGACTGCAGCTCGCTGCAAACAGCCTTCCCATTTTCAGGAACGGCCTCATGCGTCATTTTAGGCCATCGCTTCACAAGGAGCCAGTGCAGACAAAAAAATCATCTAATGCTATTTAAATATGAAGTGTCTGTATAAAAGGTGTTACGTTATTAAATTAGAGAGCTTGTTTTTTAATAAAAAGCTTGGTAGGTCAGGTCAATAAGTTCATGCCTTTTTTTTTCAGTGCCGGGTCCAAACAAAGAGAGTTTCAGTTCTGAGAGTTTCACCTGCCAGCTGCTAAGCGAGCATGCACAAGCCAGCATCCAGCCTACGTCCAACCGCCTGCGTTGGTGGTATAGTGGTGAGCATAGCTGCCTTCCAAGCAGTTGACCCGGGTTCGATTCCCGGCCAACGCATTGCCTTTTGTATGGCCAACTCCTTCTGTAACTCGTGGCTGTAGCAAAACTTTTGTATGGGTCTTTGGGCAGCAGTAAAGGACTAGGTCTCCCCGTCGGGGAATCGAACCCCGGTCTTACGCGTGACAGGCGGAGATACTGTCCACTATACTAACGAGCAGCTGCAGAGACAGGTAGGCCCCCCCGATCAGCACGACTGCAGCTCGCTGCAAACAGCCTTCCCATTTTCAGGAACGGCCTCATGCGTCATTTTAGGCCATCGCTTCACAAGGAGCCAGTGCAGACAAAAAAATCATCTAATGCTATTTAAATATGAAGTGTCTGTATAAAAGGTGTTACGTTATTAAATTAGAGAGCTTGTTTTTTAATAAAAAGCTTGGTAGGTCAGGTCAATAAGTTCATGCCTTTTTTTTTCAGTGCCGGGTCCAAACAAAGAGAGTTTCAGTTCTGAGAGTTTCACCTGCCAGCTGCTAAGCGAGCATTCTTGCTGACCGCACAAGCCGGCATCCAGCCTACATCCAACCGCCTGCGTTGGTGGTATAGTGGTGAGCATAGCTGCCTTCCAAGCAGTTGACCAGGGTTCGATTCCCGGCCAACGCATTGCCTTTTGTATGGCCAACTCCTTCTGTAACTCGTGGCTGTAGCAAAACTTTTGTATGGGTCTTTGGGCAGCAGTAAAGGACTAGGTCTCCCCGTCGAGGAATCGAACCCCGGTCTTCCACGTGACAGGCGGAGAGACTGTCCACTATACTAACGAGGAGCTGCAGAGACAGGTAGTCCCCCCCGATCAGCGCGACTGCAGCCCGCTGCAAACAGCCTTCCCATTTTCAGGAACGGCCTCATGCGTCATTTTAGGCCATCGCTTCACAAGGAGCCAGTGCAGACAAAAAAATCATCTAATGCTATTTAAATATGAAGTGTCTGTATAAAAGGTGTTACGTTATTAAATTAGAGAGCTTGTTTTTTAATAAAAAGCTTGGTAGGTCAGGTCAATAAGTTCATGCCTTTTTTTTTCAGTGCCGGGTCCAAACAAAGAGAGTTTCAGTTCTGAGAGTTTCACCTGCCAGCTGCTAATGTGTTGCGAGCATTCTTGCTGACCGCACAAGCCGGCATCCAGCCTACGTCCAACCGCCTGCGTTGGTGGTATAGTGGTGAGCATAGCTGCCTTCCAAGCAGTTGACCCGGGTTCGATTCCCGGCCAACGCATTGCCTTTTGTATGGCCAACTCCTTCTGTAACTCGTGGCTGTAGCAAAACTTTTGTATGGGTCTTTGGGCAGCAGTAAAGGACTAGGTCTCCCCGTCGGGGAATCGAACCCCGGTCTTCCGCGTGACAGGCGGAGATACTGTCCACTATACTAACGAGGAGCTGCAGAGAAAGGTAGTCCCCCCCGATCAGCACGACTGCAGCTCGCTGCAAACAGCCTTCCCATTTTCAGGAACGGCCTCATGCGTCATTTTAGGCCATCGCTTCACAAGGAGCCAGTGCAGACAAAAAAATCATCTAATGCTATTTAAATATGAAGTGTCTGTATAAAAGGTGTTACGTTATTAAATTAGAGAGCTTGTTTTTTAATAAAAAGCTTGGTAGGTCAGGTCAATAAGTTCATGCCTTTTTTTTTCAGTGCCGGGTCCAAACAAAGAGAGTTTCAGTTCTGAGAGTTTCACCTGCCAGCTGCTAAGCGAGCATTCTTGCTGACCGCACAAGCCGGCATCCAGCCTACATCCAACCGCCTGCGTTGGTGGTATAGTGGTGAGCATAGCTGCCTTCCAAGCAGTTGACCCGGGTTCGATTCCCAGCCAACGCATTGCCTTTTGTATGGCCAACTCCTTCTGTAACTCGTGGCTGTAGCAAAACTTTTGTATGGGTCTTTGGGCAGCAGTAAAGGACTAGGTCTCCCCGTCGAGGAATCGAACCCCGGTCTTCCACGTGACAGGCGGAGAGACTGTCCACTATACTAACGAGGAGCTGCAGAGACAGGTAGTCCCCCCCGATCAGCGCGACTGCAGCCCGCTGCAAACAGCCTTCCCATTTTCAGGAACGGCCTCATGCGTCATTTTAGGCCATCGCTTCACAAGGAGCCAGTGCAGACAAAAAAATAATCTAATGCTATTTAAATATGAAGTGTCTGTATAAAAGGTGTTACGTTATTAAATTAGAGAGCTTGTTTTTTAATAAAAAGCTTGGTAGGTCAGGTCAATAAGTTCATGCCTTTTTTTTTCAGTGCCGGGTCCAAACAAAGAGAGTTTCAGTTCTGAGAGTTTCACCTGCCAGCTGCTAAGCGAGCATTCTTGCTGACCGCACAAGCCGGCATCCAGCCTACGTCCAACCGCCTGCGTTGGTGGTATAGTGGTGAGCATAGCTGCCTTCCAAGCAGTTGACCTGGGTTCGATTCCCGGCCAACGCATTGCCTTTTGTATGGCCAACTCCTTCTGTAACTCGTGGCTGTAGCAAAACTTTTGTATGGGTCTTTGGGCAGCAGTAAAGGACTAGGTCTCCCCGTCGGGGAATCGAACCCCGGTCTTCCGCGTGACAGGCGGAGATACTGTCCACTATACTAACGAGGAGCTGCAGAGACAGGTAGTCCCCCCCGATCAGCGCGACTGCAGCTCGCTGCAAACAGCCTTCCCATTTTCAGGAACGGCCTCATGCGTCATTTTAGGCCATCGCTTCACAAGGAGCCAGTGCAGACAAAAAAATCATCTAATGCTATTTAAATATGAAGTGTCTGTATAAAAGGTGTTACGTTATTAAATTAGAGAGCTTGTTTTTTAATAAAAAGCTTGGTAGGTCAGGTCAATAAGTTCATGCCTTTTTTTTTCAGTGCCGGGTCCAAACAAAGAGAGTTTCAGTTCTGAGAGTTTCACCTGCCAGCTGCTAAGCGAGCATGCACAAGCCGGCATCCAGCCTACGTCCAACCGCCTGCGTTGGTGGTATAGTGGTGAGCATAGCTGCCTTCCAAGCAGTTGACCCGGGTTCGATTCCCGGCCAACGCATTGCCTTTTGTATGGCCAACTCCTTCTGTAACTCGTGGCTGTAGCAAAACTTTTGTATGGGTCTTTGGGCAGCAGTAAAGGACTAGGTCTCCCCGTCGGGGAATCGAACCCCGGTCTTCCGCGTGACAGGCGGAGATACTGTCCACTATACTAACGAGGAGTTGCAGAGACAGGTAGTCCCCCCCGATCAGCGCGACTGCAGCTCGCTGCAAACAGCCTTCCCATTTTCAGGAACGGCCTCATGCGTCATTTTAGGCCATCGCTTCACAAGGAGCCAGTGCAGACAAAAAAATCATCTAATGCTATTTAAATATGAAGTGTCTGTATAAAAGGTGTTACGTTATTAAATTAGAGAGCTTGTTTTTTAATAAAAAGCTTGGTAGGTCAGGTCAATAAGTTCATGCCTTTTTTTTTCAGTGCCGGGTCCAAACAAAGAGAGTTTCAGTTCTGAGAGTTTCACCTGCCAGCTGCTAATGTGTTGCGAGCATTCTTGCTGACCGCACAAGCCGGCATCCAGCCTACGTCCAACCGCCTGCGTTGGTGGTATAGTGGTGAGCATAGCTGCCTTCCAAGCAGTTGACCCGGGTTCGATTCCCGGCCAACGCATTGCCTTTTGTATGGCCAACTCCTTCTGTAACTCGTGGCTGTAGCAAAACTTTTGTATGGGTCTTTGGGCAGCAGTAAAGGACTAGGTCTCCCCGTCGGGGAATCGAACCCCGGTCTTCCGCGTGACAGGCGGAGATACTGTCCACTATACTAACGAGGAGCTGCAGAGACAGGTAGTCCCCCCCGATCAGCGCGACTGCAGCTCGCTGCAAACAGCCTTCCCATTTTCAGGAACGGCCTCATGCGTCATTTTAGGCCATCGCTTCACAAGGAGCCAGTGCAGACAAAAAAATCATCTAATGCTATTTAAATATGAAGTGTCTGTATAAAAGGTGTTACGTTATTAAATTAGAGAGCTTGTTTTTTAATAAAAAGCTTGGTAGGTCAGGTCAATAAGTTCATGCCTTTTTTTTTCAGTGCCGGGTCCAAACAAAGAGAGTTTCAGTTCTGAGAGTTTCACCTGCCAGCTGCTAATGTGTTGCGAGCATTCTTGCTGACCGCACAAGCCGGCATCCAGCCTACGTCCAACCGCCTGCGTTGGTGGTATAGTGGTGAGCATAGCTGCCTTCCAAGCAGTTGACCCGGGTTCGATTCCCGGCCAACGCATTGCCTTTTGTATGGCCAACTCCTTCTGTAACTCGTGGCTGTAGCAAAACTTTTGTATGGGTCTTTGGGCAGCAGTAAAGGACTAGGTCTCCCCATCGGGGAATCGAACCCCGGTCTTCCGCGTGACAGGCGGAGATACTGTCCACTATACTAACGATGAGCTGCAGAGACAGGTAGTCCCCCCCGATCAGCGCGACTGCAGCTCGCTGCAAACAGCCTTCCCATTTTCAGGAACGGCCTCATGCGTCATTTTAGGCCATCGCTTCACAAGGAGCCAGTGCAGACAAAAAAATCATCTAATGCTATTTAAATATGAAGTGTCTGTATAAAAGGTGTTACGTTATTAAATTAGAGAGCTTGTTTTTTAATAAAAAGCTTGGTAGGTCAGGTCAATAAGTTCATGCCTTTTTTTTTCAGTGCCGGGTCCAAACAAAGAGAGTTTCAGTTCTGAGAGTTTCACCTGCCAGCTGCTAAGCGAGCATTCTTGCTGACCGCACAAGCCGGCATCCAGCCTACATCCAACCGCCTGCGTTGGTGGTATAGTGGTGAGCATAGCTGCCTTCCAAGCAGTTGACCCGGGTTCGATTCCCGGCCAACGCATTGCCTTTTGTATGGCCAACTCCTTCTGTAACTCGTGGCTGTAGCAAAACTTTTGTATGGGTCTTTGGGCAGCAGTAAAGGACTAGGTCTCCCCGTCGAGGAATCGAACCCCGGTCTTCCACGTGACAGGCGGAGAGACTGTCCACTATACTAACGAGGAGCTGCAGAGACAGGTAGTCCCCCCCGATCAGCGCGACTGCAGCCCGCTGCAAACAGCCTTCCCATTTTCAGGAACGGCCTCATGCGTCATTTTAGGCCATCGCTTCACAAGGAGCCAGTGCAGACAAAAAAATCATCTAATGCTATTTAAATATGAAGTGTCTGTATAAAAGGTGTTACGTTATTAAATTAGAGAGCTTGTTTTTTAATAAAAAGCTTGGTAGGTCAGGTCAATAAGTTCATGCCTTTTTTTTTCAGTGCCGGGTCCAAACAAAGAGAGTTTCAGTTCTGAGAGTTTCACCTACCAGCTGCTAAGCGAGCATTCTTGCTGACCGCACAAGCCGGCATCCAGCCTACGTCCAACCGCCTGCGTTGGTGGTATAGTGGTGAGCATAGCTGCCTTCCAAGCAGTTGACCCGGGTTCGATTCCCGGCCAACGCATTGCCTTTTGTATGGCCAACTCCTTCTGTAACTCGTGGCTGTAGCAAAACTTTTGTATGGGTCTTTGGGCAGCAGTAAAGGACTAGGTCTCCCCGTCGGGGAATCGAACCCCGGTCTTCCGCGTGACAGGCGGAGATACTGTACACTATACTAACGAGGAGCTGCAGAGACAGGTAGTCCCCCCCGATCAGCGCGACTGCAGCTCGCTGCAAACAGCCTTCCCATTTTCAGGAACGGCCTCATGCGTCATTTTAGGCCATCGCTTCACAAGGAGCCAGTGCAGACAAAAAAATCATCTAATGCTATTTAAATATGAAGTGTCTGTATAAAAGGTGTTACGTTATTAAATTAGAGAGCTTGTTTTTTAATAAAAAGCTTGGTAGGTCAGGTCAATAAGTTCATGCCTTTTTTTTTCAGTGCCGGGTCCAAACAAAGAGAGTTTCAGTTCTGAGAGTTTCACCTGCCAGCTGCTAATGTGTTGCGAGCATTCTTGCTGACCGCACAAGCCGGCATCCAGCCTACGTCCAACCGCCTGCGTTGGTGGTATAGTGGTGAGCATAGCTGCCTTCCAAGCAGTTGACCCGGGTTCGATTCCCGGCCAACGCATTTCCTTTTGTATGGCCAACTCCTTCTGTAACTCGTGGCTGTAGCAAAACTTTTGTATGGGTCTTTGGGCAGCAGTAAAGGACTAGGTCTCCCCGTCGGGGAATCGAACCCCGGTCTTCCGCGTGACAGGCGGAGATACTGTCCACTATTCTAACGAGGAGCTGCAGAGACAGGTAGTCCCCCCCGATCAGCGCGACTGCAGCTCGCTGCAAACAGCCTTCCCATTTTCAGGAACGGCCTCATGCGTCATTTTAGGCCATCGCTTCACAAGGAGCCAGTGCAGACAAAAAAATCATCTAATGCTATTTAAATATGAAGTGTCTGTATAAAAGGTGTTACGTTATTAAATTAGAGAGCTTGTTTTTTAATAAAAAGCTTGGTAGGTCAGGTCAATAAGTTCATGCCTTTTTTTTTCAGTGCCGGGTCCAAACAAAGAGAGTTTCAGTTCTGAGAGTTTCACCTGCCAGCTGCTAAGCGAGCATTCTTGCTGACTGCACAAGCCGGCATCCAGCCTACGTCCAACCGCCTGCGTTGGTGGTATAGTGGTGAGCATAGCTGCCTTCCAAGCAGTTGACCCGGGTTCGATTCCCGGCCAACGCATTTCCTTTTGTATGGCCAACTCCTTCTGTAACTCGTGGCTGTAGCAAAACTTTTGTATGGGTCTTTGGGCAGCAGTAAAGGACTAGGTCTCCCCGTCGGGGAATCGAACCCCTGTCTTCCGCGTGACAGGCGGAGATACTGTCCACTATACTAACGAGGAGCTGCAGAGACAGGTAGTCCCCCCCGATCAGCGCGACTGCAGCTCGCTGCAAACAGCCTTCCCATTTTCAGGAACGGCCTCATGCGTCATTTTAGGCCATCGCTTCACAAGGAGCCAGTGCAGACAAAAAAATCATCTAATGCTATTTAAATATGAAGTGTCTGTATAAAAGGTGTTACGTTATTAAATTAGAGAGCTTGTTTTTTAATAAAAAGCTTGGTAGGTCAGGTCAATAAGTTCATGCCTTTTTTTTTCAGTGCCGGGTCCAAACAAAGAGAGTTTCAGTTCTGAGAGTTTCACCTGCCAGCTGCTAAGCGAGCATTCTTGCTGACCGCACAAGCCGGCATCCAGCCTACATCCAACCGCCTGCGTTGGTGGTATAGTGGTGAGCATAGCTGCCTTCCAAGCAGTTGACCCGGGTTCGATTCCCGGCCAACGCATTGCCTTTTGTATGGCCAACTCCTTCTGTAACTCGTGGCTGTAGCAAAACTTTTGTATGGGTCTTTGGGCAGCAGTAAAGGACTAGGTCTCCCCGTCGAGGAATCGAACCCTGGTCTTCCACGTGACAGGCGGAGAGACTGTCCACTATACTAACGAGGAGCTGCAGAGACAGGTAGTCCCCCCCGATCAGCGCGACTGCAGCCCGCTGCAAACAGCCTTCCCATTTTCAGGAACGGCCTCATGCGTCATTTTAGGCCATCGCTTCACAAGGAGCCAGTGCAGACAAAAAAATCATCTAATGCTATTTAAATATGAAGTGTCTGTATAAAAGGTGTTACGTTATTAAATTAGAGAGCTTGTTTTTTAATAAAAAGCTTGGTAGGTCAGGTCAATAAGTTCATGCCTTTTTTTTTCAGTGCCGGGTCCAAACAAAGAGAGTTTCAGTTCTGAGAGTTTCACCTGCCAGCTGCTAATGTGTTGCGAGCATTCTTGCTGACCGCACAAGCCAGCATCCAGCCTACATATATGATATATGAATATGAATATGAATATGAAACTAACTTTACCGCAGTTGCACAGTGTAGCAGAGTGTGCAGGCTTCCTAGTTAGTCTATAACACACAGGGAGTTTATTTTAAAATCTGAAGAATAATGATATGAAATGTAGTTTTACCTGATGTGATGGCTGCAGATGCAGAATGTTGGCTATTTCCCTTACTTGGCTACCCTTCAAACTGCTCATGTTCTACCTTGAAACTGTTGTTGTCTTTACCTGTTCCAAGCACAGACACATGGTTTCAACTTTGTTGATGAGTAGCTGATATACTTTATGACTACTTTTTTATTTATTTATTTTTTACACTTTTTGTTTGTGTATTTCAGATGACATTACGTGAATCAGAGCCAGTTGTGCTGGTTACCAGCTCCTGCTCCTGTGTGGCTGGGAGTAGGATGTGCAACCATTTGGTTGCTTTGCTTTAACAGACAGCCCATTACTATGAATCTGGAATGTCTGTCGTCCCTCCTGTCCTATCATGCACCCAAACAGAACAGAAGTGGCATAAACCACGAACAATGGTTTGTATCAATTAAATATCGGACATAATGTTTGTTTTGCTATAGTCTTTTGCTACAGTTTTGATGGCATCTAATAAATAGGGAGTGAAGCCGGGACCGGTGGATGACATGGTGGTAGTGAAGCCCAAACCAGGTGCTACTTCAGCAAGTGGAATCAGGTATGCAGTCAGTGTAAACATGCATGCTATACTATACTCTGTAGCAAAAATGTTTACTGATTCCCTGATAATGTTAGTCCAGATCTTCACTATACAAGGCCTACAGTGGTGAGCTGCCAGACCCATCAACACTCGACCCTAAAGCTGTCTATGCTGACTTCAAACCAGGATCTCTTCCCCTTATCTGCACAATGAATCTCTCACCTGACAAGCCACTCGTGGACTCCATTTTCGGTAAGGTTCAAGCTGGCAGTATCCTATCGTATCAGCATCCACCACCTACACCTGATGGTTTTATCACCCATAAGGATGCACCCCCATTCCCAAAAGTGCCTCCAGAGGGCTACCAGTAAAAGCCAACAGACTGTACATATGTGCCAACAAACCAGGAACAGCTACATCTCCACTCACTGTCTGTGACTTTGTTGCAGTCACACCTCATTGAGGAAGCAACCAGATGTCAAAGTGCAGCACCTGAGTGGCATTCACTGAGGAAAGAGAGGGTGACTGCTTCAAATTTTAGGGAGGTTAGCCATGTTAGAGGTCCAAATGCTGCAAAAAACCTAGCTGAGAGGATCATCCGAGGGACACAACAAACACTACACATGAAGAGGGGGACTGGATATGCCTTAAAGGACTATGCAACTCTTAAAAACCTGAACTTAAGGAAATGTGGACTGGTGATTCATCCAGATGCACCTTGGCTGGGTGCGTCACCTGATGGGCTGGTATATGACCCGCTTGAGAGATCATCATTCGGCTTGTTTGAGATTAAATGCCCAAATGCACTAAGCTACATTGACTGCTGGTACCTCAGAGTTGATCATGGAACATATAAATTAAAGGAAAGCCATGCTTATTATTGGCAAGTGCAGGGGCAGTTGCTTATGAAGGGTATGGAATGGTGTGACTTTGTTATCTGTGCCCATGATGACATGTTTGTGCAGCGCATTTACAGAGACACTTCTGTGTTAAGCTCCCTGAAACAGAGGTGTGATTTGTTTTTCTTTTTTACATATCTTCCAAAATACCTCTCTATGCACAAGTAACTAAAGAGGCACAGTGCTGAGGAAATGAATTGATGCATGATTTTACAAACATGTCATTTTATTTTGTCATGTCATCTGATTAAAATATTCACAATTCTTTATTTGTTGACAATTTCATTTCAAATTATGTACAGTGAATAAGGACTCATTCTAAGGTTAAAACCAAAATGATTATTTCATGTCATTTTCATTATACAGTAAAAAAAAACATTTATAGATATTCTGTTACATTTCTGCCTGTCTAATTCTGCTTCTTCAGCATTAGCAATTGCTTGCCCAGGCTTTAACTAAGAGCCTGTTTTGGTAGTTAACCAAGAGGCAGGCTACTGTGTACAGTTGATTGATGCTTCCTGTGAGAGATAGAGGTATTGCTGTACTGAATATCTTGTGCTCCTTCACCCTTCGAATGAGTCGCTCAACATGGACCCTGAGTCTTGCAATAGAATGTGTTTTCCTGACCTCTCGCTCAGACAGTTGTGCTCTCTTTGACAGGAAGGTAGGTATGTGGACTTTGCAGGGCACACAGTTTTCCACAAGGAAACCCTTATCCACCATTACAGCCATTGTTGGTTTAAGAAGAGACACAATACCAGACTGCATTAGAATCTCTCTATCACTGATGGCTCCTTCATAGAGAGATGACACAAAGGTGACAGCACCGTGAGGAGCCATCCCAATCAACCCTTTGAAAGTGCAGTGAGATTTGTAGTTGGAGAATACCTCGCTCTGAAGGAGAAGAGAGTGTGGTGTTTGGCAGCGCAGTTCAGTACAATCCAAAATCACTTGTGTATCTGAGTAAGACTGAAAAACATCTGGCATGTGAGCTTTGACAGTCTCCTCATCCATCCAAATGCCAACAGCTCCAAGCACAGTGTAGAGAAAGTTAGCCCATGTGTTGATTATGCGGCTTACAGTTGATTGGTGGATTCTGAATCTGTGGGCCAGATCCTTCTGCACCAGACCCAATGACAGATATGTCATAAACAGAAAAAACTCATCAATGGGTTGAAGAGACTGAAAAGAAGAAAATATTTTATTACTATTAGACAAACACCATAACTGGCACAGAAAGTTTGATTGTAAAACAAAAATATATATTAATCATATTAAATGTTTCAGAATACACCGTTGCAATGTTTCAGAGTACCGTTGCACTGACAGCATGAGGGACCTCATCTGTCCTGGCTGCAGTCCGTGCTCTTGTCACACGCACGATCTTGCCTGTTGCTGGCTCTATCTGCCTCCAAAAGGCCATCACGTGGGCATGAGTCGCAAACCTGTGGGACATACAGTATTTCAGTAACACTTTATTTTAATGTTACTAAATTTACAGATGTTGCATGTATTTATTATAGTAATAACTATAAATTATGCATAATTACATGCACCTAACCCCACAGTAAGTACATGTAGTTCATTAATATTACTCAGTACTTGTGCAAAATTACACTGTAACAGGGACACAATAAAATAAAGTGTAACCCATATTTTATTTGATGGTATGTTAAGTGCCCATAGATAGTTTTAAATTGCAGATTTATTAGCATCCTAGTCGTAATTCCCATTAATACAACATTATATTAGGAGATAGAATAAAAAGACTAATGCCAGCGTTTACAGAATACTACACTTATCAGTGTGTAACATATTATGTCCTTTTGGACTTGCTGTAGGCGAGAGGGATTGGCATGCGCAATTTGCGCATGTGCTTACTGTTGGTCACTGCTGCAGTACATGTCTGGTGAGGTGAGGTGAAATTAATGTGTTAATGAATGTTCATGGAACTTCTGAGTCAGCTTACCTTGTGTAAAACCTAATGTCATCATCGGAGGCAGCAAACCGCTCCAAACAGAACTTGGTGCTGATGGTTATCTCCTCAATTAGTTTTTGCAGCCTCGCTATTTGATCTTCATTGTGGTCCAGGGACAAATCCAGGGCAGCAGGCTCAGCACTGGAGCAGTAGTCGTGGTCCGAATATTCCACATCCATAGAGGGGGCTTCGGTATGCAATGTGTCTGAGTTTGGTCGCTGGTCCGGTCCGTGGGGCTGGAAGACTGAAGTTGTTCCAATGAAAAAGCAACGGGACAGTTCCATTCTTCAGACGTCAGCGGGCGGCCGGCGTTTGTGGCTCGACCAGGTCTGTACTTTGGAAATGTCGGCTACACACTCTTGTCTGGTTTGTAACTGTAAAATGGTCTCGTCTTATATTAACTACCCACCTCTTCTGTATTTCCTTGTCTTTAGGAAACGTGTGGAAACTTAGAAAAGTGTTAAATTTAGCAGATGATGTACACTGCGGCACACAGCAGTGGTGGCTAGAGGTGCTGTCCTCCCGTCTTTGAAACGATACTTTCATACGTTTAGATGTCATTTTATATATATATATATATATATATATATATATATATATATATATATATATATATACACACTCACCTAAAGGATTATTAGGAACACCATACTAATACTGTGTTTGACCCCCTTTCGCCTTCAGAACTGCCTTAATTCTACGTGGCATTGATTCAACAAGGTGCTGAAAGCTTTCTTTAGAAATGTTGGCCCATATTGATAGGATAGCATCTTGCAGTTGATGGAGATTTGTGGGATGCACATCCAGGGCACGAAGCTCCCGTTCCACCACATCCCAAAGATGCTCTATTGGGTTGAGATCTGGTGACTGTGGGGGCCATTTTAGTACAGTGAACTCATTGTCATGTTCAAGAAACCAATTTGAAATGATTCGAGCTGTGTGACATGGTGCATTATCTTGCTGGAAGTAGCCATCAGAGGATGGGTACATGGGGGTCATAAAGGGATGGACATGGTCAGAAACAATGCTCAGGTAGGCCGTGGCATTTAAACGATGCCCAATTGGCACTAAGGGGCCTAAAGTGTGCCAAGAAAACATCCCCCACACCATTACACCACCACCACCAGCCTGAAGAGTGGTAACAAGGCATGATGGATCCATGTTCTCATTCTGTTTACACCAAATTCTGACTCTACCATCTGAATGTCTCAACAGAAATCGAGACTCATCAGACCAGGCAACATTTTTCCAGTCTTCAACTGTCCAATTTTGGTGAGCTCGTGCAAATTGTAGCCTCTTTTTCCTATTTGTAGTGGAGATGAGTGGTACCCGGTGGGGTCTTTTGCTGTTGTAGCCCATCCGCCTCAAGGTTGTGCGTGTTGTGGCTTCAAGGTTCAATTACATTGAATTGGCTCTATCACTCTCTCTCCTCTCCACCTGTAGCTGGTGTGTGGTGAGCGCACTGGCGCCATTGTACTGTGGCTGCCGTCGCATCATCCAAGTGGATGCTGCACACTGGTGGGGGTTGAGGAGAGATTCCCTGATATGATTGTAAAGCGCTTTGGATGTACAGTAGTACATATGAAAGCGCTATATAAATGCCTCATTCATTCATTCACAAATGCTTTGCTGCATACCTCGGTTGTAACGAGTGGTTATTTCAGTCAAAGTTGCTCTTCTATCAGCTTGAATCAGTCGGCCCATTCTCCTCTGACCTCTAGCATCAACAAGGCATTTTCGCCCACAGGACTGCCGCATACTGGATGTTTTTCCCTTTTCACACCATTCTTTGTAAACCCTAGAAATGGTTGTGCGTGAAAATCCCAGTAACTGAGCAGATTGTGAAATACTCAGACCGGCCCGTCTGGCACCAACAACCATGCCACACTCAAAATTGCTTAAATCACCTTTCTTTTCCATTCTGACATTCAGTTTGGAGTTCAGGAGATTGTCTTGACCAGGACCACACCCCTAAATGCATTGAAGCAACTGCCATGTGATTGGTTGATTAGATAATTGCATTAATGAGACATTGAACAGGTGTTCCTAATAATCCTTTAGGTGAGTGTATATATGTATATATATATATATATATATATATATATATAACAGTTCATCTGATGATGAAGATTTTTTCGTCTCTTTGAAACCAACAACACATGAAGCCAGCAGAGTTGGATGGATATCTGGCCTGTGTTTCAGACACCAGGGAGTCTCTGCTCACGTTCCCTGCTATTTGCAGCCTCTCTATCAAGACTAATACACCTCTTCCTGCGTTGGCTGCCTGTGAGAGGCTTTTCAGCACTGCAGGATTGCTTTTCAGCCCCAAAAGAGCTAGGCTTGACACTCACAATTTTGAAAATCAGCAAAATAGTTTCAAGGATGTGCAGCTGTGTCCACAGACACAAAAACAAGTTGTTGTAACTTCTTATCAGAGCCTGCCAGTAAATTTCCACATAAGACTCCATATAGAGACACAAATCGTATATAGTACAAAACAAAAATAAATGCTAAGAAATACGTTTTCCACTACACCTGCCTATACAGTAGAAAGGCAAAAATGTTTAAATAATTGCTACCTGACTAGAGAAAACATACCAAATGGGTATGAAAACTTCAATAGCTATAATGCAATGAGCATGTTGTCGCCCAAGGCAACTCCCACCAGTCTGCTATGGATGCGCTTAACAGAGTCAAATAGCAAATGCTTAGTCATGATTGTGTTAACACTTTTTTGTTCCCGGGTGCAAGAATTCAAAGAGTAAATGTATAGCGTAAGTGAGTGACTTTAGGTTTCCAGTGAAGCATCCAGCGCGTTGTAGACATAGAACAGTTATTTAAGGGTAGGTTTATCACTGAATATGTTGATTTGACTGTCCATGGGTGGGGGATAAAAGAATGTGGAAGTATAATCTATAGTTTTCACAAAAGCCCAGACTTTTGTTGACAAATAAACGTGAATTTCTCAGTTCAGGTAATACAGCGAATGGGTAAAAAATGTTTATTTACAAGTACTACCAATATTGTAACAATACAAAGCGGGTTGAAAACTGGCAAAGTTACACTTAACGGCTTTTCATCAGTGACAGTTCATTTGATACACAAGTTTTAGTTCTGCAGTGAAACTTTCCACACAATCAAATCACCTTTATTTATATAGCACTTTATACAATACAGATGGTTTCAAAGCAGCTTTACAGTGATAACAGGAGAATTATGCAGGTATAACACTTCTCTACAGTGTGAATTCTCATGTGTTTTAAGGTTTCCTTTTTGATTGAAACTCTTTCCACACTTTTGGCAGGTGAAAGAGCTCTCTCCCGTGTGAATACCCAAGTGCCTGTTAAGGGTTCCTTTTTGAGTGAAACTCTTTCCACACTGATGGCAGGTGTAAGAGCTCTCTCCAGTGTGAATTCCCATGTGGATTTTAAGGTTACATTTTTGAGAGAAGCTCTTTCCACACAGTTGGCAGGTGAAAGGCTTCTCTCCAGTGTGATTTCTCATGTGGGAATCAAGGGATTTTTTATATGTGAAACTCTTTCCACACTGAGGGCATGTGTAAAGCTTCTCTCCAGTGTGAAGTCTCATGTGGAGTTTAAGGTTTCCTTTTTGAGTGAAGCTCTTTCCACACTGTTGGCAGGTGAAAGAGCTTTCTCCGGTGTGTATTCCCATGTGGATTTTAAGGTTTCCTTTTTGAGTGAAACTCTTTCCACACTGTTGGCAGGTGTAAGAGCTCGCTCCAGTGTGAAGTCTCATGTGGATTTTAAGGTTTCCTTTTTGAGTGAAGCTCTTTCCACATTGTTGGCAAGTGTAAGAGCTCTCGCCAGTGTGAACTCTCATGTGCCTGTTAAGGGTTCCTTTTTGAGTGAAGCTCTTTCCACACTGTTGGCAGGTGTAAGAGCTCTCGCCAGTGTGTATTTCCATGTGGATTTTAAGGTTTCCTTTTTGAGTGAAGCTCTTTCCACACAGCTGGCAAGTGAAAGGGTTCTCTCCAGTGTGATTTCTCATGTGGGCATCAAGGGATTTTTTATATGTGAAACTCTTTCCGCACTGAGTGCATGTGTAAGGCTTCTCTCCAGTATGAAGTCTCATGTGGATTTTAAGGTTTCCTTTTTCAGGGAAACTCTTTCCACACTGATGACATACAAAACAGTTCTCTCTCGAGTGAATCTTCATGTGGTTTTTAAAGTGTACTTTACGTGTGAATCTCTTTCCACACTGATCACATCTGAATGGCTTTTCTCCACTATGACTGTTCATGTGATACTTAAGGTTTAGTGCTGCCGTGAAACTCTTTCCACACTGTCTGCAGGTATAAGGCTTCTCTCCACTATGAATTCTCATGTGTTTCTTAAGGTTTCCTTTTTGCGCGAAACTCTTTCCACACTGAAAGCAGGTGAAATAACTTCCAGTTACTGTCTTCAGAGCTGTTTTTTGCAAGGAAGTCTTGTCAGTCTGTGAGCAATTAAATGATTTTTCTCGAGGTAAAGCATGATGTTTCTGGTACGGATCTTTCTCTTCTATTTCATTCAGGTCTTCACGCTCCTCTTTCAGTGGCATCAGGTCTAAGCGAAAAAGAGAAATAAAAGTTAACCTCCATTTAATGGCATAAAGCAACAAACATTTAGACACGCAAGGCATCAAAACCAACAAAAAAGCATCAAAACCAAAAACGTGTATATTAGATCCCATAACTGCTAAGAAACTGAAAGAATCGTTTCTCTGCTCCTCGTTAATATTGTCAAATATTTGCTTTGTTTAGGACTTGTCCAAAAACTTTAAAACTGGCAGTTATCAAACCCTTTAAAAAACGGTTAAATTTTGATGGTCTCTTTTTACACATTCTGTTGTAAACTACAAGTAAAGATAGGTAAAAACTACAAGTAAAGACTATAGGTAAAGATACACCTACAGGTTTACTAACCCTGAGTATTAATACGGTTACAATAACTTGACATGTACTTACAAAGTTACTTATAGTCAGTAAAATGTTTGAGGGACTATCAAAATAAAGGGTTAGCAGATATTAAGTAGACAGTCTACTAATACATAGGTGCAACGTTACAGTCAACAGAATGTTCAAAGGGGATCATCAAAATAAAGAGAAACACACACACACTCGTCTGAACTGATTAATTAAAGACCAATCTCATATCTGACATTCATGTCAACAATATTAGAAAAATATTGTCCTCAACTATAATCACTCATGCAGAATAAAGTTACATTCACAACAGACCACATCATTCTCTTGGGCAGCTTGAGAATTATGTTGACATTTGTGGACAAGCATCAGCATGGTTCAGGTCCCATCTATCCAAACACTACAACTTAGCTTCTGTAAATGAAGAGCTAGCTCATCAAACACAAGTATTGGTGTCCAAAATGACTAAGTCCTCTGCTTTTCTCCTTGCATGTTTCCTCTGAGCGACATCATTAGACTTCACTATGTTAAGCAGATGAATACTCAGTTTTATATTTCCTGAGTTATATACAGTTATATACAACCTGACAAAACATAACTCTGTAGCAGAGTGTATTAATGTTATAAAAGATGGGATGGCAAGTTAATTTGTAGCAGAGTATATTAATGTTATAAGAGATGGGATGGTAAATTAATTTCTTCTATTAAATTCTGGCAAAACAGAATCATTAGTTATTGGATCAAAAACCTCTGCACAAAAGATTCTAGATCTTGATGGATTTACTGTTATGTGGTTTTCTACAGTTAAGAACCCAAATGTTGTGTTCACAGTAATTTGTCCTATGATTTCTAATGTTTGTAGAACAGCCTTCTTCCACCTTAAAAAAGTTGCAGGGTCAACAAATAAGCTCAAGTTGGAGCACTGGAGGGCTTAAAGGCAGGGTAGGTGATTTGCTTAAATAAAAAAAATGTGTTATGCTGGTTGAAAGTCTCTTCATATCCTGATAGCAAT
The DNA here is from genome assembly GCF_951802725.1 of Rutilus rutilus. Classification (NCBI taxonomy): domain Eukaryota; kingdom Metazoa; phylum Chordata; class Actinopteri; order Cypriniformes; family Leuciscidae; genus Rutilus; species Rutilus rutilus. The sequence goes on along the minus strand of NC_140212.1, from coordinate 25,495,220 downwards.
CATTTAGTTAACTGCTCTAAATGTATTTATATTGTCTATGGAAGGCGTAGGACTTAGATACTAGAGCTACGATAGGATGTCTTACCTACCTGTCAACTAGGGATGCACAATATTATCGGCACAACATCAGAATCAGCCGATAATGGCATATAAAGAATTTATCAGCCCGACAAGGAAAAATTATGCCAATATGCCTTGCCGATACAAATAGTGTTGATTATGTGTAGGCGTCAACTCGCATGTTTTTGTAAAGAGTGTCAGAGTTCTGGAGTTCCAAGTTCCATGTTTTGCACATATGCTGCATCTGGCAGTGAATGAAGGTGCCCTATCGCAGCACAGCATTGCCGACGTTGTGGCCTTGGGAAAGATAATGGTGGACATACTGTACAATAAGTCAGACTGATTACAAAGTTGCTATTTGCAGCAAGGCATCCGTCTTGCAAGGAGGAGCCAATCCACACTCAACAAATCTAAAATCAGAATCTGACCTATTCATAAAAAAAAAAAAAAAAAAAAAAAAAAAAAAAAAAAAACACGCCAACGACAACTCGTCAGAAGCACAACAAATCAATCATTTGAAAAGGCAAACAGATTTAGCAACAACAGCCCAAAGGTAAAAGCTGTGAACCGAAATATAATGAAATGATTGCTCTAGATAATCAACCTTTTAGCAATGTGGAAGATGAAGGATGCCGCCAACTGATTAATTACTTAGAGCCACAGTATGCTGCGCCTAGTTGTCACTACTCAGATGTGGCCTTACCTGAACTGTATAGCAGGCCCAGGGTGGGTAATCGGGAGAATTCCCGGTGGGCCGCTTCACGCAAAATATACAATTTAATTAAAATATTAGCCTTTTTGTATCACCCAATACATGGCGATTCATAGACTTTGCAAATATTATGCAATTTAATATTGATAACAAAACTCAAGCTTGATCTGTGTATGCAGTAAAATGACCTCTTAATTATTTTTTTGTAGCTTCTGTGCAGCAGATAAGCCAGTCTTCCGCTGAAAATGAGGAGGCCATGATGATTACAGGGACAGGTAGAGAGGATACCAGAGTAAATAATATGAATTAAAGTTATTTAACCCTCAGGTTGTGTTCAAAACCCTATAACACCTTTCGTGTTCCTGGTCAAAAGTGATCGGCCTACAAAAAATAGCTTAAAAATCACTTATGCTATATAATCACCCAATATTGGATTCAATCTTCAACAAATTTGTAAATATTACATAAAATATGAAAAAATTGGCACTGTTGATCACACTAGTCTACTTTAATTTTTCACCAGAAAATTTGTTTTGAAAAACTTTTATTTTGTACAAAATGGCACATAGACACACTTGTGGTGTTCCCGGTCAAAAATGACCGGCCTACAAAAAATAGCTTATAAATCTCTCAGTATACTATATTATCACCCAATATTGGATTCAATCTTTTTGTCAACTTGTTTTCTTTCAATTAGGACTGGTTTTATATTTCTATTTGCATTGATTAATCATAGGCCTCATTTATCTGAGAGTAGGTATCACGTTTTTTGATTAAAAAAAGCATTATTTTTGAATACAAATAAAACTGTAAACATTAGTTCAATATGCCTCTTTGTGGAAGACATTTCAAATGCTTTCTTTCTTTCTGCTTTTGTTAATTTATCAACCTATCCTTGTGGAATAGTGGAATATTTTTTGTTAACTTCTCAGCTTAAGTGAATTATTATTTAACCTTTACATTATTTGTTGAACCATAGTATTAATAAAAACTACACAATAGTAAGAGCTGAACTGTTGCTTCAATTTGGGAAAAAGTGCTAATTTGGAATTCCACCATGGAAAAAGAGGGCCGGTCTTGGGCCTGAAACTCCCGGGCTGAAAAGTGGCCCCACTCCGGCCCTGCTGTATAGTGTCGTGTATTCCCACTTAGAGAAGCTCCTCGCTGATGTCACTTTTGTGAGCTTTACAACTGATATCTGGACATCGAGTGTAAGCCCTATCAGTATGTTGAGCCTCACTGGCCAGTGGATTGACCAGAATTTTATCCTTGAAAAGGCGATTCTATAAACACAAGAGGGTCTGGGCTCTCACACAGATGCATTGATTGCATCTGCATTTGAAGGGATGATTGAGAAGAGGAAAATCCCCAAAGAGTAGGTGCACGTAGTACTAAAAGACAATGCACACAACATGACCAAAGCGACGGAGAAGATTGGAGTTCCAAGTTTACCATGCATAGCACACACATAGGTGTCCTTTCGCAGCGCAGCATTGCTGATGTTGTGACCTTGGGAAAGAGAATGGTGGGACATTTCAAGCACTCACAACTTGCATGCAGTTGCCTACAAGGTATACAGAAGGAGCTTGGGATGCCAATAAAACGTTTGCAACAAGATTTTGCAATTAGGTGGAATTCAACATTTTACATGATGGAAAGCTTGGTTGAGCATAAGAGGGCACTAGGTGCATATGCTGCTGAATTTGAACTTCCTGCATCTTTTTTACAGCAAATCAATAGGGAAGTCTTGAAAATATGATCACACTACTTGCACCCTTTGAGCAGCTGACCAGAGAAATCAGTTCTGCAGCGGCCTCTGCACCTGGTGTAATTCCCGCTGTTATGGCACTAACACAGCTGCTTGGCAAAAGCAGTCTTGTACAGAGGTGTACAGACAGCCAAAGAAATCTTGCTGAAAGCAGTCAGTGATTGTTTCAGTGGTGTGAAATGCAAACCACTTTACATAGTTGCAACCATGCTTGATGCCTTATACAAAAAAAACAGTATTTTGAAGAAGATGAATGCCTGCGACCTGCTGCTTAAAGTCGTGGATGAAATTATTAGTCTTAGTCTTGGATACCCGATATAAGCGAAGGTGTGGCAAATATGGCCGCAGAGTGAACAGAATTTCCTTGACTTTGGTATTGTGTTAATTATTTTTTAGGCTACATTCATATTATTTTTCTTAATTTAATGTGTAACATGACATAATAATGGATGCCCAACTTTGAGCGACCCTCTCCATGTTTAATAAATCCACACAAAATTACGACACATAAATGACTTTTGTCCAAACATATTCATTTCTGTAGAGCTGGAAAATGACAGAGGAAAATTGAATGAGTTCTGCCTTGAGAATGAAACCAACCTGTTTGTTCCTCAGTATCTTCTTGTTTCACTCTGAATGTTTCTTCAATCTTCACATCTTCACTCTCTTCTTTAATAAATGCCATCTTTATAATAGTGTAGCGTGGATCTCAGCTGCTTCACCAAGGGTTTTTCTGTGTGTTTGTCCTGTTTAAGATGAGAATAATTAACAGAAAGAAAAATAAATCCAAACTGAATATCTGGGTATGTCTCATTCAGCTCCTTAGTTCAGTAGTCAGTGCACTGGTAAGAGAGACAGTCAGAGGGAATGGCTTTAAATGGCCTGATAAGCCAAAACAAAATCAAAACTAGCATTAGGAATTATTAAATAAATGAAAAGCTATACAGACACTTTACATTTTGTTGTATTTAATGATTTGTAGATTTCATAACATTTGCAACTGGTTAATAAAAGTTGTCATTGTTTGTGTTCTCGTTTCATAATCAACTACATTTACCAAAATGCGTCGTCAGCATGTGATGAATCGGCACTTCAAATCACTGAATCATTTTGCAAAGCCTTATTTAGTTCATTTGATGTGGAGTTTCAAAAAGCTCAGTTTCATCACTAATTGACAGGCTTGTGGACTCGAGTCACATGACTTGAGCCGCTCTTCCTCTGTCGAGCCAAGCCGCTCTCATTGCTCAATCGTTCCATTCTGTGCCAATCCGGTATAGATATGGTTTCATTTTCCAGAAGCTCAAGTGGAAATATAACTGGAACCATTCCCAACTGTTCTCAGAACTGTTTGGCCCAACAATGGAAAAGCAGTTTGGACTTGACTTGGAGTCCCAAATTTGACTACTTCCGATTCGACTTTCACAACTAAGACTTACCACTTGACTTGGACTTGAGCCCTGTGATCTGGAAAGACTTTGGCTCTGTTTACACCTAGTATTAAGATGCATTTTTGTCAATCGGATCACAAGTAGACAACACTAAAAACAGGTGTAAACGGGGTCTAAAACATTTTGAGCTTGTCCACTTCCAGAGGTAGACAAAAACCCATTATGGTGCGTTCACACCGAACGCGAATAGCGCGTCAGGCGCGAGTGATTTCAATGTTAAGTCAATGCAAAGACGCGTTTCGCGCGTAAAAAATTCCTGCGGCGCGAATGAGGCGTAGAGCACGGCGCGGTAGACGCGAATACGCCTCATTCGCGCGTCAAGTTCGCGCGAATAGCGCGAAATGAGCGTCTAGCGCGTTAAGCGCGTTATGCGCGAATGATTTTATTTAGTGCTATTTGTGCATTCACGCGTTTGACGCGAATTCGCGTCTGCCGCCCGAGTTGAAAAATCTGAACTTCTGCGTCAATTCGCGCCGCGTTAAACAATCAGGAGCCTGCTTGCTGCTGTCACGTGGTGAACTGACAGTTTATGATGTTATTTTATGTTTGGCCTCAATAAATTATTTTGTAATATGACTAAAATGCACAAAGCAAATCTTTCACATAAAAACTCGATTTCAATATGAGAGATACTCATTTTTTATTGAATGCTATTTATTCCATATCTATTCTAGATTATATGAAACTTTATTAATCTAACGTAAAGACAACAAACACAATTTAGTGTATAAAAACTTTTTTAAAAAAAATCACAGGACAGGTTTCACTTTTGGAGGCTGGCTCCATTTATTATCAAAACAAAAATAAATGACAGATTAGGTGCGGGCGAGGGTGAACCTCGCGCCGGGCTGTACAGCGCGGGCTCGTCATGCAGCGACCACTCGAAGCCGAGGCTTATACGGCCTACGCTGTCCTCGTCAGCGTCCTCACCGTTAGGTCCACCAAACCTACCTCCTGGAGCAAATTGTGAAACTCCTGAAACCCTCCGGAGGGTCTGGTGGACCCGAGTACAGCGACGATGTCCCCTACGCAGCTGTTTCTGCTCTCCAGAGCATATACGAGCGGTGACTCTCTCGATTAATGCTACTGCTAATGCTCGATAAACATCTAAAAAAGATGGCCGCCAACAGGTTTCGATACTTTCGCCTCCGGATTTCGCCTCTGACGCGCGTGACACGCGTAAATTTCATTTCAAACTTTTGATTTTACGCGCGAATTAACACAAAGTGGTCAAGCGTATAACTAGACGCGGCAGGCGCAAATTTGACGCGCTATTCGCGTTTGGTGTGAACGCAGCATTAGACTATTGCTTTCGTAGTGTAAACGCTCATGTGGTTGAATGCGTTCGAACAGCCACAAAAGACTGCCTACTCTCCATCTATTGACCTAACGTGTAAACATTATGGGAAGCGCTAGCCAGACAGATTTAAGCTTTGTCAGCTGAAGACCCAAGTTTGGTTTGAAGATGAAAAACGTACCAAGCATTTCTGATTTCTAACAGAGCAGACACGAAAGCTGATGCTCTCTGTGTGTTTTTCCATCGTCTCTGGTCGCGTTCGTACAGTGTGTGGATCGGATTTCATCCATTGCATAGAAAGATCTGAAAAAGCCCATTAATTTACCCACCTATGGTCTGAGTGACCCTCCCTTCGAAGAAATCAGGACAGAAGTGACTGAAAGGGGACAAAAGAGACGAATTAAAACACCACAGGCCTATACCATGAAGGTATGATTTAAAGATATGGATTTTTGGGGGCCGATACAGATATTAGGGAGTAAAAAAAGTCTGATATTGATATATCGGCCGATATTATTTATGTGTATATTATAGTACAGAACCAGTCAAACGTTTTGACACACTAAACTTTTGACTGGTACTGTATATAGAATACAGTATACACAAACAGAAAATAAACATTTTTTGCAATGATCACTCAAATGTGGTGATCAAACACTTGTGTGACAAAGACATGTAATGGAGGCAGGGTGGATGATAGAATAAGAATGATACATTTGAGCTGTAACCAAACTAGTTTGCATTGCATGTTATATTCTATATTACTGTTGCATAATCTTCACTAATGACTTTGTCTTTTTATTTAGTCACGTTATATAAAAAATAACTTATATCAAATATATCAAAAGTGTAACTGAAAAGTTATCTTGTAACTGACCTTGTTATCTTCTATTATTAGTCTTAATTCCTCTAGTCTCTTCCAGTGGAGGAAGTACTTTTACTAAAGTAAAAGTAATAATACCATAATGAAAACATGTTTAATTACATATACAGTACTTTTACTTAAATACCATTTTAAATAAGTCAGTCAAATGTACTAAATGTGAAACTACTCATTTTGCAAAATGGCCCTATATAAAGTGTTATAATTATATAAATGATTGGAATATTGCTTGATGTTGTAATCATAGGTGTGATTGGCAAAGGACAAAAAAGCAGGAAAATATATGTGACGACCTCTGCTGTTGGTACCTGAGCCCACTAATCACCTCAATTGCCAGTCAACTGGAAACACCTGTGTTCGTGCCTTAGACGCGGCTTAAGAGATCACCAATTGACCGGAGAGAAGGAATCTTTGGTTTTGAACTTTGCTTTTGGACTTGAGTTGCGTTGTATTTTGTTACCTTTTTCATTTGCATTTACATTTCTACTTCAACACTGCATTACACTTCAACCCTGCATCTTGCTTTACACACTGACCTTGCTGATGAATACAGAAACACTGTTATTTTCTTTAATTGTTTTCATTTTATTATTTAGTGTTGCCTTATTTTGTAATTAAATAAACATTACTTTTGAGCCTATAATTTGGTTTTCGTGTGTCCCTTGTTTTTGTTGTTTCCCATGAGCCAAGGGTCGTAACATATACGGTGCACCTACCATGACCGAAACATGATGTTTCGACTTTAATCTCGAAATGCTAGATTCTTTCTTTCTTTTTTCCGTTGCGGTTCAGGGCTTCCGGCTATTCTGATCATGCTATGACATTTTCTCGTAGTGCAGCTGGCTCTAGAGGCAGTATTTTCTAACCATGTCGGGGGAGTTTTATGTGAATGCGTTTTAGAATAATGTCACTTGACAGGTCATGTAAGGGGTAGACTACAGAATTTATTATACTTGTCAAAACGAAAATAGGAACTCCGCTATGTCTCTCTTTACATTTATTTTGTCCCGTTGTCGGCTTCAGCTAAGAAAATAAGTAGTTCGCCCCACAAGTCCAAAATTCTTAGCACACTTTAGATAACCTTCCGCAACGAGTGCAAGGCTCTTTGGTGGAGCTCTGCTTTGAATGAAGTTCCATCATGACAAATGAATGGACTACTTGCGGAGTGACATGAAGACATGAAGCAGAGGCACAAAAAACGTTGACAGCGGTGAGCGGTCATTATGTTTACCAATATCCGAACCGTGCTTTGCGCGCGACCGCAAAAAAAAAAAAGCGGATTTGCATGATTTACGAGAGCATCATTTTCAGGTCGAAAAAGCCGGATTTATCCGGAAGAATCACGCCCCTGTGTAATGTAGCGTTATAGGCAGAATGGGCTTTAACAGTGTTTCTACACCGGACACGGCCGTTGTTGCAACATCACAGATTATAATGGGTTCCACTGTCTTTTGACGCATCGTGCCGCTCGCGTCAGCTGTCTTGTTCAGGCAGCAGCAGACAAGCAATGTCTTAACGGTAAGTTGCTAGCGGTGGAGTGGAAGCTAATGTGTGCGCATCTTACACCGTGTCTGAAGAGACCTCCTTTTACTGAAGTGAAAGGAGTGGCTGGTGTCACTACAGTAACCTGGGTCGTCATTAGCAAACAATGGAGCTGGACAAACTACGTAGTTACACAATTTACAAGCATTTTATCCATGTTATATGTTCTGTAAACAAAAGTTCATATCGACGGCACATCTGCATCATATACGGCAATACCAATATATCTGCAACAGGCTCATATCGGCCGATAAAATGGTTCAGTTAAGTTTGCATCAACCCTGGGTTTTAGGGTCCATTAAAGTGGCTTGGCTTTTAGCAGTGTTCATCGCCACAGTAACTTGCGCTCCACGGCTTACCTGTACCGGGGCAGGTTATGTCCCGAGTAAGTGATCTCAAACTGAAGTTGAACCAATCAGTTGAAAGCAAAGTGAAACATCTCTGACGCAGTAAAGTCACTCCCTCTGTTAGTCTGGTTCCAAAATTAAAGGTCACTTCAAAGGTTTTTTTTTTTTTTTTTTTTATACAAAAAATTCTCTTGCTTTTAGCAATGATTCTTTTTTCATTATTTTATATGACTTATATAATTATTATACCCCTAATCCATTACTTGTGAGCAATTTTAGGTTAACAATTATTATTAAACATTTAGTTTAGATTAACATAATTACAGATAATGTCATATAATATTTTAAATCTGTAGATAAAGTTTTAAAAATGACTGTATATAGGTATACAGAGACTTGGATATGTAACAGTGGCAAGAAAAAATATGTGAACCCCTTGGAACGAACTGGTTTTCTGCAGTAATTTGCCATAACATGTGATCTTATCCTCATCTAAGTCTCAACAATAGACAAACACAATGTGCTTCAGCTGATAACACAAACAATTCTAATTTCTTGTGTCCTTATTGAACACACCCATTAAACATTCACAGTGCTTGAGGAAAAAGTAAGTGAATCCATTACGAATTACTTCAACTAAAGCTAATTGGAGTCAGTAGCTTGCACACCTGGAGTCCAGTTAATGAAATGAGTTTGAAGGAGTGGTTTAAAGCTACTTTGATTGATAGAAGACACTCAAACATTTTAAGTTTGCTGTTTGTAAGAAGCATCAACTTATAAACTTGTTTAACCCTTAGGGATCTAATGGCTCGTTTCCACTGAGCGGTACGTACCTGGTACGCATTTATTTCCTTTTCCACTTTCAAAAGTTGTGAATGGTACCAAAATGCCGAACCGTACAGTACCACTTTTTGGGTACCCTTCCGTTGGGGTACCTAGCACAGTGGTACAGTACTAAAGGGTGGAGCTAGACTCACTGCAGGACGTTGATTGGTTGACAGAGAATCGTCACTTGCGCGTGCGACAACATAAGAAGCGCCATTTTTAATTATACAGTTTAAATATAATACTACTGTTACTGTGTCACGAAATGTAATTTTAAGAGTTTTTCAGGCAAGAATGTAGTTGTTTAAAGCTCAAATCTGTGGTTTATTTATAAAGATTTATGAAAATTTGATCCAGGTTGTGAGATCCAGGCAATCACCGGTCGCTCTGCGCTCATGTACCCCGTCTGGAACAGCCTTTCCTCGGCTAGTCATTCGGACGTTTGCCACTGACTCTGACATCTCTGTAGTGGTTAAACATGAGATATAATTCGTCTTGTGTAGACCTAACGGGTGATATTTGGTCTCGTGAATCTATAATTTGTTCCCTGGCCAATCGTTTTGGCTGAGGGCTAAGTGAAGTTTCATAACTTTATATATTTAAGCTATTTAACTTTACCGTTGTAAGGTTAGACTAGAGCGCTGACTCTGTATGTTTGACTGAATTGTTTGCTTTATTTCTTATTGTATACCTTCTTGAAATTTTTACTTATACTTTTATAATGGCTATTATTGATAAAACTGAAATTTAACAAAAAGAGACAGGGTTTAGTTTTGTAATTTTTTATTTTATTACAGTGAAGATGATCAGAGTACAAATACACATATTGCCTGAACCATATTAGTAAGTTTAATATTTTTAAAATTTAAACGAAAAGAGGCAGGGTTGTGTTACATTATTTTGTTGTTGTTGTTGTTGTTGTAAATAGGCTAACGTTACATGCAGTGAATATAATCAATACGCGTTGCCTGAACCACATTTGTGTGGCTATAATGTTTAAGATTTCTTTAAATGAAAACGTAAAGAGGCAGTGTGGTGTTTATAACATATTTCGTTTTATTGTTGCCTAAAATGTACATGTAGATAACCGGAGTAGCAGAGCGAGCTGAGTGACACTTTGAAGAACGCGCTGTTCCATTTGCAGAATTACCAGACTCGCGTCCTCGGGAGTCATTCTCCTGAGTCGGACTTGGCAAGTCCGAACTTTGCGTACTTGCTATTGAGAAACGCCTAATGTCGGCGCTTGGCTTCTTGTGACAAACATGCCGAGAAGCAAGAACAAGATCTGCTGTATGTCATCCATTGTTGTTTATGTCGCTTTCTTCTTCGCGCGAAAATGACGTCGATCGCTTCTTTCCGGCATAGGCTACACCACGCCTATCAAGTAAGGGTACTGTTGGCAGTGGAAACGCTAGCCGATTCATGGGTTACCGACCCGAACCGTACTGTACCGTACCGTTCAGTGGAAACGAACCATAAGGTATTTTGGGGGTCCTTGAGATGTTTTGACATGCCCTGACATTTGTGCTTTTTTCAGTTGCTTATAAACATATTAATCACAAAGGTGTCATTACAATCTATGCAGCACAAACAGGGCTACCATAATATGTGAACAACATGTTTGTATTTTTGAGAGAATAATGTTTATGCATGGTTATTGAAAAAACTAAAAATAGAAGTTTCTGAAATATGTCCACAAGACTTTTGACTAATGTATTTAAACAGTCTTTTTGCGGTTTACAGACACTAAATCGCAATTAGAACAAAGCCCTTGAGAATAAAGAACTTACTATTCACAATCCTCAGCTGGATCCGTTGCTACTCAAAGTGAAACTGAAACCAGCACTTCTGAGGTACATTTTTCCAGGATTATATTACTATTACATTATTCCACACAGCGTCGCAAGACGACGTAAGGTACATGAATCTGACTAAACTTGAGTTTTATCGAGCTGATGTGGGCGTTGACAGGTTTTGTTTAAGTTTAGAGATGTGCTCCAGAAGAAAGTTCACAGAGACGGAGAGGCAGAAAGCACACCCTGTTTATTTTCTTTATTTTATAAAAGCAATGTTTTGTTTCGATTGTATGTGGACACTTAAAAAAAGTAGACATTTTACAGTTTATTTTTTCATATTTCTAAAATCTGTATGACCATTTTAAGTCTATTTTTCTGCTGTGTGAAAAAAAATCCAGCAAAACACGCCGGTGCGTTTGTCGACCCCAGAGGGTTAAAAAACAAAATACATTTACTATATAAATTGAGAATCTTAATATATTTTGGCACCTGAAAAACCACAGAGGACAGTTGAAATTGACATGGTTCAGTATTGAATGTACATTAGCTAGCTAGGCTAGATACTTAGTTACTGTGGACAATGGACATCAACTACAGTTTTGGCTTGAATTATTTTGCCTGCCTCATTGCTTAAACCAGCTAAATTATATTATATTGTGTGTGTATTGACCTCAGTGACAGCATTCAAATTAAGTTTGGATAATTTATCATCAATGTTGAAATAACATATTATAACAATATCGGCCTACACGAAAAACACCTATCCCAATCTTATAAATCCATTTACTGATGGTTTCTTATTTTTATACAGCATTTATATTATAATTATTGTTATACATTTACTTCATTTAATCTATCTCTTTTCCCAATTTAACGCATTGCATGATCAATTTTATACTGAAAGTATAGGCATATATAATGTTTTTCAAATAGCCTACTTTAAATATATACTAAGATACATTAGATTAATATTGTTAATTTCAAATTGTAAATAAATGTGTAAATGTTGATTCTCAAAAGATTTCCAGGTGCTGTTCACTCAGCCGCTAACATTCATGTAGCATTTTCATCGGTCAGTCGTGGAAATCTAATCTGATTGGTTGCTAACTTTTGACAAAGTTTAATTCAGAAGCTTTCAAGTGCAAGAGCACGTAGAGATTCGTGAGTGCACAAGGCACAGTTTGAGCGCGAACGCGCAATATCTGAGCGAGAGGAGAAGCAGTTCATAAGAGAGCACGGCATCTGTTCAGTTTTGTGAGTCCGCGCTCGAGCATTACATTATTGTGCTCTCGACATTACGGGGATTCATAGGGAGCAAAATTAGAAGCACCTTTTCTGGTACTCATGTGTGGATGCGAATTACTCACAAAAATAACGTTCATTAACGTAAGATAAAGCAATACAATAGTACATTAAATAATAATGCACTAATTTTACATCGTTAGAAAGAGCTGTAAATTTGACTTATCGATTTAAATTCTTAAAAACACCAACCTTTCTTCAGCCGAATCACAACAGACGCAGGGTCTCGGCGAGTCGGCGCAGCCTTGTGACGTCACATCACCAGACCAAAATAAAAGTCCTTCATCTTTAAAGTTGTATGGCAGTTGGCAAACCAGCTTATTGTGCATATTCCGCTACCTACTTAGATGGAGTGTGGAGCATTTTAACGTTGAATAAAAAATAAAATTATATATATATTTATATATATATATATATTCTTTGGACTATTGTGATTATTGTGGACTAACGTTACTGATCCAAAGTACAGCAAAAACAGTATATTGTGAAATATTTGTACAAGTTAAAATAATTGTTTTCTATTTGGATATATTTTTAAAATGCAATTTATTCCTGTGATGTAAATCATTACATTAATTCATTAATCATTAAATCATAATCATCACATGATCCTTCATAAATTATTCTTATAGATTTGATGCTCTAGAAACATTTCTTATTATTATGAATGTTGAAAACAGTTATATATTTTTTTTTTCAGGATTCTTTGATGAATACAAGGGTTTCTTGTATACAAACAATACCGGATGCGCGCGCATCCAGGAGGCAGAAAACCGCTATCTGTTATGCCAAGTTCTGTAAAAGAACATTGTAATTAACGTAGATTTCGCATTGTTTGTAATTTCTTGTTGACTCAATAATAAACGGCAATTTCAGAGTTGGATCTGTTTGTTTGTGTTTCATATTAATATAACATTATGTAAAACGTCCAACTGTTTACGAATCAAAATCCGGACATACTGTGATGCATGTATGTATGAATTATCATGTTAGACTAAAGCCCTATTCGCACGGGATTAGTATTACCCCTGGACCTCTGTAATTAAGAAATTACCCCCTGACGTCTGTTTTTGGTGACTCATTCACACGGGCAAATAAATGTTCATAATTCCCTCGAGTTTACGGACTTTACAGCGCGCGCCCACCCATTCACACTTCACTAGCTGAACGTGCTGAAACGAAGATCGCGCTGCAGTATTGCAATTCAAAAAAAGAACTTATTTAAAACCAATTTATTAGAGAAATATATTATATATATTATAGAATATCATATTATTGTATAAATATATATATTATTTTTCTTTTATTCTTTGTCCATATTTACAACAAGCCTGCCTGAAGAAGGTATTATTAATGTCGCGATAGGCTTGTTCTTCTATTCATTTTATTTGGTTTATTTCATTTTATATCATTTTTACTCTTTTACACTTTGATTTCTTGAGATACTTAAAGGATGGACGTCTTTAGAGGCCGTGTGAGACAAAGAATTGCTCCACGATACAGACTACTAGTTACACTTCCACAAAAAGCGTCCAAACTTTCCAAAAGAGCTTCCATGTTGCGCCAAAATACTTAATTTGACGTTTCCATGACAACGGTCCGAGTTGAGCTTCCGGATCACGTCTTTACTGTAGTTTGTTTTCTCTTTTGCAGCACTTCATAGTTTTTATTTATAGGCCTGCATGTAAATAAATTACGCAACAACTCCTTGGCATTTTGACTTAGCTAGCGACAACACCACCACTATGCTACTAGCCTAAACCCTTTACTCCGTTACGAAGACCGCGGGTCTTTCTGCCTCCAGGTTGCGTGCGCAAGCAGTGATGACGTCGCCGAGAAATCCATGTATAGAAAGTTCAAAAGAACAGCATTTATCTGAAATTTAATTATTGTAATCAGAAATGTTTCTTGAGCAGCAAATCATATTAGAATGATTTCTGAAGGATCATGTAACACTAGCCGTGTTTCCATTACAGATTTGCGCAAAACTTTTTCGATGTTTCCTGAATGTTGATAAAAAAAACTATTGCGAAATGACGGCGTTTCCATTAACCGATGTTAAGCGACTAAAACTTCATTTTTTCCTCTCGCGATAAGTCATTCCAAAAATCATAGCAACGGATGTTGGTAGGTTTATGTATATCAGCCACCGCACTGCCATCATTATTAATCAAAGGAGACGTATGTGTTATCCAATCATTAATGGCCAGGAAAGACCCTTAGCCTATACTTGAGAGTGGCACATAGGCTATAATGAACAATGAAATTATTCAAGAAGTAAAAGAGACCAAATATCTTGGAATTATTCTTGACAACAACCTTAAATTTCAAAGTCAAGTCAAAAATGTTTGTAATAAGGTCAAATCCAACTTGAATTGTTTACGCTTTATCAGGCCGCCCTGTTATACATGCATGCAATGATTTTCTCACATCTGTCTTACTGCGTCACATCCTGGTCACAAACCTCCCCGTCCACACTCAAGCCAGCTGTTTCAGTGTACAAGCAGGCCAGGCAGTCAAGGTATTTGATAGAAAACCTATGAGATCGCATCACTGTGACATCATTCATAGACATAATCTTTTTACTTTTGAAAACGTTATACATTTTAGTACTGAAATTGTTTTTTAAATGTTTGAACAGTCATGTGTCGCCGCTGTTTTCTGCTCTCATTATTAGGCGTCAGGGCTCACTTAGACCCTCCACCAGAGCCTCAGTCAGTGGGGACTGTGTTCTTCCAAGATTTACAAAATCTTTTGGTCAGTCTAGTTTCTCTTTTAATGGATCGAGACTATGGAACTCTCTGCCCACTGACTTAAAACTGCAGACAGACATGATCAGCTTTAACAGAAGTCTGAAACAATGGCTGAAGTCAAGTCAAAGCTGCACACATGGTAATGCTGTATGAAATGTATATTGATGATGTGTATTGTTTACCTTCTTAAATATTGTACTGTGTACTGTTTTGCATTGTGTTTTGTGTATTGTATTGTGTTGTGTTTTGTGAAATGTGTAGCCTCCTATGGACAAGTGTTGCAAATTAGCAGTTTTGCTATAACACTAAAAACAATGTATCTGGTTTGTCCAATGCTGTTGTTATGTCCATATATATATATATTAAAAAAAAGTGTTTCTTGGGTGTTTCTCACTCATTTCTGCTTCAAGGTCTTGATTGTGGCATTTCTTTGAGGTTTAGAATCCAGTATTCCTGTAATTCTTTTGTCTTTTATGAATTTAATAAAGAACTCTGTCTCGTATTCTGTCCCAACATACCATGTCATCTACGTCAGGTGACCTGTAAATGCGCAAAAACTGTTTCCATTGCAGTTTTGCAGAATTTTTTTTTCCGAATTGCCTGAAAAACCACCTCATGTGAGCGTAAAAACATTTTTGCGATGAATAGGAGTTTTTGCGCAATTGACATGTTTCCATTGGGTGTATTTTCAATTCGCAATTTCAATTTGATGCGATGATGCTGGAAATTCAGCTTTGATCACAGGAATAAATTGCATTTCAAAATATATTTAAATACAAAACATTTATTTTACATTGTAAAACTATTTCACAATATCGCTCTTTTTGCTGTATTTTGCATCAAATAAATGCAGCCTTGGTGAGCAGAAGAGACTTCTTTTAAAGAAAATGTATAGTCAGATTACTTCTTTTAACTTAAACTTGATTTTGTGAATAAGCCAAAACAATCATTAATGCCGAGTTCACAATGAACGATTTTAGGCCCGATTTTCGCTCGCCGACAGGTTTTATGAGATCGCCGACAAATACCCGAAATATCGTCACTGTCGGGCGGAATCCTCGTATCTCCAAAACCAATATTTTTCAGGAAATAAAAAAAAACGCATATTTTTTGAGTTATTAAACATTGTATCGTTAAAGTTGGTATTATACCTTATATTGCTATCATATACTGTTGTGTACTCACTCGTTATTGTCTAAAAAACAGACAAGAGTTATCCAAAGATAGGCTTACTTGGCGCCATTAGACAGCCCTTTTTTCTCCCATAAATAAAAACTTGCTACTATTTTACATGCACACTGCCAAGAGAGGCATAGTCTAGAAGTAGGCCTAACAGCTGAACTTCGAGTCAGTAAAATAATAATAAAAACAATAATTTAATGGTGGTATCCAAAACATTCAATTTAATTCAAGTATTATATCAGATACATTTAAAAACTTCAATGCACATGTATAAGTCTAGTATTAATAAGCCTAGTAAAAAGTAGATATTACATAAATACATAAATAATAAATAACAAATATCATAGTTTAACACAGATTAACAGTCAATATGACTGCAATGTAACAACACGCACAGAGCCTCACAGATACATGCACACAGACAAGGCTTGCTTTACTAAGCCCATTATTGAGTGTATTTGTGTTTGTGAGTAGGGTGAGCCCTTGTCTGTGTGCATGTATCTGTGAGGCTGTGTGTGTTGTTACATTGCCATCATATTGACTGTGTTAAAGGGATAGTTCACTTCAAAATGAAAATTCTGTCATCATATATTCACCCTCAAGTTGTTTCAAACCTGTATGAGTTTCTTTCTTCTGCTGAACACAAATGAAGATATTTTGAAGAATGTCAGTAACCAAACAGTTACCTGGACCCATTGACTTCCATAGTAGGAAAAAAAAAAAAAATACTATGGAAGTCAATGGGTCCAGGTAACTGTTTGGTTACTGACATTCTTCAAAATATCTTCCTTCGTGTTTAGCAGAAGAAATAAACTCACCAAGTTTCTTATCAAGTTTCAAGTTCCTAAGCTAGTGAAGCAAATTGTTGTAAAAGCTGTGAAAGTCCTTTGGGATGACTTCCTTCAGGTCTTGGAGGTGTTTGAATTTCAGCTCTTTGATCTTCAGGCGGTCTGAATAGAGTGGGGTGACTGTGTGGCTGTCTGAGGTGGAGTTTCGGAGTTGGTGACTTGGATGTTGATGCCAGTCATCAGAGTGGTTGATTTTGAAGTCCATCGTTCCATTGTTGTTGTACCTAATAGCACAAAATATAACACAACAACATAATCACTGTAAGATTTCATAAAATAATATGCAACATAATAATGTCATGCCTACAGTATATTGGTAAGACCAGGGCCGGCCGATTTCACCTGGTGCCCCTGGAATCACAGGCAATTGTGCTCTGATCATTTTGTTCATAAACTTACACAGAAACAAACTGCACAGCTTTGTCTTGTTTTTCTTTATTTTGAAAATATTTTGGAAACACACACAAACACAAACACACACACAATGTATTATAGATACAATATAAATATGTTTATATTATTGCAGAAAAAACTATATTACAGAAACCTTGCGTTCCTTGCCTTTCTTACAGCATATGTAACATTCCAAAAATTATAAATAAGAGCATTGCACAAAAAATAAATAACTATACAAAAACTTGAATGCACTAGTATGAAAAATGTATAGCAAATGTTCTACAGCCTTACTCGCCTTGCCTTTCTAGCAGCAAAGTCATCTATGATATCATCATATGACAGCTGTTGTGAGACCACATGATTTATGCTAATGACTGAAAGTCCACTGAGACGTTCTTGAGCCATTGTAGATCTCAGGTAGTTTTTAATCAGTTTGAGCTTAGAGAAGCTCCTTTCAGCAGCAGCGACTGTCACAGGTAGAGTGGCAGAGATTCTCAGAGCGACCTACATATTGGGGTAAATTTCCATCAGTTTCTTCTCGTGCAGGAAAGTCAGGAGCTCAATGTTTGTCATATTTTTTGATGGCAGATGTGGAAAGTTTTGCATTTCTAATACAAGTTCTCTGCCATCAATGTCTGGCTGTCCATCATGGCTTAAAGCTGTGCTCAGGATTTGACAGTGCTCTAACAACTCTTCTTTGGACATGTTGGGAAAGTTGAGGAGAACTCCAAATTTGTCATTCACTTCCCCCAGGGTCTGAAATCTCTCATCTAGTGAAGAATTGTTTCCAATTTTTTAAGTGCATCACCAATAGGCTCATCTGGAGCCTCATAACCAAAGTGCCTTTTTGTGGTTCTCAACCGCTTTTGTTTGATTACAGCTTCCCCGTTCATTTCCTCACACATTTCCTTTGCTGTTGCCTGTGCACTAGAAAATCCAGTATTTCTGTAGCTGTCAAGAGAATCTCTGGTTTTTTTCAGCAAGTCAACTGCCACATCTAGCTGCATGGATGGTGATTGCATCTGTTTACTCACATGCTGGATCTTGTTGAGAATATCATACCAAATGACTGTGCAAATAGAGAAGCGGTAGGATCCAATCTCCTCAGCCAAAGACTGGGCTTCAACTTTCACAACAGGGTCTTGAGTAGTTTCCCTCACCTCCAGAAGAGCCTCTCTGACTTGCCCAGCCTGGTACCTTACTGCCTGGATGCTGTCTATCCTGCTTTCCCACCTGGTCTCTGACCATGATTTCAGGGTGGTTTTGACGTGTTTCAGGAGGATATCCCATCTATGGGTGGAGGCTGAGAAGAGTTTGAACAATTTTGCTACATATCCAAAGTAGCCAATGGCATCTGGTGAGCTCTTAGCAGCAGTGCTGAAGTGGAGGGAAGAGATGTGCTTGATGCTGAATCGCTGGGTGGTGCTGAGATGGAGATGTCTGCAACAGGTGGCCCAGGATTTGCAGGGACGGGGTTCAGATATTTCAAAAGTGCATCTGAAGAGAGAAGAGTAGGATTATATGTGACCATTGGGTGTTATAATTTATTATTAAAAAGCTGATGATAGTGAAACTATAAAAATATGGCAGCACCTAAACCACATTATAGCTTAAACACACAAACAGCAAGAATAATTACATCTGGTATTCATGCACAAAACTCTATTCATTGAGTACTTCTCTAGTATACAGTAGTTACATTTTCAAAATTAATTTTGAAAGTGTTTGTTTTCCAGTATGGCATGGCAGCAATGTCCTACTAACTACACTTTATGACATGTTATAACCATGAAACAGAGGAGAAACGTAAATATTTATTTAAATTGAATTTTAATGTTGCTATATATATATATATATATATATATATATATATATATATATATATATATATATATATATATATATACATTTTATGTAGAACTCATTTTAAATAAAGATTTAGCCTACGTTTATATAGCAACATTTTATGTAGAACTCATTTTAAATAAAGACTTACACTCACCTAAAGGATTATTAGGAACACCATACTAATACTGTGTTTGACCCCCTTTCGCCTTCAGAACTGCCTTAATTCTACGTGGCATTGATTCAACAAGGTGCTGAAAGCATTCTTTAGAAATGTTGGCCCATATTGATAGGATAGCATCTTGCAGTTAGTTGATGGAGATTTGTGGTATGCACATCCAGGGCACGAAGTTCCCATTCCAGCACATCCCAAAGATGCTCTATTGGGTTGAGATCTGGTGACTGTGGGGGCCATTTTAGTACAGTGAACTCATTGTCATGTTCAAGAAACCAATTTGAAATGATTCGAGCTTTGTGACATGGTGCATTATCCTGCTGGAAGTAGCCATCAGAGGATGGGTACATGGTGGTCATAAAGGGATGGACATGGTCAGAAACAATGCTCAGGTAGGCCGTGGCATTTAAACGATGCCCAATTGGCACTAAGGGGCCTAAAGTGTGCCAAGAAAACATCCCCCACACCATTACACTACCACCACCAGCCTGCACTGTGGTAACAAGGCATGATGGATCCATGTTCTCATTCTGTTTACGCCAAATTCTGACTCTACCATCTGAACGTCTCAACAGAAATTGAGACTCATCAGACCAGGCAACATTTTTCCAGTCTTCAACTGTCCAATTTGATAACTTATCAGTGTCAGTGAATTCGGCCATCCGTCACTCACAATCACTCACAGGTAACGGATGTCTTTTTCAGCAGGGCGGGGGAGATTGATGACTGATGACTCAGTCGGACCAGGGTGGATCGGGATTCGGGAAAGCAATGTTGTAGTTTTGTCTTTGTGTGACGATCGCTTTTTTAATCCATAATATTTAAGTTATATTGGTAATAATATATATAAAAAAAATATATATATTAATACAAATAATAATTTGGGCACTCAGGCGCCCCAAGCGGTGGGCGGCGCCCTTAGCATTTGCCTATTCCGCCTATGCCCAGGGCCGGCCCTGGGTAAGACATAAGATTTACATTGGTAATTACCTGATGGCTCTGATATCGTGGACAGTTGGGTCACCAGGCCTTACTCCAGGGCGCAGAGACTTGCAGAGCCTCAGCTTGGTGAAGTCCTGGAAGAATGTGTGGTCGATGTATTTGACTTCATATGGATGAGGATTCACGCGGGCCCTCTTCATCAGGTTAACATACTCTGCTGGGAGATACACATCCTGGTCCCTCAGACGCCTCTCGATGACGCTGTGAACGGAGTCGCATTCCATCTGAGTATGCCCTTTCTCAAGGTACTTCTGAATGACGACTTTGTTTTTCTTCATAGAGAACAGAAGAAGTGCATTGCTTAGAACTGCATTCCGGTTCTGATACCCGCAGCCGTCACTCCACAGAATAAATGTGTCAGGCTCAGTGTGTGCAGAGAGGTAGTCGGCAATGCATGAAACAAACTCACTGGCAGACAGGGATCCCTCACCTTCATGCCAACATGTGCACTGTGTGTCAGCATGTTGTACACGGTAAAATTGTGAACTGCAAGCTTTGTTTTGTAATACAAGGCAGAGGCATTTTGCTTTGGGCACAAAAGGAGGGCTTGTAAGTCCATACATAAGACCATAGTGTTGTTGCTGGCCTTGCTTTTATCTGACAACTTTTCGGCGCGGGCCTCTTCTTTTTGAAGGAGGTGGTGCTGCCACTCATCATCAGTGTAGCGACAATCACTTCTGGGGAATAATTAACTCAAATGAAGGGAATATTCATGAGTTTATGAATATGATTTGCTTATCGTCTACACAGATTAAATTAATTAATATTTGATCAATTGTCCGGGTAACTTTTACCAGAATTAATTTCAGTTATCTAAACAATCTGTTTGTCCCGCGAACTGTATGCAAGACTTCCTTATCAAAACTCAATAAAACTCACCCTGTTTATAAACTTAAGGGAAGATTAATATTCTGGCCATAAAAATAAATGTTCCTGTGTTTATAAAATTAAACTACTCAACGTAGTAAATAATAAAAGCTTTATAGCTGAATCATACATTTTCAGGGACATTTCAGAGACATTTATGGGGCAGTCATGGCCTAGTGGTTAGGGAGTTGGACTGGTAACCCAAGGTTGCTGGTTCGATTCCAGAACCGGTGGGAAATGACTGAGGTGCCCTTGCACCTAACCCCTAATTGCTCCCCGGGCGCCACACAAAGGCTGCCCGCTGCTCTGGGTGTGTATCCACGTTTGCTGTGTGTGTGTTAACTACTCACTACTCTGCTCCTAATGTGTGTGCATTAACTTGGTTGGGTTAAATGCAGAGGTCAAATTCCAAGTATGGGTTACCATACTAAAACAATACCAGACAAACGAATAAAAAATGTGAGAATGAGAGAGTGAGGATGAGTGAGAGAAAGTGAAAGCAAAATGTCAGGATGACAATTTTCACAGTTAACTCTTGAGAGACACCAAGATTACAATGCCCACAACACAGCCTGAGATTTCACATGGAAGTTATACTTGCATTAGAGTCTCGGTGTGACTGCGGAAGCAGCGTGCGTGTGTTCCTTTGGAGCTGTGCGTTCTTCTTGTAACTTACTTCTGGAGCAAAACGGAGTTCGCGGGAAGTTTATAAAGTTAAGTTGCCGGCTACATTCACTTCACTGAACGTAGGTAAAGGTCCGAAGACGAAAATAAAGACAAAGATTTAAAGAAAAGAAAAGAAAAGAAAAGAAAAGAAAAACGGAGAAAACGTACTCGGTTACTAACGTAACCTCGGTTCTCTCTAGAAGAGGGAACGAGTACTGCGTTTTTGTAAAAACGCTACGGGAAAAGTCTCTTTTCACGAAATACTGAAGCAAAAAATTATCCTTAATTTTCATACATGTAAAGCGCGTTGCGGCAGTGCTTAGCTATGGCGAGACGGCTTGCTCGCTCATTGGCTGCTCTGCAGCAACTGCATAAGCCTATCGAGCGAGGCCTGAGGTGACGTCAGGCCAATGAGGACGCTTCGCGCCCTCCTAGCCATTTCCCGCCGAGACGGGTGTGGCTAACCTCTATATAAGGAGCTCGAGAAGGCTGATTCACTTGATTTTCATCGCCGAAGCGAACCAGAGTGAACCGTACGCACGGCAGAGAACGCAGTACTCGTTCCCTCTTCTAGAGAGAACCGAGGTTACGTTAGTAACCGAGTACGTTCTCTTACGAGAGTCCTCTCGTACTGCGTTTTTGTAAAAACGCTACGGGAACCCCTTGTAAAACGCTGTGCGTGCTGGGATAAAGACACCGATCACTGGAAGCTAACCAGGTGTACAGTGCATAATCACCAGATAGACTCACAAAGAGCCTGGGATTAAGGGAGGGGAACCTTAATTCCCTATATTGTAACGTCCGCAGACGTAAAACATGACCTCACAGAGAGAGTCTAGAGACAAGAGGGGATTCCTCTGTCCTTATATGGTTGCGTCAGCAGACGCGAATATGACATCACATAGACAGGGTGGGGGAACCTGAACTAAATGTGGGAAATGTGGGTCTTACACAGTTCTGCCCATAAGACAGTCGGCAGCGCGTTGCGCATGCGATTTCAGTGTTCTAGTTAGACAGCTGAATCGGCTATACCGATAGTAGCTTAGCCTGCAAGGCGGGAACCTCTAGGTTGTAAAACCTGATAAATGTAGACGGCGAGGCCCAGCCCGCCGCCGTACATATATCCTGTAAGGAAATCCCGCTGGACCAAGCCCACGAGGAGGCAACGCCCCTCGTGGAGTGCGCTCTAACTCCCAATGGGCACTGGAGGCCCTTGGCAGTATAAGCCAGCGCTATGGCGTCAACTATCCATCTGGATAAGCTCTGTTTCGACACAGCCATTCCCTTGGAACGTCCACTGAACGAGACAAAGAGCTGCTCAGTCTGTCTGAAGACAGCAGAGCGGGACACGTAAGCTCTTAAAGCCCTAATGGGGCAAAGAAAACTTGAGTCCCCTTCCTCACTTGATCCCGGCAGGGCAGACAGGGAGATAACCTGAGCCCGAAATGGTGTGTTGAGGGACTTTGGCACATAGCCATGCTTAGGTTTGAGTATGACCTTAGAGTCGTTAGGTCCAAACTCTAAGCACGCTGGGCTCACAGAGAGCGCGTGCAGGTCGCCTATGCGCTTCACCGAAGCGAGTGCCATCAAGAACACTGTTTTGAAAGACAAATGTTTGAGGCTAATAGATTGGATAGGCTCGAAAGGGGCACCTTTCATGGCCGCCAAAACCGTAGAAAGGTCCCACATAGGGACTGAAGGAGGTCTGGGAGGATTTAGCCTCCTAGCTCCTCTGAGGAAGCGGATGACTAAATCGTTCCTTCCTAGAGACTGCCCCAGCGTTGTTCCAGAAAACGCTGTAATATCCGCCACATAAACTTTGAGCGTGGAAGGGGATCTGCCCTTATCCAACAGCTCCTGTAGGAAGGAGAGAACCTCCGTCACCTCACAATCGAGAGGTGATAGGCTCCGAGCTGTACACCAGCCGGAGAAAACCGACCACTTCGAGGCATAAAGCCGCCGAGTTGACGGCGCCCTGGCCTGAGTGATGGTATTTATCACTCCCTCTGCGAGGTCAACGGATAACCGTTGAGCGCCCACACGTGAAGGGACCACAGCTCCGGGTGTGGGTGCCAAATCGAGCCCCTGGCCTGCGAGAGGAGATCTCTCCTCAATGGCACTGGCCATGGAGCGATGTCTGCTAGCTGCATCAGGACTGGGAACCATGCTTGGTTCTTCCAGAACGGTGCTACAAGCAGCACTGAGCATTTCGTTTCCTTGACCCGCTCTAACACCTGTGGCAGGAGGGAGACGGGGGGAAAGGCATAAAGCGGGCAGCGCGGCCACATGTGGGACAGCGCGCTGTCGTTCTTGGAAAAGAACACGGGGCAATGAGCGTTTTCGCGGGACGCGAATAGGTCCACCTCCGCTCTGCCGAATCTTTCCCACAACAGCCGGACTGTTTGCGGGTGTAGAGACCATTCGCCCAGGGGAATGTTGTTCCTGGACAGCCTGTCTGGGCCCACATTCTGGAGCCCAGGCACATGCACTGCTCTCAGCGAGCGCAAATTGTGCTGAGCCCATATTAGGAGCCGTTTCGCCAGCCTGTACAGGGATGTGGATCTCAGACCGCCCTGGCGATTTATATAGGACACCACGGCCGTGTTGTCCGAACGGACTACGACGTGTTGGTCCTTGATTCGGGGACAAAAACGCGTCAGCGCATTGTGCACTGCCAGCATCTCCAGGCAGTTGATGTGTTGGAGCTTTTCTCGTTTCGACCACAGGCCGAAGAACGGTCTGCCCTCGAGCAGCGCTCCCCATCCCGAGGTGGATGCATCTGTCGACACCATCCTCACTCCCGAGGAAGTCCCCAGGCTTACACCTGATCGGTACCAGTCGCCCGCCAACCAAGGTATTAGGGCTGTCACACAGCTCTGATTGACCTTGAGACGTAACCGGCCGGACACCCACGCTCCGCGCGGTACTCGCGCTTTCAACCAGAACTGCAGAGGGCGCATGCGGAGCAAGCCCAGCTGAAGAACCGGTGATGCTGAGGCCATGAGACCTAGCATCCTTTGAAACGTCCTGAGCGGGGTAGTCGCGCTGCAGCGGAAAGATCTCGCTGCGCGCTGAATGTGCAGCACGCGCTGTGGCGACAGCCGCGCTGTCATAGACTGTGAGTCCAGAATGGTACCCAGAAACGAAATCGTTTGACTGGGGTTCAGTGAACTCTTCGTCCAATTGACTGTGATACCAAGATTCTCGAGGTGATCGAGTAAAATGGTTCTGTGCTCCACGAGCTGTGATCGTGATTGAGCTAGGATCAGCCAGTCGTCCAAATAGTTCAGCACTCGCATGCCTCTGAGTCTGAGAGGAGCGAGCGCTGCGTCCATGCATTTCGTAAATGTACGAGGTGCCAGGGACAAGCCGAACGGCAGGACTGTATACTGGTATGTCTGACCCTCGAAGGCGAATCTCAAGTATCGCCTGTGATGTGACGCTATTTGTATTTGAAAATACGCGTCCTTCAGATCTATCGACATGAACCAGTCTCCTCGGTGAACATGCGCGAGGATTTTCCTGGTCGTGAGCATTTTGAAACTGCGTTTCACTAATGCTTTGTTCAGCCGTCTTAGATCCAGTATGGGTCTGATACCACCGTCCTTTTTGGGAACTAGAAAGTATCTGCTGTATAGCCCCCCTTCGCTTTGAGCTAGGGGTACATGCTCTATCGCCCCTTTGCTTATCAGTTTTGATATTTCGGCGCGAAGTAGGTGTGCTACTTCTAAATTCACCGAAGTTTCGACGCGCGCTGTGAAGCGGGGAGGGCGTCGACAAAACTGTAGCGAGAAGCCTCTCTTTATAATGTCTAGCACCCAGTCCGAAACCCCTGGAAGCGCTGCCCATGCTTCTGCATGGCTGGCTAAGGGCTGGATGCGAAGCGCGCTCTGTTCGCCGTGTGACAGAGGTGCTTCGGGGTGCGATAACATAGGCGTTATGCCTGTGGCATTCGAGGCGGGGGGCGCGCTTATTACAGCGGGCAGAACGCTCGTCCTCGACCTTACTACAGTGCTTAACTGAGTGAGGGAGGGCTGAGCGAGTCTCGCGGGACTCATGTCTGCGAGTAAATGTGGGCGGGAAGCGGGCACATTCACTGCTTTGGACGCGCTGTCTGCCTGAGCAGAGCGAGCGCGCACAGGTCTCGTTTTTACAGAGAGCCTGTGGTCTGTGAGACATAGTGTATGTGGGCACTGGGAAGTGGGCACTTTCACTATATTTGAAGCGCAATCGATCTGAGTCGATTTTATGTGCGCGAGCCCTAAGTGTAGGGCTGTGCTTATGTGTAGGGATGGGCACTGAGGAGTGGGCATCGACACTACATTTATAGCACCATCGGCCGTGGCCGGGACACCAGAAAATACACTCTTTTCGGGATATATCTGGGTAGCCGTGAAAACGGCTTTTGTGTGCAGGCAAGCGGGCAACTGTGCGGGCTTGCGTCTTGCAGAAAACGCTGGAACAGTCGCAAGTCTTGGGACTGAAACAGCGGCGCGCTTGGGTGAGAGACCGGCCGCAACGGGACTCACACACCTGCGCTTTCCTAGGAGTGCTAGGACTTCTTCGGGGCTTCCGGCTTTACCACAATCCTCGGCCGCGTCCCGCTCTGAGCGGGGCGTCGGCTGGTAGAGCGAGAGCGGGACCTAGAGCTGTGCTGCTGTCGCTGCTGTCGCTGCTGTGAAGATGTGGCAGAAGGCGGGGGCTGAGGCTGAGAACTCCGCGGAGTCTGTTTTTCACGACTCGCTGCAGAACCGGAGCGCTTCGGGAGGAAGTGCTTGAAGGCTTGAGACGCTTTCTGGGCTTCGGTAAATCTCTCCACGAACTCGGAGAGAGAAGAACCGAAAAGGCCAGCGGAAGACAGCGGGGCGCCGAGAAACGCGTTGCGCTCGGAATCAGCCATCTCCGTGAGCGTAAGCCATAGGTGTCTCTCAGCAACAGTGGCGGAAGCCATACATCTTCCCATGGCTTGTGCAGCAGACTTGGTAGCGCGGAGTGTTAGATCCGAAGCGCTCCTCAAATCCGCGATGCAGATAGCTTCAGGTCCCATCTCATCCAACTTACGGAGGAGATCACCCTGGAATATCTGCAGCGTAGCCATGGTGTGTAGCGCTGACGCAGCCTGCCCAGCGGCGGAGAAAATTCGCGCGAGCAGCGTCGACGTCATGCGGCAGGCTTTAGAAGGCAACACCGGTTTAGTCCGCCGTCCAGCAGAGGGCGGGCAAAGGTGGGTCGCTATCGCCTGTTCCTCCGGCGGAAGTGAAAGGTAGCCTCGGTCTTTTGCATTATCCAAGGAGGAAAATGCTGGCGACACAGACGAGCGCGTTCGCGCAGAGTAGGGCGCATTCCAAGCCTTCGCCACTTCTTCATGAAGCTCAGGAAGAAAGGGGGCGGGCTTAGATTCCGGAGAAGTGCGCTCACCAGGGAGGAAGCTACCATCCAGCCGGGTACGAGAGGGGAGTTCCGGTGCAGACCACTCAAGGCTGAGGCTCGCCGCGGCCAGCGCGAGTACTCGCATGAGCTCCTTCTCGATGTTGGCTCTCGTAGTGGGCTTGCGGGCAGGAGGCGCGAGGTCCTCAGAGCTCGCCCAGTCCTCGCTGCCTGAAGCTAGCAGAGAGCAGGAATCCTTCTCCCCCGACGCGGCCTCGGAAACGACTTCCTCTGATGAAGCGGCGGCAGACTGCGGGCGCTGAGCATCAGGAAGTGGTACAGGAGAAGCCGGTGAAGCAGGCGGGCGAACCGGCGAGCTTGGTCGGGCTTCTCGAGCTCCTTATATAGAGGTTAGCCACACCCGTCTCGGCGGGAAATGGCTAGGAGGGCGCGAAGCGTCCTCATTGGCCTGACGTCACCTCAGGCCTCGCTCGATAGGCTTATGCAGTTGCTGCAGAGCAGCCAATGAGCGAGCAAGCCGTCTCGCCATAGCTAAGCACTGCCGCAACGCGCTTTACATGTATGAAAATTAAGGATAATTTTTTGCTTCAGTATTTCGTGAAAAGAGACTTTTCCCGTAGCGTTTTTACAAAAA
Organism: Rutilus rutilus; assembly: GCF_951802725.1. NCBI lineage: Eukaryota > Metazoa > Chordata > Actinopteri > Cypriniformes > Leuciscidae > Rutilus > Rutilus rutilus. The sequence continues at coordinate 25,467,484 of NC_140212.1, read as the reverse complement.
CGCAGTACGAGAGGACTCTCGTAAGAGAACTCCCTAAGGAGTCGTGGGACAACTCTCACAGACGAAGTGCTCTGGAGAAACTTTTTGTGTCAGTCTCTTATGGAGAGTCTTAGTTTACGCCTACTTCGCGTACGTGGACCAACCACCTTCAGAGATTTCAGAGCGGGAAAATTTCCTTTGTCCTGTCGGATCGGTTCATCTACATAGTTTATGACGGCGTTTAGAATTCGTCATTTCTACCCAGAAAGATGGTACACACAGAATAATACATTTTACTGTAAAATCTCCTATGTATGAGTGGTTCAGTCAAACCGAGACAGTTACAGAGATACCAAGAACAACAAGAAAAGGAGGTGGGATTACAAAGTTATATAAGATCTGCATATTATAAGCATTTAGAGTTTGATTAACACACGATAAAATCATAGATACCCCAATATGACATGGTCATATAAAATGCAACACAGAAATATATCATAAACATTTGGAAATGTCTTTATATGAGTAAGTCCATGGAAAGTCCATGTGTGTGTATGGAATGCTCTGTGTGTCTCTGTGTGTGTGTATGTAAGTGTGTCTGGAATGTCACGTAGAAAGTTCCGTTATCTCTCTGGCTGAGGGAGAGAGAGGGGTGCATTGGAATTCTTTTGAAGCTTGCAAAGCCAGGAGAAGGAATGTTAGTTTTGAGTCCTGGAGTGTCTCAAGGATCCCCTAAAGGTGTCACAAGTGCAGACCTAGCGGCACCAAAGCTGTGAGTTACAATGGATGTCTCACCGGTCTAAAAGCTCTCCTGAGAGAAAGCACGTTATCAAGATCTAGTCCGGAATGAAAGAATGTGTCCAGAAACACAGAGTCAGAATTTGTTAATTCATAACAAATGAAAGAATGATTCATAGCCCAGATGCTACATCAGGTAAGTTGCCGGTCTTGAAAGCACAACAGATGTTGCACTGGTCCTCATCTGTGAACACTTGCCTTGACAAAGGTGTTGCATTCTTCTCTGCTGAAGCGCGACAATACACTGCATACAGATCAGCCATCGACTGAAACACAGGTTCCAGATACTGTTTGGATGTTGTGGATCTGCAGTAGTGTGAGGGCACCTTTGGGAGGTCCTGCAAAAAGCTGTGAATGAATTAATTGCCTGCCACTGAACGACGTGCGTTGCTGTGTGTTTGTCCCTCTGTGTCTGCTTGCGTGTGTCCCTCCTTTGCCCAGTTAAGGGCAGACCACTCGCCTATTCCTAGGGTAGACAAAAACATACCTTTGCAGACGTGTCTTCTTTGCCCGCTGACCCGTAAAAAAAAAAACATGGAATTTGATCTTCGATCTTTTCAGCCCCCCTTCTCCTTTGCACGGGGACCACATCAATTAAACCATGCACATACATCCTCTTCTCCTCCCAGGTCATATGTTGCCAAAACTCATTGAAAATGTTATTCCTCTCAGGCTCGCCGATTGCACTGCAGTGATGTTTAGCTGACTTGGCACATGCTGCTGATAAACATCTAGGCCCGATAACCCGTGGCTCCCTCATTATTTCCTTCTGCTTCTGTTTTCCAACGTATGACTTCCCAACCATTCTTCTTTCCTTGTTGATAACTTTCTTCCAGGTGTTTTCAGCTCTCAGTCTTTTCCTTGGAGGCGCGTCTTCCACTGCATCCGAGTCCTCTTCGCTTCCACCATGGAAAACTTCAAAATACACGCACAAACCAAACGTGCATGAATGAGTTACATCTTTATAAATTGTCAACAGTGTTAACTCTTTAATGAGAAATTGTAGAAAAGCATCTAACCTACCCGTGTCAAACTGCACCTGCTCTGGAGCCAGCAGCGAGGCCTCCTCTCCCTCCAGACCAGATAAATCTTTTCAAACACATGGTAGAATTAGTGTGAATAATTTTTTTTTAAAATGTCTATTGTTGTGAAATCCATCTGCATAAAACTCAAACATTTTGGCATGTGAAATCATGATTATCTCTCAGAAATTCACTCTACCAGCATGCACCACTGTATCCTCCACCACTGTATCCTCCATTGTTGCTTCCTCTCTCTCTACACTCTCTCCATCAGAGCTCTCACTCCCATTATGAGAGGTGTTGATGTAATGGCTTAAAAAATGCTGATTCTATTTTTGTGAGTGTATGGAGCTTAAACAGCATCAATTTGATAAATATAAGAACCTCAGTGTGTCAGAAATATGGGGGGAACAGGGTCGCCTGTTCATTATGGGGAGGTGAGAGGTGTTGATGTAATGGCTTAAAAAATGCTGATTCTATTTTGTGTGTGGATGGAGCTTAACTTGCAACAGTTTAAAGAATATATTTTTTGCCTTTTATTATGATAGGAAAGTATAGTATCAAGAAAGTTCGATGACCCGGGACTTGAACTCGGGTCGCCCCAAAGCTAAAAAGAAATATTGTCAGGGGACTGACCACTAGGCTATTGAAGCTAGCAAAATGCTACAATTTAATAAATATTAGAACCTTATTGTGTAAGAAACATAGGGGGAACGGAATCCGACGGCATAAAAACAGCTGTCGGAATCCGTTCCCCCACTCCCATTATGAGAGGTGTTGATGTAATGGCTTAAAAAATGCTGATTCTATTTTGTGTGTGGATGGAGCTTAACTTGCAACAGTTTAAAGAATATATTTTTTGCCTTTTATTATGATAGGAAAGTATAGTATCAAGAAAGTTCGACGACCCTGGACTTGAACTCGGGTTGCCCCAAAGCTAAAAAAAAATATTGTCAGGGTACTGACAACTAGGCTATTGAGACTAATAACTTCCTTCAATTTGATAAATATTAGAACCTTATTGTGTAAGAAACATAGGGGGAACAGAATCCGACGGCAAATAGTTCAGCTGTCGAAATCCGTTCCCCCACTCCCATTATGAGAGGTGTTGATGTAATGGCTTAAAAAATGCTGATTTTATTTTGTGTGTGGATGGAGCTTAACTTGCAACAGTTTAAAGAATATATATTTTGCCTTTTATTATGATAGGAAAGTATAGTATCAAGAAAGTTCGATGACCCGGGACTTGAACTCGGGTCGCCCCAAAGCTAAAAAAAATATTGTCAAGAGACTGACTACTAGGCTATTGAAGCTAACAAAATGCTACAATTTAATAAATATTAGAACCTTATTGTGTAAGAAACATAGGGGGAACGGAATCCGACGGCAAAAAAACAGCTGTCAGAATCAGTTCCCCCACTCCCATTATGAGAGGTGTTGATGTAATGGCTTAAAAATGCTGATTCTATTTTGTGTGTGGATGGAGCTTGACTTGAAACAGTTTAAAGAATATATTTTTTGCCTTTTATTATGATAGAAAAGTATAGTATCAAGAAAGTTCGATGACCCGGGACTTGAACTCGGGTCGCCCCAAAGCTAAAAAAAAATATTGTCAGGGGAGTGACAACTAGGCTATTGAGGCTAGCAAAATGCTACAATTTAATAAATATTAGAACCTTATTGTGTAAGAAACATAGGGGGAACGGAATCCGACGGCAATAAAACAGCTGTCGGAATCCGTTCCCCCACTCCCATTATGAGAGGTGTTGATGTAATGGCTTTAAAAATGCTGATTCTATTTTGTGTGTGGATGGAGCTTAACTTGCAACAGTTTAAAGAATATATTTTTTGCCTTTTATTATGATAGGAAAGTATAGTATCAAGAAAGTTCGATGACCCTGGACTTGAACTCGGGTTGCCCCAAAGCTAAAAAAAATATTGTCAGGGTACTGACAACTAGGCTATTGAGACTAGTAACTTCCTTCAATTTGATAAATATTAGAACCTTATTGTGTAAGAAACATAGGGGGAACGGAATCCGACGGCAAATAGTTCAGCTGTCGAAATCCGTTCCCCCACTCCCATTATGAGAGGTGTTGATGTAATGGCTTAAAAAATGCTGATTCTATTTTGTGTGTGGATGGAGCTTAACTTGCAACAGTTTAAAGAATATATTTTTTGCCTTTTATTATGATAGGAAAGTATAGTATCAAGAAAGTTCGACGACCCTGGACTTGAACTCGGGTTGCCCAAAGCTAAAAAAAATATTGTCAGAGTACTGACAACTAGGCTATTGAGACTAGTAATTTCCTTCAATTTGATAAATATTAGAACCTTATTGTGTAAGAAACATAGGGGGAACGGAATCCGACGGCAAATAGTTCAGCTGTCGAAATCCGTTCTCCCACTCCCATTATGAGAGGTGTTGATGTAATGGCTTAAAAAAATGCTGATTCTATTTTGTGTGTGGATGGAGCTTAACTTGCAACAGTTTAAAGAATATATTTTTTGCCTTTTATTATGATAGGAAAGTATAGTATCAAGAAAGTTCGACGACCCAGGACTTGAACTCGGGTCGCCCCAAAGCTAAAAAGAAATATTGTCAGGGGACTGACCACTAGGCTATTGAGGCTAGCAAAATGTTACAATTTGATAAATATTAGAACCTTATTGTGTAAGAAACATAGGGGGAACGGAATCCGACGGCAAATAGTTCAGCTGTCGAAATCCGTTCCCCCACTCCCATTATGAGAGGTGTTGATGTAATGGCTTAAAAAATGCTGATTCTATTTTGTGTGTGGATGGAGCTTAACTTGCATCAGCTTAAAGAATATATTTTTTGCCTTTTATTATGATAGGAAAGTATAGTATCAAGAAAGTTTGACGACCCTGGACTTGAACTCGGGTTGCCCAAAGCTAAAAAAAATATTTTCAGGGGACTGACCACTAGGCTATTGAGGCTAGCAAAATGCTACAATTTGATAAATATTAGAACCTTATTGTGTAAGAAACATAGGGGGAACGGAATCCGACGGCAAATAGTTCAGCTGTCGAAATCCGTTCCCCCACTCCCATTATGAGAGGTGTTGATGTAATGGCTTAAAAAATGCTGATTCTATTTTGTGTGTGGATGGAGCTTAACTTGCATCAGTTAAAGAATATATTTTTTGCCTTTTATTATGATAGGAAAGTATAGTATCAAGAAAGTTTGACGACCCTGGACTTGAACTCGGGTTGCCCAAAGCTAAAAAAAATATTGTCAGGGTACTGACAACTAGGCTAGAAAGAAAGTTCGATGACCCGGGACTTGAACTCGGGTCGCCCCAAAGCTAAAAAAGAATATTGTCAGGGGACTGACCACTAGGCTATTGAGGTTAACAAAATGCTACAATTTAATAAATATTAGAACCTTATTGTGTAAGAAACATAGGGGGAACGGAATCCGACGGCAAAAAAACAGCTGTCGAAATCAGTTCCCCCACTCCCATTATGAGAGGTGTTGATGTAATGGCTTAAAAAATGCTGATTCTATTTTGTGTGTGGATGGAGCTTAACTTGCAACAGTTTAAAGAATATATTTTTTGCCTTTTATTATGATAGGAAAGTATAGTATCAAGAAAGTTCGATGACCCGGGACTTGAACTCGGGTCGCCCCAAAGCTAAAAAAAATATTGTCAAGGGACTGACTACTAGGCTATTGAAGCTAGCAAAATGCTACAATTTAATAAATATTAGAACCTTATTGTGTAAGAAACATAGGGGGAACAGAATCCGACGGCAAAAAAACAGCTGTCAGAATCAGTTCCCCCACTCCCATTATGAGAGGTGTTGATGTAATGGCTTAAAAATGCTGATTCTATTTTGTGTGTGGATGGAGCTTAACTTGAAACAGTTTAAAGAATATATTTTTTGCCTTTTATTGTGATAGAAAAGTATAGTATCAAGAAAGTTCGACGACCCTGGACTTGAACTCGGGTTGCCCAAAGCTAAAAAAAATATTGTCAGGGTACTGACAACTAGGCTATTGAGACTAGTAATTTCCTTCAATTTGATAAATATTAGAACCTTGTTGTGTAAGAAACATAGGGGGAACGGAATCCGACGGCAAATAGTTCAGCTGTCGAAATCCGTTCCCCCACTCCCATTATGAGAGGTGTTGATGTAATGGCTTAAAAAAATGCTGATTCTATTTTGTGTGTGGATGGAGCTTAACTTGCAACAGTTTAAAGAATATATTTTTTGCCTTTTATTATGATAGGAAAGTATAGTATCAAGAAAGTTTGACGACCCTGGACTTGAACTCGGGTTGCCCAAAGCTAAAAAAAATATTGTCAGGGTACTGACAACTAGACTAGAAAGAAAGTTCGATGACCCGGGACTTGAACTCGGGTCGCCCCAAAGCTAAAAAAAATATTGTCAAGGGACTGACTACTAGGCTATTGAAGCTAGCAAAATGCTACAATTTAATAAATATTAGAACCTTATTGTGTAAGAAACATAGGGGGAACAGAATCCGACGGCAAAAAAACAGCTGTCAGAATCAGTTCCCCCACTCCCATTATGAGAGGTGTTGATGTAATGGCTTAAAAAATGCTGATTCTATTTTTGTGAGTGTATGGAGCTTAAACAGCATCAATTTGATAAATATAAGAACCTCAGTGTGTCAGAAATATGGGGGGAACAGAATCCGACGGCAAAAAGAAAAACAGTTGTCAGAATCCGTTCCCCCACTCCCATTATGAGAGGTGTTGATGTAATGGCTTAAAAAATGCTGATTCTATTTTGTGTGTGGATGGAGCTTAACTTGCAACAGTTTAAAGAATATATTTTTTGCCTTTTATTATGATAGGAAAGTATAGTATCAAGAAAGTTCGATGACCCGGGACTTGAACTCGGGTTGCCCAAAGCTAAAAAAAATATTGTCAGGGTACTGACAACTAGGCTATTGAGACTAGTAACTTCCTTCAATTTGATAAATATTAGAACCTTATTGTGTAAGAAACATAGGGGGAACGGAATCCGACGGCAAATAGTTCAGCTGTCGGAATCCAACGGCAAATAGTTCAGCTGTCGAAATCCGTTCCCCCACTCCCATTATGAGAGGTGTTGATGTAATGGCTTAAAAAAATGCTGATTCTATTTTGTGTGTGGATGGAGCTTAACTTGCAACAGTTTAAAGAATATATTTTTTGCCTTTTATTATGATAGGAAAGTATAGTATCAAGAAAGTTCGACGACCCAGGACTTGAACTCGGGTCGCCCCAAAGCTAAAAAGAAATATTGTCAGGGGACTGACCACTAGGCTATTGAGGCTAGCTAAATGCTACAATTTGATAAATATTAGAACCTTATTGTGTAAGAAACATAGGGGGAACAGAATCCGACGGCAAATAGTTCAGCTGTCGAAATCCGTTCCCCCACTCCCATTATGAGAGGTGTTGATGTAATGGCTTAAAAAATGCTGATTTTATTTTGTGTGTGGATGGAGCTTAACTTGCAACAGTTTAAAGAATATATATTTTGCCTTTTATTATGATAGGAAAGTATAGTATCAAGAAAGTTCGATGACCCGGGACTTGAACTCGGGTCGCCCCAAAGCTAAAAAAAATATTCTCAAGAGACTGACTACTAGGCTATTGAAGCTAGCAAAATGCTACAATTTAATAAATATTAGAACCTTATTGTGTAAGAAACATAGGGGGAACGGAATCCGACGGCAAAAAAACAGCTGTCGAAATCAGTTCCCCCACTCCCATTATGAGAGGTGTTGATGTAATGGCTTAAAAAATGCTGATTCTATTTTGTGTGTGGATGGAGCTTAACTTGCAACAGTTTAAAGAATATATTTTTTGCCTTTTATTATGATAGGAAAGTATAGTATCAAGAAAGTTCGACGACCCTGGACTTGAACTCGGGTTGCCCCAAAGCTAAAAAAAAATATTGTCAGGGGACTGACCACTAGGCTATTGAGGCTAACGAAATGCTACAATTTAATAAATATTAGAACCTTATTGTGTAAGAAACATAGGGGGAACGGTATCCGACGGCAAATAGTTCAGCTGTCGAAATCCGTTCCCCCACTCCCATTATGAGAAGTGTTGATGTAATGGCTTAAAAAATGCTGATTCTATTTTGTGTGTGGATGGAGCTTAACTTGCAACAGTTTAAAGAATATATTTTTTGCCTTTTATTATGATAGGAAAGTATAGTATCAAGAAAGTTCGATGACCCGGGACTTGAACTCGGGTCGGCCCAAAGCTAAAAAAAAATATTGTCAGGGGACTGACTACTAGGCTATTGAGGCTAGCTAAATGCTACAATTTTATAAATATTAGAACCTTATTGTGTAAGAAACATAGGGGGAACGGAATCCGACGGCAAAAAAACAGCTGTCGGAATCCGTTCCCCCACTCCCATTATGAGAGGTGTTGATGTAATGGCTTAAAAAATGCTGATTCTATTTTGTGTGTGGATGGAGCTTAACTTGCAACAGTTTAAAGAATATATTTTTTGCCTTTTATTATGATAGGAAAGTATAGTATCAAGAAAGTTCGATGACCCGGGACTTGAACTCGGGTCGCCCCAAAGCTGAAAAAAAATATTGTCAGGGGACTGACTACTAGGCTATTGAGGCTAGCAAAATGCTACAATTTAATAAATATTAGAACCTTATTGTGTAATAGACATAGGGGGAACAGAATCCGACGGCAAAAAAAAAACCCAGCTGTCGGAATCCGTTCCCCCACTCCCATTATGAGAGGTGTTGATGTAAAGGCTTAAAAAATGCTGATTCTATTTTGTGTGTGGATGGAGCTTAACTTGCATCAGCTTAAAGAATATATTTTTTGCCTTTTATTATGATAGGAAAGTATAGTATCAAGAAAGTTTGACGACCCTGGACTTGAACTCGGGTTGCCCAAAGCTAAAAAAAATATTGTCAGGGTACTGACAACTAGGCTAGAAAGAAAGTTCGATGACCCGGGACTTGAACTCGGGTCGCCCCAAAGCTAAAAAAAATATTGTCAGGGTACTGACAACTAGGCTATTGAGACTAGTAACTTCCTTCAATTTGATAAATATTAGAACCTTATTGTGTAAGAAACTTAGAGGGAACGGAATCCGACGGCAAATAGTTCAGCTGTCGAAATCCGTTCCCCCACTCCCATTATGAGAGGTGTTGATGTAATGGCTTAAAAAATGTTGATTCTATTTTGTGTGTGGATGGAGCTTAACTTGCAACAGTTTAAAGAATATATTTTTTGCCTTTTATTATGATAGGAAAGTATAGTATCAAGAAAGTTCGACGACCCTGGACTTGAACTCGGGTTGCCCAAAGCTAAAAAAAATATTGTCAGAGTACTGACAACTAGGCTATTGAGACTAGTAATTTCCTTCAATTTGATAAATATTAGAACCTTATTGTGTAAGAAACATAGGGGGAACGGAATCCGACGGCAAATAGTTCAGCTGTCGAAATCCGTTCCCCCACTCCCATTATGAGAGGTGTTGATGTAATGGCTTAAAAAATGCTGATTCTATTTTGTGTGTGGATGGAGCTTAACTTGCATCAGCTTAAAGAATATATTTTTTGCCTTTTATTATGATAGGAAAGTATAGTATCAAGAAAGTTTGACGACCCTGGACTTGAACTCGGGTTGCCCAAAGCTAAAAAAAATATTGTCAGGGGACTGACCACTAGGCTATTGAGGCTAGCAAAATGCTACAATTTGATAAATATTAGAACTTTATTGTGTAAGAAACATAGGGGGAACGGAATCCGACGGCAAATAGTTCAGCTGTCGAAATCCGTTCCCCCACTCCCATTATGAGAGGTGTTGATGTAATGGCTTAAAAAATGCTGATTCTATTTTGTGTGTGGATGGAGCTTAACTTGCATCAGCTTAAAGAATATATTTTTTGCCTTTAATTATGATAGGAAAGTATAGTATCAAGAAAGTTTGACGACCCTGGACTTGAACTCGGGTTGCCCAAAGCTAAAAAAAATATTGTCAGGGTACTGACAACTAGGCTAGAAAGAAAGTTCGATGACCCGGGACTTGAACTCGGGTCGCCCCAAAGCTAAAAAAGAATTTTGTCAGGGGACTGACCACTAGGCTATTGAGGATAACAAAATGCTACAATTTAATAAATATTAGAACCTTATTGTGTAAGAAACATAGGGGGAACGGAATCCGACGGCAAAAAAACAGCTGTCGAAATCAGTTCCCCCACTCCCATTATGAGAGGTGTTGATGTAATGGCTTAAAAAATGCTGATTCTATTTTGTGTGTGGATGGAGCTTAACTTGCAACAGTTTAAAGAATATATTTTTTGCCTTTTATTATGATAGGAAAGTATAGTATCAAGAAAGTTCGACGACCCTGGACTTGAACTCGGGTTGCCCCAAAGCTAAAAAAAAATATTGTCAGGGGACTGACCACTAGGCTATTGAGGCTAACGAAATGCTGCAATTTAATAAATATTAGAACCTTATTGTGTAAGAAACATAGGGGGAACGGTATCCGACGGCAAATAGTTCAGCTGTCGAAATCCGTTCCCCCACTCCCATTATGAGAAGTGTTGATGTAATGGCTTAAAAAATGCTGATTCTATTTTGTGTGTGGATGGAGCTTAACTTGCAACAGTTTAAAGAATATATTTTTTGCCTTTTATTATGATAGGAAAGTATAGTATCAAGAAAGTTCGATGACCCGGGACTTGAACTCGGGTCGCCCCAAAGCTAAAAAAATATATTGTCAGGGGACTGACTACTAGGCTATTGAGGCTAGCTAAATGATACAATTTTATAAATATTAGAACCTTATTGTGTAAGAAACATAGGGGGAACGGAATCCGACGGCAAAAAACAGCTGTCGGAATCCGTTCCCCCACTCCCATTATGAGAGGTGTTGATGTAATGGCTTAAAAAATGCTGATTCTATTTTGTGTGTGGATGGAGCTTAACTTGCAACAGTTTAAAGAATATATTTTTTGCCTTTTATTATGATAGGAAAGTATAGTATCAAGAAAGTTCGATGACCCGGGACTTGAACTCGGGTCGCCCCAAAGCTAAAAAAAATATTGTCAAGGGACTGACTACTAGGCTATTGAAGCTAGCAAAATGCTACAATTTAATAAATATTAGAACCTTATTGTGTAAGAAACATAGGGGGAACAGAATCCGACGGCAAAAAAACAGCTGTCAGAATCAGTTCCCCCACTCCCATTATGAGAGGTGTTGATGTAATGGCTTAAAAATGCTGATTCTATTTTGTGTGTGGATGGAGCTTAACTTGAAACAGTTTAAAGAATATATTTTTTGCCTTTTATTGTGATAGAAAAGTATAGTATCAAGAAAGTTCGACGACCCTGGACTTGAACTCGGGTTGCCCAAAGCTAAAAAAAATATTGTCAGGGTACTGACAACTAGGCTATTGAGACTAGTAATTTCCTTCAATTTGATAAATATTAGAACCTTGTTGTGTAAGAAACATAGGGGGAACGGAATCCGACGGCAAATAGTTCAGCTGTCGAAATCCGTTCCCCCACTCCCATTATGAGAGGTGTTGATGTAATGGCTTAAAAAAATGCTGATTCTATTTTGTGTGTGGATGGAGCTTAACTTGCAACAGTTTAAAGAATATATTTTTTGCCTTTTATTATGATAGGAAAGTATAGTATCAAGAAAATTTGACGACCCTGGACTTGAACTCGGGTTGCCCAAAGCTAAAAAAAATATTGTCAGGGTACTGACAACTAGGCTAGAAAGAAAGTTCGATGACCCGGGACTTGAACTCGGGTCGCCCCAAAGCTAAAAAAAATATTGTCAAGGGACTGACTAATAGGCTATTGAAGCTAGCAAAATGCTACAATTTAATAAATATTAGAACCTTATTGTGTACGAAACATAGGGGGAACAGAATCCGACGGCAAAAAAACAGCTGTCAGAATCAGTTCCCCCACTCCCATTATGAGAGGTGTTGATGTAATGGCTTAAAAAATGCTGATTCTATTTTTGTGAGTGTATGGAGCTTAAACAGCATCAATTTGATAAATATAAGAACCTCAGTGTGTCAGAAATATGGGGGGAACAGAATCCGACGGCAAAAAGAAAAACAGTTGTCAGAATCCGTTCCCCCACTCCCATTATGAGAGGTGTTGATGTAATGGCTTAAAAAATGCTGATTCTATTTTGTGTGTGGATGGAGCTTAACTTGCAACAGTTTAAAGAATATATTTTTTGCCTTTTATTATGATAGGAAAGTATAGTATCAAGAAAGTTCGATGACCCGGGACTTGAACTCGGGTTGCCCAAAGCTAAAAAAAATATTGTCAGGGTACTGACAACTAGGCTATTGAGACTAGTAACTTCCTTCAATTTGATAAATATTAGAACCTTATTGTGTAAGAAACATAGGGGGAACGGAATCCGACGGCAAATAGTTCAGCTGTCTAAATCCGACGGCAAATAGTTCAGCTGTCGAAATCCGTTCCCCCACTCCCATTATGAGAGGTGTTGATGTAATGGCTTAAAAAAATGCTGATTCTATTTTGTGTGTGGATGGAGCTTAACTTGCAACAGTTTAAAGAATATATTTTTTGCCTTTTATTATGATAGGAAAGTATAGTATCAAGAAAGTTCGACGACCCAGGACTTGAACTCGGGTCGCCCCAAAGCTAAAAAAAATATTGTCAAGGGACTGACTACTAGGCTATTGAAGCTAGCAAAATGCTACAATTTAATAAATATTAGAACCTTATTGTGTAAGAAACATAGGGGGAACAGAATCCGACGGCAAAAAAACAGCTGTCAGAATCAGTTCCCCCACTCCCATTATGAGAGGTGTTGATGTAATGGCTTAAAAATGCTGATTCTATTTTGTGTGTGGATGGAGCTTAACTTGAAACAGTTTAAAGAATATATTTTTTGCCTTTTATTGTGATAGAAAAGTATAGTATCAAGAAAGTTCGACGACCCTGGACTTGAACTCGGGTTGCCCAAAGCTAAAAAAAATATTGTCAGGGTACTGACAACTAGGCTATTGAGACTAGTAATTTCCTTCAATTTGATAAATATTAGAACCTTGTTGTGTAAGAAACATAGGGGGAACGGAATCCGACGGCAAATAGTTCAGCTGTCGAAATCCGTTCCCCCACTCCCATTATGAGAGGTGTTGATGTAATGGCTTAAAAAATGTTGATTCTATTTTGTGTGTGGATGGAGCTTAACTTGCAACAGTTTAAAGAATATATTTTTTGCCTTTTATTATGATAGGAAAGTATAGTATCAAGAAAGTTCGACGACCCTGGACTTGAACTCGGGTTGCCCAAAGCTAAAAAAAATATTGTCAGAGTACTGACAACTAGGCTATTGAGACTAGTAATTTCCTTCAATTTGATAAATATTAGAACCTTATTGTGTAAGAAACATAGGGGGAACGGAATCCGACGGCAAATAGTTCAGCTGTCGAAATCCGTTCCCCCACTCCCATTATGAGAGGTGTTGATGTAATGGCTTAAAAAATGCTGATTCTATTTTGTGTGTGGATGGAGCTTAACTTGCATCAGCTTAAAGAATATATTTTTTGCCTTTTATTATGATAGGAAAGTATAGTATCAAGAAAGTTTGACGACCCTGGACTTGAACTCGGGTTGCCCAAAGCTAAAAAAAATATTGTCAGGGGACTGACCACTAGGCTATTGAGGCTAGCAAAATGCTACAATTTGATAAATATTAGAACTTTATTGTGTAAGAAACATAGGGGGAACGGAATCCGACGGCAAATAGTTCAGCTGTCGAAATCCGTTCCCCCACTCCCATTATGAGAGGTGTTGATGTAATGGCTTAAAAAATGCTGATTCTATTTTGTGTGTGGATGGAGCTTAACTTGCATCAGCTTAAAGAATATATTTTTTGCCTTTAATTATGATAGGAAAGTATAGTATCAAGAAAGTTTGACGACCCTGGACTTGAACTCGGGTTGCCCAAAGCTAAAAAAAATATTGTCAGGGTACTGACAACTAGGCTAGAAAGAAAGTTCGATGACCCGGGACTTGAACTCGGGTCGCCCCAAAGCTAAAAAAGAATTTTGTCAGGGGACTGACCACTAGGCTATTGAGGATAACAAAATGCTACAATTTAATAAATATTAGAACCTTATTGTGTAAGAAACATAGGGGGAACGGAATCCGACGGCAAAAAAACAGCTGTCGAAATCAGTTCCCCCACTCCCATTATGAGAGGTGTTGATGTAATGGCTTAAAAAATGCTGATTCTATTTTGTGTGTGGATGGAGCTTAACTTGCAACAGTTTAAAGAATATATTTTTTGCCTTTTATTATGATAGGAAAGTATAGTATCAAGAAAGTTCGACGACCCTGGACTTGAACTCGGGTTGCCCCAAAGCTAAAAAAAAATATTGTCAGGGGACTGACCACTAGGCTATTGAGGCTAACGAAATGCTGCAATTTAATAAATATTAGAACCTTATTGTGTAAGAAACATAGGGGGAACGGTATCCGACGGCAAATAGTTCAGTTGTCAGAATCCGTTCCCCCACTCCCATTATGAGAAGTGTTGATGTAATGGCTTAAAAAATGCTGATTCTATTTTGTGTGTGGATGGAGCTTAACTTGCAACAGTTTAAAGAATATATTTTTTGCCTTTTATTATGATAGGAAAGTATAGTATCAAGAAAGTTCGATGACCCGGGACTTGAACTCGGGTCGCCCCAAAGCTAAAAAAAAATATTGTCAGGGGACTGACTACTAGGCTATTGAGGCTAGCTAAATGATACAATTTTATAAATATTAGAACCTTATTGTGTAAGAAACATAGGGGGAACGGAATCCGACGGCAAAAAACAGCTGTCGGAATCCGTTCCCCCACTCCCATTATGAGAGGTGTTGATGTAATGGCTTAAAAAATGCTGATTCTATTTTGTGTGTGGATGGAGCTTAACTTGCAACAGTTTAAAGAATATATTTTTTGCCTTTTATTATGATAGGAAAGTATAGTATCAAGAAAGTTCGATGACCCGGGACTTGAACTCGGGTCGCCCCAAAGCTAAAAAAAATATTGTCAAGGGACTGACTACTAGGCTATTGAAGCTAGCAAAATGCTACAATTTAATAAATATTAGAACCTTATTGTGTAAGAAACATAGGGGGAACAGAATCCGACGGCAAAAAAACAGCTGTCAGAATCAGTTCCCCCACTCCCATTATGAGAGGTGTTGATGTAATGGCTTAAAAATGCTGATTCTATTTTGTGTGTGGATGGAGCTTAACTTGAAACAGTTTAAAGAATATATTTTTTGCCTTTTATTGTGATAGAAAAGTATAGTATCAAGAAAGTTCGACGACCCTGGACTTGAACTCGGGTTGCCCAAAGCTAAAAAAAATATTGTCAGGGTACTGACAACTAGGCTATTGAGACTAGTAATTTCCTTCAATTTGATAAATATTAGAACCTTGTTGTGTAAGAAACATAGGGGGAACGGAATCCGACGGCAAATAGTTCAGCTGTCGAAATCCGTTCCCCCACTCCCATTATGAGAGGTGTTGATGTAATGGCTTAAAAAAATGCTGATTCTATTTTGTGTGTGGATGGAGCTTAACTTGCAACAGTTTAAAGAAAATATTTTTTGCCTTTTATTATGATAGGAAAGTATAGTATCAAGAAAATTTGACGACCCTGGACTTGAACTCGGGTTGCCCAAAGCTAAAAAAAATATTGTCAGGGTACTGACAACTAGGCTAGAAAGAAAGTTCGATGACCCGGGACTTGAACTCGGGTCGCCCCAAAGCTAAAAAAAATATTGTCAAGGGACTGACTAATAGGCTATTGAAGCTAGCAAAATGCTACAATTTAATAAATATTAGAACCTTATTGTGTACGAAACATAGGGGGAACAGAATCCGACGGCAAAAAAACAGCTGTCAGAATCAGTTCCCCCACTCCCATTATGAGAGGTGTTGATGTAATGGCTTAAAAAATGCTGATTCTATTTTTGTGAGTGTATGGAGCTTAAACAGCATCAATTTGATAAATATAAGAACCTCAGTGTGTCAGAAATATGGGGGGAACAGAATCCGACGGCAAAAAGAAAAACAGTTGTCAGAATCCGTTCCCCCACTCCCATTATGAGAGGTGTTGATGTAATGGCTTAAAAAATGCTGATTCTATTTTGTGTGTGGATGGAGCTTAACTTGCAACAGTTTAAAGAATATATTTTTTGCCTTTTATTATGATAGGAAAGTATAGTATCAAGAAAGTTCGATGACCCGGGACTTGAACTCGGGTTGCCCAAAGCTAAAAAAAATATTGTCAGGGTACTGACAACTAGGCTATTGAGACTAGTAACTTCCTTCAATTTGATAAATATTAGAACCTTATTGTGTAAGAAACATAGGGGGAACGGAATCCGACGGCAAATAGTTCAGCTGTCTAAATCCGACGGCAAATAGTTCAGCTGTCGAAATCCGTTCCCCCACTCCCATTATGAGAGGTGTTGATGTAATGGCTTAAAAAAATGCTGATTCTATTTTGTGTGTGGATGGAGCTTAACTTGCAACAGTTTAAAGAATATATTTTTTGCCTTTTATTATGATAGGAAAGTATAGTATCAAGAAAGTTCGACGACCCAGGACTTGAACTCGGGTCGCCCCAAAGCTAAAAAAAATATTGTCAAGGGACTGACTACTAGGCTATTGAAGCTAGCAAAATGCTACAATTTAATAAATATTAGAACCTTATTGTGTAAGAAACATAGGGGGAACAGAATCCGACGGCAAAAAAACAGCTGTCAGAATCAGTTCCCCCACTCCCATTATGAGAGGTGTTGATGTAATGGCTTAAAAATGCTGATTCTATTTTGTGTGTGGATGGAGCTTAACTTGAAACAGTTTAAAGAATATATTTTTTGCCTTTTATTGTGATAGAAAAGTATAGTATCAAGAAAGTTCGACGACCCTGGACTTGAACTCGGGTTGCCCAAAGCTAAAAAAAATATTGTCAGGGTACTGACAACTAGGCTATTGAGACTAGTAATTTCCTTCAATTTGATAAATATTAGAACCTTGTTGTGTAAGAAACATAGGGGGAACGGAATCCGACGGCAAATAGTTCAGCTGTCGAAATCCGTTCCCCCACTCCCATTATGAGAGGTGTTGATGTAATGGCTTAAAAAAATGCTGATTCTATTTTGTGTGTGGATGGAGCTTAACTTGCAACAGTTTAAAGAATATATTTTTTGCCTTTTATTATGATAGGAAAGTATAGTATCAAGAAAGTTTGACGACCCTGGACTTGAACTCGGGTTGCCCAAAGCTAAAAAAAATATTGTCAGGGTACTGACAACTAGGCTAGAAAGAAAGTTCGATGACCCGGGACTTGAACTCGGGTCGCCCCAAAGCTAAAAAAAATATTGTCAAGGGACTGACTAATAGGCTATTGAAGCTAGCAAAATGCTACAATTTAATAAATATTAGAACCTTATTGTGTACGAAACATAGGGGGAACAGAATCCGACGGCAAAAAAACAGCTGTCAGAATCAGTTCCCCCACTCCCATTATGAGAGGTGTTGATGTAATGGCTTAAAAAATGCTGATTCTATTTTTGTGAGTGTATGGAGCTTAAACAGCATCAATTTGATAAATATAAGAACCTCAGTGTGTCAGAAATATGGGGGGAACAGAATCCGACGGCAAAAATAAAAACAGTTGTCAGAATCCGTTCCCCCACTCCCATTATGAGAGGTGTTGATGTAATGGCTTAAAAAATGCTGATTCTATTTTGTGTGTGGATGGAGCTTAACTTGCAACAGTTTAAAGAATATATTTTTTGCCTTTTATTATGATAGGAAAGTATAGTATCAAGAAAGTTCGATGACCCGGGACTTGAACTCGGGTTGCCCAAAGCTAAAAAAAATATTGTCAGGGTACTGACAACTAGGCTATTGAGACTAGTAACTTCCTTCAATTTGATAAATATTAGAACCTTATTGTGTAAGAAACATAGGGGGAACGGAATCCGACGGCAAATAGTTCAGCTGTCGGAATCCGACGGCAAATAGTTCAGCTGTCGAAATCCGTTCCCCCACTCCCATTATGAGAGGTGTTGATGTAATGGCTTAAAAAAATGCTGATTCTATTTTGTGTGTGGATGGAGCTTAACTTGCAACAGTTTAAAGAATATATTTTTTGCCTTTTATTATGATAGGAAAGTATAGTATCAAGAAAGTTCGACGACCCAGGACTTGAACTCGGGTCGCCCCAAAGCTAAAAAGAAATATTGTCAGGGGACTGACCACTAGGCTATTGAGGCTAGCAAAATGTTACAATTTGATAAATATTAGAACCTTATTGTGTAAGAAACATAGGGGGAACAGAATCCGACGGCAAATAGTTCAGCTGTCGAAATCCGTTCCCCCACTCCCATTATGAGAGGTGTTGATGTAATGGCTTAAAAAATGCTGATTTTATTTTGTGTGTGGATGGAGCTTAACTTGCAACAGTTTAAAGAATATATTTTTTGCCTTTTATTATGATAGGAAAGTATAGTATCAAGAAAGTTCGATGACCCGGGACTTGAACTCGGGTCGCCCCAAAGCTAAAAAAAATATTCTCAAGAGACTGACTACTAGGCTATTGAAGCTAGCAAAATGCTACAATTTAATAAATATTAGAACCTTATTGTGTAAGAAACATAGGGGGAACGGAATCCGACGGCAAAAAAACAGCTGTCGAAATCAGTTCCCCCACTCCCATTATGAGAGGTGTTGATGTAATGGCTTAAAAAATGCTGATTCTATTTTGTGTGTGGATGGAGCTTAACTTGCAACAGTTTAAAGAATATATTTTTTGCCTTTTATTATGATAGGAAAGTATAGTATCAAGAAAGTTCGACGACCCTGGACTTGAACTCGGGTTGCCCCAAAGCTAAAAAAAAATATTGTCAGGGGACTGACCACTAGGCTATTGAGGCTAACGAAATGCTACAATTTAATAAATATTAGAACCTTATTGTGTAAGAAACATAGGGGGAACGGTATCCGACGGCAAATAGTTCAGCTGTCGAAATCCGTTCCCCCACTCCCATTATGAGAAGTGTTGATGTAATGGCTTAAAAAATGCTGATTCTATTTTGTGTGTGGATGGAGCTTAACTTGCAACAGTTTAAAGAATATATTTTTTGCCTTTTATTATGATAGGAAAGTATAGTATCAAGAAAGTTCGATGACCCGGGACTTGAACTCGGGTCGGCCCAAAGCTAAAAAAAAATATTGTCAGGGGACTGACTACTAGGCTATTGAGGCTAGCTAAATGCTACAATTTTATAAATATTAGAACCTTATTGTGTAAGAAACATAGGGGGAACGGAATCCGACGGCAAAAAAACAGCTGTCGGAATCCGTTCCCCCACTCCCATTATGAGAGGTGTTGATGTAATGGCTTAAAAAATGCTGATTCTATTTTGTGTGTGGATGGAGCTTAACTTGCAACAGTTTAAAGAATATATTTTTTGCCTTTTATTATGATAGGAAAGTATAGTATCAAGAAAGTTCGATGACCCGGGACTTGAACTCGGGTCGCCCCAAAGCTGAAAAAAAATATTGTCAGGGGACTGACTACTAGGCTATTGAGGCTAGCAAAATGCTACAATTTAATAAATATTAGAACCTTATTGTGTAATAGACATAGGGGGAACAGAATCCGACGGCAAAAAAAAAACCCAGCTGTCGGAATCCGTTCCCCCACTCCCATTATGAGAGGTGTTGATGTAAAGGCTTAAAAAATGCTGATTCTATTTTGTGTGTGGATGGAGCTTAACTTGCATCAGCTTAAAGAATATATTTTTTGCCTTTTATTATGATAGGAAAGTATAGTATCAACAAAGTTTGACGACCCTGGACTTGAACTCGGGTTGCCCAAAGCTAAAAAAAATATTGTCAGGGTACTGACAACTAGGCTAGAAAGAAAGTTCGATGACCCGGGACTTGAACTCGGGTCGCCCCAAAGCTAAAAAAAATATTGTCAGGGTACTGACAACTAGGCTATTGAGACTAGTAACTTCCTTCAATTTGATAAATATTAGAACCTTATTGTGTAAGAAACTTAGGGGGAACGGAATCCGACGGCAAATAGTTCAGCTGTCGAAATCCGTTCCCCCACTCCCATTATGAGAGGTGTTGATGTAATGGCTTAAAAAATGTTGATTCTATTTTGTGTGTGGATGGAGCTTAACTTGCAACAGTTTAAAGAATATATTTTTTGCCTTTTATTATGATAGGAAAGTATAGTATCAAGAAAGTTCGATGACCCGGGACTTGAACTCGGGTCGCCCCAAAGCTGAAAAAAAATATTGTCAGGGGACTGACTACTAGGCTATTGAGGCTAGCAAAATGCTACAATTTAATAAATATTAGAACCTTATTGTGTAATAGACATAGGGGGAACAGAATCCGACGGCAAAAAAAAAACCCAGCTGTCGGAATCCGTTCCCCCACTCCCATTATGAGAGGTGTTGATGTAAAGGCTTAAAAAATGCTGATTCTATTTTGTGTGTGGATGGAGCTTAACTTGCATCAGCTTAAAGAATATATTTTTTGCCTTTTATTATGATAGGAAAGTATAGTATCAACAAAGTTTGACGACCCTGGACTTGAACTCGGGTTGCCCAAAGCTAAAAAAAATATTGTCAGGGTACTGACAACTAGGCTAGAAAGAAAGTTCGATGACCCGGGACTTGAACTCGGGTCGCCCCAAAGCTAAAAAAAATATTGTCAGGGTACTGACAACTAGGCTATTGAGACTAGTAACTTCCTTCAATTTGATAAATATTAGAACCTTATTGTGTAAGAAACTTAGGGGGAACGGAATCCGACGGCAAATAGTTCAGCTGTCGAAATCCGTTCCCCCACTCCCATTATGAGAGGTGTTGATGTAATGGCTTAAAAAATGTTGATTCTATTTTGTGTGTGGATGGAGCTTAACTTGCAACAGTTTAAAGAATATATTTTTTGCCTTTTATTATGATAGGAAAGTATAGTATCAAGAAAGTTCGACGACCCTGGACTTGAACTCGGGTTGCCCAAAGCTAAAAAAAATATTGTCAGAGTACTGACAACTAGGCTATTGAGACTAGTAATTTCCTTCAATTTGATACATATTAGAACCTTATTGTGTAAGAAACATAGGGGGAACGGAATCCGACGGCAAATAGTTCAGCTGTCGAAATCCGTTCCCCCACTCCCATTATGAGAGGTGTTGATGTAATGGCTTAAAAAATGCTGATTCTATTTTGTGTGTGGATGGAGCTTAACTTGCATCAGCTTAAAGAATATATTTTTTGCCTTTTATTATGATAGGAAAGTATAGTATCAAGAAAGTTTGACGACCCTGGACTTGAACTCGGGTTGCCCAAAGCTAAAAAAAATATTGTCAGGGGACTGACCACTAGGCTATTGAGGCTAGCAAAATGCTACAATTTGATAAATATTAGAACTTTATTGTGTAAGAAACATAGGGGGAACGGAATCCGACGGCAAATAGTTCAGCTGTCGAAATCCGTTCCCCCACTCCCATTATGAGAGGTGTTGATGTAATGGCTTAAAAAATGCTGATTCTATTTTGTGTGTGGATGGAGCTTAACTTGCATCAGCTTAAAGAATATATTTTTTGCCTTTAATTATGATAGGAAAGTATAGTATCAAGAAAGTTTGACGACCCTGGACTTGAACTCGGGTTGCCCAAAGCTAAAAAAAATATTGTCAGGGTACTGACAACTAGGCTAGAAAGAAAGTTCGATGACCCGGGACTTGAACTCGGGTCGCCCCAAAGCTAAAAAAGAATTTTGTCAGGGGACTGACCACTAGGCTATTGAGGATAACAAAATGCTACAATTTAATAAATATTAGAACCTTATTGTGTAAGAAACATAGGGGGAACGGAATCCGACGGCAAAAAAACAGCTGTCGAAATCAGTTCCCCCACTCCCATTATGAGAGGTGTTGATGTAATGGCTTAAAAATGCTGATTCTATTTTGTGTGTGGATGGAGCTTAACTTGCAACAGTTTAAAGAATATATTTTTTGCCTTTTATTATGATAGGAAAGTATAGTATCAAGAAAGTTCGACGACCCTGGACTTGAACTCGGGTTGCCCCAAAGCTAAAAAAAAATATTGTCAGGGGACTGACCACTAGGCTATTGAGGCTAACGAAATGCTGCAATTTAATAAATATTAGAACCTTATTGTGTAAGAAACATAGGGGGAACGGTATCCGACGGCAAATAGTTCAGCTGTCGAAATCCGTTCCCCCTCTCCCATTATGAGAAGTGTTGATGTAATGGCTTAAAAAATGCTGATTCTATTTTGTGTGTGGATGGAGCTTAACTTGCAACAGTTTAAAGAATATATTTTTTGCCTTTTATTATGATAGGAAAGTATAGTATCAAGAAAGTTCGATGACCCGGGACTTGAACTCGGGTCGCCCCAAAGCTAAAAAAAAATATTGTCAGGGGACTGACTACTAGGCTATTGAGGCTAGCTAAATGATACAATTTTATAAATATTAGAACCTTATTGTGTAAGAAACATAGGAGGAACGGAATCCGACGGCAAAAAACAGCTGTCGGAATCCGTTCCCCCACTCCCATTATGAGAGGTGTTGATGTAATGGCTTAAAAAATGCTGATTCTATTTTGTGTGTGGATGGAGCTTAACTTGCAACAGTTTAAAGAATATATTTTTTACCTTTTATTATGATAGGAAAGTATAGTATCAAGAAAGTTCGATGACCCGGGACTTGAACTCGGGTCGCCCCAAAGCTAAAAAAAATATTGTCAAGGGACTGACTACTAGGCTATTGAAGCTAGCAAAATGTTACAATTTAATAAATATTAGAACCTTATTGTGTAAGAAACATAGGGGGAACAGAATCCGACGGCAAAAAAACAGCTGTCAGAATCAGTTCCCCCACTCCCATTATGAGAGGTGTTGATGTAATGGCTTAAAAATGCTGATTCTATTTTGTGTGTGGATGGAGCTTAACTTGAAACAGTTTAAAGAATATATTTTTTGCCTTTTATTATGATAGAAAAGTATAGTATCAAGAAAGTTCGACGACCCTGGACTTGAACTCGGGTTGCCCAAAGCTAAAAAAAATATTGTCAGGGTACTGACAACTAGGCTATTGAGACTAGTAATTTCCTTCAATTTGATAAATATTAGAACCTTATTGTGTAAGAAACATATGGGGAACGGAATCCGACGGCAAATAGTTCAGCTGTCGAAATCCGTTCCCCCACTCCCATTATGAGAGGTGTTGATGTAATGGCTTAAAAAAATGCTGATTCTATTTTGTGTGTGGATGGAGCTTAACTTGCAACAGTTTAAAGAATATATTTTTTGCCTTTTATTATGATAGGAAAGTATAGTATCAAGAAAGTTTGACGACCCTGGACTTGAACTCGGGTTGCCCAAAGCTAAAAAAAATATTGTCAGGGTACTGACAACTAGGCTAGAAAGAAAGTTAGATGACCCGGGACTTGAACTCGGGTCGCCCCAAAGCTAAAAAAGACTATTGTCAGGGGACTGACCACTAGGCTATTGAGGTTAACAAAATGCTACAATTTAATAAATATTAGAACCTTATTGTGTAAGAAACATAGTTGGAACGGAATCCGACGGCAAAAAAACAGCTGTCGAAATCAGTTCCCCCACTCCCATTATGAGAGGTGTTGATGTAATGGCTTAAAAAATGCTGATTCTATTTTGTGTGTGGATGGAGCTTAACTTGCAACAGTTTAAAGAATATATTTTTTGCCTTTTATTATGATAGGAAACTATAGTATCAAGAAAGTTAGATGACCCGGGACTTGAACTCGGGTCGCCCCAAAGCTAAAAAAAAATATTGTCAGGGGACTGACTACTAGGCTATTGAGGCTAGCTAAATGCTACAATTTTATAAATATTAGAACCTTATTGTGTAAGAAACATAGGGGGAACGGAATCCGACGGCAAAAAAACAGCTGTCGGAATCCGTTCCCCCACTCCCATTATGAGAGGTGTTGATGTAATGGCTTAAAAAATGCTGATTCTATTTTGTGTGTGGATGGAGCTTAACTTGCAACAGTTTAAAGAATATATTTTTTGCCTTTTATTATGATAGGAAAGTATAGTATCAAGAAAGTTCGATGACCCGGGACTTGAACTCGGGTCGCCCCAAAGCTAAAAAAAATATTGTCAAGGGACTGACTACTAGGCTATTGAAGCTAGCAAAATGTTACAATTTAATAAATATTAGAACCTTATTGTGTAAGAAACATAGGGGGAACGGTATCCGACGGCAAATAGTTCAGCTGTCGAAATCCGTTCCCCCACTCCCATTATGAGAAGTGTTGATGTAATGGCTTAAAAAATGCTGATTCTATTTTGTGTGTGGATGGAGCTTAACTTGCAACAGTTTAAAGAATATATTTTTTGCCTTTTATTATGATAGGAAACTATAGTATCAAGAAAGTTCGATGACCCGGGACTTGAACTCGGGTCGCCCCAAAGCTAAAAAAAATATTGTCAAGGGACTGACTACTAGGCTATTGAAGCTAGCAAAATGCTACAATTTTATAAATATTAGAACCTTATTGTGTAAGAAACATAGGGGGAACGGAATCCGACGGCAAAAAAACAGCTGTCGGAATCCGTTCCCCCACTCCCATTATGAGAGGTGTTGATGTAATGGCTTAAAAAATGCTGATTCTATTTTGTGTGTGGATGGAGCTTAACTTGCAACAGTTTAAAGAATATATTTTTTGCCTTTTATTATGATAGGAAAGTATAGTATCAAGAAAGTTCGATGACCCGGGACTTGAACTCGGGTCGCCCCAAAGCTAAAAAAAATATTGTCAAGGGACTGACTACTAGGCTATTGAAGCTAGCAAAATGCTACAATTTACAGTTTTTCTCAAATGCTAAAACACATTTCACAAACGTTTCCTCCATGTTCCCCAATGTCTAAACACAACACCCTTTTCTAAAGCTACATAAACACAACCACACCTTCTCACTTCAAAACTCAAACTTTCACACCAAAAGAACAGCTTGAAGCATTCAAAAATGTAAACACTATACACATTACACACTACAGCAAAACAATTGAAAACACAATGCTCAATTTGTGAGAATGTTCTTTGTTTCATAACTGCCGATGCATATTTTTAGAAACTTTACAGTAATGGATCTTCTTAGATCTCTGCAGAGGATTAGGCATTTAGATTTGTGAGTTTCATATGAAGAGTATAAATCTATAGTGAATTCTGCATGTACACTACTGTAACACAACTCAATGCAAAAACAGAATCTATTGTACACAACAGTACTCTTGAAAACATGATCAGGGTGTGAAGTTTTTTTATTTACTTTAGTCACACCACACACACACACCACAATCACTGTGCGGCATCATGTCGCTGAGCTGCATCGGGCCACATCACCTCATCCACATCGCAGGCTATATTGTCTCTTGCCAGGCACCGCGGGAAAAACGCCCTGGAATGGCGAATCCATCCTGGGAAGGCCTCCACTGGGATGTCAACACAGGCCAGCTCCATTGCCCTTAGGAGGTTCTCTCTAGTGTATGGTTGTCTGTCATAAACCTTCCATCTCCACGATGAGAAGAACTCCTCTATAGGGTTCAGGAAAGGGGAGTAGGGTGGCAGACAGACGTTTAAAAAGTGGTTACTGTTGGTGGTGAACCACTCTCTGATTTGGTTTGTTCTGTGGAAGCGTACATTGTCCCAAATGATCACATAAATGTGATGTGCGGGCCCAGGATGGTGTTGCTGGCGGTCCAGGAGGATGTCTTTTAGCTCCTCTAGGAAGGTGAGGAGACGTTGGGTGTTGTAAGACCCAAGGACAGCATGCCGGTGGACAAGCCCCTCCGAACCCATGGCCGCACAAAGAGTAATATTACCCCCCCGTTGGCCAGGAACCTCAGTGATGGCTCTTTGGCCAATGATGTTACGGCCTCTTTGCCTTCGTTTCTGCAGGTTGAAGCCAGCCTCATCCAGGAAGAGGTACTCATGAGGTCTGGCCATCGCATCCAACTGTAATATCCTCTGTGAAAATGTGAAAGTGCACAGGTGTTCAGAACAACAGTCTATCAGGTAGCACAGTATTGTCCAGAAGTAATGTAGGCCACTGAGCAACACAGTATGTCCACTAACTGTACTGTGAACATGGATGTATACTTACTTGCACATACTCGTAACGTAGGTCTTTGTGTCGCGCAGAGTTGCGCTCAAAGGGAACCCTATATACCTGTTTCATCCGCATCTTTTGGCGCCGGAGAACTCGGTCTATTGTGGCCAAGCTGACATTATCAATGCTCTCAAAGTTGACATTATCGGCAATGACTTTGTCTCTGATCTCCCGGAGTCTGATGAGGTTGTTCTCACGAACCATATCCACAATGAGGGTTTCTTGTGCCGCTGTAAATATGGCAACCCTCCCACCTCTATGTGGCATTCTTTCAACTCTAAAGAAAGAAACGTGTTGTCAATTGACATATTTTACAATTCAGTAACAACTGATTTGAAACCAATAGACTACTTTCACAGGCTTGTAAAATTGTATTGTGACAAAGAAAGCAATAGAGTACAATACCTGTTGTGTTGTCTGAATGCCCTGATAATGGTGGCCATGGTGAACCTACTCAGGTTTGGACGGACTCTTAGTCCTGCTTCAGCCATTGTCATGCCATGGACAATGACATGGTCAATGACTGTTGCTCGCATCTCGTCCGTAATGATGGTGCGAGGTTGTCTTGCTCTCCCTCCTGGACCTTCTCCTCTCCCTTGTTGGCCTCCTCCTCTTCCTCGTTGGCCTGCTCCTCTTCCTCCTCTGATTTGACCTCCTCTTCCTCGTTGGCCTGCTCCTCTTCCTCCTCTGATTTGAACTCCTCTTCCTCGTTGGCCCGCTCCTCTTCCTCCATGGCCAGCTCTTCTCCCTCCTCTGACTCGAATTCCTCTTCCCCTGACTCTGCCTTCATCCATTGTGTTTGTTTGGAATCTTCAGCAGACTGTGAACTCTGAACTTGCTTTTATACATGTGGTCACAGCATTAGCAACAAGTGTCTTCAATTTTGAGTCGTTGTGTGTAATGAATGACGCCAGGTGTGTTCATTGTGTTCAAATATTGCTGACTGTGGCAAGCATTTTGCATCACATGAGCTTTCATTTGAGAATATGAGCAGAGTTCTTTTGCAACTTGTGTTTTAGCAAGGAAAAATGTGTTAAGATTTATGAGAACAGAGGATTGTGTTTTGTGAATTGTGTCTTCATGTGAAATGTGTTTATGATATTGGAAAATGATGGCTAGATTTAGTAAATGTGTTTAGACAACTGGTCATTTGGTTTAGAGGATTGGCTTTTGTGTTTTAGCATTTGAGAAAAACTGTAATAAATATTAGAACCTTATTGTGTAAGAAACATAGGGGGAACAGAATCCGACGGCAAAAAAACAGCTGTCAGAATCAGTTCCCCCACTCCCATTATGAGAGGTGTTGATGTAATGGCTTAAAAAATGCTGATTCTATTTTTGTGAGTGTATGGAGCTTAAACAGCATCAATTTGATAAATATAAGAACCTCAGTGTGTCAGAAATATGGGGGGAACAGAATCCGACGGCAAAAAGAAAAACAGTTGTCAGAATCCGTTCCCCCACTCCCATTATGAGAGGTGTTGATGTAATGGCTTAAAAAATGCTGATTCTATTTTGTGTGTGGATGGAGCTTAACTTGCAACAGTTTAAAGAATATATTTTTTGCCTTTTATTATGATAGGAAAGTATAGTATCAAGAAAGTTCGATGACCCGGGACTTGAACTCGGGTTGCCCAAAGCTAAAAAAAAACATTGTCAGGGTACTGACAACTAGGCTATTGAGACTAGTAACTTCCTTCAATTTGATAAATATTAGAACCTTATTGTGTAAGAAACATAGGGGGAACGGAATCCGACGGCAAATAGTTCAGCTGTCGAAATCCGTTCCCCCACTCCCATTATGAGAGGTGTTGATGTAATGGCTTAAAAAATGCTGATTCTATTTTGTGTGTGGATGGAGCTTAACTTGCATCAGCTTAAAGAATATATTTTTTGCCTTTTATTATGATAGGAAAGTATAGTATCAAGAAAGTTTGACGACCCTGGACTTGAACTCGGGTTGCCCAAAGCTAAAAAAAATATTGTCAGGGGACTGACCACTAGGCTATTGAGGCTAGCAAAATGCTACAATTTGATAAATATTAGAACTTTATTGTGTAAGAAACATAGGGGGAACGGAATCCGACGGCAAATAGTTCAGCTGTCGAAATCCGTTCCCCCACTCCCATTATGAGAGGTGTTGATGTAATGGCTTAAAAAATGCTGATTCTATTTTGTGTGTGGATGGAGCTTAACTTGCATCAGCTTAAAGAATATATTTTTTGCCTTTAATTATGATAGGAAAGTATAGTATCAAGAAAGTTTAACGACCCTGGACTTGAACTCGGGTTGCCCAAAGCTAAAAAAAATATTGTCAGGGTACTGACAACTAGGCTAGAAAGAAAGTTCGATGACCCGGGACTTGAACTCGGGTCGCCCCAAAGCTAAAAAAGAATTTTGTCAGGGGACTGACCACTAGGCTATTGAGGATAACAAAATGCTACAATTTAATAAATATTAGAACCTTATTGTGTAAGAAACATAGGGGGAACGGAATCCGACGGCAAAAAAACAGCTGTCGAAATCAGTTCCCCCACTCCCATTATGAGAGGTGTTGATGTAATGGCTTAAAAATGCTGATTCTATTTTGTGTGTGGATGGAGCTTAACTTGCAACAGTTTAAAGAATATATTTTTTGCCTTTTATTATGATAGGAAAGTATAGTATCAAGAAAGTTCGACGACCCTGGACTTGAACTCGGGTTGCCCCAAAGCTAAAAAAAAATATTGTCAGGGGACTGACCACTAGGCTATTGAGGCTAACGAAATGCTGCAATTTAATAAATATTAGAACCTTATTGTGTAAGAAACATAGGGGGAACGGTATCCGACGGCAAATAGTTCAGCTGTCGAAATCCGTTCCCCCACTCCCATTATGAGAAGTGTTGATGTAATGGCTTAAAAAATGCTGATTCTATTTTGTGTGTGGATGGAGCTTAACTTGCAACAGTTTAAAGAATATATTTTTTGCCTTTTATTATGATAGGAAAGTATAGTATCAAGAAAGTTCGATGACCCGGGACTTGAACTCGGGTCGCCCCAAAGCTAAAAAAAAATATTGTCAGGGGACTGACTACTAGGCTATTGAGGCTAGCTAAATGATACAATTTTATAAATATTAGAACCTTATTGTGTAAGAAACATAGGAGGAACGGAATCCGACGGCAAAAAACAGCTGTCGGAATCCGTTCCCCCACTCCCATTATGAGAGGTGTTGATGTAATGGCTTAAAAAATGCTGATTCTATTTTGTGTGTGGATGGAGCTTAACTTGCAACAGTTTAAAGAATATATTTTTTGCCTTTTATTATGATAGGAAAGTATAGTATCAAGAAAGTTCAATGACCCGGGACTTGAACTCGGGTCGCCCCAAAGCTAAAAAAAATATTGTCAAGGGACTGACTACTAGGCTATTGAAGCTAGCAAAATGCTACAATTTAATAAATATTAGAACCTTATTGTGTAAGAAACATAGGGGGAACAGAATCCGACGGCAAAAAAACAGCTGTCAGAATCAGTTCCCCCACTCCCATTATGAGAGGTGTTGATGTAATGGCTTAAAAATGCTGATTCTATTTTGTGTGTGGATGGAGCTTAACTTGAAACAGTTTAAAGAATATATTTTTTGCCTTTTATTATGATAGAAAAGTATAGTATCAAGAAAGTTCGACGACCCTGGACTTGAACTCGGGTTGCCCAAAGCTAAAAAAAATATTGTCAGGGTACTGACAACTAGGCTATTGAGACTAGTAATTTCCTTCAATTTGATAAATATTAGAACCTTATTGTGTAAGAAACATATGGGGAACGGAATCCGACGGCAAATAGTTCAGCTGTCGAAATCCGTTCCCCCACTCCCATTATGAGAGGTGTTGATGTAATGGCTTAAAAAAATGCTGATTCTATTTTGTGTGTGGATGGAGCTTAACTTGCAACAGTTTAAAGAATATATTTTTTGCCTTTTATTATGATAGGAAAGTATAGTATCAAGAAAGTTTGACGACCCTGGACTTGAACTCGGGTTGCCCAAAGC
The DNA here is from genome assembly GCF_951802725.1 of Rutilus rutilus. Classification (NCBI taxonomy): domain Eukaryota; kingdom Metazoa; phylum Chordata; class Actinopteri; order Cypriniformes; family Leuciscidae; genus Rutilus; species Rutilus rutilus. The sequence goes on along the minus strand of NC_140212.1, from coordinate 25,437,392 downwards.
TAAAAAAAATATTGTCAGGGTACTGACAACTAGGCTAGAAAGAAAGTTAGATGACCCGGGACTTGAACTCGGGTCGCCCCAAAGCTAAAAAAGACTATTGTCAGGGGACTGACCACTAGGCTATTGAGGTTAACAAAATGCTACAATTTAATAAATATTAGAACCTTATTGTGTAAGAAACATAGTTGGAACGGAATCCGACGGCAAAAAAACAGCTGTCGAAATCAGTTCCCCCACTCCCATTATGAGAGGTGTTGATGTAATGGCTTAAAAAATGCTGATTCTATTTTGTGTGTGGATGGAGCTTAACTTGCAACAGTTTAAAGAATATATTTTTTGCCTTTTATTATGATAGGAAACTATAGTATCAAGAAAGTTAGATGACCCGGGACTTGAACTCGGGTCGCCCCAAAGCTAAAAAAAAATATTGTCAGGGGACTGACTACTAGGCTATTGAGGCTAGCTAAATGCTACAATTTTATAAATATTAGAACCTTATTGTGTAAGAAACATAGGGGGAACGGAATCCGACGGCAAAAAAACAGCTGTCGGAATCCGTTCCCCCACTCCCATTATGAGAGGTGTTGATGTAATGGCTTAAAAAATGCTGATTCTATTTTGTGTGTGGATGGAGCTTAACTTGCAACAGTTTAAAGAATATATTTTTTGCCTTTTATTATGATAGGAAAGTATAGTATCAAGAAAGTTCGATGACCCGGGACTTGAACTCGGGTCGCCCCAAAGCTAAAAAAAATATTGTCAAGGGACTGACTACTAGGCTATTGAAGCTAGCAAAATGTTACAATTTAATAAATATTAGAACCTTATTGTGTAAGAAACATAGGGGGAACGGTATCCGACGGCAAATAGTTCAGCTGTCGAAATCCGTTCCCCCACTCCCATTATGAGAAGTGTTGATGTAATGGCTTAAAAAATGCTGATTCTATTTTGTGTGTGGATGGAGCTTAACTTGCAACAGTTTAAAGAATATATTTTTTGCCTTTTATTATGATAGGAAACTATAGTATCAAGAAAGTTCGATGACCCGGGACTTGAACTCGGGTCGCCCCAAAGCTAAAAAAAAATATTGTCAGGGGACTGACAACTAGGCTATTGAGGCTAGCTAAATGCTACAATTTTATAAATATTAGAACCTTATTGTGTAAGAAACATAGGGGGAACGGAATCCGACGGCAAAAAAACAGCTGTCGGAATCCGTTCCCCCACTCCCATTATGAGAGGTGTTGATGTAATGGCTTAAAAAATGCTGATTCTATTTTGTGTGTGGATGGAGCTTAACTTGCAACAGTTTAAAGAATATATTTTTTGCCTTTTATTATGATAGGAAAGTATAGTATCAAGAAAGTTCGATGACCCGGGACTTGAACTCGGGTCGCCCCAAAGCTAAAAAAAATATTGTCAAGGGACTGACTACTAGGCTATTGAAGCTAGCAAAATGCTACAATTTAATAAATATTAGAACCTTATTGTGTAAGAAACATAGGGGGAACAGAATCCGACGGCAAAAAAACAGCTGTCAGAATCAGTTCCCCCACTCCCATTATGAGAGGTGTTGATGTAATGGCTTAAAAAATGCTGATTCTATTTTTGTGAGTGTATGGAGCTTAAACAGCATCAATTTGATAAATATAAGAACCTCAGTGTGTCAGAAATATGGGGGGAACAGAATCCGACGGCAAAAAGAAAAACAGTTGTCAGAATCCGTTCCCCCACTCCCATTATGAGAGGTGTTGATGTAATGGCTTAAAAAATGCTGATTCTATTTTGTGTGTGGATGGAGCTTAACTTGCAACAGTTTAAAGAATATATTTTTTGCCTTTTATTATGATAGGAAAGTATAGTATCAAGAAAGTTCGATGACCTGGGACTTGAACTCGGGTCGCCCCAAAGCTAAAAAGAAATATTGTCAGGGGACTGACTACTAGGCTATTGAGGCTAGTGAAATGCTACAATTTAATAAATATTAGAACCTTATTGTGTAAGAAACATAGGGGGAACGGTATCCGACGGCAAATAGTTCAGCTGTCGAAATCCGTTCCCCCACTCCCATTATGAGAGGTGTTGATGTAATGGCTTAAAAAATGCTGATTCTATTTTGTGTGTGGATGGAGCTTAACTTGCATCAGTTTAAAGAATATATTTTTTGCCTTTTATTATGATAGGAAAGTATAGTATCAAGAAAGTTTGACGACCCTGGACTTGAACTCGGGTTGCCCAAAGCTAAAAAAAATATTGTCAGGGTACTGACAACTAGGCTATTGAGACTAGCAACTTCCTTCAATTTGATAAATATTAGAACCTTATTGTGTAAGAAACATAGGGGGAACGGAATCCGACGGCAAATAGTTCAGCTGTCGAAATCCGTTCCCCCACTCCCATTATGAGAGGTGTTGATGTAATGGCTTAAAAAATGCTGATTCTATTTTTGTGAGTGTATGGAGCTTAAACAGCATCAATTTGATAAATATAAGAACCTCAGTGTGTCAGAAATATGGAGGGAACAGAATCCGACGGCAAAAAGAAAAACAGTTGTCAGAATCCGTTCCCCCACTCCCATTATGAGAGGTGTTGATGTAATGGCTTAAAAAATGCTGATTCTATTTTGTGTGTGGATGGAGCTTAGCTTGCATCAGTTTAAAGAATATATTTTTTGCCTTTTTTTATGATAGGAAAGTATAGTATCAAGAAAGTTCGACGACCCTGGACTTGAACTCGGGTTGCCCAAAGCTAAAAAAAATATTGTCAGGGGACTGACAACTAGGCTATTGAGACTAGTAACTTCCTTCAATTTGATAAATATTAGAACCTTATTGTGTATACTCCCATAATACACGGCTTTACTGTACGGCTTACACTGCACAACATTACTCTGTGACGGGGGCACTACATCATAGTAGCTCATGTTATCACAACACAGAAGCTTCTATTTCTCATCAGATAATTATTCAAGGTTCCATGATAGGTTGTACTTGTTTCTGCTTCCTCCCTGGTTTTTTCTTGTGCTGTCAATGGCCATTACTCAGCACCATTTTATAGACTTGTCATACATCCACCACACTACAACAGCATGACACATTTTATACTGATAATTTAAAACCTGCTTAGAAACATCAGGATAACTGAAACCACCGATACTGGTATGGAATATCGAGATGATACCAGGTATCAGTGTCAGTATAAATTTGCCGCACTTTAAAATCCAGCACGAAGAACCATGTGGTGATCATTTTGTATTTTGTATATTGTCTGGCTTAAGTTGTTTCACACCTTCTAAAACCTACTGAACAAATGGTGTTTGCCACTGAATATGCTTTCATTAAGGTCAGAGGAACCATACTTTGAGGGCATCTTCATTGCCAAAGATGCGGACGTATCCTCTTTCGTTGAAGAAATCAGGAGTAAAGTGAAAAGTGTTAGTAATGATTCAGAGTTTGTAGCCCTGCTGTGTAAATGCAGTATTTTTGCCATCTAATATATATATATATTTTTCCTTTTTCATGCAGACGGAAAAGGCACTTGTGGAGCTAGTCAGTGGTCTGCTGCCAGGGAGACTGCTAGAAGAGCAAGCACACTTGATGAAGAGGGTCTTGATGTAGCTGTTTGCAGGCATGGGGTGATACTAAAGGGTCTCAACATGTACAGGGGGGAGATCTTTGCGTATCGCCTGTTCCTGCAGAAGGAGCTTCAGGCAGCCACAAACATTAATTTCTACTGCACTGACATCTCATGCAAGTACTGGCCCTATCTTCAGAAGATGTCAGTCTCTATGCCTGAACTGAGCCTCTTCTTCAAATGAGGCCGTTTCTGTCAGTCATGCATGCCAAGGCCCATTCAGCTAAGTGTGAGGTATTGTCTTTATTATGCCATTTACTATTGCTATTTAATTTAATTATTGATAATGGGAATGCACAATTTATATCTTTGCAAAACTGAGATTGGTGCATCCCTAACCAATAACTTTTTCACACATTTGTTAGATTGTCTGGAGTGGTAGGAATCAGGAGGGTGCTGGCGCAACTGCAGGGGAAGAGGTGGAAATGGTGAACAGTTTCCTCTCTCGTTGTGCCCTCACAACCAAGTACATGACCAAATCTGGTATGTGATCCTGCTTTATTACATTAAAAAAAATGTCTTGTTCTTTCAGTAGTCTTTCATTCTTTATATAAAAATACAGAAGAGAAACCACATTGCGAATCATGGGACACAAAAAGTCTATACTGAATGTTTTAGTATTACTGAATTATTATTTTGTCACAATTGCTTTGAGACGTAACCACCACATCAACCAAAGTAACTGTGACTAGCAAAACTGTCATCCTTGTGTATTTCACAATGACCTGCACCAACTGGATATCAATTATTGTGTTTTTCTGAAGGTTCATCACACTATTACTACCATACTTCGCTGAGTGTCCTGAGGGAAAAGCCAAAAGATATGCGGCAACATATGAATGAAATATATATATATATATATATTTCATAACATATACTGCTAAAATAATACAATACAGATGACAAAATAACATTTTATACCTGGTGAGTCCGCCCTCATATCACCTCCAATTATGACCTTATTGTCTTGGCTGAGCTGTTGCAGAAGTGTCTCCTGATCCTTCCCCCATTTATAAAACACACTTAAGTCATCTGTGATGAATCTGTGACTACAGTCACAGATTCTTCTGCGTTGTATGTGGATTCATGAGGCTCAGGAATCACAACAGATATGTCCTCCTCTTCATCCTCCTCAAACCGTGGTCTCTTTGCTGGTCTTGAACCCTGGACACCACCCATGCTCCCCTTCACTGGTGTTGAAGATAGTTGCAATCCACTACTAAAGGTGTCTGTCTGTTACTGATTTATTAATGATTCTTAATGACAAAAAAAAAAAAAGTATATACACATCAGCATTCATTTATACTACATAATAGCATTTCACCAAACCTACTCCCTGCCCTGCCTCTTTTTTAATCTCTCCCTGCTACAACACAGATGATTTACATGATGTACTAACGCCATGTCCGTCCCACAGCAAAACAAAAAACACAGAGACTGTCAATCTCACCGTTTTTTACTCAATAAAAACAGGGTCTGTGTCTGTAACGTAGGAAAACAAACAATGTATGTATTTTGTCTTGTTTCCAACAGATATTCTATTAAAGCTTATGGCAACCATAGAATGAACAAAACAACACTTCAACATTAACTTAGCAACACGTTAGTGTTGCATATCCGTTTACAAACTATAATTTCAGATTATGCTGGTTCCATAATCGAACAAAAAATGTGTTAGAAGTTTACTTATGGGTTGTGAATTTAAGGTTGGACCCAACAATGTAGGGACTGCAGCATCTTTAATGAGAAGCTTCTTTAAAAAAACGGCATTGAACTGTGACTATGTAACGGTCATGAGCTGGAGTGCCCTTGAGAGTCACCAGAGGTCTCCACAAGACTATTATCTCTCACAAACTACATTTCCCATAACTCACTGCCCAGACTCATCATCACTTATCACTGATCACATTCACCTGTACCTCATTCACTGATTACATTCACCTGTGTCTCATTATCCTGTTAGTCTCAGTCTATTTATACCATGTTCATTCATTCACTCACAGTGCTCAGGGAGGGAGGGAGGGAGGGAGGGAGGGAGGGAGGGTGGGCAGTGCTCAGGGAGGGAGGGAGGGAGGGAGGGAGGGAGGGTGGGCAGTGCTCAGGGAGGGAGGGAGGGAGGGAGGGAGGGAGGGAGGGAGGGAGGGAGGGAGGGTGGGCAGTGCTCAGGGAGGGAGGGAGGGAGGGAGGGAGGGAGGGAGGGAGGGAGGGAGGGAGGGAGGGTGGGCAGTGCTCAGGGAGGGAGGGAGGGAGGGAGGGAGGGAGGGAGGGAGGGTGGGCAGTGCTCAGGGAGGGAGGGAGGGTGGGCAGTGCTCAGGGAGGGAGGGAGGGAGGGAGGGTGGGCAGTGCTCGGGGCGGTGACTGAGTAGTTCTGACATCACATTTTTACGGAAGTCACAGCAGCTTGTGAAAAGGCACAGCTACTTTATACAGGCTTTGTGCATTTGTCTGTGGATTGAATGTTTTGAAGCTCATATGGTAGTTACATAGCCCCTAGACCTCTGTTATCATGAAAAAAGCCAGGGAATTTCAGTTTTGACAATATGGGACCTTTAGCCAATTGTGGGCATGTCAAGATTCACTGCATTTTCCCATCCGCTGTTTGAAGAGGTCACAAAACAGGCAGCAAATGAGACAGGGTCAAATGGGGACAACCTATACTTCTGCCCAGGCATTATCGACTTTGCTAATCATTATTTTGACATTATTGAAAAGGTGAAGATAATCGTGTCTGAAACCTGCAATAGTTTTTTTATTGGTTAAAATCAATGGAGAATATCTCTTTTTTTAAGGCTGCACTAAGAAAAATAGAGAAATCAAAATGCAGCTCTCAAGAAACCAATGAAAATTAAAGACAAGAATTTAAAGAAAACTTTTTCAAAAGACCAAATTAAGGCATTAGGCTGGCAAACCACAAAAGGGATGAAATGGAGCAATGACATAATTAAGAAGGCATTAAAATTTGCTTTGCAGTTCAACTCTACAGGAATTGCAGATTCCCTTGCCAGCAATCAGAACCCTGCAAAGAAGGATGGAATGTATTAAATTTGAGCCTGGTGTGTTGACAGAGGTCTTTGCCAATCCATCTACCTTCGGTTTTAAGAACTCAGACCTTGAAAGGGAGTGTGTGCTGTCCTGAAATGAAATGGCAATCACTCCAAGTGTGGAGCTGTACATGCTCACAGGCAAACTGTATGGTGATGTCACTTCGGCAGGTCACACAGGAGTAGCAACACATGCTTGTGTGTTTATGTTGGCTGGAAACATAACATGGTGGAAACATGTAGTGGCATATCATTATAGTGGCAATTCTAAAAATAGAGCAGAGAACAGGCCAATTACCAAAATAATACAGAGGGCAGCATTCGTAGGGCTACATGTGCAAATCCTTTGGGGTCGACCACACCAAAACATCTGTGCCACATCCAGCCACAATTGGCAGGAGTCTCTATTTCATGCCTGATGTCCCACATCTGGTATAAAGTGCCCTTGTCCGTGGACAGGTGTTCAGAATTGAAAAGACCATCAAATGAAAAGGCATCATCTTCCTACAGGATATCATCCATCTGTTCCATGGGATGAAGATTGGTCATCAGGGAGGTTGGAAGCCTGTTCAAACTGGGGTGATAATGACAACAAAATCAGGAGGAGATGCTGTCACGAGGACACAGGTTTGTGATAACCTCAAGGTTTAGACTGCCTTGAAAATACATTCAGCTGTGAGGTCTAAAAATCCCATACCAACTCCAGCAGAGGTGTCAAAAGTATTCACATTCATTACTCAGGTAGAAGTATACTATGGTTTAAAAAGACTTCTGTAGAAGTTGAAGTATCAACTCAAGCTTTTTACTCAAGTAAAAGTATAAAAGTACTTGTTTCAAAACTACTTAAAGTATAAAAGTAAAAGTAATGTAAGGAAAAAAATGCAATTAATGCTCTCTCTCTCTCTCTCTCTCTCTCTCTGAATCAATATTTGACGCGATTTGCCCTGATTTCTCCCTCGCTTACCGCATCTAGGTTTCCTTCGTAGGAGTTTTGACGCTTCGCACAACCAAATGTGACTACAGCCTCTCACAAGTTACAAAGACACCACAACGCCAATCAGTTTAACGATGTGTATTCAGGAGGCGGGACTCAGATCTAAACCGTTTGTGTAATTGGCCAATTTTTTTTTAAGGACGACAAGCCGGAATGAAAACAAGCCGAAATTAAATAGGAGTAACGAGGCTATTTTTAAAATGTAAGGGGTAGAAAGTACAGATAATTGCGTGAAAATGTAAGGAGTAGAAGTAAAAAGTGCTCTGAAAAATAATTACTCCAGTAAAGTATAGATACCCCACATTTCTACTTAAGTAAGGTAATGAAGTATTTGTACTTCGTTACTTGACACCTCTGAACTCCAGTGGATTTCCATCATGCACTGAGAATTATATCTGTAGGGCAGTTCCTCACCACCATCAGATCTGGGAGCTACCAGGAAGACGACAGTAGCTTTTTGGCAGATTTCCTGGACACAGTGGAACAAAATGTCACTCCATCAGTCAGAGTAGAACAGCTGATGGTGGAGAACAGAACAACACCTGACCTCACAAAAACTGAGAAATGTATTCTCTTCCATCTTGCAGGCTACATTGTCCACAAAGTCGTCAGATTTGCCAGCATCTGTGGAAAATGCTAAACTGTTAAATTACAGTTTTTCTCGATTGCTTAAACACATTTCTTGAAACTATGCCTCATATTCTCAAAACAGTAAACACAAATCCATAACATCTCACCCAATTCCCCAAACATCCTATTTTCAGGTCAAAATGAAGCTCTACACTCAAAACCATTCACTCTTGCTGAAAAACCAAACTTTGCCCTCACACTGGACACACAAGCCCTCATAATCACACACACTACAACATAGTCTAACACACTGGTGCAATAAATTCAAAACAACATTTCCAAAACTGGTAAGTTATGTTACTTGTGGTTCCCCGCCTCACAAACCTTTTCACATGATGAACACCAAAGACACAACCAATGGATACACTGGCACATTTTTATTCATTCATGTACTACACAGTACAACACACACACACACACACACACACACACACACACACAAAAAATTATATATTTTTTTACTCTCTCCTCTAATTTTTTTTTACAGTATTTACTTACTTACAGTAAGATGTGTGTGACCATCATATGACAGTAAAAGAGCACACACAAAACCTTATTCTATGTGGAATTGTATTGGAATGGTAAAGAGTGTTAGTAGGTGACAGGAGGGCCTCGATCCACTCAAGGAGACAATATGATGAACACGTCTAAGAATGTTCCACGTATGGTTGAAATACCATCATTTGCCTAGAAAGATAACATTCTGGGAGTCAAGACTATAAAGGATGAAGGATGGCCAACCTTCACTGTTACACTCTCTGCAGCCACTCTGTGTGACTGTACGACTGCTGGCCTTTTCTTGCAAGAAAATAAACCTCATCAAAGACTATTGGAAAAGTTTGTCTTTTATTCAGTGATAGAATTTTGTTTGTCACCACACCTCCCTGAAGGTTCTCGAGGCGACGGTAAAGCAACTCAAATTTGGCCTTACTCGTAGCCCAGCCTCCCTCATAGTCATACCATTGACAAAGACATGGGCAACTAGAGTGGCTTGAATTTCATCTGAGACTGCTTGTCTTCTTGTCCTTCGTCGTCGTCCTCCTCCTCCTCCTTATCCCTCCTCGATCTCTTCCTTCATGTCTTTCTGGATCCATTGTTCCAAAACTCAATAAACTGATTTGGGCCCTTTTATATATCTATTGAAGGATCTGATTGATGTGTGTTAAATTTTGACTCTTAGTGTTTCCACCTGGGTAATTGTGTGCTAACTGAGCTGAAGCTGTGCTAACTTGAGTGAACAATATTGAGTGCTAGTGCTTTATACATGACAACATGGTGTAGGCAATGAGAAATGAAGGGATTTGTGTGTAGAGTTTTGCAGTGACAGTTCAACAAATTTGACTCATGTGTCAAAACAGGGAATAGTGTTTATAGTTTAGTGAAATGGGTGTGCATTTTGATAAATGGCATTATGGTTTTGAAATTTTAGTTCAAAAGCCTGGTTATAGTGTTTAAGCAATCGAGAAAAACTGTAAAAGAGCTCAAGGCAGGTGCTCTTTGTTGTCCCTCCCAAGAAGCCTATGACTTAACTCAACATATTGAGAAACTATTTAGGACCAAGACCTCCCTCATGGAGCTCCCAAACGCAGTGGATGTCTTGGAGAAAGAAGCTCAAGTCACTCTCCAGCAGGCTTCCATCATGCTGTGGAGTACAAGAAAAAATCACTGATTTCAGCTCATTTCACTGCTGCTCCACATAAACTCATTTGTGTGAGGTTGTGCCACTTATAACGTGCAGTTGACCGCATGATGTATAAACATTTTCCCTGAATCATTTATAAATCAGCACTTACAAAAATGTACCCTGGATTTACCATGTATTGTACAGTAGTAAGTGTTTTGTGTGTGTTTTTTTACTCTAAAATACTGCCTTAACAGGAATAGCACAAAGTTGTGTGACTGGGTGCAGACCTGCTGACCTTTGGAAAACATTTAACATTAATAACGTTATCCTAACGCTACATAATTTGCAAGCTAGCTTGCTTGTTCACCAGGCATTTCAGTTGGCAAAGTAATGTAAAGTTATATGCTCAGTGAACATGTGTTTTGCATTGTTTTTGCACTGCATTGTTTTCTTCACAACCAATTTATATATTGACAATTTTGAAAATATATGAGCATGTAGTATGTCATTTACAAAATGCTTTAAGATAATAAAGTAATTTTGGGCCAATATGTGCATAAATGGAGAAGATATCGAAACTTCAAGGTTAAGGCAAACAAGGTTATTAAAGTTGTCTTTGAGAAATCTTTTGAAAAACCATTGAAACATAAATCCAGGCTTATAAAAAAAATCAAAGCACTCAGTCATATCAATATATTGCCGCACAGCTGAAACATTAGCATTAAGCATAATAGACAGCGGCTGTGTCATACAAAAGTAGATAAGTTGGTAACACTTTTCAATAACAGTACATGAATAATCACGTAATAATACCTGAATTAATAGTATCTTCAACATGAACTCTTGATTAGTGATGATATGAATTAAACATGAGCCGATGTCCCACCGGTGGGACGGTGACAGTAAATTAATAACGTTGTTTGTGCAACCACTGAAAATATGTTGAAAGTTCATGATGCAGGTGGGAGCATCTAGGAGATTTTACATGTAAAATCACAGAGCCGTGTGCCTTTAGCATCACACGCCTGGACAGGACATGTCATACAAACACAGACAAGTCATCCTAAAAATAAAACGTTTATTTGAGGTTAAACATTTAACTGTAGTATATTCAGTAAGATTAATGAAAGACATTACAGACAATTTTAAAACAACCTGCTCAACCATGTAAAAGGTATTGCGCTCTATATGCTGTAGCATTACAAAGTCAAGTGAACTCTGTGGATATGACCATACCCAAAGGTGGAGTTTGTAAAAACAGTATTTATTTAAAATCTAAATATTTTGTGACAATATACACTACTGTTCAAAAGTTTGGGGTCAGTAATTCTTTCATTCAGCATGGATGTGTTTAATTGATCAAAAGTGATAGTGAAAATGTATATTGTTAGAAAAGATTTCTGTTCTTTCAAAATGAACAGAAATCTTCATCTGACAGTGTTCAATACTGATAGAGTTGACAAAGGTCAACCAACTGAAGGTTACAACAAGTAATTGACAAGACAACAATTTAAGACAACACATTTTTAAAGTGATATTTAATTTAATACAACAATCCTTCCAGTAGTTTGTTTTTCTCCTTTTAGCGGTACAGGGTCTCCAGTAGGTCAAAGGATACAAGAAGAGTATTTGTTAGATTGAGTGTAATGGTAAGCATTATTATGTAGCAGCAACAGAAATGTTCCCAATGTGAATCCAAAGGATCTGTAGCCTGTCTTTAAACCACATAAATTATACATACATTTGATTATTATTTTTTTTTACATGTTTGCTCTTTATGAAGTCAGTTACATCAGGGTTTGCTATTGCTGTGATCTCATGTGAGTGACAGGTTGTTAAAGAAAAAAAAAGATGAGTTCAAATTAATTATTTATAACATGAACTGCTATATACCATTAAAAAAAGAATCATCAATTTTGGTTTCATGGTGACAGTAGATGTAAAGATGCTATGTATAAAAGGCATGTAAATCCGGCCAAATATATGTAAATAAAATCATGAAACAACATTAGAATAATTCCCCCTAAGCAAAATAATAATGATAATTTATCCCTATATAAAGAGTTTTGTGAGCACTTGTCAACTCCATCAGCTTACTGTGTTATACATTTGTGCAATTTTGTTTATTTTCTCAATTTTAGCTGCCTTAATATACATATCATAAATGCCAAGATATATCCCACAACTATTTACAGAAACTATTACACTGGGATGACAAGTTGACACTTTAAACCTGTGACCACAGAGACTTCAACATTGTTTGTATAAAATATAAAGAAATATAAAACTTCCAGGACTAAGGCTGCATCCGAAAACGTAGGCCGCTGACTTGCTGCCTCGCTGCCCTATCAGGCACTGACTTTGCAGGCAGCGTTTGTGCATGAAGGCACCTCACAAAACTGATTTTCTGATGAGACTTTTGAGGCAGTGTTACGCTTTAATGATCTACAAAATAGAGCAAGCTTTGGTAAAAAAAAAGTAAAAAAAAAAAAAAAGTAAATATTACATGTATTTTCCAAGTATAGAACATGTATTTAAATAATACTAATACAATTATTTAAAAATAATAGCAATGAATGTCTCGAGTATCCAGATTTCCTTTAGAGGTAACTAAGTCTTTAAGTATTTTTTATTTTTGGATGATTTTTTATTTTATTTTTTTTTAACATAAAGAGAGATTTTGTGTGTTTTGCACCCTTATCTCAAGAATCAGTGATTATTCCTGAGCTCTGGTGGATTTAGAGTTGGGGCAGAGTAACAAGTAACGTGTGTATGAATGTAAGTATGTGCGTATGAAAGAGATAATTAAAAAATGATCTTAAATAAATCCTGACTATAACAGCACAGTAGGCGGCATGCAATATGCACACAGGATGCAATGCGCTAAAAAAAAGGACTTTTATTTTGGCGCGGCAGTATGACGTCATAAGTAGGCGCCGCGCTACTGCATAGGATGTAATTCTTCTGAAGAAAGGTTTGTATTTTTAGTAATTTAAACGGATTAAATCGATACAAACTGTTCAATCAATTTTATAATCGTTTTTACAAGAGATGTAAAGTTAATTATATATTTTTTAATGTAACATTATAATGCTTATATCATTAAAGAACGTTATTTTTTGTAGATAAAACGCATCCGCACATGCCTAACAAAACATGCTCCTATCAGTGCGCTAGCTGCTACCTATTTCATGAATCGCTCATTAAAAAGTAGAGATTAGAGAAACAGAGCTTTTTTAAATTTAGGAGTCAATTGAAACAAATGCTGCGTATAATTCTGAATTGGGAAACAAAGATGTATCTCTGACGACGAGACATGTGTAATGAGAACTTTTACTAACCATTTTTATTATTATTACTTTGTAATGCTTTTTAGTTTTTTTAATGGGGCCATTTAAGGCCAATAACTCACTCGGACTCTCTTACCAGTGAACTGAACTACTGAACTAGAGCTGATTGATCACAGAGATTTAGTTTGGATTTATTTTCTTTCTGTTAATTATTCTCATCTTTAACATGACATTATGTCTAAACACACAGAAAAACTGATGAAGCAACTGAGACACACTGTTATTAAGATGGCGTTTATTAAAGAAGAGAGTGAAGAAATGAGGATTGAAGAAACATTCAGTGTGAAACAAGAAGATACTGAGGAACAAACAGGTTGGTTTCATTCTCAAAGCAGAACTTTGATCCTTGTTTAAAATGGCCAGCTCTACAGAAATGAATGATATTTTTGAATGTAGCGCTATGGCGTTACGAGGGTGAGGGAATTGAGAAAGGTTTACCACACTTTTAACAGAAATGGCAATATATGATCGACTACGCCACCCCGGAAAACCAGGGAAATAGCCCTAAGGGCACACAGGTTCGTTTTGAGTGGATGGGTGAGAGGACATGAGACATATATAGAAAAATAGAAACGTTTATTTTGCTCGTCAATGTTGAATGATAAATAGCTAGATATTTCAACGTTAAAAACTCACATTTGGCATTAATATAAATGAATACCATCAATTTGCATCTATCATACATACATACACTTTAAATAAACTCAATTTATAGAAACTCAACAATCAAGAGCAGAGGTATCTGGAGGTCCGGGCCAGCTGCCAAATTGGAAAACAAACCCGCCCAAATAATCCACTACAAATACCCACACACACGTGAAGGGTTAAATGCCAGAAGACACAGCACTAGGTGTGAACACACCACACAAATGGCAGCTTCGCCTTCACCCTCCAGAAACCTCCAGCTCCTGCAACAAAGACAAAAAATGAGAAACACAAAACATGAATACAATCCAAAAGAATAAAACAAGTCAAATAATTCAAAGGTCTAAACCACCTGACATAATTAGGACTCAGTACCACATAAAAACAAGTTGACATTGAAATAAACCAAATAAATCAAACATACAACCATACATTACCCACAGTTAAACATACATACATACAAGATGCTTCAAACCAATGGAATTCAATAGACGGTGGCCAGAGGAGACAACCAACCAGCTCGCACAGTCAGAGGAATACACAGTACTCAATAGCAACGTGCAACAAAGTCGCAGCAGTTAATAGTTGCCATTGTGATGAACGTCGAGGCAAAACAGCGACGCAGTCGCAATTATACGCGATCACAGTTCAGCATTGATACTCGATTCTCATGAATAGCCCAAGAGACCGTCAGTTACGCAGGGGGGCCTGCCGAGCAGAAAGATAATGTTAAAAACAGAAGCAAATCATTAACACACAAGACTAAAATCTTACATACCGCAGAATAATCCCGGCGCACAAACCGCTTCGCAGTCGCGCACCATATCAGCAGCTCAGTCAGGAACGCATGCTCTCAATGACATGCTATCAATGCCACCGAAAACAAAGTGTAAATAATCAGCCGCGGTCAATTTCTTCTTATTATATAAAAACGGCTACTCATACCTGTGAGGCGTAGGCAGCCAGCACACAGCAGACGAGGAAGCCAGCTTATAGTCCAAGCCTGCGGCAACCATGGATGACGTCACAAGGCCGATACCAAGACGCATGTCATATGGCAAACACACATCCCTTATATCAAACAAGGGGCGGGGCTTAAATTAAGCACAGGTGAATGAAATCCTCATTAGTGGATTCAGTCACCCTGCTACATGAAGAATGTTTGAGTGTCCCTATTAAAGTGGTTTTATTTGACATGGAGCCCCAGATAGCAAGGTGACATTGATTAAATGTTGAGATTCCATCAGAATCATCATTTTGGGTGAGGTTGAAAATTCAATGCTAAATAATATTGGATCAATGTTGAAAAATCAATGCTAAAATAATATTGGAACAATGTTGAAAATTCAATGTTAAAATAATATTGAATCAATGTTGATAATTCAATGTTTTTCAGCGTTGAAAAGACAAACATTGAATCAATGTTGATTTTTGGACAGCTTAAATTTCTCCACTGGTTGCCTAGACAATCCTAACATTGGTTGCCAACAGCCAATCAGATCAAAGCGCTGCATAACGGTCAACAGAGTTCAAGCGCGGCATAACAGATTTCAAGCGCGAAACAGACAGACAGACGAAGCATTCGGGCAACGACAGAGTGATTTTTAGAGGTAAGTTAATCTTAAATCTCTAATCTTTCATTTCTCACTTTTATTTATCTATATTTCTTACAACTTGTTTGCTTTTCCTGGGTGAGTCGGAATTAACTGCTATGTTAAATGTATTAGTAACATGAACACAAACCAACGGCCGGGATTTTCCCTATTAATATATTGAATTTCAATTTGTCTTTTACCAAATGTCATCGTGGGTAAAACCAACAGTGGGTAAATTGTTCATTTTCATTCTAGGGCGAACTAACCCGTTAAAAAAAGGCGCAAAGAAGCGGGAGTTCTTTGGGCACGCAAATGGAAGACGACGGGCACGATGGGTAATATAATTTTTGTATTCAAATAATAGCAAGCTGTTTATTTATTTATTCATTCATTTATATCTGAGTTCTGATTTCTGTTCTGGTTCTTTTGTTTTATGGTTACTCAGCTATGTTGCTCTTATTTTTGTTTTATTTTATAATGCATGTTATATCTTTTTTTATTTTATAATGCATGTTATATCTTGTTTTATTTTTTAATGCATGCTATATTGTTTAATGTTGTTCTTCTGTAAAGCATTTTGGTCTGTTCTAAATGTGCTAAATAAAATTGAATTTGAAATATTTATCAGAGTAATGTTTCATTCTTTCTTACCGTAGTACTGCGCTGTTTTTGTCTTTGTCACCACGAAATGCCATTTTTATTCTGAATGTGATATTTCCTGTTCAGTTTGGGGGGCATACATACATTTACTTGTAAACTGAAGTAGTTTACTTTGAATGACATTTTGATTAAAAAACTGGTACATGGTCTCTGTCTGAAAGGAGTCATTTAAAAATTCAAGAACAGTACAAGCATGATAAACTAGCATAGAATCTTGCTGTACATAAAGCAAGATTGATTTTATATTGTTTCTATGTTGATTCAATGTTAAATAAGTGATTTAATTATGGTTGAAATAATATTGATTTTATGACCATATTGATTGATTTTTCATCGTTGAAATAACATTATTTCAGGGTGCAAACCTGATGAAAAATCAATGTTAAATTTCAACATTGATTCAATGATCTTTTGGTTAATACATTAACATTGATTCAATGTAGATTGGGTAAAAACAAATCGGCGCCTATGACCAGACACATACTGTTGCCTTCAAATGCATGTGAGAAGATCCTACTTAATTTAATGTATGACATAATGAATGCCCAACTAAGGTAAACAATACAGCAGAGTCCTGCATGGTTCCGATTTAGTAAATCCGCACCCGCCTGTACCCGCAGTGCTTAAAACCGCACCTGCCCCATTTTCCGACAGCAGCGCTAATTAAAATCCGCACCTGACCCGACCCGACCAGCTTAAAATAGAACCGACCACCTGACCCGCAAACCGAAATAAAATCACATTATAGACACACTTACAAAAATATTTATTGCCAGGTCATACAGAAGTTATTACACGACAATTAACACAAGGACAACTTCAGCCGAAGCTGTCAAAAGGCCGGTACCATGAAGAACATGGCTAACGTTACCACAAAACTGAGTAGCCTAATAACATTTTACCAATCAAACAGACACGGCTGCAACACTATATGCCACGCAATTTCGTCTAGCCTACATCTGACAATTTTGGATTCAAAGACGCCCTGCACACCACACATAGGCCTACTTAACAGTGTTAAATTTGAAAAATACCAGTTATCTGCGTGCTTCCTCAGCGATGAAGTTCCACATTTGCAGCTATCCAACACGAAAATGTTTGCAGCAAAGCCTTTCACAATATTGTTTTCTTCAGATAACTCCAAATTTCTCCCACACACTGGACTTGATTTTTGATGACGTGTTGTCGACAACTTTACAATCTCCACTAGCTATTCTTTTCTTCAACTCCTCAGCATCCATCTCAACGACTGCAATCAGATCGCGTGTGCGGTTATGATGCATTTTTAAAAGTGAAAGTAGGTATAGATCCTGGGAGGGCGTGGGCACAAATAAACTGATGTGGATTTTAAATTATTTTATCAACTTGAAATACATAGTAGATGTGTAGATGTGTTCCTAAAAATATGCATATATTTTTACGTTTGCACGTGATTGTTTTAAACCCGTGTTTAGACCCGTGTTTCCCCCGTGTCCGACCCGACCCACACCCGTTTCCGCAAAATTTGCGGGTCACCAACCCGTGCAGGACTCTGCAATACAGCATAAACAAAACAAATATTTTGAGTAACATTAAACCCAATGCCTACTATTAAACAGAAAACATTGAAAAACATTAATTTATACCACTTAATTATGCAATCAATTATGTAAATAACATTTCCGCTTTCATATTTACTTCCTCTCTCTCCAAAGATCCGTTATTTTTTTTCCAAAATAAAAGTCCCGATTTCTGAATGCAACTTCATATGTTAAAATGAAAGGAACATTTTTTCTATTTCTTTAATTCACTTGTATTTACATTTTAGTTCTCCTATTTAATGTTTAAAAATTCCCTCGCCGAGATGCGGCCACTTCCTGTCTGGCTTTGACCGGTTTCAGCTCCCAAACCCGGGCGTGGGTGGTCTCGTTCGATAGGTCTCGTCCAGAGCTAGGGCTGTGACGGTGGCAGTTTTTTACCACTGCGGTGGTAATGGACCAACTACCGGCGGTGTTGCAGTGGTTGGGGTGTTGTTTTGAAATAAATAAAACAAAAACAAAGAAACAACACACTAAAGCCTGTATCTTCATGTTTTCTACTTGTAAAAGGTATGAAGAGCGAATTTTATCTTCCACAAGGGCAAGACATTTAGGCTATGTTTGCACGCTGCCAGAGAAAGCCAAACTAAAATCACCCGCGCGTGTGAAGCGCGCTTTACAAATAAACTTGACACGCCTTACCAATTACCATATGTCTAATAACAAGCACAAACAAACTGTGTTAAAAAGAATTTGACGTACAAGTAAAAATGTAGGCTATCTGTCCTACAGCGTTTTTTCTACTTTACCACAGTAAAGAATACGAAAATAATAGACTTAATTAAAAGCGAACAAAGGAAGAAACGTTTATAATCCCCTTCGGAAATGGGTGAGACGCAATTGAAGATATGGGAAAAGAAATGAGATTCCATGCAGGGATGAGTATATTTGATTAGTTGATTTAATTATAGAATATCTAATATGTTGTGCGATTATTCTCTAAAATAAAATCTCCATGTTCTGGTGCTGATGCGGTGGTGACGCGTTCATATATGGGTGAGACGCTGCCAATAACGCACATAACAGCTGTCACAAAGAACCGGCAAAAGTAATGATTATGAATGTGTCAAATATAGCAAGGAGACATTTGAATTGTTTATTAATAAAGTTTTTTTTTTTTTTTTTTTTGTCAGTGTCGGCTGCAAAGATGAAGTTGACGATGCTGACTCGTCATCTTCGCAGTGAACGTGCCTATATAGAGAAATGCACACTTCATACGGAATACATAAGCATATGCTAGTCAGTTTATTTTCGTTTTGAATTGTTTAGTTTAAAAGTAGACAATTCAAGCTTTCTATATGGAATAACTAATGGAATATTTTTAAATTCGCTGATAATCGGGTGACCAGATCGCAAACCAGAATTCAAAGCCGACAAAGTTTAAATTTATGGGCTCACGCACAACTCTCTCATTCGTCATGAATTCAAACTTTTCCATGGCTGCGATATAACATTTAATTGTTAACCTATTATTTCTTTTGTAAACAAAGCTTTGTGTGTCATAATATTAATGTAAAACAGCATTCACATACAAATTCACATTCACATTTTTTTGGCGAACCACCGCCGGTACTACTCAGCCATCGCCGCTATATCTCGGAAACGGAATTTCGCAACGAGTTGGCACTCAGGCTGCTAACTGCTCCCTGGGCCCGTTGGTTCCGAAGTGCACCCTTCTCTGTTGGACCCCACATCTCCGCTTCGTGGACGGGAGCGTGGCTTGGGAGTGGTCATGGGGGGTCAACGGGACATTTGCCCACTATAGTGGGTAATTGGACAAATAGTGGGTTCGTGGGACGGGGGCGTGGCTTGTGAGTGGTGGGGGGGGGGGGTCAATGGGACATTTGCCTACTATAGTGGGTAATTGGACAAATAGTGGGTTCGTGGGACGGGGGTGTGGCTTGGGAGTGGTGTGCTCTCTTAAGGGCCGGAGTGTGCTCGTTGTACCATGGCGTTGGACTATTTTCTCGCAAAGGAGCAAATGTGTCTAAAGTGCTGGAAAAGAGAGAGTTAAAAGTTTCTGTCGCAATATCGAGTTCTTCTAAGCTATCTGGGATGCTGAGATGATGAAACTGATCAGGAAGATCATTAATAAAGTAATCTTTAGTGGCAGAAGGGATAGGTCTAACATATTTGTAACTTTGCAGCCTTGGCTAAGTGAAGTTTACACGAGACTAGATAATGATCTGAGATGTCATCTCTCTTCTGCAGAATTTCAACGGCATCAACATTGCATGTGATAATATTAGATCTAGAGTATGAGTACGACAATGAGTAGGTCCTGACACGTGTTGTCTAACTCCAGTAGATTTAAGAATGTCTTTAAATGCCAATCCCAATGCATCTTTATCGTTATCTACATGTATATTAAAATCACCAACAATTAGGACTTTATCTGCAGCCAGTACTAACTCTGATAGAAAGTCAGCAAATTCTTTAATAAAGTCTGTTAAGCACCAACACTTCAATATAATTATATTTGAAACTAGACTTCTTAGTAATTCTGAAAATATAACTATATTACAGCAACACCTCCCCCTTTGCCTTTCAGATGAGGTTCATGTTTATAACCGTAATCTTGGGGGGTGGCACATCTAGATTACTGTCTGTAATCATATCATTAACAGTAAGTGCTTTTGAAGTAAGAGATCGAATATTCAGCAACCCAAGCTTTATCATTTGCTCATTTGTATTGTATTTGTTTTTAAATTAAGACTTATTTTTACCCTTAGATGGGTTTGGAAGTTTTTTGTATTTCCTAATTCGGGGAACAGACATATCTCTATATGATGATATCTAGGTGAAAAGGTCTCTGGCCACATTTACACATAGCCGGGTATTTAGAGAAACGAATATTTCTCTCCCTCTGTTTTCAAAAATAACATCGTGCACACAACATCGTTTTCAAAAAAGTTGTTGTTTACATCAACCCGCATAAATACGCCATCGAGCAACATCATAATTATGCCAAACCTATGGGCGACAGTGTAGGGAGAAGGATAAAGCCATGCAAGCCAATCAGAATCCTCAAAATCGACAACAACGAATAGCACTAGCGACTTCCAGTTCCTTTCAAAACAACAGACATGGCGCGAGATTCGTTTGTGTGGACAGACAGCGAAGCAAATGCAAACAGGCCAAAAACGTTTGCACAAAAGTAAAAATGAGTATCACCTTAACAGCATCCATGATCAAATAGTAGCCAAACAAACTCTAAACATAGGGCGCTCACATGACGTAAGCATTTTCTGGCGCATAATGTGACGTTTGAGAACCTAAAACCCCGTTTCTCCCAGTTGACATGGCAACACATAACCGGCGTTTTCAGAAATCTCCACTTTGGCCGGAGTTTTTAGAAATAATCGTTCTCTGGGATAAAAACGGCGGTTTCGTGTAAATGACAGGCCAAAACACATTTTCCCATCGTGTAAACGCGGCCTAAATGTGATGGGATTTTTCTGACCTCAGTGACGCGAGACAGCTGGTAGATGATCGGTTTAGCCAGTCTGTCTGCTTCCTGACCTGAGCCCCAAGTCATATTTGAGCTATAAGACTATGTGCAATATTACCAGAGAGAAGAGCAGCACCATCCCAGGAGGGATGAATACCATCTCTTTTCAAACAGGTCAGGTCTGCCCCAAAAACTTTTCTAATTGTCTATGAATTCTATATTATTTTGTGGACACCACTTGCAGGACAGTGAGGACAGTCTACTAAATATTTCATCACTCTGGCAAACAGGAAGGGGGCCAGAGCAAATTACAGTGCCTGTACTTACAATCGTACTTGCGAGTTTACACACCTCTTTAACGTTAATTTTAGTGATTTCCAACTGTTGTTTGATGAACTTGTAAAAGGCGTGAGTGCGCAAGAGAAAAATAAATAAATAAATAAACTGCGCATGGATGGCACGCTAACAGGCTAGCGAATTACTACCGTGTTGTGCTAGCAATAACGATTTAGATTGAAGCTAGCAATGTCAGGTTAATGTGTGGTGTTGAGTAAGTTATATTTAGCAGTATAAACAGCAAGGAATGATTGTAAATAATGATTCAAAACAGAAATATATATGAAGCTTACAGACGCAAACCAACTCAACAGCAGCAGCAAGGCAGACAGGAGCAATCGATCATGCACCTTTCCTGATCCCGTCATGGATCGCCCAAAGTGCAACCCCGCTACATGTCGGAGCACTGCCCACAAGGCTATTGGCTCTGACAAGTATTACATCTTTAATAGCATTAAAACACTCTGCTAACTTTGGGTTGAGACAAAATATAAATATCATTGTCATTACAATGAAAACTAATGATAATGTCCCCCATGGGAAACATGTACAAGGAGAAAAGCAGAGGACCTAATACAGAGCCATGTGGCACTCCATACTTTGTTGTAATGAGACATCTTTTCATTTACACAAAGTGGTAATGGTCAGACAGTGCACACAGCCGCGCACACAGAGAGAGCTGCTTTTCAGATAGCGCACAAACTCCGAATTTATCCCTCTTTCGTGTCTCCTTGCATTTGGATGGACACACAAAATTGTCAAAATACCCGTCTCAGCAAGTATTCTCGTAAACCCAGCCAGTTGAGTTGTCTTTGGATAGGTGTATTAGGTCTTAAAGTGACAGCAACCTATAAATACCTGGTGTTGTCTGTATGTCATTAATGTTAACTAAACAACAAAACACAGCTCTAACAAAGATTAATCCATAATGAATTTATACAGTGAACATAGTGTTATTTTACGTTTAATTATTACATTTCTGTACCTGAAATGAATATTACAGTTAGATCTTACTTTATTTGTAACTTGTTATATTGTATTTATCTATGCTTGTAATTAGTGTATTTGTTCTTATTTTTACTGAGTCGTCACTTGAACTATTAGTTAGGCAAGTAGTTTTTGCTTTTGTCTTGGAGTACTTAAAGTGCAATAAATGGAAAGAAAAGTTTACTCAAATCCCCCATCCCCATGGAGATTAAACTATACCTGACTAGTTCTTTTAAATCAAATGATTTTCTTTTTGGTAAGAGGGGTTTGATAATTGCCAGCTTGAAAGTATTTGGGACATGTCATAAAGCTAAGAATTAACAATATTGAGAAGAGTTAGCTAAAGCCGGGGACACACTTAACGACTGTAAGGCCGATTATGAATGTAATTTGATACTTAAGGTTGATCTTGCCCAAACAAGCCGAGTCAGAAGCAGTTACGTTCAGTCTGTGTTTAAAATCTGCTACAGTTGGAAACAGTCTGTAAGTGTGTTCAGTTTAGTCTTAGAATGTTTCAACTAGTCGTTAAGTGTGTCCCCTGCATTAGTGAATAGCGAATGTATATAGGATCTAGTGTACATGTTTGTTTGTTTTTTATGCTTTACATGTCTAAATGTTTTAAATTGTGTCGCTTTGTGCCATTAAACTGGGGTTCTTTTTTTCTTAGATCTGATGGCACTAAAAGAGGAGAGTCAAGAGGACACTAAAAAGGAAGTCAAAGATCTGTATGCAAAACATGATTTAATACCTGGAGAAAAATCCTTGTGTTGCTCACAGAATGAAAAGACTTTGTCACGAAAAAGAGCTCAAAATACAGAAACTGGAAGTTATATCACCTGTGAACATTGTGGAAAGAGTTTCATAAAACATAAAAACCTTCAAGTTCACATGAGAATTCACACAGGAGAGAAGCCATTTACTTGCCAGCAATGTGGAAAGAGTTTTGCTCAAAAAGGTAGTCTTAAATCCCACATGAGAGTTCACACTAAAGAGAGCCCTTTCACCTGCCAACAATGTGGAAAAAGTTTCACTCAAAAAGGAAACCTGAAAGTCCATATGAGAATTCACTTTAAAGTGACCCCATTCACCTGCCAACAATGTGGAAAGAGTTTCACTCAAAAAGGAAGCCTTAAAGATCACATGAGAATTCACACTGGAGAGAACCCTTACATATGCCAACAGTGTGGGAAAAAATTTATTCGAAAAGGAAACCTAAAAGTCCATATGAGAGTTCACACTGGAGAGAGCCCTTACACCTGTCAACAGTGTGGAAAAAGTTTTTCTCAAAAAGCAAGCCTTAACTGCCACACAAGAATTCACACTGGAGAGAAGCCTTACAAATGCCCTCATTGTGAAAAGAGTTTTACTCATAAAGGAACCCTTAATAAGCACATGTCAATTCACACTGGAGAGAAGCCGTTTGTATGTGGTCAGTGTGGAAAGAGTTTCAGATTTACAATAACCCTTAATTACCACATGAAGATTCACTCAAAAGATAACTGTTTAATATGTCATCAGTGTGGTAGAAGTTTCACAGACAAGAATCACCTTAAGAATCATGTAGAAATTCACATCGGAGAGAAGCCTTTCATGTGCCATCACTGTGGAAAGACTTTTAAAAAAAATGCAAACCTTGAGATTCACACAAGAATTCACACTGGAGAGAAGCCTTATACCTGTCTTCAGTGTGGAAAGAGTTTCACAGTTAAAGGAAACCTTGACATTCACTCAAGGGTTCATACTGGAGAGAGGCCTTACAAGTGTCTTTGGTGTGAGAGTACTTTCAAATATCATAGAGACCTGAAATTACATTTGCAAACTCATTCTAGAAAGAAATTACGAAGATCTGAGTGTGACAAGAGGATTATGAAAAGGAGCAATTTAAGAAATTACCTGAAATGTCATTTGCAAACTCATTATAGAAAGAAATTACAAAGATCTGAGTGTGACAAGAGGTTTATGAAAAGGAGCAATTCAAGAAATAACCTGCTCATTCACTCTGGAGGAAGGCGATTTAATTGTGACCAGTGTAAAAAGACATTTCTTTTGCCATCACACTTACAGATACACATGAAAAGTCACGCAGAAGTGAGACCCTATAATTGTTCTTTTTGTGGAAAGCGTTTTAAATGGCTCAGCAATTTACAATTGCACCAGAAATTATCTGTCTGTGTGAAATCAAAGCTACATTCACGCAGCAGATGAATGTGGCCCAAAATGGATTTTCTGCTCAAATGTGTGTGTAAATATATATTTGTATGTATATATATTTGTATGTTTATATATATATATATATATATATATATTAGGGCTGTCAAAAGATTAATCGCATCCAAAATAAAAAGTTTGTGTTTACATAATATATGTGTGTGTACTGTGTATAATTATTTGTATATATCAATACACACACATGCTTGTATATATTTAAGAAAAATTTATAATTTATATATAAAAAAATTATATTTATATAATAAATTATATATAAATATATACAGTATATGTATGCAAATATTTCTTAAATATATACATGCATGTGCGTGTATTGATATATACAAAATAATTATACACAGTACACACACATATATTATGTAAACACAAACTTTTATTTTGGATGCGATTAATCTTTTGACAGCCCTAATATATATGTATATATATATATATATTTATATATACATGTATGTATGTATGTATGTATGTGTATGTATATATATATATATATATGTGTGTGTATATGTATATGTATATGTTAGGGATGCACCGATATGAACATTTTGGCCGATACCTAAATTCAAATTGTGATATACTTTGATAGCCTGAATACAAAAACAAAAGGCTCGCCATTAAAAGCCATGTCCCAAACACTTAAACATAAATCAAACATATACTATACAGTAGCCTAGTTTGAACCAGTGTACGATTCTTTAACTTCTTATTGCCAACTTTCTTTATTAAAAAATGGTAACACTTTATAATAAGGTTTCATTTTGAACCAACAATTAATGAACAATACTTCTACAGCATTTATTAATCCTAGTTAATGTTAAGCACAACATTTTCTAAGACATTTTTAAGATCCAAAGTTGTATCTGTTAACATTAGTTAATGCACTGTGCATGAACTAACATGAACACAGATATTTTATTAACTAACCAAAACAAAGGCTTTTGCTCTATGTTAGTTCATGTTAGTTAATGCATTAACAAATGAGACCTTAGGGAACACGACGACTTTTTGGAACAATATTCTCAGAAGGCGAAGCACTGCTACTTCTGCGGAGTGATTTACTCCAACTCTGAGCGAACTCTCTGCTCCTCACCACGGGGCTTCTCAGGTGCTGTGAGCAAATCACTCCGCCCAAGTAGCAGTGCCTCACCTTCTGAGAATATAGTTCCCAGTATGTATACAGTTAGAAGATGGCTGTATCTCATGTGACCTTGTTATTTGCTGTGATTATGCTGTGAAAATGTTGGCGTTATTTTGTCACTTATTGGGAGCAGTAGGCTAGCTGGAGCCGTTTACCTCCAGTCTTTCTGCTAAGCTAGGTTAGCGGTGGGTGCGTCTGACAGAATTACGGCATGCACGGAGATGAAAAG
This sequence comes from Rutilus rutilus, assembly GCF_951802725.1. Lineage (NCBI taxonomy): Eukaryota > Metazoa > Chordata > Actinopteri > Cypriniformes > Leuciscidae > Rutilus > Rutilus rutilus. Next base: position 25,411,276 of record NC_140212.1, on the reverse strand, counting down.
GGTATGTATGGACTTATCTAACTCTGAGGGATATGGTGAATAAGCCAAAGCCCCAAAAAGTCGGCGTGTTCCTTTAAATTAAAATGAAATACCTAAATAATGCAAACAAGTCATTGGATAACATTGGGCTGCATATAATGAAACAAAATGCATGTGCCATGGATAAATAAAATGGAATTGCCTCCGCACGGACAATATAAGGAAATTATTTTAATCAAACCATATTAATGAAAATATTAGGAGAACAAGTTATTAATAATTAGTTATGCTAGTTATTAATAATAACACTTCAATCATTTTTTCTTCAAAAATATACAACAATTCTTGAACAATACAACAAAAATATAGAACAATTCTTGTTCGCCAGTGTTCCAGCGTGACGAGCGAACAAGAATTCACAACATTCTTTTACAGTTGTGTTCTTATTATAATGTTATTAAGCCTATATGACAGATTTGTGTTGCACTTAACTATCTTCCTTTTCGAAGTGATTCCATTCATTCAAAACCATCACGGTGAACAGTAAATTATCTATTATCTATCGGCCTTGATATATCTGCCTAATTTTCTTATCGGATCGATAACGCTAACATAAAAAATTACCATTTATCGGCTGATATCGATATATCGTGCATCCCTAGTATATGGATAAAATTAAAATAAAAATTCCCAATTTGTTCTTCATGAATTAATTTTACAACAATACAAATAGCAACACAAATCTTAAATTATGTCAGTGCTAATGTTTTGTCTCAAGATGCACACCAGTAATGTTTTTTTTTTTCCTTAGGCACGTTTATAAAAACTATTTAACTGTCCCAAATTAACTAAGGTCCAATCCTGGCTTAATCTAAACCTCAGGCTCAAGAAACATACACAAAATTCATCACATCTGCATGAAATGAAAATACGGCACTATATGCAGTGCAGAATCTGTTGTACCACCTCGCTAAGCAGCCTTGCTCTAACTTCTGCAACACAAAGACACTCTTTTACTTTGCCAAAGTCTATGTTGTACACATTGATCTGAAATGAAAATGTACATGTGTAGCATAGTGTTGTTAAGTCAAGTCACCTTTATTTATATATCGCTTTATACAATACAGATTGTATCAAAGCAGCTTCACATTGATAACATGAAAATAATACAACAAAGTTTGTTTCTAGAAGAAAATTGCGTCATCGTCCACCCTAAGTAAGGCAGATCAATAATATTGCTGAATATTAAATGTCCGCAACTAAGCAAGCCAAAAGGCAAGGCAACAGTGGCAAGGAACCAAAACTCCATCAGGTGACAGAATGGAGAAAAAAAACCTTGGGAGAACCCAGGCTCAGTCGGGGGCCAGTTCTCCTCTGGCCAACGAGCGAACAGTGTATGATTATGATCCAGGCAGCGTTAGAGGTCAGAAGTCAGATTGGTCGTGTCGATGAGGCCTTCACAGGGCTGATGAGGCTGGCACTTCAGGGATGCATCATGGGTGAGTCCAGGTGCAGGTCCACCATCTGATCTGGATACGGCCAGGGTCCAGCTGACTTCAGTAAACAGGGAGAGACTGGTTGACACTTCAGGACTGCGTTGTCATCATGTCCAGGCGCAGGTCCTTCATCGGATCTGGATACGGCCTGGATCCGGCGGACTGCGGTAAACCTCGGATAAACAGAGAGACTAATATTAGCGTAGAGGCCATTCTTCTTATGATGTAACAAGTACATCAAGATTTATGGGAAGTGTTCCCGGTTCCGGCTGACCTAAACTATGCAGCCTAATATTGAATTCTAGAAGTCTATAATGTGTTATGTGTATGCTAGGTCAAAGAGATGTGTTTTTAGTCTAGCATTAAACTGACAGAGTGTGTCTGTTTCCCGAACAATGTTAGGAAGACTGTTCCAAAGTTTTGGTGCTAAATAGGAGAAGGATCTACCACCAGCAGTCGATTTTGATATTCTAGGTATTATCAACTGGCCGGAATTTTGAGATCGCAATAGACGTGAAGGACTATAATGCATTAAGAGCTTGCTCAAGTACTGCAGAGCTAAACCATTTATTGCTTTGTAAGTAATCACCAATATTAAAAAATGTATACAATGTTTAATAGGGAGCCAATGCAGTGTTGACAGAACAGGGCTAATATGGTCATACTTAGAAAATTACTAGTCATCCAATTTTTTTTTATATCAGCTATGCATTCCGTTAATTTTGTGAATTGGTAAGTTTCGTAAGGGCATGAAGAAATATAGAGCTGAGTATCAGCATAACAGTGAAAACTAATACCATGGTCCTAGTACTGAGCCTTGTGGTACGCCATACTGAACTTGTGATCAATGAGACATCTCTTCATTTACTGCTACAAACTGATAACGGTCAGATAAGTATCCATGCTAATATAATTTTAAACCTTAAATCTTTATACAGATTTAAACCATGCTAATACAATTCCACTAATGCCAACATAATTTTTGAGTCTATTTAAAAGAATGTTGTGGTCAATAGTATCAAATGCAGCACTAAGATCGAGCAACACTAATAGCGAGATACAACCACGATCGGATGATAAGAGCAAATCATTTGTGACTCTAATGAGGGCAGTCTCAGTACTATGGTACGGTCTAAATCCTGACTGGAAATCCTCGCAGATATCATTTCTTTCTAAAAAGGAACATAGTTGTGAGGATACCGCCTTTTCTAGTATCTTTGACAGAAAAGGTAGATTCGAGATAGGCCTGCAATTGACTAATTCTGTACGATCAAGTTGCGTTTTTTTAACAAGCGGTTTAATCATAGCAAGCTTAAAAGTTTTTGGTACATAGCCTAATGACAAAGATGAATTAATGATATTAAGAAGAGGATCTATGACTTCTGGAAGCATCTCTTTCAGTAGCTTAGTCGGTATAGGGTCTAACATATATGTTGTCGATTTAGATGATTTAACGAGTTTAGCGAATTCTTCCTCTTCTATAGCAATGAATGAATTGAATTTTTCCTTAGGGAGACTACAATGCACTGCCTGATGCGATATTGTAGTAGACTGTGCTGCTTGGAAACTTCTGGGCTTGAAGCATTTTTTTATTAGTTTAGCCACTGTTTCAAATAAATACCTAGGGTTTTGTTTATTTAATTCTAATAGGGTTGAAAAATAAGCAGATCTAGCAGCTTTTAAGGCCTCTCTGTATGCAATCAAGCTCTCTTTCCATGAAATGCGAAATACCTCTAGGTTTGTTTTCTTCCAGTTGCGCTCCATTTTTCTTGCTGCTCTCTTAAAGGGGTCATATAATGCCATTTTTGTACAAGCTAATATGATTCTTTAGGGTCTAAATTAAAAGTTTGTAATATACTTTAATTAAAAATTCTCATTAGTATCGTAAGAAAACACTCATTTTACCTGGTCAAAAACAGCTCTGTTTTCAGCACGCCGTTTAAGTGCATGTGTCTTTAAATGATAATGAGCTTTGCTCACCCTGCCCCTCTATTCTGTGCGTACACCGTTTGTAACACAATAACACAATAACCATAACGCGTTGTTCATTATAAACGTGGGATTATGAATTATATTGAGAACGTCGTAAATAGAAAACATGCCATAATGTACCCTGAGTGTAAACCTTAGCCGCATTCATCGTGAAGCATGCTAGCGATTTGCAAAGATTAATATAAAGATTAATATAAAGGTTAATAAATGTTACACTCAATTCAGTTCTTCTGGAGGTTCAGCAGGAACACGAATAGTTGGTACCGATCCTTTTTTCAGGAGCAGCTTCTTAGCAAAACCAGCTTTATACTGACCCTCGTTTGTAAAGCAGTCTGGTGTGTGAAATGATTTGCGCAAACATGAAAGCATTGACGTTGATCGTGGGGAATATTCCCTTCGAAAACAAAATCAGCCACTGCGTCTTCAGCGGTTCGGATTTAGGAACATCAAAATGACTGCTGTGTTTCTTATTGCACTCAAGAACAGAACACCACAATTGCTTAGACGCCATTCTGCTCATAGACAGTGCTCCAGCGTATCAACAATGACGCGCGGACTATGATGACAGACAGCTCGCTCACGAGCAAGGGTGGGTCTGTGTTGAAACGCTGCTGTCAATCAACAATCGTGGGAGGGGCGTCGATTTTGTGACAAAACAGCTTGATTTGAGAGAGGGGAAAACATATAAGAAGATTAAAAAACAACCACTGGATGGATTTTTATCATTTTATGATGGTTGTGTACAGGCACTGCCAACACACATTTCAGTACAATCAACTTGTAAAAGTGAATGTACCATTATATGACCCCTTTAAGGGCCCAAGTGCGCTCGTTGTACCACGGCGTTGGGCTATTTTCTTTAATCTTCTTTAAGCACATTGGAACAACTGTGTCTAAAGTGCTGGAAAAGAGAGAGTTACAAGTTTCTGTCACAATATCGAGTTAAAATAATAAAGCAATCTTTAGTGGCAGAAGTGATAGGTCTAACATATTTGAAACACGGAGTCAGCTTTGCAGCCTTGACTAAATGAAGTTTACACAAGACTAGATAATGATCTGAGATGTCTTCGCTCTGCTGCAGAATTTCAACGGCATCAACATTGATTCTGTGTGATAATATTAGCTCTAGAGTATGATTACGACAATGAGTAGGTCCTGACACGTGTTGTCTAACTCCAATAGAGTTAAGAATGTCTTTAAATGCCAATCCCAATGCATCTTTTTCGTTATCCACATGTATATTAAAATCACCAACAATTAGGACTTTATCTGCAGCCAGTACTAACTCTGATAGAAAGTCAGCAAATTCTTTGATAAAGTCTGTATGGTGCCCTGGTGGCCTGTATACAGTAGCCAGCACAAATCCCAAAGGTGATTTATCATTTACACTATATATTGCTATATTAAGCACTAACACTTCAAAAGAATTATATTTGAAACTAGACTTTCTTAGTCATTCTGAAAATATGACTATAAATTACAGCAACACCTCCCCCTTTGCGTTTCAGACGAGGTTAATGTTTATAACAGTAATCTTGTGGGGTGGACTCATTTAAAGTAATGTAATCGTTTGGTTTTAGCCAGGTTTCTGTCAAACACAGCACATCTAGATTATAGTCTGTAATCATATCATTAACAATAAGTGCTTTTGAAGTAAGGGATCGAATATTCAGCAACCCAAGCTTTATCATTTGCTCATTTGTATTATATCTGTTTTTTATTTGTTGAACATCATTTAAATTTTTAGGTGCCAAAAACAGTTTGCATGGAATGGCGTACTAGTCAACTGAATTCTTCTGAGGTCCCACAGCCAGGAGATAGCAGTGATACCTCAAAGATGCTCCTCAATGTTTGTTCTACTCTGAGAAAACCAAACAATTTGTAGAGGACTATCACTAATGTATTAAATAAAGAAAAGAAGACTCTCTTTAAGACAACAAGATGTTCCTCTGCTTGTGGCACAGACATCTTTCCTGGTCTCCTCCAGCCTTGGGCAGAAGGTGGGATCAGATGCAACAGTATTATAGAAGAGAGGTCACTGTCCCAAACAGTTTAGACACATTAGTTATGTTAGCAAAACTTTGATTCATACTGAAAATTGAAACTTAATAATAAAGAATATGAAAAAATGTATGGGGACTAAATATTTCATCCCACTCTCAAGTTCAAATATTAATCATAAGTAATACTGAACACATTATCTAAGTATTAAATTAATCTTAAACATGTTGGCTAAATGAACACCCTATTCTAGCAAGAGTTCTTCAACATCACTGGTGGTTGGAAGAACTTTGCTCTGCTCACTTTTTAGAACAAAGTCTTGCTCAATCTAAGAAGGGGCAGAAAAGAATGACAATTACTCAAAACTTTTTAAGCCGACAAAAATTCCTTCAGGCTGACTCCGGATTTCCTCCAACTGCGGAACGGCGGCGGAGGTAATAGGTTTCCATTAAAGTCAATGTGTGTATTTTCACTGACTGCGTAACGGCTGCGTTCCGACTCCGGCGATCCACAGCCCTCCGGAGCAGATACGCAGAGCTTCTATTTTTGCTGGATGCCGGAGAGCTCCACAGCAATTCAGCACTTATATCGCGCGATCATATGTGAATTCGTGAGATCTTGTGGGTCCTCGTGACTTCAGCTGTTAGTCATGTACGCAGCCGTTCCACAACAAATCCGGACCTGGTTGGTACTGAAGGACAGCGGAGCACGGAGCTGACACGCAGCGGAGCCAATCCGCAGCCGTTCCGCAGTTGGAGGAAATCTGGGGTCAGCTTGGTAACTTTAACAGATTTTTGGGCATCCCAAGTTTCACCTTGACCAGCGTGCTCTGTAAAACGTGAAGTGAGTTTTACACAGATGACAGTGAAAAAGGTTTAGTGCCCAACAAAAGTTTGCATAGTCAAGGCAGTATTTGTAATTGGGTCTAAGAATTGGTTATACAAGTGTAAGGGGATTTACAGTCAAAGACCCAGAACCAGATATAATGAATGAAGACCAGGAGTCAGAATTATAATAAATTAAAGAAAGGTTTTACTGAAGATAGTTTGCAGTTTCATCAGGCAGAAGTCAGCTTCAAGACTCACACGGAGTTCGTAGGCTGCCCCGCTTACAGTTACAAAGATCACAGCAATTATACCCTTCATCAAGGTCTAAGCTACGTCCTTGCTTTAGGTTGCTTTGTAATAGAGGAACTGCATTTTTAAAATACCTGAGAAAGACTAATCAAATATCTTAATAAATGTCCGACCATCTTGCTGAAAACTAGTTAACAATAGATGCAAGCTGGGGTTAGTAAGGTATACTAAAAAGGTGTGAAACACACTGATAATAATTAAGATTATAATGGCATCAACACCTGTATAGATACCAAGATCAAAATATTAATTTTGCAGAGAAACTATAGGACAACCCTCCAAAATTGGGGAAAGAAGCCTAAAACAAAATGTCCAGCTGAGGGAACATTTGATGTGGCTATGTGCAGAGACACTGAATTATTCGTGTAAAAAAAAAAAAGGGGGAATATAAAAAGGGAAGAACAACAAGTACAGACTTTATTTAAAAAAGAGGGAGAACAATTATTTAAAATTAGGAGACATGTCAAAGTGAGATATAATGATAAAACTGTAAAGAAAACGGAAAGACTGCCTCCCCACACACCACCTTATGGCCCCTCAGAGAAATAGATGTCTGACATAACAGGAACAGAAACAGTAGAAGTAAGAGGAAGGGCTGCACGATATTGAGGAAAAAATGCGATATTCAATATGCGATACAATATTGCTTTAAGTATGTAAACTAAATTAAAATTGTGTCAGATGGTGCAAGTACCGCAATGAGTTGTATACACGAATAATTTTTTATGTCAAGTTACAGTCTTGTGCCTAATCTAATTTCTGCTATATGCGTTGATCTAACACTTTTACTTTTAAAACTTTTTGAAGCAGCCTATTAAAATTATATAGATATTGTAAGCTGTAATGCGGGATAATGAAGAAAGCGAGATAAGCACGTCAAGTTACAGAGAAAAGGTGAGAGCAAGTGCAAATATAAGACACGAGAATGAAAGTGAAAAGGAGGCAACAAGCTGTAAGCCTGCGCTCAATTGGCCCAATGTAGGCATCCGACCAGCGGGGAAGGTCTCTGCATGTCACTGTCTTTTCTCGTGGCAAAGTATTTTTGATTAAATGCAATACATTTTCTCATATGTATTTTCTCGTTATTTCATCTTACTCCATAAATGAAAAGGTTTTAATGATATCTATGCATCATTAAATGTGAGCGAATGTTTTGACTATTCTTTTACTCTTTACTGAAAATAATGTCAGAGTCGATTTAGAATAAAATCAAATGTTTACAATTTATTATGTCAGGTAAATGTATCAGGTCAATTTCATAATCAGTTCAAATATAATTGTAGATGCAAAGTCCTAGGTTAATTTCACTGGTATAGTGGCAGGAAAAAAATCGTTCTTACTCGTCACAGAAGTCAGTCAAAAAATCAGTAAACAAGTGCGAGTTATGAGGCAATCGGCTATACTTTCCCCTTTAAACAAGTCTCGGTGCGTCCTCCGAAGGCCGCGTCGGCCACGCACTTCGAAGGACGCGGCCTTCAGAGGATGCAGCCCCTGAATTGGGACACAGCTACAGAAGCTGACGCTATTTGGTTCAGGTGTGCTTAATAGTTTCCTGGTCGATGACGTCACCCGCCTATGACGTTCCATCACGCCATTGGACTGATTCCATACGTGCTCCACGGCGCAATCATGTACAGGGTTTCTGCAGGTATCTTCAAATTTAATGCTTTTTAATGCCTTTTTTAATGGCATTTTTTTATTTTTAATGCCATACATGACCCATGACTAACCACAGTTATATATACACACATATATATATACAGTCAGGTCCATAAATATTGGGACATCGACACAATTCTAATCTTTTTGGCTCTATACACCACCACAATGGATTTGAAATGAAACGAACAAGATGTGCTTTAAGTGCAGACTTTCAGCTTTAATTTGAGGGTATTTACATCCAAATCAGGTGAACGGTGTAGGAATTACAACAGTTTGTATATGTGCCTCCCACTTTTTAAGGGACCAAAAGTAATGGGACAGATTAACAATCATAAATCAAACTTTCACTTTTTAATACTTGGTGGCAAATCCTTTGCAGTCAATTACAGCCTGAAGTCTGGAACGCATAGACATCACTAGACGCTGGGTTTCATCCCTGGTGATGCTCTGCCAGGCCTCTACTGCAACTGTCTTCAGTTCCTGCTTGTTCTTGGGGCATTTTCCCTTCAGTTTTGTCTTCAGCAAGTGAAATGCATGCTCAGTCGGATTCAGGTCAGGTGATTGACTTGGCCATTGCATAACATTCCACTTCTTTCCCTTAAAAAACTCTTTGGTTGCTTTCGCAGTATGCTTCGGGTCATTGTCCATCTGCAATGTGAAGCGCCGTCCAATGAGTTCTGAAGCATTTGGTCACAACATGCTTTTCTTCACAACATTTGGCCAGATCAAGAACACATCCAGGAGGTAGGTGTGTGTGTGTCAAAGTCAACAATCAAGAGAAGACTTCACCAGAGTGAATACAGAGGGTTCACCACAAGATGAAAACCATTGGTGAGCCTCAAAAACAGGAACGCCAGATTAGAGTTTTCCAAACAACATCTAAAAAGCCTTCACAGTTCTAGAACAACATCCTATGGACAGATGAGACAAAGATCCACTTGTACCAGAGTGATGGGAAGAGAAGAGTATGGAGAAGGAAAGGAACTGCTCATGATCCAAAGCATACCACCTCATCAGTGAAGCATGGTGGTGGTAGTGTCATGGCGTGGGCATGTATGGATGCCAATGGAACTGGTTCTCTTGTATTTATTGATGATGAGACTGCTGACAAAAACAGCAGGATGAATTCTGAAGTGTTTCGGGCAATATTATCTGCTCATATTCAGCCAAATGCTTCAGAACTTATTGGACGGTGCTTCATATTGCAGATGGACAATGACCCGAAGCATACTGCGAAAGCAACCAAAGAGTTTTTTAAGGGAAAGAAGTGGAATGTTATGCAATGGCCAAGTCAATCACCTGACCTGAATCCGACTGAGCATGCATTTCACTTGCTGAAGACAAAACTGAAGGGAAAATGCCCCAAGAACAAGCAGGAACTGAAGACAGTTGCAGTAGAGGCCTGGCAGAGCATCACCAGGGATGAAACCCAGCGTCTAGTGATGTCTATGCGTTCCAGACTTCAGGCTGTAATTGACTGCAAAGGATTTGCCACCAAGTATAAAAAAGTGAAAGTTTGATTTATGATTGTTAATCTGTCCCATTACTTTTGGTCCCTTAAAAAGTGGGAGGCACATATACAAACTGTTGTAATTCCTACACCGTTCACCTGATTTGGATGTAAATACCCTCAAATTAAAGCTGAAAGTCTGCACTTAAAGCACATCTTGTTCGTTTCATTTCAAATCCATTGTGGTGGTGTATAGAGCCAAAAAGATTAGAATTGTGTCGATGACCCAATATTTATGGACCTGACTGTATATATATATATATATATATATATATGTGTGTATATACAGTATATATATATATATATATGTATATGTGTGTGTATGCTGTCAATCGATAAAAAAAAATATATTCTGTGATTAACCGGGATTAATCACAATTAAAAACATAATTGCATTGAAATAAATTTATATTTAGTTCATATATTTTATAATGTATTAATTTCATAGTTAATCTCCAAATTAATGTAGAACCAACATCTTTTTATGAATAAAGTATTAGTGATGGGTCATACATGAATGATCCGTTCATTGCGTCTGTCACATGACAAATAATCCAAAGACTCGGAAGGTTAAGTAAATATTGATGTTCCCTGTAAATTATCTTTGGCTGTATTATAATGCAGTGGTTCTCAACTCCAGTCCTCGGGACCCACTGCTCTGCACATTTTGTATGTCTCCCTTATTTAACACACCTGAATCATATCATCAGCTCATTAGGAGAGACTCCATGAACTGAACTGAGTGTGTCAGATAAGAGAGACATACAAAATGTGCAGAGCAGCGGGTCCTGAGGACTGGAGTTGAGAACCACTGTTATAATGATTTCTTAATTCAGAATATGATCAAGATTGCGTAGGTGGATGTGTTTGGGGAATTTGGCTGTTAAAAGTATAGCATTTATATAAAAGTTATAACAACTTTAAATTTAAGTGAACTTCAAACAATCCTCACATAAACCCATAATAAATTTCATATTTATCTGTGCCCTTCCTGTCTAACATAAACAGAACAATATACAGAAATTGAATAAAGTTATCAAACAGTCTGCATGGCAGACTTTTTTATAGACTAAATATAGACTAATCCTTATTAAAGTTACAAAAGTTTTTTAGTCAAGAGCAGTTAGTAATTTTCTGCTCCCTTTGTTCTTTGATTAACATTAATGACAGACAGAATTAGTGGCTACTGTCCCTTTAAGACCAGCCGATGCTGACAGAGACGTGGATCTGCATGCGGCTCATTCTCTCTGCACGTTTGTTTAATTCTTTATTTAGCTCAAAAATGGATACTCGTCCTGCATTCTCTGGGATCCTTATACTACTTATACTATCTGATTACCCTTGGTGTCCCCGGTCAAAAAATGACAAGCCAAATAAAATGGCTTATAAATCTCTTATGCTATATTATCATTAAATATTGGATTCAATCTTTTTTCATCTTGTTTTCTTTCAATTAACACAGGTTTTGTGTATTCTTTCTGGAACTGATTGATCGTAGGCCTCACTGATTTGAGCTTATGCACCTTTTTTTGAGTGAAAATAACTGCTATTACCTTTTCCACGTGTGCGTATATATATATATATATATAAATAAAAAATAGATGTCCTTTAAATTTTAGCTTGGGGGTCCCTCATACAAGGATGATCATATTTGGGGCTTGAAAACTCTGCACTGTTCAGTTCATGCTGAGAGAAGCAGGGCGCTTGGCATTAGGCTCTGTGCACTCTTGAATTTGGCTGTTAAAAGTATAGCATTTATATAAAAGTTATAACAACTTTAAATTTAAGTGAACTTCAAACAATCCTCACATAAACCCATAATAAATTTCCCAAATTCTGTGCAAATATTCAAATTAATATTTGTGATCATTTTGCCATTCTTGAGTAAAATATGAAACCATTCTGTACAATTTATCACTCTAATGTGCTTTAATGTAGGGCTGTATTCAAGACCACCTTTGTCGAGTCCAAGACAAGTCCAAGACCAGGACTAGTCGAGTCCAAGTCAAGACCAAGTCCAAAGAGGTTCGAGTCCAAGACAAGACAGAGTCCAAAAAGGTTCGAGTCCGAGTCAAGACCGAGTCCAGGACAGGAAAAAAAAGTCTTATGCATGACATTATCAAGACAATCATTTTGGGCTATTATTTATTGATCTAAAAGCAAAAACAGTGTCAAAGAGCCGACTCTATTTTAAAAAATATAGCCTATAGAAATTAAATCATTATGTAATAATGAAATAATGAATGATTTAAATTTTATTTAAAATAATTGACTAATTCAAAGAACAACAAAAAAATAATTATATAGGCCTAAAGGCGCACACACATTCGTTTCGACTGTCTGATCAGCCTCACATTCTGTTCCTGTCAATCATACACGCGGATGTCAACCAATTAAACTGCATGAGGGAGGGCCGAGCTAACACACACACACACACACACACTCTAGAGATGCGGATAAACCGCGGATCGGGCGGATGGCGTGACGAAGGTGGCAGTTGAACCAATCAAATGAAAAAAGTTTGCCACTAAGCAAACCTGTAAGCTATGAGCCCAGCTGTCAGTACTATAGGAGGAGGCCGCCCATTAATTAGATGTGCAAGGCAAGCAGGCAAGTTTTCGGGTTGTTATGGACAATTAAAAATGTGAATATTCACGTTACACTAGCGGTGGACTTTCAGCGAGTTAAAACATTTATTTTTTAAAGAGCCATATGTGTGCTTACTGGGGACATAATAAAGACATATTTGGCAAGACCAGTGGCCGAGGCCGAGACAAGTCCGAGTCCGAATACCAGCGAGTCCGAGACAAGTCCGAGATCATAGAAAAACGGTCTCGAGTCCGGACTCGAGTACTACAGCCCTACTTTAATGTTTAACCAGAAAGTTTGTTTTGAAATGCTTTTTTGTACAAAATGATACAGTCATTTGTGGTGTTTCCAGTTCAAAGTGAATGGGAGAGATCAAAAAGAAGAGAAGCGTTCAGTGTTAAGGACCATGTTTGTGTTCACATATGTGCTCACTAGTATCTTGATCAAATCTTTGATCAAGATGTTTAAGAGAGAACCCAGGATGAACCTCGCAGTGAAGGTGCATCAGAAGATGAAGACATCACTGAGCATGCAACAACTGATGAGAAACAATCTAATGAAGGCCCAGCTGATGTTGTTACATTCTGATCGAAGGATGGGAATTTGTCATGGTCTTCATCCCAACCTAGTAGGCAAGGCAAGTTGACTGCTGAAAATGTAATCAAGATGTCCCCAGGGCTCACAAAATATGGAATATCCTGGATTGATAGCATAAAATCCTGCTTCGAACTGTTTTTGACAGAACCAATAGAAACATAATAATATCTGTGAATAATTTAGAGAGGAGACAGGTCTATAAAGACAACTGGAAGGAGGTAGTCCAGACAGACATCCAAGCATACATCAGTCTCTTGATTCTGTCTGGGGTCTACAGATCCAAAAATTAATCTACCACCATTTTATGGGATGCAGACAGAGGTAGGGCAATTCTTAATGCCACCATTGTACTACAGACTTTTCATGTGTTGTCACGGGTGATTCATTTTTACAAAAGAGATACAAGACCTCAACGCCATAAACCTGACAAGCTTGCACCAATTCTCAAAGTCTGGGAAAAGTGATTTGAGAGGCTGCCAATCATCTGCAACCTGCAGGTCCGGATGTCACAGTTGATGAGCTTTTAGTCTACTAGACATTATGATTTCAGAAGACTACAGAATCAATCAAAAATAACCTTTTATTATTAAGGTAAAAATGTATCATGCCAGTTACGTAATTAATCAATAAGAAGCCAATTTAGAAATGATAAATACATAAATCAAATGCCAAAGATGGATCCAAGAATGAGAGATGCATGTATACCTGACAGCAAAGAGACACAAAGCAGTTTGTGAGTGTTCTGGGTGTAGGACTCAAAAGACTAATAGAGGTAGTCTGATTACAGAACCCCAATAACTTTATATTTTAGTTGTTTATTGTTTTATACACATTGTCTGTTCTTGTGAAAATCAGGGTTGCTGCACACTTTGTCAGATCAATTTTAAGACCTTTTTCAGAACCAAACAAAGAAACATTCAAGGGTTATGGTGCGTTCAAGTCATGTCGAAAAGATTGTATTTACGAGTTGAACACACATGAACACCACCACAAAGTCGTAAACACGAGTGGGAAGCTCAGTATTTTCTTTAAGCCCCGATCTTTACGAGTAGGGGGGCGTCTCAGTGAGAAACATGGTGGAATCAATGGATGAAACGTCTGTAGTTGATGGTACATTTTTGTTGAAATTGAATGTTTACTCATCCTAGAAACTGTCATTTATCATGTGCTTGTTATATGCAGCAAGTTAATGAATTACAACAAAAAATTCTAACATTTGTACACCTATAGGTGAGAAATTGTTTGATTTGCGACATTGCACATGGATTTTGTGAACTTATCTCTGTATTTTTATAGCATTTGTTAAAACTGAAAACCAGTTGCACTGGGATTGTGGTCTGACAATTCCAGTGACCCAGGTCCTGTACCAAACCGAGGGTTCCCCTTTCATTTATCTTGATAAATTGACAATACGCAATGACAATACGACTCAACATAATCAGCTCCACAGGTAATTGACTATTTCTTATTTGCATCAGTTTATAGTTTCTCACTATGTCTGAGACACATTTTGAATCTATCGACAAATTAAATTGTCAAAATTATAAATATTGGTCATAGAAACATACAGTCTGTGTTTTCGATGTAAATATATAATAATGTGTAATTTATTTCTGTGATCAAAGCTGAATTTTCAGCATTATAACTCAATAGTAGTGTCAAATGATCCTATAGAAATCATTCTAATATGATGATTTGCTACTCAAGAAATATTTCTGATTATTATTATTATTGCCAATATTGAAAACTGTTTTTGCTGCATAACATTTTTGTGGAAACAATGATACCATTCATACATTTGTGGTAAGATTAAAAAAAGAGAGAAATTATTACTTTTATTCAGCTAGGATGCATTGAATTGATCACAAGTGACAGACAACATTTATAATGTTAAAAAAGATTTATATTTAATAAATGCTTTAATAAATTGAATAAATGCAAATAAATGCTGTTCATTGAACTTTCTATTAATCAAAGAATATTGTACAGAATCTTGTATTCGTTATCAGTTTGTAGTTTGTATGATTCTTGCATTTCTGCTGTTTCCACACAGATTCCAGCAGTTACCCTGCTTTTACCTTTAACACATTGCCATCCTACACTACCTACTCCACTTCCTAAACCTTCTGGCTTCACCACAAAAAACTAAACCACTAAAAAC
This sequence comes from Rutilus rutilus, assembly GCF_951802725.1. Lineage (NCBI taxonomy): Eukaryota > Metazoa > Chordata > Actinopteri > Cypriniformes > Leuciscidae > Rutilus > Rutilus rutilus. The sequence continues at coordinate 25,396,153 of NC_140212.1, read as the reverse complement.
TGCTAGATCTGCTTATTTTCCAACCCTCTTAGAAGAATATCAACAAACACAACCCTAGGTATTTTTCTGAAACAGAGTCTAAATTAACACGAAATAAAGCTTAGACCCCAGACATTTCCAAACAGCAGCAGGAATGACTTTATGAACTTCTTTACTTACAAGTTTGATATTAGAGAGAAAATTATAACTATGCAACCATCTACTACAGTATCGCATCAGACAGTGCATTATAGTCTACCTGAGGAAACATTTTATTCATTCATTGCTATAGGAGAGGAAGAATTGTCTTAACTCGTCAAATCATCTAAATCAACAAGAAGTATGTTAGACCCTATACCGACTAAGCTACTGAAAGAGATGCTTCCAGAGGTCGTTTATCCTCTTCTTAATATCATTAATTAATCTTTATCATTAGGATAAGCCAAACTTTTAAGATGGCTATTATTAAACTGCCTGTTAAAAAAAACGCAACTTGGTCCTACAGAATTAGTCAATAACTGATCTCGAATCTACCTTTTCTGTCAAAGATACTAGAAAAGGCAGTATCCGTACAAATATGTTCCTTTTTATAAAGAAATGGTATCTGTGAGAATTTCCAGTCAGGATTTAGACTGTACCATAGTACTGAGACAGCTCTCATTAGAGATACAAATGATTTGCTCTTATCATCCAATCGTGGTTGTATCTCTCTATTAGTGTTTACTCGATCTTAGTGCTGCATTTGACACTATCGACCACAACATTCTTTTGAATAGACTCGAAAAATTATGTTGGCATTAGTGGAATTGCATTGGCATGGTTCAAATCATACTTATCTGACCGTTATCAGTTTGTAGCAGTAAATTAAGAGATGTCATATCGATCACAAGTTCAGTATGGAGTACCACAAGGCTCAGTACTAGGGCCGTTGCTGTTCACTATGTACATGCTACCCTTGGGAGATATCATTAGGAACATGGCATTAATTTTTTTACTGTTATGCTGATGATACTCAGCTGTATATTTCTTCACGCCCTGGCGAAACGCACCAAAACACAACCATTACTCATTAAGAGAATAGGGACAACCCTTTTAGATCATGCGCCGGGCACGCCAACCATTTTTCCCGTCGTTAAACTAGCAAAAATGGATTCGGACACGCCCTAAGTGCACTTGCACCATTCGCTTTAGACCTTAGATCCTTCAAATAGTGCCCAAACTCTCAAATATGCAGGTGGATACCCAGCGTGTGGACTGGATCACCAGCTAATTAAAACGTCCTTATTTACCATTGCTTTTCATGTATCTTATAATTAATTGGGTTAGACTGATCCTTACCAGGCTTCCCTACTGTTTCCAAGTAGACGGAAGCTTTCCTTCTATCTATATCTTGTTAAAAAGTCTGAAAAATAATGTTCAATGATATATCTGATTTCATAACAATTCTGAATTATTTCATAACATACTTCATCCGTTCCTGGAGCATGTTTCAATCCCACTAATAATTATTTCAATTCAAATAGAGAAAATATTACACCAGTAGAGGATCCAAAAACATCTTTCCTCTTCAAAATTTCTGGGTTCTCTGTCAAACATTGCTCACTGTGTCTCCTCATTTCATTTGACAGATTTCCATTTGCACTTCACTAAATGGTATTACTTATTCGACAGCCTTTTCACTGTTTGAAACAATTTGCTTGCCATCACTGATTAAAACAGGAAGGTTATTACATCTTTGGGTTCCACCCATCTTTCTGATCACTCCCCATAAATCACTTATGGCTATCTTTTCCCATATAGTAGGGGAGACCGGGTATAGTTGTAACTTAGGGAGAGTTGTAACTTTTAATTCCTCAAATCAGGGATAGCAAGTCATGTGACAGTTTCAATTTCCTCAGGCTTCCTTTACGATCCCACATGGAGGTTTTCCAGTTTGTGTTGCTATCTCTCCTGAAGCTACAGCAGAAAATCGAATTCTGAGGTAAGAAAGTAAAAAAATAAAAATAATAATATTTTGTTTAGTACTTCTACCGTTGTTGATAATGTTGTATGAGTTATATCAGGTCAAACTGTAGTAAAGAATGGTGTATCAACCTCCTGGTAATTTCAAAGCACCATGCTAATACAGCTAGCTAAAACAATGGGAGACAGTGGCGGGCTACGTTGTAACATGTTTTGAAAGTGTTACAACAATCCCCTTACATACAAATAAGAACATTTTTGTGATTAAAAAAATTCTATAGAATGCCTAGACCTTGGGTGTGAAAAACAGATCATGGAGTCGATGCCAGTCTTTTAAAAAGAGCAGCAGAGGAAGTTAAGAGATGAAAGTCTGTCAGGGCAGTGGCAAAATCCCACGGATTCTGCCATGTCACCTTGAACAGATATTGGCGGAAATATAAAGAACTGAAAGACCAGGGATCGAGGGACCTTCCTCGTGTAGGATACTACAGTCCTCACCAAGTCTTCACCAGGGAGTAGGAGGGGACTTTGACAAAGTATATAAGCCAGGCAGCCGATATATACTATGGGCTTACTCCACGTGAGGTGAGCATGATGGATAAGCGAGACCTTTAATGCAAACTCAATTTAATGTTTGTGAATGATGAATAAAATATTTAAAATCAGGTAAAAGTTAAATAAATACCATCTTACATGTGCATCAGATACCTGTGTGTGTTTACAGGGGTTTCACACGAGATACCTGTCCTAACTGAGTTACATGTGCATCAGATACCTGTGTGTGTTTTGTGTGTAAATCTATTTTTATATTCTAATACACTTACAAATATGCTGTTAAACCTTAAAACTTAGGTTTTTACTAACTTTTTTTCACTGCTATTTTAAAACAACATACCGACAACTAGTTGTTCATACTCAACTTTATTAAAATAAGAAAATATCAAATATTGACAGCAAGCAGAACAAGGCAGGACTTCAGCTTTTGGATGTCTCAGTCAGGACACAATCTTCACAGGATTTTCTGATGTACTATCTCCCACACCATCACTTTTTGTATGACTGGAATGTCACACTACATAGAAAGAGAGAACAATCATGTACAGACAAACTTTGATGATGGATTTTGACAAAAAATAAAAGCTTTTGAAGATTTATCAGTGAGAGTGATACAGTTGCTAAGGTGTTCCATGTTGTTACTATACTAAGTGTTACTCCTAAGTTTAGAGGGAGGGAGGTAGATACTAGTGTGTTAGTGGATAGATATGGTTATTGATAAAGTCAAACAAGTGTTAAGAATCAGGTTTGTGAGAAATATAAATGTTGTAGCTTGGTCATGTACCTGTCTGAAAGTAAGTGGCTTTCCTTGAGAAAGGAAGTCTGCATATTTGCAGATAAAAACACCACAGTCATTTGTCTGTTTGGGAATTGCCTAGAAACAAAATTCCAAGTAAGTATAACGGTTAACAAAAGGACACAGTTTAAAGAATATTTGTATATTTTCTTATATGGTGGTATGCATACGTTGGTTCTCATTCGGCCGATGGTCCACCTGGAAGCCTCAAAGCAGCAAGCTTTTTTGATTTTGTTCTCCTCCATGAGGTATTTCCTGTTAATTAATCACACATGAGACGTGCATACATGCCTTCAAAGCAGTTTGAGGTTAAAACCAAAGTTGCAATTGGACATAACTCACAACAATATGTGGCAGATCTCATCATGTCTCTGACCCATGGAGTCATAGCACTGGATGGTCTGGGATTTGAAATCAATTACCTGGTGATAAGCAATGGAGGTAAATTTTTTTATTTTATTTTTTAAATAGTAAAAAAGTAAATATAAAATGTTTACACTTTTAATCATACAGTATAGATGTGTTATAGGAAACAATATGTTACAAAGGTATTGCTATTCATAAATTACTTACAGCCAAAGCCCAGTGCAAGCCAAGGTGCAAAGGAACAAGAACTAGATCACAGAGGAAGAGATCCACTGATTTTGTCCATTTCTTCACTGCTGCATGGCCTGCAAAATGTCCGTCACTACTCAGAAGCTTTGGGTAGAAAAATGAGCTCAAACAGTACACTTTAAGGCCTTCCTGCTGATCATTGCTCCTCTTCATTATCAGAGACAAATAGAAGTTGATAACCTTGAAAACATAAGAGTAAAAATAATCATGATACACATATCCATGACAGCCAACATTAGAGCTTTTTAAAATTATCAGATTAATCAGACCAATGCCAATATTTAAAGAAATCAGAGATCGTTGTGTCCAACTTGATGACTGTGGGATTATAAAGCAAACAAAAATGTTTAAAAATGTTATAACATATGATAATTTTAAAGGAAAGTTAACGTAAAAACTAAGAGATGAGAGCAGGAGCAAGTTTGAGGGCCACAGCAAAGAAGTATGGCATTCCCCACACCACTCTACAAGATTACAAGAAAAAAATATATATTCCCACAACCCCCATCCTAATTCGGCCCTGACACCCACAGAGGAAGACGCCCTTATTTCTTTTATTTTCTGGATGGCGGATCATGGCTTCCCAGTAACAAGATCATTAGTAAAAATACTTGTGACTGGGATAATTAAGGAGAGTGGCAGAACAGACTGTCAATTTAGAGAAGGGGCCGAGTGATGTCTGGTGGTCCAGGTTTAAGGCCCGCCATCCGGAACTGACCTCACGGACAGCAGACTCCCTTGACAGAGCTAGAGTCCATGGTGCTACACCAGAGCATTACATTTTAGGCTACATATTTAACCCTTCAAAGTCGACTGACGCTCTAGAGCGTCAAAGTGCGCATGCCTGACATATCTATTAATAGCTTCGGAATGGAATAAGGTATTAACTTACTTTTTTTTCTATGAAAAAGCTGACATTCGTCTGCGTAATAATGAGTAAACTGTTGACTTCCGCGAATGATAAGCCTTCCGATCTTCTACAAGCATTTAATAAAAAAAAATAAAAAAAAATTTAAGCCTTCCGTATTTGAGTGCAAATCTATAGCATTTTACCGCAAAACAGAGGACTGGTACTTTACCCTATCAAATGATATATAATGCTGTTGGTGTGTGAACCAATCACAGACCCATATAAAACAAACAAGGACATTATCAGGTGTCCTAGGAACGTAAAAAAGGGAGGGGTTTGTAATAAATCTCGCGCGTCTTCTTCTCAGACACAATCTTTTTATATACGGTTTTTGGACACGATACATTTGGATTACTGTGGAGATAGACGTTTTTGTACTGGTTAGATTTTACAGAAAATCAACATGGCCAAACGAAGATTCACAGCCGACTCGTGCCGAGCAAGCTGCTGCAATGATTTTTTTTTGAGAGCGATGAGAGTGATAACGGATCTGATCCAGACCGATATGATTCAGATGAAGAGGATAAAATTCTGGACGGAATCGATCCATTTGAGGAGTAAGTATGAAGGCAATATTGCTGATAATATATTGTCTAATATGTATTGTGTCATTTTTTTTTATTAAAATTATTTTATTGTCAGAAATAACGGTGCAGTAATCAAATAATGTGCGCTATTACTATTAGTAAGTAGATTTAAAAATTCATGGGCCTTTGTCTGCTACATAAACGGTAGTACATTAGCTTATTGCTAAAATGAGATTGCAGATTAGGCCGCATGTAGTACATCTTCATTTTTTGCATAGTAATAAGCTATATTTCGTTTACTTTGCTTGTCTATTTTATTGTAATGCTTTTAGGGAAATTTTATTGTAGCTTTTCAGAAATAATGGTGCAGTAAGCCTTATCTAAGGCCTGTACTATTTGTCTACATAAAGCTGAAATGGAGAGGGGGTTTGGTTTAGACATTGTATTTACTCATATTTTCTCATTTACATCATTTTTACTAAAGTAGTGTCATTTACATGATAGCCTACTAATATCATACTTTACATCATTGCTATGATAATAGAAATACTAATTTTGTAGTTAGAAGTTCTATGACTCTTTACTTGATGTAAAAAATACACACATGATGATGAATAGCTAATCTTTATTTACCACATTGTACTAAAGGCTGTACAACTTTTGATATGTGGGAATGTAAACTAATAAAAAAATCTGTGTGTTTTAGTCTAAATCAGGAAACCCCAGAGCAGCCGAGTAGCCTACATCTTCTGCTGAACCCAGGACCCAGACCGCTCGCCCTTTTCTACACAGCACCGCTTCTGGCCAATTACTTGATTGTAAATGTGTATCTTTCTTCTCTGTTTTTATGTTATGTGTTTGTTTTATATGTTTGACAATGCAGTGGCTGTATTCGTGAGCCCAAAACAAATGTCCCATTGGGACAATAAAGTATACCTAACCTAACCTAACCTAATATTCTGTTTTTCCCCCAAAAACGTATGGTGACTACAGTCACAGAAATGTAAATATTTATTTTGTTTCTTTATATTTTTTCACCCAATTTTTTACAGGTGTTCTAAACCCTTTGAGGAATCAATATTTGATGTAAAATCCCTTATTCATTATGGTTTACTATTTTTATATAATAAAAAACAAAAATTTGAACTTCCGTTTTTTGTATTTCTTGGTGATATATCACATCAGAACCCATACAAGTGTCTCAAGAAGTGTATTGTCAACGCATCCACCTTATAGCTGAGGGTCTATAGAATCCAGAAATATGACTCTCTTCACTCTGCTATGAAAATTGACCCTTCCAGAAGCCAAAATATTAACATAGTGCCTGGCGGACTTAAAACCCCTTAGACCTTGAAGGGTTAAAAGACGCTTTTGTCCAAAACTTACAAAAAAATGAACAAAGCAATTCGTCAAATATCAGTCATAATACAGGTTAGAAAATAATAATAAAGTGCTAAGATTATCACAAATAAACAAAAGATTTTGATGCACGTCATTCATATAAAATCGTTTATTCCAACCATACCCGCTACAATTGAGAATCACTTTAAGCATGCAGACGCAGTTAAGACAATTTGATGTATTCCACTTATTACACAATAAAACAATATACAATAAGATTCGTTAACAACGTGTTCTTCTAAAATGAGAGTGAGCCACAAATCCGTGAGTACAGATTACAAACCCGTGGGAACGGATTGCGAAAGCGTGGGCACGGTTTATGAATTTGTGGGTACAGATTGCAAAAACTGAAGGCACGGTTTACAAATCTGAGAGCGCGGATTAGAAACTCGTGGGTACGGTTTATTAATCCGTGGGCACGATTTGTTAAACCGAGGGAACAGTTTGAGAATTCGTGAGTACGGTTTATAAACTGAGCGGACGGATTGCAAAACCGTCGCCACGGATTGTTTTTTTTCCTCCCACAGGTGACTTTAGATTAGATTAGATTAGATTCAACTTTATTGTCATTACACAAGTACAGGTACAAGGCAACGAAATGCAGTTTAGGTCTAACCAGAAGTGCAATAGCAGCAAGTGCAGGATATACAGTGCAGACTTCCCGGGCTCCGTAGGTAACTGACGTGCGGTGAAAGGTGAAAAGTGTACGGAACATATGGTTAGTCTACGTTAGCTGGACTGCGTCAGAGGAGAACAATGAAAAAAAAAAAAAGTATTTTGTTCTGAAATATTTTTATGCTAAAGCAAAGCCATTTGGGCGGAATGTGACTATCGATAGCCAGTGAGGGTTTGAAATTATGATTTAGTCTTTATTTTGTCGTCAAACTGTCTTAGAACATCTTCATAAAACCATGTAAGACTAACGTTAAATTACAGCATCAGGTTAACTGACAGAACCGACCAACGGTTAACCTCCCTTTCGAGTAACGTTAACATTACTAACGTTATCTAGCTGCTGTTATAAAAATAAACCTATTACTATCAATAATGGTTTTAACTTCTTTCAATACTTTCCCAGCTGTCCTGAAAAAAAAAAAATAAGATAGGCCTAACGTTACATTATATTAATATTCAGGGCTGTGTGTGTGTGTGTGCGAGAGAGAGTGAGAGAGACGCATTTCTAGCGTCTCTAATGAGGTAGCTACGCCTAAATACTTTCAATGTGTTTTTATATGGATATTAGGGCTTCTCAAAGTCCGGACCAAACGGCAAGCCCATACCTCTGGATATGAGAAAAATACCCATTGAACCAAACTGGATCAAAACAATTTTTTTTCCCATTGACTAACATTAACGTTACAGTCTGACATAATGTGCCTTTTTAAATTGTTGTATGCTGTTACCACAGTGGTGGTTAACATTGCTGTTTTTCTTTTCTCTATTGTCTAGATAATGAAGTTGACGGAGAAGCAGTGGACTATGGATTGACTGAGAGGATGGTTTCATACCTCTTTGAAGGATCGTTTAAGAAGCAAGCCAAATTCAACCGATTTGTTCAGCAGTGGAAAGAAACCGTGACACTAACCGTCGAACCTGTCCCAGTACATTCAGAGAAGGCTACAGCGGAATCAAGGTACATTTACAGTAATTTACTGAAGTAACATTTACTCTGCAGGACTTTAACTTGTATTGTTACAGTGTGGTTAATTTGCCAACATTTTAAGACTATTGTTTTATTTCATCATAGTCATGCGTCATGCATCATCAACCTTCCCAGCACTTTTCATCATTCCTAAATTTCCCAGAGATGTTCAGACAAAGTTGGACCAAAAACCGCCATGCAAAATTGAGAGATCCGATCACAACAAAATCATAAGAACATTGTATGAAACCATGGCCCTGATCAAAATGTAAGTTTTGCAACCCAACTGGATCACGGCATTTGAGTTATTAATACTATGTCTGATGTTACATTCCTCACCTTCTTTTGCATCGCTGTTACAGGTTTCCGACCAATGATGACTACGTGAAAGTGTGTAAGGCCCTGATTTTGAAATACCCTTTCTTAAAGGACAAAGAAGGCAATGGTTATGTGAGTTGACAGATTATTAATTGCCAACCTTTATTTATTATACCTAGAGTACTAATCCAGTCAAGATATTAAAGGTACAATATGTAAGAATTTTGCATTAAAATATCCCATAATCTCAAGGCCAGTGTTATATATTTTGTTAAGTTGATTACTCACAATATCCCAAATGTTTCCAACTCTTTTTAAATCGTGAGAAAATTGCGATTTTAACCAAGGAAACGGGGCGTTAGAGCAGGGGGAAGCTGGGAGTCGCCAGTCAATGGCGTCATATCCGCGTTACCCTCGGTTTCCGCTCGTACTGCGTGGAGTCCTGGACAAATGCGGAAGTTGTAGTTGTAGCGTCTATCAAGCAACAAACGCTAGCTTGTTTCGTGCAGTCGTTATGGAACACAATTATTCTTAACCGATTGCAGCTGGTTCTGTCAACAAAGCATGCTTAATTTGATATTTTCCAAATGTAGCATTCGGTAATAGTTATGTTTATGTAAGGAAAGTATTATTGCTTTAGGTTTGTGTTTAGTTTATTGACATTGTTTATCACGTCTGGTGTTTATGGCCATGTAAATAAATATAGCATGTGTTATACATAAAGATTAATCAGTATTTTGGCAAATGATGTGGGTATGTTCGAATGTACTTTTGTTTAGAACACGTAAAACTGTGCCGCGTTATCACAACAATGAATTCGACATACAGTAACATCTATGATAACCAATTTAGTATTAAACCTTACTTTTCTTGCGGTTAATTCACTTTAATTAAATAAAAGTGTGATGAGGTACAAGAGTCAGGAAGGAAGAAGACAGGGGTCGGCGTGACTGGGACTCGTACTTTATTAAAATAAAGCAAAACAAACAAAAGTCGCACACAACGCGCATTCACCGTGGCAACCGCGACGGCACAAAACAGTTCAAAAATGAGAGCTCGGATCCACCGGTTTTCTTTCTCTGCGTCCAATTTTCTCTCCAGTCTCTCTCTTGTGCTTTCAGTTTTCTGCAAGTGGTTTGTATGCTTATTTAATTGTTCTATTTTATATTCTTTTAAATAGCATACCTGGCACATGTCTCTCAAACGTAAGTTCAAATATGAGCGGCTGCCACTGGTAGATGATGAAGAGGTGAGAAGAATGAAACAGAAATTTGGTCATCACAAAAAGCCTTTACAACAGGAAGAAAACACAAGCAAACGAGCCAAGGCATCAAAGGTCAGAGCATCTTCTTTGGTTTGCTGTATATCTATGTGTGCATGTTTTACACACAAGCAGTGTGGCCCAATGGTTAGCCCCTTAACCCAGCATGGTAGAGAATAGTCCCCCCTGTAAAGTGCTTTAAGTAGCTATGATAAAGCGCTATATAAAATGTAATAAATTATTATTAAGGGCTCATTTTTCATAAACATTAAAAAGGGGAAAAGCAACTGTCAAATGAGCAAATGTTTGTCATCCCTCTGTGTCGTAGGAGATGGATATTATTGGGGAGGATGATCCCTCAGTAGCGAGCCATGTGAAAGTCCTGCAGGACCAGTACCGGAAGACACAGCCAGATGCCCGAATGGTGTAGGAACGGATGATGAGGACATTTGCTTGGAGAAGGCGAGAGATTGCCAATGGGATGACTGTCAAAGAAGCCATTAACAAATATCCATTCCTTAAGAGTCCATGCGGGGTTTGTCTACATTTATTTCCTTACATTTGTGTTGGAGTTCATATTAAATTACTAAAGGCTCTCTTTGAAATGTAATTTTAAAATCCTATGATAATGTTGTGACATGTTTCCCGTTTGTTTGTGCTGTGTTGCAGCTATTTCAGGAAATGGGTCGGCTTCATGATGAAATGAATATCTGCCGAAGATTCGAAGATGGCTTTAAGGTCCTAGTACCCAAAGTGCTTAGATTGACTCAAAGGAAATCTCCCCTTGCAGATCTGGCTTTGGAGGAAAGAGAGGCTGCCCTCACCGAAGATGTCCCTGGCAAGTGACTCACTGATCAGCCATGGTCACCCCTAGTGTTGTGGAGCCATTTAAGCTTAATTTCTTTTCTATTTGTCTTCAGACAAGATAAGGTCTAACTAACCAAAATACACTGTACATTCACGTAATACACTTCCTTTTTTATTTTATATTTTGTTTACTTAATTTTCAGGGATTGATTTCAGAGCTGCAATCCTGCTGTTGCCGATCCTGTTCAGGGAGAAAAATGACATTCTCGTCATACTTGGGGAGGTGTGTAATTTGCATATACTTTTTTTTTTTTTTAATGAATGTTTGTGGCAGATTTCTGCATTTTAACTACTTTATGATCTCTTGCAGGATCAGCCACCATCGCCATATCCTACTGTACAACTCGACGCTGTCGCTGACTGGGGGAGTGTGCTGACTCAAAGGGTCCCTGCAGTGGTCAAACTGGATGGGCAGTCAGTCTGCAGGGCGCTTGGTTTGGAGGAAGGTGTTATTGCTGCTTTTTGTGCTTACTTCATCTACAACGTGGTATATCCATCTCGCCTGAAGAACACCCTGATTTTCATTCAGCGATATGTTCTAAAAATGTCTGAGGTTGGTGATAAGCCTCTACTTGTTAGTGTGACCAGGGTAATCAACATTTTAGCTTGATCAACAACCGCAATGCCTACACCATTCAGCTGTCCTAAATGCTCTCGAAGAGCCTTCACATTGGTGAAGTTAATCCAGCACATCGGACTTGTTCATGCACATGAACCACATTTTACCATAACGTGTGGCCTTAACAACTGTCAATCAACATTTTCTAAATATGAGTCCTTCTGACGACATATTGACAGGAAGCATAAAGACATTATAGCCAGACGAGCCACTGCTCATGATATCCAGGAAACAGTAGTGGGCGAGGAGGAGCAGGGGCCCAGTGATGCTGTCAATCCTCCTGAACCTCCTGAGATGAATGAACTGTTAGTGCAGTTTAGAGAGAATCTTTTGGCTTTATTCTGAAATCAAGGGAAAAAAAACACCTTCCTCAGACTGTTCAACAAGAAATACTGGATGACGTAAATTTTTTGTTTGACTTCTTTAAAGCAAACTATGATGCATTTCTAAAATATCATCTTGAAAAAAATGGATTCAATGTGGAATCTTGTCCTGAACTTTATGAAGTTCTGCAGTGTTCTGACTTTTTTTCAGAGGCATCAAAACTTGTTAGGTCTCCGCATATGTTGAAAAACTACTGCAAATCCAACCTTGAAATGACTGAACCTGTAGACTACGCACTGAGAGACCTAAGTGGTCGTAAAGTTGGAAGCTACTCTTATGTACCCATTTGTGATGTACTTCAGAAATACTGCTCTCATGAAGATGTTTGGGATTCTATGCAGAGACAGCGAAACTGTGAAAGAGATGAACATGTTCTAACTGATTATAGAGACGGATTTTATTTCAGGAACCACAAGGTATTTGCAGATAATCCAGATGCTCTAAGGTTACACCTATATGAGGATGAATTTGAGGTGTGTAATCCGCTGGGTTCTAAACGCAACAAGCACAAACTTTGTGCATTCTACTACACTGTTGGAAACGTAGGTTCAAAGTACTGCTCACAGTTAAAACATATCCATCTAGCTTTGCTTGTCCGTTACGTTCACGTAAAAAAGTTTGGTTTAGATGTAATTTTGAAGCCATTACTTGATGACCTTAAGAAACTGTCATCAGAGGGACTTAATATAATTGTTAATGGCATGGAGAAGCATGTTTTTGGAGCTGTAGCTGCAATATTGGGAGACAATCTGTCATCTCACATGATAGGTGGATTTGCCATGTCTTTTGGTGCTGGTCGAATCTGTAGATACTGCATGGCTACTCACTCTGAGATGAAAAATAACTTCAGTGAATCTGATTTTGTTTTAAGAAATGTTGATGTACACAGATACCATTTAGAATGTGTAAAACAAAATCCAAAAAACAAAGGAATGTATGGAGTTCGTGGTGGATGTGTATTTGACCAGTTAGATTACTTTGACGTCACAACATCTCTTCCTCCAGATGTCATGCATGATTTCTTGGAGGGTGTAGCACCGTTGGTATTGAGGCTTGTTGTATGTAAAGCTCATCAAGAAAAACATATAACCATACAAGAACTAAATGATGAACTAAGAAAGATGTCCATTGGACAAAATGATAAGACAAATAAGCCTGTGGCTTTCTCAGAAAATATTTTACATGGATCTAGTGTTGTTGGATCTGCTTCACAGAAGTGGTGTTTATTCCGCCTACTTCCTTTCTTGATGGCACACAGGGTACCTGAAGGCTGCAGTTACTGGCGGATCTATTTATTGTGTCGTGAAATTGCCGACATTGTAATGGCACCGGTTGTAAAAAAAGAGTCCCTTCTTCTTGACCAATTAATTTCTGAGTTTTTGTGTGGCATGGAAAAAGAGTTTGGAAATGTGATAACTCCAAAATGTCATATAGTCTTTGTGGTGCATGAGATTTGAAGGGAAACATCAGTATTTCAAACAGGTAGCTAGTTCCTCAAGGAACTTTGTCAATGTTACATCAACTTTAAGCAGCCGCCATCAGTTTAGACAGTGTTGGGAATTTTCCTCAACTAATATGTTTGGGAAGTATGAGAGGGTTATGAGACGCAGTGTTAACACACTGTTACAGTCTCTTCCTTCAGCTCTTAGCTAACTGTTAGTGAGCGGTACAAACATGTCAATTTTCAGGACATTACACTCAACCGAGTAACAGAGGTTGTGATTAACAGTGTTAAATACTGTGTGGGAGATGTCTTTGTTGTGGGTCATTTGCACTGTGAAAAAATACCTTTGTTTTTTCAGGTCAAATACTGTATATTCTAAACATACAGATTGGGCGTTATGTGGAAAACTATTAATTCCTCTTTCTTTCTGTCATCACTATTACGCCTACTTGGTGAAATATGAACCGGACTGGACTGTCCTTGACCCTTTTGAGGTGATGGATTTTCATGCTTTGGATACATACTGTGTCGATGATAAACTGTTTGTTAGTATGCGGCATTTATGTTAAGCTGTGTTGGGAGGGTTGTAGAGTGTTGTGGATGAGCTCAAAGCTTGTGTTTTTTAATCCAGAACACATCAAGTGTCATGTAGTTTATCCGTTAAGTGACTCTCTTTACTTTGGTGTGGTGTGCTAAAGTGTTTTGCTTGGTCTTTGATAATAAACTTATGTTTTTCTGCACTATATTGCTGTTCTTATTAGTGATGTTCATGAAATTGAAAGATAAATGGTTCCATTGTATTTATTCCCTGCCATGCATCTATTCTCTGATATCGCTGTTCATTTTGTTTTTGGAGTGGCAGTATGAAGTTGTCAGTTGGTCAATGAAATGCTTCTTAAAAAATGTATTTAATTTTTTTAAATGTTTTTTATATCAGACATGACATCTTAAACATTGTGGCATTTTATTTTGGGATGTTACACTGTATGGTTGTGAGATGAATTATTGAATCTGTGAATTAAACTGTTTTCCATTTAAGGACTAAAATAAATGTCTAAAATTCAGTTAGTTGTTGTTTGCCTTTATTTTCTTTCACTCCTTAAGGAATAAAAAGGAACTTTTTTGCCACCTAAAGGTACAAAATGGCTATCCAGAGGTACTTTATTGGTACAGTATTGGCCCTTAGAAGGTACAAACAAGTAAGGTATAAATTTGCTCCTCTGACTCAAGGTACAATAATGTACCTTTGAGGGTACCACCCCAGTGACAAGCTTTTGTTCCTTAAAGGTACCGTTTTGTACTTTTTTTTCGGAGATATCTGATGCACATGTAATTCAGTTAGGACAGGTATCTTGCGTGAAACCCCAGTAAACACACACAGGTATCTAATGCACATGTAACTCAGTTAGGAGGACAGGTATCTCGTGTGAAACCCCTGTAAACACACACAGGTATCTGATGAACATGTAACTCAGTTAGGACAGGTATCTCGCGTGAAATCACTACTTACATTAGAATCCTACCGCATCTTTTGCAAAAACCTCTACCTTTTGATCATAATAAAACGTCAAAAACAGTTACCAATTTCGCGGTTTTGTCCTTGATTGTCCATGGATGTTTAATGTTTACAAGTTTGCTCTTTATCGTCCACTAGTTTGGTCTCTAATTTGAAAAGACCGCTGGAAGAAGGCACTATACTCTGCGCATGTGCGATGACCTGCAAATTAGTTTGTTTGTTTTTTTTGGAAAGGGGTGTGATGGCCACACCCCGTGTGCGTTGTGGTACTGAAACCCCTGTACTTTAGTGAATGCCTTCAACATACAGCATCCACAAACCTGGGATGAGAAGAAAATGGCAGGGCCTGATTAGTTTAGCTTGTTAATGAAGCAGAACCCCAAGACTTTCAGTGAGGAGTCTGCAGGCAACTAGTCTTTCAAGAGCCACCAGTTTCAATCGTGCTAATGTAGAACTCCTCTTCAGTCGACTGGGGAGAGGTGATTGATAAAAACGGGTTCGATGGCAGTGACATATGGAATGTCAACAAAACCGGCGTGACAACAGTCCAGGCACCACACCGAGTCGTAGCACGCCGGGGTGTGAAGCAGGTCACAAACACACACAATATGCACATACACACATTTTATTGTTGCAGCCATTCATTTAAAATAAAACTATTGTTGTGGCATATCACTTGGAGTACCCTTAGTTTTTGTGCATTTTGTCTACCTGTTACAACTTACCCCAGTATGTGTCACTACAACAAAGGACCACCTTGTATTTGTCATCATCCTCACAAAGTCTGTGATATAGTTGAAGAAATTTAAATTGTTGCCATTTGTAATAGACAAATGTGGGTACTTTGCCTAAAAGTTTCAGACCTGTAGCTAAAAAAAGTAGTTTTAGGTGCTGAAGAAAAAAAGTGTTACAACCATACCCGGTCTCCCCTACAACAGAATGCTCTCCAATGTTTTCTTTTAGCATCTTTTATGACTTTCCTTACCTTAGCCTGTGCGGTTATACTTAATAAAATCCTCAAATACAAATGTTTTCCTTACTTTTCTTAATGCACAGATTCTATCCCTTATTTCTTTATTACCGTCCCGCTTGGACTCAATGAGGAAGATGAGGCAATGGGTAACAAAATAACAAGACGCTTTATTCCAATAATGATAGTATATCCAAGAAAAAAACAGCATGTGAGGCACATATAGTGTGCACTATCCACAAACAATCACCAACAAGGACATGAAGGGAACTTAAATACACAGATGATAACGAGACAACAGCTGAAGACCATGATGATGATGACTGGCAGGTGCGGGTGTGGGCCAAGGAGGATCATGGGAACTGTAGTGCAGACAATTACGATGACAGTGACAGTGAAGAAGATGATGACAGTGACAATGAACGTAATGGTGACAATTACATTCTTCTGTCCACCATGGAACTGCTTTCTTCTTATACTTTTCTGTGTTTTTGCAATAATCTTTTTTTGCAGTATTAATAACAGCTCCACATATTTTATCATTAAATTCCTCAATATCTTCATTTACATCATTAAATGCAATACATTTTTCTTAACTTTTTTCCTTTAAAATATTCCAATCTGCTGTTTTGAATTTCCACCTAGGTATTATTTCTCCAAATGCTATATCTACTTCAACCCCTAATTTGCATATTATAGGGAAGTGATCACTACCCATTGGAGTATTATTCAATACTCTCCCAACACTTATTCTAGCTAGATTTTGAGACAAGTTAAATCTAAAATTGAACTTCTCTCTGGTGCCATATCCAATCTTGTTGCATTCCCATCATTGACATATTAGGTTCTCCAAATCTAGAAAATCTTCCACGACTTTCCCATTTTGGTCTGTACACCTACTTCCCCATAATGTGCTGAGAGCATTAAAATCACGACTCCATATTATCCTACTTATTCCTGTACTAATGTTACTTAATATTTAATTATTAATTGTTTACAAGGATAATGAAAATTAACTACTCTTATATTCTGTTCCCCAATCCACACCTCCACCACTAGTGCTTCATGTTCAGAATTTATTTCCACTTTCCTAAAACCTATTCCTAATTTAATGAGAGTAATTACCCCTCCACCATTTCTGACTGTCCTATCCCTACGTTAAGCCGTAAAACCCTGAACTACAAAACTCAGGTAAGGTTTGAGCCATGACTCTTGAACACAAATTATGTGTGGTTTATTTTTAAGTCATAAAGTTATTATAAAGTCATCTATAATTTTTATTTCCTAACCTGGCAACCACCGTACCCCGCACTATGGGCCCCTCCACAATTGCAACACTTTATTCCATAGTAGAAAAAAATACTATGGAAGTCAATGGGGTCCATCAACTGTTTGGTAACCGACATTCCTCAAAATATCTTCTTTTTTGTTCAGCAGAAGAAAGAAACTCATACAGGTTTGAAACAACTTGAGGGTGAGTAAATGATGACAGAATTTTCATTTTTAAGTGAACTATTCCTTAAGTTTAACAGTTTCGAAAAGATTGACCTGTAGGTAGAGTTTTGATGTTTTTTATGTCTGAGTGAGAAAATATTCATGTAATTTGACAGAAGTAGCCCACTGTCAACTAAAAAAAAAACATTATGTAGATGTCGGAAATTAGTCATTGTAGAAAAAAGTTCTCTCAAATCAAGGTTTTCTAGTTATCGTCTTGCACTGAATCAGTTAAGTTGATTTCACTTAGAATATTCAGTACTGTCAACATTACATTTAATGTTGTTTTAACCTATAAAGTTTAATTGGAACATCTTTATGAAAGCAATTTTCATTTTTAATTGCACAAAATCAAAGTTAGAGTTGCAAACCATACAAATAGCAAATATGGTAAACACACCTTCCATCTAAAACACCATTGTCATTTACTTACCTGAATTTATCAATAAACCTGTCTGAGTTAATCCATTCTCTCTCTCTCTCTCTCTCTCTCTCTCTGACTGAAACATGATATAAAATAATTATTTACAATTTAAATAAAATAATATTTTTTAAAAATAGTTTATTTGGTTGAACTAAGAAAAACAAGCCAAATTGGTATTGAAATCTTAAAACCTTAGAGGGACAAAAAAACAGAGTGATCTGTGGAATTCACAGATCTGTGAATCAATAACTGTCCATATTAAGAAAGCAAGGGCACCTGTTGCCTATAGATGCCAGGAAACTTCTTGCTACACCACAAGATAAAACATCTGTCAGATAGAGAGGAATGGTGTCCTTCTCAGTGTAAACACTGATGGTATCCCTCTTTTCAAAAGTAGCAGTATTCAATTCTGGCATTACTGGCAAAATATTTTGTGGACAAAAGAAGCCTAGTCCCCTTGAGGAGTTTCTTTCTGACTTCTTGAATGAAGACGAGCATCTTAAAGACAATGGAATAAGTTATAAAGACCAGATATACACCATCAGTATTGAAGCTCTGATCTGTAATGTGCCAGCAAGAGCATATCTAAAATGTATTAAGAATCACAATTCCTATGAGAGTTGTAAGAGATGTGTAATCAGAGGCGATCATGTTGAGGGAAGAATTGTGTTCAATGAACAGGAATGCCCTTCTCGATCAGAGTACAGCAACCACCAAACCAGTGTCAGCCCCATAATTGCTGCAGGAATTCCTTGTGTAAGCTCATTTACATGCATGTTCATCTTAGGAGTAGTCAGACACCTCTTGACATTCTTGACTCGTGGACCAAAACACTGTCGTCTGTCTGTAAGGCAAAAGGAAGAGGTATCCCCAAAACTACATGCGCTGAGAGGGAAGATGCAGAGTGAATTTGCACAGCAACCGCAGGGTTTACACGAACTGGACAGGTTAAAGGCCAATGAACTACGGCAGTTTTTGTTGTACACAGAACCTTTGGTGCCTGGTTCAAATGTTTACTTTTTTAACATTTTGATTACAAAATGTATGCTTAAAGGGTTAGTTCACCCAAAAATGAAAATTCCAACCCCAAATTCCAAAATGTTGTTCCAACCCCGTAAGACCTTCGTTCATCTTCGGAACACAAATTAAGATATTTTTGATTAAATCTGAGAGCTGTCTCACTCCTCCATAGGCTTCTAAGGGATTGAAACTTGCTGGCCCAGAAAATGTATTAAAGAGATCGTTAATATAGTCCTAGTGACTACATTGGCTCAATCTTAAGTATATCAAGCGACAAGAATACTTTTTGTGCGCAAAAACAAACAAAAATAACGACTTTATTCCACTATTCATTTCCTTCTATCTGGGCCTCGAGTTAGTTCACGTAGTGTTTTTGCGCAGCGCGTCTGTGTTGTACGTCACACGCATCACACACATGACCAGCATCGGCCAATAGTGAGCCTACGTGGTGACGTGTAACACAGACGTGCTGCGCAAAAACACTACGTGAACCAACTCGAGTCCCAGATAGAAGGAAATGAATAGTGGAATAAAGTCGTTATTTTTGTTGTTTTTGCGCACAAAAAGTATTCTCGTCGCTTGATATACTTAAGATTGAGCCACTGTAGTCACTTGGACTATATTAACGATCTCTTTAATAACTTTTCTGGGCCAGCAAGTTTCGGTCACCTAGAAGTCTATGGAGGAGTGATCCAGCTCTCAGATTGCTCTCTATTATTGCTTTAATATGACGTTGCATCACTAAAGCTAATAAAACTGAGTTTTTCTTTTAAAAGAGTAATATTTTAAACAGCACACTGAACTGAGTAATATTTATGTATACATTATCTTGTGAATACCTGCAGAGTAAAGAGATGATTTGTGTGAGGATCTGTATACAGTGTTTAAAGGGATGGCTCGGAGGAATTTCAACCTAGGGTCCATGACCTCGAGCCAAACACCCCGCCAGAAGCCTTTTTTTCCCTTGGTCGATCATTATTAAAGTTAGAGCTTATTTAGAGATATCAGCCGAATGGCTTAGTGCAGGCGGTAATGTATCCAAGTTTGTATCTCGTAAATTACCCCACTAATAATGCCCAGAATTACCAAACTTCTTCAGTAGTACAAATAGGTTCTGTACTCATAAAACGAGGCATTGGAAAGTTTGTAAGTACATCAGGAGTTTATTTAAAAAACACTTGCCTGATGGCTCATGCTACCGCTAACCCGGACATCGAGGCCACTTCCATGATATGGGAAAAGCCCGTAAAAGTCCTGGCAGAAAGTGATGCATAAGGATGTAGTGTAATGATGCCCAGTTCCAGGAATGCACTAATATTTTGTTGGTAGTACCAGTTTGCAACAATTATTAGTTAACACTAAGTTGTCCCTAAATTAACACTTCCAAAAAAAAAAAAAAAAAAAAAGTGGGATATATTTTAGTTCAAATTTGTTTATTATTAGGATAAACCCCTTGAGATGTATCATCTCATTTTCGAGGGGGTCCATATTTCTATGGAGTGTTAAATTCACTAGCTTCTCCCTTACACTTGTGAGTTTTGCAAAGGACTTTTACGGGCTCTAACTTTAATAATGTTCGACCAAGGGAAAAAAAGCTTCTGGGGGGGGGGTGTTTGGCTCGAGGTCATGGTGCAAAGGACCCTAGGTTGAAATTACTCCGAACCATCCTTTTAACAGGTAAGGCAAAAGCAGGGCCAGAAAATTGGCAGAAGTCATTCAAACAAATCCAAAACAGCAAGGTGGTGGTGGAGCCTTCTGTAAAAGATTGTCCACTGAAGGCAAGTAAAGTTTGAACCAAGTGTAGTTTGTTCAAACAATGATAAATAAATAATAAAGAAAGAAAAAACAAAGACTTGACTTGAACAGACTTAACAGAAACCTTGAATGTGGACTCAACAGCAGAGGGTTACACATAGCAAGGAGATGGTCAGGCCACAAGTGATAATATGTACATGACAAAAGGGGAAAAAAAGCATCAAGGTCAAAGTAAAATGAAGTGAAGTTTGCAAATAAAAGTATAAACATGGGCAAATAACTTCTTAAGTCAAGTCACCTTCATTTATTTAGCACTTTTAACAATATAGATTGTTTCAAAGCAGATTTACAGTGATAATGGGAAATTAAAGTAACAGAGATTGTTTTGGCTTTAGAGCAGCTCTGGAATAAAGTTATTGTCCAAAAATAAAGTTAGTTTTGATTGATTCACTTCCGTTGCAAAGATCATTGTTTATTAACTTAGGGACCGCTTACATGTCACCATTCTAACAGAAAACACCTAATGCGCTCCAACCTGGGGCCTGTTTCAGAAAGGAGGTTCAACCAACTCTGAGTTAAAACTTGAACCCTGAGTTGACTTACCCTGAGATAGGAAACTGAGTTTTCGGTTACAGAACAGCTGAAATGAGTTAGTTCAATCAACTCTGAGTTGACTGACTCTGAGTTAAGCGAGTGCACCACAACTATAAAAAGCCATTATCAATGGAGCGCAGATATTACGAGTCACCATGGCAACAGCGCCAGACAAAAAGAGGTCTGCATATTTCTCACCAGCAGAACTGGATGAGCTTCTGCAAGCATATGGAGAGTACGAACACATATTATTATTATTAAATATCGGCTCCGGCAGCGAAGGACAGAGAGTTAGCTAGGGAGAAAATAGTTGCTCGAGTCAATGCACAAGTTTACATTTTAATAACTGTTATACAGTGTTGGGTGTAATTAATTACCAAGTAATCTAAATACTGTAATTTAATTAAAGGGATTACTCTTAATTCTTCTGTAATTTAAAGTAAAATCTGATGTAATTGCATTAGACTATAGAACAATTCTGTATATTTAACATACATTTTTAAAATATATATTTTTAATGTAACCTTCTCCCTCTACACACTTTGGTCAATTCAAGAATAATTCATGCAATTGTATATTGTTTATTTGAAAGCATTAAAAGTGCAGTTTCTTGTCTCTCCTTGTATTGTTCAAGTGGTTGAGGTTGACATGGGATTTAGTAATTAGTAATAAGTAGACCAATACTTTCTAAAGATTATTACAGTCATTACAGCCATTATTACATTAATCTAATTACACTGTTGAAGATGTCATTTGTAGTTAGTAATTAACTATTTTAGAGTAACTTACCCAACTGTTATAATATCAGAGGTGAAAGAACAGTATGTTATTCAACCTAATTTTAATTTTCGTGTAGGTGCAATCCTGCAGGTATTAAAAGAACATGGCAGCAGCTGAAAATTAAATATAAAAAAACATAATTCAATCAAGTAAGGCTTGAGCATATCATGGGTGTAGGCTACCTGACTTTACAAACATTTGACATATTAAATAACTAAATAGCATCCAGTGTCTAGCATTTTTCTATCCTGGAGGGACTATATTTTTTATATAGGCTATTTTTTATATTTCCATTTATTTTACTTTGGGTTGGGTTTTTTGTTGGTCCCAACAGATTCTAATGGTAACATCTGTCTTTTGGAGCCTCCTGTCCCAACAGAACCACAGGCAGTTGTAGGTAGCCTACTCAATACACCAGAAATTATGACAAATAGTGTTATAAAGTGTAATCAACCAAATGCTCATCTTCACAGGACGATGGGGATAAAGAGTTTCTGCTGCCACAGAGAGGCTTATCTGTAGAGGCCTACAGAGGTAATGTTATGTGTCTACACATCAAACAATCTACACATTCACATTACATTTTTATGTGGAGTAGCCTATAGAAATCTATAGCCTAAGTTTAAATCTAAGTATAAACGGGTCTTCTTATCTCTCCCCGCGCCCCCAGAGTGTGGAAGAACAGCAGGAGGACGGTCCATCAACTTCTGTTGCACAGATGAACACAGTTCAGTGATTTTCAGTAAATGCCACAGTTTAATTCTGTAGAATTTGTTTAGAACTACATTATGTAACTCTAATCTACTACTGTATTTTCAGTTGGCAATTAAGGAGTTAAATAGACTTCATCTTATTAAAAAAAATTGGGGTAAAACAGCAGTAAAAACAGCAATGAATAAATGTACCGAAAGAATGAATGAGGTGTTTAAACACTGCTTCCTCTTTAAAAAAGGGGAGGAGACCGAAAGAAACTCTGGGTTTACCGAAGAAAACCTGCTCCCGACCAGGTTAGGTTCACAGAGTAAGTTCCCATGGTAACTGACTGAGTATAAGTTATCGCTCTTTCAGAAACGGGTCTGACTTACTCTGCTTTCTCAGGTTTGACATACCTCCCATTCTGAAACAGAAAACCCAGAGTTTCCCTCATTTCAGGGTTAACATACTCAGAGTTTTCACTTAACCTACGTTCTGAAACAGGCCACTGCTCATTCGCAAAACAACAGTGCCTGGTGGCTCGAGAACGCAAACTTTGAAATAGGTTCCAAGGTGCAAGGGTTAATTTTTTTTGAAAAACGTTATCATCTCCGCATAAACCTCAAAAACAGCCTTCACAGGAGAGAGACTAGTTGACACTTCAGGACTGCGTTGTCGTCGTGTCCAGGTGCAGGTCCTTTATTTATTTTTGGGGGGATTTATGGGAAGTGTTCCCAGTTCCAGCTGACTTAATCTATGCAGCCTAACATTGATGTGATGAACATGCCAAGGTGGAGCTTCACCTGTTCAGAAAAGCATTTGATACAGGCCACATTTAAGGGTCATGTGAACAGCATAAAAAAAAAAAAAACTGCATTTGAGCAGATAATCAGAATGGGGCCACATTCAGCTGCGACGTGAACGTAGCCTTAATTTAACACATATCCGTATTTTCTGGTGCCATTTTAAATTGCCGAGCCATTTAAAACGCTTTCCACACAAAGAACATGAATAAGTTCTCACATTTGCATGACTTTTCATATGTATTTGTAAGTGTGATGGCAAAAGAAATTCTTTATGACACCGATCACAATTAAATGATCTTCCTCCGGAGTGGATAAGCAGATGATTTCTGAAATTGCTCCTTTTTGTAAACCTCTTGCCACACTCTAAACACTGCATTTTCTTTCCAGAATGAGTTTGCAAATGACGTTTTAGGTCTCTTTGATAAGTGAAACTCATCTCACACTGAAGACACGTGAAGGGCTTGTCTCCAGTGTGAACTCTCATGTGAGTCTTAAGGATTTTTTTGAATCGGAAACTTTTTCCACACCGGTGGCATTTATAAGGCTTCTTTCTGTTGTGTCTGGATGTAAGATGCCTGTTAAGGCTTTTCAGGGAACGGCAACATCTTCCACACTCATGACATATAAAACAGTTCTCTCTTGAGTGAATCCTCATGTGCTGCTTAAGGGTTGCTTGACGTCTGAAACTCTTTCCACACTGATCACATGTGAATGGCCTCTCTCCAGTGTGACGGTTCATGTGATATCTAAGATTTATCTCCCGTGTGAAGCCATTCCCACACAGTTTACAGGTGTAAGGACTCTCTCCAGTGTGATTTATCATGTGGACGTCAAGGGATTTTTTATATGTGAAACTCTGTCCACACTGAGTGCATGTGTAAGGCTTCTCTCCAGTGTGAAGTCTCATGTGGAGTTTAAGGTTTCCTTTTTCAGTGAAACTTTTCCCACACTGATGACATTCAAAACAGTTCTTTCTTGAGTGAATCTTAATGTGGTTATTAAGGGTTATTTTACGTCGAAAATTCTTTCCACACTGATCACATCTGAATGGCTTCTCTCCATTGTGAATGTTCATGTGATATCTAAGGTTTATTGCTACCGTGAAACACTTTCCACACAGTTTGCAAGTGTAAGGCTTCTCTCCGGTGTGAATTCTTATGTGCCTGTCAAGGGCTCCTTTTTGAGTGAAGCTCTTTCCACATTGTTGGCAGGTGTAAGGCTTCTCTCTATTGTGAATTCCCATGTGGATTTTAAGGGTTCCTTTTTGAGTAAAACCCTTTCCACACTGTCGGCAGGTGAAAGGCTTCACTTCATTGTGAATTGCCGTGTGGACTCTAAGGTCTTCAGGTTGATTGAAACTCGTTCCACACTCAAAGCAGGAGAAAGCATTCTCTCCATTGTGAATTCCCATGTGAATTCTAAGGTCTTCAGGTTGATTGAAACCCATTCCACATTCCAAGCAGGTGAAATAAAATCCAGTTCCTTTCTTCTGAGCTCTTTTTCGTGAGGAAGTCTTTTCAGTCTGCAAGGAACTACAAGATTTTTCTCGAGTTATGAAAGCATTATGTTTCTCTTCCATTTCAATCAGGACTTTACTCTCATCTTTCAGTGGCATTTCTCCATTGTGAATTTCCATGTGGACTCTAAGGTCTTCAGGTTGATTGAAACTCGTTCCACACTCAAAGCAGGTGAAATAAAATCCAGTTCCTGTCTTCTTAGCTCTTTTTCGTGAGGAAGTCTTTTCAGTCTGCAAGGAACTACATGATTTTTCTTGCACTTTGAAAGCATTGTGTTTCTCATACTGATCTTTCTCTTTCATTTCATTCAGGTCTTCACTCCCCTCTTTCATTGGCATCAGGTCTAAGACAAAAAAAGAAACAAGTTAACCCCAGTTTAATGGCACAAAGCAACAGACATAAAAATATTTAGCGTGTAAAACATCAAAACCTAACATAAAGCGTCAAAACCAAAAACATCCCATAACTACTAAGCTACTGAAAGAGGTGTTTTCTTTAATGTCAAAACCTCTTCTCAATTCTGTCAACTCTTTTCTTTATTTAGAACACGTCTCAAACTGGCAGTCAAACTGGCAGATCACACAAAAAACATTGTCGCCAAGGGGAACTGGTTAACTACAGACAGATCTTAAATCTGACATTGATGTCTACAGTATTAGAAAAATGCAAAGTAATCGTATGTGTAAAATAAATTCAGCCAGGATTTAATCCCTACTGAAGTACAGAAACTATGCTTATTAAAGTTACATCTTTCATCAACACAGACCCCAACATTCTCTTAGACAGCTTGAGAATTGTTGACATTTATGGACAAGCATTAGTAGGTTCGGGTCCCATCTACCCAACATTCACTCTAAGTTGTGCACTTATGATGTCTCAACAGCGACATTAATAAAATAAAATGTAATAAAATACAGCCTAGAGGACAGGCACCAAATGTGTGGGGAAATCCATTTGATTGTAATCTAAATGAGAAATAATTGCAGTGCTCTGGTCAACCGCTACAGAGTTAGTACCAATGAATGCGGTTTACAGTATTCATAGAAAGAATTGTGTGAGTGGCAGTGAGCCAAATCTTTAAGTCGCTGGTCTTTAATGTTTGTGGACCAAATAGCTCAATACCAGAGGCAACACAAAATGCAAAGATGTGTAAAATAAAACGTCATCATGTTTTAAAGAAGAGTGGGTTGATTAAATGGTGGAAATAACTGACGATAAACAGAGCAACGTAACAAAACTCCCGAGACATTTACAAATGCACACACCAACCCACCACAGGTGAAGCGTGCAAACTCGAAATACCTGTTACATCAGTTTTAGTGGTGGAACAGATCACAAAATTCACGGTTCGGATCATTTACGTTTTTTTGAGCCACGGATCGGATAATTTTTCAATCAGCAAAAAAAACAAAAAAAAACAAATGAAATATAAATGTGTGTGTGTGTATGTTCACACATTATTTAAAACAAGTCAGTAATAAAATAAGAACAAATACTCAAATTGTAATTTGTGTTTGATTGAATTGGTCTGATTCAAGATTGCGCCTGTGTGTTTGGCATGCCGTCTGATGCTCTCGTGTTTGCTTATCTGGTTGTTTGCCGTGTCTCTAAACTGCTGTACGTTTCTAGTCTACGACCATCAAGCTCTCCTAAACATCCACATCTCTGTGATGGACTAGGGCTGGGCGATATGACCAAAATCTCATATCACGATATAAGTTATCTCATATCCCGATAACGATATATATCACGATATAGTACCTTTTCTGTAAATTGAATCAATCAATAATGTATTGACCAGATGGAAAGGACTATTTCTTTTCTACATTTTAAAGTATACACAAAAATGTACGCATTCATTGATTCATTTTTTTGTTTGTTTTATTTAGAACTTCTGGGCAAATGTTTGATTATGAATGTAGAAATATAAAATAATGAAATATAAAACACTTTTCAAAAACAAATGATTACAGGCCCAACATAAAATATTGCTATATAAAAATGTAAACATTGCACTTTCAAGGCTCACAACATAAATAAATTAAATATTACAAGAAAACAAACAACAGCTTTAAGTGTAAATTACTGAATAAAGCCCCAACAAAAATATTGGTGTATAAAATACCAAATTTAAACTATAGCAGCAATATAAAGCTCACAACATAAATTAAATATTACAAGAAAACAAACTACACCTTTAAGTGTAAATTATTGAATAAAGCCCCAACATAAAATATTGGTGCATAAAATACCAAATGTAAACATTGTACTTTAAGTTCACAAAAAAAAAAGCTAAAAAAAAAAGAAATACACTCCAGGTTAAAATTATAGCATCATATGAAAACTAAAGTCCCAAAACCAATATCAATATTTGACAACAATGCTTCAAAATGTTTGGCCTGTCTTGCCGAATCTCAGGGAGCTACTTTTATAGGTTGAAAGCCAGGAATACAAGTTGATCAACTCTTTCTGGTGTAAGTGCTGACCTTTGGCACGTTACAATGTTCCCACTTGTACTAAATGCCCGCTCTGTGGAGGCACTTGTGGCAGGGATGCACAGGTATTTTTTAGACTGGAATGGTCCTGTCTGTCTAGGGGTGATTTACCGCCCTCCACATTCTACTAAGGATTTTACACAGCAATTTACTGAACTTATCGGCAATATTGCTACTAATTATGATCGCTTCCTACTGGTGGGCGATTTTAATATTCATGTTTGCTGTCTGTCTAATCCATTGTCGCAGGAGTTTGTTAATCTAATAGATCTATCAGTGGATCAAAGACTCGACAAGATCCAACGAATGGCCCTGAATATGAGTACTCTCTTATGGATTTGATGTTACTGATATTGTGTTCTCAGATTTTCTGCTCTCTGATCATAAGCCTATTTTATTCTCACTGTCTCTTCCGGATATCTCTCAACTTTCTATTACACCTGTAACATTGTCTCGGTTCTACTCTCCACAGTTTAGCACAAACTTCAATCTGTGCTTTGCTGAACTTTGCTCACAGTTGCACTTGGATCAACCATTATCTGACCTGGATGCGGATCAACATCTTAGTCTTTTAAATTTGGCCTGGCTTAAGGTAGCAAATGTGACTGCTCCCCTTAAGCCTCACAAGTGCAAACCAAAACTCTGGAAAAATTCTGACACCCGTCACCAAAGACAAATTTGTAGAAATGCAGAACGCAAATGGAAAAGGGACGGGCTGCATGTCTCGTTCCAAATGTTCAAAGACTCTCAAACATCTTACCAGAATACTGGCAAGTCTGTGAAAGCTGCTTATTTTTCTACCTTAATTGAGAATCCAATCACTCTAAATCAAAGGTTCTGTTTTCAGTTATTGAGTCTGTTGTAAATCCTTCTGTTAACACATTGTCTGTTGCCTCTGATGCTCTATGTAAAGGCTTCGTGAGATTTTTTATTAACAAAATTACTAACTTAAGACTTAGCGTCAGCCTAACTTAACTGTTTCCCAATCTCGTCACCTGTTTCTTCTTTTGGGGATTTTTTTTTACCTATCAACCTCCAGACACTGAAGGAAATGATTGTCAAGTTTCAAACCTTCATTTTGTCCTAACGATATCATTCACCCGAGATTTTTTTAATGAATTATTGATTTGATTGGGCCAGGTATGGCATTTCTTATCAACAAGTGCCTCCAAACGGGTCTGTTACTGCCAATCGTAAAGTGGCTACGGTCACTCCTCTGCTCAAGAAACCTTCACTAGACCCTTCTGTTTAAAAAAAAAAAAATCTTGCATCAAAAAAAGTGTATTGTGATTGTCAAAACATTTTAGCAACTAAACAGAATTTTATTTTGTTTAGTGACAACGTTATAATGTTTTTTTTTTTTTTTCCTGTTCAGCTATGGTTTTCTATTATTGCTTGACAAATTTAATTTCAATTCAATTCAATTCTTGTGATTTAATTCAATATTGACTCATTTGGAAAAATATTAGGTACACAAGATAGGCATACATTTTTCTCAAGAAAAAAAAAAAAAACTCACCTAATGCTGTAAACATACAGAGAGCCCTATCAGCTGGTAGTATTATTTAAGGTTAAAAAAAACTCAAATTAAATATAATGCGTTTTTATTACAATAACTTTATTTAATGATACAAGTAAAATTATAATAAATATGTAATACAGTACACATATTTAGCGAAATACTCTATAGCTTTTTTTTCTAGCTAACTAACATGCTAGGCTATATATTATGGTCATTAAAGGCCTTTCCTGAGGCAAGTTAAATGTTATGTGACAATTGTTCTACAGCAGTTTTATTGACTTCTTTCCGCTGTTGAAAAACACTGATTGATCAATATTATGTATGAGGAATATACATTTCGTTAAGTTGTACTGTATCTTTCAAAATTGTTCATTCGTGTTTATTTACTATTAGCTAGAGATGATCGGTTCACGTGCCGCTAGGGATCTGTCAGGTCACATTTACAAGCACCAAAATATATTTATTGTTTGAATTTCGTTATAAAATTGACAGAATCTGAGTGCTGAGATTTTTTTTTTATATCATAAGTATCCTGCTCTGTCTTGTCTGTCAGTCTCAGTGTCCTCTTTGCTTCGCGATTTTTCTGTGCGTGAGAAAATGGATGTTTTGCGTGAGTTGGCAGACCTGGAATTTGTGCTACCTTTTGTGTCGACAATTTCATCATCTTTCGATAATAACTCAAGGTGAGTTTCACTTTAGCCACTGCTTCCACAAATTTTTTGTCGTCCTCGTGTCGAGTTTGCTTGGCAAAGTGCAGTAGGAAATGGACTTTGTACTTTGACTTGCACATTAAAAGATGCACACTGATTGGCTGTTGTCACATATTTCTGCTGTGAGATTGGCTCTTAGATTATTCCATATCGAGTAAAAATGTCCAGAGCTTATCATCGTTATCGACATAAATTTGATCGCTATACGATATGATATCGTTTATCGGCCCAGCCCTAGGTTAAATCATGGCTAGCCCAAAATTGAAGACAAGACTGAGCTTATTGTTTTCAGCCAAAATGAAAATTCTCAGTGTATAAGCCCTGATTTAGAGAGTCTGTCCGTTTTTAAATCCTCAAGGGTGTGGAACGTAGATGTTCTTGTTGACCAGCCTTTAAAATTTGACAAACATATTTCCTTCGTAATCGGTTCCAGCTTCAATCAACTTCGTCAATTGTCTAAAATCAAAGGCTTTCTCTCTCCGAAAACTCTGGAAATGGCTGTTTGTGCATTTGTTACATCTCGGCTAGATTACTGCAATTCATTATATTGCGGTATATCCAAGTCTCAAATTGCTCGTCTTCAGCTAGTACAAAACGCTGCAGCCAGACTTCTTCAAAAGTGTCGTAATCTCATATCTCTACACTGACTGCCAGTTCACCAGAGAACAGATTTAAAAATTCTACTCTTTGTTTTTAAATCTCTACATAACTTAGCTCCTGCCTATCTCTCTGAACTTCTTCATCACTACACTCCGTCCAGAAGCCTAAGATCATGTGACCGGGCTCTGCTAGTAGTTCCTCGTCTCTAGACTCAAGCGTAGAGGGGAGCGTGCATTTGCGGTGGCAGGGCCATGACTCTGGAACACCCTGTCTCTACAGATTAGAACAGCCCCTTCTCTATCTGCTTTCAAGTCTTTTTTAAAAACCTACCTGTTTTCTTTAGTATTTTGTTTATTTTCTTCGGTTGGTTTTACTCATTTATATTTAAGTCTGATACGGTTTCGCTACTCCTGTTTTATGGTTACTCTTAGCTATGTTGCTCTTATTTTTTGTTTAATTTGTTGTTATGCATGTTATATCTTGTTGTTCTGTAAAGCACTTTGGTCAGCCTAGTGGCTGTTGTAAATGTGCTATATAAATAAAATTTAACTTGATTGAACTTACAAGTAGAGATGAATACTAAATAACAAAGTAACAAAGTCTAAGAGTAGTATTCAAGTGCAGAAATGAATAATTAAGCCTAAATGTAAAATAACACTATTTTTTCACTGTAGGAATGAAATATAGTTTCATCTTTTTAAAAGCTGTATTTTGTTTAATTAACATTAATGACACAGACAAAAGTAGGAATATTAGGTGTGTGCACTGCTGTCACTTAAGAATATCGTACTCTGGGAAATTTTTTAATGACAAAGTTCTCCATGTGTGTATATTGAAGTCATGTTACACATAACCAGAGAAAATAAAATTAACCCACTGGTTCTTCAGAGGCTCGGATGAAGGAACTAAAAAAATACTTTGTTCATTTGTACATCCAAACACTGAGCAACTGCACACCTGCCAACCTGTACGCATTTTGCGTAGCGGATACGCATTTTGACTTCAAAGTACGCTGGTACGATTTGTCACTCTAAACTACGCAAAAACCTGGTTACGCCTCTGTGCACGCGCAGTCCTCCAATCAAGCAACAGCAAAAGAAGAGGAGTTCGACCAATCATAGCGCTGGGTTCATTCCCCAAATAGCAAGCGGGGATGATTGACAGATGCGTTAGGCCTATCATTAAAAAGAGACTGAAAATCGACACCAATAAAGAATCCCACTCGATCCCCCTTCCACTCCCGCGGCCCGCCGTCTGACTGATTTAAGAGGACAGTAGGCTACAGTAGTCACGGTACTTCTGACTCCTGAAGGTAAATGGCCTGGGGTGGATGTGGAAAGTTGATTGTATTGAGTTAACTTAATCTTATGGATTCGATGATCACACAGATAGCATGGATTATTTTAAAATACTCCGTTATTCATGGTCACTCAGATAAGAGGAAGACATCATTCAGCCATGCAAATAATAAAATGCTTAAGTAATGCTGAACAATAAATCTTAATAAATTTGAAATCGCTATGGCTTAGTGATTATGAAAGTGATGTGATTTGTAGATTACTGATAAGCGTGAGTCTGGAGAAACAGGCATTTATTTATTCATTCTCAGTGTTGAGAATAGGGCTGAAACGATTAGTCGACATTGTCGACAACGTCGACAATAAAAAATTGTCGACAAATATCTTTGTTGTCGAGTAGTCGTCTGATCCCACGTGACCTGATGTAAGGGCCTGCAATATCGCGATTTGACCGCTACGGCGCTGTAGCGCTAGAGTGTAATGCAGCCGTTACAAATGCTATTGTGGTAGAAGAAAACACAGCGCGAATTATGACGGAGTGCAAACAAATACGAACTAGTAAGGTGTGTAAAGTTTCACAAAACTGCAAACTAAGAATGCTGTCGTATGCAATACATGCAAGGCGGAACTTGCTTTTCACGGGAGCACAACATGCATGTTAAAACACTTAAAGAGGAAAAACCCGGCACGAGACGAGCCGGTGAGAGGTGAATATTCTCCAGCTGAAGCTAAATAACTAGCAGTAAATCTCTTTTTAGAGAATGCAATACTACTAATAATAGCAATAATATTAACACTAGTAATATAATAATGTGATGATTCATTTTTGCATAGAATAAAGCTTGATCGAGCTTAGGAGTCAGGGCTGTTTTTATTATTGTAGCTCTATTAGGTAACGTTATTACAGTCTTATCCCTTGCCTGTATTTTGTTACATATTCATGAAGACTTACAAAAGGAGATGTTATGAAGAATATCATGTCAGTTAATTTTTTGCTCAATTGTCATATCAATTTAAATAAAAAAAAAAGATTCTTATAATAATTGTTTGCAGTTTAAGTGTGTCTGTAATGCAGCTGATATTTTTTATTTTTTATTTTTTTCTATTGAGAACAGAATATTTAAACAATGCTTAGAGAGCATTTGTGTGTGATTTGAGTTGGACAGAAATCTGAAAA
Source organism: Rutilus rutilus (assembly GCF_951802725.1). Classification (NCBI taxonomy): domain Eukaryota; kingdom Metazoa; phylum Chordata; class Actinopteri; order Cypriniformes; family Leuciscidae; genus Rutilus; species Rutilus rutilus. The sequence continues at coordinate 25,363,502 of NC_140212.1, read as the reverse complement.
CTTAAAGAGAATGACCTGTTTAGTTGCTCAAAGTTCATTAAAACAACCATTTCAAAAGCTGAAGTGATTTTCTTTTTTTATATTATAGTTAGAATATGTATAACTCCGTGTTTTAACTAATTGAAAAGGCTGAATAATCGTTCCAAACGTACTGATTAGTCGGCGAAATAATCGATGAATAGTCGATTAATCGTTCTAATAATCGTTAGATTAATCGATTATCAAAATAATCGTTTGTTGCAGCCCTAGTTGAGAAATGTAGCCTGCATGTGTTACGTTATTGTGTTAATTATAACTAAAGTACCTAATTATGTTACATATTTATTTTGTATGAAAACTAGCGCGTTAGTTATTTATGGATTAAAAAGTACCGTTGTCCCTGTTTAAAATGTGCAATTTTCAAATGCAAAGACAGCACTTCACAAATAGAAGCCCTTTTTCCTGTGGTATTTAGTATCATATTTGGATATTGGAATAATTAATTAAGTAGCCAATCTTAATTGTACACAATGTTCCTATGTTTTTTTGTTTTTTTTTACTGTTTTCTATGGGTTTCCTAATTTTAGACTAGTTGACCAGCACACATTATATGCAATGCAATATATAATGCATGCGTGTCGTCGTCGTCGTCCCCCAAACACCACCAAACTGATTTAATCAGACGACGGCTCGATTATCAGGATTTTTGTGCAGATTAACATCTTGGAAGGGAGAGCTGGTTATGTCTTAATGGGTCGCGTTTCAGTCACTATTTCATATTCATTCTGTTGTTTGACAACAGAAACACTAAAATATACCAATGAAAAGAGTTTTATTGAGAATTTAGCTTCATCAAAATGGGCACAGAGAGAGACAAACTAATGTAATAATAAATAATAAATGTAAATTTAGCATTTTCAAAAGAGCTGCCCTGTCATGCAAAATTCTAAACATGTTTGTGTTAGTAAATTGCTCAGTGCAAAGAAAGAGAAGTAATGGGAACCTGGAATTTCTTTGTTCTTTCTTCATGTGTCTAATGAAAAAGTTCTTGTCGATGAAACATGTCTCGTCTTCATGCTCTATGTTGACTATGGTTTCAATATTAAACATACATTTGCATAAAGCATCCATATTGAAAAGTATTAATTTAAGGTACATTTAGAACAAATAAAAAATGTGAGATTAAATTGCGATTAATCGCGAGTTAACTCATGACAATCATGTGATTAATCGCGATAAAAAAAAATGTAATCGATTGACAGCCCTATTATATACATGCAAATTTTTACTGCAGTATGTTAACGGAGTTTCTTTGTGTGCTGCGCGCATTTGTTTAGATTTCTCCTCAACAGAGCAACCTTGTTACTGTCAGTACATTAATAAATTAAATCAGAATCATTCTCGCATTTTGGTGATTCTCTAGTTATTTTATGTTATTGACATTTTAATCAGGCTACTTGTCCGATCGGGCAAGAATAGTTCTCCTTCTAAAATTATCTTTTCTTTAGATACAAAGAAGATGACGACATATTACTCATGTATGGGAGAAAATGCAACGCACAATATGGTGGAATAAGTCCTGCCTTCTGAATTATAGAGCCAATCGACGATTATTAATGTCATCACGTCACTGCAGCTGCTGTTACATGCTTCGGGTGATACAGAAACAGTCAGTGTTTTGAGACGCACACTTAGGACCGCATATGGGCATCATTGACTGGTCCAGTCTGAAAAATATGCTTTTTTAACCCTTTAAAAAGCTTTTTAAATTTGAGCATAAGAAACACAATGTATGGGACATTGTGACAAATTTTGTAGCAGATTTGAAATATGTCATTTTATTGTGAATTCGGTACGCAGTTTTTGAGATTTCAGGCTTGTCCAATTCAAGTAAATAGGACGGTCTCGAATGCCCGAAATAGGCGGAGACAAATATGCCCGCAGAGTGAACTGAATTTCCTTGAAAGGGACTTTGGTATAGTGTTAATTATTACTTTTTAGGCTACATTCATATTTTTTATTTATTTATTGTGTAACATATCATAATAACGGATGCCCAACTTTGACCGACCCGTTCCATGTCAAATAAAACCACTTTAATTAGGACACAAACACATATCTGACATTCTTCATAAATATCATTCATTTCTGTAGAGCTGGACATTTTAAACAGTATCAAATGACTGAGTTCCGCTTTGAGAATGAAACCAACCTGTTTGTTCCTCAGTATCTTCTTGTTTCACACTGAATACTTCTTCAATCTTCATGTCTTCACTCTCCTCTTTAATAAACGCCATCTTTATAACAGTGTCTCAGTTGCTTCACCACGAGTTTTTCCTCTCTGTTTAGACACTCTGTCATGATTAAAATGAGAATAATTATCAGGATGAAAAATAAATCCAAACTAAATCTCTGGGTACGTCTCATTCAGCTCCTTAGTTCAGTAGTCGCAGTGCAATGGTAAGAGTGAAGTCAGTCAGAGGTAATGGCTTTAAATGACCTGATTAGCCAAAACAAACTCAAAACTAGCACTAGAATTTTTTTTTTTTTTAAACACAAACTATGCAGACACTTAACATTTAGTTGTATTCAATGATTTGTAGATTTAAAAAAAAATAAATTATATATATATATATATATATATATATATATATATATATATATATGACTAGAAACTAATAATAATAAAAAAAATAATTATAGGCCTACCTGACACTTAATATTTAGTTGTATTTAATGATTTCAATTAATTCATTTTCAAAATTTTGCTACTAGTTCATAAAAGTTGTCATCGTCTATTAGTTGTATTTGTACTAGATTTAAACCAACATGCATCTTCAGCATACGATGATTCGAGCGCTTCAAATCACTAAATAATTTTGCAAACCTTATTTGGTTCATTTGACGTGGAGTTTTGAAAAGCTGTTTCTTCATCATTAATTGCCGGTTCCCAAATTCGTGTTTACGATAAACTGATTCATAGGGAGCAAAATGAGAAGCACCTTTTCTGTTAGGCTACACGTGTGTGGATGCGCTTTAACGTTACTGACAAATTTTTTTTTATTAATGTTAGACAAGCAGTGCAATATTACTTTAAATAATAATTCAATCATTTCACATCGTTAGTAAAAGCTATACATTTGAGTAAACGGTTTTTTATAGATTTAAACGCTTTAAATAGCCTACTTAAAAACAAACCTTTCTTCAGTCAAATCACAACAGATGCCGGATGCGGCGCAGCCTTATGACATCACATCACAGACCAAAATAAAAGTCCTTCTTTAAAGTTTTGATGCAGTTGGCAAATCAGTTTATGGTGCATATTCTGCCACCTACTTGGAGTGTGGAGGATTGACGTTGAATTGATTTGTGTGTGTGTATATATATATATATATATATATATATATATATATATATATATATATATATATATATATATATATAATAAAGTAACAATTGTATACCTAACTCTTCAATCTTGTTTCTAATTTTGTATAATTTAAACATTTAAACAGTATGTTAAACACTCTTAAACCTTTTTAACTGAATCTGCAATGACATTGAGTAAGCTCTTTGTGTCTCTATAAGTTGTAATATTTAATTCTCATAACCTCAAAACTTGGAGAAACTGTTTCAAGTAGATACAATCTGGCATAACATACTGATTCATGTTTTCCAATATTATTAACTGACTGAGTGAAGACTGTCCAATTCTGAAATATTATTCTATCTTCACTTTCATTGCCAAAACTTATTTTGTGTACCTTCTACAAGTTCTGTATTATATTACAATGAATCCCCCCCACCCACCCACACACACACACACACACACACACACACACACACACCTTTTCTACATCAGCATTGCAAAAAACAACAACAAAAGAAACACAACAAAACATTTGCTTTTTAACATTTGTTTATTAAACAAAGAGGAATATTTTATTACCACAATTGTGTTTTATTTTATTGCCAATGCATAAAAAGCATAAAGAACTAATGCACACATTGACTTAACATAAACAGGATATAGAAACTACAAAATGTAGACTATTGGGCCTTTCACACAGGACGCGGTATGCGCGGCGCTGCGCTATAAAACCCATTCATTTCAATGGCCTGCGCCGCGCAAGGACGTTTTGTTGCTGCGTCGACCAAAGCGCAAGCGCAGCGGTGCGCATCATTGGCGTGCTCACGCGCACGCCGCGGTCAAAGTTCAAAATAGTTCAACTTTTGCCGCTGCGCTCTGTGACGATTACCAGCGCGGCCAATAGAATCGGGGGATCCAAACAAGCACGGAAATCAAAATGGATGAACGGTTAGTACTGTGTATATATATAATTTGTTTTTTAGTTTCAGGTTTAATGTTTGAATAAATGTTTTATTCTAAAAAAGAGCTGACTTCATGATTCTTGTTTTGATTCAGATATTAAAGTATATAAAATCGCGTTGTATCTGAAGGGCAACGCTGAACCCAGCGGCAAGCGCCGCGCATACCGCGTCCTGTGTGAAAGGCCCATAATACAACCTCTCCTTTAGCTAAATTAATTAAAAGACACAGGTTTATCATCTTAAGAACTGAAATAAAATATGCTTCTCATAGGCTAGCTCTCGCTTGCCAATGACAGTCCACTGACTGAAAACTATGCGAGTTGGTTGGCTTGAGCTGCAACGACACACCCATTATACACCAGCAGCAGGAATGTAGTAATTTAGGGCCTACCTTTTGTTGAACCCTGGTTAAAATCCATGTCAAACAACCGACGAGAAAGCAAATCCATTACATCCACCACGAGATTTTAAAACTTGCTACTGTCTAGTCAAAACTCCCAGGTTGTTACAGGCTGTCAATTCTATCTATGCAATCCCAGAGTTTAGAGTAGCTAAACAAACAAAAATAACGACTTTATTCCACTTTTCATTTCCTTCTCTCTGGGCCTCGAGTCTTTTCACGTAGTGTTTAAGCGTAGCGCGTCTGTGTTGCACGTCACCACGTATCACACACATGACCAGCGTCGGCCAATAGTGAGCCTACGTGGTGACGTGCAACACAGACGCGCTACGCTTAAACACTACGTGAAAAGACTCGAGGCCCAGAGAGAAGGAAATGAAAAGTGGAATAAAGTTGTTATTTTTGTTTGTTTTTGCGCACAAAAAGTATTCTCGTCGCTTTATAAACTTAAGATTGAGCCACTGTAGTCACTTGGACTATATTAACAATGTCTTTAATACATTTTCTGGGCCAGCAAGTTATAGTGTCTTAGAAGCCTATGGAGGAATGAGACATCACTCAGATTTCATCAAAAATATCTTAACCTCCTGAGACTCCGTGTCCTCATATGAGGACATTACATTTTTGCCTCTTGACACAATAGCCGCTTTCCGACCAAGTAGTTCTAGGAACTTAGTTCTAGGAACTGTCCACTTCTAAACAGTTCTAAGAACTACTCTCCCCCAAACTCGGTTTTGCTGTTTGCGTTCGCACTGGCCAAGTGGCCATAGGAACTGGTAGGAGGGGTAAGGGAGTGACGCAAAGCACGGTGACTTTTATTTTGATGGCGCGACAGACCTTTATTTTGGCGGCGCTGAGAGCGCCAGAGCAAACAATGCTCGCATTCTCTGTGTTTATTAGTTAGCGATCTGTCTAACAGTACTGTTTAATATCTTATTAGATAGAACTGTTATAGAAAGTAAACAGTATATGAAAAAAGGTTATTAGCCTACATAATCATATTTGGCTTGGTCCCCTCAAAGTTGCGTTGGATTTTCTATTCAGCATGTAAGGTTTTAGAGACCCATCTATCACTGTTTTCCATGTTTGTATTAGTTTATGGAGTAAATATATAGGCTATAATCTGTGTGTTTACATTCTAGCTGTTTTAAAAATGGCGGGTGCTGGTGTTCCGCGTGCGTTCGGTCAATCAGCGTAAACTAACGTCACGGATAGTTCCTATAGTGCTGGTTTAGACCCTACTCTGAAGTAGGACCTAAATTAGTTCCTACAAATGGAGTTCCTAGAACTAAAATCGTTCCTAGTTCCTGCGGTGCGAACACGCTGACATCCGGGTACTATAGCCAATAGTTCTAGGAACTGTGAAAAGGTTCCTCCGGTCGGAAAGCGGCTAATGATAGTCAAATTTGTAAATCTTAGACATGTTGGCCACATTTAGGGACACTGCCCACACCATCTTGTGGTGATATAACAACATTACACCAATGTCAGTGAGAAGAAAATGGCTGGAAAATCAGCAAAATATCAGCAAAACACTTCCCGAAAGAAAAATGACCCAGGTAAAAAATCTATTCAAATTATATGAATGAAACAAATGTATTTATGTACAATACTGTCTCCATCATCATATGGGGATTAAAATTTGACATATTTTAGTAATAGTAGCACTCCAGGACATCAGTAAATGTGAAGCACTCGTTTGAGGACATTGGGACTATATTACGTTATTTATTCTACCATGTGGTTAGCTAAACTTGGGAATTTTTAGACGGATCGCAATAGCATTAAAAAAAAAAAAACATTTGTCTGTGTGTGTGTGTGTGTGTGTGTAAGCATGAATTATTGAGTTAACATAGAAAAACTGGTTTGCTTTAGTGCAGAAAACTGGTAAAAATCAAGAATTTCAAAATGAAAGTGAGCCAATAAGTGGCCTTCTACTGCTCCCTGCTGGCCATTACCAGTACTATTATAAAAATCAGATTTTGTCAAGTGTTTATCACTTCATTTGTACTGACACTTCACATAATTGCTAGTAAAATGGTAAATTATAGACCCACTGTCCTCGCATGAGGACATCATATGGTAAAACATAGACCCACTGTCCTCGCATGAGGACATCATTTTCTGCAAAAACTACTTCCAGTACAAAAACAAATTTTAGTTATTATACTTATTAGGTCCAACTTATCCCAAATAGCAAGAACAATTATAAAATGCACACCAGGCAAGTTCTCGGGTCTCAGGAGGTTTTAATTTGTGTTCCGAAGATGAACGAAGGTCTTACAGGGTTGGAACAACATGAGGGTGAGTAATTACTGACAGAATTTTCATTTTTGGGTGAACTAACCCTTTAAGGTCTTTTGCCTTGGTATGAACGATTGTCATTTTGTGGGCAATGCTAAGGCAGAATACAGTAACTTCCGAAAGAGGGTCAAAGGTCAAATTATAAATTATAAATTACAGAAACGTCTGTCTGTCTGTGTGTCTGTGTGTGTGTGTGTGTGTGTGTGTGTGTGTGTGTGTGTGTGTGTGTGTGTGTGTGTGTGTGTGTCTGTTAACCGCATATCTCTCGAACCGTTAGTCCGATGGATTTCAAATTCGACAGGTGTCTTGCCACCGGCACGAGTAAGTGCAGTGCCAAGTTTGATGTTGTTTGGATGAGAAATGCAAAATATATCGTTAAATATATCATTTTTATAAGGTTGTGGTTTAAAAATAAACATTCTGACATAAACACTGTTTACTTCTGAATATTATAGTTTGGTTCCAGAACGTGATAAATCCATTTTGATTAATTTGAGTAAAATTTGAGGTTTCTTTACCAAGAAAGTGGCAAGATGAAAACCACTATTTTCTGTTTCAAACTTTCACATAGCATCTGTAGGTTATAATAACATAACAAATTCAAATATTTTTTTCCCAAAAAATGCAATAATTTCCCCCAAAAAATGCAATAAATTCATGACACTTTTTTTTTTTTCAAAATGCAATTAATCCATTGAATCAATATAAAAGTTATTTTTTATCATATTGAAACTGTTGGAATCAGCCATCGCTAAGAAATATCTTCTGAACTTTTTTGACGGCAATCAGCTCACAAAATCTGATTTTGCACGGGCACTTTGCACTGCTCCCTGAATCGACGCGCTTATTCATTTGTGGATGTTAAGTGAATCTGTAAGTCAGCTATGCTGTTTACTTCTGAATATTATATTTCATTCTGGTGCGCTTAACGTTATCGCTACTGTGTAATAGTAGCCTATGCTATTCACCAACTAAACATATCCTATTCAATGCATTCACAGTCTCTTTCACGGGCATCATTTGTAGTAGCCTATTCACAAACTGTTTGCTCAAGCATAGCGTTTTCTCAGAGTTCACTTTGTGCTTTCTACCATGCACAAATAAAATTGTCACTGAACTTTTGCTGTGTAATTGTAACAATGAGCACTCAAACACTCCAAACCAACAATTACTAAAAACACACACAAAAACTGATTTTTCACGGGTATTTTGCACTAGTACACTACAAAATGTGAAAATTACAATCTTATACCTATAACTCAATTGTCAGGACATTAAGATAACTTTAAAGTAATTTTTCTCAGTTTCACACTCGAGTTAAGGTCGTTTGCCTTAGTAGGGCAGAACTGGAGAAACTTTAAGCAGCAATTTGTGTATATGCAAGCTGTTGGACTGGAAGATAAGCCAGATGCAACGAAAATAGAGTTGTTTCGACGAACAAAGAAGCCTTGGTTGCCAATTATTTACAGCTCTCTCAGAGTAGGCTACATTAAGGCAGCTGCATTTCTCCTTAAAAACCTACCCCTCAACAACAAAGTCTTAACCTCTTTGTCTGCACTAACACCATCATTGAATATTCACGAAACAGTCCAGGATGCATTCATTACCTTGGCCAAAGCTTTGTCAAATTTACAGCAGAGGAGCTGGGACAGCTGGATGAAGGGGTGCGAGCTTACCAGGTGGACTCAGATCTAAGAGGGCAAGCTAAGGATTTTAATGAGAATAGTGCACGAATTGATACTGACTGGTAGAATACTTGCCATGAAGATGCCAGCAGGAGGGATGAGATTCTCCATCTTAGCAACGTTGGTGAAGGCTCTTCTGTCATTGTTCACTGGCCCTCTTGTTGAAGGATAATTTAACATTATGGATGACATAATTCAAAATGATAGAGCCAGCCTAAACATTGAGACATATGAAGGTTTACCCATTATTAAGTCCCACATAAAGCCAACAGGAAAAACAGCCCCCAATATTGAAATAAGCCCTGCATTGAGGAGGATGTGCCTTTGGAGGAAACTGAGAGAGGTTCTCTCCGTTATTAGGTTAAGAAAGGAAACAAAGGCTTCCACCTTGTCTACTGCTACACTCTTAGAAGAGATTGAACCTTTGGGGTTCAAAAAAAACCTTTGTTGTGGCAGAAGGGTTCATATAAGAACCTGGCCTGTTGTCAAGGTTCCTTTTTTAACCTTATCCACACTATTCCTACGCCCCATGACGCTTTGCGCGAATTATGGGTGCGACTTCCGGCGCGTACTGTCACTGAACCGGAACCGGCGTTTTCTATGGTTACGGTCATAAGCGGTAACTTAAACATGTGGGAACACAGCTTGTTACACCTCAAACAGAATAATGTTATTATACCTCTGCCTTCTACTGTTGGGGGATGGGAGGATGACCTGAAGAAGTGGCCTCAGATAACTTACACGAGTATATTTAGCTACTTTATTGACTCCGTTGCTACGGACGGTGAAGCGATGAACAATCTGAAAAGCTCCGAGGCTTATCAATACTTCCACAGCAATAAAGTCGGTCGCGTTTTGTTAAAGGAGGTGAATAGTAGGCCTATGTATGCATATTTATGAAAGACATTACTTGGACACAGTCACCTCTGATAAAAGATCACTCTAAATTGTAATATAGACATGCATTTTCTGTAAAGCTGCTTTTAAATGATTAAATAATGGATTGTATGTGGATTTTACATACAAATAAATGTGAATTTAATTCAATCAGCTTGCAACTGCTGAGTGTATTTTATAATGGAACATTTTCTAATGTAGGTTGAGAATGCAGTCAGACAGGGAAAGACAGGGATATCATGTACTGATGTGCAGAGGAAGTGGAATGCAGGCACAAGGCAGAATGTAGAGCAGAAAAAGGTGAAGCACATTAATTTCAAACGTCATAAACCAGACCACATTCATCCAGGCTCATCAGCACCAGATCCCCTAAGGGCGCTTTCACACTAGCACTTTTGGTACGCACCCGGGTTCGAATGACGTCAGAGTTTGGTTCGTTTGGATGATGTGAACGCTGTCTTCCGAACTCGGGTGCGCACCCGCGAACCGTACTCGAGTCCGCTTAAAAAGGTAGTCTGGGGTACGGTTCACGTGAACTCGGGTACGGTTCGCTGCTGATATGAACGCAATCGAACCAAACCGCGGAAGTGAACCGCTATTGTTGACGTATGTGTCTTCGGCGGACAGCCCGCTGTCTTTGAAACGTTTTCAGAATTTTTTGCGGCAGACAGACGCAAGTGTGTTTCTGTATGTCTATGTTGAAAACAAAACCAAGGTTAAAAAAAAGAAGAAAAAATGTCAACCGAGCAAGTCTATCCATTTGGGCGCCTTTTCATTCGCGGTTACCAAGCAACCATTACGCCAGCTGCAGCCTGATGACGCAAGTGTACCACGGTTCGGATAGAAATAATATAATGTGAACACAGTCCATCGGGGACAGGGGGAGGGGGGAGCAATCGAACTCGGGTTCGGAACAGGCAATTGAATCCAGTGTGAAAGCGCCCTAAGTGTGTCATCCACAGAAGCACCCCCCAAACTTTTCAAGGATCACTCAGAATTTAAAACTTATGTCAGTTCTTCTGTGATGGCCCCACTATTTAATCTACAGACGAATGGTCTCCTTCAGCTGTGTTATAGATTAGATGTAGAGAATAATGAGTCTTCTCAGAGCCAGTATGATCTACAGATACCACATACAGAACATGGAACAGCACTAACCTGTAAGAAGTGTCTCACTTTTTATGAGACCTATATTCAACTAAGCCCTGCTCAGATGGAGAAGTTGACTGAAGAGACACAGGTACAGAGTGCATCACAACTGTGGCATGATGCAAGGAAGCTGCGATTGACTGCGAGCACAGCAAAGAGAGCCCCCAAACGGAGCACTACTAACCCACAAAAATTCCTGAATGAACACTTGCATCCCACCTTCACTGGCAATACTGCAACTAAATATGGAAAAGAAAATGAGGACATAGCCATACAGCTCATGGAGGCTCATGGGCACACTGTGGAGAGGAAAGGCCTGGCGGTGTGTCCTGACCATCCCTGGTTTGGAGCCAGCCCAGATGGAATTTTGGACTCAACACAGCTTCTTGAGATAAAGTGTCCCCTAAAGAGTGCCGTGTCACTTGCAGAATTTCTTAGTCGGCCAAATGGTGACATCAGATGCTTAAGTGATGGGAAGTATCTCATCCTTCCCAATGGGCAAAGTGGACACTACCTCCAGGTGGGTGAATTATTTTTTTAAAGATTTGAACTAATGGGAGAGATACTTGTTGATACTCATTATAACAAAATGTAAGCCATTTTATTTTACATTTATTCTTCCAGATCCAGCTGACAATGATGTGCCTTCGGCTGCAGAGCTGCAAGCTTGTTATCTGGACATCAACTGAGCACCTGGAGTTAGACATTTCATTTGACAAAAAATATGCAGATGCACACATGAAACACCTCCAGAATTTAAATTTTTCACACATGCTTCCAAGATTAGAGGATGATTTTGTTGCAAAGAAATTGAAGCTCTGGCCTAAATACCTGGATCTTTTGAAAATACAGTAAGCAGATACCAAGTGTTATAACTTGTACATAGTACTGAGAACAGGCGCGCTCAACTCCCAAATCGTTTATGGGTGCGAGTCATAAAGAAGTTATCAAATAAAGATGAAAAACCACAGTCTCTAGTTATATCTCATATATTTATTTATACCATGTCCACACAGACGCGTTTCAGCCTAAGCCATCATCTGTGTGTGGTGTGAAACACCAAAAGGATTGCTTTTTAAACATCACAGGTGAACCCCATTAACATCATCAATGCACCGTCAGGTGCATCAGGTTACCAACATTGTAGAAACACACAAGGAATAACACAACAAACCAGTTTAGCCTTGAACCACTGAGACAAAAGCGCACACGAGATATGTAAATTAAGATAAATATGTAAAAATATGTAATATAAAATATAAATAATATAAATATAAATATTTAGATAATATATTCTATCATATATATAAGTAATATACAATCACAGTAGCGTGAGCAGCGACACTTTGTTAAATTAAATAGACTTCATTAAATAGCCTTGAACCACTGAGACAAAGATATGAACCACACGAGATATGTAAATTAATATAAATATGTAAATATGTTATAAAATCAAAAAAATATAAATAATATTTATTATTAAGTTCCTTGTATGTTTTGTGCCTAACCATTTTTTTATATAGATTTGTTTACTTCCAACCTGTGTCTTTGTTCAGTAATCTTTGTCCTTGTTCAGTAAATGTTTAAATGTTCAGTAACCATTACAAGCAATGCCAATAAACTGTTTTTCTTATCAAAATTCATGTGTTCTGTGTATTTTATAACATTTTAAGGGCAATTGGGCGATCACAACAGAATAAGCAATTATTTTTATTCATTTTCATCCAAACGAGACCATTGAAAGCCCTGATAGGTCTGGTCACCACTTTGGAATTGTTGTCTGATGGTTGAAACCACACAAGAGGGTAGAGGCTTCCTTATACTCCTGCCTAAAACTCCATAAGCCCAGCGTATAGCCTGCCTGTACGCAGTGTACCGGTATTGCCTAGGGATAAGTAGGAAAGATTCTTAAGTTTAAAACTCTGTAAGTAGGTTGGAAACGTCATTTTAAGCCTGTCTCTTATGCATGTTTATTGTGTATGCAACACATCTCCTGTCACCTATAGCTGTTGTTCAAAGGACTCAGTGTAAAAAGATTGGTAAAGTAAACATAAACCATGAACATACTCGTGCGTGCTGGCTTGAGGGTTGAGGGTTGAGGTCCTCGACCAGCGTCCAAAACGCGCTCACCTCCCTACAACACAAGCTCTCCACCACAGTTTCCATGGGACGACACCGCCCACACAGACACCTGCCAAACACAGCGACACAGACGCTTACTACTCACTCCCTCTCCCGGTAAGCCTGACGGTGTCAATGACAATCAATCACGAGGAAAACTAGTTGGCACTATCAACAATAATCACACTGAAGACATGACCAGCCTACTCGGCGTCGGCTACGTTTGCAAACAACATTTTCACCGGAGAAAGAGGTAAAAGCTTAGAAATAAACACTAGGGGTTCACAGGTGGGACTGTCAAGCTAGCCCATAGCTAGCATAATATGTCTTCTATTTATAGATCTTCTGACTAAGTTTAGGGTACTTATCTGAGCCAACGACATAATCACTGTCACTAGATACAAAGAAAACGTTGACTTTCACTCGATGCTATTCACTGACAGTAAAAAAAAGTTGTTATTGTATGCACTGCTGTTCATAGACTACTAGCTCCAGCGGTCATTGCTGCGTTTCTAAATGGTAGCAACTCACCAGGACACTCCACCAACTCTCCAGTCATTCTCCTCTGACCATGCATTTATTTGTCTTTGACGGCCATCGGCTCTCGGTATTTCCTCATTCGCCCTCTCACGTCTAAACGGTTCGAAATTATATGGCTGTGGGCCATCATAAATGTTAACTGTGGGTCTTGCCACCTCTTCCTTATCCCAGTTAGACGCCATAGTCAGTGCTAGAACTAGTTCTAGTAGCTGAGCAAGGCTGAGGCTACCTTCCACCACGTCTACCTCATGTGACGTCATCGCCGAATTGCGTAAAAAATAACCGTTACTAACCAAAAACTACAAAAACTGGACTTTAACACCATTTTGGGGACATTTCTAACTTTATATACATATCTTGACTGCTTTATGTACCCATTAATCGACAGTGGTGTTTAACTTGCACCACGGGCTTTAAAGAGTCAGAGATTGTGGCATAAGCTTGTGACCCTTCTGCCGTATAAACCATGCATGTGTGGACAGTGGCCTGTTTTCGACTCCCCCCCCAATGTTAGTGCTGGACCTCAACATTCAATTTACAAGCGTAGTTCTCAGAAAATGGTCTTGGAGACTGTTCTTGAGGGCCCTGCATTGTTCCACCTGATGTATCCATGTGTACTGATGCTTGGCCAATCCATCGAGTTTTTCATTGAAACTCTTCATGAGATCCTCCCACGTCCCAGTCAGAGTTTTCTTCACAAAATGTGAATAGGTTTTACCTTCAGTGCAGACCTTCTCCCTCTGCCATTGACTCCATGACACCTGGCGGGTTTTGTCTGGTAGGAGTAGCTCCATATCGTTATAGCAGCACTTTGCACACAGCCAAACATACACGCCCTACTTTTCAAATCGCACACAATGTGTGCGAGTGCTTCAGAAGTACTTCTACTGCCTACAAGGCCACTCTGGTGTAGTTTCTCGAGTAGAAGGCTCACATTCTCATGGTCTAGGCAGGCACAGGTGTTTCGGCCATTAGCCTTTGGCTCAGTTACATTAAATGGACGGAGGCGGACAAACTGCCGGTATGACACTGCCCGTCCCTCTCCTGCCTCTGCATTGTAGTCTTTATGAAGCTCTTTTAAAGACTTTGTGAACACCCGACGCTGTTCTTTGACCCTATCCTTTGATACTGTGTCCTTTTTCCAACTAGGAGACGGCTGTTCTCATCTCTAGTGAGGAACTCCACCACACTCTGTCTTCTTGCTGGCCCCTTCCTGAAAACCTTTGTTGACATGGTTTTTCTTGCTTTTCTGTATTTTGCTGGCATCACCCTGTTGGCTTTCTTGTGAAATCTATCTGCTCTTCTCTTTTCTCTCACAACATCCTTTTTTAGCTGTTCTACCTCCTCCCTCAGTTTCTTTATACGTACCCCTGTTCGACTGCTGGAGGTTGTTTTCTTTAGGGGTTTATGAGGGGTTGAACAGTGTGGCCCAGGTGGTGAGGAGTGTTGAGATGGCCCAGGATGGTCATGGTGTTCGTCCACAAAAGAGTCCTCAGACACTGGTGTCAGATTCATCAATGCCTCCACCTGCCTCTTTTTCTCTCTGCATTGTCTCTGGTTGAGCCTCCACTGTTCCGTCCTCTTTGCATGTGCAGCTACTGTCAACTCTTTGACGGCACGATAATAATCACCCTGTCCAGCTTGTTTCCTCTGCTGTTGCCTGCGTGTATATACGTACATTTATTGATATTTATTCATAAATATACATACAAATACACAAACATACATTTATATATATGTATATTTACACACACACACACACACACACACACACACACACACGTGAATAATATATCTATATATATGAAGCCACTTTCCAGAAACATTGTGATGCTGACTTCAACTCAGGCCTATAGATAAGATACTGCCTATACTGACAAAACTGGCACATCCTGACATTACTGACATCATATACTCTCACAGTTATACCTTTCCCTCCTCTTGACTAGGTTCTCCTCTCTAGCTGCAGGATCTACCCTTAGCTTTGCACGGAAACGTGCACCCCTCTCCTTACTAGAAAGAGGCATCTGTAATAATGTGAAAAAATGCTTGAAATAGGCAGAAATATATTATATATGTTAATATTAATTCATAGTAGTTGTACAAACTATATATGTGATAAAACAATTAAGAAATAACTAAATAATTCAGTTAAATGCTCTGTGTCATATGGTATAACAACATGTCATACGGTAAAATCGTTTGTCCGTATGACATTTTTTGTTTGCCCTTATGACAGTTTAATGCTTTGTCATGCTTTGTCATTTATAACAGGCAGTTGCTTGGCCACCTCCTTCCACCTTTACCCTTGGCCTTGACTTTTAAACTTTATATTTCACCTGTAAATCAATATTTTTTTAAATTTGAAATGTATTAAACCCTTTTTTGACGTTTGACCATATGACACCCAAATCTGTGACACATGGTAACACACTTGGAAAAGGTGAAATTACCTGAAATTTAGGAGCAAAATCTTAAACTTTCCTTCAACTTGGCTGGTCTTCAGGGGTCCTCTGAGTGATGTCATCACATGTCACATGACTTAAGTCATTAATATTCAGTTCCAAAATGGCTTCCAAACTTTGTTTTACCGTATGACATAGGGAAAATGTGTCTTTGCGGAACAATTTGTTTTAGATACTAATGACATTTCTTAAAGGTCTATCTTACTGATACTTTAATATGCTTATCTTAAGACTTGAAAAAATATGCCAAATGAAAAATTTGATCATTTTTAAACATTTTTAATCATTTTAAATGCAATTGTCTTAAATAACTTTAAGTGAATTCCGTTTAACCGTATGACATTTGACCACATTAATAGTCTAAAAGTTACCTATTTTTGAAATTTTCACACAATTATGAACAGTGAGGAGGACAAATGATGTGAGATTAAAGCATATATATAATTTTAAACCTATTTTATATAAATATATAATATTTATTGCTCCTGGAAGTGCAAATCAGTGCGGCACGTCACTGACCCGTGTGTGTGTGTGTGTTATTCGCATATCTCTCGAACCGTTAGTCCGATGGATTTCAAACTTGACAGGTGTCTCGCTACGGGCATGAGTAAGTGCAGTGCCAAGTTTGACATTGTTTGGATTAGAAATTAGTGATGGCCGGTTCGTGAACGAATCGTTCTTTTGAACCGGTTCTTTTTAGTGAACTGGTCGAACCAGTACACTAAATCGGACTGAATCGTTCGAAACAGTTCGCGTCTTGCGTCAGCACTGATCCACAAGTTAAGTTACTCACTTTCGGACATGCCTGAGTCCTGACAGTCCCTTCGACTCAAAATAAACCAATATCCCGGAGTAGGCATATATGTTACTCCAGTAAATCCAACAGTTCACTGAACTGAGACATGTTGTGCTGAGAGAAGTGATGAGCACGAGCAGTTGATACTGAGCATGCGCGCACTGCCGAACGTACAGGTACAGCGGTTCTCGGATCACCAGTACAGAACTGTGAACTGTTTCTTTCGGACGCGTTCGATACGGAGAACCGATGAGCTGATGAGCTGAGCATGCGTGCAATTTTTTCAGAGGGACGAAATGCATGTTTCTTAAGTTTATTGAACATCAATAAGTGTAACAAAATAAAACATGTTAGAAACATGTTTATCACATAGGCTACTGCCTTTTCACTGTATTATTTTAAAGATTGGAAACAATGAATGGATTATAAAACTAAACATTTATTATTATACTAAAACATTATTTTCAGGAACAGATAATTTAATTTCTAAGTAAGGTGATATACGTTTTTAAAGTAGCCTAAACTCTTTCCAAGGTTTTAAAGGGTGCAAATGTTTATAATGTGTTAATCAAAACATAACGTATTAAACATACTGGAGACATGCATCGAGTTTTTAGTTTTGTCGACTGATTTAGCCTAGTAAGGTTTCAGTAGTTTTCAGCTCACACACAGGCATGCTACGGTTCTCGAGTCAAGAACTGGTTGTTGCAGCAGTTCTCGGATCACCAGCACAGAACCGAGAACTGTTTCTTTCGGACACGTTCGATACGGAGAACCGATGAGCTGGAGAGACTGCGCATGCGTGATCGCACCGTCTCTGAACCGAACTTTCTTTTGGCCAACTGATGCTGTGTTTATATACTGTCTATGTGCTGTGCTGTTATGAGCACGGGTGAACCAATGACTTGAATGAGGGGCCGAATTCGGCGAAATGTAAGTTTATTTAATTGCAAATAAAATAAAAATGATGAAGACCAGTTTATTCACTTTAAGACATGTAAAACATCCGCGTTTGCGCATTGCCTAGGCCTACTACAGGGTTCATTTTCAAAACGTAAATGTAAGAAACCTATCCAAAATGATTATGACGATGAGTACATTATTTAACTGAAGTTATGATTACAAATGCCTTTATTTGAATGTATATTTATACGCCGGGATGATAGAATTGACGTCATTACGTGATGACGTAAAAGAACTGGTGAACCGGTTTTTTGAACCGGTTCATTGAAACGAACTGTCCGAAAGAACCGGTTCGCGGAAAAGAACCGGACTTCCCATCACTATTAGAAATGCAAAAAATATCGGTAAATATATAGCGATAAAAGAAGCACACACTGGCTTTTGCCACTCTAGCCGCTGGCCACTCCCCCTCTCACACTGCCCAGTGAGCACAGAGTGAGCACAGCCCAGGACCAGAAAAGCACAAAAAAAGAAAGCAGCGGAGCTTAAGTAGCGTTTTCTCAGAGTTCACTGTGTAGCCTGCTCCCTGAATCGTGTAGTTCAAATTTCCACATTTATTGTATGTCATTATGTCAGTATCAGTATTTGCTTTCTACCATGCACAAATAAAAATGTCACTGAACTTTTGCTGTGTAATTGTAACAATGAGCACTCAAATACACCAAACCTACTTACTAAAAACACACACAAAAAACTGATTTTGCACGGGCACTTTGCACTGCTCCCTGAATCGACGCGCTTATTCATTTGTGGATGTTAACTGAATCTGTAAGTCAGCTATGCTGTTTACTTCTGAATATTATATTTCATTCTGGTGCACTTAACGTTATCGCTACTGTGTAATAGTAGCCTATGCTAATCACCAACTAAACATATCCTATTCAATGCGTTCACAGTCTCTTTCACGGGCACCAAACCAACAATTAATAAAAACACACACAAAAACTGATTCTGCACTAGTTTTTTTAATTAACGAAATGTCAATCTTCATCTTTATAACAGAAGATACAATACAATACAACCATTTTCAAGATACAGTAAATCTTCAAATGTGTAACAGATTGTCACCTTAAAAACAATCATTTGCGTGGTGGAACAAGCAATGCTATTTAGAAATATATAGTTAGCGTCTTAATTTAATATTTGTTTTATTGTTTTATTAGTTCATTAACTAATTGTTTACTCAAGTTTAATGTAAAGAGCTGGATACTTATTACTAATGAAATAATGTCAGCTATAGTAAATGTCTTGTTTAAAAGTGGACATTTCAAGCTTTATATAGATATATTTCTCATGTATGTGAGGCTAGCCTGTACGCTGTGTTTCTGTTTATTTTTGAGACGCGCTCCAATTCACAGTCCATGAAAGCGCGCCCTGATTGTTTTTATTTTATTTTACAAAAGCACAAAGTTTTCTTGTTATTGTGAGTTTACACAAATAAAAGTAGTTGCGACTGATGCATTATTCTTTTCTGTATGGCCAGAAATTGAGTATTTTAAGTTGTTTCCACTGTTTATAGGAAAATGCAAGTAATCACGTCGGCGCCTCCATGTCATGCAGTGCGCGCTCCACACTCCGCTCAAACACTTGGATATGCGCCTAATAATAGCGAACATTTATCTATGTTAACGTTAGAGCGAACGGCCATGCCAGACGGATAAATCATTTTCATGTTTAACAAATCAAATCATGCATTTGCTAAATACCGCGAGTAAGCGCTGATCCAGTTTGAAAAAGGCTGCTGAGGCGAGACGGTAAAAGCATAACCAGTAACGAGAGAGGGGCCCAATAAGGGGGATGCGGAGATGTTGCTGCGTCTTTATATTAACATTCCCGATTGTTTGAATGGTCAGCCCTCGGGGGCTCCCTTAAAATGCGGGGCCCCAGGCAATTGCCTGGCTTGCCTGCCCTATTGCGACGCCTCTGCATGGAGGAAGCCAAAGTGTATGAAAT
Organism: Rutilus rutilus; assembly: GCF_951802725.1. NCBI lineage: Eukaryota > Metazoa > Chordata > Actinopteri > Cypriniformes > Leuciscidae > Rutilus > Rutilus rutilus. The sequence goes on along the minus strand of NC_140212.1, from coordinate 25,343,918 downwards.
GGTAAAAGCTTATTAGGCTCTGCATCCACACTGATCTCAACAATTTAGTAAACATATAATTGTCAATCACCTAAAATAGATTAAACATAGAGCAAGACATTCATGTTCATGAGTTGTTGGTTATTTAGAAGAGATGCACAAAATAACCAAATCTATTTAATAGCCCACATCTTTACTGGCTGTCACTGGTTCTGAACAGTACACAAGCTTGTTACCTTTTATTGATTATGCAGAGCATCAAGATGATAAGTTTTAAACATAAAGCAATGTAATAAAGTAGGCCTGTATTTTTAATTGTAATTTTAAACTGTGTAATATAATAGCTGTTTTAACTTTTTAAGTTTTAATTTAGAGTTCGCAAAAGCAATTTTTAAAAGCAATGTAGACGAAAACTATTCAACGTTTATTTCCTTGTATGGTGTTCGGGTCTGTAGGACCCATTTTCATTTTTTATCAAGAGAAAAATGATACGATTAATTATTTTTTCAAACTCAGACTCATTGGCCTTGGCTCATTTTCTGTGAAGAATATATGACCACACACTGTACACCCCCTCCTGTACACCTCAGGAAATCGATCGCTGTGGATTTTAAAACATCTTTCTCTTCGCTTGAAACGAAGCTTGATTGTATGCAAGAGACTTTGTCTGATCATGCTTTGAAAATCTCAGCACTTGAGACCAACACCAATCTTCAAGACGAGCTTATTTCGATTTTGGAAAAGTCCAGTGCTTCATTGTCGGCAACTAACGCTAAATTGCTGGCTAAAGTGGCTGATCTGGAATTAGGTAGCCGGCGCAATAATATTAGGCTACTCGGCTTACCTGAGTCTATTGAGGGCGGCCAGCCCACTTCCTTCTTCTCGGGGCTTCTGATGGAGGTTATCTGATTTCCTGCAAGACTTTACATCAATGCGAAGGAGGGAGGTAGGAAAATGTTCTCCTCAGCTGATGAAGCCAGAGACTATGCAGCATTACTCCTTTCTGCTAAGTAGAGTTCTTTGGTGTTTTCGTTATTGTGCTTTGCAGCTCCGTGCTTTGCTGTTTTTGCTGGCTTGCCTGTTTATTGATACAATTTGGATTGGAGTATTCTAGTCTGATTTTTCTGTTTGATATTGCTTTTTCTTTTTCTTTTCTTCTTGGTGATTGAGGTTGTTCTAGTTTGATGCCCCGATCTGGTTTGTTATTGTGCTCTGCTTAGCTATTGTGAGTTTTTATGCATTAAGCTACTCATAATTTGTAAATGTATTAATTTATTTAAGGCCTCTAACATAGCCTATTATGAATTGATTAAGTTTAAATAAAGTAAAAAGATTAGCCATTTTTAGTTATGTGGGCTTTGAGATTCCCTGAGTTATTTATTCTTTATAGTTAACTCAATGACCACCGAGCAATTGTGCTCAGTTGAAATTTTGTTGGTTTGTTGTATGTTTAACTGTATGTTTTAGTTTTTTAGTTTTGTTTTTGTTTCTGTGGCTTTTTACACCTTCTATACCTTTCACCATGGGACCATGACATGTTCTTCTCTTCTCATTTTCAATGGAATCCACTAAAGGTCTAAAGGTTGTTCACATTAATATCCGGAGCCTTACTTCAAAAATGTATTATCTCAGAGCCTGGGTTGCTCAGTTCAAACCTAGCATTATTACCATCTCAGAAACCTGGCTAAATAATTCTACTTCTTGAAATCAATGATTATGTATTGTACAGAGCCGATAGGTTGTCCAGAGGAGGTGGGGTGGCCACATATGTTGACGCAAATCTTAGCTCTGAATGTATTACCCCTGAAGTTGATCCAGTTAACTTTGAAAGTATTTTTATAAATATTATTTTTCATGCAAATAAACACTTAATTATTGGCAATTTTTATAGACCTCCGTCTGCTCCATCAGATTCCACAAAGTGCATTTTGTCTACTATTAATTCATTAGGCAGGCATAAAGAATTGATTATTCTTGGTGATTTCAATTGCAATTGGCTGAATCATTCCTCCACTGGGGATAAAGGCTTATTTAGTAGTATTAATCTCACACAGTTTATTAAGGAACCCACTAGAGTGGATAGCCGGTCCTCCTCTTTGCTTGATTTGATATTGGTTTCTAATCCGGAAAGGATAGTTAAATCTGGTGTCTTATCAGATTGTTTTAGTGATCATTCTGTCATTTATTGTGTCTGGAAAATCAAACTGCCTCATTTCCCTCCGAAATATATTAAAATACGTCAAATAGTCAAAAAGTAAAAATACCCATGTTGATTGTTTTATACAGGATTTGACCTCTATTAATTGGGACAGGTTCCAGCTAATTTTTCACTCTGAACTCATTAATGTAATTGATAAGCATTTTCCGTTTAGGACTATTAGAGTTAAAGGGAAGCACTTACCCTGGATCAGTTCTCATTTAATCAATCTTTTTAAGCAAAGAGGTAAGGCATGGGCCAAATACCGCCTTACTAAATCTGCCCCCAACTGGGATTATTATAGATCTCTTAGGAATCAGTGCAAGACTCACACCCGAAATGCTAAATCTAGTTACTATAGAGACTGTTTTCTTAATGATTTTAAAAACCCTAGACAGTTCTGGGATCATTTGAATCGAGTTCTCAATAGGAATATTAAAACTCCTGTTAATCAATTGAAAATGAATAATGTTACAATTTCTGATCCTTCCCTTATTGCTCATGCTTTCAATCAGCATTTTACTGCAATTGGTGACTCCAATCATGTTTATTCTCATACTAATGATCATGTCTCAACCTTTTCTTTTACACCTGGCTCATTTAAATTTAACAAAATTATGCCCATTGACGTTTTTAATGCTATAGCTGATCTGAAGGAATATAGTAGTGCTGGTCCGGATGGACTTGAGGCTAGGTATATTAAACTTGCTGCTCATGTATTGATATTTCCACTTGCGGACCTATTTAATCTGTCTTTGAATACTTGTACTGTACCCGCTACATGGAAATGTGCGAAAGTAACCCATTTATTAAAAACTGGTGATGCTTCTATTATGAATAATTATCGTCCTATCTCTATTATCTGTTCCACTGCCAAAATATTTGAGAAAATTATTTTTAATCAATTATCAAAATTCATTATTCAAAATAATATCTTATCCGCATTTCAATCTGGCTTTAGGCCCTATTGTTCTACCACCACCGCTCTATTAAAGTTCACCAATGATATTTTCTCTGCCTGTGATAAGGGACAGGTAACTGGTGCTATTTTTATTGATCTTTCAAAGACCTTTGACATGGTGGATCATTACATTCTTCTTGATAAGCTTTATGCAATAGGTTTGAATCAAAGTGCTCTATTATGGTTCAATTCTTATCTTCATAATAGACGGCAGTGTGTTGCTTTTAAAGGTTCACTGTCTGATTATTTATTGGTTGATAAGGGTGTTCCTCAAGGTTCCACTCTAGGACCCCTTTTGTTCTCGATCTTTATTAATGATTTATCACACATCTGCTCCATGAGTAAGATTCATCTTTATGCTGATGATACAGTAATTTATACTGCTGACTCTGATATTCACCAGATCCAGAATAGGTTACAAGTTGACTTTATTATGACTCAAAAATGGCTTCACAGTAACAACCTAGTGTTGAAAATGGAAAAGTCCTGTTGTATGTTGTTTGGTACGAGGCACAGAAGACCATGTGCTCTTAACTTACAACTGTATTTTGCTAATGGGTCCTCTATGGTGAAATCCGAAAAATTTAAATACCTTGGGTTGTGGATGGATTCTGAGTTTACCTTCAAACCTCACATTGACTATATAACAAAGAGAATATATGGTTGTCTCAGTACACTTTATAGATCTGTTAATTGTTTTACATTGGAAGTTAGGAAAAGGTTAATTTCTCAGTTGATATTGCCCATTATTGACTACGCTGATATTATCTACATGAACACTAGTGACGCTGTTCTTAAGCCACTTAATGTTGTTTTTAACTCTCTATGTAGATTTGTTCTGAGGTGTCCTTTTAAGACACATCATTGTGTAATGTATGCATCATTGAATTGGCTTCAGCTGAATTCAAGAAGAGACTTTCATTGGTTTCTTTTTATTTTCAAATGTGCCTACTTCGAATGTCCTCCATATCTGAGAGAACTCTTGGTCCCACGTAGTTCTTTGTATCCTCTTAGAGATATGCAATCTCTTGTCTTTACTGTACCAGGAATCTTTTCAGCCACTGGTCGTAAAACTTTTCATTACAAAGCTACTAGTGATTGGAATAATCTTCCTCTTTCCTTGATGTCCATCTTATCTTTTCGTAGATTCAAGTTAACTTTATTCCAATATCTAAATAATGTGTGTGCATGCTATTGATGTTGGACTGAATAGTAATGCTTGTAATTGTCTCTTGTTTCATGGAACTGTTTAATTGATTTACCTCCTGTGGATTTAACCTCGGTCCTTCTTATGTGACACCCTTTTGTTCACTGAATTTCTTGCATTATGGTTCCAATTGTATAATGAGGTAAATGTGATGTGCTTTATGAGACAGTTATAACATGTCAGAGCTATGATGTGTCTTAGGTTTAGGGTAATGCTGTAAGCTGCCTAGTAGCTCAATGGTTTTGAGCATTTGTTTTTTGCTTGTTTGTTTTTTTGTTTTTGTTTTGTTTTATGTCTATGTGTACTTGGACCCTCTTGTAAATGAGATGTTGCATCTCAAGGGGCTATCCATTAATAAATTGAAATTGAAATAAATTGAAATTGAAATGAGCCAGGGCTAATAAAAGTGTGGAAATCGTAGGTCCTGCGTACCTTTACTCTGTCCTCCTCCTGTCAGGGCCTACTGTTATTGTGTGTGTGTGTGTGTGTGTGTGTGTGTGTGTGTGTAATTGATTGTAAAAAAAACTGAAATTAAGCGCATGTGAATTCAGCAGATTTTTTGTGGACTTTTTTTGTGTGAGTGACAAGCTGGACAACTGTCTACTGAGCAAGTGCATTGAACAAATTAACGACTGGATGTACCAGAACTTTCTTAAATTAAATGAAGAAAAAACTGAGATGGTCGTTTTTAGAGCAAAAGAGGAACGATTAAAAGTCAGCGCTCAGCTTCATATGACAATGTTAAAAACAGACAAAGCCATAAATCTTTGTGTAGTCCTGGACTCAGACCTAAATTTGAACAGCCACATTAAGACAATTACAAAGTCAGCCTATTATCACCTTAAGAATATATCAAAAACTTGTCCATGCTTTTATCTTCAGTAGAACACTAAAAATCCACTAAAATTTGCCAAAGAGATGTGAATGCCTCTCGGATATTCCAAAGAAGGCCGCTGTTGAGCCGTGACTGTGCCATTGTGGAGCGGAGCCAGGTCTTCAAACGTCGCAGGGCACTGAAACTCCGCTCAGCTTTGCAAGAAGACACAGGGACCACAAGCAACAGCCTAACCAGAGCCTCCACTTGGTGAAACAGCCGTCTCACTTCTGGCACCATGGTCTTCAGGATCTAACTGACCTCCTGACAAGAATGGAACTGGTAGCTTGCTTTCAGCATAGCCAGTTGCACTTGCAGCAGCTCGGCGTCCAACTCCGGGTACAGCTCCACTGCCTCACTCAACTCTCCTGTCCGAAAGTGTTCCTCCAACTTGGCCAGATAGCCAAGGCCCTCCTGGTTAAATCTGTCATCCAGCAGAGTGACAGCTGTATCGGTGGCACAGAAAAACTGTACTTTGGAAGTTTTCCTCCACAGAAGACGGGATGTGACTGTTTGCTGGCCCACCATATCGGTTGGATGCTTTCCTTATATGTGGTAGCTTTATTGGCTCGAGATCTAAAGATGAGGCGAGTTCTACCGCTCTTGAGTAAAGACTCATAAATGAAACACTTGTTCTATTCGCTATGAAGGCTTTCTTGGTGCAATAAACAGCCTGTAACATCTGGCCAATTGATACTGCTCTCCCTTGCAAGCTTTTATTGAAACCTTCCAGCTGCAGTAGGATATCCTGCCCCATTACAAGGCCCCATGCACGGCAGTTGTGGAAGAGGCCTCGTACATCCCCACAAACTCCTCCCTTGGCTCCAGGTCTTTGTCAACATAGCGGAGGAAGATGGAGATCTGCTCCGTTCCACTGATGTCCTGGGTTCCATCCATTATGAGGGAGTACTGCAGTACAGGTAAAGCAGAAATTTCTTCAGCAACCACCCTAATTATGGTGTTTCCCATAATGATCAACATTTCCTTCTGTATTTCAGGGCTGGTGTAAGGGTGATTCTTCTGCAGCCAGCTTGCCAGTTTGGGGTCATCCTCTGCCTTATCCCTGAGATAAGTCTGGAAGTTTCCCTCCTCGTTGGAATGGCCTCTAAGAACCAAGCCCTGTTTGGAGAGATACCTCACAGCACCTACAATTTGTAAGAGAGCAAACCTGGCTGCCTCTTGAGCACTTGCTGATGGGCTGCATAATTACATTCTTACAGAATTTTGTAGATGCGTACGTGTGTTGACAGCTATAATGTGTGCCTTGCTGATCTCATGCCTACTGAAAGCTTCCCTACCCTTTCTCCAGTTTCTGAAGCCTGCCGATATGAAGGTTGGTTCAGAACTTTTGGCCAAGGTGGAATTGCAATGAATGCAAACATGCAATGAATACACAAAACCCCCTTTATTTGATGGCTGTAGTGTAGCCAGGGGAACGCTTTGTACCAGCTGTCCTGGAACCTTAGTGTCCGATTTGGTAGGGTTAGTGGCTCAATATCCCTTGCACTGGGCTGGTGCGGGCAGTCCAAAGAATGTTCGAGGTGGATCCCCTCATTTTGAGTAACTGGCTGCTCCTGAAATGTAATTAGTTCATTGGATATGAATGAAGGGGTAATTGAGTAGTAGTTTAGTTAATGGCATCATTTTTGTAAATAGTTATTTGTGTAAATAATGTAGTAGTTTCGTAAGTGGAATCATTTTTGTAAATAGTTTGTTGTGCAAGTGAGTGAGTGGACAAGCTGGACAACTGTCTGCTAAGAAATACTGCCTATTCAGCCTTAAATGTGCCAAAGAGTTGTGTATGCCATGTTCCAATGAAGGTAATGGCTATTTGCTGTGTGGACAGTGTGTGCTGTGTAAATAGTTATTTGTGTAAATAATTCTTGAAGTGTAGTTAGTGGTGTAGACTAGTAGGTTTATGTAGAAGTTTTGTAAATGTCTAGCCTACTCATTTCACATCTTTCAAAGGGTTAATCCATATATTCTTGTTAACATGTACATAGAATAAACATAGAATAAACCTACTCCTAGACTAAAGACTTTCTGTCTAGGACTAGATTTATTCCATGTGCAAGAAATCAATCATATGGATTAATCCTTCGAAGGATGGATGATTGAGGAGGTTTCTGTTTTATGTGTTACTAGTACATGCCCATCCATAGCAAGTGTGCATGCCCATCCTCATAGGTGGTCCCGCTACTGATTACTTTACGACCCGTCAGGTGCCAGTGTTCTGATTAGGCCTACGGCTTTGGGCCTACTTAAACCCAGCTGGCTCTTTATCAGGCATGTGATTGGCTAAGGACAAAAAAGCAGGAAAATATACTGAGACCCCCACACGCCGATCAAACCCACACGCCGATCAAACTGGTGGCGGATCTATATGGATAGTAAAGCAGGACCCATAACAACTTATTTGAACAAAAATTTGAGCAAATTTTTTTTTGTTGAAAAAGAGCAAAGAGATATTCATGGAAAATGTAGGCCGCAAAAAAATATGTAAGCAGAACTGGAGCAGCACAAATGAAAATAAACACAACAGAACTTTTAATTAGCAAGTGAAAATACATTTACTGTTCACGCATGCAGAAAAAGGGTCGACAGAACTCCTAAGGGATGTTTTACATTTTTACCCAACTTTAACAGCTAAATGTGCAACATGCAAATTTTCATGTCAAAAGAAGGCCTCAATTTTTGTATGACTCTTTAGCCTTTGTAGCAAACTTTTTTAGAGCCTCTACACGTTTCTTTTGGAATTTGCGCCTGGCACTCACAACTTCTGCCACGATGGCATCTTTTGCCATTTTCTTGCCGGCCGTTGGCTTCTCAGAGTGATAAGGCCTTTTGTTAAGTTCTTCTTTATCTCTGAGCAGAGCTCTGTACCTTTGGCTCGATAGTTTTACATTTCTGCACAGCTGTACATTAACAGGACTCTCCTTTGTCTTCCGGGAGTAGTGCTGAATGGCACACACCTGCATGGCCTTCAGGTTGTATTGGACCACTTGATAGGACTCATATGTCTCAACACTTAGGTTGGCAGCTTTGGCTTGCAGGATGTTGGACATTACACTGAATGCTGATTCCATGAAACTGTGGACCATGAAATGGGCATAGTGCAGACAGTGCAAGCTTGCAGAGCGCTGGGTACCTCTGAGTCTTTCTCACACCGAGTTGTTGTGCGGAGCCGCAACAATGATGTTATCAGCTCGTGCGATCTCAATGTGCATGTTCTGCTGTTGGATCTTCCACAGTTTCACATGTTTTGGATGCATCATATGTTTCCTGGGTGCAATCTTCCCACTTGTGCCATAGTTAATAGGGTGGTTGCAAATGTTGCAAATGGTTCTCTAATTTTGCTAAAGCAATTGAGTGAGAAAGTGTTTCCCTAAACTTGGACAGTCTCCAGCAACCAGCTCCATTTAAAACGATTCTTGACCCCCTGTTCGATAGACTTTAATTCAGGGCTGTTCAGTGCTAGCTTGGCCATGAGTCTGTGTATGCTGGAAATCAAGAATAATGGAAAATTTTTATTAGAATGTAAGAATCCATATAAAAAAATATATTCATATTTACGTTTGACTATTTATTTTGACTATCTGCTCTTCAGAAAGGTTGAAAACTAGAGCAGAGGTGCGCGAGCGCAGAATGGAATAACACTTGCTATAGCTTTAGAAAGTTTTAATACTTTCCATGTCTGCGCTGCCATTAAACATATTGGATCCAAGGGGTCACTGAGCTCCTCATGTGAACAGACAGGCACAGAAGTTCTGCGCGAGTAAACACCACTCTGTGGGTAGTAACCACAGTACTGGTACAACAGTATTTTCTTTAGCGGCTATAGAAACATTTTTATATCTTCTTGAAATAATTTAGTCTATAAATAAATAAATAGAGGCCCAGAGAGAAGGAAATGAAGTGGAATAAATTCGTTATTTTTGTTGTTTTTTGCGCACAAAAAGTATTCTCGTCGCTTTATAAACTTAAGACTGAGCCACTGTAGTCACTTGGACTATATTAACAATCTCTTTAATAACTTTTCTGGGCCAGCAAGTTATAGTGTCTTAGAAGCCTATGGAGGAGTGATCCAGCTCTCAGATTTAATCAAAAATATCTTAATTTGTGTTCCGAAGATGAACGAAGGTCTTACGGGGTTGGAACAACATGAGGTTGAGTAATTACTGACAGAATTTTCATTTTTGGGTGAACTAACCCTTTAAAGAGTGCTGCTCTAGCTGTGTAGCCTAACCTTAAAGTTATTAGATTATTTTTAATGAATAAGAGACAGCAGTAAAGGTTGTTGCCTGTTTAAGACCTGGTGGCCTAACTGTTAAAGAAACAGATATATTATTCAGTAAACTCAGATCAAACAGCCAGATCAGTTTTTGTCTATTGACAGAGCGACCCCGCGGATCCAAGCCGTCTGAAACGCCTTTACCGTTACATAAAAACCCTGTCACAACCATTCACAAGAAATTAATTTATAAGTTGCCAAAACCTTGAAAACGACTCATACATCATACAACGATTCATACAGCAAAGTTTTAAGGGTGGTTAGCAGTAGCTAACTTAGCTATCTTATTATATAGCTAGCAAATACAAGTAAGTTAATGTTAATGCAGCTTAAACATCCTGCCATAGTGGAAAATCAATCAAAATCGATCATCTAATCAATCGACAACAAAGTCAAATTAGTAATTTATAGGTTATATATAGACACAAGCAATAATACATACCCAGATCATCCGATCCGGCGATGTTCTTGTCACGATACCACTGTAGCGCGAGAGCGATGACCCTTCGCAGGGAGCTTGATTGACAGGTGATCTGACCAATCATACTTCGCCATCCGCCATTTTGTCCGACAAAGCAGTCAGGAGAGTTAGTAGATTAACATGGGAGTATTTGAACTTGAAAAACGGAGTGTACTGACATCTTTCCGTGGTTAAAACAACATTCCTTCTTATGTTTGTTCATGTTTATTTGAGGCTATAAATTAATTAGAAGGAAGAGATGATCGGTTCACGAGCATCTTAACTGATGCTCTACAGCGATCTGTCACGACACATTAAAGAGCCACAAAACGGTATTTATTGTTTAAATTTCTTTTAAAAAATGACCAAATTTGAAAGGTGAGACTTTGTTTAATATGTTTAATATCAAACGTAACCGAAAAGTAACCTGGTCTGTTCTGTCTGTCAGCGTGTTGTCAGTCTCCTTTCTGCTCCGCAATGTATTTTTCACTGCGTGAGAACATGGTGTGGCGTGAGAACGGCGTAGCTTGTCGGACATAGCGACAGTAACTAAGGGGGGCGGGTCTTTGTGAACGGTCACGCAAATACGTCCTTGTTGATACTTGGAAAGGAAGGAAAAATGCATCTCTTTGTAATCTGTAACCACGGTGACGTGCCGCCCGGTGTGGCCCTGTTGCGCGGGGACGGCGATTGTGGTTCCGTCCCGGGTTACCATGGTGACGGCTGTGAGATCCCCCCCCCCCCCATTTTTTTTTTTTTTTTTTACAGATCTGCATGATTCACATAGGTCACATTTTCAGGTCGGAAAATCCGGAATTCCGGATTTATCCGGAAAAATCACATCCCTGCTTTATGATGCAACAATGCAAGGGTGCCACACACACACACACACAGATTTTGTGCTTTAATAGATATATGTTTGATTTTGTTCATGAATCTCACCTACATCTGTGCTCTGTTCTTGAACACACTCAGCTTCAGTCTGTGGTTGCATAGGCTGTAAAAGTACGCCAAACAGAATGCAGTTTTTAATGTTGCTTGTTTTATTGTTGCTGTCTGTTTATTTGAATTGTATAGGTTTTTTCTCCAGATATATGCAGACCTCATGTCGTCATGCTCATCGGTCTGTTCCTGCCTGTCTTTCTTTCTTTTAGATGGACCTGGGACCTGTTCTTGATATAAACCAGATGTAATGTAACTTCTTTCAATGTATTGTTGTTCATTAACTGTACCTGTCATTTTTTCAGTTGTGTGTTGACCTCACCTCTTCATTGTCCACCAGTTCCTGACGTTCAGTAAGTTCTTGCACCTATTGTATCTGTTAGTTTTCTTATTATTATTCTTCTTCTTCCCGAATGGGAGTCAATGGCAGCCCTATCAACGGAACATAGGAAAATGATGAAATTTGGTACACTTCTAGTGATGGTAATGAATAGTAATTGGACCAATTTTTGACCCTCTAGGACCAACTCTATAGCGCCACCACCAGTTCAAAAATTCAACATTAAAATGGTTATAACTTTTGAACCCTTTAATCTAGAGACACCTGATTCCTCTCATCATGCTGATCACAACCAATACCTTACATTAAGACTTTTGAAAAGTACAGTATTCAGTTTTTTTGCTACTCCTCCTTCAAATTTTGTCCAATTTTGTCCAAAATTTTGCTCGAGCGAAACAGCATCTGTAGGAACAGTTATAAATAGAGGAACTTAAGGTCATTCGTCAGGACCAGCGTTCAGCATAAGAGGCACCCCAACGAACGCGCATGCAAGTGTTTTTCTGGACTACTCAGTTTTCCTGTCATTTAAGTGTTGTGTTTTAGTCAAGGTAAGGCCATTTTCGATTCTCTGCTTATTTTCAATTTTTAAACTTCACATAATTCTGTATTTGAGTAGACGCGCTGACTACATTAAACAAAAGCCGCGAGTGAAAATTAATATTGCAGTCTAATTTGCACTTAAGCCTTATTTGCTCTCAGCAGTTTCGATTCGGCACATTGTCACGTTATTTGACTTAATTGCCCGAGCGAAACAGCATCTGTAGGAACAGTTATAAATAGAGGAACTTAAGGTCATTCGTCAGGACCAGCGTTCAGCATAAGAGGCACCCCAACGAACGCGCATGCAAGTGTTTTTCTGGACTACTCAGTTTTCCTGTCATTTAAGTGTTGTGTTTTAGTCAAGGTAAGGCCATTTTCGATTCTCTGCTTATTTTCAATTTTTAAACTTCACATAATTCTGTATTTGAGTAGACGCGCTGACTACATTAAACAAAAGCCGCGAGTGAAAATTAATATTGCAGTCTAATTTGCACTTAAGCCTTATTTGCTCTCAGCAGTTTCGATTCGGCACATTGTCACGTTATTTGACTTAATTGCCCGAGCGAAACAGCATCTGTAGGAACAGTTATAAATAGAGGAACTTAAGGTCATTCGTCAGGACCAGCGTTCAGCATAAGAGGCACCCCAACGAACGCGCATGCAAGTGTTTTTCTGGACTACTCAGTTTTCCTGTCATTTAAGTGTTGTGTTTTAGTCAAGGTAAGGCCATTTTCGATTCTCTGCTTATTTTCAATTTTTAAACTTCACATAATTCTGTATTTGAGTAGACGCGCTGACTACATTAAACAAAAGCCGCGAGTGAAAATTAATATTGCAGTCTAATTTGCACTTAAGCCTTATTTGCTCTCAGCAGTTTCGATTCGGCACATTGTCACGTTATTTGACTTAATTGCCCGAGCGAAACAGCTGTACTCACTCAAGCGGTGAAGCATTATCTGTATTACTATGTAATTTGCGCGCTGTCGCGGAAGCGTCAGCGGAAGCGTTCAGCTCTCGTGCTCAGCCTCCTCGTGTGAAGACCGACTCGGGTAAAGACCAGCGACTCTACCTGCGCGACTCCACCGAGCAAGGACACTAGAAAGGCACTTACGTATCTCCTTTTCCCCTCTCCTTCCCTCTCTTATCTTATTGTTGACATTAATCAACATGTGCTTTCAACACATTACTGTGATCTCTCGCCAACGCCCCTTCATCGCGCGCAAAAGACAACGCAATACTGCCAATCTGCGTCCAATTCTCTCATCCTCACACACTCCACTCTCTCTTTCCGTGGGTCTATGGAATTGTCAGTCAGCAGTCAATAAAGCTGACTTCATTCCAGCCTTCGCATCTCATTCTACTCTTAGTATCTTGGGCTTGACTGAGACCTGGATTCGTCCAGAAAACTCAGCAACCCCTGCTGCTCTCTCTAGCAATTTCTCCTTCTCTCACTCCCCTCGCCAGTCTGGGAGAGGTGGGGGAACAGGGCTCCTCGTTTCTAACAATTTCAAATACTCCGCACTCTCTTCTCTATGCAACAACAACTCATTTGAATATCATGCTATTACACTTACAACTCCCATTAAGATCCATATTGTAGTCATTTATCGTCCCCCTGGTCAGCTGGGAAACTTTGTAGATGAGCTGGATGTGCTGCTGTCCACTTTCCCTGAGGACGGCACCCCACTTCTAGTCTTTGGTGACTTCAACATCCATCTCGAAAAGCCGCATGCAACAGACTTCACCTCTCTCCTAGCCTCTTTCGATCTCAAACGACTCATCACCACAGGTACTCACAAATCAGGCAACCAACTGGACCTGGTTTACACACGCAATTGCATCACAGACAACATCCTGGTGAGACCTCTCCATGTTTCAGATCACTTCCTCATTACTTTCAGTCTACATCTCTCTACCCCTTCACCACCAACACCCCCACCAGTCACTTTCAGGCGAAACCTGCGCTCACTTTCTCCCTCCCATCTTTCCTCTGCCGTGTCATCTTCTCTTCCCCCACCCTCACAATTCTCATCTCTGGATGTGAACACAGCAACGGACACCTTATGCTCCACTCTAACCTCTTCTCTAGACATTATCTGCCCTCTCTCCTCCAGGCCAGCACGTGCTACTCCCCCTAACCCCTGGTTATCTGAGGTTCTTCGGGAACACCGGACTGAACTTAGGGCAGCGGAGAGGAAATGGCACAAATCAAAAGACGCATCTGACCTGAGTATGTATCAATCTCTCCTCTCTTCCTTTTCTGTGGATGTTCATGCTGCAAAATCTTCATACTTCCACAACAAGATCAACAGCTCCTCCAACACACGTTCACTCTTCAAGACATTCAACTCTCTCCTCTGCCCACCTCCACCACCACCCTCCTCCTCCTTAACTGCTGACGATTTTGCGAACTTCTTCACCAACAAAACAACATCTATCAGCAGTCAGTTTTCAGCTCCACACACACAGGAACCCAGACTGACCGCTTCCACAGCCAATATCCCACTGTTCTCCTTCTCCTCGCTAACTGAGGAAGAAGTATCTACACTTCTCCTCTCCAGTCATCCTACCACCTGCCCTCTAGACCCCATCCCATCACACCTTCTACAAGCCATCTCTCCGACACTTCTACCATCACTCACACACATAATCAACTCATCCCTCCATACTGGCACCTTCCCTACAGCATTCAAGCAGGCTCGGGTCACTCCACTGCTTAAAAAACCAACACTAAACACATCATCTGTAGAGAATTACAGACCTATCTCCCTCCTACCATTCATTGCGAAGACACTTGAAAGAGCTGTTTTCAACCAAATAACATCCTTTTTGTCTCTAAACAACCAGCTGGATGTCAACCAATCTGGCTTCAAGAAAGGGCATTCAACAGAAACTGCATTACTGTCAGTCACAGAAGCCCTACGGATCGCTAAAGCTGCTTCCAAGTCCTCAGTCCTCATTCTCCTGGATCTGTCTGCTGCCTTCGACACTGTGAATCATCAGATCCTTATGTCCAGCCTCTCATCACTGGGCATCACAGGAACTTCACTCCACTGGTTTGAGTCCTATCTCACAGGTAGGTCCTTCAAGGTCGCATGGAGAGGTGAGGTATCCAGAGCACATCAACTGACCACAGGGGTTCCCCAGGGTTCAGTTCTTGGTCCCCTCCTCTTCTCCATCTACACTACATCACTGGGACACATCATACAGGCACACGGCTTCTCCTACCACTGCTATGCTGATGACACACAGCTCTTCCTCTCGTTTCAACCAGATGATCCCACAGTAGCTGCACGGGTCTCAAGCTGTCTGGCGGACATCTCCACATGGATGAAGGAACATCACCTGCAGCTCAACCTGGCAAAGACTGAGCTTCTCATCCTCCCTGCCAATCCGTCTATACAACACGACTTCACCATCCAGCTAGAGTCATCATCAATCACCCCATCAAGGTCGGTCAGAAATCTCGGAGTAATGCTTGATGACCAGCTGTCCTTCACAGATCACATTTCAAAGACAGCTCGATCATGCAGGTTTGCACTGCACAACATCAGGAAGATCAGGCCTTTCCTAACTCAGCATGCAACACAACTTCTGGTCCAGGCCCTGGTCATTTCTAGGCTTGACTACTGTAATGCTCTTTTGGCCGGACTTCCAGCATGTGCAACAAAACCTCTACAGATGATCCAAAATGCTGCAGCTCGTCTTGTCTTCAACGAGCCCAAGAGGGCCCACGTCACTCCTCTGTTCATCTCTCTGCACTGGCTACCTCTCGCTGCTCGCATCAAGTTCAAGGCATTGACGCTTGCCTACAGATCTATCACAGGCTCAGCTCCCTACTATTTTCACTCACTCCTACGAGTCTACATCCCTACCAGACGCCTACGATCGATCAACGAGCGACGTCTCGTGGTTCCATCACAGAGAGCCACAAAATCACTTTCCAGAACATTCTCATTCACAGCTCCATGCTGGTGGAACGCTCTCCCCGGCCTCATCCGGAATGCAGAATCACTGGCAACATTCAAAAAACAGCTGAAAACCCATCTCTTCCGTGAGCACTTAACCTCATAAAAAAAAAAAAAAAAACCTTTGAAACATCACTTATCAGACTTATGCTACTCTGAATAATGCCTGAACTTTGTATTCTGAGCACTTCTTGCGTTGTTGTTGTTTTTGCCTCTTCATGATGACTCGCTTTATTTAGTCCTAATTTGTAAGTCGCTTTGGATAAAAGCGTCTGCTAAATGACTAAATGTAAAATGTAAAATGCTCAAATGATCTTCAGACCGAGCCGCATAGAAGTACTGTCCCTGATTTTTTTGCTATACTGAAAAAAAAAAAAAGTTATGATGTCGCAAACTTAACGAGGTCGACCCAAAATTGGTTCAGAAGCTATAGCTCGGCCAAACGTTGATCAATCGAAACGAAAATTGGTACAATTCATCGGAAGCATGATCTCAGGTTCCATGCCAAAGTTGGGAACAGCGCCACCTACGGGTCATGAGATATGGAAAATACATATTTTGGCCAATAACTTGTGAAAAGTTTGTCAGAAAATTATAAACTTGGTGTCTATCGATTCCTTAGGTCATGACGAATCCGTGGATATCGATTTTGCCATGATGGGATGTACCACGTGTCCGCCATTTTGAATTTTGTCATAATTTGCAATATCTTTTAAACTATTTGAAATTTCTTCACCAAATTTGGTTTGGATCATCATTAGCATGGCCCGAAGGTACCTGAGAAGTTTGATCACAGCGCCACCTAGTAGAGCCCTGCATTTCAGCCCGAGCCCGACGGGCCCCGACTTTTTTACGCCCCTAGGGCCGGGCTTCGGGCCAATTTTCACGTCATAGTTCACATGCGGTCCGGGCCTCAGGCCTTTTTTGGGTTATCCTTCTTTTTAAATTTTTAGACATTAATTAAAAAAATATGAGAAGTTGACGTCGACGATAGAAGAACAAACCTAGAAAGACATTTAATAACCTCATAACTTTCATAATCTTATAATTACACTGACATATGATTGACATGACAGTCTCACGCACGCAAGCACGCGCACACACAGAAGGTTTCCCGTCAGCGCAACCAACGATTCACCTCACGTGCAAATAATGGAGAATATTAAGAGAAAAATCGCAGAGTGATAGAAGAGAGGACTGGGTTAAAATCTTCCACTGCGGATGCTATTCTTTTTCTCCACGATGCTCTGTAAGAGACTGTTCTAACTTTTCGTTTGATTGGACTTTATTTTCGTTTAACTGTTGGAAACTAGGCTACTGATGTTTTTCGTTTTTCGTTTGATTGGACTTTATTTTCGTTTAACTGTTGGAAACTACTGGAAAAAAGAATGGCCATGTTTTGTGGTGCATTTTTGAGGTAAGATATCCTGCAAGTTTGTTTTTGATTTATTTAATTTAATTTGCTCTATTGCTCATTTCGTTTGCGAGCGCTGTTGCGAGCAGCCTGAGCCTGCCTCAGTATTTCAAAAAAAATTTACTCACTGTGGTTTAATAAATAAACATTAAACTAACTGTCTGTGTGATATGCTTGAAGTGTTTTATATCTATGGATTTTATTGTAGCCAAGTAAAGTATTAGCGTTGATTTGAGAGGCTAAATTGATCAAACATGTTTTACTCGCTGTTGGCTCGGCTGCTTGGTCGTCTTTTTTTTTTTTTTTTTTTTATGCTCCAAACATTTGTCTAAATTAACTTAATAAAGAAACGAAAAGAAAAGAAACATAACTAACAAAACGGACATATTTTAATGGCTGCAAATAGGGCAGGATGCTGCTGTGAAAAAAAAAAAAAAAAAAAAAAAAACCGGTCTCGGGTCGGACTCGGGCTGATAATTCTGATGAGCTGTCGGACACGGGTCGGGCTAGGGCCTGAGCGTCTCGGGCCAGGGCCGGGCTCGGGCCTAGATTTGAGGCCCGTGCAGGGCTCTACCACCTAGTGTTCCAGAGATATCATTGTTTTTTGAAAAAACGCTTAGAACTTTTGCTAACATTGCTTGAAATTTGATTTCTTTATGTCAATATATTCCTTGGCTTATGCCGATTTCAACGATATCTCATGTTATTTTTCAACAATGTGACTGGCCGCCATATTGGAGCGAATGTAAAACAGTTTTTTCGCTACTCCTCCTTCAAAATTTGTCCAAAATTGTCCAAAATTTGCTCAAATTATCTTCGGACCGAGCTGCATAGAAGTACTGTCCCCGATTTTTTTGCTATACTAGAAAAAAAAAAGTTATGATGTCGCAAATTTAACAAGGTCGACCCAAAATTGGTTCAGAGGCTGTAACTTGTGAACAGTTTGTCACAAAATCATAAAAAATTGGTGTCTATCGATTCCTTGCGTCATGTCGAATCCAAGGATATCTATTTTGCCAGGATTGGATGTACCACGTCATAAACCATAAGCTACATTAGCATTAAGCTAGCTTAGCATGCTAATCTGGTTAACATGCTTTTTTGTGCTCATTCTTACACTGAAGCTTCTCCTCTGCAGCTTTGCAATTCACATCCTCTGAGTGGCGCAATGTGCTAAACCATGTGTTACTGATCCTGAGCTGTTCTAGTTGTGGATTCAAATCTTATGTGGCACATGCCCAGACCGCAAGAGATACTGTGGGCTTAAGTGTTGGAAAGGATGTTTCAGTTCCAGACATGATGTCTATCTGAGAAAGAAACTTGATAAATAAAGTATCTGCCACATTTCTATAAAATATCATTTTGAGTTCATTTTCACTAGTACTACTGAAACTGGTGGGTTTTTTTATTTGTTTTTGTTTTTTGGCACAATTGCAGTGATTCATGCAGAGTCACCATGCACACTCCACAATGAATAGCGTATAATCCTTTTGTGACTGTTAAATGTAACTGTTATCATCACCACAAACGCTATTCTGTGCCCTAAAAACTAGCATATTTCATGTCATAAAAGGTCATTGCAAAATCTAGAGAAATGTGAGAGTAGAGGTAGATGTGGCCAGCGGGGGACAGTGTAATCACACGTATCAACTGTACCCCTGATAAAGTTCTATTAGATAACACACTGTTTAGTTGTTCAGTTTTATATGTTAACAGATTAAACGTCGTAATTAGCCACCATAGGACGCAAATGAAAATTTGTGATATTTAAACTGTGTATTATTAATAAATATTGTTCCTACTTTATAATTTTTAACCAGTGTTAACCTCATTTAAATGAAATGAATAAATATAAATGGACCAATAAACAAAAATGTTGCCCAATTGTTATTTTCTTTATTTTTCTTGTGGAAAGTTACCTTTGCATCATTAAAAACGAGTGTATCAACTATTCTCAGTCTACCCTAGTTAGAAATGAATAACTATTTTAGAGTAACTCACCCAACTGTTATAATATCAAAGGTGATCACACACCGCTTCCTCTTTAAATAAGGGGAGAAGACCAAAAGAAACTCTGGGTTTACTGAAGAAAACCTGCTCCTGACCAGATTATGTTCGCAGAGTAAGTTATCATGGTAATTGACTCGGAGTATAAGTTACCTCTCTTTCAGAAACAGGCTTGACTTGCTCTGCTTTCTCGGGTTTGACATACCTCCCATTCTGAAACGGAAAACTCAGAGTTTCCATCATTTCAGGGTTAACATGCTCAGAGTTTTCACTTAACCTCCCTTCTAAAACAGGCCCCAGGGCTCAACCTAAATACATACAAAGTCATAGTTTTGAATTCAAAACCATATATAATAAAACAATGTGTGAACAATAAAAAAACATATCTTCATCAAGAAGTTAACACATGACATTGAGCATGAACTCATTTCAACTGAAAATATCTGAGATACTATCCATTAGTTACATTATTAAACAAACATTAAGGCTAAATTGACTTATTAACCAAGTAGTCAATAGGCTTGTTTGAGATGAGCAAAATCTGCGCAGAACCAATCACCGGTGATCAGCGCGAGATGCACGCCGGTTAGAAATGTGTCCGAGAGCGGTCCGCCTTGCTCTAATGTCATGCTGACATGTCAAAAAACTCTCGCAACTGCAAGGCGCACGTGTCGGATTCTGCAGTCGCGCGCAGTTGCTTTCCACTGACTGCGCTGATCAAAAGCATGATGGAAAACGACTTACTGATGACACAGCTTAATGCTCATTGGTTTAAACAACCGTGATGTATTGTTCTCTTTTAAAATGTTTGATTTTAAAACTCTATCATGTTTTATGTGTATACATTATGTGTGAATATTCCCAAACTATCTGACAGTGCGATCTCTATGGGTTATGCAATGTAATTTTTATAAAAAAAAATATGTCTGTATTAAAGAAAAAAAGATTGATAAACATTGTATTTGGAATGGAATTAAATAAGTAGGCTACTTTGGGTGTCTTGTTCATTATATTTATTTTCGTATAAAAGCAACAGAACTTAAATTCCATCCAGTTTATTAGCAACACTGTGCACGAGCGTGAATCCCGCGATATCCATCTTTGATCTCACAGGTGTCAGATCCACCTCGAGAAGAGAGAACTGTCCATCTTGCCTGTGAATTTTTTTTTTTTTTTTTTTTTTTTCACTCCTCCTCTTACTGCAGCCGCCTACTCCCGCCTACTCTCACAAACATTTACTTTACATATTCATTATATACACATGACTCCTGTAAGTGATAATCCCATTATTTAATCTTAAATTGTTTTTTTTAATGTGCATAAAATATTTCTTACAGATATGGAAAAAGCATCTACTCCAAATGTAACTGGATACATACATCAAGTGGCCGACATAAATTTTTTTTTGATGCACTGTTACAACAAAAAGATTTAATCTCAACCATGATAATCTTCAGGCCTGAACTGCACAGTCAATTTAATCGGTGAAATTGATGATCAGTGAGTCTGTCACAAATGTTATTCTTTTGAAAAGTAGATTCACAATGACCTTTTAGCTCTGAAATAGTTATGCATTCTTAAAAATGGTTCTAAACAATACCAAATTAAAGTTCTTTGACTCATAAAAAATGCAGAACCCTTTTTGGAGCTAAATAAAACAATATTTGTAATTTAAAGCACTAGAACCCAATTGTTATAAAGAATGCTTGTATTTTAGTTTATTCTCATTAATATTAATATCTGTATATCATAAATTTATTTTATTAATAATATTATTTTATATTTTTTCCTTTTTATATTTATTAATATTGGAGATTGTTTCACCTTTCAATCTGCCAGATGTTATATTAACTTCTAGCCTCAAGATTAATTTGGTGGTGTTAATGATCTTGTGACTGGGATTGTTCATGCATAAAGATTATATAAAGAATTTGAAACATAACATTAAAAGATATTCTAAGAAAACTTTTTTTCTAAAAACTTTTTAGAATTTGTTGAGTCTATGCTATTTGTTTTAATTACGCATCTTTGATAGTTAAAGATTTTTTTTTTTTTTTAAAGAAGGAATAAACAACCATAAACCGTAACCCAAAGCTCCATTTTAGTATATGAAGGTTTATTAGTATCATACAATTATAAAAAGAAATGTTACTAAACGTAAAAAAAAAAAAACTTTAAAGAACAATCTTATTTTTAGACTGTGTGACTTTACTCTTTAAACTGTATACCAGACAAGTAACTATATGTCCTTTATCCATGCAACTCCTAGGAGACCCATTAAGCTGGAAAACGTGGAAATAAAACCTTCACAGCTGTATTCTGGAAGGACAGACATTCTTTTTACACACCATTCAAAAATATTATGTGTAGCAGATGTCTGGTTCACTTTTAACACCCAAAAAGAGGATCAAAAAATGGTTCCATTGGAGCAAATTCTTAAAACCAGCTCCCAATATGAACGAGTAAGTACATTTTATAACAAAATTTGAATGTGAATTGATGTATCTATTTTAAGTGGATGTAATTCTTCACACATTACCTAATCATTAACCACTAAATAATATAGATCACCTTATAGGGACTTTGCCACAACTCTCAATATAATTTCTAACTAATCTGTGTATACCCATGCTGACTGACATGAATATTCAAGTTGGGTCCTAAGATTACGAGCTGTTCAGCCACACTTGCACATTTTAGACTTCAACAGACAGTAGGCAGCATTACACACCACTGTCTTTCAAACATGTGGTGTGAGTTGGGTGTGGAATTTATAATGATTTCAAAATGTTTCCACAATCTGCTTTTAAAGAAATTTCCTATGTCTATTATTTATCTATATATGAAAAAAAAATAACATTGTATGTAAATTTCTCTTTCAATAGGTAGGCTACTACTCAATGTGAAAATTGCCCAACAAGAGAGTGAGGGACACAATGTGATGAGAGATGGAACTTTTCTTTCAAAAAACATTTACACCGTATGTGACACAACATCTTCTGCTGAACTGACAGTCTGGGGCGAACACTGCCTTTACATTGAACATTGGTACAGTATGTCAAACATCTCAGTGAGACAGTATAACAAACTATATCTAACTACGACAAAAGACACTGAGTTCAGAAGCATTCCATCTCAAGGCACAGCAAACTTTGTTCCCACCACAACCTCAGTCACTCAAAATTGTGAAATTATTGGAGCACAAATAACAAACACTTACATCTGTAACACTTACACTTACACTTACTAACATGTCATTATCCAATTCAAAAATACTGTGTCCAAAATGTCAAACCCAATTCAAATCAACTGCAATAGAAATTAAAACGTATGGAAACCTCACAATGAAATCTACCTCTGGCAACATTTTTAGAGCAAAAATTGGCCATAGCATTGTAAGCACACTCGTTGATGTAAAACGCAGCAGATCTGATGATGATATTGTTGATTGTCTGCTAAAACTACCAGAAATGCAAGTCACAACACACAATGACTTTATAATCAGAATTGAGCCTATAGAGACTGAGACTACTGAAAGAGCTGGACTGTCTAAACCATTCTTTGAAGATACACAATTTGATCAAACTTTACTTCAAATACATACACCACCACACAGTACAAATCCTACACCAACTGACACATCTCCTTGTGCCATTGAGGAAACACAATCTGACATAAAGCCACCCTCCATCTCAGTACATGTCAAAGAACAAAAAGGTACAAACAAAAAGTTGCGATCAGTAGGCCTACAAAAAAAAAAAAAAATTTTTTATTTCATTTAGTTTGGCTTAATCATCCTGTGAAGTATTTTATGTATTCATTATAGATAATTTGATTACCATAGGACGTATTTTTGATTACCATTGTTGGTATTATTTTTATTTATGTATCTAATGTTTTTTTTTGTTTTTTTTACATGTGTAAATATTGAAAATTGAATACATTGCATGGAAAAACCTGATTTTCATTTATTGTTGAAAAATAAAAGTACTTTAAATTGATTGAAACCGAGCAAAACTGTCCCTTATTTAAACTACAATATATTTTGTTCATTCTTGTAATATATATATATATATGAAATCAGTATTGATTATATAATTAAAATATATAATGTAGCTTTAGAAATGGTAAACAGTGTAGAAATAAAAGTAGCCTACATATTGCAAAAAAATCACTTGATTAAAACCTATGCATTATCACTAATATATTTTCATATAGGTTTAAAAAATTGAGCTGAGAACTAACTGGTGCTTAAATGCTTTTTTGGCCCTTTAAGATTTTTCTGTTCCTGTTCAGAAGAGCAGGAAAAACTGAAGCATGGAGTGCTATTTGAAAGTATTTATTTGTTGCTGCTGTAAAAACATACACACTCGCAACATCTGTCTAGTACAGTGTTGCTCCTCAGTGTTTTTATTTTATTTTATTTTTTTACTTTTATTCAAATTTTACTATTTTATTTACCCTTAATTCACCCTATAGTAATTATGTATAGGTTTCCCTTAAGGCTGTCAAAAAAAAAAAAAAAAAAAAAAAATTCCTGTTATGTTCTGAGGAGGTTAGTTTTTGATTACAAAAAAAGATACAGAACTTTATGTTCACCCCTTATCTTCCCAGTTCTATTCTCCCGCTGTTCATAACCCTTTTCCTTTTCAGTAGCCTCCAGCTCCAGTTGCAGACACTAGCGCGAAGCTATCGCCGCTAGCATCACAGACCCAACAATGTCAACAGTTCTACCCAACAGGTTACAACCCCGCCCACTTCCAGTGGCCTGCAGCTCCAATAACTCAAACAAGCGCGGGCCCACCTCCGCTTGCAGCTCAAGCTCAGACTGCTTCCTATCATCCCTCACATCCTCCAACTAACTTTCCTTTTCAATCTACAGCAGGTCATCCAATCGCAAGGGCACCGCTGACATTCGCAGCCCCGGATTATACCCTTCCCAGCTCTATCATACAAACTAAATCACCATATTCTCTCTTCACAGCCACTCCGATGCCCGTGCCGTCCAACGCAGTTGCTATGGAACCCCCACTAGTTTCCCAATCCATCCGTGCTCAGATCCTCTCAGAAATTCAGGATGCTGGCTCCAGAGGCCCAACTCCAGTTCCTCGCTATTCAGAACTAATTTTCCCGTAACCCACGCGTTAAAACCCCTGCTTGACGCATCACTCGACACTATCCTCCAAGCAGTATCTCCCAGGACCCTCCAATCCTACGTTACTGCTTGGAGATGTTTTAAAACATTCCATGTCTCTTATAACTTGCCTTTCCCTGATTTTTCTCTTCTTTCAATCACCTCTTTTATCTCCTACCTTAATATCATTAAGGGCCTACAAGTCGGGTCCATTAAAGGTTATTTGAGCGGCATCCAGTTTTTCCATAAATTGGTGTACGGCGCTCCTTCCACGGAGATAAACAATTCACAAACCTCCCTCCAAAGGGATTCAAAGATCCCAGCCCACCCGCCCCGACGCCAGACAACCCATAACGCTAGACATTCTCACCAAATGTATTCAGGCCCTCCGCACAGGCTACCAGCCCCTCGGTTCCACTCGCACACTCGATGCCATGTTTATCCTAGCCTTTTTTGGTTTTCTTAGATGCTCGGAACTCGTCATCACTTCCAAATTCGACCCAAAAATCCACCCCACCATCTCAGACTTATCAGTACTAGACGGCGAAACCATTTCATATTTGATCAAACAAAGTAAGACTGACCAAACCAAAAAAGGTCATTTCATCTACATTTTTAATCTCGCTTCGCAAATCCAACCATACCAGTCAATTCTGGCATATCTGCAATGGAGAAGTTCCCAGGCTAAATCTCCTCTGGAACCCCTGTTTTTAGACGAATCCAAAAAACCCGTGACACGTTTTTGGTTCCAGAAATACCTCAAATCTGTTCTCCAACAGTCAGGCATTCCAGCAAAGAAGTTTTCAAGTCACTCATTCCGCATCGGGGCAGCAACTTCAGCAGCCCAAAAAGGCCTCTCCCAACAGCAGATTCAAGCCCTTGGGAGATGGTCCTCAGATGCTTTCCAAAGCTATATCAGGACCAACCGGTTCCATATTAAAAAAGCTCACCAAACCCTCAGAGTAAAAAAAAAAAAAAAAAAATTTAAATTCGGTAGAGCACTCAATCTCCTCTTTCCTGTCTCCTCTTTCTGTCCAGCGAGCATTGGTCTCACAGCGGACGGAGTGAGAACTTTCCCAGTAGAGCACTTACGTTTTCTCTTTCATCCAGCGAGCATTTGGTCTCACAGCGGATGCAGTGTGAGAAAATCTCCTGGGCAAGCACTCATTTTTCCTCTTTTCAGTTTTCCTCTTTCTATCCAGCGAGCATTGGTCTCCCAGCGGACGGAGCGAGAACTTTCCCGGTAGAGCACTTACGTTTTCTCTTTCATTCAGCGAGCATTTGGTCTCACAGCGGATGCAGTGTGAGAAAATCTCCCGCGCAAGCACTCATTTTTTCCTCCTTTCTGTTTCCTCTCTCTGTCCAGCAAGCATTTGGGCTTTCAGCGGAAAAGCGCAAATTCTCCCGATCGGTCATTGTAAAAACTACAACCGCTCCCCGTTCGCAGACCAAC
Organism: Rutilus rutilus; assembly: GCF_951802725.1. Taxonomy (NCBI): domain Eukaryota; kingdom Metazoa; phylum Chordata; class Actinopteri; order Cypriniformes; family Leuciscidae; genus Rutilus; species Rutilus rutilus. The sequence continues at coordinate 25,318,151 of NC_140212.1, read as the reverse complement.
AGGGGCCGTCAGTCCAGGCAGTGAGCTTCATCACGGGCCTCCCCGGTCAAGCATCCAGGCCCCTTCTCGAGATGCCAGCCCGCCAAACTCGGCACTCATTTGGGGGTGAGTCCGGCGGCTGTCCTCTGCTCTTTAGCCTATTGGGGGGAGTACTCTGGGTTCGGGCTGAATTCCGAGCTCGGAGCCCTCCCTCCGGACAGCATGCCAAATACGCATTAAATCTTACTCCCTCAAAATTATATGTAAGTGTGAACTCGTGAAATGATGTTTTATTAACTAAGTTCGGGAGGAGCACGTTCAGATAATTAACACGAGTGGATAGCACTCAGCAATCAATGATAAGAGGGTATATATAGACTCAGCAGTCTTACCTCGATCCATTGACAGTTTGCAGCATCCCCCCACCACCCCTTCTCCACACTTCTAGTTCTAAACACTTACATGTGTGGGGAGTACTCTGGGTTCGGGCTGAATTCCGAGCTCGGAGCCCTCCCTCCGGACAGCACGCCAAATACGCATTAAATCTTACTCCCTCAAAATTATATGTAAGTGTGAACTCGTGAAATACAGTTACATGAGTAGTTACACGACCAAGTATGGTGACACAAAATAAAACGTGGCGCTTTTCTAATAAATTATAACTATAATGTATGGTGGAATAGCACTTGGGAGCACATCGACTCGGCGCAGTAAAAAGTCACGTTGGTTATAATGACAGAAGTGAGAGAGAGAGGGGGAGAGGATTTTTCAGGCGTGACTTTTTACTGCTCCGAGTTGAAGTGCTCCCAAGTGCTATTCCGCCATACATTGTAGTTATACTTTTTACCCGCTTAGAAAAGCGCCACGTTTTATTTTGTGTCACTATACTTGGTTGTGTAATGAAGTTCCTAAACGCAAGTTAGGGAGGAGTGAGCCCATCTAATCTTTCAATCAACAGCCTGAATATATAAGCAGCCGCTTACCTCTCTCTTGCATCAGCTGTTCCAGTATCCCTCCACCTCCCCAAACTCCACCTTCATCTCAGGTACCTTGCCCTTCAATTATCATATCCTACTTTTAGCCACTGGGGGGGTATATCAGAGCTCGAGTTGAAGCTGCTTCATCGAGCCCCTCTTCAGTGGACAGCAAGCCAAATAAGTTTAACCTAATGTCTTAAAGATTTTATGGGCAAACAAACTCGTTAAACTGTATTTAAATAGGGAAAACGTGGAGGTGTTTGGTCGCTTCTAACTTCATCTCTGTTTGGTCCCTAATGAATGAACTGGGCTAAGCTAAGTGCTATTGTGGTGAAATGCAAATTATTGCTGTGGTCCTTTTTGACCACGCCCCTCCCTCGGGTAATATTTGCGAGGGAGCATGTATATAAGGCTAGCGGTACGGTAAAACGGGTATTGCGTCATACCTGGCGATCTCACTTCCGGCGTCTCGTTGCGCTGCACGAGGGGTATGTATGGGTGTTTTCTCCGTGGTTTTCCGTGTGGTAGATGTTAAAAGTCCTTTTTACATGTTTGTTGTTTGCTACCAGTAATTTCGGTTGGGCTGGCGTTCGGTTGAGTGCCTGTTGCACCCATAGATGATCAACAACCGTTGCTTTGCCGTGGCGCTCCGCTGTATGTGAACTGCATGTGATGCCTTTGTGGGTGAATTCCGCCGTCTGCATGTGATCAAATAGAGTGGTGGCTGCCGGATAGATGATGTGTTTTGCACGATTTGGTATGTATAACCTTCTATTTCCCTTTGGCTTTTATAAAGGTAAATGGGGTTTTAATTATTTTGTGTTTTAGGAGTTGAAACCATGTTGTGAGTGGGCCTGTTTGGCTTCCAGTTTGCATCCTGCAACCACTTGATTTCAGCATGGCTTGCACCTTCAACACTGCTGTTTTGCTTTAAGTCTGTTTGGTTTAATGATTTGGGTTGTATTCATTAATTTTAATTATTTTGTCTCCTATTCTTGTGTGTTTCCATTTTTCCTTTCAATTACTTCTATCTTTAGTATTTGTTTGCTTTTGTTTAATGTTTTGCATCCGTTAAGTTTGCATTGCATACAGTAACGTTTGTTTTTCCTTTATTGTGTTTTCTTATATTCATTTGTTTTGTATTTATGTGTTTTTGTTTTGGCTTCATTTATTTTGCTTTATGTTTGATTTTTCTGTTTTGGTTTTGTTTTCCTTGATTTGTTGCAAATAGTAGGGCTTGTTTGCAATTGATCAGTGTTGCTCTTATTGATTTTGTTTTGCCAAATTGATGTTTGGTTTGTTGTAATTGATTATTATTTTTTTTTGATTATTGTTGTTTTTGTATCTTGTTGTTTGTTGATATTTCTTTTTGCTGTAACCTTTTCTTTTTTTCTTGTACTGGAGCTGGGGCCTGGAGTGGGCAGGCTGACCCTTCCCGTGTGGTTGTCTCACTGTTCATCAGAGTGGCGTGGAGTTGCCGTGAATCCTTTGGAGGGTGTGAGTGGTTTGGGGCACGTGTGTGGTTATTATCATTTTTACTACTACGGGCATCTTTGAAGCCCGGTGTCAAGCCTGCCGCCCTAGTGGTAAGCCCCAGCTCTTTTGTTGTGTGTGTTTTTGGTTTCTCTTTTCTTGTCGTTTTGCAGCAGTTGGTGTTGCTTGCTGAGTGAAATCTTCTTGCTGTTACGTGTGATTCATTGAACGAGCCAAATTCTAATTATTGTTGTTTAATAAAGATGTACAAGTTTTATACAAGGTACCCATGCCTCTTGGTCATTTTCTGAGAACTTGAACCTGTGCCCCTTGGGCTTTTCCCAGAGTAAGTTCTGGGTGGCGTAGTCGTTACCTTTTTGGAATTAGTAATAATCTAGAAATCTGTCCATAGTGCCACACTATCAAAGTGTCGCCGCGCGCCAGAGCGATTGAGTGCACGCACTGAGACGAGAGAGGTATGTATCAACTCGTCTTAGTTAAGGGAATAACAGTTTAATATGAAAAAACGGTGGAGTGTTCCTTTAAGCTTTGAACAAAGTATTAATCAGACATAAAGCAAGGACAGTATGCTGAAAATATCACCAGTGTATAAAATAAACGTTTGCTATGAACAAGCAATAGTAAGGCTGCGTCTCATTTCTCTGTCTTACCCCTTACTCTTACCCCTTCCCCTCGGTTTTGCGCGTTCATGTGAGGGGAAGTGGTGTCCCAATTCTCATTTTGATTAAGGGCTAGGGCCAAGGCGTAGGGCTACATAGCCCTTGAAACGAAGTCTGCGGAGGACCACACTTGAAAGAGAGGGGTAGGAATTTCTCAGAAGTGAGTCGCACAAATGTATGTATTTTCAGCAGTTTAATGACACTCGTTTTTTATGATACCTTTAATAAAACGTTCAAGCGGTTTTAATTGTAATGTTTTTGTTTTGAATCACTAGTTAACCGCTAGCTAGCAGCTATACGCTATTTGCCGTTTGCTAATGTTTTGCTTATGGTGTCGCCGGCGCCGCCGTTAAATACAATGAAACAATGTCTTTGACTGATGGCACACAAGCGTGCAAAGATAAAGAGAGACCAGGCAATCGATATCACAACCCGAGACGACGGCATCTTCGTTTGTTTATGTCAACGCGTATCGCCTCTGTTGACGTAGCAGCCAGCTAGCGGAAAGGGAAGATGACGCAAACGGTAATCGAGTGGTGTCTCATTTCTTAGAGAAACGTTCTTCCCCCTACCCCCCTTCACTCGGTATCGAAGGGCAAGGGGAAGACGCAGACAAAGGGGTAAGGGAAGGGGAAGGGGAAGGGGTAAGACAGAGAAATGAGATTGGCCCTAACACTAATCTAGCATACTTAAGTAAGCACATAATCCTTAAACCGTGTCGGTTGTCTGACGATACGTCTGGCTCTTGTGCATTCCTGGAAACTGGCCCAAACCTTGAAACACTGATGCATAGCGGCTGAGGAGCTCAGTTTTTGTGGCGGGTGATGGTGTGAGAGCATCTACTTTTCTTATGAGGTCCAACTGCACACATGCCTGTCAGCTTTTCCTCTGTTTTTTTTTCTGTGCCTTTGCTTTTCACAAATAAGAAACCACAGTGTTGCTGGAGTAACACTCAGGTGGTGAGCATCTCCTCTTTAATTCACTTGTAGAGACCAGATTTCTCCTTGCCTGGTGAAAGTCGGACACTTTCAGTATGCTTTCTACAAGGAAGCCAATCTCTTTCCACCACTTCCTCATCTAGGTGTTTGTCGGTGGTCTCTCTTTCCACCACTTCCTCATCTAGGTGTTTTTCGGTGGTCTCTCTTTCCACTACTTCCTCATCTAGGTGTTTGGCGGTCTCTGCTTGTTTTCGTTATGTTCTGATGTTGTTTCAGTTTGTACTTAGCACAGCAAACAAAGAGCAGTCTCCTGATTCTTTTGCACACATTTGTCATGTACGCTCATGCCACATGTCGAACATTTGGCCTTGCTCTTAGCAACAGCCTTATGGCAGACACTACAAATGCCTAACCTTTCAAGTGAAGTGAAGAGCAGAATTGCTAGTCTTTCTCTTTCCTCATGAAGTGAAGGGCAGTTAATATACCCCTGGTCCCCACAAAGAAAAGCCTCTGCAAACACAGCTGTAAAGATGACACAAGAAATTATATCTCTCTGAATGGCATGCTCCCTTGTGCAAATGTCCCATGTTCCCGGGATTCCCTTTGCTGTGGCAAACATCCTCCAATTCTCAGCTATTTTCTGACCATTCTCTTTCTGCTCATCAATGCAATTTAGGTAGGTTATTGTTCTATCCACGATGTTGCAGTGAAAGAAAGTCCAGTGATTCCCTCCCTCCAGGTATGGACCAATAACAACTTCTGCCTGTCAAGAATGATATTCTTCACAAAACTATGACTTATTGCCCTGACCTTCCCATCAAGAATATTGTTCAAGGTGTGGCTATTGATTGCCATTAAACCCGTTGTCTTCATGCTGAACAGGTAAAATATGGCATCCATGATCTCATCAGGAAGTTTCTGGTTTTGTAGTAGAGACTGAAAGCTGCTGATATATAAGGAATATGGCCCTATTTTCCCAATTTTGGTATCAGAGCTTAACTCTCCCGAAATCAAAAAGCGTAGAACATTCATTTTGTTTGTACTCAGTGCTTCCTTTGTCTTCTCTTCGGGGCCATCTGTCACATCATCCACTGTGCATCCAGAGCGGCCATTCGTAGTTTCATCTTCTTTTTCGTCGGACATCTCGTCTCCTCCGCACCGTGTCTGTCGCATCCCTGACTCTCGAGCGAGTTATAAATGTCTAGCGCCTCTTCTCCTATGCATTGTAGCAGCACAGCGATTTGTCTCGTCTCAGATTTATCCACTAGAGCTGAGGCAGTAAGATACAAATTAAATCTTTGTTCCCACTTACGCCAATTTTCAGCTAAGTTCCCCGTCAGGGACAAAGGTGGCGGCGGATGAAGCATTTGCATTTTGTCCGTCACGTTAGCACATAGGGCTCGCTAGGATAATCCGGCAGTGCTGCTGTTCGTCACTGTTCACCCGCGCCGCAGTGATCTTCAGTCACAACTTGATGTGCGCGGTGTTATTCTGTGGATACATTGACTTCTGACACCATGTTGTAGTCTTTGTTAAACTTTAGTTAGCATTAAGACACGTACACACAGGAGTTATAACGCTGAGCTTCTTTTACTAGCATCCATACACCAGAGGGTAATACCAACTACACAAACTGTATGGGGGTGTCCTGGTCAGAACCATTCACTGCCTATACTACACTGAGTATTTGTTATGGAGTTAATATTGTGCCATAATTAAACAAACAAATCCAGCATTTTGCAAACAAACTCGATCTGCTTTGCAAAGGAAAACTCGACTCACAAACAAACAGAAAGCAATGTGCAAGTACAAAGGTCAATTTGAGCGAAAATGCAGTGGAGTAACAAATATGTATTGTGTTTTGCAACTATAAATAAATAAGCCTGGATAATATTTCACAAATAAATACAAACCATCTGTTGTATTACATATTTATTAAATGTTTAATTTAGTTTTTCCACTGCAATAGTATATAAACTGATAAAGTTTATAGACTGATTTATTGAGTCTCCAGCAAGAGTCTCCTTTCCTGCCAGACCTGTTTTCTCTATTGTGTTTTAAATAAGTCAGATCACTTGATTCTCACCTTTCGGAGCCCAGACGTTGAATCGTTAGGTTGATTGACTTTCACCTTTTGTCTTTAATGGGTCTGGGATGGCTCTTGGAATTGGAGTTCCTGGCCAGTATCAGCATGTGAATAGTTATGCTGATTCAATTGGACTCAGAGTAGTGTGTGTTCCTACTTCATTTGCATGCTTTGTTCAGAGTCTCCACCTCTATGTAATCCCTCCCCCTTGGAATGTATATAACTACAATGCATACTGTATTAGAGTTAGATTATGTTGGAAGCACTGCAGCCGCGCTCAAATAAAGAAACTCTTCTGTTTGAACGTGATCCCAACGTCTCCTGGTCTGCTTTGAAGAAAGAAAAACTTCCTACAAATTGCATGTAACCTTTGAACAAATACCAAATCTAGTGCATACAAATGCATATCTGTCTGTTATGATTGTGAGACACTTGGCTTTTTATGAGATCTCTCAGCTCGATTTTCTCACAAATGTGTTCAGACAGATTTTCTCACAAATGTGTCCAGGCAGATTTTCTCACAAATGCAGTTGAGCAACTTCCTCTTCTAAAACAGTAGATGGCCCTAAGATAGGGGATTAATTTAGCGCTAGTCTCCCGAGAGAAGTCCCGATTTGAAACTTGCCTTTGCCAGAGTTGAGGAAAATGACAGGTGAACAGGTGTGTTCAGTGCTTAATTTGTAAAGTGGGAGGTCCCGGAGCGCAGAGGGGGGGGTGGATCCGGCGACTCAAAACGGGGGTTGGAGGTAACGGAACAAAAAAAAATTACACTGCCTACGTAGCTTCTCTGCAGTGGCGGCGCCAGATAATTTTTAACGCATGTGCTGAGGGGGTGCTAGATCATTGACAGGGGGAGCTGCGCAAAACTTGGCCACTAAATATTTAATCAAGGCTCGAAATTGCGACCATTTTGGTCGCATATGCTCCTGAAATTTAATCTGTGCGACCTAAAAATATATTTGGGAGCATTTGTGCGAGTGCAAATAATGGTTGTGGTGCGACCTGTTTTCATTTCTCTAAAAAACGTTTGCAAATTACTTCACAGTGTGTACCTTATGTGCGCTGATACGCGATGGCCGGACCGTCATTCTATCCAACGTTATATAACCAATCCCGGGGTTTTTCCTGCATTGATTTTGCTGCAATTTTTTGGCGGCCGCCAAAGCCTTTGATCGGTGCGTGAGTGACTGCTGCGCTTGACGAGAGAAAGCCCCGGCCGCGCGCGCGCACTCTCACGTCTTCAAACAACACGAGCGCTGTCTTGCTCTCTCTCCCTCGCGCATATTAATCATTCGGAGATTTTTTTTTCTCCTAAATTACCGTGGAGTGTGAATTGTGCTAAAAAATAAACTACCGGGATAATCACACAACGCTTGCCGTATGCTACACTTCCACTAATGACACTCCGATTCGCGAACTAATGACTCATTTGAACCGATTCACTTTAATGAATGGTTAAAACAACTGATCTGTCCAACACACTCACGAGACGTCTGAATCGGTGTATAACAAATCGGTACCACTTTACAATAATGTTCCACTTATTAAATTCTAGTTAACACAGTTGTACTATTAAAAAAAACTGCACTTTGTTAATTTGTTAACCATTGTTAATGTTAATTTCAACATTTGGGCTACTAATTACGGAAGCCCTGAACCGCAACGTAAAAAAAAAAAAAAATTATGTAAAAAAAAAAAAATGTATGAAAAAAAAAATTATGTAAAAAAAAAAAAAAATTATGTAAAAAAAAAAGCTATCATTTCGAGATTAAAGTCGAAATGTTTCGAGATTAAAGTCGAAATGTTTCGAGATTAAAGTCGAAATGTTTCGAGATTAAAGTCGAAATGTTTCGAGAATAAAGTCTTCCGTAGAAGTTGTGTGTGTGCTTGCCGTTATTTCACATTCCCGCACAGGCATTCATGCGTGTGCGTGCGTGCGTGTGTGTGTGTGTGTGTGTGTGTAAACTGGATCTACACGAAATAATAACTTTTTACTTTTATCTGGGCTTTCAACAAAGGGATATTCTACAGGTCTACCAACATGACATTAGGCTATAGGACGTTATAAAATATAGGCTACTGTCAGACTGGATCAAGATATCCAGCTTTATGAATGAATGAATGAATTAATGCATGAATGAGGCATTTATATAGCGCTTTCATATGTCTACTGTAGGTTAAAAGCGCTTTACAATCATTTCAGGGAATCTTTCCTCAACCACCAGTGGTTATTATATTTGAGGAAATCACGGGATCCAGCCAAATGATTGGATACAGAATGATGCACTTAAAATGTATCCAGAACGTACGGTGTCTATTATAGACGGCAGTTCGACTTCACAAGCGCAAGTCTTTACACACACACACAGACACGCAAGCACGAATGCCTGTGCGGCAATGTGAAATAACGGCAAGCACACACACACACAACTTCTACGGAAGACTTTAATCTCGAAACATTTCGACTTTAATCTCGAAACATTTCGACTTTAATCTCGAAACATTTCGACTTTAATCTCGAAATGATAGCATTTTTTTTTACATATTATTATTATTATTTTTTACATAATTTTTTTTTTTTTACATATATATATATATATGTTTTTACGATGCGGTTCAGGGCTTCCGTAACTAATAGCCTATACATTATTGATTTTTTTTTTTTTTTTAACATAGTTAATGCACTGTGAAGTAACATTAATGAACAATGAACAGCTGTATTTTTATTAACTAAGATTAACAAAGATTAATACAGCATATTAATAGCAATAGAGTGCCAAGTGCCAAGCAAAACATGCAGGGACAGGTGTGTGGCAAACAAATCAGGTTCAATTATTAAGGCTTTTAATCAGCAGGATACGTCAAATATAACCATACTGTCTATGAATATAACACCGCATACACCATCGCCAAAGAAGAGCTTGCCTTCACTAAATTTATGTAAAATGACAAATCATGTGCCAATATCATCGGGGTGAGATGATATAGAGCCAGAAGACCAAATTTCAAATCTTGGCCACAGGATGAAATAAAATTTGTTAATATATAATTTGTAGTTGTGGTGCTCCTTAATTTTTGGTGGGTGCTCCTAAATTTTTGCTGGTGCTCCTAACTTTTTGAAGTTGGGAGCACCAGTGCTACCAAGTAAAAAAGTTAATTTCGAGCCCTGTATTTAATATTCAATTATTTTAATGAGCACTATTAAAGTTTTAATTTTATTAAATTGAACAAGCGCAACATTCAGTATTCAATCAAATATTCTAAAAGATGTAGGCTATTATTAATAATAATGTTATCTCGTTATTTCGACATAATATGTGTGCGTGCAACAAGCAAGATGTGCATTTGTAAATCCGGTGACGCGTGCATTGATTTTTATTAATAAACTAGTGTTTTCTGACAGTGTCGACTGCAAAGATGAAGTTGACGATCGCCATCTCCATAGTGAACGCGCCTATAGAGAGAAATGCACATAATGGATTACATAATCAGAGAGTAGCCTTTTTCTTTTTTCATTTTGAAGTATTTCGTTTAAAGACATTTCAAGCTTTGTGTATTTTATGTATTTCTCATGTCTGTGTGAGGCATACACTGAGTTTCGTTAAGTTAGGATGAGATGCGCTCCAGTTAACGTGCAATGCAAGTGACCGCGCGGGCGCCTCAATGATTATATTGTCTGTTATATTTGCTTCTTATTCATTAAATCCAGGCAATTGGTGGATGATAAATTTATTAAAATTAAGATACAATTTATACAAATCGAAATTCACTTTAAAGAAAGGCTTTCTACAAAACAAAACTGAATGAAGTGGTCAAAATCATGTCTGACGTCCTCCATGTCTCATATTGCCCATCCTATCATACTCGTGCTGTTCACTTTTCATAAATCAACATAAAAAATAAAATAAAAAAAAAATTATAATATTTTAACAAATATGAAACTAAATGCGCTTATTTAATGGCTACAACAGTATAGTAGGCCTACAGACTCTCTATTTTTACAAATTGCTGCACATTCATTTAATTCAGAATTTTGCACACACAAGTTGAAAGGCATTTGTTCAAATCAAGTTCACGGATAATTTTGCGTGCATTTATTAATCATTATGATACTAAAATCATAAAGTAGGTTATGCTATGTACAAAAAATCAGATGAGCCCAGAATATGAACGCAATTACACGTTAAGCATTTTCCTCCCATAGAAAACCAATGTAAGAACGCTTAATGTGGCTTAATGCAGATTAGAATGTCCCCTTATTATGTCGAAATAACGAGATATTATGTCGAAATAACATATATTATGTCGAAATAACGGCTTCTTATGTCGAAATAACGAGATTTGAAATAACGACTTAATATCTCGAAATAACAAGATACGTTTTTTTTTTCTTCAAAATGCGGTTCAGGGCTTCCATAGAATACAGCCTGAATATAATTGCTTCCAGAAATTATTTTTGGGGGTGCTATCGGGGTGCTTTGGTCTTTCTTGGGGGTGCTGAAGCACCTGCTAGCCCCTCCTTAGCGCCGCCCATGCTTCTCTGACAAAAAAAAAAAACGAAACAACGCTGTGTGTACATCAGGGCAATGTTTATTTTAATTTAAGAACATGCACTGCATGGGTGCGAAATAAAAGAAAATAAAAAAATACACTGCAACAGTAGTTTTCACAAGCAGCAATTATCCATCGGACTATTAATTTAACCCAAAAAACACCCACTGGATGAGACAAACACTCCATCATGTGACCACATAAACAGCAACAGGCTACTTGTGGGAATTAAATATAGAAATTAAACCATATAGTAGGCTATATATTGCAATGATGACCACCTAATAATCAATAATCAACACAAACACTGCATGGAATAATTGTGATTGTGAAACGGCCCATGCAGCATTGATAGAGCCCCCGGCCTCCATTCCCCTGCTTCTTTCTCTAGATCTCGTGTCCAGTGCAGTTTTATGTCCTTTTGCAATCCATGACCTCACGTATGGAAAGGGGTTGAACCGGGTAAGCGGCGGGCCAACAAGGCAAAGGAAGAGTAGGGAGGAGATGGTAGAGGGGAGAAGAGATGCCCTGTTTGCTGTACAGATTAAGTTAATCTGGGAAAAGCCCGTCTCACACTCAGCACTTGAGATGGGGACAGTGTTGACCGCAGCCAAGAGGTAATTCAGTTCATCTGGGATGAATGTCCCATTATTGTCACGGTATTCCCTGAATGCCCTGATGACATTCCGTGGGCTATCAATGCAAAACTGTTGGCAGATCGTCTTAACTTCACTCTCCCCGAACAGCGCGTCACCGTCCTGTGGCCAATATTGTGGATAAAGCACTTTTAAATCATCAATTAGCTTGTAGCATCCTGTTTGGTCTTTCCCCTGTGATAACATGCGTTTCTCCAGATTTCTTCGCAAGCTCCCAAAAAAAGTCCTCTGGTCCAGGGTTTTGTCAGTGAGCCGCCCTGCATGCAGCGGTACACCCTGAAAGGAGTTTTCCTGGCCCCCTCGCTGGCTCAATAGGCTGTATCGACCGGGCCGCTCAGACATAGCCTCGAACACCCTGATCTGTCGGCAAATGGCTTTATGCGCCATTATGATATTGCATTCTTGTTTTTGGAGCTCGAGAGACAGCTCTGACAGTTCTTGCAATGCGTCATACATGAGTCCTAAATTGTAAACAAAGGCATGGGATGAAAGGCGCTTTGCCATGCCATTGTAGCTTTCCCGAGTTGCGCTCTCGTGAGCAGAATCCTCCGCTGCGTGTGTAAAATGTCTGTGGAGAGCAGGATAACTTCTCCACACAGCTTCAACTGTTCTGAGACTAGATGCCACCCATCTGTTGTCTAATACCCGACCAATTTTACATTATTGAATGTTCAAACCGTCAGCACACTCTTTGAGCTCCACTCGGTTTTTGTTTAATGTGCTGTACAATGCGTAAAGTTTATCCATGAGGATTTTGAAATGATTTATAGCCCCCATTTCTTTCATCACATCACCAACTGCAAGCTCAAGTCGATGCGCAGAGCAGTGCCACACCATGATGTTTAGGAAGCAGGTTTTAAGTCGAGTTGCCACCCCACTCTTGCGTCCAAGCATCACTGACGCACCGTCACATGTGAGGCCGACGAGTGTTTTTGAGAGGAATGCCTCGTCTAAGTTTGCGTGATCTAAGGCATCCAACAGTTTGCGGACAATGCCTTCTGCACCAAAATCATCTAACTCCACAAGATCAAATAATATGTTCTCGGGCGATTCCATCTCTGGCAACTGCATTCGTAAATACACGATTAATGCGCTCTTTTTATTTAAGCCTGTGGCCTCATCCAACATGAGTCAGATTTTTGGAGCACAAGTGACAATCCTCTCAAGCAGTTTTCTTTTCATGTCAGTTGCAATATGCTGTTGTATATGAGAACATGCCACGTTAGAGTGGAGAATCCTCCCCATATCCACACCATTCATTTCCTGACAGTCTATTTCATGTTCAAAGCCGTGAGCTGGCCTGTGACGCTTGGCCTCCTTGTAAGCGGTGCGAAAAATTCTGGCAGTCGTTTGCACCTGGTCGCTTTGGATATTGATTACTGCGTTTACCAATATATTTTCGTTTGCTTTATCACAAATATTTGATGCCATTAAATGTGCTTTAGTACTCCCATGCTCAAAAACCTTTTTCCTTAAGGCTCCTGCTTTTTTCTTAAATCGGGCGCAGAAGATGTCACTGAGCCCGAGATCCATTCTTTTGCCAGTTTCACACCGGCATTTTTTCCGGACCGAGTGATCCCACTTTTTTACAAATGGTACAGCCCAGTCCAGTTTTGTCCATTATAAGCCAGGGATAACTTTTTTTTTTCTCTGTAAACTGAGCGTCCGTCCAGATTTGCCCAGTTTGAGTGTCCCCGACAAATGTACCTGCTTCGTCGCCATCACAATCTCTCGCAGATTCAAAGTGCCCATCAGCCGTCTCGTTATCATCTTCATCTCCATGTGGGTCATCATCATCATCCCCGCTAACGACAGGTGCAAATTTAGCAGCATTAATGGTAGGCATACTACTGCTGTGTCCACCGTGGTCTCCACATTCTTGATCAGCGGAAACGATTTTTGCTTGTTTGGGATCTGACTGGCCAGCGTATTTGAAAAAGTTAAGCAAACTTTGCTGTCTTTTTGACATTTTTCCCCTGAGTGAAACGATCGAGGCTAACAGCAATCTCAACTAGCACAACAAGTGCGCAAGTCATGTGTCACTTAGTGTCTCCCCTCCCCCCTCTGTCTTGCCCTGAAAATTCACCTCAAAACGCATCGAAAATGCAAACACAAGATTTTTGTAGAACTTCAATGGGGAATAAAGACTAACCAGACAAATAACAACATTGAACACTACACAAACAGTAATTTTATTTTTTTCATTTAGGCAATTAATTTTCCATAGTGACACAGGAGGTGCCGGATCCAATAAAAAAGGTTCCGGATCCAACGTCGGAGGTGACGGAACATGTTCCGGCTCAAATTAAGCCCTGGGTGTGTTTCTGTCTTACTTTATATATAATTAACCTTCTTAAGGTTTTCTTTTGCAAAATGTTTATTACATATCTAGACAGATTACCACTTAGTAGCAATTCACTCTCTCTAGGATAGGGGAATCTATAAGCTGAGAGCTCTGCCATTATATGTAGACAGAGGGCTAAGTCCGTCTATCTCGTTTAGTTTTTGATTTGATAGTTACCCAGCAGCTGTAGTTAACCAGTCTGGATTATTTTTAAAATTTGGCTGTATAAATAATTCACAAAAAGATTACTGATTGTTTCCAACGGCAATTGTTGCACATTAAAGTATAAAAATAGATATTATTTCGCTAGCTGATCACAAACGTTGGCCAGAGTGAGATCCAATCAAAGCTTGTGTTGTTACCTTGTTGAATTGATTTGGCTAATCACGTTATTCATTGAACCGGCGTCATTCTGAAGCCATGAGTCTTAGGGGTGTAAATCGAACAGTTCATCACGATACGATACGATATCGATTCTCTCAGCCAGCGATACGATATTTGCCGATACCTCAAAAAATTCTGCGATACGATTACGATTCGATTCGATTCAGGGCTATATCGATCGATTAATCGATATTTAGATATTATGTTCACATAACCAGTTACGTTTTTATTAACTCACAAATGCAACCAAAATATATAACATGAACGTTTAAACAAACTCTTTGAAAATTGCACATCCTCTCCCAATTCGCCTTTGGCTAAGCCACACCCTAGAATGTAGATTGACCAATCACAGCGCAGCCAAGAACGAGCTCCCACAGAGGTCCGACACTTTTTCACAGCGCTCCATTGACTTTAACACAGGCGTCTCATATTTTTGGTCTCGGCAGGCTATTACCGTCATAGTTTTATCAAAAATATGGTTAAACGTTGTGCCTGGGGCATTTGTAACACAGATACGCGTTTCCGAGAGAGGTTGGAGGGGGGTGTCCGTTTTTTTCCCTTCCCAAAACCGAAGTCAAATCCTGACAAGTGCCGTCTTTGGATTAAACTGTGTGGACGTCCTCACAGTCAGCTAACCCCCTCAAGGATCAACAAGTACACTTTTGTGGTAAATTTAGCTTTTAACCTTACTGTGAAATTATACTAGTTAGACAGTTTTTTGCTGTTTTAGGTTATGATTTCGGTTCTCTACCCTAATTAATGAAGAATCAAGGTGCTAGCAAGCAAGCTTAGCAATAGTTTAGTTATCACGTAAATCAGGATTGTATGTTTTGACTAGCGGCTGGATGTTAGCTAACTTTGTTATTCAAGATACAAACACCTAACGTTAATGTTACAGACACGCTGTTGTGGTAGTTTTGAAGGTGACTAACGTTACCGCCACCGTGTTGCCCAGATGAAGTTGTCGGACGTAGCAACAGTAACTAAGGGGGGCGGGGCTTAGCCAAAGGTGAATTGGGACATTTACAACAGAAGAGGTCATTTGCAAGTACTCCGTTCTTGTTCATTTTCATAAATCATGTTTTTTATTATTATTGCGCATTCCAAGTAATATCAATCAAACTGCAGCTGGGTTGTTTTTATTAATAATAATAATAACTTAAAAAATACAGGTAAATTACAAAATTAAAGTTATTTGAAAGTATGCTTTAATAGGTTAAACGTTTTTTTTTTTTTTTTTGCAGAGCAGATACATTCACATTTCATCTTTCTGAGTCAAACAAAACCAAGTAATTGCTATGATATACAATACAACACTCGGTTAATCTTTGTAACGTTAATCTTCTCAGCTGACATAGACACCTGACAAACGTTGTTGTGATTAACGTACACGCAATACAGTGAGCTTTTTCCTCACCACTAAACGTGCTGCTTTAGTAAGGTTCCGTGAAAATGTTTCAGCTTTTAAAACCTTAAGAATAAGTTAATTATAGTTAAAG
Organism: Rutilus rutilus; assembly: GCF_951802725.1. Lineage (NCBI taxonomy): Eukaryota > Metazoa > Chordata > Actinopteri > Cypriniformes > Leuciscidae > Rutilus > Rutilus rutilus. The sequence goes on along the minus strand of NC_140212.1, from coordinate 25,302,581 downwards.
TCAGAAACTCACCTGTTCACCAGTCATTTTCCTCAGCTCTGGCAAAGGCAAGTTTCAAATCGGTACTTCTCCCGGGAGACTAGCGCTAAATTAATCCCCTATCTTAGCGCCATCTACTGTTTTAGAAGGGGAAGTTGCTCAACTGCATTTGTGAGAAAATCTGCCTGGACACATTTGTGAGAAAATCGAGTCGAGAGATCTCATAAAAGCCAAGTGTATCACAATCATAACAGAAAGATATGCATTTGTATGCACTAGATTTGGTATTTGTTCAAAGGTTACATGCAGGGGTTAAATTGGGATTTATTATGTGGGGGGGGGGGCTCTTTTTTTAAAAATAAACCATTAAATGGCATTTTCTGGAGAGTTTTGTGCAAAGAAATGGAGAAATTGAGTCTTACATGATATGTGAAAAACTGCAAGGTGAAGAGCATATAGGCTACTTTGCGATCGAGCGGTGCGCGATCATGGTCGACTGACAACGAGATTAAGCAGTTGAACAAGACGGCCGTGTTCCGATTGTTCTCAGCTCTGCCGAGACAAAATAGACATGCCATTTCAAAAATCTTTCATTTATAATCAGAAATATGTTTTCAAAAGCATCACTTTCATCAAATGTTGTTACATAATTTCCAGTAGGCAACTGACTTCAAACAGGCTGAGCCCCGGCCCAATTTAACCCCTGGTTACATGCAATTTGTAGGATGGTTTGTATTTATTTGTGAAATATTATCTAGGCTCATTTATTTATATTTGAACAAATACATATTTGTTACTCCACTGCATTTTCGCTCAAATTGACCATTGTAATTGCACATTGGTTTCTGTTTGTTTGTGAGTCGAGTTTTCCTTTGCAAAGCAGATCGAGTTTGTTTGCACAATGCTGGATTTGTTTGTTTAATTATGGCACAATATTAACTCCATAATATGTGTCCTTGCTTCCTACGTCCAACTTAAAGTAGGTAAGGCAGGATTCTCTATAAATTTGAACTTTTCTGCATTATTGATATATTGGATAGTCTATTGCCCTTTTAATCCAAAACAAAACGGCGGTATAGATAGTCACTTGCCATTAACACTCAAGCATAATTAATTGTCGGAGATCACGTGACGCTTTCATGAGCCAAGACGCACTTTAGTCTAGCTCCGCTTATGTAGCCCGTTTTTTACAGTTGTTTGACTGCTTTTCATATAGTGGGGGTAGTTTTTTGTTGGCCATCCTTTTGTAGATGTCACACAGTCGAAAACTCGCTTATCCTTCACCATCATCCTCGCCAATTAAGAAGAAAACTAAACCAACAGCCGCGGCAGGCCGAGCGGACATGGAGGACAACATGGCGATTACCATAAAGCGATTTGAGGACATTCTGAAAACTGAATTAGCAGCAATGCGCACCGAATTCGCCTCTCACATGACTTCAATTCAAAATGTGTGCTCTAAAATTGACTTTTTAACTGGGGAACAGCGAGACCAGAAAAAACTGATTAACGAACACACTAGGCGTCTGGATGCTCTCGAGCAACAAGTGACCGATCTACAAGACCGCAGCAGACGCAGTAATCTCCGGCTATTAGGACTACCTGAAGGGGCCGAGAAAGATGACCCAATTGGCTTTCTGAAACGGTCATTGCCGACCTGGATCCCATCACTTGCCGGCAAAGATATCGAGATCGAACGAGCGCATCGAGTTTACTCCAGAGCTTCAACTAATTATTCCAAACCGCGAGTGTTTCTCTTCAAGCTGTTACGCTACAACGACAGGAATTTGATTTTAAATGAAGTAAGACGCCACGCTCCTGTAAAATCAATCGACGGCGCGATGTTGTCTTTCTTCCCCGACTTCTCTCCCACGACGGCAAAGAAGAGGAGCTCCTTCAGTGCGATACGGAAGGAATTGAAAGAGGCAGGTCTACAGACCTTTCTTCAGTATCCAGCTACGCTGAAGATCGTCTTGAAACACGGCGAGACTAAACTAATGCAATCCCCGGACGAAGCGCGTCAATTCCTAAACTCTCTTCCCGGTTCTCATTCTCCTAGGATGGACGTGGTATAAGGGTTTGATAATACTGAATGACTCGACTTCGGATTTTTGCTGATTTAGAAGTTCATGTGTCAGTCGTTTACTGAAAGTTTTCTTCATGGAAGCTAGGAGATTGTATTACCAATGTTCTGTTTTCAATGTATATAATATAATTATTTATGTTTGTTTCCCCTTTATAGAGAGTATACACACACCTTTGTGTGTGTGTTTTTTTTTTTTTTTTTTTTTTTTTAAAACCTCACTTTATTACTCCTGTGAATTCGAAGTTTATCTGTTCTCTTAAAATAGGGCTAATAGCGGTGTTCTAGAGTGTTGTACAGGCTGTCATGTTACGGTCACTGACTAAGTTTAGGGAGGGCGGCAGCCTGGGGTTCCTTTCTACCCCAGTCTGTAAATGTTCTATGGGGTGGGTTGTGTTTGTGTTAAAGGTTTTTTTTGTAAGGGAGGGACGGTTTAATGGTAGACTTGAGATATCTAATTTGCAGTGGTATTACTTTGTCTCATTTGTTCAGTCCACTTATTTGTTTGATAGTCATGACTGAATTTAATATACTAAGTTGTAATATCAATGGTTTAAATGGCCCCCATAAACGTACAAGTTATTTAGAATTATTAAGACGAAAAAAGATTGACCTTGCTTTAATCCAGGAAGCTCATTTGCGGAAGGATGATGTTCGTAGATGCAATAATAAATTCTATGAGGTAGTCTCTTTCGCGGCAACTGACAATAAAACTAAAGGTGTATTGATAATTGTTAGAAGGAAATTTAATATCTCCATTTTAGACAGTTACAGTGACAATGCTGGCAGAATAACTTGTATAAAGACTATGGTTGGGAATAGGAAGATAGCATTTCTTTCAGTTTACGCACCATGTAGTCCAGATCCTACTTTTTTTTCTGAATTATCTTCCTATCTCACTGATCTTACAGACTTTGAGATAGTAATAGGAACAGATATGAATGCTGTAATGTCTAATGATCTTGATAGATCTGGTGACAGCTCTTCTTACTCTCAGACTGTTTCTACTGAGCAGCTTAACCAATGCATAGCCTCTTTTTCACTAGTAGATGCATGGCGTTTATTCAACCCTTCCCAAAAATCATACACATTCTTCTCAGCTAGACACAAAACATATTCACGGATTGACTACATCTTTGTTTCCCCTTCCTTGGCCTCAATGCTACTTGAAGTCGACATCTTTCCCCTCTCTCTTTCAGATCATAGCAGTAATTTTTTAAAGCTATCAATGACCCAGCGACCTTCACGAGCCCCTAGATGGCGCTTTAATACTAATTTATTAAAGGATGAGTGTTTTTGTGACCAATTCAGAACTAAACTACGTGAATTTATTGACATCAATAAAGGCTCGGTAGATGACCCACGGATATTGTGGGAGGCGACAAAGGGCTTCATAAGGAATTTTTCAATTTCATATGCTTCCTTTCGCCAGAAAATTCACCGTAAAAAAATTTCTGATATGGAATCCAATCTCCGATCATTAGAACAGGCAAATCAACACACTTTTTCTGATTATACGGTAGCTAAAATTGAAACTGTTAGAAAAGAACTTAATTCATTATATAGATACAGGGCTGAATTTCTCATTCAAAGATCTAGACAAAATTATTATTTTCAAGGTAGCAGACCTAGCCATTTACTGGCTCTAAGACTACGTAATAACGAGAAATTTGCTAATATTTCAGCGGTGAAATCTCAAACCGGTGAGGTTCTGACTGACCAGAAGAGTATAAATGACACTTTTCGTTCCTTCTTTTATGAACTATATAGCTCCAATTCTATATGTGAACCCACATCTTATACTTCCTTTTTATCTACTCTTAATCTTCCACATTTGTCAGAATCAGACTCTGAGTCTTTGGCCAAACCCATATCTCTAATTGAATTAGAATCATCAGTCAAAGTTATGAGCAAGGGGAAGTCTCCAGGCCTAGATGGCATACCAGTTGAATTCTACTTGACCTTCTGGTCCGATTTAGGGCCGCTTATGCTAGATATGATTCAATATTCAATTGATCAAGGGTCTTTTCCACAAAATACGAACATAGCCATTATATCTCTTCTATTAAAAAAAGACAAAGACTCTACTCTATGTTCCAGTTATCGCCCACTCTCTTTAATTGGTACAGATGTTAAAATTTATGCAAAAGTTTTAGCCTGCCGACTAGAAGGCTTCATGACTAAGCTTGTCAATCATGATCAAACAGGGTTTATTAAATCTCGCTCTCCTTCAGATAATCTACGAAGACTTCTTCACATAATTTCTTCATCTGAACAATTGACTTCTCCCTCTGCTATACTCTCTTTAGATGCAATGAAAGCATTTGACCATTTAGAGTGGAACTATCTGTGGGCAGTACTAGATCACCTAGGTTTTAGCTCTAACTTTATAAATATGATAAAAATCCTCTATGCTAATCCCTCAGCTACCATTCTCACTGGCCAGATAAGTTCACAATCATTTCCAATTGGAAGAGGCACCCGCCAGGGTTGTCCTCTTTCACCTTTACTTTTTGCTTTGTCTTTAGAACCTCTTGCTCAAGCTGTACGTCAATCCGAACTTATACCTCCTATATCGGTTAGGAACACTTTACATCACATATCTTTATTTGCAGATGACATATTGCTTTTCTTAGACAATCCAGTTCTTTCAGTTCCCCACGTTTTAAGCTTGTTCAATCAGTTTGGTACCCTATCAGGGTACAAAATTAATTGGACAAAGTCATATCTGCTCCCACTCAATTTCTGTGTTGGGTCTGCGACACTCTCTGGTTTTATTCCGGTGGTGCATTCCTTCAAATACTTAGGTGTAGATATCTATCCATCCCTGCAGGATACTGCCTCAAAAAATTTTAAAAACAGTCTGGCTAGAGTCACCTTAGATCTTGCAAATTGGATGCATCTTCCTACTTCTTTCCATGCAAGAATATCTGTTGTTAAAATGAACATCCTTCCCCGTGTTAATTTTTATTCCGCTATGATTCCTTTACCCCCACCTGCTGGTTATTGGAAAAAACTTAATTTAGTAATATCTCATTATATTTGGAATGGTAAACGCCCACGAATTAAATTATCTACTTTACAGCGTAGCAGATCAGATGGGGGCTGGTCCTTTCCAAATTTTAAGTTATATGCTGACTCCTTCACTCTTCGTGCTCTGTCAACCTGGTTTAAACCAAATGTGTCAACCTCATGGTGGGCTATTGAAGAATGTCTTGTTTCTCCTCACAATATAAAGCATGTGGTTTTTGCTGGTGTCTCACTCAAACAATGTAAACTTCATTTTGGCCCTATTATAACACATTTTATTTCTACTTGGAGATCAGTGACCAGAAAGATAGAGCCAAATTTGAGGTGGCATTGTCATTCACCTCTGTTCCATAATAACAATTTTCTGTCAGACAAATCCCCATTTTACTGTCCACAATGGATTAAATGTAATGTAAATTCCTTTGGTGACATCTATGATGATAAAGGCCTAAAATCTTTTCAAGATATTAAGGCTCTTTTCAATTTACCAGGAACCTCCTTTTTTATGTATCTTCGCATTAGGTCAGCTCTTCGCGCATATGGAGTCCCCTGGGATGTACAACTGCCTGTACATCCCTTGCGGAAAGTTATTCTTCCCACTGATAACTCTGTTATTTCTGCTTCAGGTATTTACTCTTTTCTCCTCAAAAACTCATACAAACCATTATCAATAACAACTGTCTGGTCTAAGGATATTACTGGTGACATACAAACTTTATTCTCTGATAAAATTTGGGAGACAATTACATCATCCTCAAAAAACCCAAATCATCAGATGATCCACTGGAAATTACTACACAGACTCTATCTATCCCCTTTAAAACGCTTTTATATGCATGTGTCACCTTCCCCAAAGTGCAATCTATGTCCGCAGAGGGCCCTTGGCACATATTTACATTTTTTTTGGGAATGCTCTGCACTTTCTCGTTTCTGGTCTCAGCTTGCTCATGACATATCATTCTTATTAGAGAAAGATGTGGTTTTGACTCCAGAGCTTTTCTTCTTAAACAATTTTTCTGGATTGGCTCTGTCACCACAACAGAGAAACTTACTCTTAGCTGCTCTCACTGCTGCAAAGAAAATGTTAGTCAGTCGATGGATTCCTCCGCATTTAATGTCTAGACGTATATGGGGCTTATCTTTGCTCGACATTGTCTCTTTGGAATTATCAACAGCTCGCATTCATGGAGCAAAAACAAAAACTTTGAAGACCTGGAGTGCTACTTTTGATATTGTTAAATCTTTTGTTACTTCTCTTTGATTTACAGTTTATTTTGTATTTATGTATAGTTTTTATTTTTCTTGTGATTAACTATTACACTCTGTACCATTTTACACTGCAATATCTTGTATTTTCCTCATCACTAAATAAGTCTACCTGGTGGGTGGGTTGGTGGGTTGGTGGGTTGGTGGGCGGGGGGGGTACGGCTACAGTCTAAAATAATATGTTGTACTTTGTACCATTCTGAAATGACAATAAAAATAATTGTTAACAAAAAGCATAATTAATTGTCATTTAGGAATAGGATGACGTGGGTGTTTGAATCGAGATATTTTAACGATTAATTGTGCAGCTCTAATGAAGACATTCACCTCTCTTTCTGTCCTAGCGTGTATCCCATATTTGTATAGGGTCCGCTTGTTTGCATGCTTTTCGCCACTTGGCTCGGTCCAGGGCATCATCAGTGGTGATATTTACTGCGCGCATATCCTCCGCCAGACGATCGTGCCACCGCTTCTTTGGCCGGCCACGCGGTCGTCGCCCGGGTGGTGATAGATTATAAGCCGTTTTCGCCACTGTCTCATTGCCACTTCTGATGACATGGCCATACCAGCGGAGTCGGGCTTCACGCATCTTATGGACTATGGGCACCACGCCCATGCGCCTTCTGACCTCTTCGTTCATGACGCGGTCGAATCGCGTGAGGCCGAGGGACCAGCGGAGCATCTTCATCTCCATAACATGGAGGGACTGCTCATGTTTGGTGGTGGCTGGCCAACACTCGGAACCGTACAACGCGACCGGGCGTACAACGGTTTTATAAATCTTGCCCTTGAGTGGTATGGGCATTCGGCGATCACAGAGAATGCCTGTGACTTGTCTCCATTTGAGCCATGCTGTGTTGACTCGGGCTCGGGCGTCAGGAAGAGAGTCACCGTCGCTCCGGATTAGAGAACCAAGATATTTAAATTCGGTGACTTTGTTTAATGGCTGCCCTCCAACTCTGATTGTCCCGTCAGTCTGGGGTCCGCACTCCATATACTCGGTCTTCTTGATGTTAAGGCGCAATCCGTGCGCGTCTAACCGCTCATTCCAGTCTTGCACTTGACGTTCAAGCCCACAACGGGTTTTATCAGCTTGGAAGATGTCGTCGGCGAATAGAAGTGACCAGGGCTGAGACACCTGAATATGCCCCGTGGCAGTATCCATGCAAAGGATAAAAAGGAGCGGGGAGAGGGCGGATCCCTGGTGCACGCCAACGGTGGTCGGAAATGTTTCGGACAAGCCTGCAGGGCATCGGACTACGCTGGTGGTGTTGGTATAGAGAAGCTGGATCCATCGTACGTACTCTTCGGGGGCACCGTGAGAGCGGAGGGAATGCCAGATAAGATCCCGGGGCACACGGTCAAATGCCTTCTCGAGATCGAGAAAGGCCATGTGTACTTGCTGGTTCTTCTCCCGGTGCCTCTCTAGCAGGAGCCTGACGCCGTGGATCGCATCAGTAGTGCTGCTTCCTCTAACAAATCCGCACTGATTTTGACTGATGGAAACGATCTTCCGAAGGCGGGTGTCAATTACGCGCTCAAATATCTTCATGGCATGGCAGAGCAGGCGAATCGGGCGGTAGGTGTTGCATTCGCTGACGTCGCCTTTGCCTTTCCAGATCGGGACCGTTACGCTTGCAGCCCATGTTGAGGGAATGGTACCCTCATCAATGATCTTATTTAACAGTCGGGCAAGGACTTCAATGCCTCTGTGTCCGAGTAGCTTCCACACCTCGGCGGGAATGTTATCGGGTCCAGGGGCCTTTCCTTTCTTCATCTTTTTAACTGCAAACTCAACCTCTGCAAGGCTGATCTGCGGTACCGGCCCGAGGATGGGGGCGCTGCTTGTGATCAGTGGATGCGGGAATTCCATGTTGCAAATCAAGTCAAAATACTCTTTCCAGCGTTGCAAAATGGCGGGTCGATCACGAAGGACTTGATGGTTGGAGTCTTTGATATTCATTACTTGACCAATATCCAGTGTCGAGCGATGGCGAGCATTTGCGAGTTTGTGGATTCGGTTGGCTCCTTCAGCCGTGTCGAGCTGTGCATAGAGCTCGGCGTGGTATCGGGCCTTTGCGGTAGCCACCACCTTCTTCGCTATCGACTTCTGTCGTCTATACTCATGCCAGTCGACGGCCACCCGCGAGACACGCCATAGCTTGAATGCAGCCTTCTTTGCCTTCGTAGCTTCCTGTACCTCGTCAGTCCACCACCAGACCTGCTTGTCTATGAATTGTCGCCCTGGCTTGGTCACACCGAGGCACTCTTCCGCCACGTCACAGATCGTCTTAGACATGTTTACCCAGAGTGTTTCCACAGGCTGGTCACCGTCAATGGCGGCGATATATGTATTGAGCATGGCAGCCAGTTGTGTTTGCTTCTCAGGAAAGCGCCACCACTTGATCTTCTCAGGACCAGTAAGTTGAGTGCGGGGTCGGAGGCCGGAGTTCAGCCGGAGATCAAGAACTAGTATCCGGTGTTGGGAGGCAATTGTCTCAGATGGAATCACCTTGGCATCCCTGACCAGCTTGAAGTCGCGGCGTCGGATAAGCCAATAATCAATCTGGGTCGATCGTCCACCGCTGGTGTAGGTGGCGAGATGGGAGTCACGTTTCTTGAAGAACGTGTTGACAATGACCAGATCGTGAGCCTCTGCGCAATTGAGAATTTGACCGCCCCCTTCATTTCGGGTCCCATAGCCTTGTCCGCCGTGTACCTGCTCGTACCCTTCTCGTGCAGTTCCAACATGGCCGTTGAGGTCGCCGCCGATCAGGAGATGTTCATTGATGTTGATTGATCGAAGATGATCGTCGAACTGACACCAGAATTCCTCCTTCTCGGCATCAGTGCATCCGGTCTGGGGGGCATAGCAGGAGACCACCCTCAGGATCACTGACCCAGTGTCGATCATAATTGACATGAGGCGATCCGAGATGCGGTTGACCTCAACGACATTGTTGCTAAACTTCTCACTGACTATGGTCGCCACTCCATTTCGGTTGTTTGACACTCCATAGTAGTAGAGCTTGTACCCTTCTCCAATGTCTCTCGCTTTGGCGCCTTTCCATTTTGTTTCTTGTATGCAGGCGATATCGACACGCCGGGTTCTCAATGAATCAGCCAATTCACGGGTTCTTCCGGTAAGCGTGCCAATATTGAGGGTTGCAAATCGTAGATGCTGGACTAACCGTTTCAGCTTGCCACGTCCTTGGGCAGGTAGCCCACGTCCACTTTTCGCGTCGTTTGGGCGGGAACGGCACGCATCGCCTATGGGGGACGCCCTAGCATTCAGATCCAAATGTCGTTTAAGCATTGCAATTTTGATGCGACAGAAAGTTTCAATCAGCCGACGCGTCACACCGTCTGTCACTGACCACCCTCACCGTTAGCCCGATCAAATTAATCATCGGTTTCCGGCCGGCACCTCGTGGAGGTGGTGATGGGATTTTGCCGACCAATGAAGACATTCACCAAAATATATAATTTAATAAATTGTACCTTTTTTTGTTGAAGAGGTTTGCAACCTATGGCATGCAATTGAGGGATAATCACTGGCACATGATAATAGCTGAAGTGGTGTATGTATTTAATTTAAATAAAGTCCCTTGAACTTGCATATGGACATATATTTTGAGGTAATCATTCCACATAGCCTGTTTTATTAAGGTAGGTAATAAAGTGATATTTTAACCTGCGCTAGACCACAGATCCAACAAACCATTCTGTGATTATCCCTCTCCCCAGCCATAAGTTTGCTGACCACTGCACAATTGGATATCTTGACTTTTACGCCCGAAGAAGATATCACGGGTTCATCAAGTTCATTGAAATTATCCATCATCAATCACTTTTAGTCAGCTTTGACGAAACTCCTCTTAGCCAGCGCGTCTTTTCAAAGTGACATCTGACCTGAATACTGTCGCTAAAACGGACTTATCGTGTTGTGTTCACCAACAAGGGTGTGTAAAATTGTAGGACTACCATCCACAATCCTAGAACTGAGGTCTAACAGTAATCCGTAATCAGTCTTTCTTGGCCTTGTCTGGTTCTCATAAAAGTTCAAATTTTTCATAATATCTACATTATTAAATGATTGAAATTACATTTGTTATAATATTCCCAGAGCATTGCCTGGTGTTCTGTTGAATCTCATTTTGTCTGATGACAAAGCCTTCATCCAAAAATCCACAGAGGAGACCACAGTGCGAATCTACATTCTCAAATTCCATGACAGATCTGACGACATCGGGATTGTCCTTGAAGGGCAGAACATCTGGCAAGGCTTGGATAACTTTGCATTAGCTACGGCAATGCTTTTTGGTCTACTACCGGTATATGCTTTAAATCCCAACTACTCACCTGAAATGAAAAATATCTTTGAGGCACTGCAGAAGATAGTTATGGAGCTGGAAGGCTGCACTCTATCCAAGAAAGCTCAAGTTCTCAGAAACCGACTCTCTGAGTGAGCTGTTTCCATGGTACAGCAGGCAGACACAAGGTAGTTTCCCGCCTCTTGGAATAAAGACCATTTCTTTTTCATTTCATGTACTCACAAAGAAAACTTGCTTGTATCGCACATATTGAGTAAACATTTTAATAGAGTAGGTTGGCCACTGTTTATTTTGTGGTTCTTTTAACATGTGCATAGTTTTTGGTATAAATTACACTTCTTAAAAGGAAATTCTTGAAGCTAAACAAAAACGTCAGGGGAAGCTTTGGACTACTTGATACTCATCATTACGGTTCACCTTTTCCACTACACGTTTGACTGTGTCTTGTCTTTTACTTAATGTTTGTTTTGTTGCATTTTACTGTATCTGAATGGTCTAATGACAGAGGATTTGCTGTCATTGTTCATAGTAATTTGTTCATGGAATTTAAGCTTTTTTTAACTTCATGCAGAGAAAGCTTACTTCTGTAGCACATACTCTGAAAAAATGAATTGTACTGTTAAAAATAATAGTGATTTTGTCACGGGATGTGAGTGCAGGCAGACGAAGACGATAAGGCTGAAGGCTCCAATGTAAGAGTTTAATCACAGATATACTTCCAAAGGTACAGAAAGGTAGGGTATACACTCAAAACACGAGTATACAACAACAACTACTGACAAAGACTAACTGAACTGAAGGGAACTAAATACTAACACTGATGAACAGAAACAGGTGAGACAGATGATGATAATTAACAGGACTAGGGGTGACCCCGAATAGTCGAAGATTCGATGCTTCGATTGGAGGAGCCTGATTCGACTACCGATCTCACGGTCGAATCTTCGCAGAGGTGTTATGAAACGAGGATCATGCCACTTTGGCTATATGAGGGCGCTCAATGTCTGATTTCACATAGAACTACCGGTTTTCTGTCAATACGTTAATATTCAGCCTATTATGATAATGCTGTATATAAAAATGTGCAAAAGAAAGAAGCTTTTAATAAATATTTTTTAACGTGCGTGAATAAATCCAAACACCCCGTGACAGATTTAAGTTTCACTTTCAATCCGTGACCGACAGAGGAGCGTCTTGGCGGCAAGGATTTAAATCTTTAACAATGTCTGGGATAAGAAAATCTAAAGTGTGGATGTACACCATCAGAAAGGATATTCTCCAAGGCTGGATTTAGCATCAGGAAAACCATGATCGCACTTCTGCCGGCCAACGTTAACTAGTTGGTTTTCCACGGGACATTCTAAAATGCTTAATGTGAAAAAAGCTTTAACGTGGCTTATGCATGTACACAGTACACACTTTAATAAGAAACCATACTATGTGCAGATAAGCAGATGAACCCAGAATATGAACGCAATGCGTTCCTCCTATAGTAAAGCGTTTTCTTTACATAATTTGATATTTTAATTTAACTATTTTAGGAGATTAAGTCGTTAAACGTTTTTCACGTTAAGTGTTTTCTAATGTATTTTATCCGTGCGCACAAAAGACTCCAACGGACACAGACAGAGAAAGACTGGATTTGTTCTCTCGATCAGGTAGGGTACAAGTGATTTCAAAACTTTTCAGCCAGTTCTAATTAGATTTTTGGATGCTGTGAACATTTTGAGCTAAAAAGACTGCCACTCCAGTTTAGCATTTATTGTTGTTTCTGCAGTTAAAAAGACAAAGTTGAAAATTCTGGCTACTATCGTTATTTTAATAATTTCTTTTTTTTTATTTTATTTATTGATCTGTCAGGGTTATCTAATCTAACTATTTGTGGCTTGTTGTTTTGAATATGTTCCCCTGTACTTTAGGCATTTTGCACACATTTGCTCATCTTGTGACTTGATTCTGATTTATTTTGTTTTGTATTTTTATTTATTAGAAAGGTATATTCTGTTCTAATTTAATTTAGTAAATTAATTGTTTATTTTTTCGGTGCATCGATGTTGTGCTGTACTTAGAGCCTGCTCGCACAGGTAATTTAGCCGATTTAATTTGATTTGCATGTGAAATGCAAATTCTGTCTGCAGTGTGGCCTTTCTGGAGTTATTTATGTTATTTCTTAGTTTTATTGATCCAAAATGTTTTTATACATTTTCTTCTATATCTTTGTGTGATTTTCTGTACATCGCGGCTTTGAAATGTTAAAGTGAACAGTCTCTGGCTCGGCGGGCATGACGTGAACAGTCTCTGGCTCGGCGGGCATGACGTGAACAGTCTCTGGCTCGGCAAGACTGACGTGAAGTGCAGGCTCGGCAGAACCAGGGTGGCAGGGTTTTATATTATTTTGAAGTTTCCCCGGGCTCCGCCATTGGCTAGCGGACCCCCACCTGCTGTTAGCATCCCATTGACTCCCATTCATTTTGGCGTCACTTTGACAGCGAATAACTTTACATCTGAGGCGTTTAAAGATTCAATTTGTCCATTATTTATTTCTAAAGAAACACGAAAATGTATAAAAGGCTCCATTACCTTGTATCTTACGTTATGGCCCCGTAGAAGCCGTTTTTGTAAAAATAGGCTAACGATTGCGTCATAACCATGCGACTCTCTGTCGCACAGTAGAGAAATTACCGTATGGACAGGAGGAGAAGCTCGCGGGCAATCGGGGGGACGTGGAGGCAAAGTGACAAAATAATTTATCAGAATACATAGCAAAAGTTTCTCCTGCTCCTAGCTCATGGACACCTCCTACTCACACTATCCGTCTCTGCAAGTTTCGGAAGGGAATGATTCAGATTTCTCTTGGCACAGCTACTAGAAGACAGATGGGTTGCTCACGTCACATCTACGTCGTCAAGCTCAGTTTGAGTCTGCGCAGTACGCTCGACCCCCAGGAAGTAAGAGCTTCTAATTGACTTAACTTGTCTCCGTTGAATCCAATGGGGTCGCTGTGTCCAGTTTATATACTGTCTATGGGCAGGACTGACGCGAAGTGCAAGCTCGGCGGCGGCCATCTTGTCCGGAGACACAGGCTGGGCGGCGGCCATCTTGTCCAGAGACACTGGCTCGGCGGCGGACATCTTGTCCGGAGACACTAGGTGTTTCTCAATGTCAAGGATACTTCCTTGGCAGGACTGGTCCTTCCAAGTCATTTCCTTCAGAGGCTAGGCGAGGCTCCTCTTTAGCATTCGGAGAACACGTAAATGGAACAGGCTAGCAAGTGCACGTCATTGCGTCATTACGTCAGTGAAAAGGTCTGCTTTCGGCGCTGAAAAATGGAAGTGCTACTGGTTTGGTTGCTGTACTGTTTTTTTGCTGATATGGAGATGGAGATGGTGAGGCAGCATCGGCGTCAGGCTCGCAGGAGGAGAATTTTAATTTGTCGCCACCTCTGCCGTCAAAGACTTGGGATGGTAAGTAACGTTAACGCTCTTATCATTCATTTAAAAATAATTACATCCATTATGTTATGGGTCAAATTGACCCGCACTGTTTAAACACATTTGACAGTCAAAGAATCAATTAATTTGACACAAAATATTGATTTAAAAACGATTATATTGCCTGAGTGAACAGAACTGCGTCCATAGCAATGCTCTGTTTTTCATGGCAACGGTGTGTTATACAGATGGTGGACAACCAGAATGAGACTTTTACCACCGCCGTTCCCGCGGCGGCAAAATTGGGATGTGTATTTGCTGCCTTTTACCGCTGAGTGGCGCTGTAATTACAGACTTTGAAAAGTGTCAGTTTATTCTCTTTACGTAATCTGCCGCGGCAGTAATCTGAGCTGAGGCCACAGATAAATTCAAGATAAATATTGTGGTTAAACGAATTCAAATTCATTAAATTTAAACAAAGTAGACACACGTTAACATTGTGTGCCCAGTTTTTCTATAATTTAGAAAGGCTATGTCAATAGGTTACTTGTCATTTACTTCGTGTTATTTTAATTTGTAGATTTATTAACTGAAACATAACAGTGAAATAAATTAAAATTATTTACCGTAAAATTAAAACATTTTCAGGACTTGCAGTTACTAGGCTAACCTATGTTAGTCTGTTTAAGCATTCTTTGTTATATTCAGAATTAAATAGGCTTACATGTTGTTATGATTATCAATTGAATTCTTTAATAAATAATCAACCACTAATATTAGGCCTACTGCCGCAGCAAAAATAAACCAGTCAAATTTCAAAGTCGTTCGCGAAATGACTAGGCTATACCGGGTGGCGCAAGTGACAGGGCAAAACAGCAGCAACTGCGGCATTTTAAAAGGTAAGTTTCCTATCTGTTTATATAAAAAAATACAAAAAAAAAAAAAAAAAAACATGGCGCAAGATCTTGTAAAAAATAAAAATAAAATAAAAACTTTTTTCATTATTTGAACAAAAATGAGACTGATTGAATATGTAAAAATATAAACAAACAAAGCAGAGAATAAAACAAACTTTTAGGGAAAAAATATAGGCCTATTATGCTACAACAGAATTGGTTAACATTAACGAAAGCAAAACATGTAAAAATCCATTTCAAACAAAATAAAACAAAACAAATTCGTGGCCGAGTGGTAGGCTATAACTATTCAACTATTCTATTCAGACGATAGCTCTGTGGTCAATGCATAAACAATAGCCTCTCGGAGCTTCAAACGATCTGAGATCGAATCTCAGTGTAGCCGACAATGTTTATGTTTTTCCGTTCTTGATGCTTAAATATGCATCTGTTTATTAAAGTCAATCATCTTGTTTAATTATCAATTGTACAGTACAACATAAATTTGCTACATTCCAATTGAGCCGCTTTTTTGTGTGTGTGTGAATCATTCACGAGATTGAGATGACTGACAGTGATACCCGGCCATAGCAACGGAAGACATTTTTCAAAACAGATCGAACAAATCAGAAAAATACTTTCAATACAGTATTGCTTTCAAATAAAAAATAAACAATGAAAATGTAAAAGAAAAAGAAAATTAATTAAGTTTGAAAACCCATCGCACATTTCAAGGTACGAATAAAGTGTCGGGACAGTTTATTTATTTAAACAGGGTTGCATCGTTTATTCCCTTTGTGATGCAAAATAAGAAACACAGAATCTTATTCTTGCAACATTTTAAATTTCTATTGTCAAAGAAATTGCAGCTAAATTAAAAAAATAAAACGGTACAAAACGAAAAAAGTTCAAAGCAACATAAATTAAGAACAGGCGTTTTCCTTTGCCTCTCTCGCGCTGGATATTTTTTTAGTAAGTTTGGTCTCCCTCACTGCGCGCGGCGGGTCTTTCTCGAAATTAAGCATTTCAGCATAAAAAAACACCATACAGCTGATAATACTGTATATGTCGCTGTGTGTCATCCACACAAATCACGAAAGAAAAAACTGTAACAAATAGCTTTTGTTCCTTCAAAGATAAAGCATGCCTTGCTGAATTCACCTTACAATAAAAGGTGGTTCGCGAATTAAAGAGCTCTGAATCTGCTAAATTGAAATTGTGTGTGGAAAACCTTTAAATACAATCAATAAAACTACAATATTTATAATTTAATAAGATATAGGGCCTACATATGGACTTTTGGAGATTTTGAGATTAATCCTTAGAAGAATTTTGCCTTTGCCTTCTCATCAGGCTGGCTCCGACACTCTCCATATGAAAGACGGAACATTAACACCTCTGTCCTGCACCCCCACGATAAAGCAACTATTGCCTTCTCCAAACCCCCCACAGGCTAGCTGAGTTTGCAAAACAAAACAAAGAGTTCGCCACTCGTCGTGGTGTGCCAAAACACTTAATTATAAACTTAAATATTTCATTCAAAACAATCTCAAAACGCTTTGTGACATTTTGAAAAGCCGTGGATGCATTACTGCCACTGGAACCAACGGCACTTGGTGTTTTAAGCCCCCAACGGCGCCTTCCAGGCAGCGAGGGGATGGGTAGGTTTAAGGTTGAGGGTAGGGTTAGTTGCCTCTAAGGAGCCATTGGGGGCTTAAAACACCATCGAGCCCCATGAACGCAAAAGAATACTGGTTCTGATTTTATTGTTTGTCGTTTAAACGTCATATATATATATAAAAATTTTAACAGAACTGCTTTTGAAATTACGATTGGAATTATTATAGGCTACAGAAGTAAAGTCATTGTATAATATTTGTTCCTTAGTGTAAAATGGAAATGCATGGTGATTTTTATTTTGTAAATAGGCTATAATCAAAAAACTATGTTTTAGAACTAGACAAATCTCTCTGCATCAACAATAGACTATAAAATGCATTAATAGGCTAATATACAAATATCAGTAGTCCAAGTTAGTTCGGGATTCGAACCCGTGTCATCTAAATGATCGTAACGTAAGTTCAACCACTCGGCCACGATTCACTCGTTGCGACATGGCCTAACGTTCCAGTGTGTGTTCGCTCAAACGCTCTTCATTCAAATGAACGCGCCGCCGTGTTTGTCGAACACTAATTCAACATGCCAGAATAAAACCTGGCTTTAGAACAATGCATAGCGCCACTCGTCGTGGTGTGCCAAAAAATTTACAATAATTTAGTTTCATTTATTTAAGTGTTAATGTTTGAGTTAAAAAAAATTCTCTACAAATTATATTAACACAAAGTCGGCTATAAGAATCCTTTATAGGCTACGTAAAAAAGCAAAGGGCTTACAGTCTTAACATTTAGGCTACTTTGCTTAAATTCGAAACATTTATTTTCAGTAGGGCCTAATAAATTTGTAGGGATGTAATTTCAGTATGCTTTACCAACGCTATTCAATTAAAGTTCCAAGAGGTCTAGTCTCTATATTTCCTTCCCAGCTGACACTAATATGCAAGTGCACAGCAAAAATCACAACTTGTGCTTGCTGCGAACGCAAGTTATTTAAGGTGTCTCAACTGTACACAGTCTACCCTACAATGTGAATTCGTTACAAGGTTTCATTTAATTAAATTAATGTGCAGCAATTTGTACAAATAGAGTCTATAGGCCTACTATACTGTTGTAGCCATTAAATAATCTCACTTAGTATCATATTTGTTAAAATATTTAATATTTAATAATATTTAATAAGTAAGAGAAGCAAATATAACAGACACTAATCATGGAGGCGCCCGCGCGGTCACTTGCATTGCACGTGAGCTGGAGCGCATCTCATCCTCCTAACTTAACGAAACTCAGCGTATGCCTCACACAGACATGATAAATACATCAAATACACAGAGCTTGAAATGTCTTCAAACGAAATCATTCAAAACGAAAAGAAAAAGGCTACTCTCTGATTATGTCTTTATGTGCATTTCTCTCTAGGTGCGTTCACTACAAATATGGCGATCGTCAACTTCATCTTTGCAGTCGACACTGTCAGAAAACACTAGTTTATTGATAAAAATCAATGCACGCATCACCGGATTTACAAATACACATCTTGCTTGTTGCACGCACACATATTATGTCGAAAAAACGAAATATTATGTTGAAATAACATTATTATTAATAATACATCTTTTAGAATATTTGATTAAATGCTGATTGTTGCGCTTGTTCAATTTAATAAAATGAAAACTTTAATTGTGATAATTAAAATAATTGAAAATTAAATATTTAGTATTTTAGTATAAATATCTAATTTATTATATAGGCTATTATATGCCTATTGCCTATATTAAGTAGGTCATATTAAGACAAGGCATATATTAAGTTATTTTAGCTGTTATGAGAAAAATAAATCTAACGAAATCTAAAATATAAATCTAATAAATCTAAAACAAAATTCTAACGCCAATTCAACATGCCAGAATAAAACCTGATTTTTGAACAATGTGTAACGCCACTCGGCCTGGTGTGCCAAAACACTACATTTTAAACTTCAATGTTTAATTCAAAACAATCTCAAAACGCGTTGTGACATTTTTTTTAAAGCAGTAGCCTAGCCTATACATTAAGGGCATTGAAACCAGGATCTTAACTAAAACGCGTTCTGCGTAATCTCTCAAAAATTATGCCACACTACTCCATGTATTTTTTTTTTTAAGGACTGCTTTTGAAATCACTATAAATTACTATGCAATTGTATCGCTCACGAGAGCTCTTCATTTATCTAATTCCTCAATAGAATAGTAAAAATATTCAGCGTCATTGCTCCTAATATCGTCTCTATTTTTAACTTTTGATTCTATTTTTTTCAGTTCTAAAATTGATTCTATCTTTGGTTCTATTCTGTTGTAGCCTAACAGGCCTATATATATATATGAAAAATATGCCTATTAGGCTTAGGGTTTTATATTTAACCCACTTACATTTTAAAATACGGCAATTGCTGCTGTTTTGCACAATGTCCCTTTGCGCCACCTGGCGGTCATTTTTGGAACGACTTTGAAATGCGGCTGGTTTATTTTTGCCGCGGTGATTGGTAATAGGCATTCTGGTTGTCCACCATCTGTACTTCGCAGCGGTCTGTTATCAAGAAATAACAGACCGGATTTCAAACAAGCCATGTAATAATATTTGATATTTAAAAATATATATAATTTAAGAACTATTTGTTAAAGATTTGTCCTATCTCACAAACAAGATTTTTTCAATTTCCCCAACTAGGCTTTTTTTTTTACCCTATTGAGCAAAATGATCCCTTCAGTCTTTCTCTCCACATTTTGAACATAATGTATGTGTGTGCTTTCTGCATATGTATTTATTGCATTCAACACAACTGGTACTGGTTTTATTGTCTTGTAGAGATGAGCAGAGCTGGCATCTTTTCCATTGACACTTTTTATTTAGAAAAAATAAATTGACAAATTGTCAAATTGACCCACAACATAATAGGAGTGTTAAGCTTATTCACTCGTAACATTCTAGCTGTTAAAACATATGCATAGGTAAAATATGTGACCAACAAAAAAAAGGCTATATGGAGTAAAAATTACAAGGTGAATCACCAGTAAAAGGGAACAGCTTTAAATCCCCCCTCTGCAAATCAGTTGAGCCGATATGTTTAATAGTTTAACAAACATTAAATAAATGGCAAAACTGAAATTATACTTAAACCTTCCTCTCTTCTTCATGTTGTACAGGCTCGGCACTACTGTGCCATCAATGCCACAGTGGCAGTACTGCAGCGGTACTATGGAGAGGAGGACACTCGGCCAGACTTCAGGCTGGGCAGAGAGGCCATGCAGCAGCTGATGGTGGCCCTGAAGACTGACAGGCAGCACGGATGGGGCCTGACCCTGGAGACACTCGTGTTCCTGTTCTGGCTGGCAACCGGTTCAGCCTACAGAGTTGTCTCCAGGGTCTTTAGCATGCCTCTTCCCACAGTGCACAGAGTTGTCCACAAGATGGTGGATGAGGTGGTGGCTGTGCTCCCCCAATTTGTACACTTCCCTCGCTCACAGGAGGAGCTCCAAGTGGTTGGGGATGGTTTTGCTCGCTTGGCTAATCACCAAGCATTTGGCAAGGCAGCAGGGGCAGTAGACGGCTGCCACATAATAACAAAATGTCCCGGCGGCCCTGATGGTCACGATTACAACAACAGAAAGCTCTTCCCTTCAGTGGTGCTCCAGGCAGTCTGTGACCATCAGGGTCGCTTTATTGACATATTTGTGGGTTACCCAGGAAGTGTGCATGATGCACGCATCCTCAAGAACAGCCCCATCTACACTAGGGGGACTTACCCTCCGCCTGGGTATTTTCTCCTAGCTGACGGTGGCTACCCATGTCTACAGGAACCCCTGGCCCTTATCACACCATATAAGAGGCCAGTGAGAGGCATGGCAGAGCAAAGGTTCAACTACCATCATTCCACAGGTCGCACAATCATTGAGCGTGCATTTGGAATGATGAAATCAGGTGCATCTTTTTAGAAGCACTTGAAGTACATACACTGTTTGTCCCTAAGGTAATAAATCATTGCAATACTTCTGTAGTGAATTTCTTAATCAAATCATGGTATCCTACTCAAAATAACAGTTAATGCTTAACAACTGCTAAAGTCACACTATCTTCTGTGTTCATGTTTTTTCCATATCTCAGCAGTCTTGTATCCTTTTGCTCTGCCTTGTGCACAGGTGGTGACGGCATGTGTAATTTTGCACAACATTTGTGTTGGTGTCGGGGATGTGCTGGAAGAGGTTGTGGAGGAGGAGGACAACCAGCCACCTGTGGAGCTTGATGGTGGGGAGAGCCGGAGTGGAGCTGCTTGGTGGGCTGCGGTGACCAACGAGGTGTCTGCACTCCACGAGGCACCTCTTGACCATGACTATTTTTGCCAGGTGAATAATTAAGTGTGGACTATGACCTGCTGCGCTTACATCCAAGTACATACAACAACACCACTAGTAAACACCCATACAGTCAAGAAGGTAAATGAAATATACTTAATGTACCAGTGATGTACTGTATTATTATCTTAACTGACCATAAAAGTACATTAAGTATATTTGATATACCTTCAGTGATACAATATTAAATATACTGCAACTGTTGTAGAATCAATTATCATCTTACATGACAGATTGGATTACCACTGGACTAACCTAAACTTTCTTCTTCTGTCTGCAGCCTTGAAGCAACAACAGCAGCACCGGCAGTGCTGTAGGCAGTGTGGCTGATGGCCGCTTGTTGACGTTCTTCTTGGTCTTGTTGTATATAGTTGTAAATGTTTAAGTTGTTGTATATAGTTGTAGATATGAGAATGTTGTTTAAATGAATTTGCTGCTTCATGTATATAGTTGTCAATATATAAATGTTTAAATAAAATTTTATGTAACAAAGTCAAGTCAAGTCAAGTATATTTGTATAGCGCTTTTCACAATACAGATTGTATCAAAGCAGCTTCACAGTATTAAATTAAAATAATACAACAAGGTTTGTTTCTAGTGGAATTTATTGATAAAATCAAATTAGATATCCCCAGAATATCCCCAACTGAGCAAGCCAAAGGCAACGATGAAATAAATGCTTTTTGTAGAGCTTGGAATACCTAATCACAAAACGTTGTAAATAAGGGTGAAGATATTGTTCAGTACATTGTTTTAGGCTTCACATGCAAGTTATTTGTTACCAAGTTTTTTTTTTTTTCTATTGCAGTCTAAAGGACAAGGTTTTTAAAATATTGTTCAGTACATTGTTTTAGGCTTCACATGCAAGTTATTTGTTACCAAGTTTTTTTTTTTTTTTCTATTGCAGTCTAAAGAACAAGGTTTTTAAAATATTGTTCAGTACATTGTTTTAGGCTTCACATGCAAGTTATTTGTTACAAAGTTTTTTTCTATTGCAGTCTAAAGAACAAGGTTTTTAAAAAATGGATATACAGTTTATATTAAATATAATTAACCCTCTGGGGTCTAAGGGTTTTTTGGGGTCCTTGAGATGTTCTGACATGCCCTGACATTTGTGCTTTTTTCAGTTGCTTATAAACATATTAATGGCAAAGGTATAATTACACTATTTAGCACAAACAGGGCTACCATAATATGTGAGCAACATGTATGTACATGTTTGTATTTTTGAGAGAATAATGTTTATGCGTGGTTATTGAAAAAACTAAAAACTAAAGTTTCTGAAATAAGGCCACAAAACACATACTAAATATGTGTCAATAAGACTTTTGACTAATGGATGTTGTCGCCTAGAGTTTTTTCTTCAAAATGATCTGAAAATCATCCTGCCTTATCATTCACATAAAACAATACATTGATTTAAATTTTGCAAGACACTTTCTGTTTGGAAAGGCAATATGCGAGTGGGCGTCAACGATCCAACACCATCATGCATATTTAGTGGTTCACACCTGAGGAGACAATGGGGCCCGCATACTTAATGAGCCATTCATTCAGGTGTGTCACTGAGCCACAAGAAAGAATGCAAGAGCAATATATATATATATATATATATATATATATATATATATATATATATATATATATACAGTATATATATATATATATGTATATTCTACCAAATTGGGTCACAGTTGGAAGCATTTTTTTTTTTTTTTTTTCATGTCTAGTAATTGTGCAGTTAATTCTCATACTGTATTTTCAGTTTTGGAATATTTATCCTCTCCCCAAATTTGTCACTAATAAAACACAATAAAAATTATTTAAAGAAAAGGCTTATATTTACCTTTTAATAGTTTGTTTACATCTACCTTGTAAATATATTTTTTTATTAAAAAGGTTACAATTACAACAACAATTCAAGTGCAATCTTTCTTTGTAAAAACTAAAGTATACATTTTATCATACATGTTTCAAAGTTAAGGATTCATTACTTTGAATAGGCCTATAGCCTAGGCTACATTGGAACAAACACATAATAACATATTATTTGATTACTTTATTTTTGACAAAACATACTATATTTAACATATGAGCAAAAATTGGCAAACAAAAGCTTATTTGAGGTGGCAAATATTTTACAGTAAAAATGTATAATCTATCCAAAACTAGTCAACGAAACGTTGTCTTTCATATGTCTGTAACATAGGTCTTTCGTTTATATAAGAAATATAAATGTTAATTTGCAGTTTAATACGTTGCTTATACAAATACATTTTATTTCAACATATTTCAGTCGATTTTTACACACCTCAGTATAGCAATATAGTTTGCTAAAAGCGGATCATTCATTCACACACAGAAATGCGATTCAAATTTAAACCGTCTTTTTGCGAGTTGTGGTAAACAGCGCGCATCTCTGCCGTTCATTCATTCACACACAGAAACGCGATTCACTTGAGAATGAAAAAAACTTACTACAGTATTCTCAGGATCCGTTGCTCCTCGAAATACCAGCACTTCTGAGGTACATTTTCCATTATTATTATTATGATAGTATTATTCCTCACAGCGCTGCGAGACGGTGTAAACAAGTACAATGATCTGAATAAACTTGATGTGTTTTCTCAAGCTGATATGGGGGCGTTCACAGTTTGCATGGATTCCTCAGTCATTTGCGTTTGAATAGCGCGCTCTCTGTGGGCGGGGTCATATTAAAAATAATGAGCTGAGATGAGAACGACTGACATCTCGCTTTTTTCATACAGATTACATAAACTGAGAATATTTGTTTTTTATAGAAATTACTTCATTTAAAAGAAGAGAATTCAAGCTTCATGCCTGTGTGTCTGTATGCCTGTTTGACTGAGTATTTACTGAGTTATTGTTCATTTTCGGACGCGTTTCAGAATTGACTTCACTGACAGAGAGAAAGCAGAACTCACATCATGTTTATTTTTCTTTATTTGGCAAAAAGCACAACACTTTGTTTTTATTGTGAGTATACACAAAAATAATACACACTTGACAGGATCGATTGATGTATGAAACTGGTTTGTAAGATCAAAGTCAACAGAGTATTTGGAGTCTCGTTTGAACTGATAAGAAAAAAACCGAGCAAATCACGCCGGCGTGATTGTCGACCCCAGGGGGTTAATGATGCACTCACTGCCACAAACCAAGGCATCAGAGTGGAGGGCGGGCAGTACATTGTGAACCCAAAAGGCCCCAGAGGTTACTACAGGTAGATACAGTTAGGGATGCACTGTCTCGGGCTGAAAACATCCTGTCTTGTTATTTGGACCCCAGTACAGCACCTGGAACTTGATGTGCCTTATGACAATGCTTTTGTCTCCACATTTATGCAAAGGCTACGTAGCTTTTACTTTAAACACATGCTGCCAAAAGTTGTGGATGAATTTGTAGAGGGAAGACTGCAGTTGAGTGACAGCTACATGAAAATTGTCTCAAAAGCAGCTCAATAGTGCTGATCTGAAATCAGTTTTACAAGAAAAATTGTTTTTTTCTTTTCTTAAAGCATAGGTTGTTCCTGCCTTTTTGAGCACCAAGCTTTTTCACTTTTTACATCAAATACATAAATACATTAAAAACGGAAATCGTAGTCTATAGTACTTTATTCATCAGTCAATAAATCAGTTAATCAATAGTTGTTGGTGTTCATTACTGAATATATCATTTAATTTTATAATTACAATCCATTTGAAACATTGTGATACAAGTTCAACACTACAAATATCATAATGCATGTGTTTGGTATTTTAATATATTTAATAAAAAAAAAAAAAGTAATCCTGTAGGTAAAAGTATCAAATTAAAGGGTTTGTTCACCCAAAAATGCAAATTCTGTCATTCATTTCTCTCCCTCATTTCGTTCCAAACCTGTAAGACCTTCGTTCATCTTCATTAGATTAGATTAGATTAGATTCAACTTTATTGTCATTACACAAGTACAGGTACAAGGCAACGAAATGCAGTTTAGGTCTAACCAGAAGTGCAATAGCAGCAAGTGCAGGATATACAGTGGTTCATAAGTGCAGAACATGGATATGTACTGAATAAATATAGAGTTGAATACTATTATAAACAAAAATTTACAGATAGATTGTCCTATGAATATAATATACAGATAACTATTACTGTGAACAGAATTTACAGCTAGATATGTACTGAATATAATAATATACAGATGGCTATTACTATAAACAGAATGTTTACAGATAGATATGTACTGAATATAATATACAGATGGCTGTTACTATAAACATAATTTTACAGATAGATATGTACTATGAATATATATACAGATGGCTGTTACTATAAACAGAATGTGAGCATAATATACAGATGGATATTACTATAAACAGAATTTTACAAATAGATATATGTATAAGTTAGGCTAATGAGCAGTATAACAATGGATTTAAAGTAGTGCAAATAAAGTTTGGACAGAAGCTATCCGAGTGAGTGCAGTGGAAAGTAATTGCATATTACAGTTAAGGTACGATATTGCAATGTATATATAACAGTCGGTACTGTAAATAAACAGTCGGCAGTGCAAATGAGCATATTCCAGTCAAGGTAGTAGTGCAAGATGCATATGTAAACAGTTGTTACTGTAATAACAGTCAGCAGTGCAAATGAACATTATAGTATTGCAAATAACAAAATGGAGGCAGGTGTGAGGAGGGAGAGGAGAGTCAATCAGTATATAAGGGGAGTGGGATCAATGAGGGTTAGAGTTTAATAAAGAGACAGCTCTGGGGAAAAAACTGTTCTTTAGTCTGCTGGTCCTGGTCCGGAGGCACCTGAAACGCCTGCCGGAAGGCAGGAGAGAAAACAGTCTGTGGGCTGGGTGAGAGGAGTCCTTAAGGATGCTGCGAGCTCGATGCAGACAGCGTTTCCTCTGGATGTGCTCGATGGCAGGTAGTGGAGTCCCAGTGATGCGCTGGGCGGTTTTCACCACCCGCTGCAGTGCCTTGCGCTCTGCAACAGAACAGCTCCCATACCACACTGTAGCACAGTTGGTCAGGATGCTTTCTATTGCACAGCGATAGAAGTTCACCAGGATAGTGGAGGAAAGCTGATTCTTCCTCAGTGTCCTCAGGAAGAAGAGGCGCTGGTGAGCCTTCTTGACCAGGCTGGAGGTGTTGGTTGTCCAGGTCATGTCCGCCGAGATGTGGGTCCCCAGGAACTTGAAACTGGAGACACGCTCAACAGCCATTCCATTGATGTGGATGGTGTCGTGTGTGCCTCTTGACACTTTCCTGAAGTCCACGATGAGCTCCTTCGTTTTGGTGGTGTTGAGGAGCTGGTTATTTTCGGTGCACCATGTGGCCAGGTGCTTGATCTCCTCCCTATAGGCAGTCTCATCGTTGTTGCTGATGAGACCAATCACCGTAGTGTCGTCCGCAAACTTGACGATGGAATTAGATCCGTACACAGGCTTGCAGTCGGAGGTGAAGAGGGAGTAGAGGAACGGGCTTAGCACACAGCCCTGTGGTACACCAGTGTTGAGTGTGATGGATGTGGAGCAGTTGGAGCCTGATCGAACATTCTGGGGTCTGTTGGTCAAGAAGTCCAAAATCCAGTTGCACATGGAGGTGTTGAAGCCCAGGTCTCCAAGTTTGGCTATTAACTTAGTTGGGATGACAGTGTTGAATGCTGAGCTGAAGTCAACAAACAGCATGCGTGCATAAGTGTTCTTATTGTCCAGATGTGTGAGCACAGAGTGCAGTGCCATGGAGACTGCATCCTCTGTGCTCCTATTGCTACGGTAGGCAAACTGGTTTGAGTCCAATGTGGATGGTAGAGAGTCTTTTAGGTGTGCCAGGACCAGCCGCTCAAAGCACTTCATTACGATGGGTGTGAGTGCTACAGGGCGGTAGTCATTAAGGCACTTCGGGCTGGAGTGTTTTGGCACTGGCACAATGGAAGTGCATTTAAAGCATGTTGGTACAGTTGCTTGGGCAAGAACACAAATGAAGATATTTTTGATGAGATCCGAGAGCTTTCTGTCCCTCCCTCCATTGACAGCCTAAGTAATTAAAAATAGCTTAATTTGTGTTCCGAAGATGAACAAAGGTCTTGCAGGTTTGAAACGACATGAGGGTGTTTAGGTGAACACCTAAACCTTAAGTGGTTTCCCCAGATTTGAAAGTGCTGCACAAACAATTAATATTTTATCTATTGTGCAAAGACTGTTATCATTTCTCCGTTTGACCATACTGACTGGCAGGGTGTTCCGCAGAATTCTGAATGACTTCAGTTTTCCTATGGCCCTTTCCACGTGGATTCTCACTCTGGACATTTTTCTAGAGTGTGTCATCTCTAATCCTGTCAATTGTTTTCTTCCCTTTGTAGATGCTGGTACATGAAGACGAACACATTTGGTGGCAAAATATTCTGGAAAATTGAAGCCTCGATCAGCCATTACATGGTCTCCTTGTTCAAGAAGGTCAATTAACCCTGAATTTTTTGTTATAACCTTGTCACTAGCACGACCACCCCAGACTTTTGATAAAAATGTAAAAGCTCCTGTTGGACTAATACCAACAAGGAACTTCACAGTATTATGTGATTTGTAGTGGGAGTATGTGACTGCCCGTGTTTGCAAACTAGTTGGCCTCTCAACACTTCAGTACAGTCTATTATACATCTAACTTGTTGGAAACCTGTAGTCTTGATGAGGGTGGGGAGATTTCTTCTGATATCTTTCCTGGATGGCCACCGGACAAGGCATTGTAACTCTTTAGCCATCACATCGAGCCATTCATGAAAGACGTTTGAGACAGTTCCACAACTCACTCTGAAGCGAAAAGCGAGGTCTTGATGAGTTAAGCCTAGACGAAGCTTCATCAGGACCACAAGAAATTGCTCGGGAAGGGTAAGTATGGTTGATGATGCGTTCCATATTGTTGTCAGGTAAGTGAGGAGGGTGAAAAACACAGAAGCAGATGGTAGACCAGTGTAAAAATGAGTGTGCTTGTCATCATTTAAAATAAAATCAGACGGACTGCCAAACATATGATCTTGTAGTCAGTTTTCTTGAGATTCCAGTTTCTTCTCCAGTAAAGCCATTTTTCTTTTTAATTCAATGTTTTCATTTTGTAGCTAGTCAATGTCTGCCATTGACAGATCTGTACCCACAGCAGTGCATCCTTCTTCAGGGTCAGCATGGGTGACCTCTAAGGAAGGTGAATCAATAGACTCAACCACAGATGGTCTCCTCTGTCTCCTCTGGTATCGCTCCAACTTCTGTGAACCATCAATGGTGTTTTTATGAGCGAAAACTGAAGGAACATAATCTGGATGGCATGGGTCCACTGATGGCGCACCTAAAATAAAGACAGAAACAGTTTGTGTTGACAGTATTGCACCTTGCTAAGCATCATACATACATGCTTTGCATAATCCATAACTTTTCTGGTTTCATGTACATTTCTATGATATTGATCATAACTTATTGATAAAAAAAATATATAAGTAGCCTATTAGTACAATGAAATTAGGTCAAAGTCAAATTTATTTCACAATGCACATTGTTTTAAAGCAGCTTTACAGATAAAATACATCAGTGATAATGTAGTAAATTCGTTAGTGAAAATAGTAAAAGTCCATATTTAGTACTTCATTTAAAGCTTCATTAGAAGAGCTATGCATTATTGTATTTGTTATGTCCCCAGGGAACACGCCAAAGGCGACTGTTAGTTAAAGCTGCCGTCGGCAACCCTGGAAGATTGAGTGGGCTTAGCCAAAATTTTGAATGTTTACAACTCTCATGCCCCTCCCCCACTATCAACGAATACCCTCCCATCGAGTTCGTGCACGCCAGTGCGTGTGCACCAGATTTTCTGTATCTGTATAAGATAAGACAGTAAGCATGCAAACTGACATGATATTAGTATGATCTAGCTGCCTCAGATGGTAGACTGTTACGAAATGGATTACCCACCAATTAATCGTAAATAAACGTAAATAAACAACATCGTCTGTCTGAACCGCTATTAGTGCAATATGGTATATGCGGCAGGCATACTTAGATTACTAACATAACACTAAGAAATAAATTAAGTGGTTGATAAAGCACAATTACCTGTCGAGGAGAAATATTGCAAGATCTGCATCCATCTTGAACCCAAAAAAGTCACGCAAATCCCTCCACCTTCCAAATGCTGCACCGATGTTGATCCTGGTTTTATTACGGGCACGGTCTCTTTCTTTCTTTAATTCTTTATTTTCTAAAGGTGTTTTCTTTTCCTTCGTTGTTTTTGAAATCCTAGGTCCTTTGGTTAACCGAGGAATTTGAATCCTTTCCGCCATCTCTCTTCGTTACTGCGCGAACTTCAGGCGTGTGCATGTGATTGTAACGTGCGCGAGGGGGGAGCGGGATCTGTGGCGTGTGCACGACCTGTGATTGACAGTCAGATCTCACACCCCCCTGCGCTGATTGGACCCGATGAGACGGGAGCGGTGGATTTTTGCAAAACAAATAACACGCTCCAGGTGGAGTTAGAAGCTCGGGTTTTTTTCTAAAACCACCTTATTTATGTTGTTCTGTCGGATTATAGTGTCAATTTCAGTGAATTTGATCAAAAAATGTTTGCCGATGGCAGCTTTAAATAATGTAGGTTATTTGTATAGCATTGATGGAAAAACATTGTGGCTTTTATGTTTGATAGATATCAGATATCATAACGCTAGTTTAAATCATAGCTAAAGCGTATCAACTACAACATTGAGCTAACGTTACTGTGTAAAATTAATGTATACAATGTTACAGCTACAGTGCTATGCATAAGTTTAGACACCCATGCTAAAGTTGACTAAAAAGAGGAATAAAAAATCATCTTTTGGAAATTGAACTTAATGCCTTAATTTAAAAAATTAGGAAAAATCCAACCTTTAAGGACACCAGTTTTCTTTGTGAATGAATAATGTATCGTAAATAAATAAATGTTCTTCCTTAAAATACAGGGTGCATAAGTTTGGACACCCCTATGTTAAATTACCATAGAGGCAGGCAGATTTTTATTTTTAAGTATTTTTTTTAATTTTTTGTTTAGGATACTATGCATCCTGATAAAGTTCCCTTGGCCTTTGGAATTAAAATAGCCCCACATCATCACATAGCCTTCACCATACCTAGAGATTGGCATGGGGTACTTTCCATAAGATCATCTCTCAATGCAAATCAAACTAGCTATTAGGCTAACTGAAATAAAACCATGCCAATCTCTAGGTATGGTGAAGGGTATGTGATGATATGGGGCTATTTTAATTCCAAAGGCCAAGGGAACTTTATCAGGATGCATAGTATCCTGGATCCATGAAGTAACTGGCCTTTAAAAATAAAAATCTGCCTGCCTCTATGGGAATTTAACATAGGGGTGTCCAAACTTATGCACCCTGTATTTTAAGGAAGAACATTTATTTATTTACGATACATTATTCATTCACAAAGAAAATTGGTGTCCTTAAAGGTTGGATTTTCCCAAATTTTTTAAATTAAGGCATTAAGTTCAGTTTCCAAAAGATGATTTTTTATTCCTCTTTTTAGTCAACTTTAGTATGGGTGTCTAAACTTATGCATAGCACTGTATGTGTGTAGTAATCAATTTAGTTAAACACATAACTATTGCAGGCTTGTTACTGGTCAGCTAGCTATTATATGTTGCTTATCATGAGTTTCTTACCTGTAACGAAGTGAGTGCTACAGATCCTTGAATTCTTGCCTGGCTGCCAAGCCTCTCTTTGCACAGCGGTGATCCATGCTCGCCGTCTCCCTTCGTTTTTAGGAAACCGAAACATTTTTATTTTCGATAAGGTATTTGTTCCAGAGGTCAGGTTGCATCCCACAGCACAACAACCTGAGCCCAACTTCAGTCTACTCATCATCTTAATTTTAACTGCGTTTGTAGTCGGCGCCATAATTATTACCAATAAACAAACACAGACCGGAAGTTAACTTCGGGCCAACGCGTAACCCTGGCAACGCGCGTGCGTCCAATGAAACTGTCTATAGCGGTGAGAAGGTCACCAGGCGTTCAAGGAATCCCACAGGTGGGTGGTGTACACGGCAAATTCCAATTCCTGACACAGTCAAAGACTACAACAAGAACATGGGAGGTGTGGATCTTTCTGATGCCCTTATTGGCTACTACAATGTCTTGCATAAGACGACTAAATGGTACAAAACATTTTTTTTACCATTTCCTGGACATTGCCGTGGTGAATAGTTTTATTTTCCACCAACAGCTGGCAAAAGAACAGGGCAAGACCCCACTCACCCAAAAGGCTTTCAGAGAGGCACTTGTGTGTGAGTTGGCAAATGCTGCCACCTCTGGAAATGTGGAAGATGAGAAATGCTTTCCAGAATTTTTTGGAGCAGACGGAACAGCTGAGAGAAGAAGATGTGCCTTGTGCATCCTGGCTGGAAAACAGGTAAAAACGCCTATGTACTGCACAAAATGTCAGGTGCCTTTGTGCTCTGTGCCAGGACTAAACTGCTTCAGGAGGTGGCATATTGAGGGACACACACTTCGGAAATGAGCACTGCCATATTGAGAGCCTTTATAACACAAAACTGTCTGGTGCTAACACGGGTCTGATGGACATGGATGATGGAGGCATATTGATGTACAACAACTTGCAAAAAGTTTGCAAACAAACAAAAGTTTGTGTTATGTAATGAGTTATTTAATTAGTTATTTTGAATGAGTTTCATAAATGTTTTCATAGCTTTTTATAATGCTATTTTGTTAATGTTACTTCATGTTGCAGTATTTCACAATCTGCAGTTTTGCATATTTATTGTTACTTCTTATATGCTACTTTCATATTTCTATAGTTTCTCATTTTTA
Source organism: Rutilus rutilus (assembly GCF_951802725.1). NCBI lineage: Eukaryota > Metazoa > Chordata > Actinopteri > Cypriniformes > Leuciscidae > Rutilus > Rutilus rutilus. The sequence continues at coordinate 25,270,681 of NC_140212.1, read as the reverse complement.
TTTATGTTTCAATTTGTACAAGTGGTCTGTTTTAGACCATATAAAATCTACAAAACTGTTTTTTAAGTGATTAGTTTTTTATTCTGAAAGGAGAATAAATTTGATGTGCTTTTATTCACAAAACACAAACAATGTTACTTGGTCTCATTCCTTTATGCCATTATGCGTTTCTCAGAAACAAAGATTAAACCTGAATGAAAATGAAGAAAATCAATCGATAATTAAGTTAAGTGCTTTATTAAAAGTTGGATTTGTGGGGTAATATTAGTAAAAAAAATAATATTTGCATTTGAGTATTAGAAAAATCCAAAGGACACATATATGCACTAAAAATGACACTTTAGCCGCGTTTCCACCGCAGGAACTTTCCCCAGGAACTAGGAACTTTGGGCTGGTACTCGATGTGTTTACACCGCAGGAACCAGGGTCTAAATGAAGTTCCGGGTAAATATTTCCCCCTCCGATAGTCCCTGCTCACGAGGTAGTACTTTTTCAAAGTTCAGGAACTTTCAGGGGTGGGACTTGTGCGCTGCACAAGCTGATTGGTTGTGTTCACGCCGCATTTTGGTTGGATGACTCCACGCAGCATTTTCTTTATTTTTAACCTCCCTTTTAAAAAGTGGCTTCATGCAGTAAAGTTGTCTGTCTGCAAATATGGAATTTAATAAAAAAAACTGGGGGACTGGCGACGAGTTTCAGGCTTTATTATTTGGGTATTTGTGGAAGAGGAAACTTTCTGCGCGTTCGTCACAGCCATCTCACGGCCAATGTCCGCAATAGCTGATAACATACAATTTTATATCTAACGTTAGCATTACGAGCTCTGAACACGCTTTATCAGTGCTCGTCTCTTTTCTGCCACAGCTTTTAATATTAAGTCATTATGTTTACACATTGTCATCTATTGCAAGGCAAACCATGTTACAAATTTACTATAACAGGATTGAAATAGCGCTTTGAGGTTGGTAACAAACAACTATTTACAAGACTGTCACTATTTATGATTGATAGACGGGGTTCAGGCTTTTTTTAAGCGTATTTGCGCAAAAGGAAATTTTTGCGCGTTCGTCCCAGTCATCTCACAACATACCTTGTCTAATTTTATACGCATACGAGCTTTCTGAACACGCTTTAGTATCAGTGCTCGTCTATTTTGTTATGTTAATTACCTCGTTAGTAAACCAATAACTGCAGCACAGTTTGAATCTCCTCCATACTTATAAATGTGGCGCTCAAAACTGATTACTGTCCGTCGCAGACTGGGAGGAGCAGTTGCGCGCAGTTTACCTTCCCGGTACTTTAGACCGCGGTGTAAACGCAGAAAGCAACCGGTCTGGGGCAAAAAAGGTTCCTGGGAAAAAAGTTCCTGGGACAAATTGTTCCGGGTAATTTCGGTGGAAAAGCGGCTTTTGCCTCCCTTCGGTTATATTTGAGTAACTCTTGCTCAGAATGTGATACTGGGATACTGGCACCTAGTGTAGTCAAACAATATAATCAGCAGGTCCCCAGATCAAACAGTACCTGAATCACAGACTTTCAAAGACAGGATTCTAAAAAAAAAAATAAAAAAAAAATAAAGGCCTTTTTTTTATGTTTATCATAATATTTTAAAAGCATACAATGCTATTTATGAAGTTTTGCAATCTGATTTAGTAAATTTGAAGGGTTTTCTGTACAATGACACTAGCTTTTTAAATTTCCTACACTGTATGTGTCTAGGGTGAATATTTAAACTTGGGTGTGTTAAATTCAGGCAGAATTCCAAAATATGGCTTAGAGTGGAAGAGGTTAAAGTGAATTTCATTTTGTATGAATTGTATATTAATTGTAATCAATGTTTCATCAATCAATTGCCTGGATTTAATTAATAAGAAGCAAATATAGCAGACAATATAATCAGGACATGGAGGCGCCGGTGCGACTTGCATTGCTCATGAACTGGAGCTCATCTCATAAATGAACCGAAACTCAGAAATACATATATAGAAAGCTTGAAATGTCTACTTTTAAACAAAACAAATGTGCATTTATCTCTATAGGCGCGTTCACCTACTGAGATGGCGAGTCAGCATCATCAACATCTTTACAGCCGAGACTGACACAGAAAACACTAGTTTATTAATAAACATTTAAAATGTCTCCTTGCTATATTTGATACATCATAATGATTACTTTGCCGGTTCTTTGTGGCAAGCTTTATGCGTCCGCTAACTAATCGAATACTCGAAAATCGTGACTCGTCCCTATTTTGTACCAGGCCATTTATGGTTGTTCATATTGTTCAATAAAGTTCTTGGTAAAAAAAAAGAAAAAGAAAAGAAGAAGCTACTGAGCCTACTATTATTGAATACAGCGCGCAAGGTTTATGCGCATGCTCCAAGTCTTCTTCTCCGTTTTTAGTGCATCTCTGTAGCAGAATTACAGTGCCACATACTGGTATAAAAGCATGTATACTACATCGTTTTGATTCGGTTTCAGTGGTTTTGTGTGTACGCAGATATTTCTTGAGATGACGAGAACGAGGGAAAAAGGTTCTTTTTTTTAGATTGAGGAAAAAAAACATTGGATTGAGAAAGCTCTGGCTTCGTGTGGATGTGGCCTAGTGATCCTGAAGACATTGATTAGCTTGTTCAGGTGTGTTTGATTAGGGTTGGAACTAAAGGCCCTCCAGGACCAACGTTCCCCACCACTGGTCTAAATTAAAGGCTGTCTACCTAAACCGCTTAATATTTGAAACTATAGCAAAGAAGATGGTCAGGTGTGGCCACTGGAATAAAAATGCAAAAATAAACAGGGCTCAAAGGGAAGAATAATAAAGAGGTGAAGGATATAAATAATAGTAGTAATACAATAAGTTGTCATGAAGGCGGACAACCAGATGAAACCCACATTCAGCTGCAGAGTTAAAGTAGCCTTTATTTTAAATAGATTCACACTTTCTATTGCCATACTCTTTAACAAAGAACACAAACAGGGTCTCACATTTACAAGACTTTTCATATGTATGTGCAAGTGTGATGTTTATATTAGACTGATCACAACTGAATTGTTTTTCTGCAGAGTGAATGCGCAGATGATTGTTGAAATTGCTCATTTTTCCAAACCTAGTCACACTGAGCAAGACGGCTAGCCTGACAAGCCAGACCCACATCAAGATGTTGGGTCTGGGAACACACCATTGGCAGGGCTCAATCCGAGGGGTGAGATAAACGGTTGTCTTTCAAATTCCCTCTGCATGCATTAGGATAGCGCTACTACCAAACAGAGCATTTTCCCACCAGCGGAGCTAGTTGATAGATTAAACTTTTGCCGTATCCGGTTGGCAAAACTCCGAACACATCTTCCTTTTTTAAGAATGACTTCAGTGCCGTTCTTTGTTCTTTTCTCAAAGAAAAGCTTAACTCCAAGTCTTCCAGAGTCGCGGCCAAAGCCGATTCGAAAGACCGCTGTTCGCCAGCAGCAGCAGCTCTTCTTTGTTTTCAAGTAGCAGGCAATTCACGCGGAACCGTCACAACTCTGCCGTCATTATGTTAAGCCCGCCCGGCGACTCTATACACAATGTGATTGGCCTGACTAGAGTTTGGTTTTTCCAGCTCGCAAGCCAACGGAGAGTTGCTAGACGACACTGGCTGCAAAATAAAGTTTGCTGTCGCTAGGGTGCGTCTAGATTTCTAGGCTAGAGGACGGCAATTTCTTTTCAGAATGAGTTTGCAAATGCCGTTTCAGGTCTGTGTGATATGTGAAACTTTTCTCACACTGAAGACACTTGTAAGGCTTCTCTCCAGTGTGAACTCTCATGTGAATCTTAAGATTTCCTTTCGTCGTGCAGCTCTTTCCACACTGAGGGCAGGTGAAAGGCTTCTCTCCAGTGTGAATTCTCATGTGATTCTCAAGGTGGGCTCTGTGTTCGAAACTCTTTCCACAGTGATGACATATTTGATGCTTCTCTCGATTGTAAATTATCATGTGATTCTCAAGGGTTTTTCTGTGTTTGAAACTCTTTCCACAGTGATGACACATGTAATGCTTCTCTGCAATGTGAATTTTTGCATGATCATTAAGATGATTCCTGTCTATGAAACTCCTTTCACACTGATGACATACAAAACAGTTCTCTCCTGAATGAATCCTCATGTGATGATTAAGGCTTTCTTTATATCTGAAACTCTTTCCACACTGCTCACAAACGAACGGCTTCTCTCCAGTGTGAATTCTCATGTGAGTCTTAAGAGTTCCTTTTACTGTGAAACACTTCCCACACAGTTTGCAGGTGAATGGCTTCTCTCCAGTGTGAGTTCTCATGTGGACAATAAGGGTTTTTTTCTGTGTAAATCTCTTTCCACACTGAGGGCATATGAACTGTTTCTCTCCAGTGTGGATTTCCAAATGGACTTTAAGGCTTTCTTTTAGACTGAAACTCTTTCCAAACTGTTGGCAGGTCAAAGGGCTCTCTCCAGTGTGAACTCTCATCTGGAGGTTTCTAGTTTCTGTTTTATGAGTCAGTGAGTACGTAAAAGATTTCTCTTCAGTCATGAAATCATGGCATTTTTCATACTGATCTTTCTTTCTCATACTGTTTGCATTCAGTTCTTGACTCTCCTCTTTTAGCACCATCAGGTCTAGGGTGAAAAGAAACAAAAACAAGTTAACACCAGTTTAATGGCACAAAGACATGAAAACCTTTAGACATGTAAAACATCAAATCCAACATCTACGCTGAATCCTAAACCCACTAAACAACTGACAAAGGTGTTACCTGTATTCTCAGAATCTCTTGTCAATATTGTTAATTCTTTGCTTTCTTTAGGACACATCCCAAATACTGCGCTCAGTTTCTCCCTCCCATCTTTCCTCTGTTGTCAGCCTCTCTTCCTTCACCCACACAATTCTCATCTCTGGATGTGAATACCACAACGGACACTTTATGTTCCACTTTAACTTCTTGTCAAAACAACATCTGTCCTCTCTCTTCCAGGCCAGTGTGTACTACTCCCTCTTTCCCCTGGTTATCTGATGTTCTGCGTGAACACCGGACCAAACTCATGGCAGCAGAGCGAAAATAGCGCTAACCAAAAGACCCATCTGACCTGAGTATGTATCAGTCTCTGCTCCCATCCTTTTCAGTTGAAGTCTTCATGCTGCAAAATCTTCATATTTCCAAAACAAGATCAACAGTAGGCGCGTTTCCATTACAGATTTGTGCAAAACTTTTGGGATTTTTTTTCTAAATGTCGATAAAAAAATATTGCGAAATGACAGCATTTCCATTAACCGATGTTATGCGACTAAAACGTTTTTTTTCCTCTCGCGATCAGTCATTCCAAAAATCATGGTTTATATCCCAGCCACCGCACTAGTCATTATTTCTAATTGAAGGAGACGTAGGCGTGTTATCCAAGCATTAATGGTGAGGAAACCCCCTTATACTTGTGAGCGGCACATATGAGGTGTTTCTCCTTCCTATCTGCTTCAAGCTCTTGATTGTGGCATGTCTTTGAGGTTTAGAATCCAGTATTCCTGTAATTCTTTTGTCTTTTATGAATTTAATAAAGAACTCTGTCTTCTGTCCAAAACATACCGCGCCATCTACGTAAACTGACCTGTAAATGGCAAAAATGTTTTCCTTTTTTCCGAATTGCCAGAAAAACCACCTCATGTGAGCGTAAAACCTTTTTTGCGATAAATGGGAGTTTTTGTGCAATTGACGGTTTTCCATTGGGTGCATTTTCAATTTTCAATTTCAGTTTGCACAATTTAAACGGTAATGGAAACGCGGCTAATGTTTCAAACACACGCAAACTTCTCAAAACATCCTACTGTCTCCTCTGTCCCCCTCCACCACCCCTTTAACTGCTGATCATTTTGCTAGTTTCTTCAACTGACAAAACTACCACAGCAGTCAGTTCTCAGCTCCAGACGCACAGAAACTCAGATCAAGCATCCACAGCCAGAAATCTTCTCTCCTTCTCTCCCCTCACTAAGGCAGATGTATCTAAACTTCTTCTCTCCAGTCATCCTACCACATGCTCTCTAGATCCCATCCTGTGATGGCCGGCGATGGAGCCACACAGTAAGACGGTAACTAAACAACACCCACATACATACATCCTTCTCTTTTGTTTGTTTACACATTATTCTGGTTATCTTTTAGCATTTCATGGTTAAATGTTTGTTGCAGTACATGCTATAGATTTCATAATGATGACAGACACAGATTTGGTTCGTTTTCAGTTTTATTTCCAATTTGTATTCATTTCATACCACAAGTGACTAGTTTGGGTGCACACTTTTTTTAAAGTTATTAATGGTATATTTTGTTAAAAAAAAAATATTTTGAGTTTAAGTTACCTATGTGAGAAAAGTGGAGGTTTGGCGCAGTCCGTTTCAGTGGAGGTCCGTTCCAATAAAAGACAGGCTGGGATCAGTTACTTTTGTTCTGCTGTATCAATCCATGCTGCAAATTAGCTACGGGGGTGTAGGATTGTTTGTTTATTTGTTTACTTTATTAACTATAATTATTTGAAATGTATATTGCTACTTTGTTTATGACCCATTTCTTTCTTTCTTTTTATTCATTACTTTATTTATTATAATTGTGTTAAATGAACAGTTCACTTCAAAATAAAACTTCTGTCATCATTTGCTCACCCTCAAGTTGTTTCAAACCTGTATGAATTTATTCCTGCAAATTCCATGAATTTATATATCTGCAAGACACAAAAGAAGATATTTTGAAGAATGTCGGAAACCAAACAGTTGATGGACCCCATTGACTTCCACATGGAAGGAGGTATCCAAAGCTCATCAACTGATCACAGGGGTTCCCCAGGGTTCAGTTCTTGGATTTCAGGATCCGGGATAGCCTTGGATCCAGGGGTCTCAATTCCCCTCCTCTTCTCCATTTACACTACATCACTGGGACCCATCATACAGGCACATGGTTTCTCCTACCATTGCTATGCTGATGACACAAAGCTCTACCTCTACCTTTCATTTCAACCAGATGATCCCACAGTAGCTGCACAAATCTCAAGCTGTCTGGCAGACATCTCAGCATGAATGAAGGAACATCACCTGCAGCTCAACCTGGCAAAGACTGAGCTTCCCGTCCTCCCTGCCTATCCCTCTCTACAGCACGACTTCACTATCCAGCTAGATTCATCATCAATCACCATAATCAAGGTCAGTCAGAAATCTTGGAGTAATCTTTGAGGACCAGCTGACCTTCAAAAACTGCTCGGTCATGCAGGTTTGCACTGCACAACATCAGGAAGATCAGGCCTTTCCTAACTGAGCATGCAACACAACTTCTTGTCCAGGCCCTGGTCATTTCTAGGCTTGATTACTGCAATGCTCTTCTGGTTGGACTTCCATCATGTGCAATCAAACCTCAATTTTTGTCTTCAACGAGCCCAAAAGAGCCCACATCACAGCTCTCTTTTTCTCTCTGCATGGCTACTACTTGCTGCACGTTTCAAGTTCAAGGCATTGACGCTTGCTTACAGATCTAATACAGGCTCAGCACGCTCCTACTTCCATTCACTCCTACGGGTCTACATCCCTACCAGAAGCATGCAATCTGTAAATGAGCGATGGCTCTTGGTACCATCACAGAGGCACAAAATCACTCTCCAGAACATTTTCGTTCTCTGTTCCTTGCAGGTGGAATGATGTTGTTACTCAAATAAACTGTAAAGAATTGCATTTGTAAGTTGCAACAAATATTCAAAATCATTGATATATAACTGGCACAAATCTGGCAATTCTGGGTTGAGGCGACATCTCTGATCCGTTCTCCCGGGTCAAAGTAAGCATTCCTTTTGGTCGCTCCTCGTGACTATATCGCACAGTTGAAGCAGAGCTACGAACCGATTGCCCTAAACTCAGTGTTTTTTCCCCTCATTGCGCCTGCGCGAAAACAGGGAAAAAGAAAAGAGGGAAATCTTTAAGTTCTGTAGTTCAAACTAGCTACAAATTACTGTCAGAATTCTGACTTTATAAGACGCAATTGCGACTTTATTTCATGCAATTCTGACTTTATAACACGCAATTCTGACTTTATATCTCGCAGTTGTGAGATAAAAAGTCGCAATTATCTTTTAAAATGTTTTATTCTGTGGCGGAAACAAGCTTTCATAGTAAATCGCCTTTCAAGTGTAAGAAAAAAATATTTGCAGCATTTTACTATTAATCGTAAGTGTAATGCTTGTATTGTGAAACTGCAGCTTCGTGCTAACGCAAAATAAATAGGATCTGTATTCCTCTGACTTCCATTTTTACACGCTTACACTTTTGGCACGTTTTAATTCGCACAAATACGGCCAAAAGCACTGCAGGCCTGTGAACAGCAATTTGCAACCGAAAACAACAGAGTCTTGTTGGCTTGTTGTGTGCATCAGGCAAAAAACTTCCCGAAATAACCCGATTTGTACAGTTGCGTCTTACTTTTACTTGCGCTTACAGTTTTGGCACGATTCTCTCACTCATTGAGTTTTGCAAGCGCGAAGAGGAGGGCGGGTCCACCTTCTTCAAGTAGCCAATCAAATGAGCTTCTCGCTAGCTCTCGATTTACTCTTATCTGGGCCCGGTTTCCCAAAGCGTTCTTATCTCTAAGTAGTTCTTAACCTATTCCTTAACCTCTCTCTTAACCTTATGGGACGGTTCTCGAAACGTTCGTACGCTAAGTATATCTTTTGTAAGTCACACTTTCGTAAGGTTGGTCTGGACCATTCGTAGCTCTCTCTTAGCGTTGTTGCAGGTCTAAATGAATATAATTCTGAAGTTTTAATACACCCAGACAGTATTAAATTAGGCTAATTCAAGTGTTTTCATGCAAAGAATAAAATTGTCATTACACTGATTGTTGTTAAATTTTTAATTATATTATTTTACAATATTATTAATTGAATTAAAACGCTCTTTTAAAGGCCAGTGAAAGCATAGGCTACTGTCAGTTAAGTCCTATTCGGACGCTAATATTGTTTCTCATGGGCTCGTCCGGTATTTTAAACATTTACAGGGGTAAGTCGGTGATTTTAGTGCCGTCCGAATCCATAATATCAGTGTTTTTCTCACCCAATCCGCGTAAAAATCCCTGGCCAAATTAGTACCTTCTGTTTTTTGACAAACAGGTCGTGTGATAATTTAATTGCCGTCTGAATCCACATCTCCGAGTTTACAAGAGATTCAAAATTCACGGTTTAAATCCTTTTTGATCACTGCCGAGCACCGTACATGATGTACACTTTTATTACTGAAATGCTGGAAAGTATTTACAAGAACAATATTTCATCGCAGCTCCACCTCAGCGAACAAACATGGGAAAGAAAAGGCGGCACGTAACTTTTTGAAAAGGTTATTGTGGCAGCAATAGGCTATATGTTACAATTTTAAAATATGTAGGCTAGGCTATTATAGGCTATTATAGTTTGAATTATTTTTTTATAATATCCAATAATCATAATAAATTGAAATTTCAACTATTTCTGAAGTGCTTCTTTTATAAAGATGACCGCTTTTTCACATAAACAGCCCCTGCACGAGAGAATAATTGATTCTCGAGCAATCGATTTCAAACAATTCAGCACCATTGGCACGGACAGCGCCGGGTAACGTCCCACGTAACCCCTGGTTCACACAGGACGCCGAAGCGACGCGGAACGGAAAATCACGCGCGGTCCGGCGCCTGCCTGTTCACACTAGACGCGTATTCTCCGCGGCGGTCTACATGCTTCTGCTCAGTTGTTGTTTATTCAGAGCTATTTTTTTACATCATGGGTAAGTAAGTAACCTCATAAAATGAATACATCATGTTTCTGTAACCAAGAAGTTTGTACACTTCTTGTATTAATACTTTTTGTGAATACTCGCGGTATTTTAATTTGAAAATTGCTTATATTTTGACAATTGACCGGATGTCTCGTGTTTCTTGGTGTGACTTCCTGCCAGAATGGACGCGGATCACTCGCGGCTCGCGAAAAAAATAGACCAGACGCCGAAACTGGCGCTTCACGGCGCGGGCCGGCCGCGACGAGCCGCGGCGCACCGCGTCTGGTGTGAACGACACCATAGGTTAACATGGGCGCCGAAAGGAAGCGGCCTCCGTTCCGCGCCGCTTCGGCGTCCGGTGTGAATGGGCCGTAAGAAGGTATATCTTAAGCGGCTTCCTAAGGTATAGTTCGGGGAACACACTTAGGAAAATAAACAAATTTGGTAAGATATATCTTTCGAGTCTTCTTAGCAGGCTAAGAGTGAGCGTTATCGGGAAACCGGGCCCTGATTGGTTCAATAAACACGCCAGTCACCAGAACACATCTTTATCTTCATTTGGCTCAGCATCGGTCTCGTTTATGAAATGGTACTTACACATATAGGCCTACATGCTAAATAAATAAACAAATAAATCATGATTGCTTAATAGGCTGTGCACCATTAGGCTGCCTATATGAGTCCATACTGAATTTCGAGCTGATGTGTTAAAGATTTCTGTGTATTTAGTGCATGTATCCTGCTCATCAGGCCATATCAATTTGTAATCTTGATGCTGCTGAATGTAGGCCTAGTATCTACTACTGCATGCATAATTTCACCTGTCTACTGATCGGGAGGATTCCAGAATTATTATTATTATTTTACTAAATTGTGTTACAATAATATTTTTCCCTTTTAACATGTATTTTAAGAGCATCTCTAAATGATGCACGATTTATCACCTGCAATGCCATCGTGTAACCACTAGATGGCTGTATAGCCCTATATATAAACATATCAAGATGCTGTGGTTTTTATTCAGACATAATCAGTTACTTTTTGTCAAAGTTGAGTTTATGTTGATTTAGTATCAGTTTTTCATTACAGTCAAATCTGGACACAGAGAAAGCATTTTGTTATTCATACCAGCTACATATAATAGCTTGATCAGTCAAACGAAAGTAATCACAAATCAGAATCGATATTGACAGTGCGAGACAAGACAATATTTCAAAATATATAATTGAGTGTTAAATACCATGAACAGAGACATGATGTGAAAAACACTGCATCAGAATGGTATTATTACTTAAAGAATGGGTATTAGGCCTAAATGTTCTTTTTTTTTTTTTTTTTATTAAAAGCATCTCAAGCACAGTACAAGTATCAGATTGTTACATAATTAAATGGAAAGAAAAGAGCAAAAATTAAACAAGCATAATAAATACTAACATACGATTAAACAAGGCCTAAATGTTTTGATTGTAAAGTTTAACATCTGCTCAGTGGTGTAACAGATTATATAATATATAAAATTTAAATCCAATAACGTTAACACCAGCTTGAAATTCAGTATGAATGTCAGTCAGCCTTAATCAGCCTAATGGTGCACAGCTTATTAAGCAATCATGATTTATTTGTTTATTATTATTTATTTAACACGTATGTACGTAAAAGTACCATTTCGGCAACGAGAACTTTCAGAACCAAATGAAGAATAAAGATGCTGGCGTGTTTATTGAACCAATCAGATAAGAGTAAATTGAGAGTCAGCGAGAAGCTCATTTGATTGGCTACATGAAGAAGGTGGACCCGCCCTCTTCTTCGCGCTTGCAAAACTCAATGAGTGAGAGAATCGTGCCAAAACTGTAAAAGTAAAAGACGCAACTGTACAAATCGGGTTTTTTCGGGAACTTTTTTGCCCCATGCACACAACAAGCCATTTAGACATTTGCAACAGCTTATTTTTTACACAAAGTTTGATTTTACGCAATTAATCTGTTTTGCAGTTCCTGACTCTGTTGTTTTCGGTTGCAAATTGCTGTTCACAGGCCTGCAGTGCTTTTGGCCGTATTTGTGCGAAAAAAACGTGAACAAATGGAAGTCAGAAGAATACAGATCCTATTTATTTTGCGTTAGCATGAAGCTGCAGTTTTACAATACAAGAATTACACTTACGATTAACAGTAAAATGCTGCAAAAAAAATTCTTACACCTGAAAGGCGATTTACACCTTTACAAATATTCTTTTGCGCATGCAAATTTAAATTTACGCTTGCAATCTTATATACACTTTCACAAATCTTACTCTGCGCATGCGATTCTTTATGACATCATATAACCTTCATAAGTGTTCCTACACTAGCCTTGAAAAGCTTATGACTGTATCTTGCATACAGTGTTTCTCTTGTTTGTCAGCGCTGTTTCACCTGGCTTTAAACTAGTTTAAATCACAGACATTTGTGTTTTTGCTGAATTCATACTTTGCAGTCACGTGATTACCATGGATACCTGGCGGGCAACAAACGGGAATTTTCAACGTAGAGTCCTGTAGTTCCAGGTCTTTCTAGTAGCTATCAAGTCTGTTAGCGAGCTAGCTGCATAACTATGGACTAGGATTAACTCCAAGGTAGCTAAATTGTGTAAAGCAGACAAGGTTTTTTAAGATAATCGAGCAGTAATAATTCCTCCGTAAATAATCTAGCTCTACTGTTGGGTAATCTCTGGTTCTCATTGAAAACCATAGATATCACAAACCTCAAAACAACCTATCACACACTTTTGTTGTTGTTAGCAAAATACGACAGCTGCTACTGTGCGTTCACACCGCCACCGGCGAGAGCGTCAAAGTGCCCGGAAGTCATTCATTTTCAATGAATTTTGCCGCTCTCACCGGCCGCGGTGTTAACGTACAGTTAGCCTAGCTTAGACTCATAACACAAACAGCTGACTCGCCGAACCAGCTGGTGGCGTTGATTGACGAAACTACAGGGTAACTTAAAGACACGATTAATTACATGATCATACACCCATTGATGGAGTGATGGAGTGATCACTGCACAGACGTGTATACTGTGAAGGTTGCTTATCTCATCTGCGGTTAGTGCAACCAATCGCACAACAACTATCTGGCATGTCGTTTACACCTCAAAACACCAACTTTTGTATAGTAAAACTGGCGACGTCCTGGCAAGATCCTTGATTAGTTTACTGGGTTTCGTTGCCAGAGAACAACGTTCTTGCCCGCCAGCCAGTACTTGTGACGTCACGTGCAAAGTATGAATTGAAGCACTTCTCTGGATCTCACAACGCTGTTTAGTGCTTGCATGATCAAGAACAATCATCGAGTAAACACATCTGCTCTTGTAAGCTCGCGCTGCCATTTGAGCTTTGAACCGAGCGGATAAACGGTCCGTGTGTGCGGTTCAAATGAGTATATAACTGAATTTGTGCTTTTTTTAATCGAGAATTTAGTCATCTTTTGATGATAACTCGAGGTCAGTTTCACTTTTACTTTCGTCGCCACTTCCACAGTTTTCTTCCTCGGGTTGAGCTTTCTTTGCAGTAGGAAATGGGCATGTACATTGTCGAGCAAGCTAAAAGCTGTACGCTGACTGGCTGTTGTCACATTTATTTCTGCTGTGTGATTGGCTGTTAGATTAATCCATATTGAGTAAAAATGGCCAGAGCTTATCATCGTTATCGACATAAATTTTGGGTGACTAAAATTTAGTATTATTTCCTATTAAACACTATTATTTTGAGGAGTAAAAGTGTTTCAATCAGTATGCCAGGAAAAAAAGTTTACAAGACCCTGATTTGATAGTGATTTTGAGGATGACAAATGTATTTATATATATATATACACAGATATATAGACAACAACAGTGCTTAAGACCACACTGATCACTCACATTTCAGGGTTTGTATTTTTTGCAACATAAATGTATTTTTTTAGAAACTGTTGCATAATTTAGTCATAGAAATGAACGATTTTCAATGTTTTTAATTCAGAAGTAGCCTAGTTATTGGGTTAATGTTGATGGCTTGATGTTACCAAAATAACTGTTTTGTTTTGGCTTTTTCTTTGTTGTTTTTGCTAATTTAATTTGTGACAAGTTGCATCTATGAATGGAGATAAAGAGGTACATTATGTAGAATGACTTAAATGAAAAGAATGAAACCAACCTGTTTGTTCCTCAGTAACTTCTTGTTTCACTCTGAATGTTTCTTCAATCTCCATGTCTTCACTCTCTTCTTTAATAAACGCCATCTTTATAACAGTGTGTCACATGGATCTTAGTCGCTTCACCAGGAGTTTTTCTGTTTGTTTTGACACTCTGTCATGTTCAAGATGAGAATAATTAACAGAAAGAAAAATAAATCCAAGCAAAATCTTTGGGTGCATCTCAATAAGCTCCCTAGTTCAGTAGTCAGTGTACTGGTAAAAGGGACAGTCAGAGGGTATGGCCTTAAATGACATAATGCCAAAAAATAAAAAAAAATAGCACTACAAATTAATAAAAGAACACAGATTATTAAACAATAATAATCAATATTTAGACATTTATGATTAACATGTGGTTTGTATTGATTTGTATACAACATTTAATACATTTACAGTTACACAGTCTTGAAAACATCGGCAGTTGATTTGTAGAAGTTGTCATTACACACATTTGTGTTGTTGTTCTTGTTGCATTTACACTGTTGTAACGCAGCTGACGTCAGCGTGCTGTGATTCGAGCACTCACAAACTGTCAATCATTTTGAGAAGCATTTGACTCAATTGAATCTGAATTGGTTTCAAAAAGCCAGTTTCTATATAATTTCTTGACAGCGACCAAACAGCGTGTTAATGATGAACTGATTTACATGCAGGGAGCGAAATGAGACGCACTTTTTCTGTTACTCATGTGTGGATGTGCTTTACTCCCAAAAAAAGAACGTTCATTAATGTTATTAGATATAATACATTACTAATGTTACCTTCATTCGTAATTCACTTATTTCACAGTTCTCTATATGTCTGAACGGGTTGAACTGATTTTTAACACAAACCTTTTTTCAGCCGAATCACAGACGCAGGAGCGCGGAGCAGCCTTATGACATCATGTCGCCACACCATAATAAAAGTCCTCCTCACACGAAAATCACATACAGAAAACACATTCAAATGAAAAAATAAAGGATTAATTCAAAGGATCAGTCGCAGATTCCCAAAGCTATCAATACCACTGATATTTTTTTCTTCTGGCTTATATCTAAATATAATCATACCAACTATAGAGCATTTGTGATATTCTCAATCATGAATAAAGTCAAGTATCTTGATCTTCGTATTACAAAGGATTGGAAAGAAGTTGAGTATTTAAAAATCATTAAGAATATGTTATGTTGTTAAAAAACTATGTTAGTTAAAACTAAAACTGATCCTTATCATCTTATTCCATCTCAGTTTCTCTGCAGAATATGTGAAATAAATAAATTAAAATTTCAACTTTGTTTTGTTAAAGTGCATTAACTAACTCTGATATTATTCACAATTATATTTAGTACCTGTTTATGATGATGTGGTGTTATGTATTCAGTCATTGAGCTTAATTGGTTACAAATGGATCTTTACGTTGATTGGTCATGATTATTTTAAATGGGATTGAGTTTGAATAGTTGTATGCCTGATTAAGGTCGGATTGTGATACTCATTTGCAAGTACTGATAGTGTGCGGGAGTCCCTTGTATTTTGTAGATTTTTTAACCTACTTGCGTGTGTTTTGTTTTTTACGCGCACCTATCACCTGTAGGTGTGCGATGGTGTTTATTGTAGGTGTGCGATGTTTGCTAATGTTTGCTAAAGGTGCGATGTTTGCACCTATCACCTGTAGGTGTGCGATGGTTGCTAATTGACTGTCTGAATGGAAAACTTACATTTAAATAGTTAAAGTGTGCACAGGTATTTGGTCCAATAATTAAAACCTCAGTTTTTTTTTTTAATTTAATAGTAGGAAATTACTAGTTATGAAAAAAAGAGTATATCCTCTCCCTTGGGAGATACCATTAGAAAACATACCAATTCACAAACCTAATGAAATGCATAGGCTAGTCGATATACTTTTTATTTTATTTTATTTTTTATAACTAGTAATGTCCTAATAATAAATTCTGGAAAAAACCTGTGCACACTTTAACCATTTAAATTTAAGCTTTCCATTCAGACAGTCAAAATGAATTGTTTTAAACCCACCATCAGTGTAATCCTTTACAGTCACGGCCATTTTAATACAATGCACTTTAAAAAAGTTTCAATTTCATTTTATTTATTTCCTTTATATTCTGCAGAGAAACTGAGATGGAATAAGATAAGGATCAGTTTTAGTTAAAATAGATCTTTCTCTGCAACCTTTCTTAACTACATGTTCTTAATGATTTTGAAATATTCTAAGTTAAATAAAACTAAGTGGCACTCAATACAATCACACTACTGTAATCACCAGAGATTCAAAAGTCAATATCAAACTGGAAATTTTCTCTCTTTAACAGTTTTATCAACTATTTCTGTTTCGAACTGCGCTCTCTTTCAGTCTGACACACACTATCTCTCTTTTGCGCATGCACAAACTCTTACAGTACAGGGGACTGCACGCAAAGCTGTGTCAAAGCAAACATGAGGGTGAAACACAGGGGAAATTAATCAAATATCAGGCTATTCCTGCCCCGGTTACACTCTCCCCTGCCTACAGTCAATGTCCTCGATGACTGCAAACATCCTTCAATCATCCACTTCTCCTTGTAGTTTTCCAGATGTGTACAAAACTATTCCAGCTAACACCTGGGAGAAAACATTGGGACTGAAGGACACAGAATTACAAGCAGACTTAGGCAGCCTGTTTGGGTTGCTATGAACCCCAGCAGTCGACAGCTGGGTCCTGCGTGGTGAAGGACAGGGTGCATCCACCTGAGCACTCACTGCCCTGGGCTTTCGGGGAACAGGCCGAGTCACCATCACATCCAAAGGTGAATCAGTTCTTTCCGTTTCAGGCTGTGAGAGCTCTCTGACAACACTCATCATTTTCCCCCTGTGCTTCCACTCCTTTTCCAGCATCATTCTCTGGCTGTGCCACTGGCTGCTGCAAATTTCCAAGCACTGGGTCCACTGGATCTTCCTCAGTCCATCTGGTTTCCTCCACAAGCACACATTCTGCATCCAGTGTAGGTATCTCTTCCACCAACTCGGGGGTAGGTACGTCTACAGGTGTCACTCTTCTCCTAGGCACTGGAACTGGTCTCAGACAGGGCCTAATGTTTAACCCAGGCGCGTCGTTAGACATAGCCCCGGATCTCAAAAAATTGAATTTATTGATAATTATTATTTTTTTTTAATAATTTTGTATTTATTTAAAAAAATTGACCGGGTCTTTTAATCTATCCTTCGGAATCAATCATGTATTAAAGACGATTAAAATGTGTTCAAGCAGATCAAAGTTACTATGGTTACTATGGTTACAGCATGCTTGTATTTAGAGTGTGCACCAGAGGAGAGAGCCTGAAAGAGCCATCGGTTAACTTACAGCTTTAGGGCTTGACTGTCATTGTTGTTTGTGGCTTCTGGTGGTAGCTATTATGGACATTAGACACTTTTTAAAAAGTAAAATAAGGAGTCATGAACGATACGAGGCGGATGAGAGGCAATAAGAGTTATCTACTGGTGCCGTTCCCTCATCATTAAGCTCAGGTCGGTGAAGGCTCTTTAGCAAACCCTGGTCTAACTTACCTAACCCTGTACTCACTGTGGTATTAATGCAGAACATGTACTGTATATATAAAGTACGTGGGACCTTACTATTTCGCCTATAGCTAATCCATTTTGTGAGCCATAATCCGTTTCTCGTGAAGAATGTAGATGAAGTAGCCTATACATCTGATTTGGCGATTGAAACACGATTGTAAATTAACGTTATTCCCCTCAGATGGATAGCTAGCTAGATATCAGGGGCCGTATAGAGCGCGGGATCGTGACGTCAGCGGATCACAGTAACGCAAGGCATTGTGGGATTTTAGGACACGGAGGTTACGGGAGAAACGTAGAATAACAGTAATATTAGTAAGTATTTGCGGTAGTATATTGGTATATTTTAGAAGTAGGCTAATTCAGTTTAGAAAAACGACAGAATGGTGAACGCATGTTGCATTGTAAACTGTCATAATCGTTCTCACGATCGGCGTGGAAAACGTACAATAAATGGAGTACGATTTTTCAGCTTTCCCGCTTGGAAAAAAAACAATGGAAATCAAGTTGCTGAGCTAACAAAGAGGCGTCGCATGGCATGGGTAGCAGCTGTAAGACGGACAAACATCACCTTCAGCAACATTTCCCGAAACATGTTTGTGTGTTCACGGCATTTTCACACAGGTAAGTTATCATTACAACACCTTTAACTGTTATGTGGTTACCGCTAGCTGCCCATAAAAACTTAATTTTGTAGCTAACTTAACGTTATGCAGCCAGCACTCGGTTGTGCAAAGTTAGCTAGTTAAACTAGTTGCAACCCAACAACCGTACAAGGTAGGGCTGTAACCATAGACAGTATAATATGAAGGCTGTAACTTGTTTAGCTTAGTTGAGTTTAATTTTATAGTTATGCAGCCAGCTAACTTTAGTTGTGCAAATTTAGCTAATGGTAACGTTAGTTAAAACTAGTAACAACACAACAACCGTAACATTAACTTCAAAAAGAGTAGTAACTAGATAACTTTGCAAAACTAAGTTAGCTGGCTGCATAGCTATAAAATTAAGCTATAAAGGAAGGAATCTCTATAACATATGTAACTGTTACATTATGTATCTGTAACCGTTCATCCGATCAACTTTACACTTGAGTGTGAAGTTATTTGGATGAGCAGGTATCCAGACAACTGCAAGCACAGACTAAGAAATTCTGTTTTGTTTTTTTCAGGCAAACCAGCCTATGAAATGCTGGAGTGTCATCCCGACTGGGTACCGTCATTACACCTTGGCCACACAGAAGTCAAAACAACACACACACAGCGTTTTAACCGGAGGACGAAGAGACAGCAAGCTGCACAGAGGTCACAGGTGGATGATGCTGCACCTCCAGATGAAGCTGCACAGAGGTCACAGGTGGGTGATGCTGCACCTCCAGATGAAACTGCACAGAGTTCACAAGTGGATGACACCGCACCGGAGGATAACAACAGAGAACAGCAGGAATGCAGTTTATGTAGCCACAGGCGTGCTGAAATTAACCGCTTGCTGAAGGAGAACAGGATACTGAAGAAAGAGCTCTCCCAAAAGAAGATGGATGAGCATTTCTTTAAAGATGATGATGTGAAGGTAAAGTACTACACTGGGCTTACATGTTTTGCTGTTTTGATGGGCGTGCTGCAGCAGCTTCTTCCTTGCCTGCCACAGACTGTCCGAAAACTTTCGCCTTTTCAGATGCTCGTCTTAACTCTGATGCGCCTGAGGCTGAATCTGCCAATCCAGCACATTGCACACATCTTCTGCATAGACCGAAAGACTGTTTCCACCACATTCAGAGACACCATAGCTACAATGTTTACACACCTTAGCCCTCTGGTGCACTGGCCTGAGCGACATTGCTTGCAAGGTAGCATGCCACATCAGTTTGTTGAGGCTTTTGGCAATCATGTTTCAGTTATTGTGGACTGCTTTGAAATTAACATTGAGAGAGCATCAAATCTGAAAGCTAGAGCACAGACATTTTCTCATTACAAACACAGGCACACCCTCAAGTATCTTATTGGCATTACACCACAGGGAGCTATCTCTTTCATTTCCAAAGGGTGGGGAGGTCGTGTCAGTGACAAGCATGTGACTGAAAACAGTGGCCTTCTAAATAAATTATTACCCGGAGACTTGGTGTTGGCGGATCGGGGATTTGACATCAGGGACAGCGTCGGATTTATGTGTGCAGAAGTGAAAGTCCCTGCATTCACAAGAGGACGCTGCCAGTTGGATGCAAAAGATGTGGAGGAGACAAGGCAGATAGCTCACCTCAGGGTCCATGTGGAGAGGGTGATTGGATGTGTGCGCAACAAGTACACCATACTAAGTGAGATGATACCTGTGAGCATGGTGCTCCCATATGAAGACGAGGACATTATTTTCCTTGACAAGATTGTGTCTGTGTGCTGTGCCTTGACTAATATGTGCCCTAGTGTTGTCATGAAACCATAAAGTTACAGTATGTAGCCTACCCCACATAACTTCACCTTCAAACAGCTTCATGTTTAACTGCTTCTTTTTTCTCTATTTAATTTTTTCTTATTCTTTACATTGTTTTTTTTTATTGTATTGCCTCCTTGAAATGTATTTTAAAGGTCCCGTTCTACGTGATCCCATGTTTCAAACTTTAGTTAGTGTGTAATGTTGTTGTTAGAGTATAAATAATATCTGTAAAATTATAAAGCTCAAAGTTCAATGCCAAGCGAGATATTTTATTTAACAGAAGTTGACTACAAAAAACGGCTCGATTGGACTACACCCCTCTACTTCCGTCATTAGTGACATCACCAGAACCGTGTTTAGACTAACCTCCGCCCACAGGAACACAGGCGTATTGATGGCGAAATGTCAACAGATGGTTGATGTTTATCTATAATAGGATACCGCAAAAGTTTAATTCGAAGTTGTTAGTTTGCTCTGTCCATTTCACCACGGACTGTTTTTCTAACCTGGGATAATATCAAGCAGACTTCTCTCAGCGTTTCATACTGACGAAGGGGACAATTTCAACTATATTCCAGCAAGCGGTAAGTACAAGTAGTGATTTAATATGGAAGTAGCGATCAACTTCACATCGTTTCTCTTAGTAGGATGAACATAATCTAACTTAAACTGTGATTAATATACAGAAAGCGATCAAAGAACAATCCCTTTCCAATCGTCCAAGCTGTCAATCACACAGCGCGAGTTTATCTGGACACTTGCCAACACTCGTTATGAAATCAATGACACTGTTTCACTGCACAACGAAGCTCTTACTGTATTTATATGCCTCATGTTTGCATTGGTGAAATCATTAGTGAGTGCAGAAACTGCGTTGCAGTGATAAGATCTTTTTTCACGCGATCAACAGGCTGTCATCTGCTCAATGCTCATCACTGCAACCTTTTATGTGATTGAAATAGATCTAAATACTTAAAAAACTTCTCACGATTCGTTAATCCCGATAGCTGTAATAGTAAAAACGTATAATAGCTGTAATAGTAAAAGTTTTCCAGATAGTTCCACATGTAATGCCAAATATTTCATATGCAAGCATTTCAGCCAATCACAGCAGAGGGCGTTTACACTGAAGTCTCACAGCAGACACGCCCCTTCAAACAGAGTGTTCAAACCAGGGAATGAAATCAGGCTAGGAAATATGCCTTTTATTTCTAAATTATAACAATTTTTGATCTAAAAAACATACTAACATTATAAGGGCACCCCTGGAA
The DNA here is from genome assembly GCF_951802725.1 of Rutilus rutilus. Lineage (NCBI taxonomy): Eukaryota > Metazoa > Chordata > Actinopteri > Cypriniformes > Leuciscidae > Rutilus > Rutilus rutilus. The sequence continues at coordinate 25,249,450 of NC_140212.1, read as the reverse complement.
ACATGATAAAATAATAAAAATAATCCATGGAATGGGACCTTTAACTGTTTTAATCTGTAAGGTGTCCTTGAGTGCTATGATAGGCGCCCACAAATAAAATGTATTATTATTATTATAAATGATGGAATAAATGATGGAAAACTGTCAATTCTAAATCTTTTTATTTGTCACATAACATGAACTTAGTGCAATGCTGAAGTAAATATGGTAAGTAAATAAGTAATTATAACAGGACCTGCACAGTAACAATGTAGTGCAAATATAACAGGTAAAATAAATAACAGGCACTTATAACAGGACCTGCACAGTAACAATGTAGTGCAAATGTAACAGGTAAAATAAATAACAACTTGAACTTAGTGCAATGCTGAAGTAAATATGGTAAGTAAATAAGTAATTATAATAGGACCTGCACAGTAACAATGTAGTGCAAATATAACAGTATATAACTTCAAGAACTGACAACATGTCATAATAAAAAAAGGCACTATGTACAAACTATTCACAATCTATTGAACAAAGAAGTGTTTGTTCAGTATTCAATACCGGAGATATAAATACCAAAACCTGCTTGTGCTCCACTGTTTCAGTTCTGTGTGCATGAGGCACAGAGCCACGGCTCACTAGCTGAAGGGGCCTGACTGAGTCCGACACAGCTGAGGTGGAACCACTTTATTGCACAGTTTTCATTGTCGCAAGCCACCATGTCGTCCTGGTCTTCAGGGCCTCTGCAAACGCACCAGAGTTGGTTTGTATTCTGCAGTGTCTGTGTTCTTGGCCTTTTTGCGTGAGCTTGCTGTAACACGGTTAAAGGATGCGGAGTTGTGGAGGCTGCTCGGGTGTAGTGGCAAGCCACAAGCTCAGGTAGAGAAACCTTGAGGAAAAACTCCCGTGTCTTTGTCAGAAGTGTTGTCCAGAACTCCACATCTGGTAAGATCCGAACCACAGCACAGTCTCGCTGCGTCCACACAACAAAGTCACAAAACCCTGACCCGGTGACGAAAATCTGAGTTTGTGCCTGGCTGTAGTACTTGTGTTTCTTCTTCAAGTTTAACTTTCCATCAGTTAGCTGAAGACAAAAGTCGCTGTCATCTGTACAGGCCTGCAGGATGGAGTTGTTTTGGTGCTTATATGTGCATTTCCAGACATCCTTTCCCACAACATGTGCAGTGAATGAGCCCATCAGGTGATGCCCCAACCTCCGGAAATGATGGATTTATGATAAACCCACATTGCTCCACTTTCAGGTTATCATGCTGGGAAGCTGTCAGTGTGACATAGGTCTGCCTTGCTTCTTCTTCGTGGTCTATCCCCCATCTGATGGTAGCTGTGGATGCTGTTTTTTTGGGGCAGCACACCCTCCTCACAGTTGAGAAAGCTGGTCTGGCAACACTGGTGGACAAAACGGCATGGATGTTGGAAGCTGTTATTCTTCCTGCTCTTGATGTGTACCAGGCAGGGGATCGATGCTGCTGTCTTGTCAGAGCTTCCACCGCAACCACCTGTGCCTCTGTTACTGCTACCATGTGTGTGAGGCCCTCACAATGCTGCTGCAGGACAGACAGTTCACATCCATCCTTCCCCGGGTCACGAAGGTGCTGTAGGGACTTTGGGACTACACATGGCTTAACAGGGTCTGCATAATTTTGGTAGTAGCCCTCCATTCCAGAAAGGCAAACAGCCTTACTATGAGTATGTAAAATTTCAAGTAGAGGGGACAAGTTTGAAAGTGTCGTTGTGTGTCCACACGGACTTGTGCAGCCAATACGAGTCCGTATCCCTGACATTGTGCTCTCTCCACTGATGCACTTGTCAAGCGCCCTCTTCTTAGCTGCGCCAGAGGAGAAGTCAATCTTGTAGCCCACCTCTGCTTGGACCTTGTCAACACTACTCGGAATCATCCAGTAGGCTGGAACATCAGTGACTGTCTTGGTACCCCGTATCCGCACTGCTACTTCAATCTTAAACAGGAGGGCCCCGACATGTGTGCAAGACTCCGCTATGCCAGCCATGCATGTGCAGTGTGCACACTCCACTTGCCCACTGGTATTGAGGATCACCCATGGCTTGAGTGGAGGTTCATTGAGGCGTTGAGAGTGCAAAACCTAAGACATAAATAACACTGATAAGCATAAAATGAATTATATGTATATATATATATTCAAATAGCCTTCACTTCACATTTACACACCAGTGAAAATAGTTGTAAGTTCATAGTCAAATCTCCAGTGTATTTTTTGTAGACATGTATTTTTGATCTCTTTACTAGTTCTTTATTTGTGTTTATATAATAAACTTGATTCTGATTTAGTACAGAAACTAGTCTAGAACAGTGCAAAAACAACAACAACAACAGCGTTTCGCCTGGAAATTACATTTAATAAAAGTAAACAACTTAACCAAAATGTTTCCTAAGTAAAAAAAGAAAATATATACGACGCAGAGTTTACCTTTGCAGTGTTGTTGTTACGTTTAGTATGGTGACAGAAAGGTGTGTCTGGTGCGTGGTGATTACCTACCTTTGTGCGAACGACGATTTTCTGGTTGTCGAGTTTGTAAATCTCCAGGTCCTGAACCCAACCATTAGTAAACTGGTGATGGGCCTCAAGAGATTTATAATTTCGGAACTGCTCAAATGTGTATGCGCTCACAACACAAACAAGGTAAGAAAACACGTCAGGAAATGTTGTTTGCGGTAGCTTGTTCAGATCAGTCGACCACTCTTTGTGTTCGTACGGATCGAGCCCGTTAATTGCCTTTATTTTCTCCAAGTAGCGCTCCTTTGCTTCCTTGTTCAGCTTCTCTCGGTAGATAACCTTGAGCTTGATCTTCGCACGGTCCATGTGTGTTTGTTTACCTTTTTTCTTCTTCTCTATACAACCTCGTTTGGAAAACAAAGAATTACCGCCACCAGCTGCCTCTTGGAGTTATAACAGCCGTGTCCTAAAAGATGGCCGCCGCTACCCAGAATGCACTGCGTCATGACGCAGTTTCCCATTCTCTATTACAGGAAGAGTCTAAGATAGGATTTTCCCCAATTGGTATTACCGAAGCAAATACTAAATAACTTTAGGAATCCTATCTTGCTTCATCCTATCTTATTTCAGGTTAGGAAATCCTAACATCGCTAGCATCAACTTTTCTGTCTGATACCTATTGCAACCGATGTCACTTTTCTCATCTTGCGAGCTAAACGGCTTTTAATCGCTGTTTTGCCGCCGTTTTTTTAATGAAACATACACTGAAAATGGAGAATTAACAACAACTCATTCATTGTGTCATTCCTATCATTGAACTTCAAGTCAGATGACTATGGTGCGTTCACACCGGACGCGAATAGCGCGTCAGGCGCGAGTGATTTCTATGTTAAGTCAATGCAAAGATGCGTTACGCACGTAAAAAATTCCTGCGGCGCGGTAGACGCGAATACGCCTCATTCGCGCGTCTGGCTCGTTAAGATACAGTGCCCCTCTTCCCTATTATTTACGTCTATAGCTATGTTATTTAAATGTATATAGTTCTCTTTATATACAGAGTGCCTGTGTTTACTGTCTGTTGAATGGCCTCTTTACTGGACCTGCACTGTCTATAGTTCCTTTTCCAGACTTATACAAGCAGACTGTTGGAGTGATTTATGTGTGTGTGTGTGTGTGTATAGATAGATAGATAAATAGATATAGATAAATATAGAAAGATAAATATCTATATACACAGTATATATATAGTTTTATATTCATTTTTAAAAATATTATTTAATATTCATGTATTATTTATTTGTGTTTCTGTGAATAGCTGTTACAGTTCTACAAATAAAGCATTCTATCTTTTTACCTATCATTTAAAATGCTACAAAAAATGCACCTGAATGCAGGAAATGAAGTGTTTAATGCCCAACATTTCCTGGGGGAGGTCCCCCAGACCCCCCATTTATATTATTATTGCTTATTATTATGTGCCTATGCTATGAGTAGAAGAAGTAGTTACCAAAAGCGGGGGTAGGTGGGTGGTGGGGACTGGGCTAAGCCCCCAATGTATCAAGACCCTAGCAACGCCCCTGGTTTAACCTATGCATTCTTTTTTCAGGACCTCCTTCCAGCAGTTTCACGGTGTAGGTTGTACCATGCACCTCCACCACCTTATACACCGTGGGTGCCCAGGCATCCTGGATCTTGTTCCGTCCTGGGGGATGATATCGTAAGTAAACCTGCTGACCCACTGCTACCTCTGGACAATATACCCACTCTCATGCAGGGCAACATGGTCAACTACCTTCCTTTCAGCATATTCTCCGTTAAAAGTATTACTCCGGTTGACTACCAACTGTAGCCATAAAGACTTGACTCGTTTCATTACTGGATGAATCTCCATTTTTGGAGAAAAATATAAATAAAATTCACTCACCAGTGTAACTATGTACTTTATACAATCTTTATTTGAAGCATTGTTTACTAATCAAACTGCTCTCAATCCAAAACTGCATAGCTGATTAAAGCAAGGCCAAATGGCCTTCCCTATGCATTGCTTGCATTTTCTGAGCTTATTACTCGTTGGTGTTCTTAATTGGCATTTCAACTTCTCTGGCTACAGAAATCTCTTCTTTTGATTGGATTGAACTAGATAATGACATAATTATAACTTGTAGAGGTTCTTTATAGCTAAAAGTGAAATGGTTTCATAACTGATTAACTTTGCCACTGATTTATTTTCATATGCTTTACTGTGAAGCTACTTTTAAATTATCTGTATTGTATAAAGTGCTATATAATAAGTGTGAGTTGACAAGATGAATCAAATAATTTAGTGAAATGTTCATCATTTCATTCAGTTTGTCATTCTATTTATAATATTTCAGTTACATATATAAGACAGAATTTTAACTAGTATTTTGATTCTGTGGTGTTAATATATGGAATGTAGCGACGCCTCTATACAATCTCTATACAATATACAAAATTAGAGACTGTCTTCAATAACCACTCAATATTTGAATATAGCAATGGAGATGGTCAGATGTGGCTATGTACATGACAAAAGAAAATAAAAAGCCTCAAGAAAATGTATAAATGAAGAATGCAAATAAAAGAAGTGACCATGAAGGTGAACAATCATATCTGGCCCACATTCAGTTATGATGTGAAGATTTGAAATGCCTCCTTTTTTTAAACTTAGAACATTGCAATTTCTTTTCAGAATGAACTTGCAAATGGCATTTTAGGTCTCTCCGATATGTGAAACTCTTTTCACACTGAAGACATGTGAAAGGCTTCTCTCCAGTGTGAAGTCTTATGTGAGTATGAAGGTTACCCTTAACTGTGAATCTCTTTCCACACTGAGGACAAATGAAAGGCTTTTCTCCAGTGTGAACTCTTATGTGAACCTCAAGGTTTGCTTTTTGTGAAAATCTCATCCCACAGAATTTGCAGGTGAAAGGCTTCTCTCCGGTGTGAACTCTCACATGGACTTCAAGGGATGATTTATATGTAAAACACTGTCCACACTGAGGGCAGGTGTGAGGCTTCTCTCCAGTGTGATGTTTCATGTGGGCTTTAAGGTTCTGTTTTTGAGTGAACCTCTTTTCACACTGTTGGCAGGTGAAAGGCTTCTCTCCAGTATGAATTCTCATGTGGACTTCAAGGTTTTGTTTTTGACTGAAACTCTTTCCACACTGACGGCAGGTTAAATAACTGTTAGATTCTGTCTTCTGATCTCTTTTTTGTGAAAAAGTCTTTTCTGTCTGTGTGGATTGTTCTCCATTTAAAAAATCATGATGTTTCTCATACTGATGTTTCTCTTCCATTTTACTCGGTTCTTGACTCTCCTCTTTCAACACCTTCAGACCTAAAGTGAAAATTAAAATACAAATCAACACCAGTTTAATGGCAAAGCAACAGCCAACATAGCAATTAAAACCAACATGTAGATCCTATAAGCAATAAGCAAGTGAAAGAGGTGTTGCAAGTAATCTTAGAACCTCTTGTCAATATTGTTAACTCTTTACATTCTTTCGAACACATCCAAAAAAACAACAACTGGCAGTTATCAAACACCTTATAAAACACTGGGCCCTGGAGAACTGGTTTATAATAGACAGATCCAAAATCCGTCAAAGTAACAAGCACACACAAAGTTGAATCAAACAAAACAAAATTGACCGGAATGAGACCCAGGCAAGCCAGCAGTGCGTTACATCACTAGACATGAGTTCCACCCCATAACACAGCGATGAAACCCTTGGTCAGGCAATCAACCTGCCGAACATGAAACAGAATTAAAAACAATCTTAAAACCAACAAAACAGGCAAACGACTCATACATACCAGGAGATGTTCACAGCGTGATACTATGCGTGGTCGCTGAACATAACATACAGTTAGCTGTTCTCGTACTCAAGTAGAAGTACAGATACTTGTGTTAAAAATACTCTGGTAAAAGTAGAATTACTGATTTAACTTCTTTACTCAAGTAAAAGTAACAAAGTACAGGCTTGGAAATTTACTTTATATGCCATTGCCTACATTTTAAATGGATGTCTGCCAATAGGCCTAAAACATCACATAGCCTATGTGATTATTGTGACAGAGACTGGGACTCCAGGTTAATGAGATTCTGACTGAGTAGCAAGATATGAATTCAATTGTGAATTCAATTGTGATTCTGTGAGAATTCACAAATCCAGTTTCTCTTTTTTAATCTTCCCCTTAACATAAAGGAATCTACATGTAGGCTATGTAATGATTTTTCCGCGAATGAATGCCCCTGAATCTGTTGAGTCGTCTTGTAGTGATGGGTCAAGTGCAACGTATCCAATTGACCGTTCGCAAAGACCGGTTTGCGAACGGTCCCAAACTATTCCCTTCCGTTCCCTTTAGTTACTGTTGCCGCTCTCACGCAGTGAAAAAGACATCGCGGAGCAGAGAGGACACTGACAAGGCGCTGACAGACAGAACAGACCAGGTTATTTTTTTATATGAAACAAATTCTCACCTTTCAAATTTAGTCATTTTTTAACGAAATTGAAACAATAAATACTGTTTTGTGGCTCTTTAATGTGTCATGACAGATCGCTGTAGAGCCTCAGTTAAAGCTGCTCGTGAACCGATCATCTCTTCCTTCTAGTTAATTTATAGCATCAAATAAACATGAATGAACATAAGAAGGAATGTTGTTTGTACACAAAAAGACGTCGGTACACTTCGTTTTTCAAGTTTAAATCCTCCAATGTTAATCTACTAACTCTCCTGACTGCTTTGTCGTACAAAATGGCGGATTATGATTGGTCAGATCGCCTGTCAATCAAACTCCCTGCACAGGGTTGATGACGCGAAAAATAATAACTCCACTGAAATTATTTGAAACTAAAGTAGCGAGCCAATTTTGTAAAATGTAAGGAGTAGAAAGTACCGATATTCGTGTTAAAATGTAAGGAGTAAGAGTCGGCACAAAAATAAATAGTCAAGTAAAGTAAAAATATCTGAAAAATCTACTTGAGTACAGTAACGAAGTATTTGTACTTCGTTACTTCCCATCTCTGCAAACTACACATAAGAACTCAAAAAGTAAACCCGGGGCAGCCTGCACACAGCAGCATAACGCGGAGACGGCACACCAAACTATTCCATTCATAAATGTAAACGTCCGCAAAAGGGCCGGTACACATGACAACGCATCCCAGGGAACCAAAGCCCTCCAATTTTATACCATAACACCCGACTACTGATAGGTTCACCCTTTTCATATGACACTGGCCAATCAACAACGAGCGCACACTTTCACACAACTACATCCAGTTTTGCAGAGAAACGACAACATAGACCACGACATTCTCTTGGGTAGCTTGAGAATTATTTAGGCATTTATGCACAAGCATTAGCAGTGTTTAGGTCCTTTTTATCCATTAAGACTTGTGTTTGATAAGACATCTCTTTATTTACACAAGTATGGAGTGCCACAGCGCTCATTACTGGGTCCTTTCACAAACGTGCAGAATTCATCTCTGAACAAAAACTCGTTTTGACCGGGCAAGTGGATTCTGACTCAATTAAATACCCCTGATTGATCACTGCAATCAAGAGCTAAGCACACATGTCTGTGATTGGCTACATTGCTCACTGCTTCAAACAAAAAATTAGTAAACAGAAGCATTTGACGTTCTCCAAAGCACAAACACAAATAAGCAATTAATAAGCACGGGAGCAATTACCAGGTCTGTTTTGCCAATATGATATTATTACAGTGTTCCATAGAGTGAGGGTTCCATAGAACTGGCCCTGCCTGTATAATTTGGTCTTTCTTTTCTTCTTCTGAATCAGTTTCTGGTACAAAGATATACGGCTGAATTAAGTCAATATTTCCACTTGCCATTGTGTAGCGCTCACTACAGTTGATCAGGTATTCTGAGATGGTGTGAAGTGGAGGCGGAGACCAATTTGCATATTCATTTCTGCGTATACTAAATGAAGAGGATTCAAGAGGATGTGCAGGAATAGACTAGCAACTGTATACAGTTACTATAGCACAATAATTCTCCTAATAATTAAATCATTCTAAACTAAAATAATTATACATGTACGTGTTTATGTACACATTGTAGGATCTGCAAAACTTTTTAATTTTTTAATTTTAAGGTATTTTAAAAATTGCATGTTGTTTATTTAGTACTCATTAACAAGTTAGAATCAAGAGCTTTAAAGTATGGACCTTCTTGAATTATTGACTAAACAACTGGTATTCCCCATGTGTAAAATGTGTTCTGCTAATAATGACAGAAATTAGGAAAAACCTGGCTTTAAGATATTCCAAGAGATGACAGCAAATTACCAGTTTTCAGCATTAGAAAAGTTAGTTTGACTTCCCATGGCACTTTGTAAACAACTGATGATTAACTAGTACTAACCAACTTTGCATGTGTGGATAATAAAACAAAAGATAATTTTGCAATGGTAATGTTAAAACCAAAACTACGCCCTTCCAAATGAGGAGAAAACCAATCACTCCTTCAGGGAGTATTGCCACTTTTTTCCCCCACTTCAAACCCTGGCTACCTCCGATCAGGCCACAAGCTACTGGTAGATGTGTTGAAGACCTCTGACGTAAATGCATAAATGTAAATTTCAGCCTTCCATGATGGACTTCACCTAGGATGAGCTGCTATCACTTCCTGTCATACAGCTAGATAGATTTCACCTTGAAATGCCTACACATCAGTCTTAGGATGGACTTCTCAGAAAGTGAACCATGGCAAACTACCAGCTATACTGCAAGACATATGATGACCACTGCCGACATCATCTAGGAAAGACTGCACAGAGAATAAACTGTTACTGGCAGCAGCATTTACCAAATTCAACTGAAACAAAAGAAGCTGTATGTAGACCCTGGAACACTTGGAATCTCCTATGAAGCTCATGTAGTATTTACAATTATTTACATTTTTTCATTTAAATTCTGTCTGCCTGTTCAAGCAGACTTAAATTAAACAAACGAAAATGATAATACAATTATTAGTAGTATTATGAGTTATTTTGAGATTTAACTGCGTAATCATACCCTAACCCTAACCCTAACACTCATCCTAACCCTATAGTAAGTACATGTAGTTAATTAGTATTACTCAGTACTTAAATGTATAATTACACTGTAACACTGACACCTTAAAATAACGTGTAACCGCTTTTTTATATATATATATATAATTGTATTGATATTAGACTTTTTAATGAAATTCATTTATTTTAATCATACTGAGTTAAAACAATACAAGCCAATAAAATAAAAAATAACCACACTTTTATTGAAAGTAACACTAAAATTGGACAGAAAATACATTATTTCTAAATATATATATATATATATATATATAATTTTTTTTTTTTTTTTTTTTTTTTTTTTTTTTACAGAATCAGATTTAAACAGAATCAGATTTAAACAGATTTAGTTTTTGACCAATTATCCAAATAATGTATAGTCCTACAAATCTAGCATTATCAGAGCATTTGAGCAGAGCATAGCGGGGAGTGGATCAGTATAGTCATTTTCCCAGCGTTGCCCAGCACGGATCGTAAAAAACCACTATGTTACAGCACAGTACGGGTACTGCAAACATAAACAAGTATACTACTACATAGAAATTTCATGTTAGCGCGTTATTTGAGCTGACTTTGCTTTTCCAGTGAGCATGAGCAGTTCATGAGTGGAGAGTTCGCATGGGCCGTGATCAACGATCCCTTTATCAATGGTTAATGGTGGACCCGAGTAATAGAGGCCTCACTGGAAGTGGGGCCCACAGAAAGAATTTCTATAATACTAATCTTCTTCTTGACTCCTCATGTTAGATCTCTTTAAATCTCCTAAAGAAAATGTTTAGCCAGCGGTGGAGAGTAGACACAACATTTGATTCGTAACTTACTTGGTGTCTAATCTTTAAAGGCCGACTGAAGTGCTTCTCACTTCCACCAATATGGATCAATGATTTTGATGACATTACCCTAGTCTAGTGCACTATAGGGGATAGGGGATTCAGACAGTGTAAATATGCTTTCCATTGGGGTGGATGAAGTCTGGTTTCACATTAGAGCCAATCAAACTGCCGTAGCACGCACACAGTCTGGTCCGGTCCAGAAACACGACAGCACAGAGCAGATCATATGCACAAGTTGGCGCAGACCACAAAACATATTGGACCCATTTGAATTCTGCACAGAATGAAATTTTAAAGCGATATGGAGGCGATCAGGAGGAGAAACGGTTAGATATTAGGAGGAAACTGTGGCTTTACCGAGCTCAACGGCTCTGGCCAAACTGTGATATAAACAAAACGCTAATAGCTATTTTAAAAAGGGAAGAAGCTGATTGATATGTCCCACCCTGTCTTCCTGTTTTAGTGGAAATTACGTCAACACATTGAATAATGCTGCACATTTCAGGGCACTTCAGTGGGCCTTTAAATTAAGCTACAAAAATAATGCTAAAATCCGGATTTCAAAAAAGAAAGGACCGAAAGCTACAGACAGGGCAGGGCACAAAAACACCTGCCAACAGAGAGTGAAATGAAAAAAAGGTACAGGGCAAGATATTTATTACTAGTCATTAAAAAGTATTTACAATGTTTCCATTAAAATATATTTGTCATTATGACAATAATATTATTTAGCTATAATTAACAAGCAGCATTCACTCTAAGCATCATATAAGAGCTAGTCTCAGTCTCTCTGTAAAAATCCACCTGTTACTAAAGATCCATCAAGATTTTGTTCCTCACATTGACATTGTGGGTTTTAACCATGGTAATTTTAGTTAGGACCTCATTTAGGACAAATGCGACATTTGACAACAAAATGACATTTCTTAAGTGCATAATCTTATCTTAACTGCGGATAGGAAAAGGGTATTACAGAAGCATACTAAATTACATTGCAGTTCATTATTAAGCTACTGCCCATTTTATTTGCTTACCAACGCCATTTAAATGAAGAACACATAGTGTGAATTTTTCAGACAGAATCAGACAGAATTTTTTCTTTCAACCAGAATTTCAAAGAAATTATAAATCAACATGCAGGAACCTAAATCAGATGATTTGTCATTTGCGATGCCATTCAGTCTGAAACGGACTAACTCCGAAAGAGAGAAAGTTTGTAAATAGATAATCCCAACTAGAGGACAGAACACTTAAGGCGTCAACATTAGGCAGTTTTTAAAAGACGGATTGGTTTGGAGATTGCACAGCTTGAGCTCCACAAAGAAAATGCCAAGGATTGTTTGACCCCCTAAGACAGAGGTCCAAAACAGACCGTCTTTCCAAAAAGACCTCTACGGTGACAGGCTAAGTTTTTTACATGACTTTAATACTGCTTGATTCAATTAGGGCTGCAACTAACGATTCGTTTTTCAATTGATTTTTTTTCTGATTAATTGAATAATTGTTTATTTTTTGATTAGTTTATTAATCCTTTGGTTAATTTACCAATAAATAACCGTACCTAATCTTTGTGTGGCCACCAGTGGTCTTTTACACACTCTCTGAACTACTAAAATAGATCAAAGACCCATGATTATAAAATAGTTAGTTCAAAAGAACTACCCGGTTTCACGCAAGCCACCCTAATTAAAGGACGCAGATGGAAGATGGTGTGTCAAAAATATACATTTCTTTATTTCACAATAGTTCAATAATATAAACAATTTAAAAAGACAACTGTAATACTTCATGAAACTTCCCTCAATCAAAACACCAAATGGTCAAGAGTGTGTACTGAGTTTCCCTCCCGAGACGTGTCAGAATTTAAAGCACACCACACGTCACTCTTAATAAATAAGTTAAGAAGAATACACAGGTAAAATATCCCAGTTAAATATAGTACACGTGATACACTAATCTTTCCTAACAATCCGCTAGCTACCAACCCCATAAGCGTGCCGTCAAAAAAACACGTCTCTGTAGGCAGCCTAGGCTCTGAGATCTGCACACAAAAACAGTTGGTTTCACCAACCACTCAAAACCAAAAATAAATAGTGTTCCAACTAATCACCGACAGGGGTGGGTGTTGTGAGGTTTTGCGCTCGTGCACGGCTGCCTATGACGGCTGCACGCGAAAACCTCACAACACCCACCCCTGTCGGTAAGAAATAGAAATAGCAGAAGCATTTAGATTAGTTAAAAGAACCCCTTGCCCCAATCTACAGAATCTAATCCAATATAAGAAGGCACAGGCAGTGGTGAGAAGAACAATAAGACAGGCAAAAGAGGATAAGTTGCGGAGACAGCCCTCCGGGCGGCCATGGCGGAGACGGCCCTTCGGGCGGCCATGGTGGAGACGGCTGTTCAGAAGTCCCAGATGGACCAGGCGGTACAGGGGACCCTGTCGGCACGACCTCCAGGGTCCCCCTTAGAGGACGTACACATGGACTCAGCTCACACCTCTCCAGGCTCTGGACACCCAGGTAGTCAGCGAACCCTCGTTTCTATGACCCAGGACATCTCCCGATACGATGTCCGAAGGGTTGCTCGGTCTGTGCCAGTACCACTACACGCCCAAGCTTCCCGAAGGAAAGCTGGTACCACTGGCCATTCTTCAACGTCCCTGGTCTCATCTCGGGATCGACTTCATGAGAGATCCAACCCCTGTGTCTTCGTCATCGTGGATCGCTTCTCCAAAGCCTGCAAACTTGTCCCCCTGAAGGGCCAACCCATAGCCTTCGAAGCGTCTGGAGTACTCTTCCACCATGTCTTCCGCCACTTCGACCTGCCCGAGGATAATGTATCCGACCGTGTTGACTCACCTGTGTTGCCTGCCTGCTCTACCTCTTCATCCACTCCTGCAATAAAGCTTTATATTTACTACTTACCTCGTCTGTCCTCCTCTGTTTATGACAGGAAGCTTTTGGTACCACACAATTTGATTTGAACATGGCCAAAAGGTTGCTATAACTACGTTGTGTGGTGAAGGTTGTTACAGCGTTGTCACTATGTTGACATTGAACCACCGTTCAGGGCCATTGCTTAAGTTTGTGCCTAAGGTGTCTGGACAACATATGTACTCATCACTGCCCTGAAGCACGAATCAGCCTTTTAAATTTCAACCGACTGTTGGGCTGTTTCATTCTTCAAGGATACATGAAGGTATTGCGTTTAATTTACCTCAGCTAAATAAGATACGTAATTATTTAAACACAACCTACAACTTCCTTGTCTAATCTGCCATTTATTTGTTCGGTCTAACTGAAGGGACAGAATAACGTTAGCTAATAATTCAGTGAGTTTGCGATCTTGTGTAAATTAAAGTACCAGTGTATGCTAACGTTAGCTATTTTTATTTTAGTATTCAGATGTCCTTTAATCCTTACCGTTAGGAAAAGTTTTGAACATCTTCTGGTCAGATATGACAAATATTTTTACTTTATGCCAAACGTTATATGCCATAATGAAGCCAAAATTACTTTAATGAGGAGTAATTGACATTTCAGCACTCCTTGAACAGACAGCGATTTAAGAGCGTACTTGTTGCACGTTAATGTTTTTTTCTTTTTCTTTTTTGGAAACGCACAGAAAAAACTTTTCTTTTTTTTAACCACTCGCACACCTGTTTAATTTTTCCTTTGATTTGTCTGCTATTTAGTCTCATTCGTTTCTTTGCTGGATTTTCTCATGTCTGCTCATGCTTGTTAATGGTAGTCACTCCCTGTATTCCTGTCATGTGAAGCTCCAAGTTTACCTGTGCCTGCAGTGCCACCCTCTCTGGTCCCGGATTGTCTATCTGGTTTCGGACTCATGTTTCTAACTACTGGTTTCAGGGCTTGCATCTCTCCTCTGTATTTGTTGATGTTCCCTGGACTGATTCCCATTACCGACCTTTATTGCCTGGCTTTCAACTATGCTCCCGTCTACTATGTACAGAAGCCGGTACATAGCCGGTACATTTGCTTTTTATGTTTTATTTATTATACTTAAAAGAAATTTGTATATTCGTATATTTGTATTTTTTTCACAAATGTATGACTTTTGGAATTATGTAGTTTTAATAAAGTTGAATTAGCTAACCTTCTATGTCATTTTTACTCTTCAAAGTGTACACTTGCAGGTGATGATTATAATTAATTCATTGTTAGGTCCATACATAATAGTAAGGATAAACAATATTAATTAATAAATAAATAGTCAGAACGTCGTCTCTCAGTTGCTTAATGTCGTGCAACAATGTTGCTACTGCCTGTAGCGTCTTAAAATTCTACGTTGTTAAAAAGTTGTGTGCACGTAGACAGCGACGTTGCCATAGTTGCCAAATGCAACGTGCCACAACGTAAATGTGTTTGCTGGGGATTTGATTGAAAATCTATTCTCGATTTTAAATCAAATTTTGATTTCATATATATAGATTTGACTGTAGTTTACTGGTTTGTGTTACTTTTCCTATTTGACTGTGGTTGACAGTTTAATGGGTCTTGAAGAAAAAAATCCCACTCAATTAAATTAAAACCTTGAAATTTGTTTAGTTTTTCTTCCCATTTTAGTCAACCTAATATTATAAAACACATGCCATTTAAGCTGACTATAATCATTACACACATGACCGGTAGCCTTCTGTAATAAAGCAAGGCAGGCAATTTTATTACTTGTTATATTAAAAATAGTAACAAATAAGCAAATTACAAACAATAGGACAAATGCAATTGAAAAATCCTTTTTAAAATAAAACTCCAGTGAACCAAAGACAGTCTCAAAAACGCGGGTTGAAATTGCTGTAGTTTCTGTCATCACAAACTACCTTGTAACCAATCACATCAACAAGTGGATCTATGAGGTGTAGTGTGTGAGTGGAGGCGGGGCTAATTTGCATATTAATAGAACCCCGTATGCTAAATGAGGCAAGGGTGTAAAGTTACATTCAAGCAATTTTAAGGAAATCTTTTTTTTTTTTTTTTTTAAGGAAAAAGCATTTAAATGTCATTTTGGTGATCAAAGATGAGTTTTAAGGGATTAAATTGTTGACTACAGGGGGACTTTAAAGAAAAAGTTTTACAGGTTGATAAAAAAAAATCACTCACTGCTCTTCACTGAATCACTTTTGTATCTTTAATATCAATCAATTTCTATTTAATTCATACAGTGAAGACTACAGTATTTTATTCTTACATTTGATTATTCAATTTCTGTAGTAGTTAAATAGAAATTGATTGATATTAAAGATACAAAAGTGATTCAGTGAAGAGCAGTGAGTGATTTTTTTTTATCAACTAATGATGGCAGCAGTTTATGAGGCTGCTGTCCCTTTAAGAATGAATGCACGGATCTAATATACTGTTACACATCCAATTTTCTCCTAACTGTTTATGTTCATGTAGGAAATAACAGAATGTTTACTTGAATACTCCACACAATGTGCATTTTGACATAATTGAATGTGCATTTGTGCATAGATCATTTGAGATTAAGAGGCGGCATCTGTGCATGCGCTTCGGCTGTGTCCATCAGCGTGAGCACACAGCATCGAGTCCTTTTTCGCAGCTTATTGTGATTAATAACACTAATGTGTCAATAACTTTAAGTAGTAAAAGTTAAAGTGTATTTTTTTTATTTGTGAATCGATGCGAATAGGTAGAAGATAGAATCGCAATTCATATGCAAATCGATTTTTTCGCCCACCCCTAGCGTTCACAGTCACTTTGTGGGATTTACAGCAGCAATTGCTTACAAGTGTGAATCCTGAAAGTCAAGTCAAGAAATTAAAGTAGCTGCTTGAATATGTTATGTATGATCAAACAGCTGATGTCACAACCACATTCTAACCAGTGTTGCCAAGCCTGCGGTTTTTCAGTGGAATTGGAATACTTTTACAATGTTGCCACAGGTTGTTTTTTGGGTGTGAAGTTTTACAACAATTGACAGCACGTAATTACATAAATGAGTCCAATCGAGGTGTGAGTTCATCCAATAGATTTTTTTTTTTAAACAAGAGTGTTACATTCTTTGTAACCAGTTGCAGAGAGTATGTTTGAGCTGTGTGTCTCTCAGCCCATATTTTTCTATCTAGAAGAAATATATATATATAAAAAAATTGTTTCAATGATACCACAATTGTTTGATTAACATTAATGAGACAGACAGCCTGGTTAATTTTTAGCTTTTTTCTGCTATTTTCGTCTTGGTTTAAAATCTACATGTCCACAGAGTACAAAGTACACTATAATACTTTGATGACACGTCAGCTTGCTCATCAACGCAGTTTGCATCTTGAGAGTGATGCAGTGCCAAAATAAGCCTCAAGTTATCAAAAATGCAACAGCGTGTTCATATTTTTGATGCAGAGAACAAATGTGAATGGCTGTGCATTTATTTGTATTTGTAAGTTATAGCTGTCACAGGATGTGTATGTATTTGTTTAATTTATGGTGAGCTAAGAAAACCATGTGTATATTGTGTTGCATGTAATGGTAACTGTAATGCACGGATCTAATATAATGTTACACATCAGATGTTTTTCCCCAACAGTTAACCAAGCGTTCATTTAAGACATAAAAGATAATGTTTGCATGAATACTCGCCAAGACAGAAATACTGTAATTCTCAGTGGCGGCTGGTGCTAAAAACAAACTGAAAATCCAACTGTTAGTAATGAAGGACTGAATGCAATTGTTACATATTTTTAACAGGTGATGATGCATCATTACTGCTTCGCTAAAAATGCAAAAATTCCACGATGCAAAATGCAAAAATAAAGGTACCACGAATCAACGTATTTGAATTCAATATGAGTTTACAATGTCAAACACACACTGTAATGTTGCCTAAACAACTGGCCAGTATAACACTACTTGTAAAGAAATATCGCCCTCCGTTCATTCTGGCTTGCAAATTTCTCAATGACCTTCTGGTTAAAGTCAGTTATCTCAGTCACCAGTTTCTTTTCCATTGACAGCATGGCCAATGCATTCAACCTCTCCTGGTTCATGCTGTTTCTCAGAAAAGTCTTAACTCTTTTCGAGGTTGAGAAGCACCTCTTAACTTCTGCTGTTGTCATGGGTGTTGTGATGAGGATCTTTAGGAGAGTGACAGTCTCTGAAAAGATTTCTTCAAGATTGTTCTCAATAAACAGCTGGAGTAGATCCACAGCACCACAACAGGCTCTGAAGTCTTCCTTGCAGTAGATGAGACTAAGCTCTGTCTTCAGCTTACTCCCATTGAGCACTGGATAGGCCTTCAAAGTCCTGCTCAGTGCATCTTCAGGAAACACCACCATGAACTGTTCGAACCTATCCCCTTGCAGCAAGGTGGCACTAACAAGGTGGTTTGTGAAGGAGAACCGTTCCATGATGTGTCCCAGTATGGTATCGCAGACCTACAGTGAAGGATAAAAAAAAATAAAGTATGTAGTGATGACAAAATGTCAATTTCAACTGCAACATTTGAAATGACCAGTTTAAGTTATAAAGGGAGACCAGTTTTAATGTTTGAAGCCATTGTGCTTGGACCCTGATGATTGCCACTTTCGGCTATATTGTAAAATATACAAATTGCTGTGCAACTAGAATAATAAAAACCCTGCTGAACAACAGAAGAAGCTTTCAAAAAGACAATAAACCTTTGCAACAAGTTCAACTGCATTGTTTCATATACCTTCTATGGGTACTTGTAAATGTCTTCTCATGTCTTTGATGATTTTACAATATTTTTGCTTAAATACTGCAGAAAAGAATAGATCCTTAAGTTAAAGTCATATCTAAATAATAATATAAAAATATATAAACTAATACAAATTAAATTCCTCCAATTGATCCTACATAAATGGCATAGTAAACTTTTGAAAGGTTGGATTCTTGAACCCACTTCTGATTCAATGTATATCTTTTGAGTAATTTATAATCAAGTTAATTATCAATATTTATCCTTCTAAATATTAAATGACTTTTCATCTTCAATCACTAGAGAATAATGACGAATATTGTCTGAACCTCTCACTGAAATCTTATGTTTTGGGAAGGTTTCCTGTTCAGAGCTAGAGCTCGACCAATACCAACCTTGAAGAAGCTGTGTGTGTGTGTGTGTGTGTGTGTGTGTGTGTGTGTGTGTGTGTGTGTGTGTGTGTGTGTGCGTGTGTCCATAGTTACAGGTCCTGACTTTGTGAACAACTGGCATCCAGACAAGATGAAACCATCTTTCAGACAAACTGGAGCCTAAAAAAATGCTAATATAAATTAGTGTTCGGTGGTATGACCAAACTTTTTTCAAAATGATACCGGTTTCACTGTATATGACGGTATTATTTTTTTCCAAGCATGACTGGATGTTAACCACATTTTCTACTGATTGAGAGGAATGCTGCAGTAGATTGACTTAGAATGCCCTATTTTACTGTCATGAGTGAATATTGTAGAAAAAAAATTCCACACTAGTATTAATACAGGTTTGCAAGGCTGTTTACAAAAAGGTGCCAGCAAGAGGCACTTTACGAACGACAGAAACAGTGGTTTCCCCGGTAACGGCTGTACACAAACCAGCAACGCTCATAAACGCTGCTTTATCAGAAAAGATAAAGAAATATTCGATTGAAATAACATCGAAACTTTTCTAAAGACCGTCAGTTCATTTCAGATACATTTATATAAAAACACCCACGTGGTGTTTTGACTTTGAACCAGTGCTCATATTTATTCAACGATGTCACTGCCAACCACAAATAGACTACTCTTTACAACAGCACTGATCTGCTTATTGAAAAGTAGAGATGAGTCAAAAATCAATCGAAGGTTCCTCACATGATCTTGTACGTTCAGCGATAACAGGCCTAACTGGACAGCTAGGCCAGGTAAACGGGACAAGGAGGAACCTAAGATCAAGACTTCAGTTTTGCTCTCATTTAATTGTAAAAAAATTATTAGCCAGCCAATGTTTGATATCTTTAAAACAATTTAAGGCATTCTCAGATGAGCAATTTTTGTTTATACTCACAGGGAAATAAAACTGGGAATCATCGGCATAACAGTGATAAGATATGCTGTACTTCTGAAAGATAAAGCTCAGGGGAAGAATATACAATGAAAATAACAGGGGTCCCAAAATTTACCCCTGAGGGACACCACAGAGTAGCTGAGCCGATGCAGAAGAAAAGTTGCCCAAATTCACAGAGAATGTTCTTTCTTTTCGATAGGATGAAAACCAGCGGATTTGTTGTCCCCTGGATGCCCACCATACATTCTAAACGATTTAAAAGAATATCATGGTCGATTGTATCGAACGCAGCACTGATATCTAACAAAACTAGGACAACAGGCGAACCTGAGTCCATGGAGAGTAGAATATCATTTGTGACCTTCAATAATGCAGATTCAGTGCTGCGCAAACATCTGAAACCAGACTGAAATGTATCCAGAATGTTAAATGTATTTAGATAGGAGTAGAGCTGGGAATAAACAACTCTCTCCAAAATCTTTGACAAGAAAGGCAGTTTGTAGATCGGTCTGTAGTTGTCATGTATTGCCAGATCCAGAAAAGGTTTTTTTAACAAGGGATGTAAGATTGCATGTTTAAAACTGCTAGGAACAACTCCACTTGCTAATGAGCTGTTAATTATAGCTGTCACACTGGCACTGAAAGTCATAAATATCCTCTTTAAAAAGACGTGTAGAAAGGGAATCCATTATAGCTGGAACACTTCAACTTGGAGACAACATCTGCTAATTGTTCTGATGTAACTAGTTCAAAATTAGTCAGAAAGCTGGATAGTGGAGTAATTTATGGTTGATCAAATGGAGCAAGTACAATTCCATATTTAATTTGCTAAATTTTGTGAGTAAAGGAGTATAGAAATGTTTCACAGTTCTCTTGTGTAACATCCAGAACAGTATTTTTGGTTGGGTTTAAAACAATTCATTGTATTGAACAAAACTTTAGGTCGATTTGCATTTTCAGAGATTAATGTAGAGAACAAAATTGTCTTTAGCATCCTTTACAGCTTGCTGATAATTTGTTAAGCAATCTTTTAAGATGCCATAAGAGACCTGAAGCTTGTCTCGTTTCCACTTGCGCTCATCTTTTCTGCACTCTTGTCTGAGAGCGCGAGTGATGTTGTTTAACCAAGGCTGTGAAACACCCTTGACCGTCCTAAACTTAAGTGGAGCGACATTATCAAGTGTGAACGTACAAGATTTATTAAAAGCTTCAACCAGTGATTAAGTGTCAAGCCCAGTTAAGACATCATCTGAAAAATGCATTAGGCCTAAATAAAATTCTGAAAAAAGATTGGCAGTACACGAGTGAATAGACCGGGATTTACATAAAGGCTGAACGTATGTAGGGCGGGGGCAGGTAGACAGAGACGAAAATATTATTGAATAATGGTCAGAAATGCCAGTATCTAAAATCTCTAAATTGAACACAGAAAGACCAGATATAATACCAGATCTAATGTATGACCCTTGTTGTGAGTAGGATCAGTGATGTGCTGTACAAGGTTTAGTGACTCAGTGAGGGAGAGAAATTCATTTACCAGAGGTTTCGATGGACAAGCATACGTGGATATTAAAATCCCCAAGAATGAGGAGTCCGTCACCACGAGACACCAGTCCAGAGAGGAAGTTCAAAAATTGTTGAATAAAATCCTTGTTAAATTTGGGAGGTTTGCAGACGAGTACGCAGAAAACAGGACCCAAGATGTCGATTTTTAACAACTGGGCCTCAAAACTGGAATACGCATCCATCGGCAGCATTCTACATTTAAAAGAGTCTTTAAAAACAGTAGCGACACCACCGCCACGTCCTGAAATTAGAATTTTATGAAATTAGAATTATGTCTTGTTCTATCTGTTTCATCTCAAGTGAGCTTTTATCAGGGTTTTACGCATGAGCAGTAAAGGTGTATTTAGCGTTTTCCGACGTTTCAGTGTGGATGAGAAACTTTTAGAAAACACTTGAAAACGGACGGAGAGCGTTTTGAATCTAATAATCCGTTTGCAAATCTATCCGGATTAATGTAGACGTAGCCTAAAGTATCTAATGCAAAATTCAAATGTTGGAGGACAAGCCAAAACATTTTTTTTATTAAATATCATACTGCAGTGTAATATGGACTACAATAAAACTCACCTCTGCTGCAATCCGTTCATGGACCTCTGGACTGAGCGACCGGCGCCTCTTCGCTTTAGAACCACCTGTACTGCGTTGGTCAACCAGGGAAGGGTGAGAATTTCTGCAAAGGAATAAGAAAATGTATAAATAATAATAAGAATAATAATAATAACAAAAATCGCAAAAGAAGGAATATAGCTGCTACCTGATCTTCTGTATGTCCTGCTGGAACTGCTGGATGCTCTTCTTGATGTGGACCGAATCGATGTCTTTCTTCTGGAGTCGAGTAAAGAGGACTTCCACATGCGGTATGATGTTGTGGAAAAGTTGCAGAAAGAATTTAAAATCCTGATCCTCAAGCAGCATGGCAAAGGCTCCTGCCTCTCTGACGGTAACAGGGTCAAAGTCACCCGAGTCTCGTATGGTTTCAAAACAGCGGATGAGGTCTTCTCTGTGCTCGAACACGGTATTGATGGCACAGCTGTGAAAGTTCCATCTCACATTGCTTGAAGTTGCTAATCGATGGGCCACTGCTTTATCAAGAGCATCTGTGCGCTTGGGTGATCTCGAAAAAAAGCTGACAAATCCTCCAAGGTCAGAGAAAAAAATTCTCACTTTGGGTATGTGAGAAGTTGCCTGTTGTACTATTAGATTGAGTTGATGTGCATAGCAGTGGATGTAGTGGGCATTTGGGTAGACATTTTGTATCTTCCTTTGAACACCAGCAGTGGCACCCTTCATCACACTGGCTCCATCATATGCTTGGGAGATGAGTTTACCCTTCTGATCCTCAGGAAGGATGACAGCAAGACGCTCTTTCAGTGCTGCGGCAATGGAATCAGCTGTAGCCGAATGCAGTGGAATAAACTCAAAAAACCTTTCCTGGACATTGCTTTTGGCATCAATGTAGCGCAGCACAAGCACAAGTTGGCACTGTGTGGCAGTATGAGTGGTCTCGTCGGCCTGGATCGAGAGAAAATCGCTGCTCTGTGCTTCTTTGATTATGTGTTCCTTCACAACAGACAACATACAGTCCAACAGCTCGTCCTGCACCATTTTCGAAGTTCCCTTAAACAAAGTGTCATTCTCGAGGTGCTCTTTCAACACTCCATCAAGGGAAGCAACAAAATCCACCAAGCCACGGAATATCCCGGGATTATCTGAGCTCTCGCTCTCATCATGGCCACGCAAAGCCAGCTCAAACGCGCCGCAAAATTTCACACAGTCTATTATCCTAGAAAGGATGTGCCGATTTTTTGCGACCTCTTCATTGTGCCTTCTAATGCCGATCCTGTAGCCTTCATCTAGCTGTTCAGCAATGCTAAGCTTCCCGAAAAACTGTAGTCTCATAGCGTTGTCAAGATGGCTGCGGCTACTTTCATGCCGTTTGCACTTTTCAGAAAGATGTTTTAAGTCGCGGACCCCTGTCGTTGTCCACGACGTTTCGGTGCCAGGATTTTGAAACAGCAAACAGGGAAAACAATAAAAGGCATGACTTATATTGCATCCAGCTAGCCAACTCCGCTTGCCGTAAGAAGAGCTGGAGAAGGCCCGGGTGTAAATTCGCCCGCGATTACTTGACTTCTGCTGAATATGCAAGTTGGGTTGATCTGGTCCAAGCTCCTTGATCCTTTTTTTTTCTTTGTGAGAACGTTTTGTAAAAGGGTATTTTTGTAAAGATAAAACTGAATTTTCTTTCATCTCGAAGAGAAATTGCGCTTGCTTGCTTCCACATTGATCAGTACCAGTCAATTGACAAGCCACTGTGCGGGAATAGGAGTCATTGAGAACGGTCCAATCACATGAGGCTAAAAATATAAAAACAACATTGATTCGCTGAAATCAAAAGTGTGAGGGTCTGGGGCGCAGAGCGCTGCGACCCGAGGACAATGTGACGCAAGACAATCAGAGCTCAGCCTCAAGTCACATGCTTTTCAAAAGTTTACAGACCTAGTACATACACACTCATTTGGCCAGCGCCCCACACACAGATATGAACGAAATACATTTTAATATGACTAAAAGTGGAATACTGTGACTAAATTTTATTTCTTTATTCATTTGCGATATATGTAACTTATTGTTAACATGTTAAAGTAGCTTTCTTCTCTGACTAACTTGAAGGGGGCAGCGCCCCCTATTTACCAGCCGCCACTGCTCATATGACAATTTTTCAAATATATCATTCATTTCTGTAGAGGCCAATATTTTAATAAGGATCAATTGACTGAGTTAAGTTTTGAGAATGAAACCAACCTGTTTGTTCCTCAGTATCTTCTTGTTTCACACTGAATACTTCTTCAATCCTGATGTCTCCACTCTCCTCTTTAATAAACGCCATCTTTATAATAGTGTGTCACATGGATCTCAGCTGCTTCACCAGGTGTTTAGACACTCTGTCATGATTAAGATGAGAATAATTAAAGGAAAGAAAAGACAAATCAAAACTAAATCACAGGGTGCGTCTCAACCAGCTCCATAGTTCAGTAGTTAGTGCACTGGTAAGAGTCAGTCAGAGTGATCTTAAATTACCTGATTAAAAACACTCAAAACTAGCACTGCAAATTAATAAAAGAACAAATTATACAGCGACGGTTGATATTTAGTTATGACTTATATTTGTATTTATTAATTACATTTCCACCAAAATATTTGCTGTTGGTTTGTAAAAGTTGTCATTACACATGGTTGATGTTCTCGTTGAATTAAACGGGCTTGACCAGCATGTGTCGTCAGCGTGTGGTGATTCAAGCGCTTCAAAAGTGTTAATGTTGCGAAGCATTTGATGATTAAAGCTGACTCGGTCTTACGGAAAGCTCCCTTTCTCTCATCAATACAAGTCAGTAGCCAAATTCGTTTACGATAACCTAATTCAAGATATAGGGAGCGAAATAAGACGCACCTTCTCTGTTTCTTTTCTGTTACTGTGCAGAGCTTTACTCACAAAAATAAACTTAATGTTAGTTAAAGCATTGCAATATTATATTGAATTATAATTCCATCATTTTACATCGCTAGTAAAAACTATACATTTGACTGAATTGGGGTTTTATCGATTTAAACATGCTGGAAAAACCACAAACCTTTCCTCAGCCAAAACAAAACACACGTAGCAGCGCGGCGCAACCTTACGACGTCATTTTGCCAGATCAAAATAAAAGTCCTGCTCACACGCTGCTTTCTAAAACAATAGTATGTAACGTTATGTATGTATTTGCTTGCTTGCAATTTTTTGAAAACTGAACATAATAACACCAGTTAGATCAAATCAAATAGTAGAATAAAACAAATACAAGGATAAGAAAAAGAAAAAAAGAAAAACAGAGAAAAGAATCTCTATAATAATACACATTTTCCACAAATAATAGGTAAGTTTACAATATACCACATTTTAAAATCAACATTATTATCATAAAAAAAATATATCTTTTTCTATAAGTTGTAAAAATAATTGTGTGTGAATACATTCATAAAATAAATGAACAATGCTCTCTTCCCTTGCTCTAGAGTTAGCACCTTTCTTGCTTGAAACCTATTTGGAGAGTATTGCATCTGAGACACTTTATCACAGGGATTACTTACCTTAATACCTAAACCTAAGAAAGACATTCTTTTGATCGATAACTGGCGTCCAATTTGTTTATTAAACTGTGACTATAAGATATTAGCTTTGTTATTGGCCAAAAGACTTAAACTCAGTCAGGTTTCATCTCAAAGAGGCATATTGCTAACAATATATGCCTTGTTTTAGATTTGTTGGACTATGATGATCTGATTAGAGACGAAAGTTTTATTCTTTATTTTTTATTTTTTATAAAGCCTTTGATTCCCTTGAACATGAATTTATTTTGCAATCCCTGTATAAATTCGGTTTTGGTGATTTCTTTTGCAAAACTGTCCGTACGTTATACAAAAATGGAAACTGCTCAATTAATCTGAAATCTGGCACTTCTCCAAGGTTTAATGTATTTAGAGGGGTTCGCCAAGGTTGCCTGGTATCGCCTTATTTGTTCTTGATGGCTGCTCAACTCCTTTATACTTCCCTGTTGAATAGTCAATTACAAGGGATTAATATAGCAGATAAACACATTATTATAATTCAATTAGCTGATGATACCACACTCTTTTTAAAAAACGACTTGCAGATCCCTATCGCTCTTGATCTTATCAAAGTGTTCTCAAAAGCCTCTGGCCTTTCTTTGAATTTAGATAAATGTGAACTTCTTCCCTTAAAGTCTTGTTCTGCTCCATTCCTGCACAATATTCCTGTGAAGTCTCAAGTGAATTGTTTGGGTGTTACAATTTGTAAAGATGTCAATACGAGGGGAAAATTAAACTTTGATCCAGTATTTACTAAAGCTAAGAAAAAATTAAATTCCTGGCTCCAAAGAGACTTGTCTTTACGAGGAAGGGCTCTCCTCGCCAAAGCGGAGGGTATTTCTAGATTGACCTACCCTGCTCTTTCTTTGCATGTGGATAAGACATTTTCTGTAAAGGTTGATAGAATGCTTTTTGATTTTTTATGGAAACACAAAAGACATTACATCAAGAAATCTGTTGTCATAAATAGCTTTGAACATGGCGGTTTTAATTTTCTTGATTTTGCCTCTTTAAACAATTCGTTTAAGATCAATTGGTTGAGGCAGTTTTTGAACGATTCTGATTCATTATGGAATGCTATTCCCAATTATATTTTTTCTAGAGTTGGTGGTCTCCCCTTTCTGTTAGTATGTAATTATAATATATCTAAATTGCCCATCAAATTATCAAATTTCCATAAGCAGGTGCTGTTGGCCTGCCACTTGATTTACAAACATAATTTTAGCCCCCACAGGTATTTTATTTGGAATAACCATGATATCCGATACAAAAATAAGACACTCTTCTTTTCAGATTGGTTGAATAATAATATTCTTTTGGTTTCTCAACTTGTAAATTCAAACGTTCATTTGTTTTCTTATTCTGAATTCTTAACTAAATATTGTATTCCTGTCACCCCACGAGACTTTGCCATAGTGATGGATGCCATCCCCAGTGGTGCTATTGCACTTTTGAAAAACTCAGGTGATTCTTTACTCTCTTCTACCTCTTGGATACATCCTTGTGAGACGGCAATAGGGAAGATCTGTTTTTTATCTAGTCCCTCTCTTAGGAATAGAAAGATTAGACAACTTTTTCAGAATGATATTATTACTGTCCCCTCTATAATATCATATTGGAGTAATTGTTTTAATGATATTCCTTGGAAGAAAGTGTGGTCTATATCCAACAAATATTTAATCACTAATAAGGTTAAAGAGGTATCATTCAAGTTGTTACATCGATTTTACCCAGTCAATCTTTTTATCAAAAAATGTTTCCTGAGTTGGATCCCCTATGCTCCTTCTGTGGAGCGGAAGACGAGTCTGTACCTCACCTTTTTTGGGAGTGTGTTCATGTAGCTACTTTTTGGAAGAAATTGTGTCTATTTGTACGTGCTTCTTTATTAGTCAATTTTTTTGGGGGGTTTAAGGATGTCTTATTTGGTTTTTATAACTCTGACAAAAATCTAAAAGACAAGTATTTTCTTGTAAATCTATTTATTTTTCTAGCCAAATGTTTTGTACACAAGTGTAAATTTTTGTCTATCAAACCTCTTTTTATTATTTTTTGCAATGACGTGAAATGTTATTTGGGTACTATCTCTTCTTCCAACAATGCCAAAGCTTTAAAGTCAGTTACATTGTGCACAAAGTATAATATTTATGCTTTTTTATAATGAAAACAAAAAGGGACTCGAGGAATTTCTATCTCTATTGAATTTATAATAATTTATATGTTACCCCTGGATCAATTCTTTTTTTTTCATGTATTATTTATTTATTTTACTTTATTTTTTGTTGAACTTGCTATTTGTCTACTGTTTATAATTCTATTGTTATTGTAGATTAAACTGTATTTGCTGTTATGTTCAAAAAAAAAAAAAAAAAAAAAGCTCTCTTCCCTCTTTGCAGAAAACACATTTCAAGTCGATATCTTTACACAACTTTGCAAACACCAGTTTTACAGGATAAACCCAGTGAGCAATCTTTAAAGATACCTCCCTAATTTTATTAGTTATACAAAAGCATCTCAAGTTTTTAAAGGTCTCTTTCCAATTGACATCCTGAAATTTTGATCTCCAAAATCCAATGGCTAAAGGAACAGTGGAGATTTGGCAAACTGTTCTAAGATAATTATTATAAAAATGTTTTTGTCTTTTAAATTTATACCTTCCTACTTAAGACTAAGATTTCAAATTATGACATTATGGTGATTAATGCCGTTCCCTCAGAACTTATATTGTTAGAAAACTATATAGAAAAAAACTTAAGTCTTAAATTGGAAGGTATAAATTTAAAATCTCCACTGTTCATGTACTCCTTGACAGGTACATAAAATTACATTTTCCTAAAAATGCAGAACAAACAAATGACCATTACTGTTCAAAAGTTGTGAAACCAACAAAATAACTAATCCGATTAACTAAAAAGAGAGTCTTTTGTGGTGGTACTATGTCTTTATTATTCCAAATTAAGACTTTTGTGAGGGGAGAAATTGTGTTTGTAATTAGGAGTTTCGTAATATACTGGTGTTGACTATAACTATGATATTCAAAAATATATTGTTTATTAAGAGTGTGACAATATATCGTGATAACCGTAATATTTTAAATGAATAGTACACATATGATATGACACATAAACAATCCAGCGGCAGTTATCTGGTTGACATCCCAAAGTACAATAGGTGGTTGTTTTGCACCTCAACGCTGCCATCTGTTATTAAGCAGAAGACGCAGCGCACAGCTACTACTGCCGTGCAAAATCATGCATTTCGTCCGATAAGACAGAGGAAAGTCTCTACCTACACTCCATAAAAATAAGCTCGCCAGTATGGGAGTTTTTTGGATTTAGAGAAAATGACTCGTTAAGACACCCCATCGTCAGGACTTGTCGATCAACAGTGAGAGCAAAAGGGAGCAATACTACCATCCTCTTCATGTTACATTAACCTGTTAACTCCTGATGCCTTTCTGTGTTCCGTTATATTAACATCCCTTAAGGCTTTTAGTCCAAAAGTTTACTCATTCGGATAAAAACTTATGGATGTTTACTTCAAATATCTTGAGAGAGGAATATTTTTTGTTGTATTTTTATCCAAAATAAGGCGATGTGAGCATTATGGCACAATAAACTCTCACATGTAATTTCTTTCATTCATACAACACCAGCTGGATGCTGCGCTTTCAAGCAGTACTTGCCTAGCAAACCAGGCAAGTCCGGTATTGACTAGTTGCACGGGTTGACGTTTCTATTTCCACTCACGCTTATACACTTCCGGTCCTGAGATACAAGAGAGAAGATATGACGGATGGCGCTACTATCAGGGATGTACAGCGGCATGCTAAGCCCTGAGGAGCAAAAGGGAAAAAGGGTTCAAGATATATTAATATTAATTAGACTTATTTTAATATTTAAATAAGTCTAATAAGTTACCATGTCAAGTTAATTGTTTTCAGGCTATTCATTTTGCTCTGTAGACAGAAAACAGTGAAACTGCATTCTGTAAAAATTCAGAATAAGCAGCGATTCCTCTCATTTAAAAAATAATATTAAGAATTATTTTATTTCGACCTGGAGTCTAATAATAATTATACAAAGAAAATGTAAAATGTTAGCTTATGTAGGCTATATAACTGCACTTGTTTCTGAAAATATATTAATTTAACTTTAGCCTAGTCTAATGAATACACAAACATGACATTTGTAAAAAAAAAAATATATATATATATATATATATATATATATATATATTTCCTGATTCATTTAGTTAATTACATTTCTAGTGTGTTTTTTTTAACTATAATCAAACAATAATGTAGACTGTTATTCTCAAATCAGGCAGTAGACTGATACAAATAAAATATTTAATATACAAATAACATTTGAAATTACTTATTTTTTGGATTAAATAAAGCAGTATTTTATTTTGTTCTAACTGGTAACCAGAACAAAAAAATAGGCCAACGTTTTTGCTCAGTAGTTAGAACAAACCAATTAATTTTTAAAGGTTGTATCAGCGATTTCAGGCCCAAACATGAATGATCACATTCATCTAATCTTTCCTAACAATCCGATAGCTGTCCACCCCATAAGCAGGCCGTCAAAAAAACGCGTCTCTGTAGGCTCTGAGATCTGCACACAAAAACATTTGGTTCCACCACCACTCAAAACCAAAATAAATAGTGTTCCAACCAATCACCGACAGGGGTGGGTGTTGCGAGGTTTTGCGCTGGTGCACGGCTGCACACGAAGTCGGAGCTGAAGAAGAAGCCAGCGTCTATCAACGAACAAGAGAAATTGAACATGGCTAAGTCAATCCCCAAGAGGAGGATGAGGATTAGGACGATCGTGTTTATTCCAAGACACGAATAGTTATCGGGAAGGCTTTTGAAAGGTGGAGAGAACTTAAAGAACTGTGCCCGGTTGCATAAAGCACCTTAAGTTTTTCCCTTAAGTATGATACTTAAGGGGCAATTTCCCCTTACCTAAGATAATAATTTAAGGGTGTTGCATATAATCTCTTAAACGGTTCTCTTAGGTAAGGGAAACATTTAAGTGTTTCACAACAGCGATCCTGGATTCACGTTACAAAGGTCTGTTGTTGCCATAGATACGCAAAACAACACTAGCACTTTCATTAAATAAAATAAGCTATCGGAATGGATAAAGAAAACAAAAAAAGAAAGCCTAATTGGACAGAGGAGGATAAATGTATTCTTCTAGATGAATATGGTAAAAGAAAAACAATTTTGAAAAGCAAACTAAATCCCAATGTAACTGCGGCAAAAAAACCCAGAAACAGTGGGAAGAAATAACGGAAAAAATTAATGCACGGAATTTCGATGTGAAGAGGACGATTCAGGAAGTCATAAAAAAATACGAAAACATCTCTGTGGTCGCAAAAAAAGCGCTGAGCGCTTATAAGAAAGAAGCCAACAAAACAGGTAAGATTAAGCAAGGCTACGCTTTTAAGATTGTATGCACCGCACCGTGGTGAAGAGTTCGCTTTATTGCTGTACAGTGTTAAGACCTAACGATTACAAAACTGACCAACAGGTGGAGGACCCCCACTGGCTGAGTTGTCGGACTGTACTGTAATGGTACAAAACATCATTGGAGCTGACTCACCTGTCCTGTCTGGCATCTGTGGTGGTTTAGAGAGTGAAGCTGAACCAGTGCAACAGTGTAACACAGAGTGAGACATTATTGTCCTGTATCAGCATAGAATATCTAACACTAGTGGCTTAGAGGATAGGCCTACATTATTATTTTTACATTATTAGAGACATAATGTTATAGCATAATGATATAACCTGCCATTCCTTTCACACTTAGACCCTTACAGCACTCTGAAAAACAACTTCAGCACCATCAGATCGCCAGCAGAACGCCGATACGGGCAACCGCTAAGTAATGATTTATGTGTTAACTATCGCTTCAGTTAATCGCTTCCTATTATTAATCCAACGTAGAACAGCTTTGAAGTTATTTTTAAGATTTTCTTAATTTGCCCCATCACTTGCGTATTTCAGAACACCGCAAACATCACCTGCAGCCACAACAAGAGAAGATGTGCTGGAACTACAGAGCGAGGTTCTACAGCTACAAAAGGAGAAATTGCAGCTGGAGATTCAAAAACTGAAGAAAGAGATGGAAAATCAGGAGCTCTATCATTTTATTCTAAATAACAAACTGTTACAGCTATAGGATGAAGGAAAAATAACAATAACTGAAATTGAGTGATTTTTTTTTTAATATTTGTTAATTTAATTTAATTATTTGTGTGTGTAGGCTATGTTATAATAATTAAATATTTGTTAATGTACTAAAATTATTTTTGTGTGTATGTTATAATAATAAAACTACTACTACTACTACTTAAGATTACTACTATTACAACAAATCAATTAAAGAAAGCATTGACAATGGCATCTCTAGCAGCATATCCAGCCTGTTGGAAATCTTGATTTTGAATCAGATGCAGTTCTTCATAGCCCTCTTCATTCCCGTGCTCATCCTCTTCTTCGATAGCAGAATACATCTTGGAAAGGTTGAAAAGCGCAACACAGGCTACAATAATTCTGCATGCCCTTGAAGGCTCAACACGCATTTCGCTGTGGAGACAGTGAAACCTGCGCTTCAGCTGTCCGATGGTCCTCTCAATAATCGACCTTGTGTGGGTCAGCGCATTATTGTACCTTTCCTATTCGAGTAGAAAAAATAAAGATGTTTACTATAGTATCAACAGTGCTTTAAGATAAATACTATGAATGTAATTTATTGCATGAAATATTTTAATATACCTATAATTCAGTAAACTACTGCTAATATTTCTTTAATGCACACAATTTGATTACCATTTTCCATGCAAATACTTTAGGCACCAAATTACTTCATAGGAATATTCATACGTATTAATTAATTACTGTACATGCCTGTGCAGCATTACGGGGATTCATGAAGGGCGTCATGAGCCATGGACGGCAGGGGTAACCACTGTCCCCGAGCAGGACACCAATGTGCTCTCCAGCTTCAAAATCTCTCCCTAGTTTGCTCTCCGTCAAAATCCTGGAGTCATGTGTACTCCCGGGCCATGATGCAACAACATTTGTGATTTTGCAGAGATGGTCACACACTAATTGTACATTTATTGAATGGTAGCCTTTTCTGTTGACGTACTGGTCTTCGTGTGTTTGGGGCGCCTGTATTCTGATATGTGTGCCGTCAATAACACCACATATACGAGGAAAACCTGCTTTCAGAAAAAAACTGGTTTGAATGACCTCCTGCTGGTCATGACGGGATGGGAAATTGACCGTTGCATTTAAATGACGGGAAAGAGCCCCCGCAACCCGGTGAACCACTCTGCTGACAGTCGATTTATGCACGTGGAAAACATCTCCCACTACCGTCTGAAAACTCCCAGTTGCAAAAAAACGCAGTGCTATAAGCAGTTGTAACACCGCAGGCAAAGAGTGGTTGCGATGTGTGACAGGTTCAAGGTCGTCGTCTAGCTTGTTAGCGATGTCAAATATTGCGCGTCGATGAAATCGATATTCTAGCAGCAATTTTTCATCGCTAAGATGGTCCAAAGGGTTCTCCCTATCCCTAAAAATTCTTCTTGGCACATAATAATCTTCAGCTGGTTCTATAAATTCAGCCATGTCGTCTTATTTGTGTCCGCGTTACTCTTAAAGTTACGATTTTCAAACCTTAAATTATACTTAGGGAAATGACCGTTAAGGGGTTTTATGCAACACTTAACGCTTTTTTAGGGATTACTTAAGTGAAAAAACAGCGTTTAAGGGAAATTCTAAGTGTTTATGATGTTTCATTTAAAGAAACCCTTAAGTAACACTTAAGGTTTTTTCTGCAACACCCTTAGGTTTAAGGGAAACATAAGGGAGAACTTAACCCTTAAAGACCGATACAACAGTTATAAAATAACTATCGTTCTAAAATGTTTAATAACTTTTGAGTCGCTAATCCAATCTGTATGCTTTAAAATGCACCGTAAAGATGAGATTCACAGCTTTCCCGTGTTATCACGGGTGTCTCTATTGGTCATTTATAGGCTGCGTAGTGCCGGTGATTGCGTCATCAAAATCTGCAGCAGTGATTCGTCAAGGAAACACATGTGGTTTCTTTCTCTGAGCCAAACAGGAACGATTGTTGATGCTTAGTCCCACCCCCATGCCCAGATTCGTCCAAACAGTCATCAACTCAACCAACAAACATAGTGATTGGTGATTTTAACAACCAATCACGTTTCTTTATACATTTTTAACAAACGCAATGCATTGAAAACTACGCATGAAAACGGATGCAAAGTTTTTGACCATAGCGCAAAACACGAAAGAGCATGAGTATGTAAAAAAAACAGCAGTACAAATCGGAGGATGTGTTAGAATTGATTTTTTTAAACGAGTCGTTAGACCTGGTGGAACCTTCCGATTCAGAAGATTGTTTGAATCATTTGCACTGCTTATTTATCTATTTGTATTTAGTTTGTGAAGATTATTTGCACTATTTGTTCATTAGCACTCAGTATATTACCCTCAATGAACCATTTCTTCATTTGCACTGTTTATTTCTTTTTGTATTTAGTTTGTGAAGATTATTTGAACCATTTGTTCATTTACACTCTGTATATTGTATTGTTAGTATTTATATTGCACAGTTGTCACTACTTGTTATATTGTTTGCATTTGTTGTTCATGTTCAAATTATAATATAATTTTCTGAAGAAAAATGTTTGCTTCAGTGTTCTGTTGTAATATAACAACTTTTCTATTTACTTTACTTCCTGAACTTATTTGGACACATCTACATTGTCAGTAAATGTAATACACCTGTTTTTACTCAAAAACGCCTATAATAATATTATAATAAATGGCTATAACTTGCTGAGGGATTCTTACATGTAGACAAAATTTCATCTGGAAGTCTAAAACAACCAAGTCTAACTTTCTAAAAGAAAAAACCAAAACTTCAGGAAGTTCTGTTTGAGTTCACACTGAAAACACCACATTTTCTGCTGCCGTTTTTCTTAAAATCCTGTTAATTTCATAAATTCTCTGACAAAAGAAATGTAAAACTGGGACTTTAAATGAGCTAGCTGGAAACTTTAGGTTCTCCTGTTTAAAATGATATATGGCACTTCCTGCTTGCAGGAGGTCAGCGCACCCTCCTCCAGGGCACTTTATCCTGGCAGACTGAGGGTACCCATGCCTCCGAAACCCCCTCCCCCCCTCATCACTCAATTTTTCAGAGGATTATTATTTTTTTTTTTCATTTCAGGTCATCACAGCCTGTGCCATGATCCATCACATGTCTCCGGGTTTGTGACATCATGGCCCCGGAGGATGAGCACGAGGAGGATGTGGCGGAAGATGAGGGGGAGCATGTTTTAGAGACAGTCAGTGGTGCTCCCTGGTGAGACCAGCTGTCTGCAGAGGTGTCTTCCCTGGAGGAGGCCATTTTTTAATTAATCGAGTTGACAGCCCTAGTTCGAATCAACCGTCATTTATAATAATTGTTTACTTTAAAAGATTGAGTTGGTTTACTTAAATATTTTAAGGGTAATCAGTTTCCACAAAAGTTTTAAGTATTCTGAACTTACCACGTTTTACAGTGTGCTTGGCTGGTGTTGCTGTTGTTCTCAAAAACTTCACAGATGGTAAGGGAAGATCCACTCAGCCACAGCATGTCTATGTACTGAGCCAGGGTACAGGCGGTTTCTCCAACTGTCATCAGTACACAGAGTGAACCATCCAGTCCACTTCAAAAACACACCTTAAGAGTGCCTTCGTTCCAGGGCACTCAGTGGCTTAGCTCCAAAAAGCCCTCAACATAATACTTCAATGGACATCCATCCTGATGCAGGGAGAGCAGTAGGTCCTCGGGTGGAAAACCGAATATTCATTATTCGTTACATTTATATAGTACTTTTCTCGGCACTCAAAGCGCTTTACATATGGAAGGTGGGAGGGGGAATCTCCTCAACCACCACCAATGTGCAGCACCACCTGGATGATGCGACGGCAGCCATATTGAGCAAGAACGCCCACCACACACCAGCTTATTGGTGGAGAGGAGACAGAGTGATGAAGCCAATCAGTATATATGGGGACGATTAGGAGGCCATGAGGATGGACAGAGGCCAATGGGCAAATTTGGCCAGGATGCCAGGGTTACACCCCTACTCTTTCGAAGGACATTCAAAGGGTGATATGATATTCAACTTGTTTTGGGTTCAGTGTTCTGTCACAACAAGTCAGACAAGATAAAGAGCAGGGGGTCTATTTGCAGCAATTAAACTTTAACACAAAAACAAAGAAGATAATCCACAACAAAAGGAACGTGACAGCTTTGAAAAACACACAAAAGCCCTTTTCAGACGGGACTAGTTTTCCAAATGACGTTTGAGTTACAATTCTTATCAACCTACGTCTGTGATTTCATGTACGGATTCGGACGGAACTAACATCTCTGTGTTTATTACCGAGGTAGGAGTGTCTGTGTTTTACATGTGGGCATTGCAGAAGATCACGTGTTCAGAATACGTGGATTGCGTATGAAATTTGATCAAATGTATTTTGAAATTAAGTACTTTTAAAATTAAGCACTTTTAAATATAAAGTAAAACGTCCTAACGTATTTAGTGTTTTGTAAACATTTTATAAAAATTGTAGTATAAAAAAAACTAAACATACATTTATCATCATGATTTTATAGAACTGGGTTCTTATAATAAACTTTAACTTATATAATTTACACGTCATGTAATTAAGTGCAGAAATGAAAGTAATCTTACCTGAAACTGATATTACGGTAGCCAGTCTTAACAGTTTACGTGATTTGGCTCTTCTTGTTGATTTCATTTTTTTATTTCTTCGCAGTGTACCGAACACATCTACATCCATTATCGGTGCGCAAAAAGCAGAAACTTGAAAACCGGCGCGATAGCGAGAGATTGAACGGATTTCACGTTGACCAAAACACACAAGAAAAAGCGTTTGGGAAAAAAACGTTTTCGGCAATCACAGACATTCGCATTCGGACGGGATTAGATTTCTCTGAGGACCGCTGAGTTTGACGAAAAACAGTAGGTAATTTGCTCTGGAATTTTTACAGAGGTCGTGTGACGAAAAACAGTAGGTAATTTGCTCTGGAATTTTTACAGAGGTCGTGTGAGAAAAAGACAGACATGGCAGATTCGGACAGGATTAAAATCTCAAAGTACGTCTGTGAAACAGAAATTTCTCTAACGTCCCCCTGTGAAACTAGTCCCGTCCGAAAAGGGCTAAAGACAACACAGAACAAAGAGAACCAAACTGAGGGATTCAATTCCCAAGATAATGACAACTGAACAAGAAACAGGTGGTGAACATTAAACAAAGGGAACAAATGATAACATACTCAGCTGGAACCAGCTGCCAGACAACATCAGATGATCCCCAACAGTAACCATTTTCAAATCCAGATTAAAAACGTATTTACCTCTGTATTCTCTCGTTAAAGATCAATCAAATCATTAAATTTGCAGAAAACCTGCAAAAAGTCATTTCAGGGAGGTTAATTCAAGTAGTTAGGTAAAGTTGGCAATATATTCACAAATTCAAACTTCCCGAATCAATAACGTGTGAGCTAAACGTTGTTAAAACATAAATGACACCTATTTCCAATCATAGTAACACAGACAACGAGCTTTCCTCAAAACGAGCTTTATAATATTTCTTCACCACAGATTTACACAGGAAATATGTGGGGCGCTGTAGAGCTAGGGAGGGCTCCGAGACTGGCTGCCCCGCTTAGTTTCATAATACATGTCTGCTGAATCCATGCGCTTCATTTTTAATATATCCTGCTCATTTTACGACTTAAAATAGTCTAGATACTCTGAAAAATATTTGTTGCAGAATGCTGAACACATTTATAATTTATTATTAATTCAGTGCATATAAAGGTCTATGTTTGGATGAATATTTTGGAGGAGCTCTGCCCGATCTGCCCATACAGACGAGCCGCAGATGATAAGTTATATTTCCTTAATATAATAATGTCGAGAATGACTGGCGAATCATTGTTAACTTGAACTGGCCAAGACTAATCTGATCTGGCCCACTGTAGCTACTGTTTGTTGAGCCACAGAATGTTGTTCCATGCACTACCTGATGCATACTGTGTGAAACCAACATATTTATTTAAACTCTAAGGGGCTGTTTACACGACACCGTTTTCAACTAAAAATGTAAAAAATGTATGCGTTTTGGCCGTACATTTACACAGCAACAGCGTTTTGAGTGCCTGAAAACCCAAGCTTTTGAAAACGATGATGTCATGCACGTGTTTTACGTGTTCATCTAATGGCCTGGCAGCAGAATACAGCGTTTTTAGTCATTTTCGCGGATCCGTGTGAATGGGGATTGCTTTGACGATGGTGTCGTCTGTAAGCAGAAAACTCAAAAGAAAAACTTCTCCGTTTGTAAGCATATCGTTGTGTGAATGATCATATTCATTAAGGTTATGCCATTTTATTTATAATCTTACATTTTCATGGCACAGCAAGTCAAAAGTTTAATCATTATTTGATCAATATATCAATACATTATCAATATATAGAATGAAGTGATGTCTCTATACAATCGAAATGCAAATAAAAGTGGTCCTGAAGGGGAACAATCATATCTGGCCCACATTCAACTGCGGTGTGATCGTAGCTTTGATTTTAAACAGATACGTATTTTCTGGTGCCATTTTAAATTGCTGGGCCATTTAAAACTCTTTCCACACAAATTACACAAATAGAGTTTCACATTTTCATGATCTGTAAGTGTAATGGCAAAATAAATGTCTTATTACACTGATCACAATTAAATGACAAAACCTCTTACCACAATCAGAACACTGCAATTTCTTTCCAGAATGAGTTCGCAAATGACAATTCAAGTCTTTCTTATGTGAGAAGCTCTTGTCACACTGAAGACATGAGAAAATCCTCGAGTGAAGTCTTGTGTGAGTCTTAAGGTTTCCTTTAACCGTGAAACTCTTTCCACACTGAGGGCAGGTGAAAGGCTTCTCTCCAGTGTGAACTCTCATGTGAGTTTTAAGATTTCCTTTTTCTGAGAAGCTTTTCCCACAGAGTTTGCAGGTGAAAGGCTTCTCTCCAGTGTGACTTCTCAAGTGGGCTTCAAGAGCTGCTTTATATGCGAAACTCTCTTGACACCGAGGACATCCGTAAGGCTTCTCTCCAGTGTGAACACTCATGTGGGCATTTAGTGTTAATTTAAATCTGAAACTTTTTCCACACTCAGAGCATGTGTGAGGTTTCTCTCCAGTGTGAAGTTTCATGTGAATCCTAAAGGTAACTTTATGATTGCAACTTTTTCCACACTGCTGGCATGTG
Organism: Rutilus rutilus; assembly: GCF_951802725.1. Taxonomy (NCBI): domain Eukaryota; kingdom Metazoa; phylum Chordata; class Actinopteri; order Cypriniformes; family Leuciscidae; genus Rutilus; species Rutilus rutilus. Next base: position 25,210,902 of record NC_140212.1, on the reverse strand, counting down.
AAAGGCTTCTCTCCAGTGTGAATTCTCATGTGACTCTCAAGGTTTTTATTTAATCGGAAACTCTTTCCACACTGCTGGCAATTGAAAGGCTTCTCTCCGGAGTGAATTGCTACGTGCACATTAAAACGTTTCATGTCTGTGAAACTTGTTCCACACTGATGACATACAAAACAGTCCCCTTTTGAGTGAATCCTCATGTGCTGATTAAGGGTTACTTTACGGCTGAAACACTTTCCACACTGATCACATGGGAACAGCTTCTCTCCAGTGTGAATGTTTATATGATACCTAAGGTTAAGTTTTGTTGTGAAGCTCTTTCCACATTGTTGGCAGGTGTAAGGCTTCTCTCCAGTGTGAATTTTCATGTGCCTTTTAATGCTGCGTTCACACCAAACGCGAATAGCGCGTCAAATTCGCGCCTGCCGCGTCTAGTTATACGCTTGACCACTTTGTGTTAATTCGCGCGTCAAGAGCGAAATTGACGCGCGTAAAATCAAAAGTTTGAAATGAAATTTACGCGCGTCACGCGCGTCAGAGGCGAAATCCGGAGGCGAAAGTTTCGAAACCTATTGGCAGCCATCTTTTTTAGATGTTTATCGAGCATTAGCAGTAGCATTAATCGAGAGAGTCACCGCTCGTATATGCTCTGGAGAGCAGAAACAGCTGCGTAGGGGACATCGTCGCTGTACTCGGGTCCACCAGACCCTCCGGAGGGTTTCAGGAGTTTCACAATTTGCTCCAGGAGGTAGGTTTGGTGGACCAAACGGTGAGGACGCTGACGAGGACAGCGTAGGCCGTATAAGCCTCGGCCTCGAGTGGTCGCTGCATGACGAGCCCGCGCTGTACAGCCCGGCGCGAGGTTCACCCTCGCCCGCACCTAATCTGTCATTTATTTTTGTTTTGATAATAAATGGAGCCAGCCTCCAAAAGTGAAACCTGTCCTGTGATTTTTTTTTTTAAGTTTTTATACACTAAATTGTGTTTGTTGTCTTTACATTAGATTAATAAAGTTTCATATAATCTAGAATAGATATGGAATAAATAGCATTCAATAAAAAATGAGTATCTCTCATATTGAAATCGAGTTTTTATGTGAAAGATTTGCTTTGTTGTGCATTTTAGTCATATTACAAAATAATTTATTGAGGCCAAACATAAAATAACATTATAAACTGTCAGTTCACCATGTGACAGCAGCAAGCAGGCTCCTGATTGGTTAACGCGGCGCGAATTGACGCAGAAGTTCAGATTTTTCAACTCGGGCGGCAGACGCGAATTCGCGTCAAACGTGTGAATGCACAAATAGCACTAATAAAATCATTCGCGCTTAACGCGCTAGACGCTCAATTCGCGCGAACTTGACGCGCGAATGAGGCGTATTCGCGTCTACCGCGCCGCGCTCTACGCCTCATTCGCGCCGCAGGAATTTTTTACGCGCGAAACGCGTCTTTGCATTGACTTAACATTGAAATCACTCGCGCCTGACGCGCTATTCGCGTTCGGTGTGAACGCACCATAAGGCCTCCTTTTCGAGTGAATTTGCTTCCACACTGTAGGCAGGTAAAAGAGTTCTCTCCAGTGTGAATTCCCATGTGGGCTTTAAGGCTTAGTTTTTGATCGAAACGCTTTCCACACTGTTGGCAGATGAAAGGCTTCTCTCCAGTGTGAATTCTCATGTGGACTTTAACGCTTAGTTTTTGATCGAAATGCTTTCCACACTGAGGGCAGCCGTAATAACGGTTAGATTTAATCTTCTGAGATTTTTTAGTCTGTGTGTATTTTTCTCCAGTCATGAAATCATCATGATCCGGGGTGCGGGGTGGTGTGGCGCAATGGATAAGACACATGCCTTTGGTGTGAGAGACCTGGGTTCGAATCCACTGTGAGACACCAATGTGTCCCTGAGCAAGACACTTAACCCCTAGTTGCTCCAGAGGCGTGCGACCTCTGACATAAATAGCAATTGTAAGTCGCTTTGGATAAAAGCGTCAGCTAAATGAGTAAATGTAAATGTAAATGATCCTTATACAGATTTTTCTTCCATTTCATTTGATTCTTGGCACTTCTCTTTCAGCGTCATCAGGTCTAAAAAAAAAAAACCATTAAAATAAAAAAGGACAAAGCAATTGCCATTAAAACCAGCACTATGTATGCTAGATCATATATGCACTAGGCTACAATTTACGAGTTTGTTTGCCCATATAATCTTTAAGCTATTAAGGTTAAATGTATTTGGCTAGCTGGCCGCAGTGGAGGGGCTCGAGGAAGCAGCTTAAACTCAAACTTAGATATATCCCCCAGTGGGACTGGAAGATGAGTCTGTTTTATATTATATTGGTGGAGTTGTGGAGGTGGAGGGATGCCAAAACAATAGGGGTGTAACGATACATCGTTATATTGTGATATCGCGATATAAAAATGCGGCAATATGTATTGCTGATGTGATCACTTGTGATACAGAGTTAGACCAAGACTCACCTTACTGTATTTATAAAGTATAATTCACCCAAAAATATAAACTCTGTCATCATGTACTCACCCTCATGTCATTTCAATCCTATAAGATTTTCGGTCATCTTCCATACACAAATGACAATATTTTTTATGAAATCTGAGAGATTTCTGTCCCTCCATTTAGGGTGTTTTCACATAAAGTTAATTTTAAAAGAACCAAACCCAGTTCAGTTAAAGTGAACCAGAAAGGGAACCAGCCGAAAGTGACTCAGTCCTTTTGGTGTTCACAAGATAGTGGACTCAAAAGAGAACCCGGTTCTCCAAAAACACCCCAAACATTTTTTGCATTCGATTTTTTTTTTAAATTTGACGAATATTTGAAATTTGAATTTTTATTTGACAGCCCTAAAAAGCAGTACACATTTCGAAACACAAACTTTTAGGTCCTTTAGGGGGGTTTGAGATCACTTGGTTTTTCCACATATACACACACAATGAATTGCTCCGAGAGCGTTTGGATGGCTCAAACAAACTAGGTGAGAAAACACTCTTAAAGTCAATTCCCCTAAAACTTAAAAGATCTAAAATAGGACATAAAGGCATCGTAAAAATAATAAATCGAATGGTCTAATCTAAATCCAAGTCTTCTGAAGAGACACGATGGCAGATTTACAATTTATTTATTTGGTAAATGCATCAGTGCATTCGTTCCACCTTGCACTGTCCCTTTTATATTTTGTACATCGCGCAAACGCATGACTTATAGACACCTGTACCTGGGTGTCTGGCTTCTGCGGTCGATTTTTTGCAGCGGGGCCCAGTTTGGCATACTCATTCTTGTGGTGCGCTTGAAGGTGTGTGTGTAAATTAGACGTGTTTCCTACGGATGCTGCCACCTTCATCAGGCAAAGTTTGCAGATTGCCTCATTGACATTTTCAGGTTGCCTATTTGCATTTGGGTTGAATCCAAAATATTGCCAAACAGGTGCTTTTGCATTTCATTTAGAAATTAAATCCACCGCCATCGTGTCTGTCATCCTCAGATCTTTTTGAAAATCAGTTCGCCTAACTCTCGTCACGTGATAAATTAAATCTGACTCCTGCAACTGTCATTTGGCTCACGCTGGATTGTTCTTTTAACTGTAGTGTCTTGTTCTCTAACTTAAATGAGATAATAAATCATTTGAATAAATTAGTGCTGTCAATCTATTAAAAAAATAACTAATTAATCACACATTATTTCCTGTGATTAATCGTGATTAAAAACATAAAATATATTAAACCTTTAAAGTTTTTCATTTATTTTATAATGCAATAACTTAATAGTTAATCTCCGAATTAATGTAAAAACAACATGAAGACAGTATATTTTAAATACTTGTTTAATGGCATCTTTTTATAAATGAAGGCCAGTATCACTGATAGGCTACTAGCCAACTGCTAGGCTACTGATGACATGAAATTGATTTACAACATTACAGTGAATTGAAGGCAAAATTAGAAATGTTGCTGTGCAATAGACTGAAATAAGTCTAAAAATAAAACTAATTCAAAATCAAAATCAAAATATGAATAAAACGAAATACAAAATGTAAATAACACTCCAGGTATCCACACCAGTCACATCTGAAAACTATGAAAGCCGGGTGACCGGCCAACCAGTAAAAAAAAAAAAAAAAAAACATTAAAGAAATAATTTCCTCTGATTTTCTGTTTCATTAATAAAGTTTGACTACTCGCAGCAGTCTCGCATGCGCTTAGAGCTCGTGTGAATTGCACGTATAAAATGAAGTTAATGAACAACCTCGATATATGAGGAAACGCCACATAGGTCGCTGAATTTCACTGCGCTTCATGAAGAGTTTTTCTTTTGCGTGAAGAAGCCGTTCGCCGGAGATGTGTTAAAAGATAGCGGAGTGCATTCATGATTATTAGTAGCCTGTTGTCGTCATACTCAGATTCTAGTCAGAATATGAGTCTGATACTGCTCCATTGGGCTGTGATTATGGGGCGTATTTCAACGAACCAGGAAGGAAAATGCCTCGCGCAGAAATGAAATTGAAACATTAAGAACAAAAAACTACTATTTAAGGCTATTTAAAATTCAATAACAAAAAAGAACCTTGAGTAGCTTATTTATAGGCTATGCAACATAAATATTTTATTTGTCAACTTTATTTTCAGTGTGTACTTTATAGTATGAAATTGTACATCAACATTTATTTAGCCCTTAGTAGAACATCATTAACATTTAAACATTTATTTGAACTATTTTTGAACAATTAAACGGTTTAATTAAAATGAACATATTGTTGTTTAACATAATTAAGAACTACTTTGACCTTCAGTCACAGGCATTCCATCTGCAAGCGCGGACGATTGTGGAGAGGATTCCGATGGACCATCAGTTTCCTCTGGGACTTTTACCATCGCCAGGACATTGTCGTTTTGAATGTCCACTTTCAATGAACCACATTCAAGGAAGTATTCTTCCATGTCCTGTCCATCTTGTAAAAGGTTAGTGAGGTCATGGCTCGATTTTATTTTTTTTAATTTTTTTTTGCAGGACAGAATTGTGGATTGTGAAGATACTCTCCCCAAAATCTCCGAAAAGAGTGACATATGCAGTGGCAGTGGACTTGTACATGCCCGGTTTCTGAAGCATCTTGCATTTTTCGCAACGATGGAATTTGTTCTTTGGATGAAACTCTGTCTGCCAAAATTTGCAGTTCCCGCAGCTGCGGGACACAGCGACCTCGGCCCGGTTAATGACACCGTATACAGAGTCACCGGTTCTTCTTTTTCTTCATAAGGAGTTATGTCAGCAAGCCCAGATGGAATTTCTTCGATTTGAATTTGAGCTTCCCAGAGCTGGAGCCTTATTCTGCCCGTGACGTCCTCCACTTGAGCGCTCTGGGTTTCCAGCTGCCTCCCTTGAAACTCTACGTTTTCTCTAGCGTCAGGTGCGCTATCCTTGTAGTGAGTACACCAATCTGACAAAATATAAATAAGAAAAATCATTAATTAAAATACCAGATCAAGTACAGTAGTTCTTAAGTATAATTTAAAATAATATAAATTTTAAAAACCAACCCTCCAACCTTCTATCTAGATTATGACTTTCTAAATACTGCCTTGTAGTATGCTTTGTCAACGGCAGGCATGTACTTGAACATGGATAAAAGGTCTGACTTCTTTGCCTCTGCGATTGTGTTTTTGTTGGTGAGCAACTTTGGCTTGGGCAGCCAAAGAGACGTTGGCATGTTAGCCCTGGTTTTGGGATTTGAGCCCCTAATATCCACCTGTATAGGAGGCTGAGCATGGGAGGTACTGTACTGCACACTGAACAGATTTTGAGAAAATGTTATTTGGGCCACTGAAGCGAATGGTACCTGCTTGTACTGGAAAAGTTTTGAACATGACTGAAAGTCTTTGAAATCTGTATCTTTCATCTGGATGACAGTGTAAGGATTAGTTCTGTTCGCTCTCAGAAGGACACGCAAGAACGACAGTGGGCTGTAAAACTCTGAGCTTGCCATTGCCTTTTCGATGTTGCTATACATCTTGTCTACTTCTTGGACAGCCGAGTGGCCAGGCGTAGAATATTTCATTGTGATCTTTTGGATTTTGGTATTTCTTGACAAGAACTCAACGATTGCAAAAGACATAATGGAATTTCTATTTTGTGGCACACAGCTGTCACTCCATGTGACTATCTCAGTTACCTCAGGATGGTCTTGAACAACTCTTTCAAGGATTTTGACAATGGCACTTGCCATGTCATTCCCTCCTCTACCTGACATGGCCTCCGTCCACACAGCACTATACCCTTTCTTAGTAAGTAAGCTGTGGGCAGTCATATTATATAGATTCATCTTCCTTTTATAAAAGAATTAACTAACCTCAGCTCGTGGACATGAGATGACATTTTCTAAATCAAAACAGACCGTAAGGTGCTGTTTATCATCTCTATCTCTTTGGTGCTCTTGGCGCATGGCATTTTATTCATATACATGTTTATTGTGTGCATCCTCTTGGTGCTGGTTTTACCCTCTGGGGTCTGAGCTGTTTTCTGGCCCTGGAGGTGTTCTGACATGCTCTGACATTTGTGCTTATTTCTGTTACTTGTGACATGTTTATGGCTAAAGTCTGATTACACTGTATTCAGCACAAACTCTGCTACAATAATATATCAGCAGCATGTGTGTAAAAGTTTGTAGTTTTGAGATAATGACATTTATGCGTGGTTTGTGAAAATACAAAAAAAAATTGTCACTGAAATAAGGTCATGAAACCCATACTGATTATTTCTTCACAAGACTTTTGAAAATTGAATCACGTAGCCTAGAATATTTGCTCCAAAATCACCCTGACTGCTCGTTCAGATAAGACAATATATTGATTTAAAATCTGTAAGACGTGTTTTGTGTGAGAAAGCTTTATGCGAAGGAGGCGTGATCACATCATTAATATGTAAGCCTTTCACACCTGAGAAAGACAAAGACCCTCCCTAATGGCCCTATTAGGAGCTATCAGGCCCTATCATTCTGAGCAACCTTGCACAAAGAATGAGGAGATTTAAAACTTGTCCTTTTAACACTTTGCATTCAGGGCCAGTATTTGAACAATCTTCCCCCAAAAAACATTAGATAAAAATAAAAAGAACATTTTATATGCTGCTATCTATTCTTTCCATCCTTTCTGCCAGTGTTATCAAGAGACACTGGCAGTGGTTGATGCGCTGACATGATGCGGGACATGGCTCCTCCGCCTTTTCAAATAGCCAATAGCGTTTGGTTTACCTCACAGACTGCAATTCGTACTTGACAGCACCATGGAAGTGAATTTGAGCGCTGATACGTTGGATTCAATAGTAACGTTAGAGGTGTGAATAAATTTTAGCCCTTTCATTCTGAAAACGGAATAAAACTCGAGCGTTTGAGCAACCGAACACACATCTCCAACCCATATTGCTCCGTGCCGTGACAACGGTTCTTTTGAACCGGTTCTTTTTGTGATCCGGTCGAACCAGTTCACCAAATAAAACTGAATTGTTCAAAACACAGTCAGCGCTGATCCAGTTTTCTAAACTTACTCGCTTTCGGACGTGCCTGACAGTCACAACGACTCGAAATAACAATATCCCGGAGTATGTATTACTCCAGTAACTCCGACAGTTAACTGATGGAACTGATGAGCACGAGCAGCTGACACTTAGCAAGCGTTTACTGCCGAACATACAGTCAGGTACAGCCACGGTCGCTTTGGCTAGGTGGTGTTTATAGCCTATGGGGCGGGACGCTTCAGATTCTAGAGAGCATTTGATTGGACAGAAGATGTGATGAGAAGCTTAAGTCCGCGGTGACGTCATAAAAATCCGTGATCCATTTTAGCGTAAGTGAGAGACTGTACGTTTTGAATGCTTATATCTCCTCAATGCAAATTTTGTCACTGTTTTGGAACACTCCAACTTATTTATAACATTAAAGCAATTTATAAGGCATTAACATTTATAACATATTCATCCTAAGAGCTAAAAAACTAAATTTGATTTCAGGGGGCCTTTAAAAGAGAGTGGCAGCATTGCTTCATTCACTAATGTTTAGAACAAAGTGGCCTGATTTTCACAGCAGATTTGTCTCGCCCTGTTTTACTGGCAGTTGACAGACAATGTTTCTCCCTAAGCCAGGACCAAATATAGGGGTAAGGGTCAAACATCTTGAGAGGGGGCCATTAATGTCAATGAAAAGTACTGCAGAGAGGCTCCTAAATCGAAAGCGATTACTTATGTGTCAGTGGCATTGAGGACAGAGAAGCCTTTTTCACACTCATAAGAACTTGCCAGGTATGTTTTACCCTGGAAACAAGCCTGCACTGGCCCTTTACGGGCCTACTTAGAGCTAGCCTAAGGGCCCCCAGCAGGCTGCCAGCGCAGAGCAGGGCCCCTGAGAATTTGCTCATTGGCAAAACGTTGGCTCCTTAGCGCTGGCCCTGCACAGGCAGCCTTCGCCTAGCCCCCAGAAAGCCCTCACAAGACCCACACAGGGCCTGCACTATTAACCAGCCACACCTTTATCTCACTCTCAATTTCAGAATCTGGAGGACTTGGCTGAAAGGAGCATTTTCTTACAGCCTCTGAAAAGCAAATAGGCCTATATGAAACAACACTGTGTGTGGTAAGTCATTTATATATGCTATTTCTAAAACCGCAAGCTAGCTTACCTGTTACAAACCTCCTTAGCCTCAGGTTCTGAAAAGGTCTCTTTTGGTTTGAGCCATTCCAGTTCAATTGAGTGGCTAAAGAATGGCCAAACAGTGTTATTAATATTCTCATAGTTGCAACTTGGACTTTACACCCACCAATGGTTCCTAGATAGGCAGTCTAACAGGAAGGGAAATACACAAGCATTAAAAAGTGATTTGCATTGGAAAAAAAGTATGTATAATTTAAATCTGATTATATAATTCTCAAATTAATTTAGATAGCATAAATATTTGACTGTAAAAACAGAAATCTAATCACACTTTCAGTCAGTGAAGAGTAAAGTTGTTAAGTTATGGCAGAAAGTCAGCTGCAGTTGCACTGTTGCCAGCTTGGTTCTCTTTGTCAGTAGGTCAGTAGGTTCTCTTACTTCAGACCCCCCTGGTAACTTTATTTCTCAAAAGCAATTTCTTTGAAATTTCTCTTGCGACACTTTGTTGAGAAGCTACAGTTGTTAGAACAGCGGCACTAGTTGATCAGGACAATGGGTCAATTCCCAGGCAAGGGACTGTAGATACACTATATGGACAAAAGTATGTGGATGCCTGCAATTACACCCACAAGACCTGATTCGTTGGGGGGGCGGAGGTAGTGAGATAGGACATGACTTAGGTTTTTTGATTGTTAACCTGTAGGCCAAAAGATTGGTACAGACTGGATATTGTGTTAAGGGCGTGCTGCATAGAGTCCGGGCTGTGGGCTAAGACTGCACAGTCATCAGCATACTGAAGCTCACAGATTTGGCGGGTCTTTGTCTTGGTGCGGGCCTGGAGCCGACAGATGTTGAAAAGGCTTCCATCAAGTCGGTATTCCACATGGACACCATCTTTATGTCCCATGACACGATGGAAGAGGCAGGTGATGGCAGAGAGGAAGATGTTAAAGAGCTTCAGAGCCAAGACACAGCCTTGCTTCACCCCAACGTTTACCTTGAAGGACTCTGACAAGAGAGAGAGGCATTAAAATGGAGCAGAGATATGCATTAGCAAAACACAGTGACTAAACAATATAAAGTATAACTTATATGCAGTTCAGGGAAGTGACCAAATACTCTGTCCTTTCCGGGTCTGCATAAATCAAATCACAAATAACAAAAACCAAAACATAAGCAAACTCAAATTAAAGAAGCATTATAAACAAATAACCAAATATCTTCTGCCGTATAGCTAAACCGTAATAATGGTTAAATTAAATAAATGAATATTCAATGATCACAGTAAATAAATTGAAACCAAAATACAAATTCAGAAATACAAAGCCGTTTGAAACAGATTAAAGAAATAAACTAGAAAAGAAAAACAAAGGAAATTTAAAGTATAACCAGAGAATGTCTAATATGGCGAGAAGTTTCACTCTCACTACACTTCCGGCTTCTGAACTGGTTGCAGTTCCACTCTGATTCCATATGAGGGCGCTCACAGGACGAGTGCAGAATGAATGGAGGTCAATGGCGGTATACCCCTCAAAATCCACTTTTCTCAGGATATAATTTTTTGTCTAGTAATTTGAATGTTTTATTCGAAAGGAGATGCAAAGAAATTACACATTGCTGGGTGTTAGATTTTTTAGAGTCACTTATTTGCTTTAAAAAAGTCTTTCAAAATGTCAATGACGTCAGAATGCTGACGTCATTAGCAGAATGCTAGCGTGTTATGGGCAACAACAACTCAACCTGTAAGAAATCAAAACGACATAAGAACTCGTTCATTCAACTTTCGACCTAAAACCCATGTTGAACTTGCAAAATCTACAATCACATCTGAGATTTCTCAACGGCAATCGGGTGAAAGAGACAAATTTAGCCGTCTAGCCCCATTGACTCCCATTCATTTTGCACTCATGGTGAGCGCCCCCAGTGGAACTCTGGTGGTACTACAACCAAAATTCGCTACAATAGGGCTTAATAGGGAGTGGACAGGCTCTCCGTAGACGGGCTCTGGTATAACGCTGAGACACACTTCTGCAAACAGAGCTTGGAAAGCACAGAGAATCTCATTTAAAAGCAACACAGAAAGCTCGTTAGAACCATAACAGTCCCGTGCTGGAAACAGTTATTCTCTGTAATAAAACAGAACAATCCCGTGCTGGCAACGGAACAATCCCATGCTAGACAAGGAACAATCCTGTTCCTGGACAGAACAGCAACTTTACGATGAGGCACAGAGCATGGAGCATACAGCACTGCACTTGATTAGAACGCAGCCATTGCCCTCATCACGCGCTATAAGAAACACTGCACCGGGGTCAATATCCCGAATTGTAGCAAAACCTGCAGCCAGATATCTGCGATAAGATGCTAGCGCTAACCTCTGTGGCATCCATGTTTACTTCTGCACGACAGCGATGTCGTATTACGGGTCACTGTCAGGCTGTGGCCAGTTCATGCGGGCCTCATTTAAAAAAATTATGTGAACAAATCGGATCTGGCAATAAATAGCAATTGAGCATTAAAGCTGGGGTAGGTAAGAATGGTCTAAAAAACTTATTTTTCAAATTTGTTTAAACTTTATGTATATATCAATACATAATTAAAATGTAAGTATTCTGAAAAAGAAAGTATAAAAATCGAGTGTATGTAGACCTCTAACGACTGTTTTAAAGACAGCTCATTATTTCCATTCAGTCCACCCTCTCCCTTCTAGGCCGTGGGCCAAGTCTGTTTTTCTCCTTTAGTTTTCGATTTGATAGATCTCCTCCAGGGAACTGGTTCATTTTTTATAATTAGCTATATAAATTGTTGTTGAGCACATTACTGCTTGTTTCCAACTTCAATTGTTGCACATTAAAAATATAACGTAGATATAATCTCGCTAGCTAACCACAAAATGTTAGCCGGAGTAAGAACCAATCAAAGCTCGTGTTGTTACCTTGTCAACTTGAGTTGGCCAATCACGTCATTATTTGATCCGGTGCCCGAAGACCCGGATGTGAACTGAAGTCGCGGACGCGGCGGCCGTTCAGTGGCAAGTTCTCCGTTGGACCAGAGAATGACGGGCTCACGGTAGGTAACTGGCTCTAGCATTATCCGAAACATTGTAAAAAGTCTGAATGTATGGGTCTTGGCATATGTACGCCGTCAAAATAGCTACCGCTATCAGTATTTGTACAACTAATGTAAGCCAAGAACCGAATGCTACACACGTGGGTAATGTTAAGCTATTTGTCGTTTTAAATGTAACGTTAGTATACAAGTTGGCTAGCGTTACCATCTGAAGTAACTTATTATGGTAGGATCAGCTTTTTGTGTCAGTTATGTATTGATTATTTCTGCATATGAGGTATCCAACTGGTAGGAGATGGAGGAGCTCTTTTTGGAAGGCTTGGGCCATCTGATGCAGAACGCAAAACCCGAACCCGCATGCAGTGTCATCACTGACTTCCTCTGGCAGCAGTTGGGCTTTATCTTCATTGTTATGGGACACACACCAGGTAGGGGACAGAACAAAGGGGGACAAATAATGTGTTTATCAAAGTTTGTTACTTTTAATCTAGTAATCTCACTGTTTAGATATGGAAGAAAACCATGTAATGTCTTTGTTTCAAATAAAACATTCCTAAAAAAAACAAAAAAAAACAATGACTTGTGTGTTCAATTCAGTGTCAACCTTACACTATTCACTGTAATCTTACACAAAGATACAAAGTGTTCAAAAATATACATTAATTAAAATCACATTGTGTAATTAAGATTCACTGGTATTGTGAGATTTATTTAACATACATTTTTAAACTAACTACAATACACACATACATAGCCTACATGATGCACCAATACACAATTATCTTAATAGAGAATTAGTAGAATTGATGGATTTGATTAGGGATGTCCCGATACCACCTTTTCACTTATGATACTTTGGCTATTTGCCGATACCGATATCAATCCGATATTTTTATTTTATTCTTGAACTAATACTAATAATAATAAAATATATGGAAGCACTTTGCTCAATTAGCCACATAAAAACATCTCACTCAAATGGAGAAATTATACTTCTACAGTATACAGACCCTTTCCAAAAAATTAGAATATCATGGAAAGTTTATTTATTTCCATAATTCCATTCAAAACGTTAAACTTCCATAGATTATAGATTCAGGGCCGACAACTTAAACGATTTCAAGTATTTAGTTGTTTATTTGTACATAATTTGGGCTTCCAGCTCATAAAACCCACGAAAACAGGATTTAAAAAAAAATTGAATATAACATGAAATCACACAGTAATTACACAGTGATACCATGGTCATTGAACCAGGTTTTGGTTATTTTGGCAGTGTGGGCAGGTGCAAATCCTGCTGGAGAATGAAGTCAGCATCTCCATAAAGCTTGTCTGCTGAAGGAAGCATGAAGTGCTCTGAAAATGTCCTGGTAGACGGTTGCGTTGAGTGGACAGCACAGTGGACCAACACCAGCCGATGACCAACACAGACTGTGGAAACTTCACACTGGACTTCAAGCATCTTGGATTGTGTGCCTCTCCATTCTTCCTCCAGACTCTGGGACCTTGGTTTCCAAATGAGATGCAAAATTTGCTTTATTAAATCCAGAATCAACGCAGCCAGGACAGGGGATCTACCAGGACATTTCCAGAGCACTTCATGCTTCCTTCATTTTCCAGCAGGACTTGCACCTGCCCACACTGCCAAAAGAACCAAAACCTGGTTCAATGACCATGGTATCACTGTGTAATTACTGTGTGAGTTCATGTAATATTCTAATTTTTTTAAATCCTGTTTTCGTGGGTTTTATGAGCTGGAACCCCAAAATATGTACAAATAAACAACTAAATACTTGAAATCGTGTGGGCCCTGAATCTATAATCTATGTAATTATGGAAATAAATTAACTTTACCATGATATTCAAATTTTTTGGAAAGGGTCTGTATAGTCCACAACAACAGTTGATAATGAAAGACTGCCACCCTTTATTCAAAAGACCTTGAGATATGTTTGGTAATTGTACCTGAATTAATTTAAAATTAATTTGCTATATTTCAATATATTTGTTTGCTTAAAATTTGAATTAACTACCAGTAACTTTATTCTCATCTGAAAAAAATAAATAATTTATTTCTGTAAAAAACAATACTACCATTAAAAACACATTTTATTTTCTATTTAATCAATGTAGAATGTGTAACTTAAAATAAACAGATTAGTGCTCGGTTTGAGGACAAGAAATGAAAACCAATGCAATATGATGAATGTCCAAAAGATGAGATCATTTTTGCTTTTAAACAGCGTGTGTGTGTGTGGTTGGGGACAGTTGTAGGTTACAGTTTGACAAGAGGCAGTTTGACAAAAGTACAATGTTTTGTTTTACAGAAATATAAGTTGGCTAAACACTTTGCAGTTTTAATGATGTCCTGTATGAACAAAATGACAATGTATGGTTTTATGTTTCCACTGTTCGATCGCGCCCGTGCCTCTCTGAAACACACACACACACACTGAACAAATGATGCCCATCTTGTTTGAGAAAATAAGGTTATTGGGCTTTTTGCCTTAGAAAAAACATGTACGTTAACGTTATACAGCACTTCATATTGTCGCATACTGGCTGTCAATCGCGTCCCGCTCTGTTGTTATGCGGTCTATGAAAATAAATAAGGTGACAAAAGCACCCACGGGTGATCAATAGTCTTCTGACGGTAAGTGCACAATGTATAGTATAGCTCGTGTAGACAAAAAGTATATAAAGCATATTTTAATAGCAGGATTTCGTTATCAAGAGAGCAACGTTACGGTATCAACTATGCTGGTTGTCAGGGAGACGTGACAGGTTGTCAAGGATACGGGTGATTTGTTTACGTTTTCTGACGCTACGATTTAGCAGTCCTACAAATTTGCCCGTTTAAAATTTAAGAGTTTAAATCGATTCATCAAATGTGCACACATCAAAGTTGGAAACAATGCTTACACTACTTATAAGAATTTTTACATGGCACCTGTAAACAAATTACTTAGTTCCTTGGCAGGGATCAGTGAAATTCACAATTTCGGGGTCCGGCCCACGGCCTATTCTGGGGTCCTTCCAAAGCCACGCCCCCAAAACACATGAACGCGCGACTCCGACAGCTGAGCTGGAAATATTTCTAAAAAGGACTAAGTTAATTCATAGAATTTGAAGTTTAATATTAGTTTTGGGATTGTTAATAATTTTTTAGTATTATTATTATTATTATTATTATTATTATTATCCCTCGTCCCTAGTCTGGAAGATCCTGGGCTGTAGATGGAGGAGCTGAACACGCAGCAACATCGAAAGGCGAGGTTCTGAATAGTATGGGATGAGGGAAAATACTAGTCTCTGATTCATTGCCCACAGTAGATGGCGGTAATGCTCTATCTGAGAAGCGAGCTGCCAATAAAAACGAAAAAGAAGAAGAAGAAGCTGAGCTGTGCTGCGTTCCAGTCCACTTTTAGACACGCACTTGCGAACTTCCCTAAGCACTTCCCCTTGGGGGAATCCCTGCCGCCATTTTGAAGTGCGTTCCACTTCGTGAAGTGGACGAGGGAAGTTTATATGGACAGACCCTCGTTCCCTCGATTTTGACCGAGGGAGCGAGTCTGCTTCAAATGTACACTTCAGGCACCTATATGTCCCACAATGCAGTACGATTGTGACGTCACCACATATCTCATCTAATCACCACCACAACAGACAACTCTATGATATATTAATTATATATATTTTTTGTTTAAAACAACCCAAACACACATAAACATTTGGATGCTGCATTAAACAAATTCTTAAAGGAAAAAAAAAATGTAAATAATAAATCAACTCCACAGCTGATTCCAAGTGATCAAGGGCTTAGGACGTTCCAGTTCAGCCCATTGCAGTTTCCGCCAGTAGTGGGCACTCGCAATGACGTACATCCGAGTGAACGAGACGGAGGGAAGTTTGCGAGTGAAGGGCATGACAGTTTTGGACTGGAACGCAGCACTGGAAGACGCATTATTTACCTGAGACGAGCGGAGAGGAAGGAGCGCAGTGCATGTAGCATCATGTCAGAATCACATGTAATCAAAAAATCTAACTTTATCATTATGAATATAAACAAATAAGATGTATTTTAGTAGCCTACTCACTATCAAGCTATCATATCGAAATTGGTAAAGTTTAAAATATATATTTTTTGATTCGCTAACGAGCTAGTTATAACTATAAGGCAAAGCTAAAAACAGGTTGCATTGATGCACGTTTTTCCATTTCCATTAGTTGCACTGTGATGAAGATGAATTTCGTGTAAGATTCATAACATATAACGTTAGGCCTACTAGCTGTTAAACATGTATTTTGTTATGTAAAGTTCCCCCCACAGCGGAGCCTGCCGTGAACGCGCAGGCTAGTAAACATGCAGGGTCACCGATGACGACGGATAAGGTCGCTAGATATAAGGTTAGCAGGTTTCAATTGTTGCTTTGCACAGTGCGTGACATTTTATCTGTATGTTATCAGGGTTTCTGCAGGTTTCAGGAAGTCAAATTTAAGACCTTTTTAAGACATTTTAAGACCATAAAGATTGAAATTTAAGACCTACACGACGCATTATCCAAGTTAGATAGATAGTTACCTCGGGATCATTAGAGTATCTATCTTTCTATCTATCTATGATTATCTGATGTGTATGTGTGTTGTGTGTGTGTGTGTGAGAGAGGGAGAGGTAGATTTTTTTTTTTTATAGAAAATTTTACTTTTGCATATTATACTGTAAAAACACAATTATTGTTGATTTTAGTTGATCATAGTTGATCATAACTAGAGAGGAAATGATGAGATGATTAAAGTGACCAAAATTATCACGGGTATCACAGAATCCTGTTCAAAAAGTACTAATACTACAGAATGAAGTCAATTCAACAAGTTTTATGTCGAAAAACAGCAAATAACAAATTGATTAGCATCAATATGCACTTTTTGTTTACGTGAACATTAAAATACCATTAAAGGTGCTGTATGTAGGATCCAGCGGCCTCTAGCGGTGATGTTTCAGATTGCAACAACAGCGCTCGTGCTCGTGAAAAGCAATAAAGTTACAACTGTAGTCTTTCACATCAGATAACGTTAGCAAATGGTCGGCGTTAGCTGGCGAACTAATGATGTCTAACTTGAGCCAACTAAAGCACAAAATCACAATATATTTTACATGCTTTGAAGTATTGTTAGCTTACCTGTCCAAAAGGATGAAAGCCTTAGAAAGGGTCTGTTTTTATACCTAAAACAAAGCGGAGGTCTCTCCATAATTCAAACGCTCTGCCAATGTTGATCCGTGTTTTCGTCCTGAGTCGATCCGATTGACGTTTGACCTGACGAGCTTCAGCAGATAAAAAAAAATTTTTTTTTTTTTTTTGGGAGTTTGTGTTGGAGTCTGTGTTGTGCTGGAGGCAGGTCGTTTTTTGGTGTTATCAGACTCCATGTCGTTAGCTGCAGTGCCGTCGCAATAGACTGTATATATAAAACGGAGAGGCTCGGGAGCGCGCATGCACGTCACATCCGGTGGATTTCGCAGAAAATCTGACCCGGAGACTTCACATAAAAATAGGAATACTGGCCTTCAGAGGTAATAGCAAAACGCGAAAAGTGGATCATTGTAATGTGTGATTACAACCCCTTCACAGACGGGCAATAAAAAAAGGATTCATTTTATAAAAAAAGTTACATACAGCACCTTTAAAAGTGATGGCCAGATTTTAAAAGAGTGTCTTGCAACATGTTATCTACTAACATGTACAAGTTCAAATAAAGTTTTGACAAAAAAGGATTTATACAAAGATAAACCTCATATTTCAGCGTTAAAATATTTTTTTTTATAAAAAGAATGAGTCAAAAAAGATAAATTACTGACATTTATACATTAGCTTATATTTATTAGTAGTGTTTGGGTGCACCCCCATCCTTCATGTTGACTGAGCTTTCAATGTTGTTCTGGAAAGGGGTGATTGGTTGGTTCCTGTCACATGACCTGCGGTGCGTTTGCAGCATTCTGAAAAGTTTAGATTTTTTTCATCTTGTTGCGTCTGGTAAAAAAATTACCGCGTCGCTTCAATTATGAGGCGCTTGCCGCGCGCCAACATTTGAACAAACTTGAGCGCGCAAAAGACGCGATATGTGAACGGCCTCTGGCGAGCTAGCTCATATCAAGCCATGAGCTACTGGAGCACGCGAGCGGCGTGTTGGAGACTCCTGCTAGGGCTCCGCTTTGTAGGCTACAACTCGATACTTTTTTGCTACTTTGTAATAACTTTCTGCGGCCAGCGTTTCTGGAAATGAACGAGGGTAAACACTATTTAAGACCTGACTAAATGAAATTTAAGACCTAGGATGAAAATCTGGCCGTTTTTAAGACTTTTTAAGGCCTTAAATTTAAAGTTCAGAATTTTAGACTTTTTAAGACTTTTTAAGACCCCGCGGAAACCCTGGTTATGCGGCTAGAGTTTTAACACTGACGGTACGTTCACACGGGGCGTCAGCGTCAACGCTTCCCATTGACTTTGAATGGGTGACGTCAAGCGTTGCCGAAAAGAATTGTGGATCCGTCGGCGGCGCTTCACTGGCGTTGCTCGAGGCAGAAGTTGAGAATTTTTCAACTTCTGCCGCGAGCAACGCCAGTGAAGCGCCGCAGACGGAAGCGTCAGCCAATCAGGATCGCTCTATGCAAATACAGTAGCCAGGCGGCAGCCAATCACGGCAATGAAGCTTGTTGTTGAGTTCCTGTCTAATTTCATTGGCTGACGCTGCTATGACCATGGCGTCAGTGCCAAACTTCAGCCACGCCTTCCGTCAAGCGTTGACGCTGACGCCCCGTGTGAACGTACCGTGAGTCAATGGGCTCCGACGGGCTTGTTTATCGTCATCGGTCTTTTTCCGTTTACCTGTCTTTGTTGTATGAGCAGGTTCCACTCGAGAAATTGGCAGTTTTGGTTGTTTGTCCGCCATTAGCACAGCTGCTCGGCACACCGGTGTTACACCAGAATCCGTGACCGTCATAATCTGTGACCGTAGTGGGCGCGGTTGTCACTGTGCTGCGTGATCTACGCAAACAGCGTAACTTCTGACTATAAGCCAAAGGTGAGGTATTTATGAAACGTTTGTTTAGAAATGATGGTTATTTACACAATAAATGATTATTTGCTTGCCCAGATTGAGCTCAATGTGGGGTTTTTTCAGAGTAGCCGACTACATGTGTTTCCGTGTTAATTAATGTTTAATGTTTATGTTCTCACGCGAGAAGAGAACGGCCCTGACGTCCGTGCACGTTTAGGAAAAGTTTTTTCTCATTGTGTTTTGTGTGTTATAATTGGATATTATTTTATAAGATATATGTTTAATTTGCGGAACCACTAGTCAATGAAAGACATGTATGGTGGTGTGGGCGGGTACTACAATGTGTACAATGTGATAAGGCTATTTTAAAGGTTACCAAATTCTGTTACCCTCCTCTATTTCACTCATAATGAAGGTGAAATCCTCCAAATTCACTCTGATGATGTGTGAACTCCTCAGCTTCTTACAGTAGAAATCATTTTGGGCTGACATGAACAGAAGCAGACATACAGTATAGGGTCACCAAATCTGATAAGGCTATTTTAAAGGTTACCGAATTCTGTTACCCTCCTCTATTTCACCCATTATTAATGTGATGTTATTTATTTGCAGCTTATTTTTTCTTTTGGACAGGAAGTGTTTTAAATAAAACCATTGCAATATTTTATAATGAAATGTTTTAATAATTAAAATATTTTAAAACATTAGAAACATTGATTTCAAACATTAACTATTTACAAATTTGACGAACTAAGCAAAAAAAAAAAAAAAAAAAGCAAATATATTTTAAATGCATGCTGCACAGCAGTAGGATTTCTTGGGGTCGGGCTCCCCAACACATTTCATGTGGAACCAACGGGCACAGACATCACACTGGATCTGTATCAACAAAGATAATAATTTGCATTTTCGGGGTGAATATGAGTTACATATACCCGTGATGCATATATTTCCTACTCTAGCAAAGACAGGCCATGCCCAGAATGATCAGAACCCTATGGTGGATTTCTTTATTTAAAAAAAGCTTCTTTCCCAAGGTGTTGTCTTGCCCTTCCCCTCCACATTATTCTCCCCACAATGGCGGCACAAATCAGTAAGGTCATCTGGTCACCATTGAAAAGAAATTTAACTTGTCAATAAATGTATAAATCATTTACATAACATATTATATGTAAGGGATAATCCACTAGCTCATTAAACTATTTTATTGCACCACAGAGGCAGAGGCTCAGAGGAGTTTAAAGGGATAGTTCACTTTGAAATTAATTTTTGATATGTTTTAGCTTACCTCAAGGGCATCCAAGATGTAGGTGTCTTTGTTTCCGCAGTAGTTTCAATTTTGATATTTTTAGGTCAAACCGTTCTTGTCTGTCAGTCATATAATGCAGGTCGATGGTCACTGTCTCAAAACCCAAGCACAGAGTCCAAATTAAAACAATTCCCCATCGTCAAAATGAAACAATTCCCCATCGTAAGTACACATTGATGGCCTAAGACACGAAACGAGCGGTTTGTGTGAGAAAACGAACAGTATTTATATCGTTGTTATCTCTTGAACACAGCACACGTCCAAATGATCTGACGGCGCGGGCGGGTATAGATATATACATAGATGTCGCCTTGGCTACTGCAGTTCATTGGAACGAAACCGTAGCCAAGCGACATCTAGTGTATATATCTATACCCACCCGCGGGCGGGTATAGATGTATAAACTAGATGTCGCCTTCGCTACTGCAGTTCATTGGAACGAAACCGTAGCCAAGGCGACTCCATGTATATATCTATACCCGCCCGCGCCGTCAGATCATTTGGACGTGTGCTGTTTTCAAGAGATAACAACGATATAAATACTGTTCGTTTTCTCACACAAACCGCTCGTTTCGTGTCTTAGGCCATCAATGTGTACTTATGATGGGGAATTGTTTAATTTGGACGATGGGGAATTGTTTTAATTTGGACTCTGTGCTTGTGTTTTGAGCCAGTGACCATAGACCTACATTATATGACTGACAGACAAGAACGGTTTGACCTAAAAATATCAAAATTGAAACTACCTAAAAATATCAAAATTGAAACTACTGCGGAAACAAAGACACCTACATCTTGGATGCCCTTGAGGTAAGCTAAAACATATCAAAAATTAATTTCAAAGTGAACTATCCCTTTAATGAACAGCTAACCTTGGATTTTCCTCCTTATACCATGGTCATTTGCCAGCACAAGTTACAGTAAAAGCTGTCATTGATGTGTTGAGCTCTAAATTTGACTGGTGTTAGGGTTATGTTTTATTTTGTTTTAGTTTAGTGCCTGTCTTTTGATCCAGTTTTCCCATTCTGTCTGATTAGTTATCCCATTCACCTGTTGTCTCAGTTATAATCTCCTGTGTATTTATACTACTTGTTCTGTTCTTTATCTTGAATTTTCACATTTTTTTGTATTGAGAGTTCTTGAATTAAAGACTTACAAGTGATATTTTGTGCACTTCTATTGTGCAGCCGCTCACATAGAAGATTAATTATTAATCAAAAGTACATAAATTAAACAAACGTACCACTCTCATCCAGCAGGGTCATGGCGATCTTTTTCCTGAAGTGGTTCACTGCTGACGCCTTGTTTTCAAACATCAGAGGCTCCCCTGCCAGAATTTTCTCTGCATACTAATATGACACATGCTTGTAACTGATTTGTTGGTGCATAGTAAATAAATACATAGGTACTATATAAACCAGCATACTATTGTTTTAAAATACTTTACTGTTATAATGATGCAGACACCCGTATAATAAAGTGGACACAGCATGATAAATAAAAACTTACTTTCAGAACAAATACCCCACATGACGTTCCATCCAATTGTGAACTGTGTGGAGCTGTGCTGGCTGTCCGCTTTGAAACATTGCAGCCTCGGTTTCTGACAAATGCCCTGAAAAGGCGAGACAAAGGTAAAATTATGCCAACATATTTACACATATTTTAGTTTTGTAATTAAAAGGGAACAACTTGCATATATGGACACAACAATTACCTTGTGGACTCCAAACACTGTTTTATTTTGGATGCATCATTCCCCAGGGGATCCAGCAAAAGGCTCCTTTTTTCAGCCGGAAAGATTGCCTGTAGATCAGTAGATTATTATATTACAATATATTATTGTATAGTATCAATATAGTCATGTTGTACAGTAATATTGTGGCTCTCAACAAATGTCAGCAATGCACAGAGCAAGGTACTTACAGCCAACATCCAGTGACCCGGCTCATGGACGGCTCCCAAAATCACTTTGTATTTTATTGGATCACACTAAAACAGATAATATTTATTTACAAAATCAGTTAATAAATTCTATTAAATTACAATCCACTTAAAAAGGCCCTACAAAAAAAGATTTTCCTGTGCATACTTTCAGTCGTGAGTTTTTTCTCTCCCATATTCTGGTCATTTCAAAGGAGTCAATTTGAAGAGCCTTTTCGTCTCTTATTTGGTTTTTTTTTTTTGACTGCTTGGGCTATGTATGCATTTATTACCTGTGAGACAGATAAATGAGTAAGAGTATGTAGCATTACCTTGGATAAATTATATACAATCCAAGTAGACAAGTCAGTCATTCAATTAAGCTTACCTCGCTTTCAAGCTCTCCATTTGGGGCTGTCCTCAAAATGTCCCAGTAAAATATTTTGAAGGGCCCCATTCGCGACAGTAGAACATGTGCTTTTTTGCCTCCCCAGGCATCCCTTATGCCTATGTATGAGGTAAAAATAGTAATTGAAATAACTATAATGTAGTGCACAACAGCATTATTTATTTTTAGTATATGAAATATATCTCTGAATGTAAACAAAAATATATCAAACATTAAATTAAATTAAGTACAATTTTAACTAAAACAACAGTTGATTATTAAAAGTCTAAATAGAAACAGTTATTTTTATTTTTATAATAAATGTACTTCTATATAAATGTAGGAAATGTAGTTTGTTTATCAAATTTACGTACATTTTTCATGATTCAGAACATCAGAACATGATTGTTCAGCTGGTAGAGGAGGCAAGACTGCAGCTGAAGTAGGGGAGAGAACAGCAGGAGGAGGAAAAGATAGAACAGGTGGAGGAGGAAAGGAGAGAACCGGTGGAGGAGAGGATAGAACAGGTGGAGGAGGAGAAGATAGAACAGGAGGAGAGGAGAGAACAGGTGGAGGAGGAGAGGAGAGAACAGGTGGAAGAGGAGAGGAGTGAGCAGCTGAAAGAGGAGAAGATAGAACAGATGGAGGAGGAGAAGAGAGAAAAGCTGGAAGAGGAGAGGAGTCAGCAGATGAAGGAGAGGAGTGAGCAGCTGGAAGAGGAGAAGATAGAACAGATGGAGGAGGAGAAGAGAGAAAAGCTGGAAGAGGAGATGCAAATAAATAACATCACATTAATAATGGGTGAAATAGAGGAGGGTAACCTGAATTCGGTAACCTTTAAAATAGCCTTATCAGATTTGGTGACCCTATACTGTATGTCTGCTTCTGTTCATGTCAGCCCAAAATGATTTCTATTGTAAGAAGCTGAGGAGTTCACACATCATCAGAGTGAATTTGGAGGATTTCACCTTCATTATGAGTGAAATAGAGGAGGGTAACAGAATTTGGTAACCTTTAAAATAGCCTTATCACATTGTACACATTGTAGTACCCGCCCACACCACCATACATGTCTTTCATTGACTAGTGGTTCCGCAAATTAAACATATATCTTATAAAATAATATCCAATTATAACACACAAAACACAATGAGAAAAAACTTTTCCTAAACGTGCACGGACGTCAGGGCCGTTCTCTTCTCGCGTGAGAACATAAACATTAAACATTAATTAACACGGAAACACACGTAGTCGGCTACTCTGAAAAAACCCCACATTGAGCTCAATCTGGGCAAGCAAATAATCATTTATTGTGTAAATAACCATCATTTCTAAACAAACGTTTCATAAATACCTCACCTTTGGCTTATAGTCAGAAGTTACGCTCTTTGCGTAGATCACGCAGCACAGTGACAACCGCGCCCACTACGGTCACAGATTATGACGGTCACGGATTCTGGTGTAACACCGGCAATCTTGATTTTGAATGAAGGTACGCGCTGTGCAAGAGAGGGGCGATCAGCGCGTACGCGAACTTGATTGACACTGCTAAGACACTCCTCCTGGCTCTGAAGGCATCTGATTGGTTCTTTACATTCGCACCGAATGGCAGTGATTGGTCAGAGTTTTTACTGTCCTGCAGCTGCTACAGAGGTCTGATTGTTTTCATTCCTTTTTCTGAACACATAATGTATTGACTACTCTCAGGATGGAAGGACCATTTCACCCAGTATAAAAAAAAGTGTTTCTGAACAGGATTACCTACTATAGCTTTAAGACCTGCAGTCTGAACGTAGCCTTTGTGGCTTTCTGTGTCACTTGCTCTGTACTATCATGATAAATACACACCTGACAAGAGACAAAACAATTTGGCTGCTAGCGTAAAAGCAAAAAGAAACATGATAATGTGGTGAAGTGCTCCTTTTAAGCATGACTCCGCCCCATGATTATTTAGCGGGCCTTATTTGGACTATATAAAGGGCATCCCCAGAGTGGTAAGATATTGCGTCATCCTTGCGTTCATCTGGTGTCATGGTTGCCAGTGCTCTCTTGCTCTGTGTGTGAGGTATGTGTTTGTTTGCCATAGTTATGGTTTGGCGTCTAGATTGTGTTTACTGACTTTTCTGCGCAGCTGGTGTCTGTTTGGAGGTACGGATCGTACTGCTTGAGGGTTTTTCCTCTACATTGCTGCTGTAGTTCCAGTTTATAAAAGAGATTCGATCGCACGTATAACACGGCGTGCTTTGAGTGACTGCTGGTTTTGTTTTGTTTCTAGTTGCTTTCTTTCTATTGGTTTTGTTTTGTTTCTATTTGTTTTGTTTCTATCTGTTTTGCTGATAGCTGTTTCTGACAACTGTTTTGCGTACAGCTGTGTTGAGTACGGCTGTTTTGCTTTTGGTTTGTTTTCTCTATCTCATTGTAATATTTGGCTTATGTTTAGAGTCGGATATAATTCATTTATTTGTTTTTGTGCTCTTTGCCTTTACTGTCGGTAGCAATGGTACGTTGTTTCTGTGCGTTTATTTGGCGTTAATTGCCTGTTGCTGGCAATATTAACAATTAATTCTGTTTTCTTATAGGCTGCATTGTACATTCTTTTGTTAATTAGTTTTCTTTTTTTCTTTCCCAGGAGCAGGGGTGAGCCAAAAGCGGGCAGGCTAGCCATCCTGTGCATGGTGAACAGAAATTCTCCTTTTAAGTGTGCGGTAGAGGTTTTCTTGTAGTGGATTTCACCTGTGTGTGTGTGCTTTGGAAGTTTTGGGCACGGTGTACTCCTTGCGGGCTGATTCGAGGCCTGCTGCTCAGCCTGCCCAGCTAATGGTGCACCCCAGCTCTGTCACGAGAGCCTACATGTCTGTTTACTGATTGAACTTCATGTTCATATACAAACTAGTGGCCTTGCCATCCAGCCCCATTGATTTACTGACTCTAGTACCCAGATAGCAAATGACATCTGGCCCAGTTGTGGCCCACATCTTCCAAATTCTTCTGGCCCACATACCGCATGGAATGACGGCGATGACTCAACCTGAGTGTGGCAGCTAGAAGTCAGCCATAACCAGGCCAGATGTGGGCCACATCTCAGAAATGGCATGGGCCACAACCGGGCCAGACATGGGCCAGATCTCAGAAATGGCATGGGCCACAACCGGGCCAGATCTCAGAAATGACATGGGCCACACCTGGGCCAAATCACAAATGACATGGGCCACACCTGGGCCAAATCTCAAATGACATGGGCCACACCTGGGCCAAATCTCAAAAATGGCATGGGCCACATCTGGCCCAGATCTAATCATAATATAATAAAGAAAATACTCAAATAATCAGTCAAAAGTGATTTAATAAATATAAATATTTCATGAATACATTTAAATTTATAAATAGTAATCAAAAACAGGAAACAATACATATAATAAATACATTATATAAATATATACAATAAAACAGGCAGGGTCCAGAAGGGGGTACTGCAAGAAACCAGAAGGTAGTCCAAAGAAAACAAATATTTATAAATAAAAATCAAAAACAGGAAACAATAAATATAATAAATACATTATATAAATATATACAATTAAACAGGCAGGGTCCAGAAGGGGGTACTGCCAGAAACCAGAAGGTAGTCCAAAGAAAACAAATATTTATAAATAAACATCAAAAACAGGAAACAATAAATATAATAAATACATTTTATAAATATATACAATTAAACAGGCAGAGGTCCAGAAGGGGAGGACTGTCCAAAGAAAACATTAGACCAAGGTCTACATATTAGGAACAAGTTCTACATATTATGAACAAGGTCAAGCAAGTGTCACTCAGAACCAGGAGAATTTAATAAAGCAAGTGGAGAATCAGATCTATAGTTAAAAAACAGAGCAAGGCAAAAGGGCAGCCCGTTGAGCAGGCAGAACAGGCAATTGTCAGAACCAAGAAACAGTCAATTTTTTTGTCTTGCCCGACGGCCTCCATCCCTGTCTGCGGAAAGCTGCAGCCATCTCTTTATCCAGTTTTCTACTTCCTGGTCTGTTGCAGTGGAAGTCAAACGGTTTCTTCTGACTGCAGCTAAAATGACACATATGACCAACAGTAAATAAGCAAATTATTATTATTTATCATAAAATCTATCATTTATAGGGAATTGTTTTTTAGCTGACACCAAACACAAATAAAACACAGTAGTTAAGTTCAGAAAGCCATACCATTAATTACAGTTTTCAGCGAGGTGTCTTTGAATGCCGCTTTTCCATTGATTCCCCTCCAGTTCATTTGCCGGGCCATGTCATTTGATAAAAGGAAGTTCAGAATCCGCCATACACTTTCCTTTACTGTTGTGCCTCCCCTCAAGGCTAACGTGTTTATCTGTAAAAATAAATATATGGACAAATAAAGGAACAAGCAAACATCATACTCGATTAGAATGTTCAAAAATGGGTTTGGCTTTTACCGGTTAATATAACAGTTCATTTGAAATTATTTAGCCTATAAAAGGATAGTAGAATAGCCGAATAGCCGTTTCTGTTTTGAAGTGCATAAAAGTGTGTCCATCCATCATAAAAGTGCTCCACACAGCTCTGGGGAGGTTAATAAAGGCTCTTTGAAGCGAAGCGATGCGTTCGTATAAGAAAAATAAATAGCTTCCAGCAGACAGGCCTTGGAAAATATACAGCCATTCACTGCCATTATAAAGCTTGGAAGAGCCAGGACATTTTTTTAATATAACATTGTATTTGTCTGAAAGAATAATGTCATATACACCTAGGATGACTTGAGGATGA
Organism: Rutilus rutilus; assembly: GCF_951802725.1. Lineage (NCBI taxonomy): Eukaryota > Metazoa > Chordata > Actinopteri > Cypriniformes > Leuciscidae > Rutilus > Rutilus rutilus. Next base: position 25,183,734 of record NC_140212.1, on the reverse strand, counting down.
GAAAATCATTAGCTAATTTACATTCATTTCAGTTCCTTCAGCAGTAGGGGGAACTTATTCGCAACCATCAATCTCATTGGTTAGTGCTAACTATGACCATCCACATTTTGACTTCAGCAAATCAGTTAGAGTGAGTACAATTGCCGCTTCTTCACCAAGCCAAACCTTTCTTGTTGCTTAACCATTCCATGTCGAACCGGCCCAGCCAGTACAGATATGATTTTAACACGTGGTTGACTACATTTTTTACCATGTACAATGAACAAAAGATGAAAACACTGACACAGTTAATTGATGAGTTAAATTGTTCTATTGAAATATGAAATCTTACCACAGCTGTCTTGTAGTCTTCCTGCTGCAGCTGCCCCTCAATGACTTGAAGTTGTTGAAAACTTGACAGTGGAAAACAGTCTGTGTTTAAAGTTGGGTTGTCTTCTGTAGTTGATAATTTTTTGAGATCGTAGACCAATTTAACCAACGTTCCCATCTGTTCTTTGATCATTTCTTGGTTTGCAAGAATTTTGCGTATCCAAGCTATAAAAAAGAAAAAGCTATGAAAAAAAGCATATTACTGTGTTAAAAACAAAAAAAAGCATTAAAAAAAAATGTCAGTACTAACCTTCACTGAAACCAGTGTGGGATGATGCTAAAGAGAGGAACACCACAACAATATATTAGTTTGAACAGTAAGAGTAAAACAAAAGAGTTGAAGAGTAAAACTCTTTTTTTACTCTATAGCTCTGCAGATTTGGTTGTACATAATTTGGTTTAATAGGTTAATGAGTTAAACACGGTCAGTTTTAGAACTTAAATTGTTGTGAAAGAATGCATGTTGTGTAACAGTATTTTGGAAATATGGGTAAACCTGTAAGATTTGAATGCAGTGTTAGTGAACTGACACAGTATTACTTACAACTTAAGACTTCTGCCTCTCCATGTCTAAAGTGTGAGGTGCGATTCCTTGCTGTCAAGGCTAATTAGTGGGAAAGGCCAAAGTTTAGCAGTAGATTTTAGCACACGTTACAGTCAGGTCCATAAATATTGGGACACAGGCACAATTTTTATTTTTTCAGGTATTTACCAAAACATATTCAAGCTATAGTTATTTAATGGATATGGGCTGAAAGTGCACACTCTCAGGTTTAATTTGAGGGTATTTACATCCAAATTGGAGGACGGGTTTAGGAATTACAGCTCTTGAGAGAGCCACCCCCCCTTTTTCAAGGGACCAAAAGTAATTGGACAATTGAATCAAAAACGATTTCATGGACAGATGTGGGCTATTTCTTTGTTATTTCTTAATCAATTAAGCAGGTAAAAGGTCTGGAGTTGATTCGAAGTGTAGTATTTGCATTTGGAATCTATTGCTGTGAACCTACATCATGCGTTCAAAGGAGCACTCCATGCAAGTCAAACAGACCATCATTAGGCTTCAAAAACAAAATAAATCCATCCGAGAGATAGCATTAATATTAGGAGTGGCCAAATCAACAGTTTGGTACATTCTGAGAAAAAAGAATGCACTGGTGAGCTCAGCAACATAAAAAGGCCTGGAGGTCCACGGAAGACAACAGTGGTAGATGATCGCAGGATCCTCTCCATGGTAAAGAAAAACCCATTCACAACATCCAGCCAAGTGAAGGACACTCTCCAGGAGCTAGGCGTGTCATTGTCAAAGTCTACAATCTCACAAGAGCAAATACAGAGGGTTCACCACAAGGTGCAAACCATTCATAAGCATCAAGAACAGAAAGGCCAGATTAGACTTTGCCAAAAAGCATCTAAAAAAGCCTGACCAGTTCTGGAAAAGCATTCTTTGGACGGATGAAACTAAGATAAACTTGTACCAGAGTGATGGGAAGAGAAGAGTATGGAGAAGGAAAGAAACTGCTCATAATCCAAAGCATACCACCTCATCAGTGAAGCATGGTGGTGGTAGTAGTGTCATGGCATGGGCATGTATGGCTGCCAATGGAACTGGTTCTCTTGTATTTATTGATGTGACTGCTGACAAAAGCAGCAGGATGAATTCTGAAGTGTTTCGGTCAACATTATCTGTTCATATTCAGCCAAATGCTTCAGAACTCATTGGACGGCGCTTCACGGTGCAGATGGACAATGACCCGAGGCATACTGCGAAAGCAACCAAAGAGTTTAAGGGGAAGAAGTGGAATGTTATGCAATGGCCAAGTCAATCACCTGACCTGAATCCGATTGAGCATGCATTTCACTTGCTGAAGACAAAACTGAAGGGAAAATGCCCCAAGAACAAGCAGGAACTGAAGACAGTTGCAGTAGAGGCCTGGCAGAGCATCACCAGGGATGAAACCCAGCATCTGGTGATGTCTATGCGTTCCAGACTTCAGGCTGTAATTGACTGCAAAGTTTGATTTATGATAGTTAATCTCTCCCATTACTTTTGGTCCCTTAAAAAGTGGGAGGCACATATACAAACTGTTGTAATTCCTACACCGTTCACCTGATTTGGATGTAAATACCCTCAAATTAAAGCTGAAAGTCTGCAGTTAAAGCACATCTTGTTCATTTCATTTCAAATCCATTGTGGTGGTGTTTAGAGCCAAAAAGATTAGAATTGTGTCGATGTCCCAATATTTATGGACCTGACTGTATATGGGTAAATTATGGGTTAAATGGGAAGAAAAGGTTTTATCGTAAATTTACGGGTTACTGATGTCTGTTTCAATGGTGTTGATGTCCTCCTTTGGTTGCTGTGGATTTGTTTTTGGCACCCTGATGGCATCAAAACAAGCCATAAATAAATGTCACCCCTGAATTTGGCTAACATTAGATATTAATGGAGAACTCCGGTCAATTTTAACATTGAGCTAATTTTTTTTTGTAAATTTGTAGCCAGCGCACATACCTGTATTTACTTCCTTTTTTCGGTCGAAGCCCACAGTAGTCGATTGTCGAGAGTCGACAATCAACTACTGTGGACTTCGACCGAAAACAGGAAGTAAATACAGGTATGTGCGCTGGCTGAATTAACATCACTTTTATTCATATCTTTCACATCTACTGCAGTCAGATTCACCCGTGATCACTCTAAAGGAATCACTCACATGGCTGTGCACTTGTAATGACACATCAAGGATGTTAAAGGGATACTCCACTTTTTTCGGAAATAAGCTCATTTTACATCTCCCCCAGAGTTAAACAGTTGAGTTTTACCGTTTTAGAATCCATTCAGCCGATCTCCGGGTCTGACGGTACCACTTTTAGCATAGCTTAGCACAGATCATTGATTCTGATGAGTCCAGTAGCATTTCTTTCTTGAAATTGAATATTGAAACTCTTTGGTCATTTTGAAAGAAATGCTACTGGACTCATCAGAATCAATGATCTGTGCTAAGCTATGCTAAAAGTGGTACCGTCAGACCCGGAGTTCGGCTGAATGGATTCTAAAACGGTAAAACTCAACTGTTTAACTCTGGGGGAGATGTAAAATGAGCTTATTTCCGAAAAAAGTGGAGTATCCCTTTAAGAGGCTAAAAGCAGGTTTAAAACGTGCCCCATTTAAGTCAACAGGGTGGAAATTTAAAAAAAAGAGTATAACACGGTGTAAGCAACACCGATTTTTGTCGTTCTCTGTACTGACAGCACTCCAAATTTACAAAAAAAAAAAAAAGAGCTCAATGTTAAAATTGACCGGAGTTCTCCTTTAACACAAAACACAAAGATATAAGCTGTGTCTGAAATCACTCCCTATCCACTATTTAGGGTGTCGGCCATTTTGTAGTGGTGTCCGAATTCTGAGTGAACGACATCATTCCCTACATTTGTTCACTACTTTTACCCACAATCCTCTCTGAACTAGAGCGTACATCCGATGTACACTTGCTGAAGCACAATTTCCCACAATCCAATGCGTAGAGGACTGAGCTTGCATGAAAGTCCGGGAGCGAGTGAGTTTAAACCAGAGATTACTTTACAACTTATCTTATTTTTGCTTTAACATTGATTTAATCCTTATCCTGTCATCTGTGAGCGTGAGTTTAACAATTTCAATCGATGAAACTACAAAGCTGGCACAGAGGTATTACAAAATATTCAATATGATTGTTGTTAATTTTATTTTATAAAGCAAGTAACATGTAAGATAAAAGGAGTTTTATCACGTGTGACAAAGCCTTTACTGCGACAGCTCCAGCTCTCCGACGCGCAGTGTAAACTTCAGCGTCCGAATTCACTCACTTACTTTCGTTCACTCCTTGCAGATATAGTGCACTCAAACGCCATACACTATTATATAGGGATTAGTAAATGAGTGAACGGTTTCAGACACAGCTATAAACATTCTAAGATAAAAAAAACATTATAATCCAGTCATTCTAAGCCAAAATGGGGGTCAACCTAGGACGAATTGCAACAGAAGCAAACTAAACTAATTTTGTATCCTCAATATATCCTGAGTAAAAAAAAAAAAAAAAAAAAAAAAAAGCCCTGAAGAATCCCATTTGGGATTATACATAAAGGAAGTACCGGTAGTACTTTAAACCATTATTATTGCAGAGATGGGGTTTGGGGCTGGGTCCCGGGGACTGTTACTGAGAGTTCACTTTTTTATTTTACCTTCCTTTGTCTTCTGCATTTTCCTTACCCCTTCTCTCCTGTTCCCTCAGACTCATCTCCCAGAAACAGTCCCACAGACCCATCCCCAAACCCCATCTCTGCAATATTAAGTAATAAAGGCTGGTTTAAAGTACTTCCATCTATGTATTAATGCTCATGGGTAGCCTAAACAGGTTCCATTCAGACCTTAACATCAAGTCTTTTACTGTTATATGCCAACAAGACATTTTCACTTGGCTATACCCAATGTTTAGATCTGTTGTGGTATTTATGCAAATTAGCACATACATAATTAGATTATGCACCGTTTGCCCATGTTAACAACATTTAAAAAATCAACTCAGTAATTCTCATGGTGATATACAGGTTAAAAATGTTACCCTAATCATGAGAAAAATAATGAATAGGCTATATTTGGGTCTTTCTAAACTTTCCCCTAAAGGGATTCTTCTGGGCTTTTTTCCCCTTACTCAGGACATATTCAGGATACAAAAATCTGTTGAATTTGCTTCTGTTGCAATTTGTCCTACCTTTTTTCATAAAACGACTGGACTCGTACATCTCCTGTGTTTTCTTCAAATACTCACAATTCATAGTCTCTGCATCCTCTCTGGCCAGTGGTAGAGAGTAATTCCCTGCTCTGCTGGTACCTGTACAGGAAAACAAGAGGGAGGATTTGGAGAGGTCAGTGTTCAGGAGCTTTGAGGCAAGTTTAAGTCTAACTATTATCAAATTGAAGCACATCTACTCTGTAACTCACATGCCCGGTGTTTTCAAATACTCACAATTCATAGTCTCTGCATCCTCTCTGGCCAGTGGTAGAGAGTAATTCCCTGCTCTGCTGGTACCTGTACAGGAAAACAAGAGGGAGGATTTGGAGAGGTCAGTGTTCAGGAGCTTTGAGGCAAGTTTAAGTCTAACTATTATCAAATTGAAGCACATCTACTCTGTAACTCACATGCCCGGTGTTTTCAAATACTCACAATTCATAGTCTCTGCATCCTCTCTGGCCAGTGGTAGAGAGTAATTCCCTGCTCTGCTGGTACCTGTACAGGAAAACAAGAGGGAGGATTTGGAGAGGTCAGTGTTCAGGAGCTTTGAGGCAAGTTTAAGTCTAACTATTATCAAATTGAAGCACATCTACTCTGTAACTCACATGCCCAGTGTTTTCAAATACTCACAATTCATAGTCTCTGCATCCTCTCTGGCCAGTGGTTGAGAGTTATTCCCTGCTCTGCTGGTACCTGTACAGGAAAACAAGAGGGAGGATTTGGAGAGGTCAGTGTTCAGGAGCTTTGAGGCAAGTTTAAGTCTAACTATTATCAAATTGAAGCACATCTACTCTGTAACTCACATGCCCAGTGTTTTCAAATACTCACAATTCATAGTCTCTGCATCCTCTCTGGCCAGTGGTAGAGAGTAATTCCCTGCTCTGCTGGTACCTGTACAGGAAAACAAGAGGGAGGATTTGGAGAGGTCAGTGTTCAGGAGCTTTGAGGCAAGTTTAAGTCTAACTATTATCAAATTGAAGCACATCTACTCTGTAACTCACATGCCCAGTGTTTTCAAATACTCACAATTCATAGTCTCTGCATCCTCTCTGGCCAGTGGTTGAGAGTAATTCCCTGCTCTGCTGGTACCTGTACAGGAAAACAAGAGGGAGGATTTGGAGAGGTCAGTGTTCAGGAGCTTTGAGGCAAGTTTAAGTCTAACTATTATCAAATTGAAGCACATCTACTCTGTAACTCACATGCCCAGTGTTTTCAAATACTCACAATTCATAGTCTCTGCATCCTCTCTGGCCAGTGGTAGAGAGTTATTCCCTGCTCTGCTGGTACCTGTACAGGAAAACAAGAGGGAGGATTTGGAGAGGTCAGTGTTCAGGAGCTTTGAGGCAAGTTTAAGTCTAACTATTATCAAATTGAAGCACATCTACTCTGTAACTCACATGCCCGGTGTTTTCAAATACTCACAATTCATAGTCTCTGCATCCTCTCTGGCCAGTGGTAGAGAGTAATTCCCTGCTCTGCTGGTACCTGTACAGGAAAACAAGAGGGAGGATTTGGAGAGGTCAGTGTTCAGGAGCTTTGAGGCAAGTTTAAGTCTAACTATTATCAAATTGAAGCACATCTACTCTGTAACTCACATGCCCAGTGTTTTCAAATACTCACAATTCATAGTCTCTGCATCCTCTCTGGCCAGTGGTTGAGAGTAATTCCCTGCTCTGCTGGTACCTGTACAGGAAAACAAGAGGGAGGATTTGGAGAGGTCAGTGTTCAGGAGCTTTGAGGCAAGTTTAAGTCTAACTATTATCAAATTGAAGCACATCTACTCTGTAACTCACATGCCCAGTGTTTTCAAATACTCACAATTCATAGTCTCTGCATCCTCTCTGGCCAGTGGTAGAGAGTTATTCCCTGCTCTGCTGGTACCTGTACAGGAAAACAAGAGGGAGGATTTGGAGAGGTCAGTGTTCAGGAGCTTTGAGGCAAGTTTAAGTCTAACTATTATCAAATTGAAGCACATCTACTCTGTAACTCACATGCCCGGTGTTTTCAAATACTCACAATTCATAGTCTCTGCATCCTCTCTGGCCAGTGGTAGAGAGTAATTCCCTGCTCTGCTGGTACCTGTACAGGAAAACAAGAGGGAGGATTTGGAGAGGTCAGTGTTCAGGAGCTTTGAGGCAAGTTTAAGTCTAACTATTATCAAATTGAAGCACATCTACTCTGTAACTCACATGCCCAGTGTTTTCAAATACTCACAATTCATAGTCTCTGCATCCTCTCTGGCCAGTGGTTGAGAGTAATTCCCTGCTCTGCTGGTACCTGTACAGGAAAACAAGAGGGAAAATGATTCTACAATAATTTAATGTGTGTGGCGATCGAAAGTGAATGATAATAATGTACGGTCAGCAAGGTTTTCACTGTTGTGGCTTGCTTAACCTCTCGAGAAATCAAACCTAATGAGTGCAGCACACATAGAAACTCAGTAAACATACTGCGATAATTTATAAAATCCCTATAGTGTCTCATTATTCAAAAAGTAATTGTTCAAATGTAAGAATTTAAAATGAACGATGGAGCAGACATTTAATACGATTAGGGGAAAAATGCCTTTTAAAAGGAGTCATATAATGGTACATGCACTTTTACAAGTTGATTGTACTGAAATGTGTGTTGGCAGTGCCTGTACACAACCATCATAAAATGATAAAAATCCATCCAGTGTTTTTTTTTTAATCTTCATATGTTTTCCCCTCTCTCAAATCAAGCCGTTCGACCATGTGACGTCACAAAAATCGACGCCCCTCCCACGATTGTTGATTGACAGCAGCGTTTCAACACAGACCCACCCTCGCTCGTGAGCGAGCTGTAAATCATAGCCCGTGCGGACCGACGCGGTCACTGTTGATATGCTGGACTGGAGCACTGTCTATGAGCAGAATGGCGTCTAAGCGATTGTGGTGTTCTGTTCTTGGGTGTAATAAGGAACACAGCATCATTTTGATGTTCCTAAATCCGAACCACTGAAGATGCAGTGGCTGAGTTTGTTTTCGAAGGGAATATTCCCCAAGATCAACGTCAATGCTTTCATGTTTGCGCGAATCATTTCACACACCAGACTGCTTTACAAACTAGGGTCAGTAAAGCTGGTTTTGCTAAGAAGCTGCTCTTGCTAAGAAGCTGCTCCTGAAAAAAGGATCGGTACCAACTATTCGTGTTCCTGCTGCACCTCCAGAAGAAGTGAGTGTAATGTTTTATTAACCTTTATATTAATATTTATATTAATCTTTGCAAATCATTAGCACGCTTCACGATGAATGCGGCTGTTTACATTACGGCATGTTTTCTATGTACGGCGTTCTCAATATAATTCATAATCCCACGTTTATAATGAACAGCGCGTTATGGTTATTGTGTTATTTCAAAAGGTGTACGCACATAACAGAGGGGCGGGGTCAGCACAGCTCATTATCATTTAAAGACACATGCACTTAAACGGCGTGCTGAAAACAGAGCTGTTTTTGACCAGGTAAAATTAGTTCTTACAATACTAATGAAAATTTAATTAAAGTATATTACAAACTTTTAATTTAGACCCTAAAGAATCATATTAGCTTGTACAAAAATGGCATTATATGACCCCTTTAAATGTAAAAATATGCAGATTTAGATTCGTCAAAGCTGATTTAACATTGATGAGAATATTGCTTCAAAATAAATTATATTTACAACACAAAAAAATCCAAGTGAATGACCGATTTACTTGTCCGAAGGACAAGCACATGACAAGGCTTAATGTCGAGCCCTGCTTTATTTAAACCAATTGTATGCCTCATTGTTTTTACATAATATGTATTAAGTAGGGATGCAACGAAATTAAAATTCTGGGCCGAAACCGAAACTTCTGGATGCACTTGGCAAAAATAATCAATCATTTTCCTGAATTAAAAAAAATAAGTCAAACAAAAATAGCCACAATTATTTTGAAAGTAACACAAAAATTGGACAGAAAATAGGTCCATAATAAAATAAATATATATATATATTCAAATTAATATATTATTCTTTATTCAGTTCTATGCAACAGAATCAGATTTCATAGATTGTCCTAGAAAGATATTATCAGAGCATGCAAGCAGAGCATAATAAACGGATTACAAAAAAATAATCGTTTGTGACAGCGCTACTAAATTCAAAGACAAAAGTGTATTTCCAGAACTGATGATAGCATTCCTCAAACGAATTCACAAAAAAACAAATGTGTTAATAAAACAAATTAATAGAACTATAACTGTGGCACAAATTGGCCAATCTTACATTTCCTGATGGGGTTGATTTGCACTTCTGGCGCTGCTGGAAGTGGAAAGTTTGCTTCATCCTCAGTTTCACTATCATCGAAAAAACGTGCCCTTTTACTGAAGAAAAAATAAATAAATAATTCAATTGATTGTCCTCATTCAGCAGCCATACTCTGCTCTGTATGTGCTGTATTTACATGTGTCTTTTTCTTCTCACGGGGGGCGAGTCCACGTCTGTAAGGTCTGTGTTTATTTCTGCCTCTGGTAGTTTTTGGCGAGCTTCTTCATATGTTTCTGTATAGATAAACAACAAGGTTTCTGTGAAGCAAACTAAAAAAAACATTAAAGAGAAATTATGAATAAATAATAGGAGAAAATGAAGAAATTTTATATATATATATAGGCCAGATTTACTAAATAGGCACAATCTCTTTTTTGGGGGGAGGTAAACAATGGTGCAAATACCAGGAAATTAACTAGCACAAACCTTAGTTAATCACCTTGCATGATTCATTTAAATTAATCTGAATGATTCAGCATGAGTTTGAAAGGGAAACTCTTAAAACCGCATATGCAACAAGGTCAGCCGCAAAAACAACTGTTCACACCTTTAGTGTCTTTAATAAATCCCGACACCAAAAGACGGTTTATGCTGGTGCAACCTGTTAGTAAATCTGACCCATGGAAGCTAAGGATATGTACCTCTAGTAAAAATAATCCGGATTTTGAAGGGAGTCCAGGATGGTCCTGGCTTTACCATTGATTTTATGGCTTTAACTCTATCTTCATATTTGTATGGAGGCCACATACAAACATTGTCCCTTACCCAATTATGGGGGACAACCTCGACTTCATTTGTGGTTACAAAGATTACGATATGATACATTGGCTGAAAAAAACAAGAGTTGTAATTAATTTTAGACTTCATTTAGATTCATTTAAAAAACGAATTCATATAAATGCCACTTACAAAAGCATGTCCCACAATATAATCCAGAAATGGTGTTGCTGCTTCTCAAGAACTATGTACATTAATTGGTGATATTATTAAGATGTGTGAGTCAGAGGGAAGACTGCAAATTTGTCTCCCAGAGGCAACCTCACACACTTCTGCCAGGGCTTTGTGAGCTCAGTAAAGTGCATCACTGTTGACAAATTGGACACGATGAATACTCCCATGTTTCTGGAGTCAAGAGGGTAAGTGTATAAGGCCTCTTTCTCTCTATACTCTTGAAACATAACATACTCTTTACCCCCATAAGCAATGATGTTTTTTACTGAAATCACTTTGCCATGAATAGAAATGCAATCATCTTTGCTCGATATTCGCAGCATGACACCATCAACAGTAAGCTGTCTGAACTGATGTACTGCTTCTGTCAGTGTTTGTGGTACAGGTCCATTTTTATGGGGGCACATCAGTGATATTTCATCAGTGGAATAACAGTTCCTTTCCTCATGTTCTGACAGCCTGCGGATTATCTGTGCAAGTGGATTGTGAGGTTTCCTTACCAATCTCTTAAGCTCACCAAGATAATTTTCATAGGGGAAGCCAGATATGCCATCTAAAGGACCATGCACTTTAACATCACTAGCAAGATGTACCAAGCCATGAATGTTGTATACCACCATCTCTTTGCCATACAACAAGCCATAATGCTCAACAAATGATACCAAAAAGGAGTGAGCCAAATCATTCATTTCGATACAATATTTTGAATTTGCCAAGATGTAGATGGCAACAGACAACAGCATAAAGTTATCATAAACCTGGCGAGGCAACACACTCTTTAAAACAACAGGGCCTGTGTACAGCAACAGTTGGCGGAATTCAGTTGCCTTCCAACGAAGTCTCTCACTGAGAGCCCTAGGCTTTCTGGCAAACTCTGCTGGAATGAACTCCTTCAATGCTACCAGTCTCTCAGAGATACCCAAGACTTGAATGCTCGAAAGTCTTGTACGCAGGGGGCCCACTGCACCACACCACAGATCCGTTAGACGTCTCACTACACCCAAACACACAAGGTGCATGTAATCATGAGGAAAACCCGTTACCATGTCAATGTCAGTTTCTAGAAGAGGACAGCGTGTTAGATGGTGTTCCTCATCTAATCCCAGTCGAAAAGCTTCATCTGTTCTACAGGAGGCATCGTTCTCAGGAAATGTCATGCGGTGTTTCACATAGGAACCTTTCTGCTGACATTTGTCACAGCCATAGTATCCTGTGTGAGATTTTATACCTTTGATAAAGGCTCGTGCTGGAGCGTCACACATGATAGACGTTACCTTGACAAAGAAAGTCTTGCCACCAAAAACAAAACCTCTTCTTAAACTCTGCAACTCACAAACTAAGTGACTGAGATAGTCAGAAAGATTTTTTGGCTTAGTGGTCCCACAAAACAACCCTACGACAACAGGTTTCTTAGATAGACCTTTGAACATGCCAAGAATAGGCCAAAGTTGAACTGAAGAACTTTTGAAAAGTGGGATGCCGTCAAAATTTAGCTGCATGTTAAATGTGTGCCCGTCTGTAAAATAAGAACATACACTTCTCAACGTGTTTCTGAAAGCATTGACAATACCAAAATAGTGGAAAGATCCACCGGCAATCATCTCCACATTGTACTCTGTTTTCGTTTTTAACAGTGACCTTCCATCTTTTGGCAGGAATGGTAAATGCACTCTAAGAATTGCCAATAAAGCAGAAAGTGCAATGAGAGATACACCAAAACGAAGTGCCCAGTCAGTAATGCTGCTTCTGAGATCACTTTCATCGTTTGTTTCGCCAGTACTGCTACAATCATAGCTACTGTTTGTATTCTCACTAACAGAGATGCAAGTAGGATTCAGATCTGAAGGTCTGCAGTCAGAGGGAATGCCACCAGGAGGAATGGTAACAGGAGAGTTGTTAAGATTATCAGTATGGTCATACACCTCATGATTCACTGATTTAAGAAAAGTGTCAACTCTTTTGAGGGCCCTTTTCCTAAGATTGCTGCGTTCATTGTAATTCATCACTAGTGAACACAATACAGAGTCACAAATAAAATATGCATGGAATATCCCTAATGAGTTCAAGCTCAGGATGTTCACTACCCTATAATGAGAGAGAAACAGCAGATTAGGAGAGCAAGTTAAATTAAAGGGATAGTTCACAGTAAAATTCTGTCATCCTTTACAATCAACAAATAAACATTAAATGACAGTGATTAAACAATATACAAGTCAAGAGTATTATTCTGTATTACAGGTATTTACAGACAGGTCAAAAGAGACAAGAGTTTGGTAGAACAGTATAAATCCATACATTTAAAATAAAAACAATTTTTTTTTTTGCAAAAACAATATCTGATCATGTGTCATCATACTAACGCTACAGTGGATTGAATCTAGTTGGTTTTGTTTTTCTTTTTTTCTCCTTTTTCCTGCATTGATTCTTTACACATCTATCAAATCACGTGCATCATACTAGATTTTTTTTAGCTGGCTTTCCGTGTAGTGTAGCTATCACGACTTTGCGAGATGAGTGTAATAAGATACGAGTTATAAGATATGTGCAAACAAGGTGAATAAATTTGTATTCATAAACTTTATCACACTTGAATTGTGATACTAAACTAAATCTTGTTGAATCTTATTCCTAAATAATGAATTTGCAGTTTTTTCCAAGCTGCATTCATAACCAAAGAGTAAAATTGCGTTCTAGGGTCTTTAATGTCGGTATTTTTTTTTAAATATAATATTTTGGCATTCTAGTGTTAATTTTGAATCTTAAAGTGTGTTTTATTCATTTAAAAAAAAAAAAAAAAAGAAAAAAAAAATTGTGAAAGACAGGAGGTGCTGACTGGAAGCGTGGACCTCTTTTGAGTCCCGCCTATATTAGGTGAGTTAATTTTAATTCATTACGGTTTAATAATTATGATACTAAAAGTAATCTTTTGGTTTAGATTTTTAATCATGAATAATGGATTTGTTGCAGTTTTTGCACGATAATAGCCGTTTAATGGCGTCAAGTGATTATAGTATTTTAAATGTATTAAACTTTTTCTGCTCTAGGACTAATATTAAATGTAAAGTTTGCTTCATTAAAGGGATATTTCAGCTCTGGAAAGATGAATGTGTATTTAAAATGGGTAATTTATGTAGTAGAAATGTGAAATTATTTTTGAATTTGGAGCCTTCTAGACTGAGAAAAGCCAGAAAATTTATTTTTAGCTTTTGGGGATGAAAAACTACAACTCCCAGAATGCACTTGCTTCACTGCCCTAGGAAGCCACGCCTACCGGTGAGAGAGTGCAGTTAAACACAAGGCTAGCTACTATTGAGTCTCCGTGACGAGTCTGACAGGGATTTCGAGATCGCCCAAAATTTCCTGGATTCGGCTTTTGCGTTCTACATCCTCCATTGATTAGGTTTACTGTGGCGAGCAGGACGAGTGAGAGCGACACGAGGCTGGTGGCTTGTTTACTGATGATGAGCAACAATGGTGAGATGCACCGTTCTCGTATCTCACAGAGGAGCGGGAATTTCCTTATCAATCAATCCACAGCAACGATCACTTGTTTAGCGTTCATGTAAACACTACATTCAGATTCACCAATCGGAGTGAATTCAGTTAGACTGAAACAAAAGGTGTGCATGTAAACAATGAATGGATGACTGCAGAAAGCAAAAGCCGAATCCCGGACATTTTGGACGATCTCGACGGCCGGACATGTCCGGGAAAAAGAGGATGGTAACCCCTAATACTTTCTCCTACTACTCAGCTTTCTCCACAGAACAAGAGTCTGTTAGCTTAGCTTCCAAATAAAAGATAGCTGACACTATCTGTGTTCATGCTGTGAGTGAGATCGCATCCTCATATGGGCAGGTTGAGAACATGCGGAACAGCGCCTTCTACTGGCTGTAGTCTTTAGCCTTTGGACAAAAAATCCTCAGATGACGCAAAATTATGATTTTTGCGTCATCGGAGGATTTTTTCCAGACCAAAACAAAACAAAAAACAAACATACAAATCTCTCGTCTCAGGGGGATATGAGGGTGGAAAGCAGGGTAATTTGAAAATACTACAGGTTTTCTACTGATACAAAGCTTAATGCTAAATCCTGAAGTATCCCTTTAATGTTAGATATACGGTAAGCAAATTTAGCATTGTACATCTTTATTGATGAGTTGTTTTCATTAAAAATAATAATAACCACGAATTAAGCATTCATTTTAGAAGTAAGTGGAAATCCAAAGACCTTTTGTGTTAAAACGCAGGTATACCTATGTCATCAGTCTAATTCACCTTGTTAAAAGTTCTGCTTAATATAATAAATTCATTTATGCTTCCATGACAAGCACATATACACTAAAGAGAAAATAACTATACAACTGTAAACACCTTTAAGTGATGCTTAAAAAAAAAAGACAACTTACCTTGGTTGAAATAAGGGATGGTTAGAGAAAAGAAAAAAAACAGTGGAGGATGATGCAAAATCTAAAAAAGGAAACAATAAAAAGAATATATTACAGGTAACCACTACAATAGTCCAAAATGTTGAATGAGGTGTATGCTGCAAATTAATCTAATATGAATATATAAAATAAATCTAAAGTGAAACTAAGAATGTGCTTAAAAACATCTTATAGCTAGGGATGTCCCGATACCACTTTTTGCAGAACGAGTCCGATACCGATACTGTAATTTTTGGTACTCGCCGATACCGATACCGTAACCGATACCTGAATTTTCACTGCATTTGTCATTTTTAAATGTATTAGTAGATAAACCAAAAGATTATAAATCATATTAGTTGGCTTAATTTGTTCATCAAATATATATATTTCTTTCAGTTATTTTCATGCTTAATTAAGCCTGCTAAAATGCATATGAGCTTCTGTAAGCCTACTGTCACTGTTCATTCTATTGCTCTATCATATTTTATCTTTCATTTAATAGCACAGCACATATTTAGAGCTGCTTCAGCAGGGCTCAGTGCTGAGGATCGGGTCAGCGGTTCAGATGTTTGTCAAAACCAGTGAAATATCAATTATTTAATCCAATTTTGATACTACAACAAAAACTAGCAGCCTAATTAATGCGAATTTAAAACAAGTAAGCAGTCAGTAACAAAATAAAAACAAACAATTGAATTACAAATAGGACAAATATATACAATAGAACAAAGAAAGGCTACAAATGAAATAAACAGTGTTTTTAGAGTTTTTCGGGTAGATCTAACAGGTACAGAAATTTGAATAAAGTAATCAAATGTGAAAAAAAGCATATTCATTACTGTATGAATTATATATAGATGGATATTTTTGTGAAGTTGAAAAGGGTAGCCTATTTAGTCAAGAGCAGTGAGTAATTTCTTTGTCCTTTGTTTGATTAACATTAAAACACAGAAGCAGGTTTATCAAACTGCTGCCCCTTTAAGACCGAGCGCACGGACCGCACTTGAACATGCTACGTCCATTTGAGATATAACCGACTTTGTTTACTATAGGATACTCACCAAGACGGGCGTTATTACATAGTTGTGTGTGAATTCGTCCGTACAAGCGCAAGACGTGAAAGACTATTTAATTCAGTATTCGCGCGCTGAGACGCTGGTTTGAGGGGCGCGCGCTTCGGATGTTTGCATTCATGAAACTTCTTGACCTCTGCACACGTCCTGTAATAATGTAGGGAACCACTCGTTATACTTCAGTCAGGTAACAGTTCATGTTTTACTTTACTTACATATACGATTTAGTTTTCATCCAAATAACATGTGCTGAGTGAACGATCAGCAATCAAGAGCATTCAACAGAAGTGCGCTTCTCTCTCTCTGTCTCTCTCTCTGCCTCTCTCTCTCGTCAGTTAACGTTAATATAATAAGCTAAAGCTACATGCCTCGTTTAATTTCGTTGCCATTGACATCGGACTGAACAAACTTTCCACTGTTGTCTGTTTAAAAGGATGTGCTCGACCAGCTCGTGCGTCTATGACTCAGTTCACCTCGACAAAGCGCTCGCGGCGGCCAGTTTCGTTTCGCAAAATGTACGTGGTATCGGCGAATTTTTATGAGTACGAGTACGAGTATATGAGGACAGTATCGGCCCGATCCCCGATGCCAGTATCGGTATCGGGCCATCCCTACTTATAGCAAAGGATGACTGTGGCGAGCAGGCCGAGGCTGAGGGCTTTGAGAGAACAGCTGGAGGCCAGTGTGATTACTGATGAGTGACACCTGTACGTTGCTCATTATCAATCACTCACCAGCCTCCGTTCTCTCACTCTCAGCCACACCCTGCTCACCACAGTCACAATGATCTGTTTGCAGACAAGAAAAATGGGTAAAATAAGACTGAGTAACTACTGTAATATCAACTATTACCTAGGTCTGTATAGACGTGCAGTAGTCAAAGAAATGAATTGATTAATCAAATTGTGGTAAAAAAAATCATGGATTTTAATTTATTGACTAGCAAAATATTATGGTAACACGAGAAACTGCATTAATTATGCCCATGTTTCTCATCTTTTCAGATAATTTTCAATTAGTCACAATTTTGAACTGGTAAAGGCAGATAAATAAACATTAACATGGACAGCTAAGATAAAGTGCAAATAAGGGAAACATCTCAAGCTGTTAAAACATGGCTGATGATGTAGCTTTAAAGAATATAGGCTAAGCCCAAATACTAACTTAAGTGTCTCAAAAATATACTTACATGGATAAAGATGCTTAATGGTTGAAAGAGCTCTTAAAAGAGCTTTTGGGGGTCATAGCAAATATGGAGAAAAATAAGAAACATGACTGAACAGAATTAATTTTATCAATATATATATATATATACACACATTCAGTAAACTTTGAGTTATTATTACTTAATCAAAACAACCCAGCTGCTGATTGATATTACTTGGAATAAAAAAAAAAAAATAAAAAAAAAAAGGGTGTGTGTTTCTCTCCCTCCATTGTGTCCACTGTCTCCCCTCCTGTCCCATTTCTCATAGGTTGTTCTACCCTAACTGGTCAGCGGTGTCCGTCTTTTAACAGCGGAAATGAAAGGGTGAAAGGGAAGCTGTTGGAATTGTGTTTATTTATTTTGATGCCTGAGTTATGAACGCTGTTGGGGCTTTTTTGCGTATTGAAGGAGAAATTCTTGTTATGCTAGGCCGTATAACAGTTCATAAGAATACCGTGTTTACTTTGGTTGTTTAATTGACGTTAATGACAGACAGCACCACGTTTCTAAGGTTGCTGTAATTGTAAGACCTAATCCAATATCCTCCCTGAGACCCATAAGGGAAAACAAGTTTTGTTAATGTTTATATATATATATATATATATGTATATATATGTATATATATATGTATATATATATGTATATATATATATATATATATATATATATATATATATATATATATTTACATTATTTGTAAACATGGCCAAAAATTTGGTTTTCCATTATATGCGATATGTATATTTTCATTGTCTCTAATTTGAATAGTAATGTGTTTTTAGGAAACATGTAATGGAAAAAAAGTAGCTATAACGAGTAATAAATAGACAACATTTTTATAATAGCTCATATTTCATATAAATATTTAGCATTTCTTTCCTATTCACTTGTCTCCTAAAATGCCTGACAAGCATGTCCCGGTGTCCTCTACAGTGGACATGAATAAAACAGATGCATGTCTCATAACAGAACGTCATATTCTTATTTAAAACCCCAAAGATGTGAATTTATTACAAAAAAAAAAAATGTAATTGATCAAATCATATTTCTATAAGAGTGCTGAATTTAATCATCCAGTCAGTGTCAGTCAGGACAGGGGGGTTGTCATGATGCAAACTCCAAACATTTGGTATCTCTGAAAAGCCCTGAATTTTTAACGTTACAGGACAAAATGGTCTCAAAAAAATGTCATCTAAGCTACAAAGGAAAACTTCTCAGGCAGATATAATGATAACATGGGCACATATATTTATGTATGGGCACATATATTTATGTTTTCGGCCATACACGCGCCGAGAACCGCTGTGAGGTTAAAAGAGAATATCGTATTTTCCCGTGTCGTTCGGCCATTTCTGTGGGTGCTTGAGCAGTGTTCACGCGCTGTCTGAGAAGAGGCCGCGCTTCAGGAGTAACTTATGTTTAACGAATTCAGTTCCCTTTCGCATCTGTGATTCATAGTTTTTTAAAATACTTTATTGTAATTATCATTAATAAGTAGGGCCAAACGTTAACATGACAGACATGCGCACGCACAAATGACGTAACAGATTTAACAGCAACAGGTTGTTTGCCTCTGTTAATAGATTGTATAATTTACTTAGTTCATGTTTTTAAACGTCATTGATAATTGTAGTTATAATTTGTGAAGTATATCGAATAATTAAAGTACTTACCTCCAGAAAACTCAAGTTATTCCTCTCAGCAGGGAGTAGACGAGTAGACAGTCAGGATGTGTGCACGCGCTGGCTCTGACTGGCCAGACTTCCGTTTTCGCTACCTATTGTTTTCGCGGGCTTTGCACGCGAGTCTGGCACCAAAGTTTATATATTTTAATATTTATACATATATAAAATGTATATCATCACACAGCATACCTTGTTAAATTATCCTGGCATTCAATTATTAATAATAATAAAACTGCTGTGATTGGTTAATAGAGCTTCGCGGCTCTAGCGCCGCGGTGGTTGATGGGTAAAATTGCCATTTTGTGAGACCACTTTGTGATGCTCCGAAGAGGGATTTTTTTTTTTTTTTATGCTTACAAAAATATACATAATAACAGACAACAACAGAACTAAAACAAATAAAAATAAAATAAAAATCACAAAGGGGGGAATCATGTAAATTAAACATATTGATAAATCATATATGAGAATTACATGACACTGAAAAAAGGAAAAGAATTAACAGACAAGGGTGTAGATTTGATTTGAACATTGGGGGGGTTGAAGTTTGGGTTCTGCATATTTTTCATGTTTCATGTATAAATATTGGGGGGGTTGTAATGCATAGATTTAAATATTGGGGGGGTTATCTCCCCCCCAACCCCCACAAACTACACCCCTGCAAACAGATAATGTTTTTAAGGCCTTTTTGTTCTCAGACAACTTAATTGAAAAGAGGTATTTTTCAAGTTATTTAAAATATGTAAGAAAAAGAGGTTTCATATTTAAATATTTAGATTTATGAATATGAAACTTTGCTAATCAGATTAATTACATAAAAATGACCTTTTTTTAGATTGATTATAATCTACAAAGCCTAGGACCACATCCTTCCAATACAACACACATTCATTATAGATTTCAGGCTTATAAATCCTAAGACATCTTGCCAAAACATTTTGGTAAATGGACAATACCAAAAAAAAAAAAAAGATGAACTACAGTTTCGTCAGAGTTGTCACAGAAAGAACAACTGGAGGAAATATCCTTTTTGAACTTTTTGAGGTAGTGACTTGCAGGGTAGTATTTATGAATTATTTTAAAAGAAATCTCTTTTACTTTATTGGTTAAAAAAAAGAAAAAGATGTGGAACTGCATTATTCCAGTAAGCGGTCACAGACGGTAAAGTAACAATGTTTTGCTGAAAAAATGAACGGACTGATCGATTGTTTTTACAGGGAGAAGCAAAGCACAATTTGCCAACAGGAGTATTGACCAAACTCATAGAGACTGTAGAGGTTGAGTTCCTCTCAATAAAGCAAGAGCACCTGATGGGATTGAACCCATAAATAATGAAAATTCTTTGGGAGAAACAGGAAATTGAAAGTGATATAAAAACTCCTTATATGAAAACAACAAACCTTGAGGATTGATTAACTGACTAACTAACAAGATATTTTTATCAAACCAATTATGAAAAAATATAGACAGTTACATATTACAGTTTGATACGGAACTTTTCACCTCATAAATATTTTATTTGGAATAACTGTAATATTTAATATATTTAATATATTTAATATATATATATATATATATATATATATATACACACACACACACACACATATATACGCACACACATGTATAAGATATTACAGTTATTCCAAATAAAATATTTATGAGGTGAAAAGTTGTGCTTGAATATCAAAGACTCAAAGAATATCATGCCAAGAGGGATTGCCTGTGAAAATCAGATAATATTGCTGGTAATTTTTCAATTTTGTAGTTACATAACAGAAGAAAGTCATGGGATTTATGGGAAGAACATGTTGTGTTGTTGGATGTAATGTTCACACGATCGATTTTTACAACCTATTTGTATTTAACTTTGTTTTTGTTTGTCAATAAGTCCATCTCACAATTTTTAATTTTATTCTGTGCTTTCAGACTCTTTTACACAGTAAATTGTTATTTGTTAAGCTCCCTCAAAAAATCATGCAAAGTGATTGCCTTTAACTTAGTAAAATGAAAGAATATAATGCTGTAACAAATGCTTATTTAGTGGTGTAAATTGAGCTAAATAATGGAATATTTCCTGCAACTTGGAATTTCAGTTGTATTTAATTATACATCTTGTTAAAACAATGCAAACTGATTTCCTTAAAATATGTTTTACTCCACTTAAGCACTTCACACATACATTATAAATCGATAAAAAAAGGTTCCATTCATCACATTTACAAATTAGTGACAGTGCAAACTATTTTAAAATTGTTCAACAACAGGGGTTGGGCAATCTTTTTGTCATAAAGTGCCATTTTAAAGTTCTCCGACATGGAAAATCAGCACTGGTGGCATCAGCACTGATAAGAAGTGTTCCTACTTTTAATGAAGACAACTGTGTGTTAAAGCCAGATTAGTGCATTGCTGCCTTTAACTGGTATACAAACGTCATAAAGGGCTTTCGCACTGGAGGAACCTTTTCATAATTCATAACGCTATTGGCGGAAGTTCCCAGTTTAGGTCCAACCGTATCAAGCCGCTGACTTTGTGCTCACCAAAAAAATGCTGGCGGACCCCCAGGTCATTGTAAGGGTATGACCAAGAGCATATAATAACATGGATAAATCAACTCATCAACTTATGAGTAAGTCTCCTCGGCTTCCATTGTCAATTGCGCTCGTTCCTGTTGCGTGACCTTAAACTGGCAACCTGCATGAGGGTCGAGTCTGAAGAGGAGGGGACGGGGTAAACAACAATCTCCCATAACTTGAATTTGGACTGCAGTACCTATTTCCACCACTAGCTCACAGACATTCTTACAGACTGCACATTTAAAGATGTCTATTGAGAGTGCCCACAAAGATAACAGATAATCTGCGTGCATGTGCAAACTACATTAGTCCAAAAAAATTATTGATTGAATATTCAGATGTTGCAGGTGACTGAATTTTTTTTTTCTGATTACTTTTGATCTAATTGATTGCTGCTTTTCATAAGGCTGTATACATTAATTGCAAATGTCAGTATCCTAGTTTATTTCCATCATTGTCCAATATATAAATTAACAAATAAACAACATGCCCTTGGCAATCTAGAATAAGCTATTCATATCTAGGTTACTGATTACTAATGAATGACCAGAATGACTGCTATTACAGAATTCCTCAAGTTCAGTGTCAAAGTTAAAGAACAGAATAGTATCTTAATTATACAGACAAATCTGTCAGATTATGAAAAAGAAAGGATGACTTAATCCAATGATTCTTTATCAGATCTAAGACAAACAAAGGGAAAAGAACAAAAGTCAGCCTTCTTCTTTTACATTTTAAAACTTAATAACTATGAATTAATATCATACTAAATATCATATCTGGCCCACACACAACAATCCTAAAACTGGTTTGTTGCACAAAGGCCAGATCTGGCCCACACACAGCAAGCCACGACTCAAACTAAAGCCGGTTTGTTGCACACGGGCCAGATCTGGCCCACACACAGCAAGCCACGACTCAAACTAAAGCCGGTTTGTTGCACAAAGGCCAGATCTGGCCCACACACAGCAAGCCACGACTCAAACTAAAGCCGGTTTGTTGCACACGGGCCAGATCTGGCCCACACACAGCAAGCCACGACTCAAACAAAAGCCGGTTTGTTGCACACGGGCCAGATCTGGCCCACACACAGCAAGCCACGACTCAAACAAAAGCCGGTTTGTTGCACACGGGCCAGATCTGGCCCATGAACAGAATGCCACGACTCAAACTAAAGCCGGTTTGTTGCACACGGGCCAGATCTGGCCCATGAACAGCATGCCACGACTCACACTAAAACCGGCTTGATGTGTGTGGGCCAGAGACGGCCCATATAACCTTTGCCGTTGCCAGAACTGAGCCACATGTGCCATAGTTGGCCCAGATGAGGCCCGGATATGTATGCTATCTGGGTAGCCTTTTAAATTATTTATGATCATTAAATAAAGAATTATATTTTTCTGTACGTATTCACGTCTCAGTGTCTTGTGATTGTGGGAGGGAGAAACGAACTTGTGTGCCTTTTTAAAAAATATATTTTTTATGGGTATTTCCCCAGCTGGGTTAACGCTGGGGTGGCGTAGTCGTGATTCATTATAGCTCTGTATTTGAGAGCGTGCCCTCAACCATTCTTTTCTCATATCGCCACAATAATGAATGTTGTTAAAATACTACTGTATATGTAATAGGTGAAAATAATGAAATATTCTAATGAAACAAAATCCACAGACAAAATCCAAATATTATTAGGTGATTTAAGGCCTAGCCTAATAAGAAAGAAATGGATACTAACAGTGTCCATATAATAACTTCTCTCAAGAAGAACCAATTTGCAAGAACTAATTACATTTACAAGATGTAGCCACAAATAGTAAAAAATACTTGAGGCTAGAGAGGTGTAGCAGCCTTTTTACAGCCTACTAAACACACCCGCTGATAGAGAGCGCCTCACAGGAAGGGGGAAGGTTGCAGGTGAATGACGGCTTGCAGATAGAAGGTGGCTCTCAAGTGGAAGGTGGCTTGGAGACAGAGTGACCAGAGAGTTATGACCAGAAGGTGGCAAACCCATGGGTGGTGGTGGGACTGGTGGCTGGTGTATGACTGCAGCTTTGACCATTTGTGACTGTCTCTGCCGTTTCGGTGGTGCAGGTTCAGGCTTGAGATCAGTGTAGCATTTGGTAGGTATGCACAAATGAGGAGCAACAATCCAAGAATGCATTTTAACACACATAAACCGAATAACTGGCTCATACTATTTTAGATATAGTAATAGTTTGCTGTCAGGATCTTGTTCACAACATTTACAACTAAGAATGCACCAATACTGTATCATTTGTTTAATATTTAACCTGCTTTGTATAATTTAAATGTATACAAATGCTATGCCCTATGTGTCACCACATGTGTTTCCTTGTCTGTGTTTCCCACCACCTATCAGTCACCATGGACACTAATCACAATCATCACAGCTGCTAATCGTTTAGTTAATCGCCACTGTGTATTTAAGTTCCTGCCTGTGTTCTGTCTAGTGTCTGATATTGTTTGTGTGTTGCACGCTGTCTTGCCTGCTGACTATGGTTTTATTAAACTTGTTACCTTTCAATCATCTCTGTCTTCCTTGGATCTAATTGTGACAATACCGGACCTAAATAATGGATTATAGAGTGCAATTCGTCGTCCTGGCTCGATTTATTTTTTTCATTTGTTAATGTTAATGTCTGTTTTCTGTCTAGTGTTCGGTATTGTTTGCGTTGCATGCTGTCTCGCCTGCTGGCTATGTTTCTGAGTTATTTATCTTAATCATCTCTGTCCTCCTTGGATCTAATCGTGACCCTATGCTCCCTGGAGGAGTTTGCGCAATAGTTAGTAATAGTTTGAATAAATGAACTAGATAGTAAAGGCAATAGAACAACACTTACTGTAATGACCGCTGACTGTGATCTAATTCTTCAGGTTCACTGGCTATAATTAAAATGTTTTCTGCCATTTTGGCTTTATATCTTGCATTTTCATAATCCACTGTAAGAAACAAAATAAATGTGTCAATAGGTCTTGTATCTATTCATATTTTCCTTGACATCTTTCATGCAATGCTCAATTTAAGTTATTTACATTCCTTGGAGAAAATGAGAAAAATCTACCTGTTGTACCCAAAATACTGATTTCATGGGCTTTCCATGTCTCTCCAGGAACTTCATGCATCAACAAATCTGCCTTGTGTTTGCCAGGCTGTTGGAATGGCTGTCCATTCTGTGTCTTTGTGGAACAAAAGTAAAAAATTAAACGAACAAATATAAAAATAAAATATTTGTACTGTATAAATTATAAATTATTATTTATTTTTAAAGTAAGATTTGTTCATGAGTTTTTAAGGGATCACGTGTTGTCTTGTAGACACAATCTGGGCAAATAATGGATTTTTTTTTCTTTTTATTCCTTCTGTGCAGAGTTATAAATGGAAGGTCTTATTGAATTTCACATAAAATTTAAAAAAGCAGCCAAACAGAGCATGGGCCTACACATGCTTACACAAAACCTGCATGGGCCCAAAGGTACAAAAACTCACACAGGGACATCATGGGCTTAAAGGGATAGTTCACTTTGAAATTAATTTTTTATATGTTTTAGCTTACCTCAAGGGCATCCAAGATGTAGGTGTCTTTGTTTCCGCAGTAGTTTCAATGTTGATATTTTTAGGTCAAACCGTTCTTGTCTGTCAGTCATATAATGCATGTCGATGGTCACTGGCTCAAAACACAAGCACAGAGTCCAAATTAAAACAATTCCCCACGTCCAAATGAAACAATTCCCCATCATAAGTACACATTGATGGCCTAAGACACGAAACGAGCGGTTTGTGTGAGAAAAGGCGACATCTATGTATATATCTATACCCGCCCGCGCCGTCAGATCATTTGGACGTGTGCTGTGTTCAAGAGATAACAACGATATAAATACTGTTCGTTTTCTCACACAAACCGCTCGTTTCGTGTCTTAGGCCATCAATGTGTACTTATGATGGGGAATTGTTTCATTTGGACGTGGGGAATTGTTTTAATTTGGACTCTGTGCTTGTGTTTTGAGCCAGTGACCATCGACATGCATTATATGACTGACAGACAAGAACGGTTTGACCTAAAAATATCAACATTGAAACAACTGCGGAAACAAAGACACCTACATCTTGGATGCCCTTGAGGTAAGCTAAAACATATCAAAAATTAATTTCAAAGTGAACTATCCCTTTAATGTACTCCATGCATCTTTGCCAGGTCATGGATCTCTTTCTCCCTAAAGAGAACAAGAGACCAGTGGCAGATGCAGAAAGTGGATGATGGGTGGGCCTCTAAAATTTTGTGTGGGCCGGAATAATTCACATCAAACCATGTTTTTCAACCGGCTTGATTTGGGAGAAAATAATTGATGGACCATCCCTCAGTTGCTAAAAGTCAATCATTTATAAAAAATTATAGGCACATTTAGTAATGAGAGGATGCATTAAGTAATGTGGCATTGCCAACCAGTTCACTCTTTTTGGATTACAGTCACTGAGACACTGTCCACTATCCTGAGCCACAGAATCCCATCATCACCAACACTTTGTCTCATAGGCGACTCTTCCGAAATCCATATCCCACAAAAATACAGGAATCCGTTGCTCATCTCTCTAGCTGTCGCTAAGAAAGTAGTTCTCCAAAACTGGAAATCAAAAAAATCTTGCCACATCAAACACTGGACAAATTTAATCTCAGAATACATTTCAATGGAAAAACACAATGCACACAGAAGGAAGCAAGCATCAGCCTTTGAAGACACCTGGTCCCCATTTATGACATTTTTTAACACCACACAAACATAACTACAAGCCGTGTACATTACCCGCTTTTGTTCTTGCAGCCATCACTTCATATATACACATAGGCACACACTTACCGTATGCATAACATGTTTCCAAACCCTTTTTCCCCTCAAACACCCTAGCCAGGACCAACTAATATAAATCTTAGATTAACAAATAAAATTTGCTTAAGATCATTCTACTAAATCAATAATAATACGTTTTTGTGTTTGTCAACTGTCTTGTCCCTCTGTTGTCTGTCTATCACCTTGTCATGTCTTATATGTTACGTGTTACACTCTGTTCGTGGTGTTATAATCCCCCCTCCCCTCATGTACCCAGGGTCTCACTAAACTGGTTGAATGGTTCCACACTGTATATGAATCTGTCGTCAGTATTGTAATATATTGTGTATATAATTTGCTTTATTAAACAATAAAGTTGTCCTCCGAAGAGGGGGGGTGGTGGTGGGCCAAAAAAAAAAAAAAAAAAAATTAATTTCAAAGTGAACTATCCCTTTAATGTACTCCATGCATCTTTGCCAGGTCATGGATCTCTTTCTCCCTAAAGAGAACAAGAGACCAGTGGCAGATGCAGAAAGTGGATGATGGGTGGGCCTCTAAAATTTTGTGTGGGCCGGAATAATTCACATCAAACCATGTTTTTCAACCGGCTTGATTTGGGAGAAAATAATTGATGGACCATCCCTCAGTTGCTAAAAGTCAATCATTTATAAAAAATTATAGGCACATTTAGTAATGAGAGGATGCATTAAGTAATAAATCAATCGACTAGTTTTTTTAATTTTATATATATATAACTAAGGCGGAAATATAATTAAAACTAAAGTTTTAAGAACTGTAGATAAAATATCTAGAATCAGTTATATGTCATAAGTACAATATTAATTTATATTGTAAAGTGGCATCTGTAATGTGGAAAACAGTTATGTGATTTTTAATGATAAAACAATTCACAGCATAAAGTTCTTGCAGCAGTGGGATTTGAACGGCAACCTTGTGATCAGCTTTACTCGCGTATAGGAAGATACAAAAAAAACTGTTGTTGCTATAATTTATGATAAATGTAGACTTTCAAAAACATTGATGTTGGGATCACAAAGTGACAAAAAATCTCTTTTCCTCTCCTTTTCCCTCTCTCTCTCTTTTATATTCTTTTTCTCTCTTTCTCCTTCTTACCTTTTTCCCCCCCTCAAACAAATTATTGTTCCCAATCTTTGGCGCAGTCGGTTATTGCGTTCAGCTGTTTTCTGAAAGGCTGGTGGTTTGAGCCCAGGGACAAAGGGTGTTTTTCTGTGACATGGTGCCATGGTGCCATGTAACCACCAACACAGCCGGAAAATTTAGCACACGTGTCCACTGGCGGATCCGTGTCATTTAAGATGACCGTGTCATGACACGACATTTCTTGGCCCCTTTAATGGGTGTTATGTGAAAGTTTACATCAGCTCAAGTTTGCTGTAGTTTTGTTTCCGGGTGGTGGAGGCCTGTGTTCCAGAGAGGTCCTGCACAAAACTAATTTTAAAACACCATCGAGCATCTGTGATAACTTCCGACATTGATCAAATTCGGTTTTTGTTCTTATAAGGAGGGCACCAATAACTTGTAACCTATCAGGCTCTCAGGCATGAGGTCAATCGATTTGGCATAGGCCTCTATGTACCAGCGTTTTTGTAGGTTCAGTTCCGGTTGGAGGTTGTGTCCCTCCAACTCTTTGTTGTATGGCTCACTTTTGCCTTTGGATATTTGGAGAAATTTGCCTTCGGTAACCGCTCTCTCACTCTGAGACAGACTTTAGCACTTTAGCAGGTGTACCCGTGCTAAAGCATTGCCGTTCTTTTATCGAATGTCAACAAGTAAGATAAACTACATTAACAACAATAGACTAATACATATTACATTTTTCTTCTCGTATTGTATGATCCATTAAGGTTTTCATTGTTATGATCTATCGCGATCTTGATCTGCTGGCAACCTGCAGCATTTCTTATGTTACTGTATGTTTTGATGAACTACATTAACATCAACAACAGATTTCATATATTGCTAACTTTTTCTCGTATGTTATGCTGCATTAAGGTACTTTTTAATGTTATGATCTATCTATCTTGATGAGCTAGTATATTGCAGCACTTCTCATATTACTCTATTTTTTGATAAACTACATTAACAACAACATATTTCATTTGCATTTTAAAATGTAATTTTATGATGCATAAAGTTGTTTAGTGTCATGATCAATCTTGATGTAGTATACTGCAGCACTTCTCATGTTATTGTCTCCAATAATTACATTAACAACAATAATATATTAATGGATTTTTAGCTTTCAGTGTTCTTTAAGGTGTGTTTAAAAATGTAATTATCGATCATGATTCTGATGTGTTATTGTTTAGTGTTTAATTATAGTAGTACTGTATCAAATACAGTAATAAGTAGTCAAGCCATAGGCTAGTGTTAGTAATACGTAAATGTAATTTATGTTTTAGCTAAAAAGACTAAACATGTTTCAAATGTTCCAGAGATGTCTAAAAAGTCACACAAGGCTGGGTGGATGTCCCATCTGCGGTGGTTTGCCCTCTTTCAGAGGGTATGTACTGACAAAAGTTAATGAGAAAACATGCTAAAATTGATTTAACATAACTTAGAGGTCTTTATTTGTACAGATAGATAAATGTCCAATGCAGGTCCTTCGCCAGGCAACACTTTTTGGTGGACCACAGAAATGTCTTTGTGGAGTCCATCCGCCTAAGGTATGCTTTTCAGACTTACAGGTAATCATCTCTTACATCTTACTTCACTGTAGGACAGTGTTTCTCAAACTTTTTCAGCTCAAGGACCACTTTATCTTCCAATTTTTTTCTGAGGACCACCTAACAGAATCCCACTCTAATACGCCCCCAAAAAACAACAAAATAGGAAGGATAAGCTAAATTTAAGTTTAATATGCAACTGTTTCAAGTCAAAAACTAATTATTCAAACACAAATGCAATGATATGATCAGAAATTATTATATGAATTTTATTTCATTTGAAAAAGTAAATGTGAAATGAGCTGCAGCTTAATATGAACAACAAACTGCACATGTGGAAACCCCCCCCCCCCTGCAATTAAACATACTGTAACAGCCTAGGTCCCACTTAATGTCATTCCAAAGAGCCATTAGTTTAAAACTGAGGTGGTGGGTATAGGAAGTCTATGGTTGTAACTATGGTAACAAAATGCTGAAAAAATGTTCCCCTTAATGTCCAATATCACTGAAATGACTGGGATTTTACACATGAAACAAAAACTAGTACATTACAAAACTAATAGATCTGTGGATTTTATATTTTGAGATTTCCATCTAAAACTTAACGTGAATATTAATGAGACGAGTGGTGCTGCTTATCACACATCAGTTTCTGAATGTCTGGCTCCAAAGAGGAGAGTTTCAGTCTCATACTAGGCTCCACATCTAGTCTGTTGCGCTGTTTTGTTTTCAAACCAACCAGTGTGGAAAACCCAACTTCACAGTTGTATGTAGTTGGGAAGGGCATGAGCACTTTGAGGGCAGATTCTGCAAGCTTTGGATGTTCAGGAAGGAGCTGAGCCCAGAAGTCTGTTAAGGGCTGTTGTATGAATGACATTTTGAGACCTCCATCTGATGCAATGTCCACAAGACTTCTTGTATTGAGAGCTTGGTACATTGCTTAATGATGTCGCCAAACGGATTTCTGATCCACTCAAAGTCCACATCTAGCTCTGGAAAGTATTTTCCCAGCTGCATGTGAAGGCCTTGTAGATGTTCCTTTATGGCTGTGACGGTGTCGTCACCCAGGGTCTCTTCAGTTTCGAGAAGAAAGTCCACTAGAGTGGGGAAACAGTCAAATTCACGGCGATCGATACGTGCGCACCAGAGCTTTAATTTGGTGCGGGCCCCTTTAATTTTGTCCTGTCCAGTGAAGACTGTGACCGCTTTTCCTTGCAGTGCTAAGTTGAGCGTATTGAGCGTGCTGAAAATATCTGCAAGATAGGCTAGTTTTGAAAGCCACATAAAGTCATTAAGTTGATCATACAGTTCATCAGCTTGGTGCAGAAATAATTTTACTTCATCGCACAGTTCAAAGAGACGAGACAGGACCTTGCCACGGGATAACCAGCACACTTCAGTGTGGAACAGAAGTTTTGTGTGCTCACTCCCCATCTCTTCACACAGGACTTTAAAAAGATGCAAGTTAAGGGCCTTGCCTTTGATTGAGTTGACTATTTTAACTGCCTCGTCCAAAACTTGGCCGTGAGCTGTTCTCTGTGAATGCAGCAATGAGTTGACACAGCGGATGGAGCAACATTACGCATACGTGTTACCAGGCCCTTGTGTTTGGCTGTCATTGCAGTTGCACCATCAGTGCAAACTCCAACACAACATTTCCAGTCAATGTTATTATGCACAATGAAGGCACAATTAGTGCATCAAAGATCGCTTCTCCTGTGGTGTTCGTTGGAAGGGATTTACAGAAGAAAATCCTCGTGGACTGAGCGCGCATGGATGTATCTCACAAAACACCGAAGATTTGCCTCGTTACCAATGTCCGTGTACTCGTCCAGCTGAAGAGAAAAGAAGGGACTCTGGTGTAATCGTGTGATCAGCTGCTCTTGGACATTTTCGGACACTGAAGTTATGCATCGCTGGACAGTGTCATTGGACAGAGGTACTTTGTGCATGTCATCACTAGCTTTCTTCCCTAGCATTACGTTTGCCATAACTTCTGCAGCAGGCTTATCTAGAGTCTCTCCAATTGAATGGGGTTTTCCCATTTTTGCAATGAGTAGAGACACTTTGTATGATGCCTCAGTAGCCTTTGCATGTTCACCGGGCATAAAAAACTGAGGTGTTTTTACTCATGTGTCGCTCAAGCTCATCACATTTTCTCTCAAAAAATGACACTGGTTTATCTGTACAATCTTTGTGCTTAGACTCAAAGTGACGCTTGAGTTTAGATGGTTTCATTGCTTCATTAGCCAATATTTCATAACACAAAACACAGTGAGGTCTAGGATCCTCAAGATCCCCAGTCCAGGAAAATCCAAACTTTATGTACTCGTGATATTTTCGCTTAACTTTCTCACATGGTTTTCCACGGTGCGCTAACTCCGTGGTCTGCGGGAGTGTGGTGGCCAGTGGCCGTGACTCGGTATCTTCGGTACCGGCTTCAGTGGGCCTTTGTGGTGCTGTAGTTTTGCTGCTTTCAGTGGATGCTTGATCTTTTCTTTTGACTCCTCTTTGGTTTAGCCACCGATCCATTTTTACGTTATTAAAACAGAATGGCAAGAACTGTTATCACAGTTTCGCAAGTGCATTAAAAATCTACTTAGATAAGTGACGATTTTATAAACACTTGCCTAGTTTAGGTCATCTTTTCGCGGACCACACTTTAAGAATTACTGCTGTAGGACCACACAATCATATTTGTGACTCAAATGCCTTCAAAGTTCTCTTCTGTGGGATGCAGCAATAGTCTTTGAAATTTTGCTTTTTATTTATAAAGGTTGATAAAGTGATACTGCTGTTTACACCCTTTACCGTAGATGACAAGGTTGGCTATATCTAGTCCCATAGCTCCTCCAGCGATTAAATAGGCAGAGATAAACTTTTTTAAATCAGAGATAATTTCTGAAAGGCTTTGGTTTTTGTTCATTTATTCACAAAAATATTTTGTATAAAGCTTTAAAATCTTACCTCAAACAAAGTTGATGTGCCAGCACTCATTACCGTTACCTATATCAATAATATTTATGTTATTTATATAATATATATATATATATATATATATATATATATATATATATATATATATATATATATATATATTTTGCAGCTTAGAATTAGACAGTCAATTACAATTTCAGCAGTGATTTGGAGTTAGGCTCTATTAATTAGTGTATAATTGTAAATAAAAAAATATAAATTATAATGTGAATATATTTAATGTGTGCCCACTGTGTCAATATGAAATATATCAAAATAGACGTATCCACCGTTTACGAAGCACGGGTTTTATTTATGACCTCATTACAGATATAAAAACACAACAAGCAAACAAAACCATTGAAATGTATTTGGATTTTTAAAATGGCCAAAGAGACCAGTTAGTATTGATTTTATTTTTATTGGGTGTTATATTTATACAGCTTCTCCTTGCTGCTTCTGCCCTCAGACTCTTGCTGGTGTACAGAGACGGATTGTCCTGATTTAATGTATAAATGTCTGTGAATGTTAGATTTTGTCTTATTTAGATCTGTAAAAAGTACCATGATTACCATGTTTTCCTCATTCTTGATTGTTCCTTTACCAGGCCACAAGTGTTCCATCTACATCCACTCTTACCGCTGTCCCAACCTCTACCTCAGCCCCAACCTTTACACGGTGTGGTAGATTTTTCTCCTACGCACCTTACTTAGGTTGAACCTGATGTCCTTGACACCTGAAAATATTATACTCAGTCGAGTTACCTCTGAATGCACGAGTTGATGAATCTAACCCAGCCTAAGAGTCTCACAAAGAGTCGAACGATGTGTCGCCCCCCTATCGAACACTATCACTTGGTAATAAGGTCTCTAGTGTTCTTAATGCGATCCACACTATCACTTGGTAGTAAGGTCTCTAGTGTTTTGCTAAATACCTTGTTGTGCAGCATTAATGACAGACAAACTTCAGCAAATGTCCTTTAAATGCTTTAATCACGGCCGGGAGTTCTCGAGCAGTTCTCAGAGAATTTCAGCCACATAGAATAATACATCAGGTTTTATAGGATAAAGACATGACACATAAAAACAAAATCATTGTGCTTAACTCATGACTTTAATATGTCACCTTCTATTAATATGATTGGTTACATTGGGGAAGAGCCCCCTGCCCCCCTTCACCCTCTGATAGTGGCCTAAGTAAAAATATCTAGAGAGATATATAACAAGAGAGACAGTATATTTTTTATATTGTTATGGTCAGCACTAGACAATTTTCCATAACACAAACAGACAGAAAACAGAACGTTTTAGTACAATGTGTTTCAAAGTGTTAGGATGTTAGCCCTAAAAGGGGAAGTAAAGTTTATGTATTATTATTGGTAGAATCATGGTTAGTTTAAAATACAGTTTACTATCTTATTCATTAAAAATCCATCACAACGGCAACACATTATTTTAATATTTGAGTAGATTACCTCCTCCACAAGCAATTATCTCCGGAATTTCCCCAAAGCCTTTTACTGGTAGGCTGGAAGATTATTTGTGTATTCTTCAATAGGGAATTAATATCTTCAAATTTCCAATGCATGTATGATATTACATGAATGTCAATCTGTTCTATAATCTCCCTCTTTTAGTTTACAAAGCTACAATTTGGAGGAACCATTAGTTAAGCAGCCAAACCCAACCTAAATGTACTAAGCCGGATTCAGGTCATTTAAAAAACCTTAATATGTTTCATCATCATCATTATCATGTTTGTTGATAATGTACAATATGTATCTTTACAGCCTGGTAGTCACAGCCCGCCTCCTTCAGCCAGACCCAGTCTTTCACCGTCATCCAGTTCTCCTTCAATCATTCAACCGGCAGCCAGTGCTACTCCTGTTACCAGACCTCCTTCTGCAGCCAGACCTCCTTCAACCAGTCCGTCTCCTGTTGCCAGACCTACTCATGCAGATAGACCTCCTTCAACCAGTCCGTCTCCTGTTGCCAGACCTACTTCTGCAGCCAGACCTCCTTCAACCAGCCCGTGTCCTGTTGCCAGACCTACTCCTGCAGCCAGACCTCCTTCAACCAGTCCGTCTCCTGCAACCAGACTTCCTTCAACCAGTCCGTCTCCTGCAGCCAGACCTCCATCAACCAGTCCGTCTCCTGTTGCTAGACCTCCTTCAACCAGTCCGTCTCTCCGTCTCCTGCAGCCAGACCTTCTTCAACCAGTCCATCTCCTGCAGCCAGACCTCCTTCAACCAGTCTGTCTCCTGTTGCCAGACATACTCCTGCAGCCAGACCTCCTTCAACCAGTCCGTCTCCTGCAGTCAGACCTCCTTCAACCACTCCGTCTCCTGCAACCAGACCTCCTTCAACCAGTCCGTCTCCTGCTACCAGACCTCCTTCAACCAGACCTCCTTCAACCAGTCCGTCTCCTGCTACCAGACCTCCTTCTGCAGCCAGACCTCCTTCAACCAGTCCGTCTCCTGCAGCCAGACCTCCTTCTGCAGCCAGACCTCCTTCAACCAGTCCGTCTCCTGCAGCCAGACCTCCTTCTGCAGCTAGTCCGACTATTACATCCTTGGTGAGTGCCCATCTATTTTTTGTGGCATCTCTTATTTCCTGTGTGTGAAGTACATGTACATGTGGCTTATTCAAAAAATTGGGGGGTACATTACAAAAATTATATATTGAAATGATATTGAGTTTATATATTTTTCATAACATATCTGCTAGTTACCAAGCATAATCATTAAACACCATCTTGATATTACAAGGGAAATGATGTTTCCCTGGTGAATTTGTCATCTGTTACATACAAATTGAATGTTAAACTTCAAGTAAAACATTTATCTGAGTGTTTATTTTTTTATTCAGAAATGAAATATTTCATTTCACTTCAGTTTTTTCGCAGATATCCATGTAATGTTCACAGCACAGTCACTAAGGATAGGAACTTTTTTTAAAATAATAAATCTGCCTTAAAGATAATTTTTTTGAAAAATATAGGCTAATTATCATAAATGAACATGAAATGTCCCCTAATGTCCCCTTGTAGAATTACTTGTATGCAAACCAACAATATGGTCATATTGCATGTCTAATCTTTCATTGCTTTTGAATCAGGAGGAGCATGTTACCCCTTCTATGCCCGGACCTGCTCCTGCATCCGAGCCAGATCAATTTTGGCTGCCTACTAAAATGAGGCAGACAATCCCCTCACAGGATCAGAGGTGGATTGCTTCCCTCATCTACCACCAGGCTCCATCTCCAGATCGCTGACCAATCAAATTGTCAGGGCGGGCTTTATACGATGATGGACAGATGAGCAACGGTAACGTAATCATCCACGTCACCAAAGAGCGCTTGATTTGAATTAGTTTACAACAAAGATGACTGCTGCTGGAGAATTGAGATTTCACGAGTTCACATTTACAAATAAGTCAGATAGAATAAATGCGTATATAAGATTTCACACAAATAAATCGATAGAATAAATGCGTATATGACGTGCTGTCCGAGGAGAGGGCTGTGGGCTCGGTAGCCATACTCCCCCGTATTCCTGGTTGTGAGAGAACAAGACAAGAGTGAGGATTCGGGGTGGTGGAGGGATGCTGAAAAACTGTCAAGGAGTGTTAGGTAAGTTTACAGAGTGAATATGCTTCCTCATGCTGATAGAAAGGGTAACGTTAGACATGGTATTGTTTGATGACAAGTTGATATTGGATTGATTATTTGTACGTGCTCCTCCCGAACTTTGTTTATGAAACATCATGTGTAGATTCCGCCATTGCGTCTGTTATATCGACAGCGCATTCATTTTAAAAGAGGAACAGAGAGCCGCGACATTTTGTTGGTTGAAAATATGAATGAAGAACATGCGTCATTTACTCCGTTGCTCTGATTGGTTGTAGGTCTATCCAATTGAGTGCAGAGTTTTTTTTTTTCCTGGTTTGGTTGAGACACGCCCCATAATCAAATCTTTATGGGGAAGTATCAGACTCACATTCTGACTAGAATCTGAGTATGACGACGTCAGGCTACCTGTCAATAGGCCTACAGAACGAAATATTATGTAGCCTATTTTGCCGTCAATACTGCCGACGTTGTCTTTGCTGTATCAGGCTATATATATTATGTTTAACATCCAAATGTAGATGGTCTGTCGGCGCACAGAGCCACTCAGTCGCAGACAGCACGTGAAGTTCGTGAACACCGAATTCCCTTTTCTTTCTTATCTATTTGTGTTTGAACAGACATGTGCACGAAAAAATAAGCCAGTGTCCGTCTCAACGAGTTTCCCCGTAAACACAGTCAAATTTTTTTTTTTTTTTTTTTTTGTCCTTTATTTTACCAGGTGATGTCCCATTGAGATAGTCAAATCTCTTTTACAAGGGAGCCCTGGGGCAACAATTACACAGGTTACACAGAATCACAAAACAGACAAAAAACAAACTGATCTACAGTACATATAAAACAATGTAAAATAACATAAAAGGCTCATTGAAAACATGTGCATTGTTCAAATTTGGATTGTTTAAGTAATTGTTTAAAATGTTCAAGAGGGATAAGAAACGAAAGCTTGAAAACTTTTTGGAGTAAATTCCAACCCCAAGGAGCAGCATAACTAAAAGCAGTCTTACCAAATTCAGTTGTTACACGCGGGATATTTAGAGCCAGAATGTCAACGGAGCGGAGATTGTAAAGGTAATGATTCCTGGTCAACAAACTAGTAAGATAGCTGGGTAAATTACCATTAATAGTTTTAAAAATAAAAATGTCCCAATGGAACCATCTACGCAGACCTAAAGAGCTAAAGCCAGTTGCCTCATAAAGACGACAGTGATGAGTGCGTGACTTGGCATTAGTAATGAACCGTAATGCACCATGGTAGACTGTGTCAAGTATATACAGCGTGGTAGAGGCAGCGTGCATATAAATAACATCCCCATAGTCCAAGACTGGTAAGAAAGTGGCACTGATCAATTTCCTCCTAGCTTGGAGAGTAAAACAGGATTTATTTCTAAAATAAAAGCCGAGTTTTACTCTCAGTTTTCTCACTAATTTTTCAATATGAACTTTGAAGGTTAGCTTTTCATCAATCCACAGACCAAGATATTTATAAGATGAAACATTTTCAACACACTTCTAGTGTGGAAATGGCTAGGGCGGTTGATGCGGGTACAGTGCGAGACTTTGTGAACTGCATCACTTTAGTTTTACCAACGTTTAATACCAGCCTAAGTTCAATGAAGATGGTCTGTAATAAATTAAAAGACTGCTGTAGTGATTGATAAGCTTGAGCTAGAGTGGGGGCGGAACAATATAATACTGTATCGTCTGCATAGAGGTGTATTTTGCCATTATCTGCTACAGAGGCAATGGTGTTAATGTAAATGGTAAATAGGACCGGACCAAGGATAGACCCTTGAGGGACACCTCGCCGGACCCCCAGTGGGGCAGAACTATGCCCATCGACAACTACAGTCTGTGTTCTGTTGGCAAGATAGTTTCTGAACCAATCAACTGCCTTAGTGCCCAAGCCAATGCCCCGGAGCTTTGTGGGTGTCTGACCCAGCTAAAGTGATCTCAGTGTGAGGGGGTGTGAATTCAGCAGTGCTGCCAAAATCATACTCCCCTATTTAAAATACTTATTATTGAACTTAAACACTTGTGCTTTTTTGCAGGTAGTCTTTGGGATGAGATGTGTCTCCAGAATGAGTTTTTTGAGTCTCTGACCCATCTAATATATGAATTTAAGCAGTACTGCCAAAATTAAAATAATCAAAATAGACTACAGTGTCCTGATGACCCTGTGCCTTTAGGTAAATTGATATAATTTTGTAACTTTTTATAACTGATTTCAGGCAAACACTTTTTTCAATGCCACTAACAATGTTACTGTCTCTCGCAGACCTCTTCAACCCCAAATCATGTCATGTTACTTATCAGTTGCCAGTTTTACTAATCAGTATACTTTTTAGTACTTTTTTTTTTAAATAAATTCACTGTTCTATTGTCAATAACATGTCATGGGAAAATCATTAAATATTTGTATTTACATTCTACATTGGAAAATCTGTTTCTGATTTGGGTTTAATTAACTATTTACATACATTTTGTTGATTTAGAATAAAGATATTTAAATAAGCTAGGAAACAAATGGTATATTTTAAGTGTACAATTTAGTTTTCAGAATAAAAAAAGATACTTTACATTAAATAAAATGAATGGTCAACATAAATCATTATAAATATGATGTGGAGTCAAGGTTCACAAACTGGGCAGATGAAGTGTTTGTTTTTCCTGGAGCGTTGCACGCAGTTGCAATGAAACCAGCGTGGGCACACATCATAGCCAATCCTAACATGTCGACAAACAAATTTTGAAGTCAAGCATAGGTATTTCTTTAATCCATATCAAACAATACTTACATGAACATTATTATATCACCTTTAATTCATATGGCAAATTCAATAAAAGTTTGATAAAGGAAAACATTCTTTCTTCCAATGCTTACCCAGTTAGTTACTTTTTTCCCACTGTTCTTGTCCCCACACAGATGGCACAAGTCCTTAAGGTTAGCTAGTTGAGTATCATGCCAAGGCAGAAGAAACATTGTTGTCATAAAACAAGTTCTTAAAACATCACATTTTTTACAAGCACATGAATAATCACATATTTACCAACACTGTTAAATGGTTAAGGTACCAAAGAATTAATGAATATTGGAAATATGAAACTTACCAGTGTTCTGTAAGACACAAGCCGCTATGGTCATCCTCAAGGCTGGCACACTTTTCTCAGATGTGGAAAAAAGTAGCGGCTCATTATTTAGAAAACATTCTGCAAACTAAAAAAGAAAAGTGATTATGTAATTGAGAATGATATTTTATCAATATTATATTATATATTTTATTTCTTTATGATTTAAGGCTGCAAGACTGTCTTTAATAAAATAGAAGTAAGGGAATTCTAAAGAATGATGTCACTACTAGAATGATAACTACAAGGAAGTCCCCCTTCTATTGTCTTCCAAATATCTCCTTGTGTTGTTTTTCAATGGAAGTCACATTCATTTTAATATTTATCATTGATATTCATTTACCATCTAGGATGACCATCTCCATTAATATTTACCTCTGGTGTTACACTAAGGAAAGAAAGTCATATATGGCATAATGATCAATTTAACATAATGATCAATTTAACATACTTTCAAAACAAAAGGCCCACAGGAACTGCCATCTTGTTGGCACGAATGGGGTAACGTGCCACATGCCCATTTGGGCACGTTGTAGCCCTTCTGTATCATAAAGGACCTGTAATATTTATGATTATGGGGTAAAAACAAAATAAGAATTTCATTGTACATAGGTACACATGACAATAAAAATCTTGAATTTGGAATTTATTAAATTAAATAGAATACTAAGAAACACCTTTAGAATTTCAGAAGATCTTGTTTAAAATGTTGATTTACCTCGTTACATTCTGACACCTCTTGATGTTCGTTGTGGACTCTCCAAGAGGATCAAAGAACAGAGCCCTCTTCTCTTGTGGGATCATTATCTTAATAATAAAGATATTGCAAATAATTACAACAAAACCTTAAACGCTAAACAAATATTGTATCCAACCACTTAAAAGATAATTAAGACTGCTTATAAAACATATAAAATGTACCGTCAGAGTCCAGTGATGGTTCTCATTAATGACCCCAAAAATGTACCTAAATTTGTTTGGATCCATCTGAAATTT
Organism: Rutilus rutilus; assembly: GCF_951802725.1. Taxonomy (NCBI): domain Eukaryota; kingdom Metazoa; phylum Chordata; class Actinopteri; order Cypriniformes; family Leuciscidae; genus Rutilus; species Rutilus rutilus. The sequence continues at coordinate 25,144,077 of NC_140212.1, read as the reverse complement.
CATTTAAAATAAAATCAACAAGTATTTTAAGATCTAGTGAGCAACAAACAAAAAAGCATTCCATGACCCATGTTTGATTGCTGTTAAAAGAAATCTGACACTTTCTCCAATGTGACATGGCCTGACATGGCCACACTGGACTGTTTATTTAGAATCAGAAATTCATATATAATTATTATTGAAATAATAATAATAATAATTCATTAATATATTCATCAGAAATACGTTTTTTTCCTTATACCAAAACTCACATTACCTCTATTGTCTGTTGTATGATATAATACACAACTGATGTTTGTATGAAGATCACTACATGAGTTACATGTATGTTAATCACATTTATATTGCAGTTTTCAAAAAGTGTTGTACTTACCTTGACCTTTGCTTTTTTGTGCTTCCAGATGTCACTCATTTCATATGAATCAATGCACACAGCCTTTTTTGTTGAATCCTTATTGTATTTTTGTACCAAAAGGTATATATAAGCATTCATGACCTGACAGCAATAAATGAAGACATATTAGTTTCCTATTAGGAAAAAATATTCACAGAGGTGATCTGTTTAATGATGTTTAATGTTTACTTTTTCATTTTGAACTTTAGATAGTTTTCTTTGGACAATATGTGTTTGTAAAACGAAGGGTTACGCAGGTAATCTAGGTTCTGTGAATGAAGTCAACACGCCACAGTATGGGTCAGCCTCGCTAAGGATGAGCTGTCAGGAGACGATATATCAAATTAACCACGCCCCACTTGCAATCACCTCCTATAAATACAGGTGTTAATCAGCCGGCCCTTTCTCTTTTTCCGACTGGCTCGAAGCAGTCCCCGAGTGACCACGCTTCGTGGCGTGTTGACTTCATTCACAGAACCTAGGTTACCTGCGTAACCCGTCGTTCTATTTCATCTCAGTCAACACGCCACAGTATGGGTCAACTGTGTACCAGATAAGGTCATGAGGGGAAATCTAGCGGGGCAATAACCAGGACATGATTAATGCAACAGAACCTTTATTAGTTCTTCATATAACTTACAACAAAACCACCAGGTAATAATACCTTGACATAACTTAACATAAAGCAGTTTATAACTGTTCCGCTGTTTGCAGAATAGTAGATGAAACTGTCTTTGCAAGATCCAGACGATAGAATTTGGCAAATGTCAAAGAGGACGACCAACTTGCTGCTACACACACTTCTTCCAGAGAGGCCCCCTTAAATAATGCCCAAGAGGCCCCCATTCCTCTAGTAGAGTGGGCCACCACACCCTTGGGAGGAGGCCTTCCTATGCTGTGGTAGGCTAGTTCTATTAGCCTGACCACCCACCTTGCGAGCCGCTGCTTGGGCACGGCCTGGCCTCGCACTGAGTCCCCGAAACAGACAAACAGCTGATTAGTCTGTCTGATCTGTTGAGTGCAAGCAATGTATCTCTTCAGTGCTCTCATGAGGAGGGGGATGAAAGGGTTCTAGTACCAAAGGTCTGGAGACATAAGAACGAGGCAAAACTTTTGGCAGAAATGATGGGTTCGGAAGGAGAGAAATGGATGAATCTTCTTCCCCCAGTCTCAAGCATGCAGGGTGTACCGACATGGCATGCAATTCGCTTACTCTCCTTATTGAAGAAATAGACAAGAGAAAGGCTGTCTTCAACGTAAGAAGTTCTAATCCCAATTTGTCTAATGGCTCAAAGGGATGTTCTGTCAGAGCTTTCAGGACAATGCCCAAGTCCCATGAGGGAACCAACCGAGCTTGAGATGGGCCTAATCTACGAGCTCCTTTCAGAAAACATTTCACAAGAGGATGGACACCAATTGTGCTACCTCCGTAGTCCATATGGCGATCTGATATAGCCGCTACATATCCCCTCAAGGTTGACTCCGTCAGACCCGTCTCCAACAGGGACTGGAGGAATGACAAAACTAACTCCACCCCACATGAAACTGGGTCCATTCCCTTGGAATGACACCATCGAGAGAACCTTTCCCATCGAGCAGCATACAGTCTCCTTGTAGATGGGGCTTTTGCTGCATGCAATGTTGTTAGAACCGCCTCTCCCAGAGCTCTGGAAGACTCCCATCTAGTGGCCAGACGTGCAGATTGTACCTCCCTGGATTCGGGTGCCAGAGTTTCCCCTGGGCCTGAGACAGCATATTCTTCCTGACTGGGAGACGCCATGGCGGTCCCCTCTGTAATGCTACCAAATCTGGCATCCATGCTTGCTGGGGCCAATCTGGTGCCACCAGCAGGACTTTGGCCTTTAAGATCCTTACTTTGGCTAGGACCACTGGCAGAAGAGGGAATGGAGGGAATGCATACAGGAGCATTGGAGGCCATTTGTTCGCCAGAGCATCCACCCCTAGTTACCCCTTGGGGCCCACTATTGAATACCACAGGGGACAATGTGTGGTTTCCAGTGAGGCAAAGAGATCTACCTGAGCCACCCCGAACCGAGACCAGATCTCCTGCACCACTGCCGGATGTAGTCGCCATTCCCCTGGCCTGGGGCCTCCCCTGGACAAAAGGTCAGCTGCTACATTGTCCTCTCCCGGGAGGTGTAAGGCCCTCAGGGACACCCCCTGAGCATGTGCCCATAACAGAAGGTTCCGAGTTCTCCTGTAAAGGGACGTTGAACGTAACCCGCCTTGATGGTTTATATATGACACTCCTGTGGTACTGTCTGAGCGAACAATGACATGCTTCTCCCGAAGCCGAGGCCGAAAATGAATCAGGGCCCGAAATACTGCCTCCAGTTCCAGCAGATTTATGCGTGCTCCTCTCCACGAGGCATCCCATTGTCCTTGTGCTGGATTGCCTCGCCAGACAGCACCCCAGCCCTCCAGTGACGCATCTGTTGTTATCATCTCCCTTGAACATAAAGGGCCCAGTGTGACTCCTTCCTTTAGGCCTGGAGTCGAGAGCCACCTCTGGACTGTTGGAAGACAATCCCTGTCCCTTGGGATCAGTCGCTGTCCATTCTCGTATGGACTCACTTTGTATTTTGCTAACCATAGCTGCAGAGGGCGCATGTGAAGCAATCCTAATGGTACCACCTGACTGGCTGCTGCAAACAGGCCAAGCAGCCTCCGACCAAACTTCACTGTAACCTGCTCCTTCGAGAGGAGCCGGGTTAGACATTCTTCCAACACCAATAGCCTCTGAGAGGTCAGAGATGCTCTCATCGTTGTTGAATCCAAGGTCAATCCTAGGTATGTCACTGCCTTGGTGGGGATGAGACAACTCTTCTTGCTGTTCAGCTTCAGCCCCAAGTTCTGTAAATGGGTTAGGACCACCTTTGTGTTGTTCCTGGCCTGCTGTTCTGTAGGGGAACAAATTAGCCAATCGTCCAGGTAGTTTGCTATACGTATACCCTGACGACGAAGGGAGATGAGCGCTGCATCCATACATTTTGTAAAGGTGCGGGGGGCCAATGACAGACCGAAGGGGAGAACATTGTACTCGTATGCGTTGCCCTGAAAGTAGAACCTTAGGTACTTCCTGTGGTTCCTGTGAATTGGGATATGAAAGTAAGCATCCTGGAGGTCCACTGTTGTGAACCAATCCCCTTGTCTGATGAAGGTTAAAAGGGTTGATATGTTGAGCATATGGAAAGGCAGTCGTTTCAAAGGACAGTTGAATCCCTTGAGATTGAGGATGGGACGAAGACCCCCATCCTTTTTTGGAATCAGGAAATAGGTGGAATAAAACCCCTGCCCCATTGTTCCCAGGGGCAGGTGTGTTATTGCTCCTTTTCCTAAAAGGACCGATACCTCTGCTGTGAGAGACTTGCACTGGTTCTCGTCTCCCAGAACAGTAGGGACAATCCCTTGAAACTTTGGCGGTTTTGATCTGAACTGGAGCCTGTATCCGAACTCCAAGGTGTTTAGCACCCATGGACATTGGGTGCATTGGCGCCAGTGGAGGAGCTGTTGACTGGAAAAGTGTGTGGCTGGAGACTGATTGTCAGCGACGATTTCTTCCGCCTGACATCCGTGTGATGGAAGACTCTGCTTGTCTGCCCCTACGAAAGGACTGTCGAACTCCTTGGCCTGGTCCCCTAGAGCCCCTTGGCCAGCAGTTCTTCGCTGCCCTGGGTAGGTCTTGGTTAACGATTCCGGGCGAGTTCAGCTACTGCTCCCCGCTGATGTCCGAGGCCCACGAATAACTGGTGCCCGACGCACAGAGCGTGTCAACTCCCTTGTCTTACGGGACTGCTCCAGTGCTGCCTCTGAAGGGGGCCCAAAGACCTCGCCAGGGATCAATGGAGCTGCTATGACTGCCATGCAGTCTTGGTCCAAAAGGTTGGCCTGGGACAGCCATACTTAACGACGCGCTTGAACCACACTGGCCATCGATTGTCCCAGAGCTTGGGCATGTGCACTTGTTCCTCGGATCAGCATGTCAATCACCCGTAATGCTTCTGGAATGTCTTCACTTGTCAAGGTAGAGGACAAATCCTGCAGTATACACTCTAAATAAACCAACAGGAGGGAATTGGTGCATGCCAGTCTTGCAGACAAGGCAGAGGCATGATAGGTTCTTTTTAGCTGACTGTCAACTAACCTACAATGCTTGTTAGGGTGTATAGCATCTTTGCCAGCCCGGGTGGTTGCTCCTGCCAACATAGCAAATGTGGGCCCAATCTGAGGAGCTGAAGCAAGCCCGTAAGCTGCCGCCCCTGCCAGGTTGCCCAGCTGTGTCTTAGGGAGGGCAGTGGAACCTGGGACCTTCCATGAAGAATGCAACTCTGTCACAAAGTCTGGAAGTATAGGCAAACCTTCCGTTTTTCGGCGCTGAGAGCCTCTGTCAAACACCGAAGTTGATGTTGAGGCAGGTTGTGAAGCCAGGTTCGCCTGTTCTGCTGCTCTAGCAATCACTGCCTTATCTGATGGATCCAAAGGAACAGGATTGGAGGCCTGAGAAGAATAATCCTCCATTTCTGAATCAGAGATGTCCTCTTGATCTGATGGCATAGAATTACCTTCCCTTCCAAACACTCCAGATGCTATCACAGATATCGCATGGCTGTTTTTACACCAGTTCCCCAGGGCCTGGAGGCCCCACCGGCCACTGTTGTGCCTGTAACAAATTATTCAGAGTCTCTTGCATTCCTTGCATTTGCCTCTGAAGATGATCCACTTCTACATGTTTGCGCTTGCGAGAGTGCTTACGCCTTACACCTTCTTCTTGAAGATCCTGCTCAGGCCGATGTTCTTGTCCTGCAGGGATCTCTGCTGGGAAACCAATGTTGTCTTCCTCTTGCATCTTAATAGGGAAGTGAAAAACAGCTCAGCTAGATTTTGTCTTCACAGACAAAGAGGTTTCTTTGGCTGAAATGACAAATGAAAATCTCTCCCTGCTGTGTTTTTAAACAGCTTACTTCAAACTTGGTAGCTCACAGGTGAAGAGACCCCCTTGCCAAACAATCTGTGTTAAATACTCACCTTTCCAAACAGAAATAACACGGTAGCTTTAATCCTCTCGGTTAAGAGGCTCCTTCACAAACAGCATGCGGCAACGCGGTAACTTTCACCCTCACAGGCAAAGAGGTTCCCGTCAGCCAGTTACTTTAAGTAATAAAGGAAGCAAATCTTACCGTCTTTACCAACTCAATCGTTAGCCAGGAGGCAAAAAAAGAGAAAGGGCCGGCTGATTAACAACTGTATTTATAGGAGGTGATTGCAAGCGGGGCATGGTTAATTTGATATATCGTCTCCTGACAGCTCATCCTTAGCTAGGCTGACCCATACTGTGGCGTGTTGACTGAGATGAAATAGAACATTATTTTAACAAAATAATGAATAAAATGTTGAAACAGTTTGATATGAAGTGGCTTCATTCACAAACTGTTCGATTTTATTAACACAATTATATATAAGATGTGTACTTAACGTATACAAATATGTACACTGTGGAAACCAATAAGAAAACACAAACCATTTCAGAAACAAAAACATATTTACTTATTTTGCCAACATAACATGTTGTACAAACACATTATTATAATGGCTAGTTAAAACTTTAGAACCTAGCAAGATAACAATTTCCAAGTGAGTTGGTGCTTCTAAAAGAATCAACTCACCTCACTTTCAAAATGTCGTGTGGGTGCAGTCTGATGAATATCCGAGTAAAACAATTTGAAAGGCCCTATTTTGGAAATTAGCACATATAAGCTTTTTCCTTCCCAGGCTGCTTTGACACTTGTAATTAAAAATTAAAGCTCCTGAAGATACTGTGGCATTGGCTAGAGGTGGAGATGCCGGTGAGGAGGGGCCTGAAGAGACCACATGAACTGGTCGTGGAGATGCCAGTGAGGAGGGGCCAGGGAGTGGTGGTGGAGATCCCGGTGAGGAGGGGCCTGTAGAGACCACAGAGAGTGGTTGTGGTAGAGATGCTGGTGAGGAGGGGCCTGTAGAGACCACAGGGAGTGGTGGTGGAGGAGATGCCGGTGAGGAGGGGCCTGAAGAGACCACATGAACTGGTCGTGGAGATGCCAGTGAGGAGGGGCCAGGGAGTGGTGGTGGAGATCCCGGTGAGGAGGGGCCTGTAGAGACCACAGAGAGTGGTGGTGGTGGAGATGCTGGTGAGGAGGGGCCTGCAGAGACCACAGGGAGTGGTGGTGGAGGAGATGCCGGTGAGGAGGGGCCTGTAGAGACCACAGGGAGTGGTGGTGGAGATGCTGGTGAGGAGGGGCCTGAAGAGACCACATGAACTGGTCGTGGAGATGCCAGTGAGGAGGGGCCAGGAAGTAGTGGTGGAGACGCCGGTGAGGACGGGCCAGAGAATGGTGGTGGTGGAGATGCAGGTGAGAAGGGGGCTGTAGAGACCACAGGGAGTGGTGGTGGTGGAGATGCCGGTGAGGAGGGGCCAGGAAGTAGTGGTGGAGACGCCGGTGAGGACGGGCCAGGGAGTGGTGGTGGAGATGCCGGTGAGGAGGGGCCTGTAGAGACCACAGGGTGTGGTGGTGGTGGAGATGCCGGTGAGGAGGGGCCAGGAAGTAGTGGTGAAGACGCCGGTGAGGACGGGCCAGGGAGTGGTGGTGGAGATGCCGGTGAGGAGGGGCCTGTAGAGACCACAGGGTGTGGTGGTGGTGGAGATGCCAGTGAGGAGGGGCCTGTAGAGACCACAGGGTGTGGTGGTGGTGGAGATGCCGGTGAGGAGGGGCCATGAAGTAGTGGTGAAGACGCCGGTGAGGACGGGCCAGGGAGTGGTGGTGGAGATGCCGGTGAGGAGGGGCCTGTAGAGACCACAGGGTGTGGTGGTGGTGGAGATGCCGGTGAGGAGGGGCCTGTAGAGACCACAGGGTGTGGTGGTGGTGGAGATGCCGGTGAGGAGGGGCCAGGAAGTAGTGGTGGAGACGCCGGTGAGGACGGGCCAGAGAATGGTGGTGGTGGAGATGCCAGTGAGGACGGGCCAGGGAGTGGTGGTGGAGATGCCGGTGAGGACGGGCCAGGGAGTGGTGGTGGAGATGCCGGTGAGGACGGGCCAGGTAGTGGTGGAGATCCCGTTGAGGAGGGGCCTGTAGAGACCACAGGGAGTGGTGGTTGAGAAGGCTTTATTTTATGTGGGATCCGGGGTTGTTCCTCAACATGTAGCCTCAAGTGATCAACATTGATTCTTGGGAATTTCACCCCCCCCCCCTCATCTTCGAGGTCTGCACTTTTCCCTTCCAATTTAGTGATCGTATAAGGACCTAGAAAGTTTGCCTCCAGTTTTCCACCTTTTCTCTGTTGGCTCCTTATATTTTTCATCCACACTTTGTCCCCCACTTGAATTCATTCTGGGCTTTCTTCTGTTTGGATTGTTGCCTAACCCTTTCTTGGGAAGCTCTAGTGTTAGTATGAGCCTCATTTAAGACCTCACTCATAGCAATCGCCGATTCTGTCAGCTGTTCAACAGACATTGTATCCTCCACATTCTTGTTAATCTGACAAAAAGGGCAGGACAATACTGTTAAAAAAGTGCTACCTATTTATCATTAATTATATTTATATGAAAATTGCAACAATCTGCAGTTACCTGATAGTGCTCAGGAATTTCTGAAGGGTACCGGGCCTCCCTCCCAAACATTAAAAAGTACGGTGAGTACTTAGTTGTAACCTGACGCTTTGTCCTAAGCCCAAACATTACTGCATCTAGATGTCTATCCCATTCATTGGGCTTGTCTCTTACAAGCTTGCAAAGGGATCTGGTAATATAATAACATTATTTTCAGGTTTAAAGCAGTCAGGAAATAACATTTACAATCATGCATCTAACACACATTTTTATCAAATTTTAATAATAGTGTATTGAGTGTACATATTCATTAAGTGCATTTGCTAGGAAATGAAACAATGAATTTAGCATTTCTATTATCATGCTCTACTTAAATACATAAATGGCTAGTTATTTGCAAAATTCTTATCAGTGTGAAAATAATTAAATTAAAATATTGTTACCTCTGTATTGTCGCATTCATCCGTTCCACAAGGCCGTTCGTCTGTGGATCGTAGGGTGTGCACAAGGACCTTTTAATATTTAAAACCTTGCAGATATTACTGTTCAGCTGCAATTTATAAAAGAAAACAGACTCTTAAATTTATCATGGAAAAGATGAAAGGTGTGTATATTGAAAAAAGTTTACATTTAATCATTGTTTATCAATGATTTAACAGTGAACATGTATGACTCACTTTGTTTACGAACTCTTTCCCCTGGTCGGTGAGGACTCTCTTCGGTGCCTCAAACTGATGCACAAATTTCAATAGGCAATCAGCAACCTCCCTGGCACCCTTTGTCTTGAGGGGATAAGCCTGGGGCCACTTGGTCATGTAATCAATGATGACACAGATATATTGATTTCCATTTTCTGTTGGTGTTAATTTTCCAATTAGATCCATCCCCACAAGTTCGAAAGGCTGTTTAACCTAGAGTTCATTAAATAGAAACAAGATAATTAATTATATAACTTAATTGTAATTTCTAAAACACTGTGCCACCTGTGATCAAAACAGTATAATGTTGGAAATCATTTGCATTTTACAATATTTCTAAATTATTAATTCTGTACATGTTATTACCCAGGTGTCAATGTCCTGTGACATGCCAGGCCAGTAAAATCGTATTGATATTGCATTGCGTGTTTTTTTTTGTCCTGTGTGAGCTCCGAGGCTACTTAAATGGAACTCCTCGAATATTTTGTTTGCCTCTTCTGTCCCACACAACTTTTGGTTTGATCTGTTGTTTTTTGCCTTTGTTTCGAATGTAATACAATTCACCATCTATGAAAAGAAAAAATAGACAAAAGAGACAAATTAATAAAAAAATATACAAAGTGTATATACTGTGCTGGTCAGAATGATTTTCACCCTTGGTAAATATGATCAAAGATGGCTGTAAAAAATAAATCTGCATTGTTAATCCTTTTGTTATTTTAGCAAAATAATTAGCAAAATTCTAACCTTTCATTGAAGTAAAATTATTGAGGGTGTGTGGTGTGGTGTGGTGTGGTGTGGTGTGGTGTGGGGGGGGGGGGGGGGGATTAGGAAATAAAAATATTTCTCCAAAACACGTTGGGAAAAATTATTTTCCTCTTGAGTCTTCTCCTATAATGCCTGATGAGTTTTGAGAACCCCTGACCAGAGTTAGGACCAATACTCACTTCATGGGAGCTCGGCCCATTCAAAAAAGTTGCCATTTGACTCATAGGCTGTGCAAGGGAGTGTAAGTCGCATTTGGATCCATTTTCGCACTTAAATATGTTACGGATTGGAGGATTTAGCCTAATAACGTATATGATGCAAGATTGCGCAATAGGGACCGTGGGGACACCTATGGGGGCGCTCTTGAGCTGTGCTGAGGGGACAATCCTACAAACAGCCTTTTTGTCCACCTAACTTCCATATTCTTCATCATTTTGTCCACGGAGCGCATAAACCTCCACCTAGCAGCCTGTTTTGCACAAATTCATCCACGGCGTGCCTAAAGTGCCACCTAAGTGACTACTCTTCACCGTAGTCTTCCTCACGATCCACGAACAGCCTAAAGTGCCACCTAAGTGCCTATTTTTCACCAATTCGTCCACGGAGTGCGTAAAGTGCCACCTAAGTGACTACTCTTCACCGTAGTCTTCCTCACGTCCCAAGCACAGCCTATTCGTCCACCTAAGTGCCTATTTTTTCACAAACTCGACCCAGGGGCCCCGAACTTCACATGCTGGTGCCTAGGGGCCCCCACTGCACACATATCAGGAGGACAGGTCACAAGGACACAAGGCCATAGACACGGCCCCAGGGCCCCCTGACGAGACGTGGGTGTCGATTTGGGGCCAAACGGGGAAACCCGTTGGCTGTTTGTGGACAATTGGGCATAATGATGAAGAATAGGCACTTAGGTGGCACTTTATGCACTTCGTGGACATAATAATGAAGAATAGGCACTTAGGTGGCATTTTATGCACTTCGTGGACATAATGATGAAGAATAGGCACTTAGGTGGCACTTTAGGCACTTCGTGGGACGAGAGGAAGACTACGGTGAAGAGTAGTCACTTAGGTGGCACTTTAGGCACGCCGTGGACATAGGAATAGGCACTTAGGTGGCACTTTTGGCACTTCGTGGACATAGTGATGAAGAATATGCTGTAAGGTGGCACTTTAGGGACTCCGTGGACATAGTAATGAGGAATAGGCACTTAGGTGGCACTTTAGGCACTTCATCGGCAAGGATTAGGGAACCTGGCCCCCTAGTGGTAGGGTTACCTAACCCTAACCCTAACCCTAACCCTAATTTTGATATGAGGTGTGTATACTGTATGGGACGTCCCCTTTAAGAACTGACCATTACTTTTTTCTACTTATTAGAAATTTGGTCTTTATAGGCCTCTGAAGTCGAATAATGTGTCATATCTCCAAAATGCTGCAGAAAAATGTTTTGATATGAGGTGTGCATACTCTATGGGACGTCCCCTTTAAGAAGTGACCATTACTTTTTTCTACTTATTAGAAATTAGGTCTTTATAGGCCTCTGAAGTAGTAAAATGTGACATAACTCCAAAATGCTGCAGTAAAATGTTTTGATATGAGGTGTGCATACTGTATGGGACGTCCTCTTTAAGAACTGACCATTAGTTTTTTCTACTTATTAGAAATTAGGTCTTTATAGGCCTCTATAAAGAAGAATGTCAGTAACCAGACAGTTTCTGGTCCCATTCACTTCCATAGTATATATATTTTTTCCCTACGATGGTACCAGAAACTTACTGGTTACTGACATTTTTCTAAATATCTTCCTCTCTGTTAAGCAGAAGAAAGAAATTCATACAGGTTTAAAACAACATGAGGGTGAGCATATGATGACAGAATTTTCATTTTAAAGTGAACTATCCTTTAAATAACAACTGAATAACAATTTGCAAATGAAATCTGAAGAAAAGATATTTTACATTTAAGCATTTGCCAGACACTTTTATCCAAAGCAACTTACATTCCATTATCCTAAACATTATACATTGGTATGTGCAATCCTCTGGGATCTGCGTTGTTAACGCAATGCTCTTAGCACTAAGATACAGGAAAGCACAAGTGTTTAAGTTCAAAAATAAGTATTTTACATAGGGGAGTATGATTTTGGCAGCACTGCTGAATTCACCCCAGCTTCATTCTGGTTGCCAGGTGAAATGAGCAAGACCATCCCTGTGCAGGACCAGAGGTGGATTGCTAACAGCTTATTTCACTCTGGCAAGCTGCGGCCAGATTTGAAGCTGTGGTATGAGCCCCCTGTCCCAGCCCTCATTTACCACCAGACACCAACTCCAGACCGGTTCTTCACCCAACGGTTGATGGTGTGGATGCCCTACCACCTGTGGAATGTGAGGGTGTCCTGCCCAGATTGTGGCAAGAACCTGACGGGCTATGGTGTCCACAAGAGGGCTCGGAAGGTCCTGGACATTGACAGGTACTACCTGATGGTGACAGAGACACTCAGGTGCACTATGTGTTCTCTGAACTATCTGTCAACAAGTCAGACTGTCTGGGACCAGCTTGACCTGCCTCACTAGGCAAGGCAAGGCAAGACAAGTTTATTTATATAGCACATTTCATACACAATGGCAATTCAAAGTGCTTTACATAGAAGAAATTAAAATAATAAAAAGAAATAAGAATAATTAAAACAGTTTAGAAAATAAAATAAAATACAGAACAGTCGGACGAACAGTGGCACAGTGCTCATTCATTAAATGCATAGCTAAACAGATGTGTTTTGAGTCTGGATTTGAATGTGACTACTGTAGGAGCACATCTGATCTCTTCTGGAAGCTGGTTCCAGCTGCGGCTGGCATAATAGCTAAAAGTGGACTCGCCATGCTTAGAGTGAACCCTTGGTATTTCTAGCTGATATGATCCTAATGATCTGAGTGATCTGTTGGGTTTATATTCAGTGAGCATATCTGCAATGTATTGAGGTCCTAGGCCATTGAATGATTTATATACCAGTAATAATACTTTAAAATCAATCCTAAATCTAACTGGGAGCCAGTGTAAAGACCTGAGGACTGGTGTGATATGTTCATATTTTCTGGTTCTGCTCAGAATCCTGGCGGCAGCGTTCTGTATGAGCTGCAACTGTCTTATGGTCTTTTTGGGAAGGCCAGTGAGGAGTCCATTACAATAATCCACCCTGCTGGTGATGAAAGCATGAACAAGTTTCTCTAAGTCTTGTCTGGAAACAAAGCCTCTAATTCTTGCAATATTTTTCAGATGATAGTATGCAGATTTAGTTATTGCTTTGACATGACTACTGAAACTAAGGTCTGACTCTAGTGTCACACCAAGATTCCTGACTTGATTTTTAGTTGTTTGAACCCTAGAGTTCAACCCTAGAGTATGCGTTCACCTTAAGAACTTCATCTTTGTTTCCAAACGCAATGACTTCAGTTTTGTCTTTGTTTAACTGAAGAAAGTTTTGGCACATCCAACTGTTGACTTCATCAATGCATTGGCACAGGGAGTCAATGGGGCTGTAATCGTTAGGCGATAGGGCTAAGTAGATCTGTGTGTCGTCTGCATAGCTGTGGTAAGCAATTTGGTTCTTTCTCATTATTTGGCTCATTGGGAGCATATGTGACCAGTCACGGAAAGTAGGGACACAAGTCGGTTCTGGGGCATTTTGAGTTATTCGCATATTCTGAAAGTGTAGTATTCAAGCTTTCCAACGATGTGTAACACATGGAAATCTGATAATATTTGGAGAAGTTGTGGCCATTTGAAGGTAGGCACTCAAAAAAACTGAAATGGTAGAAATCTGCTTCTAAAGATTGGCAAGTTCTCACCCTTCTGGGAATGACAATAGGGCTCATTTACATCTCATTTAGATAAGTCATACCCCCTGTAAAGCTCCCCCGTCTCCCCCTCCCCCCTGAATGTACCAATTCTACAAATTCTCTAAATAAAACATCTCCAGTTAACTGGAAGAGCATTCATTTCGTTCGTTTTTTAAATAAGATACTAGCGCTGAAATGTGTTTTTTTTTTTATCAAGTGATCAAAGTGCTCGTTGCCGCTGCGATCAGTGGCGCAGATACAGTGTTTACTCGTGTGGCTCGCGCACACACTGCATTGTCTTCACTCGACGCGCACTTCAATCCATTAATTGCGTTGCGGATACTCTCTATTCGTTCTGTTGAAATAACAAAATAATTCAAACGTTTGCGTGTCCCTGCCTGATATACAACCACTGATGAACGTAATCGTTTTGATGAGAGAAAAAAAACTATACGAGAAAAAAAAAAACAACCTATACAAGGGCGGATTCGAACTCTCAACCTCTGACACGGATGGCGAAAGCTCTACCACTGTACCATTCATATACACATTAATTATACAGGCGGATCTATGTATTGACACTGACAACATGTATTAGGCTACATCTCATTAAACGACAAATTAAACCCCATGTAACCTACTATTTAAATCGATTGCTGGACATCGTAATGTTATTGGCGTCCATCTTCATTGAATTTTGAAATCAGATAGAGCCGGCCAGAGCGCTGCATAAGTAGCCACGCCGGCTTATTCAGTATGGAAATACGCACCGACAATGACACGCCCCTACTGCGTGCTAGAATCTCCGAAAAACAAGCCGATTTCAACATCAAAATGTACGCTTTTAAATATACCAATACTGCTCTCTCAAACATGGAGAGGCTTCTTCGTGATCTCAACTAACAGATTCTGCAAAAAAAACGAAAATCACCAATTTTGAAAAAAAAACGCTTCTTTCTCATTTTGCTCGAAAGTTGTGCTGCCGACTTGTGTCCCTGGTTTCCGTGACGGGTCACATATACAGGTTGAACAGGAGTGGCACAAGAATTGAGCCTTGAGGGACTCCGCATGTTATGGATGTCCACTTATGGTCTCCTATACTCACATAATAACCTCTCCCATCTAAGTATGACCTGAACCATTTTAGGACTATCCCCGAAAACGCCCCACCCAGTTTTCCAGCCTGTCAATAAGTATGTTATGATCGACAGTGTCAAATGCAGCACTGAGGTCGAGTAGTACCAGCACTGATAATTTGCCTGAATCAGTATTTAAGCGAATATCGTTTATTATCTTTATGAGCGCTGTCTCTGTGCTGTGATGCGGTCGGAAACCAGATTGAAAATTGTCAAAGTATCCATTCGAGCTTAAGAATTTGTTCAGCTGATTGAAGACAACTTTTTCAATGATCTTGCCTATGAAAGGAAGATTTGAAATCGGTCTATAGTTGCTTAATATGGTCTTATCCAGATTGTTCTTTTTCAGGAGGGGCTTGACAACTGCAGTTTTCAGGGAGTTTGGAAAACTCCCAGAGAGAAGTGAGGCATTTACCACTTCTAGAAGATCTGCTTCTAAACTGTTTAACACACTTTTGAAAAAAGATGTGGGAAGTGTGTCAAGAGCGCAGGTTGATGTTTTAAGGTGATGTACGGTTTCTTCCAAAATTTTGCCATCAATTTCTTTGAAATCAGACATAGTAACTACTTTCTCAGGTGGTCTGATCTGTCTGACCCCAGCGCAACTCAAGGATGTGCTGATCACCTTTCTGATATTATTGATTTTCTCAGAGAAGAAAGAAGCAAACTCACTGCACTTGCTGTCTGAGAGCATTTCACTGGGAATCTGGCTTGGAGGGTTTGTCAGTCTCTCTACAGTAGCAAAAAATTTGCTGAGTTACAGTTCATTTTCGGACGCGTTTCTGAATGGAGAAGGCAGAACTCGCATCATGTTTATTTTTCTTTATTTGTCAAAAAGCACAACACTTTGTTTATATTGTGAATATACACAAAAAATAGACACTTAAAGTGTAAGTTGCAGGTTAACCACCACAGCCAATAAATGTGTAAATTAAAGTGCTCTATATGTATATATTTAATTATTTCTGTCTTAAAATGCGTTAAAATAACATTTTTTGGGGTTTCTTCAAAGGTAGCGCGTTTTTTCAGTTACTGGGTGATGACGTCATTAGAGGAACTCGCAACCCATACTCTGCTAGATTCCTACTATATTATGGCTATTTGGAGAACGACTGAGGATGTGGGAAACCATCAAATTCTTTATGGACGACAGCCATACAATTTTTAACTGGTCAGGCGTGAGAGAGGGGAGCCATGGCACTCAAAGAGTTATTAATGCTTGGTGTGAGGAGAATTAATTAGTGGAGGGTTGGCTTGGTGTCCAGGTGAGTAACGTTAGCTACGTTAGAGCTAGTCTACTTTTCAAAATATTGCCGTCATGTAGAATAGCAAGGAGGGACAACGACTGAAGACATTATTTACTTACAGTACATGGTGTCAGTCAAAATCAGAGCTGTAGAGATGCACACACTGCACAGGCATCAATCGCGAGTCTCATCGACGCCTCAAATGTCATGTAAGTTAACTTTATTAATACCCTTCCTCAATCCACGCATTATCAATTTCTCACGATTTAATTAGCGATGTTTATTGTCAGAAAAGAAAAAGAGAGATCGATGTCCCCATCACTGTGTTTGTGTGGGCGAATCAGCAGTGGAGAGTATGTGCTGCCGTGAGGTGAACGCGAACAGCTTGACCTGCGACCGGCTGATCTGACGTGCTTGAACCCGTTTGTTTTGCGATTAGCTTACTCTCATTTCAGGCTGGATCACGTTCCCCTTTTAGTCAGCACACACGAGCATGTTTACAATGGAGTTATTTTATTCATAATTTTTTTTATCAAATAAAACATACAACGAACTTTTCTGAAGTTATGTAAGGCGAATATAGCTGCTAGTGTACGGTAACTCTACTAGTGAGTTCCTCTTATGACGTCACGCCCCATCTAGTGGAAGGGAGCGGGAGCGGTTAAAACCACTGTTAAAAGTGCCAACTTTTCATATTATATCAGCATTTTGCTATAAAAAACAATGGTGGGCGGTTTTTATCTTTATGTTTAATAAACACATTGCATTACTTCGTGAAAAATTTAACCTGCAACTTACACTTTAACAGGATGGAATGATGTATAACACTTATATGTAAGATCAAAATCAACTGAGTATTTTGAGTCTCTTTTGCACTGATAAGAAAAAAAGCGAGATGATCATGCCGGTGTGATCGCCGACCCCAGGGGGTTAATGTGTCGTTACATTTGTAAATTCTAGATCACAAAGAAGCTGGCTGGTCATGGAAGGGGGTCAGCACTCTGGGTGAGCTCCATTGGCAACGAGGTTGGCCAGATACTGTCCAGTATCCTGTCGGTGCAGGAGGGGCCAGGACTGGACAGGATGGTGGCTGATGTCATGGAGCAGTACCGCCAGGCAGCCGTTCCACCCCCAGTGCTGCTGTATGTGGACTGTGGCTGCTGCGTGAGTGAGGGGGCAACTAGCAAGCTTCAGACCAGGTTTGGGCAATGGCCAGACCTCCACATATGGCTGGACATCTGGGACTTCATGAGAAGGCTGGCCATGGGCTGCACCACCAATATCCGCCTGCATTTTTGAGTGGGATGCGGGGACCTCAACCTGTTGCGGCCAGCCAAAAAACAACAGTTAATGCAGGAGGGTATGCCAGCTATTACTGACCTCCTGGTGGACAGGAGCATCAGTAAAAGGGACCTCAGCCTTTACTGCCGCAGGAGGATTCGCAGTGAGGAGGACATCATACGCCTCATTGAGAGGCTGCTGCAGGAGCTGGGAGGGTAAATGGGAGGGACCTTATGGGTTTGCCACTTCTGGATCAAGTGCGCATGGAGCACATCTGGCGTGTGCAGAAACTCAGGTGCATCCAGGACTTGCCAGAAGTTTAACTCTACACTGAGGTAGGCACCACCAAAAAGGCGGGGGTCACCTGACCAGGTCTCGCTGTGCCAGAGGGTCCACATCCCTGGAATCCTTTTATTGCCACCTGAACAGGTTCATTCCAGGTTGGTGTATCACATGTATGATGTCTTGAATAAATACTATGCATTATTCAGATTGAAAGGCAAGTCCTTTAAGAATGGTATAAATGTTTTGTTCTTCTAGGAACCAGTGCCAATGCACTGAATTTCCAGCTCTACCTCCTGGAAGGCCTGAACAGGTGGAATCAGGATCAGGGGACTGCGGCAGTGACCAGCAAGCCAGCGTCCCTTCTCACCTACTACGGGAATATATAGCCCACTGCGTCAGCACCAACAGCCTGAAGGTGTTTGGCCGGGATTTAGGCCAACTTTCAGGGCACCTGCCAAATACTCTGGCATGTCTTACCCTTATCTGGATACATTATACTTTTGGTTTGTGGGTTTTAAATATTCCAACTAGAGATTCAGTCTCTAATTGTATTATTCCCATTAACAAAGCCAACCATACACTGAGTCTGATTACAGTTGCATTCTATTTTGACGGAATAGTTTGAATATAATTAGTAATGTATGTGTGTGTTTTATTTAATCTTTTTCATAGCAGAGCTGCTTGGTGTTGACTATCTCCTGAGTCAGACTGGACAGCCCCTGGTGGTGAACCCCGACTCAGAGGAGATAGAGAACATGCTGGAGGATGTGGACGAAGGTGTGAATGAAGAAGACGAGGACATGGCTGCTGCCCTGGCTATTCTCTCCTGCCAGTCTGTTGCCTCAACCCTTACTGCCTTCTCCACCCAGTCTGCTGCCTCCTGCACCCAGTCTGCTGCCTCATCCACCCGGCCTGCTGCCTCCTCCACCTAGCCTCTACGAAGCTGCTCTGCAACATTAATGCCCACATATCCTTGGGCCAGCATAGCTTCCCCGCTACCCTCTCAAAAGCCGTGAAGTAGCCATCTACTTAAGATTCTCTAAATTGAGGAATGAGTTTCATGTAGCGAGTAGGATCAAACTGACTTAACCTATCCGAACCCTGTGGCTCACTAATGGGAGGCTGTGTTCGCTCCTTCTGTTTAGTTAGACGAACCAGCTCCAGCTTGCGCAAATGGAGCATACGCGTTTTGTGTTCTTGTTGTTTAATTTGTAACTCTAATTCTTTTAATTTCAGTGCCACATCAGGATCAAACTCGTGTGCGGGAGGAACAAAAGATTCCTCAAGCAAGATACCTGGAGAAATCATTTTGGAGAGGATTTCTTCTTTAACATCCGCTTTTACTGCAGAGGGCGAAACTGATATTTTAAATTTTTTCCGCTATTTGAAGTAAATCTTTTTCCGAAAACGATGTAACTGCTTCACTGACAGAGAGTCAATGAAAGCTTTAACCTCCATAACGCTCCCCTTCACCTAAATTTTCTCTTATATAAAGTTTAGACAAAAGAAAAAAGTGTATGTATGAAAAAAGTATGTTACGTACCACACACTCAAAGCAACCGAACGTAACAGAGAGCTTCCTTTTCATAAAGGAGAATTTCACCCAAGTTCAGACTAGACTTAGAGGAGGAACCTCCAATGGTTAAAAAGAACTTGTCTGTTGGTTAAAAAGAACACTTCAGTTGAGGAATTGATGACAATGGGGAAGGACTGTTTTTTTTTTCCTAAAGGGATTTCTTCAAAAGGCCCAGCTGAGAGCTATACTTTTGAGATCTGTGATTCCGTCAGACCACAATTCCATTAAATATTACAGTGAATGAAATGTATGAGCAGAGTAAACTCAGAATGCCACGTCTGTACTTATGCACAATGAAAATTGACTTAGGGAATTCTCCCCAAGTTTCATCAGACTCGTCCTCAGATATTGCTCTTGACGAATTGGAAAGAGAGCCAAGAATGTTAAGTAGTGGATTATATAAAATAACTCAACAAAGGTATACTTTAATGACTGAGTTATGAGCAAAACAAAATTTTTATATATACATATCAAGGGGTGAGAACCAGAGGGGCGCAAGTGACATTTTGGGTGAAATGGATATATACATATATATATATATATATATCAAATGAAAGCTCTTGACAGTGGTGGAAAGAGTACTGAAAAAACATACTCAAGTAAAAGTACCATTACATTCCAAAAAATGTAGTGTGAGTGGAGTAAAAAGTACCTGTCCAAAACACTACTTGAGTAAAAGTAAAAAAGTAGCTTATTTAAAAGTACTCATGAGTAGTGAGCTGCGGATTCTACCCCCTTATAATAAACAATGTGCACTACAATTAATAAATTAAAAAAACATTGTACATACTGTAATTCACATTATATTTTGTTCTTTGTCAGAAAGATTGAAGAATATCTATCATCCATCTTTTTAAAATGCATCAAATCAGTACATTCATCACCATTTAAATCATATTGTTTAAAAAAAAAAAAGCATTTAAAATTAGGCGAAAGGCCACTGAGCCTGAGCATGCTATTGTTGGACATAAAATATCAATGTTCATAACTGCAAGTAATTCAAAAAACTTTAGAAACTCATATGATAGATCAGCATCACACACCATGAGATGGGTTAAATAGAGAGATTAAAAAATACCCAATTTCTCTCCAAAACGATACCTCACCTAATGCACTGAAAAAGGCTAAGATAGTAGGCTAACACTAATTACACTGTAATTCCATGCCATTAAATATGTTACAATTTAAACGTAAATGCACATTGATCTAGAAGGGTGGCATCATCCCTTACATTTTACATGGCTACATTTACTCACATTGTAATGCTGATAATATAATTTGTAAGGAAAATTGTGCATTAAATAGGGAAGTTATATCCGGGAAACTTTTACAAAAGAAACAAACACACACACACACAAACAAACAAATGCATGTCTCTTTGTAGTCTCAGCGAAGCTGTTTTATCAGCAGCATCCACACACAAAAAAAACAAAAATTCAACATGAAAAATGTTTTTGCGCAAGTGCACTTGTCAAATGAAGGCGGATCAAAAAAACGTTGTTTATTAACGAGCTGTAGTCACGTGCTGACAGAAATGCAGTTCAAGTTAACGCCATGGTTAATAAGGTGCACTGATTCTGAATCTGGCTGCATGACGAGCGCGAGACGCAGCAGTGCACAGATCGTGACGCGCGTCTCTCTATACTGTGATTGTGAAGTAGGGTAGAGTGGGGGAAAACGCCCCCCTTAAGGAAAATGTGACATTACAGTGAAACAAAACATAAATGTGACTAGAATTGCCATCCCGGTTTTGAGTGACTATGGCAGGAGTTATTCACCAAATATTAAAATTGCTCAGCCTTCATAATTAATTAGTATTTCCACTGAAAATATTTTTGTACAAAGGGGGCGTTTTGCCCCAGCGGTGGGGTAAAACGCCCCCCAAGGTGGGGTAAAATGCCCCCTTTCTTACCAACCAGTTTGCTTCATAGATAAACAGCTAAATTAACAGACAATAGTTTTTAATCTCTAAAGGTAAAAGGCAAGTAATGTATCAACATGTATATATATTAATATTTATTTCAGAAATGTTCAAAATAGGCAAAATTAACTACCTTCCATTATTGAGCTAACTGTGCTAGCAAGCTAGCTAGTTAATGCTCACTTGAGGTATTTTTTTCATGTTTTGTTCAAATATTTTGATTTTACCACCTAGTTATACTGCATTAAGTGTAAAACAAAGGATTTGATAGACATAAATATTTTATTATAGTAATTATGATAGAGAAACTATGCCCCCGGGGGGGGGGGGGGGGGGGGGGCCTTTTACCCCTCAGCGTAGGGGGCGTTTTACCCAACAAGCTATAAGTTTTTTAAAATAATGTTTAATTTTTAAAATATAATTATATTCCTTATAAATAATATATGATCTCAAACTAGACTTCACTATTCATCTATCATACATCACTGTGATATCCTGCAGAACAATATTCTCTTAAACACTTATTTACTAATATCTGAAAATTATAGCATTTACCATGTAATCCTCTTCTCTTCAAATGTGTCGCTGGTGCCAGCTTCTCCATAGAGATTTGTATATCCCCGTTATCAACGTAGTGCATAGCAACAGTAAAAATGTATCTTGACTACTTTTAGTGGTTATTTTGGGAAAAACAGGTGGGGGGCGTTTTACCCCAGGGGGGCGTTTTCCCCCACTCTACCCTAAATGGGAGCGGGAATTCACCGCATTATGAACTCGTCACGCAATACCCCCAACCTCACACCAAATGTTAGGCGCTGTAGACAGGCCAGCCTATATAAATATCATAGTAAGCAGAAATGTGAAATGTACCTTAGCATATTAGAGGAAGACGCTGATATCTGGATTGAATTGATGCTTGAAGAATGCACTTCCACAGCAGTCACGAGTAACAGCAGGAATAGGCGGTTAAAGTTTTCTATGCTTAATTTGATTTGATGAAAGTCACGAGACCGATTACTCGATCCAATCACGTTGATGGATAAAAATAAAATTAAAACAAGCATGTAATGAGTAACGACCACAAACAGAAGGAAAATAGCGGAGTAAAAGTACCGATACATCACTTAAAATGTACTCAAGTAAAAGTAAAATGACACAATTTTTAAACCTACTAAGAAAAGTACAATTTCTGAAAAAAAACAATTCGTTACTTCACACCCCTGGCTCTTGATGAGCTCTTTCTACTGTGAGTTCTATAACTAGACTCTCCCTGTGAAGGCCTCATCGACACGACAGCCAGCGGCACTGATCCTCAACAAACCCGTCTCCATACCGGTGTGATGACTCCGATCTTCAACCAGATGGAACTGGATAATATTCTGATTGATCCAATCTGACTTCTGACCTATAATGCTGCCTGAATCATAATCATACACTGTTGGTTCGTTGGCCAGAGGAGAAATGGCCCCCGACTGAGCCTGTTTTCTCCCAAGGTTTTTTTCTCCATTCTGCCACCTGATGGAGTTTTGGTTCCTTGCCACTGTCGCCTTTCACCTTTTTTCACCTCTGTTGCCATTGACTTTTGGCTTGCTTAGTTGGGGACATTTAATACAGTGTACATGCTGTCTGCAATGTTAATGAATAACTGCTCCCCTTCTCTTCTCCATTGCAGTGTGCTGTAATTTATGTTTTTAAGACAATGAAGCACTACTTGCTCTAGTTTAAGATAAATGCCAATACGGCTTTTTCAGCTACTGTACTCTGTATGGTTTGCGGGTTCACCCATAAGTGTGTACATTACTCAAACTTTGCTTGAAACTTGAAGCTAAGTGGATACAACATCTCGTTTTTACCTCAGTATTTCTAGCACGAGCCGTTTGATACTTATAAGAAGTATTGCATACATTGTGTGTTGTTACGTTGTGTTGATGGGTTAGAACAGAAAGACAAAACACTACATCTCAGCACTGAAATTGAGGCTAGCCCATCATAATCTGCTGTACAAGAGCAAGTTCGTCTGTACAAAATCTTAATATAATGATTTGTAAGACTGGGGCTTTATTAGTGCTTTTCATTGATTCGTGTACATTGTTTGACATTTGGGTATAAAGTGTTTTAATTCTACAATATATGGTGTAAAAACGTCTGAGTGCTGCCTTCTTCAGTTTGAACGGTGGCTACTGCAGCTGAATTTTCCTATTGGAAGTTGTGGTGCTGCGTGACGTAAGCAGGCATCAGCTCACCACGCCCTTGGTACAAGCTCACCACCTGGTATAAAAACGTCTCGTTCCGTCAAAATCACTGTAGCGAGTCAGGAGTTGGAATTGCGAGTATTCAAAACGACCACGATAGCGTATATTAGCATCTAGTTAGCATAGAATTTATATAGTTATTTAGCTTCTCCAAACAGCTTGCGCTGAAAAGTGGCGCAGTGTCAAACGCTGCTCCTCCTGCATGGACTCCACCACCGCAGCAGCGTCTTGATGTGAGTGAGCGAGCATATATTTTTAATCACAATTTAAGTTCCTTCCTATTAGGCTAAAGTTAATCCTCTGGGGTCGACAAATGCGCCGGCGCGTTTTGCTGGATTTTTTCACATAGCAGCAAAATAGACTTAAAATACTCCGTCATTTATGGTCATACAGACTAAAGAAATATGAAAAATGTCTACTTTTTTATGTGTCCACTTACAATCTAAACAAAACATTGTGCTTTTTTAAAATAAAGAAAATAAACAGGGTGTGATTTCTGCCTCTCCGTCTTCGTGTACTTTTTTTCTGGAGCAAGTCTCTAAACTTAAACAAAACTCAGCAAATACTAGTCACACAGGCATAAGCAATATATCTTTTTAAACATTAGCAATAGCAAGTCTCTGCTATTAAATGACCTAATTCAACACAAAAACAAATATTTTCTGTTTATTATGTAATCTGTATGAAAATATAGAGATGTCAGTCGTTCTCATGGCATCTCATCTTCTAATGTGAACATGCCTACAGAGAGCGCGCACTATTGAAACGCGGGTCTCAGGTGCCCCCCGCTCAGCCCCGCCCTCGGTTCGTCCCCTCTATCTCCGCTGGGCTCCGCCCACTTTAAGCATTTTTCTAATATTGCCAGTGGGTGGAGTCAGGCTCTGACCAGGGGTTTAGTTACCCTTTAATATTTTAAATATACTTTTCTTTGTGTGTGGAACAGAGATTGTTGTGCTGCCTTCAGGATCCCAAACCCTGAGCCCCAGGAGCACCTCCTCTGGGATTCTTGGAAGACCAATGAGGCTATAGTGACTGCGGCAACCTCTGGGCATCTCATCAACACCTGTGCCTCCTGCAAAGAATATAATAGCGACATCAACACCAAGCTGGACTTGTTCCACTGCATGCGGCGGTTCTCCAGCGAGTCTACTTCAGAGCACCATCCACTGCACAGTTCTTTCTGCAAGTTTCTGTCAGCAGCTTTTAGAGTTGTGGACCAGACGAACCTACAGAGACTGAAGCAGGCTTATGTCTTCTGTGGGTAAGTGCCTACAAATCCAACAAAGAAGCACATCAGGGAGCACTGCCGCACCAGGCTCCCACACCCCAAAGAGCTGCTGGAGAGAGTGGAGAGTGTTCTCCAAAGATTCTTTTTAAAATGCGATCCTGATGATGGGCCACTGCTCAAACCATCGATGTTTAAAGTGTGGAGTATTCAGCGAGTCCACATCCTCAGAGGCTGCCTGATTGACCCAGAGATCGAAGAGGGGATCCTCTATAGGCATGGTGGAATGGTCCAGCTGAACCATGTGAAGGGCACTTCTCAGCAGAAGGGGTTCCATTACCATCAGGTGAGATGGGTCACAGGCAATCAGGTATCCACATAACTTTTCCAGGTGCAGGGCATGATTGGAGTGCCTCAGTGGAATTTCCAGCGCCTTGTGGACCTGAAGCAGCCTGGAGTGAAGCTGCCTGCAGTTTTTGATCCTGTGCTGATCATGGAACTGAACAAGCTCTCAGACGTGGTGACAGGCCAGGCCAAATACCCTGCCTCACTTGTCTCACAGACAGACACCAGAGAAAGGTTTTGACTGCAGTATGTGGAGCCTGGTTGTCATCCTGTGCCCCTGGACTGGGACAAGCACAAGTCCCAGAAGATACCTGTTGCAGGGGAGGGAGAGCATCAGTCCTCAGAGCCGTCTGCTCTCAATGAGAGATTCCCACCTGACGACCCACCTGAGGAGGTGAGGGAGGAACAGATTGCTAAGGTACTTGACTGTTGTACAGTTGGTACTCAACCAGAATAATACTTTTACCGCCGCCCTTCCAACGGCGGTAAAATTGCGGGATTATATTTGCTGCCTTTTACGCTATGAGGCGGACAGACTAATCACAGACTTTGAAAAGTGTCGAAAGCCCCACCCAGTTTTCCAGCCTGTCAAGAAGTATGTTATGATCGACAGTGTCAAATGCAGCACTGAGGTCGAGTAGTACCAGCACTGATAATTTGCCTGAATCAGTATTTAAGCTGTATTTAAAGGGTCATGAAACCCTAAACCACATTTTCTGAGATTTTAACAGAGGTATGTGTGTTGAACACCATTGAAGACAATGTTAGCATCTGTTAGATTTAATAGTAGGGGGAAAATGGTTAAATTTTAGTTTTTTTCCGCTATTTTCATCTTCCGGGTTTAAAATCTTCATCGTGTCCACGTCACAGGCAGTGACGTGGCAGAGCACTATAGTACTTTGATGACTCATCGGTGTCTCATAATTATTCATGTACTGAGTTTTCTTATCCAATGAGAAGACACTTGCTCTTAATTATTCATGACACCACGTGGAAATTTCCAATGACAGACATGTCAAACTGTGATATCGCATAGTAGATGAGAGAGGCAATCATGGGACGCTCGTTTGTTTTCGTGGTACAAAAGTTCCAGTGCATCTTTCCCCGCGATGCTGGCAGTGCAAGGTCTAGACTCTGACTGTGGGCGGTTGGTTGGCCATCAACCACGGACACATCTAAACTATGTGTGTGTAGCAACCATTCAACTGGAGAAGGGTGGACTTCGGCCTTGTAACAGTTACACCAATGCAAGTTTCGTCTTGCGAGTGATGCGGTTCCGAGGACTTTTCTATCGCTTCAGAGGTGTGTGTGTGTGTGTGTGTGTGTGTGTGTGTGTGTGTGTGTGTGTGTGTGTGTGTGTGTGTGTGTTGTGTGTGTGTGTGTCTAAAATGTAACCCTGACCGTTTTACATGCCTTTTGTTAAATAATCACTCGTTATTAAAATTTAGATATTTCGATAATACCTCAATTATAACGTATGCTTAATTTGTGCAAATATCTATGTCACTGTCCATCTTTATTATGTGGGTTTAGGGGGCGTGTAGATCTAGGCTATGTACGGAACGTTTTGTTGTTTTTTAAGCGGAAAATGTATTACTTGCAAATATATGCATTTATAGTGTGTATATAAACAAATATATATTTTATAATGACATAATTATACATATGCATGTACATTTATATGTTTTAAACACAATTATGATTGCTGTAGTAGGCTAATGTAGCAGGGCATTCAGTTACTTTTGAAAGGACAAACATAAGGTGTCAGTGTATTTCATTAGACTTTAACTTTGCCAGCTATAAAAACTATCTAGCATTTCCTCACGGTTTACCACTGATTTTTAGTGACAGTCGATATGCATGGGCCACTGGCGATGACAGTTTCCCCCCCCTCCCCTCTCCCCTGCCGTGCCATACCACACCCACTCTCCTCCCTTCTTCTCACAGCCACCACGCCCATTTAAGTTGCATTTTTCAAAAAGATTGTGAGCTAGACTTGAGCTGAAAGAGGGGGATTTCAAGCAGTATTCTCAGTTTGGAAAACTCCCAGAGAGAAGTGAGGCATTTACCACTTCTAGAAGATCTAAACTGTTTAACACACTTTTGAAAAAAGATGTGGGAAGTGTGTCAAGAGCGCAGGTTGATGTTTTAAGGCGCTGTACGGTTTCTTCCAAAATTTTGCCATCAATTTCTTTGAAATCAAACATAGTAACTACTTTCTCAGGTGGTCTGATCTGTCTGACCCCAGCGCAACTCAAGGATGTGCTGATCACCTTTCTGATATTATTGATTTTCTCAGAGAAGAAAGAAGCAAACTCACTGCACTTGCTGTCTGAGAGCATTTCACTGGGAATCTGGCTTGGAGGGTTTGTCAGTCTTTCTACAGTAGCAAAAAGAGTGCGTGTGTTGTTTAAATTGCTGTTTATAATATTTGAGAAGAAAGTCTGTCTAGCCGATTTTGCAGGTTTTCCCACTTACAAAGCATGTAGAAGTCTGTAATTTTTATCATAGGTTGTACTCTTTAACTGTGAGTGACGGAATCTAAAACAAAAATCCAGAAAATCACATTGTATGCTTTTTAAGTAATTAAGTCATTTAAGTAAAAAAAAAAAAAAGACCTCTACATGCTTTGTAAGTAGGAAAACCTGCAAAATTGGCAGTGTATCAAATACTTGTTCTCCCCACTGTATATACACTGCTCAAAAAAATTAAAGGAACACTTTGAAAACACATCAGATCTCAATGGGGAAAAATATCATGCAGGATATCTATACTTATATGGACTGGGTAATGTGTTATGAACGAAAGGATGCCACATCGTTTGATGGAAATGAAAATGATCAACCTACAGAGGATTGAATTCAAAGACACCCCGGAAATCTAAGTGAAAAAATGATGCAGCAGGCTTGTCAATTTTGCTGAAATTTCATTGCAGCAACTCAAAATGGTACTCAGTAGTTTGTATGGCCCCCACGTGCTTGTATGCATGCCTGACAACGTCGGGGCATGCTCCTAATGAGACAACGGATGGTGTCCTGGGGTATTTCCTCCCAGATCTGGACCAGCGCATCACTGAGCTCCTGGACAGTCTGAGGTGCAACCAGGTGATGTCAGATGGACCGAAACACAATGTCCCAGAGGTGTTCTATTGGATGTAGGTCAGGTGAGCGTGGTGGCCCTTCAATGGTATCATTCCTTCATCCTCCAGGAACTGCCTGCATGCTCTCGCCACATGAGGCCGGGCATTGTTGTGCACCAGGAGGAACCCAGGACCCACTGCACCAGCATAGGGTCTGACAATGGATCCAAGGATTTCATCCCGATACCTAATGGCAGTCAGGGTGCCATTGTCTAGCCTGCAGAGGTCTATGCGTCCCTCCATGGATATGCCTCCCCAGACCATCACTGACCCACCACCAAACCGGTCATGCTGAACGATGTTACAGGCAGCATAACATTCTTAAATGGGAAATGCAGACCTGCAAACTCCTGAGATTAAAAAAGGTGACAGTGTGCCTCGAGTGAGTTCACGTAGTGTTTTTGCGCAGCGCGTCTGTGTTACACGTCACCACGTAGGCTCACTATTGGCCGACGCTGGTCATGCGTGTGATGCGTGTGACGTACAACACAGACATGCTGCGCAAAAACACTACGTGAACTAACTCAAGGCCCAGAGAGAAGGAAATGAATAGTGGAATAAAGTCGTTATTTTTGTTTGTTTTTGCGCACAAAAAATATTCTCGTCACTTGATATACTTAAGATTGAGCCACTGTAGTCTCTTGGACTATATTAACGATCTCTTTAATAACTTTTCTGGGCCAGCAAGTTTCGGTCACCTAGAAGTCTATGGAGGAGTGATCCAGCTCTCAGATTTCATCAAAAAATATCTTAATTTGTGTTCCGAAGATGAACGAAGGTCTTACGGGGTTGGAACAACATGAGGGTGAGTAATTACTGACAGAATTTTCATTTTTGGGTGAACTAACCCTTTAATTTCCTCCCTGTGCTTTTCCTTGCAGGTCTGCCGCAGCCTCCATCAACATCAGCTCCTGTGTGTAGGCCTTCTTCACAGACTGATGGCTCTATACCACCTCCCGCAGCACAATCAGCACCTACAGCTCCTGCATCAATGGTGTCTGCACAGACAGAAGCACCTGTTACTAGCTACTTGCAAGATATTAGCCTCTGGAACTGCTCTCTTCATCAAAGAATTTGGATGAAAACAGAGATGGAGTCCACGGGGCTCTGGCCAGGATCACACCCAGTAAGACACCTCATGAATATGGTCTTCTTGTGGCGCTATCCACCTCAGCCTGAGCTTATAGAGACAAACATGGGCCTTCCGTCACCAAAGTACTTCCAGCTCCATCCCTTTTTCATTTGGAAACCTGAGCACAGTATAAATGAAAGGCTTAGAAACAACTACATCCATGGCACTAGTGGGCAATATTACATCTTTGCTTCACGTCTGTAAAAAAGACTGGTTCGCTGATAAACCTCAGTGGGTGGACATGCTACCACAGCGATTTAGAAACATCTTGCCAGCCTTCCTCACCCATAAGAAGGCAATCTGTAAAAAAATTGATGAACTGAGGCGCTCTGTAAAATCCCCTAATGACATGGCCAACCAACTAGTCAGGCTCTTTTTTTTTGCTAATCTGCAAAAAAAATTCTTACCAATAGATGTTTTTACCATGCGTTGCTAGAGGTGTCTAGTAACACCTCCCAATTTATCCACGGCCAAATCCTCGGGGAAACGCCTAGAGAGGCAATCAAAGTTGGGGTGGCCAGACGGCCTGGGTAAAAATAATGATTTTTTTTTTTAACCAATATTACCTTTTGAGATATCTAACTAGGGGTTTTAGGGGTGCTGAATCTATCCCTCCCGAAGAGATTCCGTAAATACCTGATCTTCCTACACAGCTTCTCTGGCTGCGATACCGTATCAGTAATTTCTGGGTTTAGCAAACCAACTTTGCTCACCAAGCTCTGCAAGACTGACAAAGCAGAGGGGGCCATGGATGTGTTCAATGACATCAGAGCCAAGAAAAGTGACATCATCAAAGCTGGCTGCAAACTGTTCAAGCTCACATTCTGTGGAAATCCACCTGAAGATTTGGAAGACTTAAGATTTGATATCTTCAGCAAGCGGGCCACAGCCGGGAGCATTAAGCCTGAGAAACTGCCTCCGACTACAGGAGCTGCAGCACAGCACTCTCTGCGGGCATATCTCCAGACCAGAGACTGGCTACTGCTACAAAGTCCATCACTGGATGTCCTTGAGTATGAATGGAAACAAGGAGAAGAAGGTTATGCACCAGTCCCTACAACAGATCCTATTGCACTGGACTACCTTCTGAAGTTTGTCAGCTGCAACTGTGCAGGGGACTGTGACACTCTCAGGTGCTGCTGTAAAAAGCAAGGTGTCAAGCGTATTTCTGTTTGTGGGAACTGTCATGGTAACTCTTGCCAGAACATAAACCAGCCAGATGATAATAGGAGTGAGGAAGATGCAGGGGAGTTGGATGAGGTTTGTTAAATTTTAAACTGATTTAGGAAGTTTTGTTTTGTAATTGTTCAATAAAACCACTTTTTATGGATTTTTGTATGGACTTGGAGTCATTTTTACTCAAAACTAATCGCTGGGATAGATTCAGCACCCCTAAAACCCCTAGTTAGACATCTCAAAAGGTAATATTGGTTAAAAAAAAAGCATTATTTTTACTTCTGGGCACCCCTACTTTGATTGCCTCTCCGTTTCCCCGAGGATTTGGCCGTGGATAAATTGGGAGGTGTTACTAGACACCTATAGGAACACATAGTAAAAATATCTATTGGTAAGAATTTTTTTTGCAGATTGGCAAAAAAAATGCCTAACTTTCCCTAACTAAGCTATCTGAGGTGCTTCACCTGAAGTATGAAAGAGCTCACCTAGCCTACCTGCTCAGTGTGCAAAACATCAGGGATGCTAAAGCAGGGCTGTATGGCCAGAAGACTACCACTGGGGCACTGAGGAAGGATGACACACCAGAACCTTTTGGGGGTTATGAGGACACTTTTGGGTAATAAATAAATAATTACATGGCTTCAAAATTCTAATTCATCCGATTTAATGAAAATTCTTTTGACAATAATGTTGATCAATATATCAGCTTAATATTGTGTATAATTTAAACTGAAATATCTGTGATTTTTTTTAAATGTATTTTTTAAGTGGTAACTTAATGAATTTGTCTTAACTAAAAATTGGGCAATGGATTTCTAATTATCAGCATGTTTTGCATCGGACTTGATAAATGTTGCCATTTTGTTGCCATTTACCAGATAAATTACCAATAAAGTGCAAACTCCACACAAAGAACACAAAGAAGGTCTCACATCTTCATGACATTTCAGGTCTATTTATAATTTTGATGACCATTTTTTATTATACTGATCAAAATTAAATAGTATTCTTCCAGAGTGAATGCTCTTTTTTGTAAACCTGAGGAATCCACACTGAGGAACACTACAATTTCTTTTCAGAATGAGTTTGCAAATGACGTTTCAGGTCTGTGATAAATGTGAAACTCGTTTCACACTGAAGACAAGTGAAAGGCCTCTCTCCAGTGTGAACTCTTATGTGAACCTCAAGGATTGCCTTGTTTGAGCAAGTCTTTCCACAGTGATGGCACATGAAAGGCTTCTCTCCGATGTGAGTTATTACCTGATTCTTAAGGTGATTGCTTTCTGTGAAACTCATTCCACACTGATGACATATAAAACTAATTTATTGATTTAATTCAAAAAAACATTTTGAGTTCTGTTGACAATTATGTTGATCAATACATCAGCTTAATATTGTGTGTAATTTAAACAGTTTTTTTTTTTTTTGGTAACAATGAATTTGTCTCAACTAAAAATTGGGCAGTGGATTTATAATTCTCAGTAGGCTTTGCATAGGACTGGATAAATTTTTAAATCAAGTAAAGGGTAAAACATGTAAGTGTTTAATGATGTTATGGTTGACATTTAAAAGAGTTTCTGTTATGTTTATGTTTTTATAGTTAATATTATGCTGCAGAGTAATGCTTGTGTTTAGGCTGTGGGTAGTCTTAACCTCATATCGCTGGCTGAACGTCTGATGCATATGGCACACTTAACTGGAAACACTTCAGGAAGTCGCCATCTGAATTATACAGGATGTCCAGGAGACGTGTTGCATTCTTTAATGGTCTGCCTGGAAACAAAGCTGTCGCGATGCCAAACCCCCTCATGGAAGAAGAACGCCGTCGTGTTTACACCTGTGACAATGAGCGCTTATCAGGATCAACTAAATGCTGAATTTTCAAAAGTATGTGAAGTATGTAAAGTTCTCGGCATATACTCTTTAAAATACATCCAAGAGTTTTACACACTGTTCTGTTATTGTATGGATATCAACATTATATTTTCATGCTCTTAAACACAGAACAAAACAAACTATGATTGGTTGCTTTCTGGGTGGTCCTTAGCCAATTAAAGCTGCAGAAGGTCTGGCTAGGCGAGACTAGGTTGTGGGTGGCAATGTGACAGTATACACTAGTCAAGTGAGCTTTATTTATTTAGTGCTTTATACAATACAGATTATTTCAAAGCATCTTTACAGTGATGAACAGGTGACATTAGACAGTTCAGTGTTTATTCAGTTCAGTGACAGTAAAATTAATCAGTTATGAAATTTGTTCAATTCAGCTATAAGCAGCTCTACAGAAGACAATGTCATTATTATGTCATTATTTTGAGTCAGTTCAATGTTGATTCAATTAAGTTCAATAACAGTGTCGATGCTGTACAAAACAAATTATGAAACAAGAGTCAAATAAGCTATAAAGCAGTTCTGCAGAAAACAGTGATGTCTTCATTCAGCTTAATTCAGTTCAGGTTCGTTCTCATCCAAAAGTGTCAGTGTCCCTAACTAAACAAGCCAAAGGTGACAGTGTCAAAGGAAACCAAACTCTGGCCAAATGAACCATCATTGTGTGATTATGATTCCAGACTGCATCACAGGTCAGATTGTGGATTGATCATTCAGAATATTTAATTTGGTTCCTCCTTCTGAAAGATTGGGATACGTCACACCGGCATTTGGTGGGAGGAGGAGTTGTAGCTGGTCATAGGGTAGAGGACTTCTCTAATTCACTACACCAGGGGTGGCCCACTCTGGCCCCCGAGATCAATTCTCCTGGAGAATTTAGCTCCAAACCTAATCAAAAACACTTGAACAAGCTAATCTTCAGGATTAATAGAAAGCTATAGGCAGGTAAGTTTGATAAGGGTTGGAGCTAAACTCCAGGGCCACCACTCAATTATATTAAATTTAAACTTGAACAATTAATTTTTTGGAGTAATCAACTAACAAATTTGTGTTTTGCTACTAATTAAGTTTCTCTAACTGTGTAATATGTTGGTTGAACAATTTCATAACTCAAAAAGATTAATGCAAACTGTTGCTTTTGTTTTGAGTTGAAACATTTGTTTGTACAGTATTCTTTTCAAACTTAAACAGAACAATTGATAAACGTTCTCTTCATCAATCCCCAGAAATAAATTCTACTATAAATGTAGTAAATGGAATAAATTCACATTGTGCATGAGAGTTAGTTCACACCCCAAACTAATTCTGTCATCATTTACTCACCATCATGTTGTTCCAAACCCGTAAGACCTCTGTTCATCTTTGAAACAGATAAAACTAATCCATATGAAACAAGCGGTTTAGTTTTCTGAAGAGACATGATCACTCTATATGCTGAACACATGTAATTTAGGCTTTTATTCACATAGAAACATTCCTCAACATTCACATCAGATTTGGTAAACAAAAGCTCAAGCATGTTTGCTTGACTTGCAAGAACCAATAAGGTTGATACTCATGTGTTATGCAGCCCGTTTGAGCTTCTGCAAGAACCAATGAGGTTTGTTCTCGTGCTTCGTACTTTTATGTTCGCTGATCAATGTTTATATGTGAATAAAAGTCTAAATTAAATCTAGTCATCATATAAAGTCTCTTCAGAAAATGTGGACTAAACCACTCAATTTATAAAGATTAGTTTTACGATCTCTTTATTAACTTTTTGAAGCAACAAAGTTGTAGTTGCGTGGAGTGTCAATGGAGGGACAGAAATCTCTCAGATTTAATTTAAAATATCTTAATTTGCATTTTGAAGATGAACGAAAGTCTCACGGTTTTAGAATGACATGAGGGTGAGTAACTGATGACATTTATTACATTTTTGGGTGAATTATCCTTTTAATTTTGACTGAAAATCGCTGCTGCGGTCTGTCCCGCTTAAATCCATTCAAACAGGTGGACAGCACGGCTTTGTTTGGAACTATTGAGAGCCACATAAACTGGGTAACAGTGTGGTGGTCAGATCAAAGGTTGTTGCAACTCTTGGCTGCGTTTCCCAAAAGCACTGTAATCCTAATTTTTTTCATAGAGACCACTGATTGCAATTGTTCTATGATCAACTTAGACTTACAATGCTTTTGGGAAACACAGCCCTGGACAGACTCGCATACAAATTGAGCCCTGTCAAGAAAGTATAAAATTGTACAAATACAAGGTTATTCATACACGTGACGATTTTCAAATGCAGATTCAACAATCAGACTGTACATGCAGAAACATTCAAAAAGCATCAGTTTACTGTCAGGGATTTGTTGTGTCGTATCACGCCACATGCAGTGCAAGCGCAGCATCACTAATAATAATGGGTTCTATTGTCTTTTGCTCTTGCCACTCATGTCCGGTGTAGAGACAGTGTAGGTTCTGAATGTGTGAATTGCTGTTGAGCTATTAGTGATGAATGTGAATTACCTTGTGCATTTATTAATATTCATCATTTATAAGAGTCAATTCTAGCACCATAGTTAAAGCATTTTAGCAGATGGCTGCAATATAACGTGTTTAGTCTATATACTTTTTTTTAATATTAATTTACGTAGTGGAATTTCACGGCAATATGGAAGGTAATTTATTCAATATGTTGTTTTCGTTGTATTAAATAATCAAATATAAAATCAAATATATGAGTTACACCTTTATACAATCTAAATTATTTTAACAACAATTCATAATTTTTGTTGCCATTTTAAATTACCAATAAAGTTCAAACTCCACATAAAGAAGGTCTCACATCTTCATGAAATTTCAGGTCTATCTATAATTTTGATTAGGGATGTCCCGATACCACTTTTTCACTTCCGATACGATACCGATGCCGCAGCTTTGGCTAATTGCCGATACCGATATCAATACGATATTTTTATTTTATTCTTGAACTAATACTACTAATAATAAAATATATGGAAGCACTTTGCTCAATTAGCCACATAAAAACATCTCACTCAAATGGAGAACAAATACTTCTCCAGTATATAGTCCACAACAACAGTTGATAATAAAAGACTGCCACCCTTTATTCAAAAGGCCTTGAGATATGTTTGGTAATTGTACCTGAATGAATTTAAAATTAATTTGCTATATTTCAGATCAATATATTTGTTTCCTTAAAATTTTAATTAACTTTAACTTTATTCTCATCTGAATTATAAATAATTTATTTCTGTATAAAATAATACTACTTTTAAAAACACATTTGATTTTCTTTTTTATTCAATGTAGAATGTGTAACTTAAAAATAAAAAGATTAGCGCTCTGTTTTAGGACAAGAAATGAAAACCAATGTAATATGATGAATGTACAAAAGATGAGATAATTTTTGCTTTTACACAGCGTGTGTGTGTGATTTTGGTTGGGTGACAGTTGTAGGTTACAGTTTGACAAGAGTTTACAGTTTGACAAAAGCACAATGTTGTGTTTTACACAAATATAAGTAGGCTAAACACTTTTTGCAGTTTTAATGATGTTCTGTATGAACAAAAAATGACGGAGTATGTTTTATGTTTCCACTGTTCGATCGCGCCCGTGCCTCCCTCGCTCTCTCTCTGACACACACACACATTCCAGCATTGCAATCTTGACATCGCAGCCTGTTCATTTTGAACAGTGTAACAGTACCCATTCGCGCGTATAATGATAAAGTGAGCTTTGAAGCGAAATAGACGTGCGTTCAGAGCTAAGGTGGGGCTACAGATTAGGTGTCCCTAAAGAACCCGCATATGTCTGTGCACGTATCTAACAGTAGTTCCGCATTACATTAATTAATGTGCACGTGAGTTTTATTTATTTTTATACCGTGTATTCTCCGTGTAAATCCATGCACCGAACCGTGACGCACGTACCGAATGTACGTTCAATACGAATACAAACCCCTAATAGGTATCGGATCATAGGTATCGGATATATTTTTTTCTCCCCTCCGATATAGCGTTCTGGGCCAGTATCGGCACGATACCGATGCCGTGGATCGGATCGGGACATCCCTAATTTTGATGGCCATTTTTTATTACACTGATCAAAATTAAATAGTATTCTTCCAGAGTGAATGTTCTTTTTTTTTTAAACCTGAGGAATCCACACTGAGGAACACTACAATTTCTTTTCAGAATGAGTTTGCAAATGACGTTTCAGGTCTGTGTGAAATGTGAAACTCGTTTCACACTGAAGACAAGTGAAAGGCCTCTCTCCAGTGTGAAGCCTCATGTGAATGTTAAGGTTTCCTTTAAGCGTGAAACTCTTTCCACACTGAGGACAAATGAAAGGTCTTTCTCCAGTGTGAACTCTTATGTGAACCTCAAGGATTGCCTTGTTTGAGCAAGTCTTTCCACAGTGATGGCACATGAAAGGCTTCTCTCCAATGTGAGTTACTACATGATTCTTAAGGTGATTGCTTTCTGTGAAACTCATTCCACACTGATGACATATCAAATTTTTCTCTCTGGAGTGAATCCTCATGTGGCAATTAAGGTTTACTTTACATCTGAAACTCTTTCCACACTGACCACATGTGAACGGCTTCTCTCCTGTGTGAATTCTCATGTGAGTCTGAAGACTTTCTTTCCGTGAGAAGCTCTTCCCACACAGCTGGCAGGTGAAATAGCTCTCTCCAGTGTGACTTCTCATGTGGGTATTAAGGTTTCCTTTATGTGTAAAACTCTGTCCACACTCTTGGCAGGTGTAAGGCTTCTCTCCAGTGTGAACTCTCATGTGTACTTTAAGGTTTTGTTTTTGAGTGAAACTTTTTCCACACTGCTGGCAGGTGAAAGGCTTCTCTCCAGTGTGAATTCTCATGTGGACTTCAAGGTTTTGTTTTTGATTGAAACTCTTTTCGCACTGACGGCAGGTGAAATAACTGTTGGATTCGGTCTTCTGAGATCCTTTTTGTGGGGAAGACTTTTCTGTCTGTGTGGATTTTTCTCCAGTCATGAAATCATTATGTTTTTCATACTGATTTGTCTCTTCCATTTCATCCAGTTCTTGACACTCCTCTTTCAGTGCCATTAAGCCTAAAACCATAAAAAAGCAATGACAAATACAAGTTAACCAGTTTATTAGCACAAAGACACATACTGTACATCAAACCAACCTGAAAGCATTAAAGCATCACAACCAACATAAAGCATCAAAGCCTCTTCTAGTGCTATTAGATCTTTGGACAACATGAAATCTTTTGATAAATGAAAACATTTCACCATTTCATCAACACAAGTATGGGGTGCCACAGGGCTCAGTATTAAGTCCTCTGCTTTTCTGCTTGTATACACTTCAACTGAGGGACATTATCATTAGATTTCACTGATGATCTTTTGACAACATGAAATCTTTCAATAAATGAAGACAGATGATTTCATCATTTCATCAACACAAGTATGGGGTGCCACAGGGCTCAGTATTAAGTCCTCTGCAAACCCAAAGTTGTGAAGTTTTGTCAGGTTGCAAGGAAGTATAATTCTGAGTATCATTGTCATATCAGTGAAATCTAATGATAATGTCCCTCAGTTAAAATGTATACAAGCAGAAAAGCAGAGTTATTAATGATATAAAAGATGGGATGGCCAGTCATTTTCTTCTTTTAAATTAAAGGTGCTGTAAGAATGACAGCTAGTGGTCGAGATAGGTACTGCAGTCCAAATAAAAAATATCAGAGACTGTTGCTTCTCCCGCCCCCTCCTCCTCAGACTCGAAACTCACGCGGGTTGCCAGTTTGAGGACACGCAACAGGAATGAGCGCAATTGACAATGAAAGCCGAGGAGACTTTTTTTTTTTTTTACAAGCTGAGTCAGTTGATGAGCTGATTTATCTGCGTTTTAATATGCTCTTGTTCATTGAGATTTTTAGATGGATACTAGGGGTGGAACGGTACACAGAAGTCACGGTTCGGTACGAAAATTGTGCATGCAAAATTTTTATTGTGCATGTCTCAGGCTGTACCACCAAAGGAAAATAGATGTCTTAAGTATTTTTTAAATAAGTTTTATTAATAAAGCAAAGGCATAGAACCAGTTTATTTGTAGTGCATTGACAATAGTTTTATATAATTAGTTTATTAATTAAATTAATAAAAAGACAAAAAGACCTTGAGATATGTTTGGTAATTGTACCTGAATGAATTGAAAAATAATTTGCTATATTTCAGATCAATGTATTTGTTTTCCTTAAAATTTTAATTAACACTAACTTTATTCTCATCTCAATTATAAATAATTTATTTCTGTATAAAATAATACTACTATTAAAACACATATGATTTTCTTTTTGTAACTTAAAAATAAAACAGATTACTGCTCTGTTTGAGGCAGGGGTGCAAACACATGTATGGTCAAAAAAGAGAGAGGTAATCGAAGCCCTCGTCCCGCGGCAAATATCCAGATACTACATTGCCACCATCCCCAACCCACCCCTATAGGCACATAGAGTCAAATGAAATTTAGAAAAACTATCTTGCACTTCTTCTTCTTGCTTTACTGCTACTTCCTGAAAACAATTTCACCTGATGATTTGAATAGCTCTTTTTGTAAAGAATTAATAATTCTAGGATGATTGGGGTAATTGTGTAGGGTAGGCCTAGTGCATCTGCATAGAAACTAATAAACAAAATATAAATACAATAAAACACAAATACACGAGAAATAAAGCAGTACTTTATGTTTTTCAGGTAAATTAACTGTATTAAGTATTAATACAGTTTATCTTTTGACAAAACGTGATTTTTCTCTTTCTCTTTTGTTGTTTGATTAACTTTGGTGACACAAACAGCTGCAGGTATATTGGGTGCTGTCCCTTTAAGACGAATGCACGTATCTAATACCGGTAATGACACGCATCCGTTTTATTTTGACTGCGTTTACGGGGAAACTCGTTGAGACGGACACTGGCTTATTTTTTCGTGCACATGTCTGTTCAAACACAAATAGATAAGAAAGAAAAGAGAATTCGGTGTTCACGAACTTCACGTGCTGTCTGCGACTGAGTGGCTCTGTGCGCCGACAGACCATCTACATTTGGATGTTAAACATAATATATATAGCCTGATACAGCAAAGACAACGTCGGCAGTATTGACGGCAAAATAGGCTACAGAATATTTCGTTCTGTAGGCCTATTGACGGGCAATATTTGAAAATCGATAATTAGGCCTATTTTTTAAATTACAATTATATATGCATTTGTCAAAACCGAGAGACTTTCAAGCATCAAAATGTAATTCATTAATATGTATTTGCGCCTTCTATTTTGTCTGAAAACTTCCAACACTCTTGCGTGTCGCGTGAAAAATAGGCGTCGGTTGCGGTTCTATTTCTAGCACGCGGTTTCGGCGCGGCTCGAGAAGTGTGTGTGTCACGCAGGCATTGTGCTCTAACACAAGCTCTAACCAGTTAACATGAGAGCCGACATAAAAACGGACACTCCACGCCACGCAGAGAGAAATGTGATGCAGTGGCAGATCCAGAGTGAGACAGAAACACTAGTGGTTCACGCTTGCGCACATACTGCTGGTTTGGCGCGCAGTGTTCTGATTCGCTTATTTCCTATTTACTTGTTGGTGGACGCAATCCAGAATTACTGTTGGTTAAATTACAACCACACACGCACACACACCATATTCCAGCAATGCAATCTTGACATCGCAGCCTGTTCATTATAGCCACAGAGCTTCAGAGCTAAGGCGGGGCTACAGATTAGGTGTCCCTAAAGAACCCGCGTATCAAACAGTAGTTCCGCATTACATTAATTAATTTGCACGCGAGTTTTATTTATTTTTATACCGTGTATTCTCCATGTATATTCATGCACCGAACCGTGACGCCTGTACCATTTCAGTTCAATACGAATACATGTACCGTTACATCCCTAATGGATACGAGGCTTTTTAGGTTGTGTGGAATCTGCAATCTCTGACCCAGTTTGCTTGCTCGTTTCCAAGGCTGCAATATGCTGTGTTTCCTGCCAACTGGCATCCCGGGGTGTTGAAATACTATTGGGTGAACTGGCAGTGGGCGAGATCACACAGACCAAAACAAAAACTGACAGAAAACACGGAACGGGTAAAATAATAAGTAAAATAACTGGCTGTAGAAGTGTTTTTCAGAGAAACAAGTATGTGAACTTAGCATGTTTCCTAAATATCTGCAAACATATTATGGTATTTTTATGCTTTAGTAGAGTAAAACAAGTTATATATAGCACCTTTAAACCAAAACCAAAGTATCAAAAGTGGACCTATTATGCCACATTTTCACAAGATGTAATATAAGTCTTGGGTGTCCCCAGAATGTGTCTGTTAAGTTTTAGCTCAAAATAAAAAAACAAAACATTTTATTATAGGATGTTGTGAAAACCCCAATTTGGGTGGAAGCAAAAACACGCTGATTGATGGTGAGAGATGTCTTCTCCTGTTATTGTCACTTGCACTTCGTGTCACATGTACACCGCATTCCAAATTAATATGCAAATGTTATTTTACACTGATTTTCCTAAATAGTCGATGCAAATGACAGTCAGTATAATTTTCATGTCACCAACCGATAGGGCAGGGCTATTCAATTAGCTTCATTCAAGGGCCGGATTATCAAATCGAAAAGTTGAGGTGGGCCGGTGGGTTGGTTTGGGGGTTTAGCTTATTTATTGAAACATAACAGTTTCAATAAATAAGTTAAAGTAACCCTAAAAAAGTATGGTATTTACTTGGAAATGTGGTACCCAACAGTATGCAGATATATAAAACCATAATAAATAAAAACGTGATAATTTACAGCTGTGTACAACTATTTTTCTTGGAACAAATAAATAAATTATACAAACTCGTAGCTGTTGGTGAGAAATAATAATAATTTTATTTATAAATGTTATGCTTAAATGAAAATATTCTGACAGTGAGACTTGATAACCACAGGCTACTCACTCCCACTGTATAAAAAATGCCTAAACACAAGTTAAAAACTATACGCACCTTTACAAAGAAACTGACATAATTTCATAACAAACATTAATTATATATTCCTCTACCCACCTAATAAATCTAATGCAATATAAATCACTATATTTATTTATTACTACATAGTATTCAATATAAATATTGCACATTTCTGCCCAACCCATGGTAAATTACTACAGTACATTCATGGTAAATGTTTGAAAGGGTGATTAGGGGATTTAAAATCTTCTAATTTTGTTCATGCCACAATGTTGGGAATGTTGAGGCTTTTTCATCCGATTTAATACCAGTTAAATCATCGAGTGATTTGTGGTTTGTAACAGAGAGGTTTCTGTCGAACTGAAACGCTTCCCACTGGTTGTCGCAACGCTATTTAATAATAGTGTTCGGGACCGGGAATAAACGCAACTATTTGTTGTTACTGTACTGACCGAGAAACCGCTTCAGATTATTCAGCGACGGAACGGTCCGAATGAATCCGAATAGTTTTAGACCGTTACTGACCGGCCACTTTGACGCTCTTGCCGGCGGCGGTGTGAACGCACATGCAAGCGTGTTTAGAAAGAATCGAACCAAGAATGATTCATTCACGAATGATTGGTAGGCTATCTCTGGTTCAGTCGACATAAATTCGGGACACATATAATAACTGCTGAAATATTCGCAGGTAAAACGTTTCTCAGGTCAATCGGAGCGAGTATCAAACTAAATTAGCCACACCGCCAGGAAAAGAGGAGAAGGGAGGTTGGTGCCGTCAGGCCGTCGGGATGGAGATGATTGGCGGGCCACATTTGGCCCGCGGGCCGCCAATTGAATAGCCCGGCGATAGGGTATAAGTCGAATTTCATTGAACAAACCACCCAACGAAAACAGTATTTTTAAAAAAAAACTCGAAATGCACTGTTCCAAATCCAACAGAGTTTGAAAACATTTAATAAATTGTAAAGAACTGAAAATGGTCATTTGTTGAATTTGCAGTATTGGGAGGTCATATTTACTGAAATCAAAAGCTATTTCAATCAAACACATCTTAACAGGGCAAGTTACATGTTAACATAGGACCCCTTCTTTGATATCACCTTCACAATTCTTGCATCAATTGAACTTGTGAGTTTATAGAGAGTTTCTGCTTGAATTTCTTTGCAGGATGTCAGAATAGCCTCCCAGAGCTGTTGTTTTGATGCGAACTGCTTCCCACCCTAATAGATCTTTTGCTTGAGGATGCTCCAAAGGTTCTCAATAGGGTTGAAGTCAGGGGAGGATGGGGGCCACACCATGAGTTTCTCTTCTTTTATGCCCATAGCAGCCAATGACACAGGGGGGCTCAGAGGTATTCCTTGCAGCATGAGATGGTGCATTGTCATGCATGAAGATGATTTTGCTACGGAAGGCACGGTTCTTCTTTTTGTTACATGGAAGAAAGTGGTCAGTCAGAAACTCTATATACTTTGCTGAGGTCATTTTCACACCTTCAGGAACCCTAAAGGGGCCTACCAGCTCTCTCCCCATGATTCCGGTCCAAAACATGACTCCGCCACCTCCTTTCTGACGTTGCAGCCTTATTGGGACATGGTGGCCATCCACCAACCATCCACTACTCCATCCATCTGGACCATCCAGGGTTGCACGGCACTCATCAGTGTAGCGGATGGACAATCTCACTATGACTTCGAGCTTTTAACCCTTAAATTCATGAATTTAAATTACAGCATGGCTCCATGAGTCTGGACTGAATTGATCTCTTTTGACACGTCTGTTACCGAGTGATGAACTAGGTGAACTAAGTAACTAAAGGTGAACTAAGTAACTTTTTTACCTTAACTGAACAGCTTCGGAGTCACTGGAATGG
Source organism: Rutilus rutilus (assembly GCF_951802725.1). Taxonomy (NCBI): domain Eukaryota; kingdom Metazoa; phylum Chordata; class Actinopteri; order Cypriniformes; family Leuciscidae; genus Rutilus; species Rutilus rutilus. The sequence continues at coordinate 25,101,300 of NC_140212.1, read as the reverse complement.
TTATAATACTTATTTCGGGTTGAATGGTGGTCGTTTCGCACCCCCCTGGTGCCCGTGAGCGGAAAATACGCACTTGCAACTTTGGGGCGGCGGGCACCGCTTTACGGCCAAAAGAAAAACAACTGCTTTACGGCCAAAAGAAATCTGCTAAAATGCTGTCATTATTGCGCTCCCTCACGCTGTCCGAACCCTAGAGAGAAACCTGCGAGCAAAAAGCAAGAATACAGCGTAGAAATCCCGAAGCTACTGAGTGCTGCTTTAACAGAGAACATCTCAGAACTCGAGGAGATGGTTTCAAAGAGATTCTTATCTGCTCACACCTCACTCTCTCCAAGCCAGATACCCAGGTGGCCAGGAGATCTCCACACACACACACACACACACACACGCAAACATCCCTTTGCATTTAATTCAGAATACAAGTGATTCAGAATCTGTAGGTGACATATTAAAGCATGCATGTTTGATTAGTTTTTGTTTTATTCTATAGTGGGATTCTCTAGTTTGTAGCTTTGAATTCTAAGTGTGTATTTTAAGAATGTTCCCCAATATTAACCTCATCCTACCTCCTGCTAGACCATAAAACTTTATGACCCCAAACGGAATTTCCAGAGAACCACAACGCTCACTTAAATTCTTGTAAAGGAAGAGAAATAGACACTGCAGTCTTATGTATTCTATAACCACTTGAGAAATGTGTAAACATGGATGTATTTTTTCCCATCTCATCATTTTCCTTTTTCGTGATGTAGTTTGTGTATTCTTGTGAACTTTGGTAATAAGGTTAGACAAATCATGTGTGTACTGTGTTTAAACTCTAAAGTCCAATCTGCATTCCCCATTTGTGAATACACATGACATGTTGGTAACTTTATGACGCAGTTATGTTATTTGGCTTGTTAGCTGAACCTTTTATGCTTATTTTTACAGAATAAGAATGTATTTCGACGTGTACCTTCGAAACATATCTGATTTGGTATCCACGTAAAGCTCTCCGTGTACTGAAACCAAATATGCATCAGGCTCTGATAAAATGTATTATACTATGTTTACCATCGTTAGAGTATAATAGACCAAATCCTAACACTACCATAAAACATGCAAATTAACCTGGGAAACTGAGACAAAGAAAGTTTTCCCGCTCTGAAATCTCTGAAGGTGGTTGGTCCACGTACGCGAAGTAGGCGTAAACTAAGACTCTCCATAAGAGACTGACACAGAAAGTTTCTTTAGAGCACTCCGCCAGAGAGAGGTTTCCAGCTTCCACAACAGTGAAACTCCTTGAGGAGATTCTCCATTAGTTTTTTTCTTCACATCTTGTTTCGTTCTAGTCTTTTCTTTGTTTCCGTCTTTTATTTGCCTTTGTTCAGTTTCGTCATCGAGTGACACAAACTTAGTCTGAATCATCGCTTTGGCAAATTTTACATTCGAGTGCATCTTTGAGTTTCCCGCAAATCCGTTTGCTCCGGAAGAAACTCAAGGCCAGCTGCGCTCAAACGGACACACGCACTTTTGGTCCTCAGCTCCACTCAAGAGCCACTACATGCAAGTGTTATTTCCTATTGAAATCTAAAAGCTGTTTGAGGTTGTCTATTCCCTTTTGGGATTCTAAGATTGGTGTCTCTCAAAGTTAACTATTTGAAAATTGCCATCCTGAGATTTTGCTTTCACTTTCAATCGATCTATTTTCAGCTTCGATAATTTAATGTAACTGTATATGCAATACATGAATCATACCCCTGATTCATCATTATTGATTCCCTATATCATTTGAGCTAGTGTCCTTACATCAGTAAACAAGACTGTTTGAAAATTAGTCTTCATGTATTTCTGGGCCCACTGCAACCATTTCTGCTTGTGAGCATTGGTTAGGGGTGGCCGTATAGTAGGTTTATGCACAACTGCAAGCCTCTAGAGGATCCTACACCTTGAGGTTCGCAGGGATCCAGAGGCACCAGCAGCTTCAAATACCTGTTTGCTGCTTTTTTAATGGCATTTTAGCAGCTGCTCTCTTAATCCGATGAATTTGTCTGGCAGTAACCTTCCTCATTATGCCTTTATCTGCACGAACCCGTCTGTGTTCTGAATCAGCCACAAATCTCTTCACAGTATGATGATCACGCTTAAGTGTTCGTGAAATATCTAATGTTTTCATACCTTGTCCAAGGCATTGCACTAATTGACGCTTTCCGCAGCACAGTGATCCTTTTTCTTTCCCATATTGCCTGAAACTTGTGACCTGCTTAATTAGTATAGCATTCTCTGTCAGCACTGAGGGCTTTACATGTGATAAATGCAGGGAGATAGTCAGGCTGACGGAGAAGATTTCAGACCGATTCTAATAAACGGGAAGGGAAAATAGAGACACCAGCCACCATAGTCACGTTTGCCGGGAGCCTGACATCAGAGCAAAGTGCTGGCTAATGCTAATCGTAAATTCTGTAAGATTATTACTCACATCGGCACTAATGATGTTCGACTTCACCAGTCGGAGATCACTAAAATAAACGTTAAAGAGGTGTGTGAACTCGCAAGTACAATGTCAGACACTGTAATTTGCTCTGGCCCCCTTCCTGTTCGCCGGAGTGATGAGATACTTAGTAGACTGTCCTCACTCAATGGCTGGCTGGCTGGCTGTCTATGTGGTGTCCGCAAAATAATATAGAATTCATAGACAATGAGAAAAGTTTTTGGGGTAGACCTGACCTGTTGAAAAGAGATGGTATTCATCCCTCCTGGGATGGTGCAGCTCTTCTCTCTAGTAATATGGCACACAGTTTTAGAGCTCAAACATGACGAATTGGGGCTCAGGTCAGGAAGCAGACAGACTGGCTAAACCAACCGTCTGCTAGCTGTCTCATGTCACTGAGGTCAGATAAATCCCATCACATAGAGACTCTTTCACCTAGATATCATCATATAGAAACTGTGTCTGTTCCCCGAACTAAGAAATACAAAAAACTTCCAAATATTTTTATTAAATAACATTTGAAAAACTTGTATAAACCGAACACCAAAGAACAATATTAAAGGGTTAGTTCACCCAAAAATGAAAATTATGTCATTAATGACTCATTAATGACGTTCCAAGCCCGTAAGACCTCCGATCATCTTCAGAAAACAGTTTAAGATATTTTAGATTTAGTCCGAGAGCTTTCTGTCCCTCCATTGAAAATGTATGTACGGTATACTGTTCATGTCCAGAAAGGTAATAAAGACATCATCAAAGTAGTCCATGTGACTACAGTGGCTCAATCTTAAGTTTATCAAGCGACGAGAATACTTTTTGTGCGCAAAAAGTAAACAAAAATAACGACTTTATTCCACTATTCATTTCCTTCTCTCTGGGCCTCGAGTGAGTTCACGTAGTGTAATAGCGTAGCGCTTCTGTGTTGTACGTCACACATAGGCTCACTATTGGCCGACGCTGGTCATGTGTGTGATGCCATGTGTGAGCATGTGTGAGCCACTGTAGTCACATGGACTACTTTGATGATGTATTTATTACCTTTCTGGACATGGACAGTATATCGTACATACATTTTCAATGGAGGAACAGAAAGCTCTCGGACTAAATCTAAAATATCTTAAGCTGTGTTCCGAAGATGAACGGAGGTCTTACGGGCTTGGAACAACATGAGGGTGAGTCATTAATGACATCATTTTTTTAAACTATTGAGCGGTGGTGACAGGTTCATGTAACATGCAAGGGACCTAAAGCGCACCTAAAAGCTGTCACAAAGAACTGGCAAAAGTAATGATTATGAATGTCAAATATAGCAAGGAGACATTTCAATTGTTTATTAATAAACAAGTGTTTTCTGTGTCAAAGATGAAGTTGACGATACTTGACTTGCGATCTTCGCAGTAGTGAACGCGCCAGAAAGAAATGCACATTTCATACGGATTACAAAAGAGCAGAGAGCAGTCTGTTTTCTTTCGTTTTGAATTGTTTTGTTTAAAAGTACACATTTCATGCTTTCTACTTTTCATATAATCAACATAGATGAAATTAAAAATATATATTATTTTATTTAAACAATGAAACTAAATTGTTTTCTTTAATGACTGGGCTACAACACGTAGGCCTATAGCCTACAGTACAGAGAAATTTAATGTCGGAGCGGGATTTGAGCGAACGCCGTCTTAAATTTCTCTGTACTGTAGGCTATAGGCCTACGTGTTGTAGCCCAGTCATTAAAGAAAACGATTTAATATTTTATTTTAAAATGTGCATAGATTCACTCTTATTGTTATGTCTGTGTCAAACGCAAATGTTTCTTCTCGTCACATTCATTTATGAACATGAATCATGATTGCATATTTTCAATTCAAAACAGCAAAATTTCACAAAAAGTTGAGTAGTTTGCATGACTACATAGTCTATTACTGTTCGTCGCTGAACATTCCTCATAAAACAGTTGTCTAATACTTATATCTACTTAAATCTTTCCGCAGACTCGTTGTAAGTCCCGCCTTCTTTGATTTAATTTGGCCATTTCGATCATTTTGACATTGACGAGGCAGAGTAGCCTAAAAACGTAACTTATCATAATTTTTTGTCATCCTAACAACAAACAGCTTTACTCATTCTACACTAACATTATAACAAAAGACTTGTTTAATTTTTATTCATAGCTCAGAGAAAATCATTGCCTCTGGTATGGGGGGCAGTACCTGATGTTTTAATACTACAAAGACCTCTTATTTGTCAAAAGATCAAGGCAAATTTGATTTCTCATGTCATGACCCCTTTAAACAAGCAGTTAACAAATTATCAGACACTATCAGAAAACTATGTATAATGATGTAAACCTAGGCACATTTAAAGATTTATTCAAGACTAATCATTTACAACTTTAAGTGGCCAAGAGCGGTCTGATCTGGTGTAGCTACTGTGTGTTAAAGGGTTAGTTCACCCAAAAATGACAATTCTGTCATTAATTACTCATGTTGTTCCAAGCCCATAAGACCTTCGTTCATCCTCGGAAAACAAATGAAGATATTTTTTATGAAATCCGAGAGCTCTCTGACCCATCCATAGACAGCAATTTAATTACCACTTTTAAGGCCCAGAAATGTGGTAAATACATCGTTAAAATAGTCTAATGTGACTACAGTGGTTTAACCTTAATTTTATGAAGTGACGAGAATACTTTTTGTGCGCAAAAAAGACGACTTTATTCACCAATTTCTTCTCTTCCATGTTAGTCTAGTCTCCAACGCTATTCACATAGAAAAAACAGTTCAGCGTTTCCAGGTTCTAAACAGGTCAAAACGCTGCCTTGCTAGTGGCTGATGCATACGTGTGATGCTGACACAGCCAATAACTAGGCTACGTTCTGACGTAGAACCCAGAAGCGCTGCACTGTTTTTTGGCAGAATGACAGAATTTTAATTTTTGGGTGAACCAACCCTTTAAGCTACAGAATTTCTGGTGGACTTTGCTTTGGAGCACAAAAAATGTATGTAATACAATTTAAATTCTAAGAAGTGTGCCTGCAGAAATGGTATTAAACGCCACATCAGCATGTACTGTTATGTGGTTTTCTACAGTTAAGTACCTGGGTGTACCGTCTTGTTTTGACAGTATTTTGTCCTTTGATAATCACAATTCTAACATTTGCAGAACAGCCTTCTACAACCTCGTTGCAGGGTCAGTAAATAAGCTTTAGTTCGTTCAAAATGCAGTGGTGCTTAGGTGCAAGAAACAGGATGACATTCACCCAATTTTATCATCACTATATTGACTGCTTGTTAGGTTTCGTGTCAATTCTGATAATTAGACAACGTTTTGAATGGCCTAAAGCTCCTCAGACGATAAGATATCTTCTACTGTTAGCCTATATAATCCCTCATGTTCATTACGGTCAGAAAATGTTGGCCTGCTGATAGTACTTTGACAACTGCAAACCACATAAGGAGGTAGATACTTTTCCTGACGGTCTCCTAGATGCTTTTAATAGCTTTCACTGTCCGGGACTCAGACAATCTCAATTTAAGCCTAGACTAAAGATGCATCTTTTCAGCCAAGTATAAACAAACGTATTCCTCAATGAATATGATACTCTATTTATTTTAATAGCAAAAGGCCCAGTGTCTCTCTATTCTAGTTGAATTTGATTCAATTTAAGAATCTGACAGAAAAGATGATGCATGTATTTATATAAAAAAAATTTTTTTAATGCCCCTGGAAATCATGTGGCCAAACATTGGCCCGTACCGCCAATCCAAACTGTATGATAATTCTTAATCATCTTTGATGGTAGTGGTCCTGACAGAAATAATGCTATAATCATCACTGTTCATGCTTAGTTAACCTTGAGAGCTGTAATAGTAAAAATGTGCTAAAAGTTTTCAAGAGAGTTCAAAGATGTTAGCCAATTATAGCAGTGGGCGTTTACACTGAAGTCTCACAGTGCTCCCTGTCATAGCTATGCAAAGATTCGTAAAACCGTATCGTAGCTATTAAACTATTTTTTGTTATGATTTTAAATCTGTATGTAACCTTCAGAATGATCTCAAAGTAAAAAGAGTTGCTAAAGTCTGATTTTGTGGTGGCTGTGCTTTAAAATTAAGTACTACTGTAAAGTTAAAGGGATAGTTCACCCAAAAATGAAAATTCTGTCATCATTTACTCACCCTCAAGTTGTTCCAAACCTGTATGAGTTTATTTGTTCTGCTGAACACAAAGGAAGATATTTGGAAGAATGTTTGTAATCAACAGATCTCGGTCCCCATTGACTTTCATAGTAGGAAAAATATATACTATGGTAGTCAATGGGGACTGAGATCTGTTTGGTTACAAACATTCTTCCAAATATCTTCCTTTGTGTTCAGCAGAACAAAGAAACTCATACAGGTTTGGAACAACTTGAGGGTGAGTAAACAATGATAGAATTTTCATTTTTGGGTGAACTATCCCTTTAACCTAGCCTGGTCCTACCACACTCTCGTACATTTAATTTGTACAGAGAGTCTGGCCACTCCCCATTGACAAGCGTTAACTTCCTTGAAGGCGGGTACTCTGTTGAAGTTTAAAACTATTGGATCTGCCCAGAGCCACTCTGGATCTGCCATAACTAAATCGCTAACGTTTGGTCGTGACGTAACCCTACAACTCAAACTAGCGCTCAACGTCATCGTTCTCAGCCACTCCCTCTGTTCGCTGATTGGACCGGTAAAAATTGGCCGGAGAAAACCCGCGAATATACCGCAAACCCAGACGACATACTGAAGGAAAATGAAAATTGAGCGGAAGTACGTAGGAGGGCGGAGCCAGGCTAAGGTTAACCCTGCCTGGTTTAAAAGTTTGAAAATGATTAACAGTTAAAAACATTTGTTAGAAATTTAGAAAAGTAATCAAATGTAATCAGTTACATTACTTTAATAAAGTAATTATTAAAGTAACTTTAACAAAAAGTGTTACAATACTTTTTAAATAGGGTAACTTGTAATCTGTAACCTATTACATTTCCAACCTTCCCATCACTGAATACAACGTATACTACAAAAATCTATTTGAAATATGTGAACAATAGTACAACATATAACACCATGTGCAATATACAGTACAGAACATCTTTCTTTCTTTCTGTTTTTTTTGCTTTAACCCTTCTAAGCTATTTGTTTGGGATGTACTCAGGCTGTTGACCCCGGACAATAAAATGTTATTTGCAACATCATGTTTTTTGTTTTTTTAAACAAATGTAATATCACTCACTTTATTCATGTTTGTACTCTGCATTTGTGTATTGGTTGTAGGATTCTAGGTATTTTTTAAATGTATATAAATACAATTTAAAAATATATTTAAAAATAGGTTGAAAATCCTAAGTGTGACTTTTTTTCACGCTAACATACAACTAAATATTCCAATTGATTAGATTGTTGTTTGTAGAGCTAGTAAATGTCAACCACCACATCAAGTCTCATGCCATTTAGATGAAGGGGGGGGGATTATTTTTCAGCAAACGTCATTTGGGGTCAAAAATACCCCGCTTACATAAATAGCATAAGCCAATTAAGCACGAAGATTATGATTAAAAATATAACCCGTCAATTAGACAAAAGGTCAGAAAAAAACTGGTATAACACTTGACATTCTGTCCCCCTCACTTTAGAAATGATGGCTAAGCCCTTGATGTGTAATATGTTGTAAACTGTGTATTGTGAAGTGCTATACAAATAATTTTGACTTGATGCTGTAGAGGTTGACATATTAAAGGACCAAATGACTGAGTTCAGCTTTGAGAATGAAAACCAACCTGTTTGTTCCTCAGTATCTTCATGTTTTACGCCGAATGCTTCTTCAATCCTGATGTCTTCACTCTCCTCTTTAATAAACGCCATCTTTATAATCATATGTTATGTGGATCTCAGTTGCTTCACCAGGAGTTTTTCTGTGTTTTTGGATACTCTGCTATATTTAAGATGAGAATAAATAACAGAAAGAAAAATAAATCCAAATGAAATCTGTGTGTGTGTCTCAATCAGCTCCCCCATACAGAAATGTAATATATGGCCATATATGTACTTATATTTTAAATAGCATGACATATAGCCTATCTATACATATATTTGACTTATATGAGAACACATATAATACATATAATGTATACATAATACATATAATATACGGGAAAATATATGGCACTTACATGAAACCGGACATTTTTGCTATATTTTGAAATATATGTTTCATATATGTCTATGTGTTTTACATATGAATTTTGCATATATTCTCATATAGGCAGCAGACATACATGGGCACTGACATTATATGTAATTTACATAGCCTATATTGATATATTACATTTCTGTTCAGTAGTCAGCGGACTGGAGTGACAGCCTTGATGACCTTATTGGCTCAAAACTTACTTATGATTTATATTTGATATTTAATAATCTGCATTTACAGTTAATAGATTACATTTTAATGAAAATATTTGCTACTGGTTCGTAAAAGTTATCATTACATATGTTTTTGTTTGTGGTCTCGTTACACTGTTCTGACCAGCAGATGTCGTCACCGTGCGATGATTCGAGCGCTTCTAAACAGTGAATCATCATGCGAAACAATTGCTTTAATTTACTCTTTCCCATCACTACTTGCTAAAAAGACCGAATTCATGGTTACTGTAAACTGGTTCACGATTTAAGGAGTGAAATGAGACGCACCTTTTCTTTCACACATTATGTGGAGGCGCTTTAAACGCTATGGTAGAATAATCATTGCAATGTTACATTCAATAATAACCTATTCATTTTACATCGCTTATAAAAATTATAAAATTGCATGATTTAAGGACTTAAAAACACAAACCTTTCTTTAGCCGTATGACAGACGCAGGATCGCGTCGCAGCCTCCTGACGTCATTAATCCATACCAAAATAAAAGTCCTGTTCCTAACTCACAAAAGAATGCATGGATATATAAACACAGAAAACACATACAATTTATATAAAATGTCAGAGGTTATTAGAGTTTAATTCCTGTCACCCGTTTTCTGTGTACCACATCTAATTATGTTGATTCTGTAAAATAAAACGTCATGTTTGGTTGCAGAAACTATTTAAACCATTTATACCATGGGTCGGGAGTGTTTTATTTTTAAACACCTTTTAAAAAAATGTTTGATGCATTTATAGTATACAAATATTTTACTATACAATAAACAAGGTGAATTATTATTGTCTGTGTATCCTCTGCTCTTTTTTTCATGACTTTGTATTCTAAATGTATGTTTGGCCTGGTAAGACCCAGTGATTGCATTGGGATGGCAAAAAAATAACATAAATAAATACATACATACATTTTTGCTTTCTAGAGAAAATCACTTATGCATCTAACTGAGACCATGTATAACCTGTGTGGTGAAATATCTTAAAATGGATGTGGAATGGAACACAAATTGATTTTATGTAACTGCACCTCAACAAACAGTGGTTAAACTGGTCCCACTGCAATAACAGTGCTTAAAGTTCACAGAATGTGACATGGCAAAACATTCTAGTACATCGGTGACGTGTTAGTGTCTAATAATTATTTGTTACTGTGTTGTCTTATTATCCTACAAATAATAAATATTCATGACTGCACATGCACTTTCATATGACAGATGCTTCAAACTGAGAGATCATACATACAGTAGTTGAGAGAAATGTTCAACAGTCTAAATGAGTGTTTGTTTCCATGGTGTAAGAGTTTGAGAGTGTTGCGTGCTTTTCTCTGCGATCAGTTTGCATGGAATAAATGATCTTGCATAGACAAGGAGTCTCCGACACAAACACGATCCATCCATACCTTAAGTGTAACCGGTTGAGCTTCTTTGAGGAGCCTATAACCGATCAAACGGCTTATAATTGTCAGTAAACAAAGCAAAATAACTTAAAAGTTATTAAAAATGCAACAGCGCTTTTATTTATGCCATCACAGATTATACGTACATTTATAAATTATACTGTGAGCAAGCGTGTATTACCACGTTGTAACATTAATCCACTGAAGGTGAGTTGAGGTGAACCCATTACCAGTTTATTTGCATAATCCAAAGTGAACAAAAGACGATGACTGGAACTAAACTTCACTTATAACGAACATGAAAATGACATCAGAATACACAAACAACAATACTCAACCAGGAAACATGGCAAACATGAGGGCTTAAATACACAAACAAGGGAAAACACAAGACAACAACAACCAATAGAGTGGTTGCAGGTATGACATCAGAAACCGGAGGTCTATGGGGATATATAATGGGGGTTTTCAATTTATGAGTATATTAAAGCTTGTGGTAAACATAACTTTTACTATACTTTGATGTTTTTCTACAACATAAATTACACACACCCACAGCGAAAAAACTATTTTTGATCATTTTAGTAACTACATAAGACAGCTTGAGGTGTGAGTGTGTGCAAGTTACAGTATGTTTACCACAGGCTTTATTTTATTCAGAAATTGAAAACCCTCATTGTAAAACCCCAAAGGAAAATTTCCGGTTCTGTAGTCATACCTGCACCACTCTACGACAAGTTGGAACTAATGAACATGAACCAATTAAATGGCAGAACTGATAACAGGATTGGACAATAAAGCAATGAGAACATGACACATGAACTAAAGAACCAATGACAAGATCACATAAGAGGAACAGGAAATCACATGATATTAACAAATTTCATGCAATGGCGAAGCGGGCAGTGCTGAAGACCACCAAGGTGGAGCAGGAAACCATTGCGGGGTCATGGAACTATGGCGGTGCATGCTGAGTTGGAGACCATGGCAGAACTGAAACACGGAGCTCAGAGAGTTCAGAAATGGCCTCCGTGGCCGTGACAGGAAGCACAAATAGTTCAATGGCGGCCTCTAAAGGCCAATTCACACTGCACAGACATCCACCAACAAACTTCGATTCAGAGTGAGTGAAGTCTGACTGGGAGAAAAAATGGATGGTCCTGTAACCACAATCCAAATTTTAATGTCTACTATCACTAATGTTAATCACTAATGACTTTGCGTGTCATTCGTCGCCTAAAAAACGAAAAGAGAAAAATAAACAAAATGGCACAACGAAAGAGGCTGTGGGTGAAGCCATGGTTGCTGTGAAGGGGAAGACAGGGCGGCCTACTCGAATTTATGCAGAGAACTGCAGTCAGAAGATTTACAAAGCTTTAAAGATTTTGCTCGGGTGATCCCAAATCAGTTTCAGCATCTACTTCAGATGGTGACACCAATCATTCAACGGCAAAATACAAATTTGAAAGATGCCATTTCACCCGGTGTACGCCTAATGATAACTCTTCGCTTCTTGGCAACAGGTAACGCAATGGCCTATGTTTCATATTCCATCAATTTAAGTTATTAGCGGTGTTGATATGGTATTTATACAAGATATAGGTTAAAATTTTCAATATTGCAATTCTAAAAAACGTTTCTTTTCTTTTTTTATTCACAGGAATCCTTTCGTAGCACTAAGTTTTTCGCATTTAACGCTCAACTTTAAGCGAGCTTATTCCCGAAACATGTAGAGCCCCATCTATCAGGTTCTCAAAGAAAGACATCTTAAGGTAGGCATTGCGATCCTCACCACTTTGCTTTAATTAATATATCAATATATAACTACCTTATTGCAAAGAATATGTCGGTATCCGTTCTGTTCTTCTCGCTTTAAGTGAAGTATGGACATCATTATGGGAACTGTCCGGTCGTACTAAACAAAGTCAGTGCTATCACCTCTATATAATTCAGTAAAAGGGTCAGTGGCAGTGCTATGAAAATTAAACATAGTATTACTGAAATTTTTAGTTTTTGTTAATTGTAGTAACACCATGGTAAACACAAATTAATAATGATTTTGCTACAAAAACCAGATTAACCATGGCTTTGGCAGTAAAACTGTGGTTATACAAATGGGAATCAATATGCCAAAAACTAAACGTTTTTACTATAATATAAATGCATGTTGTTTACTAGGCTATACCTTGATCTGCTTGTAAAGACTCCTTAAGCACTGCATTTTCATTAAGCTGTTATCAAATGGTAGTGTTATGAATGCTCAGAGACACAAAGATTGATCCAAACGCATCTTTATTAAATAAGGGTAATCCAAACTCGTAATCCAGTAAACAGGCAGTGGTCAAGGCAGGCAGCAATAAACAGAGTCCAATAAACAATCCAGAACAGAGTCAGAAACGTTAAACAGTCCAGGGTCAAAAACAGAAAACAAACACGGGAAAACCGCTCAGAAATGCAGACTAACAGTACAACAAGACTTCACGATGAGTGAATGTGAAAACCAGGTATTTATGGTGTGAGTGAAACAAGGTGATGAGAAACAGGTGAAAAAGATGAGTGCTGATGAGTCCGGGCAGTGCGTTATGGGAAATGTAGTGTTTGAAGGAGTGATCACAGTCTAGTGTGGAGTGGCCTCTGGTGGCTCTCGAAGGCACTCCAGCTGGTGACCGTTACATAGCCCCCCCCCCCCATTTATGGCCCCTTGAATGGCAAGGTCTTGACGCCTTTTCTCTACTTTATGCTGGACCTCTTCTTCCTCTGTCATCTTTAACGGTATTACTACTCTAACCAATACTGCTTATCGATCTGGTACATTAACGGTATTCCTACCGGTTCTTTTTGGTATATTTTTCTATTAAAAAAAGAAACAAATTTAGAAAATAATTAACATTGCTTTATATTCTGAAATGTAAAATAAATATATATAGCAAAAGAAACAGCAATGTTTGAACAAAACGAATATAAAACATCTATTTGTAAATGCACCAGTGTGGAGGCTTTTTTATGTCTTATAAACTTAATATACAATAAGAACAAAGATAAAAAAGTACAATCATCACAATGGTCAAATAAATACAATAAATATACAATAAAACAAATATACTGTACATATGAACAGTGTTTTATTGTCAGGAAGGTCTATTAACTACTATTCAGGTAAGTAATATGGCCTACAAAAGAAATCTAATAAAGTAATCAAATGTAAAATAACATTGCATAGTTTTCACTGTATAAATTGATCAATTAATGTTTATTAAAGCTAAAGTTATTCATTTAAGAGCTATGAGTTATTTTCTCTTTGCCTTATTTTCTCTTTGCCTTATATTGTTTGATCACATTGATAGCACAATCGTCAGCAAGTTTATTAGACTGTTGTCACTTTAAGACCAACTGTGTTTAAGTGAATATTCTCCAAGACGGTCATTTTTACATATTTTTGTGTGCATCTGATCGTTTAGATGTGCATACAAAAGTATAATGTGCTTGTCTAGTTGTGGTGCGTTTCGGAGCACACACACACACACACACACACAGAAAGCCGTCTTGAAGTTGGAAATCGTATCTCTTTTGTTTAGATTATTGTGCTTTTAATAGCTCTTTTTAGTATCAAACACATCCTGCAATTTAGCAGCAGTAGAGACTGCATTTCACAATAACAGCTTGTGCTGATTCTGACGTTAAGTTTGGGTTTTAGGGAGAAATGACAGCACACCGCTGTGAAGGGAAGCAAGTTTCGCTAGACGGAATGCGGCACATTTTTAATAGTTTACCTCAAATGTCTTCTTTTATAGTCCTTGGAAGAGAAAATTGAAGTTGAAAATAAAATCAGATTAATATCACAGGCCTAAAGTGTGAATTCTCACATGAGTCTTAAGATAATCTTTTCGTGTGAACACCAGTTGACTCCAGGTTAATGGAATATAGCAGCAGACGGTCAAAATATTTGGACATGTCACGTATCAACAATATAATTGCGAGATCCTGTATGCATTAAGCTACTGAAAGATGTGTTACAGGTAAAACCAAAACCTCTTCTCAATATTGTCAACTATTTGCTTTATTACATGTCTGTCACGGTTCATGAATTCACTGACTCTTTCTCGCGCTGTGTTTGTGTATGTGTGTGTGTGTGTGGGCGTGGTTGCTGATCAGCCGCTGATTGTCATCAGCGCCAACTGATTCTGATCAGCGATCTCTATTTTAGCTCATGGTCTTTCGTCTTGTGTTTGTCAGATCGTTGTGGGATTTTTCCCTGTGCAGTGTGGTCTTCGTTGGTGTTCCTGGTTTCCCGTTGTGGTGTTCGTGTCGAGTTCGTTCTGCCTGTCGTCTTCCGAGGATCCTGTCTCGTCTCTTCACGCCATGGGTTCGTGTTGTGTTCCCGCCAGCCTGCCTCATCAAGGAGATCATCTCACCTCTTCTCACCACGGGATTCGGGTTGCCAATCTGCCTTCCTGCGCTACCAGGGACTATTGGACTGAACATCTCACCCAGCACAATCCCAGGGTTGACTGGGGTCACAATTCTGTGTCTGCTTGGAGCACTAAGTGTTATGCGTCTTGTTTAGTGTCTGCCTGTTCTTCGGTGTCCAGTTCTGTTTTGCAGGAGGAGTCGGTGAATTTGTTTAACGTGCCCGCGGAGTACCTCGACCTGAAGGAAGTGTTCAGTAAGTCTCGGGCTGCTTCTCTTCCTCCGCATCGTCCCTATGACTGTGCTATAGATCTTATGCCAGGTACGTCTCCGCCTAAAGGCAAGTTATACTCTCTTTCAGTTCCGGAGAGGGAGGCCACGGAGAAATACATTTCTGATTCTCTAGCTTCCGAATTTATTCGTCCTTCCTCTTCTCCGGCGGGGGCGGGGTTCTTTTTTGTTGGTAAGAAGGACGGATCTCTGCAACCGTGTATTGACTACCGAGGGTTGAACAACATCACGGTAAAGAATACCTATCCTTTGCCGTTGATGTCTTCAGCCTTCGAGCGGTTGCAGGGAGCCTCTGTACTCACAAAATTGGACTTACGCAATGCATATCATTTGGTTCGCATCAGGAAGGGGGATGAATGGAAAAACCCATTTAATACCCCCAGGGGCCATTTTGAATATTTGGTCATGCCCTTCGGGCTGTCCAACTCCCCAGCGGTTTTCCAGGCACTCGTCAATGACGTGCTGAGAGATATGGTCGACCAGTTCATATATGTTTACCTGGATGACATATTGATTTTTTCTTCTTCTCTCCATGAACACGTTCAGCACGTCAGACGAGTGTTTCAGAGGTTGCTAGAGAATGGGCTTTTTGTCAAGGCGGAGAAATGCGCTTTTCATGCACAGTCTGTTCCTTTCTTAGGTTACATCATCTCATCTGAGGGAGTGCGCATGGACCCTGACAAGGTTAAGGCTGTGATAGATTGGCCAAGTCCAGATTCCTGTAAGGCCCTACAGAGGTTTCTGGGGTTTGCCAATTTCTATCGGCGTTTTATTCGCAACTTCAGCCAACTAGCCGCACCTCTGACTGCCTTGACCTCCCCCAGAACGACGTTCAGGTGGTCCGATACAGCCGAGGCTGTATTCGCTAACCTCAAGAGCCGCTTCAGTTCAGCTCCCATTCTGATTGCCCCTGATCCATCACGTCAGTTCGTGGTGGAGGTCGACGCGTCAGAGGTGGGGGTAGGTGCAGTTCTATCCCAGCGTTCTTCCACAGATGACAAGATGCACCCTTGCGCGTTTTTGTCTCATCGTTTATCGCCTGCCGAACGTAACTATGACATTGGTAACAGAGAGTTGTTGGCAGTCAAGTTAGCGCTGGAGGAGTGGCGTCATTGGTTAGAAGGGTTGGGGGTACCTTTTATCGTTTGGACCGATCATAAGAACTTGGAATATATTAGATCTGCCAAAAGACTCAACTCCAGGCAGGCTCGATGGGCACTTTTTTTCGGACGTTTTGACTTTGTTCTCTCGTACCGCCCGGGTTCCAAAAACATCAAACCCGACTCGTATTTTTGATCCATCCGAACGCCCGGTGACTCCCGAGTGCATTTTACCTGAGAAAGTAGTTATCTCCACACTTACATGGGAGGTCGAATCGAAGGTCAAGACGGCCTTAGAAGGGGTAATGCCTCCGCCCGGTTGCCCACCGAGTCGTTTGTTTGTGCCAGAGGGGGTTCGGTCTGACGTTATTCGATGGGGTCACTGTTCCAGCATAGCATGTCATCCAGGCGTAAATCGCACCAGTTTTTTGGTCATGCAACGATTCTGGTGGCCATTAATGGCTCGCGACATTCGGGGTTTTGTTTTGGCTTGCTCGGTTTGTGCCACTGGTAAGACTTCCAATCGACCCCCAGATGGGTTACTCCAACAGCTGTCTGTCCCTTCGAGACCCTGGTCCCATATAGCGCTAGATTTCATAACCGCCCTCCCACCCTCCCAGGGTAAGACGGTCGTTTTGACCGTAGTGGACCGGTTCTCGAGGCGGCTCATTTCATTCCCTTGCCCAATTTACCTTCAGCCAAGGAGACAGCGGTGGCTGTCATAGATCACGTCTTTCGGTTACATGGCCTCCCGACAGACGTGGTTTCTGACAGAGGGTCCCAATTTGTGTCCAAATTTTGGCAGGAGTTTTGTAGGTTACTGGGCGCGACTGTCAGTCTGTCTTCGGGTTACCATCCCCAAAGCAATGGGCAAACCGAGAGGGCCAACCAAGATCTTGAGAGAATGTTGCGATGTTTGGTGTCCAAGAATCCTTCCTCCTGGAGTCAGCAACTTTCATTGGTGGAGTACGCCCATAACTCGTTACCAGTGTCATCTACGGGCCTATCTCCGTTTCAGTGTAGCTTAGGGTACCAGCCACCAGTTTTTTCTAGCCTGGAATCCGAAGTCGCGGTCCCCTCCGCTCACGCCTTCGTCCAGAGGTGCTGTCGCACATGGACCAGAGCCCGTGAGACTCTGCTCCAGGTGAGGGCACGCACCAAGGCTAAGGCCGATCGCCACCGGTCAAGGCCTCCCGTATACGTCGTGGGTCAAAAAGTGTGGCTTTCTACTAGAAATATTCCGCTCCGCTCCGTGTCTAATAAACTTGCTCCCAAATTCATTGGCCCATTCACTGTCACCAAGATCATTAGTCCGGTGACAGTCCGCCTCAAACTTCCTCCAGCGTACAGGAGAATTCATCCCGCCTTTCATGTCTCCAAATTAAAGCCCGTTTTTCGTTCTCATCTTAATCTGCCAGTCCCGGTTCCCCCACCGTCGCGACTCGTAGATGGGGAACCTACATATTCGGTAAATCGTATTCTGGACTCGAGACGGAGGGGACGCGGATTTCAGTATCTGGTGGACTGGGAGGGTTACGGTCCGGAGGAGAGAAGTTGGGTTCCTGCGAGAGACATTCTGGATCACTCCCTTATTGATGATTACAATCAACAGCCAGGGGGCGCTCCTAGGGGGAGGGGTAATGTCACGGTTCATAAATTCACTGACTCTTTCTCGCGCTGTGTTTGTGTATGTGTGTGTGGGCGTGGTTGCTGATCAGCTGCTGATTGTCATCAGCGCCAGCTGATTCTGGTCAGCGATCTCTATTTTAGCTCATGGTCTTTCGTCTTGTGTTTGTCAGATCGTTGTGGGATTTTTCCCTGTGCAGTGTGGTCTTCGTTGGTGTTCCTGGTTTCCCGTTGTGGTGTTCGTGTCGAGTTCGTTCTGCCTGTCGTCTTCCGAGGATCCTGTCTCGTCTCTTCACGCCAAGGGTTCGTGTTGTGTTCCCGCCAGCCTGCCTCATCAAGGAGATCATCTCACCTCTTCTCACCACGGGATTCCCATCTGCCTTCCTGCGCTACCAGGGACTATTGGACTGTGTGCTTTACATCTCCTTCTACGTGTTCATTCAATAAACCTGAGTTCTTGCATTTGCATCTTCTGTCTTCATTATAACGTAACAATGTCCCAAAAACATTAAAGCTGCCAGTTATCAAACCCCTAAATTTAAAAACAAATAATAAAAAACACACACACAGCTTGACCCAGAAGAACTGGTTAATTATATCTTTAATTAATATTTAATGGTTAATATTAAGTATCTCAACCCCCCAATGTTTGTTTAAAGTATTGCAAAAAATAGTCTTCTCTCAACTAGGGATGTGCCGAAGCTGAAAACCTTTTTTCGTAAAGGCATGGAAAATAGCTTTGAAATTAATTATATGAAATAAAAGGAAAAATATTCAGCAAACAAATTCATTCCTTGTGTTTGCTGGAAAACAGGTGAGCCAGGGGATAACACAGTTCCTAACCCTGGTCCTGGAGTAGGAGAGTATGGGGAACAACCTAACGTGGGATTAAATGTAACACGGACCATTTTCATAGTTACTCAGAGTCAAGCAGGTTGTGCTTCCGGTCTTGTTCTCTCGCTGCCAGAAGACGGTCTTCCCGCAAATTTGTGAAAAGTTTTGATACGGTTTCGTGAAGATATTGGACAAAGAGTGATTTGGCACCATGTATGTACATTTTTTCATCATATATATTTTTTGGTTTCTGAATTTATATTATCCAACTTTATATTACCTTAATCACTGTCTTGTTGTTAACATAGCACCATTTTGAAACATGTCAGTAACTCCTAGAAACTGTTAGCTAGGCTTAAAATTATTTTTACAAAGCAGGGTTAGTTGTAGCACAGTGTTACAACTAAGTCACACTGCAAAAATGCTTCTCTTACTTAGTATTTTTGTCTTGTTTCCAGTCCAAATATCTAACAATTCTTAAATCAGGATGCATTTAATAGATTAGTTAAATGGCATAAGATATTATGTCTGGTTTTCTGGAAAGTAAAATAAAAATTAAGTGAGCTTTCGCTTAAAACAAGCAGAATTATCTGGCAATGGGGTAAGAAAAATAATCTTGTTTCTGTTTGAATTAAGATTCTGAATTAAGATATTTTTCTTAACCCATTGGCAGATAATTTTGAAACCAGACATATTATCTTATGCCATTTTAGTAATCTAGTAAATGCATCTTGATTTAAGAAATTTTAGATATTTGGACTGGAAACAAGACAAAAATACTAAGTAAGAAAAGCATTTTTTTGGAGTGCAAGTGTACAACGATGATGAAATTAAAACCTAATTCTTGCAGGGTTTTTTTTACAGAATGAGACATCCAAAGCGGAAAACAGATAGAGGAGTGAGTAGGGAACTCTGTGTATTGCTGCCAGGCATATGGATAGTGACAGGTCTATCAGAGGAGTGGCAATGTCATATGGTATCTGCCATGTGACACTCCATCGTTTTGTCACACAGAAGAGAAAGCTACAGAAGGCTGGTAGCAGCAAGTTACCCACTGTCGGCTATTCTCGCCACAAGCAGGTCTTTAGCGCAGAGCAGGAAAAGAAGCTCAGGGACCATTTAAGAATAGCATCTGCCATGTACTACGGGCTAAGCCCCAAGAGGTAGGGTGGTTGAGAAGAAAAGAAAATAGGCCTCATAAAAAAAACATTTATTAATTTAACATAATTCAACGTAATCCTTACAGGCTACAACATTTAGGCTATTACTTTTAATGTTAATTAATTTTTTTAACATTCACTAAAACATGTTAAAAATCAGTGGTAGTATTAGTTACCAGCAGAATAAACTAACATGTTTTTTTGTTTGTTTTTTACTAAAACTGTAACATATTGCTTGAACATTGGAATTGTTAGGACATGTTGTTTAATGCATTAAAATAAAACTTAATAGTAAATTGTTACCAAAAAACAAAAGGGTCATCCCAGAGTTTTATTTATTTTTTAACTTGGCTTGCTCTTCATCCACACAAAAAAAAAAACAATAGGCTACAATTTATGTAGTTGGCCAACCTTACATTTCAAGTTCTCAAATGAGTTCCTGGTTAACAAAAATGCTAGTATTAATTTTTAACAAGGTCAATTGGAAATAAACAATACATATAATTAATATAAACCGTTCAAACAATTTGCATGTTCTTGTTTTTCAGATCCGACAACTTGCCTTCCAGTGTGCAGTGCAATTTAATTGCACATACTCAGAGTCCTGGAAGACAAATGAGATGGCAGGAAAGGACTGGATGACATCTTTCATTAAACGTAAACCCACACTGTCCATCAGGAAGCCACAAGCAACCAGTCTGGCCAGGGCCTCAAGCTTCAACAAGCACAATGTGGGAGACAAAACCGACTGTGTTTATGGGGATATTTTAAAGGGGAAATCAAATGTCTGTTTTCGCACTGGTAGTAGCTACATATATTAGAAAAATCACCTTGCCTAAAATTGTATTTTAAAAAGTTGTTAAAACCACAGTGTGATAAGGTTCAGTTCAGTAATAATAAGGAAGGAAGAAGACAGGGGTCGGCTTGAGCTGGGACTCACGTTTTATTCACTCTTTTTCGTATAAACAAAAAGGTGCGCACAAAGCGCGTTCACCGTGCATGAACAGCAATAAACAAACAATAACTCAGAATTCTCTTTAGACGTTTCTCTCGATCTCCGACAGCACACACGAGGTCCCAGCTCGTCTCTCTCTCTCTGCCGCGCTCCAGCTTATATGCGGTCTCTCCACGCCAATTACTGAAATCAGACACAGGTGTTCATCATCTGCACTTGACCTACTTACGCTCCGCTCTGCTCCGTCCTCTCTCTCCCGCTACAGACTCCGCAAAACCACGCCCCCCTCGCCACATACCCCCACCGCCCGACTCAGGCCGGGGAGCCATCCGGTCTGCAGCCTCCCCCCCCTCCTCCTGGAGAGAAAGTCATCCACAGCCATCTGTACACCCGGCCTGTGGATCACCTGGAACTTAAAAGGCTGTAAAGCTAGATACCAACGAGTGATCCGCGCGTTGGTATCCTTCATGCGGTGGAGCCACTGCAGGGGAGCGTGGTCCGAACAGAGGGTGAACTCCCGCCCCAGGAGGTAATAGCGAAGGGTGAGAACGGCCCACCTGATGGCCAAACATTCCTTCTCTATGGTGCTGTATATCGTCTCTCTCTTAGAGAGCTTTCGACTGATATACAGCACCGGCCGCTCTTCACCCTCCACCTCCTGGGACAGGACAGCGCCCAACCCCCTGTCCGACGCGTCTGTCTGTAGGATAAAGGGGAGAGAAAAGTCAGGAGCATTTAAGAGCGGACCGCCACACAGAGCAGCCTTTATCTGGGTGAAAGCCTGCTGACACTGCTCCGTCCACTGGACCCTATCTGGTGCCTCCTTTTTAGTTAAATCAGTCAGCGGGCTGGCAGTGTCCGAAAAATTAGGTACAAACCTTCTATAATAACCTGCCAGCCCCAGGAACTGTCTAACCTCCTTTTTGGTCTTGGGTCTCGGACAGGTCGCAACCGCTGCCGTCTTGTCAATTTGTGGACGCACCTGTCCATGACCCAAGTGGAAACCCAGATATCTTACTTCCACCCGCCCAATTGCACACTTCTTCGGATTGGCCGTGAGCCCAGCCCTTCTCAGCGTCTTCAGGACAGCTCGCAAATGCTGCATATGTCGCTGCCAATTCCCACTATAAATGATAATATCATCTAGGTATGCAGCGGCATATGCAGCATGCGGCCGGAGAATTCTGTCCATCAGACGCTGAAAGGTGGCCGGAGCCCCGAACAACCCGAACGGAAGTGTAACAAATTGGTGTAATCCGAACGGCGTTGTGAAAGCTGTTTTTTCTTTGGTCATGGGAGACAAGGGGATCTGCCAATAACCCTTAGTTAACCTGTTAAGCGTTGCCAGTGCGTCGGCGCACTGAAGCGTTATTTATTTATTTAATTCAAAATTACTATCAGATTTAATGTTATACCTTGACAAACTATACATAATTAAAAATATATAATACTCAAGTTTCAGTATTTGACCACTATTGTATTCTGAGAAACTCATAGTGACAGTTATGTCTTAATTTGTGTCAGGAGTTATGAAATGAAAAAATGAGTTGATACCTTTAATATGAATTATGCGCGTCAGCCGCTTTCATTCATAAAAAACTCCGTGCTGTCGTCATGACAGCGATACACAAAACAACGTGCCTCAGGGCTTTAGCTCAAAAATGTGCAGATTTGGAGAAATATTGATAGATTCTCATAGATTTACATCATATTTCTATAGACAGGAATAATATTTATTGAATTTATACCCAAATGCGTCGATGTAATCTTTATGAGCGTTTGGTACTCTGATTTACTGTGTTTTTAATTCATACCAACAGCCTGAGGGCGCTATATGCACAATAATAGGCCATATATGGAACATGAAGAAGAGCCATGATCATGTGACATTCCAGGACGTTAAAAATAAAGTCATTTGACATGGTCTTGAAAAATATTGAACTAAATCCAGAGTTTTGGACTTATTATCTTCAGATTTTAAACATAAAATGTTTAGACATGTGGCTTTAGCTATAGTGCATTTCTAGATTGCTACCGTGCCAACTTCAATTTTATTTTCATGAGGATGTTTCATAAAAAATAATTTCTAATAACTTTACAAAATTTTGAAGCTATTTATAACAATTTTTTTCATTATGACAATAATTAATTCTACATTTACAATAAACTGCCAGGTGTCAGCTTTCAAATGAGATCATACTTGTGCTTTTAGTACAAAGGGTTCATGAACTGTATGTGTTTCAGTTTGGGTATGTCATTTCTGGGGATTTTTCAAAAGTGGGGTTGCAGGTTAAGTCCAGTGTCCAGTGTCGAATAAAAACGAGCAGTGCCTAGTCGATCAAGCAATTCGTCAACCCTAGGCATTGGATATGCGTCGAATTTCGACACAGCATTCACCTTCCTGTAATCCACACAGAACCGTACTGAGCCGTCCGTTTTAGGAACTAAAACTATCGGGCTCGCCCAGTCACTGTTGGATTCTTCTATTACTCCCATTTCTAGCATCGCTTCTAATTCACTTTGAACCACTTTTTTTGGTTGTTCTGGTAATCTATACGGCCGGCTGCGAACAACCACGCCCGGCTCAGTCTCAACATGGTGCTGAATGACATTCGTTCGACCAGGCAGGGGTGAAAACACATCAGCAAAATCTGCTTGTATTGATTTGATATCAGTGAGCTGCGAGGGTGAGAGGTGGTCTCCTCCAGGGGCCAGAGCGAGTGATTGGGACTTTGAATTCACTTCTGGACCGAGATCCTCCTCCCCACTCACTACCGTCGCCAGCATCACTGATTCCGCCTCAGACCATTTTTTAAGCAGGTTGAGGTGATATATTTGATGTGCTCCGCCTCTATCTGTTCGAACTACCTCATAGTTGAGATCACCAACTCGCCGTGTAACCTCAAAGGGCCCTTGCCACTTCGCGAGTAACTTTGAACTAGAAGTAGGGAGTAATACAAGCACTTTATCTCCCGGTGCGAATTGACGTAGTCTAGCCCCCCTGTTGTACAACCGACTCTGCTTGTCTTGTGCCTGTAACAAATTCTTCATTGATAGCCGCCCCAAAGTGTGGAGTTTTGTTCTCAGGTCCATAACATATTGAATTTCATTTTTGCTATTAGAAGGTCCGTCCTCCCAAGTCTCTCTAAGCACTCCACGTGGCTGACGTCCATAGAGAAGCTCGAAGGGGGAAAACCCCGTGGAGGCTTGCGGGACCTCCCGTACAGCGAACAAGAGGGGTTCTAACCACTTATCCCAATTTTTGGCGTCCTCATGTACGAACTTACGAATCATGGATTTTAACGTGCGGTTAAACCGTTCGACCAGCCCGTCTGTCTGTGGGTGATAGACACTTGTTCGAATTGATTTAATGCCCAGTAATTCGTAAAGCTCGTGAATAGTACGTGACATAAACGCCGTGCCCTGATCGGTGAGGATTTCTTTTGGAATCCCCACCCGGGAGATTAATTGAAACAGTGCACTCGCCACACTCTTAGCAGAAATAGTGCGAAGAGGTACTGCTTCAGGATACCGTGTTGCATAATCCACCAGAACTAATGCAAAGCGGTGTCCTCGCGCTGACCGTTCTAATGGCCCGATGAGGTCCATACCAATTCGTTTGAAGGGGACCTGCATTAATGGAAGGGGGCACAATGGTGCTTTTGGGGTGGCCGGTGGATTCACCAACTGGCATTCACGACAAGACGCGCACCACCTGCGCACGTTCTCGTGAATGCCCGGCCAAAAGAACCGGGCCATGAGACGGTTTAGTGTAGCCGTTTGTCCTAAATGCCCAGCCATTGGATTACAATGAGCCGCCTGGAAAAGCATTTCCCGACGGCTTCTAGGTATCAGTAACTGGGTTGTATCTTGCTTGGTCTGGGCGTCTTGGGTCACCCGATACAACTTATCTTTTAAAATTGAAAAATAAGGATAGGAGAGCGGTTGTTCAGGATGAAGAAGCTGACCGTCGATAGAACGAACCTGATCAAAGGCGTTTTTCAGCGTTTCATCCCGTGACTGTTCCAGGGGAAAATCATCACGCTCAGGGAGGATGTTTCGCTCCAGAGCACTCTGTTCCCCTGAAACAGGCTCCGGAGGTTCCGGTTCAGCCTCTCCCAACTGTGCAACCGCTATTCTACTCTTCTCTCTTTTTCCCCAAGAGGCATCCGAACACAAATATCCCAATAATTTGTTGAATGAGGGCCAATTAGTACCCAAAATTATCGGATGCCGGAGGTGCGGATTAACTGCCACCTCTATTCTATGCTTTTCTCCCCTGAATTGAACATCCACAGGCAAAATAGGATAACTCACCACTTCCCCGTGCACACACCGAACCTTAACCACGCGGCTATTATCCAATGCCCTAGGTTGAATCAGACTTTGATGTATAGAGGATTGGTTACATCCTGAATCCACCAGAGCCTGATATGTACCCCCCTTGATACTCACTGGTATTTGGTATACGCCAGGTTGATCGAGGGCAGCCTGTGGCGCGTCGGGGACCCGGATCAATGTCCCCACCTCCATCACTGGACACCTGTCAATAAAATGTCCTGGGTCCCCACAGCGCCAACAGGCCGGCCCAGACTTTACCGCCGCCCTGGCGGCAGGAAGCGGGTCAAGCGATTGGCGTGGAGAGAGCGGTGATGGAGTGGGCGGGGTGAAGAATCCCGTGGTCGAACTTCCCCCCCTTGGAGGAACCCTGGGTGCAGCTGTTGGCTCCGCCGAATACCCCGTTCTCCACCGTGGCGCTGGTTTCGGTGGGAGCCCTCCCCGGGACCTGGGAAGGGGAACAGGTTTGGAGAGAGAAAGGGGAGGGGGAGAGAGAGAGAGAGACAGAGATGCAGATGGTAAAGGATCGCCGACCCCTGGGCACGCCACCATCTGGTCCTCCGCCAGCTGGATGGCCTGGTTCAACTACGTCGGGCGGTGGCACTGGACCCACTGCGCAGTCTTCCTAGGCAGCCGGGCCACGAACTGCTCCAGTACTACATGATCGATTATATCCTCGACGTCGCTCCTGTCGGCCATCAACCATTTGCGGCAGGAGTCCCGGAGCTGTTGTGCCATCACGAAGGGTCGGCCGGACTCTTCCAGGGTAAGGGTCCTGAACTGCTGGCGATGTTGCTCCGGCGTCCGGCCGACCCGCTGGAGGATGGCACGCTTTAGGTCCTGGTAGACCAGGAGGTTTTGGACTGGCAGTTGGTGTGCGGCTATCTGCGCTTCTCCTGACAGCAGGGGGATCAGCCGCATTGGCCAGTCTCCTCTGGTCCATCCCCGATCCTCTGCCGACTTCTCAAATAAATCCAAGAAGGCCTCTGGATCGTCATGAGGCCCCATTTTGTTGAGCGGCAGAGGAGATGTGCTGTCCTTAGATGAGGGGATGGCCCGAGCCTCCCGGTCTACCCAGCTCCGGAACAGCTCGCGGTCTTCATGCTGGGATCGGAGGAGCGCCTCGAAGCGTTTATCCTGCTCCTCCTTGATCGCCAGCAGATGTTGGTGTTGCTCTTGGTGAAGACCGGCGAGCGACTGGATGATGTCCGCAAATGGTGTACCTGGCAGGGACTGCATGGCGGTGGCGATCTTCTTCCTTCCCGGGTTTCGGCACCAGTGTGATAAGGTTCAGTTCAGTAATAATAAGGAAGGAAGAAGACAGGGGTCGGCTTGAGCTGGGACTCACGTTTTATTCACTCTTTTTCGTATAAACAAAAAGGTGCGCACAAAGCGCGTTCACCGTGCATGAACACAGCAATAAACAAACAATAACTCAGAATTCTCTTTAGACGTTTCTCTCGATCTCCGACAGCACACACGAGGTCCCAGCTCGTCTCCATGTGCAGTTTGTTAACATATAACGTTAGATGTCGTCTTTTTGTCTGGTACTAATAAACTTCACTAAAGCCCCTTTCACACAGCGAATTGAACCCGGGAAATTGCCGGCAAATTGCCGGAACGCCTTCTGTGTGAACGCAAACACGACCCGGGTTTAATGCCGGGATCGATGCCGGGTTGGGGACCTAGTAACATTGCCGTGTTCAGTCCCGGAACGTGCGCTGTGTGAACAAAAGCCGTAATAATGCCGTGTCGTAGTGATGACGCTGAAGCCGGGATCGTTCGCTAGCTGTGAAACGGTACGAAATGCGCAATTTTATGATCGAATCAGAGAAATAAATGCACAAGCGTGGTTTCGCAGCTCATAAGCAAACTGAAGACGCTGCTGAGACATTACAAGTCACATCGATGTCACGTGTCTTTCCGGGACATACACGGGTTGTGTGTGAACGCGCTCTCTGATTCCGGAAAATCACTGGCAGTGTGAATGAACCAAAATCAAATGAACCCGGGTCAAATCCCGGGTCACTTTATCCGTGTATTTTCCGGAATCTCTGTGTGAAAGGGGCTTAAGTTAGCTAAACACTAAGTTAGCGTTAGCTAGTTCATACTTACAGCTGTTAGCTAATAATGACTGTACCTTACGTTAGTTGTTCGCGGTCAAAGCACCGTGGTGTAGACAGTTTGATGTCGGGATATTCCTACATTCAGCCAGGTTTATTGTCAATAACTTTTGAGTGAGATCATCACTACACAGCAGCCATATTCTGTAATCTGACAGAAATTATTCACTCTCTTGTAGTTGATAGCAGATACAAATAATACATAATGTAATGTGCTAGATTACATTACCAACGTTATTCTGCAGTGCTAAACCCATACAGGCAAACTGTACTGAACAGAATTCTGTGGCCCTGTGGTGAAAACAACAAAAAGCATGTCACGGGTTGTGAGTGTAGGCAGACGAAGACGAAAAGGCTGAAGGCTCTAATGTCACAGTTTAATCACAGATATACTTCCAAAGGTACAGACAGGCAGGGTATACACTCAGAATACAACGACAACTACGGACCTGTGCTGCGTTCCAGTCCAAAATTGTCATGCCCTTCACTCGCAAACTTCCCTCCGTCTCGTTCACTCGGATGTACGTCATTGCGAGTGCCCACTACTGGCGAAAACTGCAATGGGCTGAATAGGGTATATGTCGAACGTCGCATGACGAAACCGGAAACCTGGTCTCATCGCATCCGCTTGTCATAGAAAGTGTTAACAGCCGTATGAACTGATGCCGATATCTATGGAATTTTAAGGTAATCAGCTAACCTACCTATCTCACTTTGTTATTGGCTTTTTATTCTATTTAACCCTCTGGGGACCAAAAACGTGCCCGCGCGTTTTGCTCGGTTTTTTTTTTAGCAATGAAAAATAAACACAAAATGCTCTGTTAATTTTGATCTTTCATTTTCGTGTAATACATCAATCGATCCTGTTCAGTTTCTATTTTTTTTCTGTATACTCACAATAAAAATAAAGTGTTTTGCTTTTTGACAAATAAAGAAAAACTAACATGATGCTATTTCTGCCTTCTCTCTGTCAGTAAACTCCCATTTGAAACGCGTTCGAAAATGATCTATAACTCCGCGAAAATTCAGTCAAACAGGCAAACAGACCCACGGGCATAAAGCTTGAGATCGCAGCTTTTAAATGAAGTAATTTATATAAAAAACAAATATTATCAGCTTCTGTAATCTGTATAAAAAGAGAGCGACTCCAGTCGAGCTCATTACGAGCCATTCAAAAGTAATTTGACCACGCCCCGGAGAGCGCGTGCTATTCAAACGCAAATTTTCTGTGAACCATTTCAGTCTGTGAAACGCCCCCACATCAGCTGTAAACAAAGAGGCATAATATAGCCTACCTTATGGAGAAAATTTTCCGTGCTGATATGAGGAGCAGATCCCGCTGAGGAGTGAGGTAGGCTAAGTTATCCTTTCTCAAGTGTTAATGTGGAATAACGTTATAGTGTAGGCCTATGTAAACAAAAAGATGAATCGCGTTTCTATAATATGAATCGCGTTTCTGTGAGATGAATGAAGGGTACATATTTGTAAAGATTGTTTAGCCTAAATATGAATCGCGTTTCTGTGAGATGAATTAAGGGTACATATTTGTAAAGACTGTTTAGCCTAAATATGAATCGCGTTTCTGTGAGATGAATGAAGGGTAGGCTACATATTTGTAAAGACTGTTTAGCCTAAATATGAATCGCGCGTCTGTGTGTGAAAGAATAAACTGCTTTGCTATAGCCTACTGAGATGAGTAAAAATCGACTGAAATATGTTGAAATAAAATGTATTTGTATAAGCAACGTATTAAACTGCAAATTAACATTTATAGGCTATGCCCTAATATTTCATAAAAACAACGTTACAGTCAGGCGAAGTATGAAAGACAACATTTTGTTGACTAGATTTGGGTACAGTTTTTACTGTAGAATATACTGTCACATCAAATAAGCTTTTCTGCTCATATATATAAAATACTATTTTGTCAAAAATAAAGTCATAGACTAAGATGTTCCAATGTTGGCTATATTCAAACTAATGAATACATATGATAAAATGTAGGCCTATAATCTTTTTTTTTTTTTTTACAAAGAAAGTACTTTTTTGCAGAAATATTGCTGAAATTGTAATTATTGTTGTAATTGTAACCTTTTTAATAAAATAGCAAAACATATTTACAAGATAGATGTAAGCAAAATCTTAAATGGTCAATATAAGTCTTCTTCAAAATATATATTTTGTCCTTGCATTGTGGCTCAGTCAGTGTCACACCTGAATGAATGGCTAATTATGCAGAGTCATTATGCAGAGTGGGTGGGACTAAGGTGTAAACTACTCCTCCCCCTCGCATATTGGCTTTCCAAGCAAAACCTGTTTTACACCATTTAAATCAATGTATTTTTTTTGTGAACGATAAAGCAAGACTATTTTCACATAATTTTGAAGCTAGAACTCGAAGAGAAAACATCCATTAGTCAAAAGTATTGTGGGCACATATTTTGTATGATTTTTGTGGTCTTATTTCAGCAACTTTCATTTTTATTTTTTTAAATAACCACGCATAAACATTATTCTCTTAAAAATACAAACATCTACATACATGTTGCTCGCATATTATGGTAGGCCTGTTTGTGCTATATAGAGTGAATTTACACCTTTGCCATTAACATGTTTATAAATAACTGAAAAAAGCACAAATGTCAGAGCATGTCAGAACATCTCAAGGGCCCCAAAAACAGCTTGGTCCCCAGAGGGTTAAATATCTAAACGTTAGTGTGATTTTTTTTTTACTTTTAAATATCGATCTTCACATGCGAGGGACATTGGTTATGATCATCTTTGCTCGCTCCTTTTAAGTTATATTGAGTAAAACAGTAAAAAAATGCATGAAGCACATACAAAAGACCTGAACCGGAAGCGATGCGTTCTGTTTTCCGGTTTCGTAATGCGGCGTTCGACATATACCCTATTGGAACGTCCTAAGCCCTTGATCACTTGGAATCAGCTATGGAGTTGATTTATTATTTACATATTTTTTTTTCTTTAAGAATTTGTTTAATGCAGCATCCAAATGTTTATGTGTGTTTGGGTTGTTTTAAACAAAAAATATATATAATTAGTATATGATAGAGTTGTCTGTTGTGGTGGTGATTAGATGAGATATGTGGTGACGTCACAATCGTACTGCATTGTGGGACATATAGGTGCCTGAAGTGTACATTTGAAGCAGACTCGCTCCCTCGGTCAAAATCGAGGGAACGAGGGTCTGTCCATATAAACTTCCCTCGTCCACTTCACGAAGTGGAACGCACTTCAAAATGGTGGCAGGGATTCCCCCAAGGGGAAGTGCTTAGGGAAGTTCGCAAGTGCGTGTCTAAAAGTGGACTGGAACGCAGCACAAGACTAACTGAACTGAAGGGAACTAAATTCTAACACTGATGAACAGAAACAGGTGAGACAGATGATGATAATTAACAGGACACAGGTGATTTAACTGACCTGATAACAACGGGAAAACTTAACTAGACAGACATGTGACTAGTGACAGAGGAACAACACAGAACAAGCGTGACACAGCAGACCCCCCCTGGTAACTGACTGTCACCTTATTCTGAAAGCTTGTTACACAACCAGATGTAAACAACTATTTTATGAACTAAATCATGTGGAACTGAATAGCTAACAGTTCTGGAGAGTAAATGTATGAATACATGTAGTGATGGCCAAATGAAGCGTTTCGAAGCATTATTGCTTTCTGATACAATTGTGTCGAAAATGGTTCATTACTCGAAGCTTCATTCAGATAGAAATTGCAGCACCATCTCCTGGTGAAGTAAATGTAATGCAACAAAGCTGACAACCATAAAATGCAAGTAGGCTTATATGTTAACGCCCCGTTTATTACGTGTTTACCGAGGCGATCAAAGCTGAAACAGTGTTAGTGCTGTGAAACTCATTTATGTAGGTGATTTTTACAGATACTGGTGAATTTCATGTGTTCACCTTGATAATAAAACATTAAAGCATGATGTGTGTGTGTAATTATTTCTTTAGACAAGGACAGAAGACCAGCTTAAAAAAAGTTGAAAACCATCACAGAAATTCTAATGGTTTCTATTAAAATACCAATAGGAACCATTGGCTTTTACCATTTAAACCACTACAGAATTATTTTTTGTAGTGTGTTTGGGACATATTCCATTAGGATTTAATGCCCCCACCAATAAGCCCAGTTTACCCTTTGGGCCAGGGGGCATTTGGGGAAGAAGAACCGGATTCCGATTCCAGCCTGTGTTGTTGGCTCCATCAGGGCTGTTTTTCCATCCCTGGAATATCATGGTTTTGAATACGCATATGATGAATTTTAAGTTGCATTCAATGTTTGCCATTAAATCGGATTTATTGTGCATTTAAATGCTATTTAGTAGTTTTGAGAAGGAATGTGAATATTTAACATCAATGCAGAGGTAAGTCAAGCTAGGTGGTTGACGTACTGGCTCAGTATACTGTGACCATGGATGTAAAGCCTTGTATGTTTAAACAATCACTCTAATAGAGTAAAGACTCTAATACACATTTGAAAGTTTAACATCAAATAATTCTTTTATAGGCATAGTGATTAAATGACAAGAGCTTGTCTGACACTGAACTGAGCTCAGACTTGCACTAATAATGTACTTTAAATGGTGGGAAATTTACAATGTAAATCCATATAACTCATTTAGAAAAAAATATTTTTTTCTCTAAATTAATTCTAATATACAGTGTAATCATGGAACAATCAAGGAAATACATTTTTGACAATGTACAGGATAGTGTTAGTCACTTTAACATGTTAAGCAACTTTGTGTTGTTCTTTCTGCTCTTCCTCAGTAAGGGTTTGTTACTCTGTTACGGGGCTGCTCAGATGCGAATCTGCTCAGATGCTTGGCAACAGACACTGCTTCTCTGCTTTGTGCTGGGCCAGCGTGATAACAGTCTCCGTTTTCAGCTCCTGCAATGTTGCCCGGATGGATGTCGACTTGCACCTATTGATCACTCCTGCCACTATGTTCTTCCTGAAGGTATAATCCTTGTCCACCTTCAGTGGGGTCACCACATACTGTTGATCAGACTTGGAGTACTGGTGTTTATGTTGCTCCACACTTTCCTTCGTTTTAGCTGTCTTCCGTTCCGCATTACTGTTGTGATCCAGTGCAGCAACCCGCAGACGTGCCTCCAAACTCTCCCTCAGAAATTTCTTCCTCGTTGTGGCGTACTTCGTGTACAGGGAGTGAAGACTCTCTAGCTGGCCTGTGTGAATGCCCAGTGTGGTTTTCTCCAATTTCTTCAGGAGCTGCTTGTCAAGCACTATCTTCTGCAGGTGCTGAAAGGCAGCAGAGCTAGGGAGGAGCCATGGACGCTGACTCTCTTCCTCAGGGGTGTAGGTAGGGTGCTCACACCTGGGGTCTCATTTATAAAGCGTGTGTACGCACGAAACGGGGCTGGAAACGTACGTACGCCAGTTCCCACGCAAAGGTTGTGATCTATAAAAAACAAACTTGACGGGAGAATGTGCGCACCTTTAAGCAAACTTTGAGCCGTGCGTACGCACATTCTGGAGACAAAGGGAATTGGCGACACCGATGGTGAGCTGGAGTTAAGTGTCTTTTTGGTCACTTTTAGACAGAAAATCTAAAGAAAATTTAACATATACAGAAAGATAATACAAATATAATTTCACTCACCAAGCCTGTCACTTGAAGCAAATATCCATCCCTTCTTAAATGTCCGCACCAGCGAGCGCGTTGGGCCGTTTAGTGAAACTGACGCAAATAACAGTTTAAATAAATAAAATAATGATTTAAACTATGTTTTACTTCTGATATAAACATTTAGATTAAATATGCCATTCAAATTAATGAAGTTAAGCACTTAAACATGAAATCATTACTGAGAAGTTACAACATTTTTATATTCAAATTCAGTCAATAGAAATATTTGTTGTGGATGCGATGTTTTTGAACACTTTTCCTCTGGCATGCTGTGTTTTAATGTTTTAACCACAGAGATAATTGCTTATCATGATAATACCAGATTGTCTGAGAAAATAGTTTTGTGCAAATAATGCCCAAGGCCTATCTGTTTCCATTAAAAATATAAATCAATTAAAATAATTCGGCCAGTGGAAAAGATTGAGAAATACTTTCTCTGAAATTTATTTTACACTATTTGATTTATGTATTCAAAAACAAGGCAAGGATAGGCAACTACTTGATTTTTATTAATGTAATGTGTCTTGTAGGCTACCGTTAAACGTTATCACGTGGATGAATAATCATATGCAAATGATATGCAGATGAGGATCTGCATAGTAAAACTAGGCGTTGTAAGCTCCATATATGGTTATTTCGGGGAGGAGACGCATGTGCGCACAATCTTCCGCTGACTGGGATTTATAAAGTGAATTCTGCTCAGGTTCTGGCGTACGAACGGTTTTATAAATCTGAATTTTTTTTTGCGTACGCCATTTTTGGCTTTCGGGCGCACGTACACTTTTAGTAAGGTTCTTACGCACAGTTTTATAAATGAGACCCCTGGTCATTGTCTCACCAGATAACCAGTGGTGCACATTGGTAATATGATGCAGGATTGAGATCCACTTCTCTTTCAACTTTGTCACACTTCCCTCACATGTTGTGACACAAAACCAGGTGGTTTGTGATCATTCTGATCCACTCAAACAACTCTTCGTTGTGGCACTGCAGCAGTCATTTTTTGACAGACTTAATGAATTGAATTGAATTATCTTCAATTAAAGTATCTTTAATGTCCCCTAGGGGCAATTTTGTTCACAACAAATAGCCAATACATACACATCCACACAAAAACACAAAACCATAAAACAATAAATAGATTAATAAAAAATAAAATAAAAAAATTAAAAAGTTATAGTTTGTTGAGAAACCCAACAGCTAATGGTACAAATGATCTCAGATATCTGTTGGACCTGGCACGTTTTCGATAGGTATACCTCCTTTCTGATGGTAGGAGGCAAAACTCATTGTGTAGTGGGTGAATGATGTTAGCCAAAATGGCCATTGCCCTCTGTGTAGCTCTGGCCTCGTACATATACTCAATGCTGTTAAGATCAGTGCCAATTACTTTCCGACATATGCTTAGAGTTTTTCCCAATCTGTTTTTGTTAGTTACACTCAAATTGCCGAACCAACAGATCATAGCAAAAGTTCAAATTGACTCAACAAAGGATGAATAAAAAGCTGTCAGAAGGGATCTATCAACATTAAACCCATTCAACTTTCTTAAGAAAAAAAGTCTCTGATTAGCTTTTTTACATATATAGTCTGTATTGGTGTCAAAGTTCAATTTATCATCTAAAATAGTGCCCAAGTACTTGTATTGGCTTACCACATCTACCACTATGCCATTAATCAAAGTTGGAGCTGTGGTTGGAGGATTACGGCGAAAGTCAATACACATATCTTTGGTCTTAGAGACGTTGAGGTGGAGATATGAGTCCTTGCACCATGAAATAAAATTGTCCAAAACTGGTCCATGGCCCTCCTCATGATCTTGCAGAAGACTAATTATCACAGAATCATCAGCATACTTAATGATATGCCTCGATTCAAACATACTCTGACAGTCATTGGTGTAAAGCACAAATAAGAGTGGTGACAAAACACACCCTTGAGGTGACCCTGTTGAACACATTAGGACCTTAGATAAAGTGTTATTTACCCGGGTCCTCTGTGACCTCATAGTTAGAAAGTCAACCAGCCAGCATATTGTACCAATGTCAATATCAGGAAATTGCAATAGTCTGTTAGCAAAAATATGGGGCTGCATACAATTAAACGCTGATGAAAAATCAACAAAACACAAGCGTGCATGTGTCTTCTTGCCCTCCAAATGTCCAGTAACAAAGTCTAGCAGTGTTGCTGTGGCATCCTCAACCCCCTTACTTGGTAAATATGCGAATTGTAATGGGTCAATCATGCTCTGAGTAATGCAAAATAAACTCCTCCTTACAATACGCTCAAAACCCTTCATCACCAGAGATGTCAGAGCCACAGGACGATAGTCATTCAGCACCTTTGGAGAAGGAACTTTTGCCACTGGAACCACTACTGATTCTTTCCATATCCCTGGGACTTTTCTTTGTGATAGTGAAAGTTGAAAAATGAATGAATGAAACAGAGCACAGTTTTTAAGCAATCAGCCGCTGATGTGGTCAGGCCCCTGGCTCTTCCTTATGCTCGTCTGCTCAAGAGTCTTCCAGACATCTATCTCATCAATCAGAATCTGACTTCCCTCAGCCTCAATTCTGAATTCAGCCAGATCATCATTAAATTCATGAGAGTCAAATCTTGAATAAAACTGATTCAGCTCCTCCACCAAATCAGAGTCAGGTTTGTCAGATGTAGCTACCCCTTTTTTCTTATCACTTATTCCCACCATAGCCTTAATCCCTTTCCAAGCACAGTAAGCATTGCCATTCTTCAGCTGATCTTCCTGAAGTCCACCTTCCTTAAACTGACTTCTGGCCAATTTTATTTCATTCTTTACTAACCGTTGGGTCTCTTTTTTTTATGTATATCATTCTTTTGAAAAGCTATTTTTTTCTTATTAAGAACATGCTTAAGTGATCTGCTCACCCAAGGTTTATTATTGGGATATAATGTAATCGTCTCTGTGGGAATAATCATTTGCTCACAAAATCTGATGTAGCTTGTCACAGTGAAAGTTAATTCGTCTAGATCAGTGCATGAGTCCTTAAAGACGTCCCAATTGGTTCTATGAAAGCAGCCATTCAATTCTTTAATAGCGGCATCTGTCCATACAGAGACCTCTTTACGCTCAACTTTTCCCTTGACCGGGGCCAGAAAGACACAGCTATGGTCAGAAGACCCCAAAGGTGGCATTGCGTAAGATTTATAGGCATCTTTAACTGTACCATAGCACATATCTAAGATTTTTCCATGTCTAGTAGGACAGCTTACATATTGATAAAAGTGCCCGAGATGTTTCTTAAGACTGCACGTATTAAAATCACCAAGTATAAAATGCGGAGCATCAGGGAAAATATTTTGTGAACGGTGAACAAGTTTGGTGATTTCAGCTGCCGCATCTGTTAAATTAGCTCTTGGGTGGATATAGACCAGGGCCCGGTTTCCCAAAGCGTTCTTATCTTTAAGTAGTTCTTAACCTATTCCTTAACCTCTCTCTTAACCTTATGGGACGGTTCCCGAAACGTTCGTACGCTAAGTATATCTTTTGTAAGTCACACTTTCGTAAGGTTGGTCTGGACCACTCTTAGCTTTACCTTATCACTGTTGCAGGTCTATATGAATATAATTCTGAAGTTTTAATACAACCAGACAGTATTAAATTAGGCTAATTCAAGTGTTTTCATGCAAAGAATAAAATTGTCATTACACTGATTGTTGTTAGATTTTTAATTATATTATTATACAATATTATTAATTTAATTAAAACTAATAAAGGCCAGTAAAAGCATAGGTTACTGTCAGTTAAGTCCTATTCGGATGCTAATATTGTTTCTCATGGGCTCGTCTGGTATTTTAAACATTTACAGGGGTAAGTCGGTGATTTTAGTGCCGTCCGGATCCATAATATCAGTGTTTTTCTCACCCAACCCACGTAAAAATCCCTGGCCAAATTAGTACCTTCTGTTTTTTGACAAACAGGTCGTGTGGTAATTTAATTGCCGTCTGAATCCACATCTCTGAGTTTACAAGAGATTCAAAATTCACAGTTTAAATCCTTTTTGATCTCTGCCGAGCACCGTATGCAAGATGTAAACTTTTATTACTGAAATTCTGGAAAGTATTTACAAGAACAATATTTCATCGCATCTCCACCTCAGCGAACAAAAATGGGAAAGAGAAGAAGGCACGTACATTTTTGAAAAGGTTATTGTGGCAGCAATATTATGTTACAATTTTAAAATATGTAGGCTAGGCTATTATAGGCTATTATAGTTTGGATTATTTTTTATAATATCCAATAATCATAATAAATTGCAATTTCAACTATTTCTGAAGTGCTTCATTTATAAAGATCACCGCTTTCTCACATAAACAGCCCCTGCACGAGAGAATAATTGATTCTCGAGCCATCGATATCAAACAATTCAGCACCATCGCCACGGACAGCGCCGGGTAACGTCGCATGTAAGAAGGTATATCTTAAGCAGCTTCCTAAGATATGGTTCGGGGAACACACTTAGGAACATCTTGGTTCACTTGGTTCACAACACCTTTGGTAAGATATATCTTTCGAGCTCTCTTAGCGCGCTAAGAGTGAGCGTTATCGGGAAACCGGGCCCAGTGTAATATAAATTTGAGGAATTTCTCGTGGCAAATAAAACGGACGCAGTGAGATAGATAAAAGTTCAATATGTGGGCTGCAGATAGACTCCCTTACTATGACAGTTTTGCACCAGCGGGGGTTGACGTACAGACACACGCCCCTCCTTGTGTTTTGCCAGTCAGCTGTGCGTCTCTATCTAACCGAATAGGCTGGCCAAAGCCATCAATTTCAAGATCCTGGCCCAAGTCATGTTCTTTTAACCAAGTCTCAGTCAAAGCTATAACACAAGCATTCTTAAACTCCGGTATAAATGTAACATTTTCCTGCAGTTCGTCCACTTTGTTCCTTAATTATTGCACATTTCCAAGGATGACCGAGGGAAGTGGCAGGCGGCGCAATCCAGCTCTGCGTAGCCTCTGTCGCACTCCTCCCCTCCGGCCACGCTTTCTCACCCGACCCACTGCTGTCACCCGCAATCCGGCGACAGGCCCACGCCGTCTTCCATATGCTCCACTACCTCGTCCGGGGATCCTCACCCCCAGCTCCGTTTGTCGATCGAGGCAAACAGACCCCCACCTGCGAATCTCTGGTGGAATTACATCGCAAAGAGTCCGCGGGGCTGAACCATTGCATTGGATGAGGAAATCCCAACTGTACTGCAGTCTCCGAGACACTTTTTAGATCTTTGAAGTCCAACTTCTTAGCTAGTAGGCTTTTGATGGAGAGTTTAGCCTATCTTGAGACATTGTTGATCTCAGATAGTTTTTCACCAGTCTCAACTTGCTAAAAGCTCGCTCACCCCCTGCACCATTCAATATCGATCTTGAGTCAATATCAATTAATTGGGATAAATATTAGTGTAACACTGAAATTCACAGAAGATGAATATAATTCCAAGGTTTATTAAACAAGACTAAACAGTGTGCCATGCACAAACAATACCAGACCCTGACCACCTTCTTCTTCTGATTCTTGGCAGATGACTATTTTGTAGTATACCGCCACCAACTGTACAGGAGTGTGTAATACCATGAACGGTTTCTATTAATTCAAAAAAAATAATAATAATTATATAGGCCAATTATACCCTTTTCATTAAACCAGTATTATTAAGATAAATAAATAAAGCTTTAAGTCTCTCCCTTGTCATGCCATTTTCTTCCAGAATTTTATGAATAGAGTTCTCCCCTTCCATTTGCTGCCAGATTATTCTATTATCATTATACTTCTCACAAGTAAAAAGTACGATTAACATCTTCTCTGTCTTGGCACACTATGCATAAACCATTACCCTTTCCTACTATATGTAAAGTGGAGTTTAATCCTGTATGTCCCTAGTCTAAGTCTGGTATAGACCACTTCTTCCCTTCTGTTTAGATTCAGTAAAGTAACCCTTTTCCCTGTCACATTCTTCTGAGATTTATGGGAGTGTCTTGCATTAAATTCTGCCTCCCATTCCCTTTGCCATTTTTGTACAATAACTGATTTTATTATAGATTTGGCTTCACCCTTACCCATTGACACATTAATTCCTATATATTTGTTTTCCAACATCTTTTTTGCAATATTATCCGCCTCCTCATTACCTTTAATGCCTATATGAGCTGGAACCCAACAAAACTGAATACTGATCCCTAGATTCTTGAGTTGTAGTAACAAATATTTAATTTCAATGATCAAATCTTCTCTTGAAGAGTGACCTATATCTAGACTAAGTAAAGCTGCCATGGAATCTGTACATATAATATTTCTCAATGTCTTAACCTCTTCAATCCACCTAAGGGCTGTTATTAACCCAGTCATTTCAATAGAATATACAGATAAAAAATTATTTAGTCTATACCCCTCTCTTTTGTTAAATTCTGGGATATATATCCCAATACCACAGTGCCCATTTTTTGGATCTTTTGATCCATCAGTATATATTTGAACATATCCATTGAATGATGTTTTTAAATATCCCTGGCAATATGCTGCAAAACTTTTTTCATTTGTATACTCATTCTTTTCTTTCAGTAATTCACTATTAACCTCAGGTGATGGAAGAAACCATGGGGGAACCGCACTTAAAACCAGTGAAGGACTAAATTTAAATTCTTTAACTCTATATTGTTCTGCTATACTGTTAATGTTCCAGCCAAACCCTTTTGATTCTGTGTGATACTCCCAGCAATCATTAAGAACAGAAATTGCTGGATTATTGATACTTCCCATCAGCCTAACCCAATATGTTAGAGACAACTTAATATATCTTAGACTAAGTGGATATTCTTCAGATTCTACTAATAACGCACTTGTGGGGGTTGTTTTAATAGCTCCTAGAGCAATTCTTATAGCTTTGAATTGAATCCTCTCAAGTTTCCTTAAAGCATTTTTACATGCTGAGCTATAAACTACACATCCATAGTCTATGGAAGATCTTATTAAGGCTGTATAAATGTACATCAAATACTTTTTATCTGCTCCCCAATACTGTCCAGTGATCATCCTCATTAGATTTAGAACTTTCTTACATTTTGTTTCAACATGCTCTATATGATGTCTTCATGTAAGCCTTTCATCCAATCACATACCCAAATATTTAAATTTCTTCTCTCTTTCAATTGATTGATTATATAACTGAACTTTATAATTTTCTGGGATCTTTTTTCTGGTAAAAAACATAACCTTTGTTTTAGAAATGGAGAATTTAAATCCCCAATCAATACCCCATTGTTCTAACACTTTTATGTCCTTTTGAATAGCTGTGGTTATGTCTTCAATGTTGCGTCCCCTTTTCCATATGACAGCATCATCTGCATACAACAATCCTTCACTTCTTTCCCCAACTTTTTCAAATATATCATTTACCATTAAATAATATGGGACTAATAACACTCCCTTGGGGAATACCACTTTCAACCATAAACTCTTCACTTATTCCATTACCAACTCTGACTCTTATTGTACGTTGTGATAGAAAATCTAGTATATAATTATACATTCTCCCACTGATTCCCATTTTATCTAATTTAATTAATAGACCCTCTCTCCACATAGTGTCATAAGCTTTTTCAATATCTAAAAACACTGCCACCATGACCTCTTTCATAACTAGTGTCTTCTCGATTTCATTGCTGAGCTTTACTAAGGCATCAGTAGTTGATTTATTTTTCCTAAACCCTGTTTGATATGGTTTAAATGGACTTTTATATTCTAGAAAATAATTTAACCGTGCCACTACTATCTTTTCCATTAAAGGTCCCGTTCTATGTGATCCCATGTTTCAAACTTTAGTTAGTGTGTAATGTTGTTGTTAGAGTATAAATAATATCTGTAAAATTATAAAGCTCAAAGTTCAATGCCAAGCGAGATATTTTATTTAACAGAAGTTGACTACAAAAAAAACGGCTGGATTGGACTACACCCATCTACAACCTGCTTTAATGATGTCACTAGAACCGTATAACCTCCGCCCACAGGAACACAGGCGTATTGATGGCGAAATGTCAACAGACGTGGTTGATGTTTATCTATAATCGGATACCGCAAAAGTTTAATTCGAAGTTGTTAGTTTGCTCTGTCCATTTCACCACGGACTGTTTTTCTAACCTGGGATAATATCAAGCAGACTTCTCTCAGCGTTTCATACTGACGAAGGGGACTATTTCAACTATATTCCAGCAAGCGGTAAGTAGTGATTTAATATGGATGTAGCGATCACTCTTCACATCGTTCGTTTCTCTTAGTAGGATGAAAATAATCTTACTTAAACTGTGATTAATATACAGAAAGCGATCAAAGAACAATCCCTTTCCAATCGCCCAAGCTGTCAATCACACAGCGCGAGTTTATCTGGACACTTGCCAAAACTCGTTATGAAATCAATGACGCTGTTACGCTGCACAACGAAGCTCTTACTGTATTTATATGCCTCATGTTTGCATTGGTGAAATCATTAGTGATAGTGCAGAAACTGCGTTGCAATGATAAGATCTTTCACGCGATCAACAGACTGTCATCTGCTCAGTGCTCATCACTGCAACCTTTTATGTGATGGTAATAGATCTAAATACTTAAAAAACTTCTCATGATTCGTTAATCCAGATAGCTGTAATAGTAAAAACGTATAATAGCTGTAATAGTAAAAGTTTTCCAGATAGTTCCACATGTAATGCCAGATATTTCATATGCAAGCATGTCAGCCAATCACAGCAGAGGGCGTATACACTGAAGTCTCACAGCAGACACGCCCCTTCAAACAGAGTGTTCAAACCAGGGAATGAAATCAGGCTAGGAAATATGCCTTTTATTTCTAAATTATAA
This sequence comes from Rutilus rutilus, assembly GCF_951802725.1. NCBI lineage: Eukaryota > Metazoa > Chordata > Actinopteri > Cypriniformes > Leuciscidae > Rutilus > Rutilus rutilus. Next base: position 25,059,580 of record NC_140212.1, on the reverse strand, counting down.
AAAAATTTGATCTAAAAAAACATACTAACATTATAAGGGCACCCCTGGAAACATAAAATAATAAAAATAATCCATGGAATGGGACCTTTAATTTACCTAAATGTGATGATAAAGCAATGGGTCTATAATTCTCTGGATTACTAGAATCCTTTGCTGGTTTGGGAAATGGAAGGATGATTGCACTTTTCCAAACTTTTGGTAATTTCCCCTCTTGCCATATCTTATTGAATAATTCAAGAAATTTTTCTAAGAATTTATCAGGTAGATTTCTTATCATTACATAACATATATTATCACATCCTGGCGACGAGTATCCTGTATTGCCTAAAGCCATTTTAAGTTCTGATAAACTAAATTCAGCATCTAATATAGACATATTTTCCTCTCTAGGATTAAGAATGTTTTTATTAGCATTTAGAATCTCTTCCTTTCTTTTCTTAAAACATTCATCCATATGATTACCTTTATGAATCTCTGCAAATTTGTATCCAAGTAAATTGGCTTTCTCCATATCTGAAATTGCTTCATTTTGTCCTTCCTTTAGTACAGGAACATGTGGGGGTTTATATTTACCTATCATCTTTTTAACCATCATCCACATTTTATTTAGTGTAGTTTCTTTTCCAATTGTTGAACAAAATTGTCTCCAAGTTTCTTTTTTTGCTTCCTTAATAACTTTTCTTGCCAAAGCCTTTTTTCTTTGATATTCCATAAGATTGTTCATTGTAAGTGTTGTACGCAACCTTTTAAAAGCTCTATTTCTGTCTTTAACAGCTCCTGAACATTTCTCTTTCCACCATGGGACATTCATTTTTCCTTTTAGACTCATATTGTTAGGAATACTCTGACCTGCTGCCGCAATGATACACATACTTAACTTATGATTCATTTCATTAATACTCTGATCTGTTTCCTCATGTATTTCATTTAATTCATCTCTACACCATTTATAAAATTTCTCCCAGTTTGCTTTCTTAAAACACCCTCTATGATGGATATACATTTCATCAATTTTAAAGTCAATATCTACTTTACATAATATTGGAAAGTGATCACTTCCAATACTTGTGCCATGATCAACTTACCATTCACACTTGCTGGCTATTTTCCTATCAATTAAAGTGAGGTCAATACATGATGTCTCATTTTTGTAAATATTTATGCTTGTACCATTACCATTATTCAAACATACTAGCATCCTATCATTTATCATTTCTTCTAATATTTCACCATTTAAATCTGTGTACCGGTATTTACTTCACCATAAACTATTATGAGCATTAAAATCCCCACACCATATTTCTCTATGGCTTCTTTTATTAATGCTTCTCATTAAATAATTTGTTAATGCTTTACATGGGTTATAATAATTTATGACAGTTAGTTTTCCTTTGTCTCCATTAAATATTTCAGTAACTATATTTTCATGTTCAGGATTTGTGTTAATGTGTCTAAATGAGATCCCTTCTTTGATAAATGTGATGCAACCTCCTCCTCTGTCTTTTCTCTGTCAACTCTTATACTATGATATCCTTTCAATATAAATTCTAAATTATTTTTTAACCATGTTTCTTGGATACATATAATATCTGGTTTGTTTGTCAATTCTTGAACATATCTTTTAAATTCCTGTCCGTTCGCTATCAAACTCTGTGCATTCCACTGGAGAATGAAAAACATCATTAATACTTTAACCATTTTGTGACCCTCCATACTTCTGGTTTAGTATTTTATGAATATCATCTGCCTTTGTTACTAACCCCAAAAAATCATTTGACCCCAAACATCACTTTTCTTAACATGTAGCATAGTGACATTAACCACTGAACACATAAAAGCAATAAACTCATTTTTCTTTATCAGCAGTGTCTCATCTGAAATTCTTGTCTTACATACACAGTTTTTTGGACTATTTGTCCTGTCAGTCTTGTTCTGTTCGTTTATTTCCCCTATAGGATTTCTATTACTCTCTGTGCTTGTGCATGGTCTGTTGTTATCTGCACTCCTTACTTCTGGTGGATATCTAGGAGCTGATTCCTTTTCATTATTATTTTTCACAATGCTTTTGATTGCCTCCGCATATGATACATTATGTGCTATCTTATATTTCTGAACTTCCTTAGCTTCCTTTTGTTTCACACATCCACCGTATGCTGCACTGTGTTGGCCTCCACAATTGCAGCATTTTAGCTCTATATTATCACCACATTGTCCATACTCATGCTCATTTCCACATTTACAGACCCTGACCTGAAGACAAGCAGGAACTAAATACACAGATGATAACGAGACAATGACAGACAGCTGTGAAGATAATTAGTGTCTATGGTGATTGATGACATGCAGGTGATAGGTGATCAGGTGATGGCTAATAGTGTGCAGGTGGGAAACATGAGGGATGCTGGGAAGTGTAGTGCCATTGAAGTGTGTGACAATTGGGTACAGATGCATATTCATTTTTCTCAACAAAAAAAAAAATCTCACCTACTGCTGTAAACATACAGAGAGCCCTGTAAGCTGGTATTATATAATATGGTTTTATTAGGATATGTGGATATACATTTCGATAAGTTGTACTGTATCTTTCAACATAATTATGGTTCGTCCGTGTTTATTTATGGTACTATAAACTAGTGAAGAATAAGAGATGATTGGTTCACATGCTGCTTGAACTGAGGCACAGCGATCTGTCACATCACATTTACAAACGCCAAAACGGTATTTGTTGTTTGAATTACGAAATAAAATGGAATGTTAAAAAAAATGTTTCATGTCTGTCTTGTCTGTCTGTGTCAGTGTCCTCTTTGCTCCGTGATTTTTCTCTGCGTGAGAAAATGGATGTGTGGCGTGAGAGTGTGTGAGTCTCAGTCAGCAGCCCTGTTAACATCAATAATACGAATGTAAATAATAGCTACATTAAAATGTTGCCTTCAATTTTGAACGGATGGTAATTCTGATTTGTCGCTCACTCATTCGCACAACAGACTTCTGCCAATCTGTGATTGGCTACAGTGCTCAGCTCTGCAAACAGAAACGCTGTAAATCTGGACCGTTTGAATGTAGCCGTCTATCTAATAAGTGTATCTGTACTCAGTAAAACGTTATTTAACGTTACTTTGTACGAAGTATCGGTAGGCTAATTTTGACAACACCCAGCTAGCAAAAAGTTGTCTATTAGACGTTGAATAGACGTAAATCTTCAACGTCTAATTACGGTCCACTGAAGGTTGAAAATGAAATTGAAAAGACGTCAAATTTGTCCGACTTTTCAACGTTGAAAACAGGTCAATCTTCAACGTGTAATTACAGTCCACTGAAGGTTGAAAATGAAATTGAAAAGACGTCAAATTTGTCCGACTTTTCAATGTTGAAAACAGGTCAATCTTCAACGTGTAATTACAGTCCACTGAAGTTTGAAAATGAAATTGAAAAGACGTCAAATTTGTCCGACTTTTCAACGTTGAAAACAGGTCAATCTTCAATGTTTACTCGATGCCTATATTGACAATTGTCAATTCTCAAGTCCCAACACATTAACATGCCAAATAACATTTTAGATTGACATATGAATGAAACAAAGCTTTAAAGAGAGAATAGCTTTATTATACTTAAAACTGCACATTTTATATAAAATATAGTGCAATAAAACACAGATTTCACATTCCAAAAGTCAACACAAAACACAACTCAGAAAATTTACACTAGAAATGGTCACACTTTGCGACCTCCACCTCCAGCTCTCCCGGGAGCATGTTTAAGTGTCTCAGCCATAGCAGCCCTGATTTAAACTTCTGTGGCAGTTTTACTCCACTTCATTACTGCAGCTGCAAAAGAAAATATATTAGATGGTGCATGAATAAACCACGTCTTACATCATTAAGGCTCCCACTACACATTGTATTTACATTTAATCAATTAACAATTGCATGGATTTGCATACCTTCCCAAAAGAAATACAATTGGTAAGCTAAATTAGATATATATATAAACATGAAAAATGCAGTTACCTTTTACCACAGAGTAAAAAATGGTATCCTCTCTCGGACTGTGATGGCCTTCGAAATCCACGCTGAGGTGTGAGAGAGTCTAGATCCTGAAGAAAAATAACAAAAAAAAACAGCGCTGAAGCTCATTGAAATCGTTTTTAAAGACAGCTGCTCCTGCAATAATGTCAATAAGTGAGGTAGGAGAATTGACAACTATGAAGAATGCAACTGATCATGGAAATGAAAAAATTTACTAGCCAATGGCGATTCTATTGCCAAGGTGTATGTAGAGGGTTGTAAAAAAATGTTTACTGGCTGACTCTGGACTAAATGCTTCTGATGATTCAGACCTTGTGGGTGAACGGCGTTGGACGAGAACATCCAGAAACTGAAAAAGGAACAGGAAGGTTGAAAGACTTTGTTTTGAGCCCAGACTTAAAAATACTTTATATTCCATTTGCATTGTGAGCAAGTAAAGTAGAATAAATAAAAACATGAAATTACAGTCTGAAGATGCAGGGCTCTCTGGTTGTCTAATGGCGGTGTTAGCCAGTTCTGGGGGTGCAGGTAACTGGAGCAGCATTGCATTTTGTCCTGTGGTTGTTAAAAGAAATTCCAAAACCAGAACCATTACAGAAATAACAGAAAAACTCATATTGCCAACCATTCCCTGAAGTTTGATGACTGTTCGTGAAGTTCGTGCTTGCGAGCTTGTCAGTTAGGCAAACTAGCTAGCTGAGGTAAGCGCAAGTTTAGAGATAGCCTAAACAAAGCTGAAATTAATTAATCAGGCTATCTACGATGTAACATAACTAAAAAATAAATCACAAACAGTTAAACCTTAATGGCTTATTAATATCCGCATTTTGGGAATTTCACACAGATACAGACATCCCAAGTCTCCCGGAAGTTCCGGGAGGCTCCCGCATGTTGATCGCGGCTCCCTGATGCCCGCAAATTAGTTAAAATCTCCCGGAATCTAGAGCGAGCGAGCGAGCGAGCAAGAGCGCGCATGCACGGCAGAGAGAGGAAGCGAGAGACCTTGCGTGTGTGTGCTAGTGTGCGTGTGTTCCTCACGAAGCACATGTAAGGACCCAACCAATCAAGTGTCAGTGCGGGCGAGCTTTTATCTATACTCCCGAACCGAATTAATCAGATCCGAACCGAATTAATCAGAACTGAACCACCCCACTCACTCACTCACTGTTACTCAGTTCCACTTTTACCCCCTGTCGGACGCCCCTGATTGTGAGATATAATTGTATGTATTTGTCTATGCACTATATGAGAGGCGGCACGCTTTGGATGTGTGCGCAGCTCAGAAAACTATGAGGTGTGATTTGTGCACTTTTTGACGATCGCTAAGCGAACTGAGAGGTGAACTAATGTGCTCGCTAGCCGTCTGGCTGAAATCCAATAGTATTCAGTCGTCAGACATAAGATGATTTGAGCTGCGCTGAGAAAGGATATTTTTTACTTTGCATCTATGGCGTTCCGATCAGCTCTTTAATATGACTTTGCAACATGCATTCGTCTCAATGAACGTGACTTCACGTCTGTGTCTACAAAACGTGACTTCTGTGTCTGCCAAAGGTTTTTTTTTTTTTTTTTTTTTTTAACAAAGATCCCAGTGGACACATGTATCACACACACAAAAATAGGATAAGGAACTCCAGGTAGAGCAAGATACATTAAGAGATAATCTAAAAAAAAAAAAAATCTGAAAACATTTAAAGCAATATAAATTAAACATACAGTACATGATTACAAATAAATAGAAATACCATGAAACAACGAATTTTTTTTTATTTTGTAATCTTGAGGAAATCAGGAGCTAACTTATAATGAAACCTTTTTTTTTTTTACACAACAGAGCAGTTTTAGCAGCTTTCTTGTTAGTTGATTAATAAAGAGAGTCATATAATAACTTTAAATTGACACAGAAAAGCCTAAAATTGGGCTTAGATTCAGTGACTACATTTATGGAGATGAGACTGGGTACCTAGAGTTAGCAGTTTTAATATATCGTCCACCCAAATCAAAAACGGTATATTCTTTATTTAAAAAATAAAAAGTTTGTTTTAAGCAGAGAAAAATAAGCCAGACTACTTCTTTCGAGAACTCCTTTGCATAATCACATTATGAGGTCAACTTTCAGTATAGCATTCCCTTTAACATATTTTGTTTCCCCCAAAATTTGTTTTATTTATTTAATTATTTATCTCCTTGGACATTTAATTATTTATATATTTATTTAGTCAGGAATATGTGGATTTAGGTAATTATGTGGGGGAGAGTGAGGCTGGTTGGGTCAAGGGTTGGTTGACACACAGTTCAATTCCTGTACACTAGTGGGCGCTGCCACAAAAATATGACATTAAAATGACTGCTCTCCTGACCTGAACACACCATTTACTAAAATCCACTAACTGTTGAGGTGAGGACAACTTTTCTATTTTACAGTGTCAAAACAAAAAAAGTACCCCCCAGCTAGGTGTAGCTGTTGGTAACATCAGGAACAGACAAATATTTTCCCCAGATTTGGAAGAGGAGCTGGTTAAGTATCTGTCCAAGTCAGCCAACATTTACTTTGGCCTATAACCCAGGGAGGTTAAAAAGCTAGCCTTTCAGCTTGCTGTGTCACATAACATCAAGGTGCCTGAGACCTGGTCATAGCTGCAGCAAGCTGGCCGTGACTGGTTTACTGCCTTTTTGAAGAGGCACCCTTCCCTTTCCATCAGGAAGCCAGAGGCCACAAGCCTTGCTCGTGCTACAAGTTTTAATAAAGAAAATGTTAAAGCCTTCTTCAACAACCTAGATACAGTCATGCATAGGCACAGGTTTTCTCCAGGTGACGTGACATCTGGAACATGGATGAGACAGGTATCACTACTGTCCAGAAACCAAACAGGGTAATTGCCAGGCGGGGATTTAAGCAAATTGGGTCAATAACCTCTGCAGAGCGAGGGTCGCTTATTACCCTTGCCTGCGCACAGTGCGTAGTTTCAGCCACAGGGAATAGCCTTCCTCCATATTTTGTCTTCCCCAGGGTAAAATTCAGGGACCACTTCATTCTGAATGGACCTACAGGTTGCAAAGGAGGTGCAAACCCGTCAGGATGGATGAAGGAAGAACACTTTGTTGAATTCCTGAAGCATTTTGTGGAGAATACAAAATGCACAAATGAGAAGCCATGTCTCCTTTTGCTTGACAACCATGAGTCCCCATCTCTCTGTCAGTGGATTGAACTATGCCAAAGAAAACTGTGTAGTCATGCTACCATTCCCCCCACACTGCTCCCATCGGCTACAGTCTCTTGACCGCACTGTGTATGGGCCTCTGAAGAGGCATGTCAAAACAGCCTGTGACTCATGGATGCTGAACAACCCTGGCAAAACCATGTCAATATATGATGTGCCTGGAACTGTTGCCACAGCAGCAACCCCAAAAAACAGCCAATCAGGATTCAGGGTGACTGGAATTTTCCCCTATAACAGGGATTTTTTTCCAGAAGAGGCTTTCACTCCATCTTATGTTACAGACCACCCAAACCCAATCCCAAATGCCAATCATGTTCCTGTCCCTGATGAGCTGCACCTTGCCATTGACAATGCTGTGCAACAGCTTCAGCCTGCCATTGACAATGCTGTGCCCGGACCAAGTGTTTTTTCTGCTGGTACTGGGAGACATACTGGGAGGCATCCCCTAACCCCAGAAGAGTTGCACCCATTCCCTAAGGCTGGGCCTTGGAAAGTTGGTGGTGCCGTCAGGAGGAAGAGGAAGACCGCCATCCTGACAGACACACCAGTCATGAACAACTAGAGGAACAAAAGGCCACAACAAAGAAAATACTTTTTTTTTTTTAAACAAGAAGCCACGACTGAAAGCTCCATGCAAAGCTCCTGCTCCTAAAAAAAAGGAAAAGGAGATCATCATCTGAGTCTGATGAAGATGAAGAGGATTACTGTCTGGTTTGTTTAGAGTCATATGGGAATAGCCGACCTAGGGAAGTTTGGCTTCAGTGCCTGTATTGCAAAAAGTGGGCCCTCGACTTATTACCAGTCTACATCTGCCAGAACTGTGATTCATGCGATTCATCTGATTGAGACACAGACATGTTGACACACTAGTTAGCCTGACAGCATACTGCAGGAGCTGTTACTCCTAATACTACACACACACACACACACACACACACACACACACACACTTATACACACACAACACACACAATTTACACGTTAAAAATAATGGCTATTGTATTATAATATATATAATATGTAATATATAGTAGGCCTATATATATCTAATATAATATAAAAGTTTTCTTGGAATAGCCGGCCTGGGGAAGTTTGTCTTCAGTGCCACTCATACACAAACACATATATTATACAAACTGTATTTGTTTTTGGTTTGGTTAATAATTTGGTTAAAAATGGGCAGAAATTCTGTTGAATGTTTTTCTGCTTATGGTTTGAATTAAATGCTCAAATTCTTTATATTTGTCACCTCATTCTTTGTAACTATAGCATCGGTGCCAACCAACTCCATTGCATGTGCCAACTAACCCACATACTGGGGCTGTATATATTTATATATTTATTTATGTAGATATTTTTCTGGACCTATTTATTTATTTTTTGGTTTTACAGGTTTCATCCTCCATATGTAACAGAACTACCACAATAAAAATTACAATTCATAAACGAAGGGTAGCCTAATTCAACATGTAAATAAAACACAGTCAGCGGATGTGCGGAGCCAGGACTGTTTGCATTATGCATGATAAATAAGTCCTATTACACTATTAAAATGTAAAAAAAATTATTGCATCACAATAAGTGTATTGTGATTGTCAAAACATTTTAGTAACTAAACTGAATTTTATTAGGTTCAGTGACAACATGTTACAATGTTTACATGGTACAATTTCTGGTAAGCTACGCTTTTTTATTATTTCAATTCAATTCAATTATTGTGATTTGATTTAATATTGACTCATTTAGATAAATATTAGGTAGGCTACACAAGATAGGCATTAATTTTTCTCAAGAAAAAAACAACTCACCTAATGCTGTAAACATACAGAGAGTCCTATCAGCTGGCAGTATTATTTAAAGGAGTCATAACCTGCAATTTTCACTTTTCCACGAGAATCAATGTATGTTATGATCGACTAACGATTATACACTGGCCGGGAAGCCGATATTTAAAAGTGAAGCGTTTGTTTACCTCAGGGTAAATAAACCAGCGCGCGTGCACGCGCACTCAAATACGAGATTTTGATTTCAGCTCCCTCTTGACGTCTTGAGGTAGTAGGATATACCATATATGGACACCGCAGCAGGAAGCCCCCCTTCCCCTCTCCCCCTCATTTTCAGTTCAGTCGAGAAAGATGGAGAAACCGAGTGCACACCGGACTTGCTCTGTGGTTGATTGCCATAAAAAACATGTAAATGTGTTTTATCTCCCAAAATCGGACGAAACTATCAGGGACCAGTGGATGAAATTCATTTTTAATGACGCTGTCCCAACAACCCTTTCAACTGGCGTGCAGAGCCATATAGAGCGTCCACGACAGCCAAAACATCGCATTGATCTCGCGAGACAATAATGCCTTCAGAAATAAGGGTAAAAGTAGGTCTGTGTTTATTTTTTTTCCACTTTTCTTTTTTAGAAGGGCCTGAAAGACTATAATACAGCAGTAGGTATCCAATGTAATACTAGGTTATGACTCCTTTAAGGTTAAAAATAACTCAAATTAAATATAATGCGTTTAAAAAAAAAAAAAATTTATAACAACTTTATTTAATGATATAAGTAAAAAATATAATAAATATGTAATATAGTACACATATTTAGCAAAATACTCTTTATTTCTAACTTAGCCAATAATGTGCTATAGCCTATATTATGGTCATCAAATGGCTTTCCTGAGGTAAAATGTTACGTGACATAATTGTTCTCCAGCTGTTTTATTGACCCCTTTGTTTGATTGATTGGTCGATATTATGTATGAGGAATATACATTTCGGTAAGTTTTACTGTATCTTTCAACATTGTTCATTCGTGTTTATTTACTAGCAAGAGATGATCGGTTCACGTGCCGCTAGGGATCTGTCGCGTCACATTTACAAGCGCCAAAATGGTAGGCTATTTATTGTTTGAATTTCGTAATAAAAGTGACAGAATCTGAGAGCTTGAGATTTTTTTTATATCATAATTAACCTGCTCTGTCTAGTCTGTCGGTCTCCGTGTCCTCTTTGCTTCGCGATTTTTCTGTGCGTGAGAAAATGGATGTGTGGTGTGAGAGCGTGTGAAAAGTGTCAATTGCGTGAGTCTCACGGTGAACGCGTGAGAGTTGGCAGCTCTGCATTTGTTTCTAAATATGCGAATTGTTCATCACGATTTCAAAATAAAAGTTTAAACCCTCACACTGAGTTTACATGTTTTGATATGCACGTTCTTGTTCAAGAAATTACAGCGGCTGTTGCATTTCTATCGTACATAAGTGACCAAATATTAAAGATTAAGTGGACATTTTAATTAAATGTTGTTTGGCCAATATTAAACAAGGATTTGATCATGCTGTAGTGTAACAATAACTAACACCAGTCCCTCTGCAGGCATTTGTTATAATACGTAATGTACGTTAAGTTTATACTATTTATTTTACATGGTGTATTTTAACAGTTTTGTTCAATAAAACCCATAATGATAACTTACTTTGATACTTTATTTGAAGCAATTATTATTTTGCTTGTTATTATATATTTGTATTTATGTCATTTTAAAGGCTATTGTTCAATTGGATCTATTTTTATTACCACAATTTTTTATCCGATTACTCGATGGAATAATGGATAGAATACTCGATTACTAAAATAATCGATAGCTACAGCCCTAATGTGGATAATATTTTGTCAGGTTATATACCGCTTAACCGTTGGTCTCGCACATCCGTCATGTTTGTAGTTTTTTAAACACTTTTTATTCATGTTTGTAGTTCTAATCGAATCTTCGTCCAATGCAGGCGGTAAGGAAGTTGACCGGAAGTTGAAGCCGGCCGCGTGCCACCATCTTGTAGCAGAACTTCACCTGCAGTTAGCATCCCATTGACTCCCATTCATTTTGGCGTCACTTTGACAGCGAATAACTTTACATCTGAGGCGTTTGAAGACTCCATTTGTCCATTATTTATTTCTAAAGAAACACGACAATGTATAAAATGCTCCATTACCTTTTAGCTTATGTTATGGCCTCGTAGAAGCAGTTTTTGTAAAAGTAGGCTAACGATTGCGTCATAACCACGCGACTCTCTGTCGCACAGTAGAGAGATTACCGTATGGACAGGAGGAGAAGCTCGAGGGCAATCGGGGGGACGTGGAGGCAAAATGACAATATCATTAATCAGAATACCTAGCAAAAGTTGCTCCTGCTCCAAGCTCATGGACAGCTCCTACTCACACTCTCCGTCTCTGCAAGATTCGGAAGGGAATGATTCAGATTTCTCTTGGCACAGCTACTAGAAGACAGACGGGTTGCTCACGTGGTCCGTGTAACGCTTTGCTCGGTTTGAGTCTGCGCGTCAGAAACGGAAGTGCTAAAAATCGCTAAAAATGGGCTTCACTTGTCTCAATTGAGTTCCAATGGGGTCGCTGTGTCCATTTCTTTTACTGTCTATGGTCCAATGTCCAATGTCGAAGCAATGAGTTGTGGGCAATATTAGCCGTTAGAGTGTGCACAGTCAATGGACTGAAGAACTGAACCCTGAGGAACCCCTGTGGTCACCTGATGTGCTTTGGATACCTCGCCTCTCCATGCGACCCTGAAGGACCTACCTGTGAGATAGGACTCAAACCAGTGGAGGGAAGTTCCTGTGATGCCCAGTGATGAGAGGGTGGACATAAGGATCTGATGATTCACAGTGTCGAAGGCAGCAGACAGATCCAGGAGAATGAGAACTGAGGATTTGAAAGCAGCTTTTGCGATCCGTAGGGCTTCTGTGACCGACAGTAATGCAGTCTCAGTTGAATGCCTTTCTTGAAGCCGGATTGGTTGACATCCAGCTGGTTGTTCAGAGACAAGAAGAATGTTACTTGGTTGAAAACAGCTCTTTCAAGTGTTTTCGCAATGAATGGTAGGAGAGAGATAGGTAATTCTCTACAAATTATGTGTTTAGTGTTGTTTTTTTAAGCAGTGGAGTTACCCGAGCCTGCTTGAATGCAGTAGGGAAAGTGCCAGTATGGAGGGATGAGTTGATGATGTGTGTGAGTGCTGGTAGAAGTGTGGGAGAGATGGCTTGTAGAAGGTGTGTGAGGGGATGGGGTCTAGAGGGCAGGTGGTAGGATGACTGGAGAGGAGAAGTTTAGATACTTCTTCCTCGGTTAGCGGAGAGAAGGAGGAGAGAGGGTTATTGGCTGTGGGAGAGGTCGGTCTGGATTCCTGTGTGTGTGGAGTTGAGAACTGACTGCTGATAGTTGTTTTGTTGGTGAAGAAGTTAGCAAAATCGTCAGCAGTTAAGGAGGAATTGGGTGGTGGTGGTGGTGGTGGAGGTGGTCAGAAGAGAGAGTTGAATGTCTTGAAGAGTGATCGTGTGTTGGAGCAGCTGTTGATCTTGTTGTGGAAGTATGAAGATTTTGCAGCATGAACATCAACAGAAAAGGAAGAGAGGAGTGATTTATACATACTCAGGTCAGATGTGTCTTTTGATTTGCGCCATTTCCTCTCCGCTGCCCTGAGCTCAGTCCGGTGTTCACGAAGAACCTCAGATAACCAGGGGTTAGAGGGAGTAGCGCGTGCAGGCCGTGCACGGGTAGGAAGTTGTAGACTGAAAGTAATGAGGAAATGATCTGAAACATGGAGAGGTCTCACCAGAATGTTGTCTGTGATGCAGTTGCGTGTGTAAACCAGGTCCAGTTGGTTGCCTGATTTGTGAGTACCTGTGGTGATGAGTCGTTTGAGATCGAAAGAGGCTAGGAGAGAGATGAAGTCTGTTGCATATGGCTTCTCGAAATGAATGTTGAAGTCACCAAAGACTACAAGTGGGGTGCCGTCCTCAGGGAAAGAGGACAGCATCCAGCTCATCTACAAAGTTTCCCAGCTGACCTGGGGGGCGATAAATGACTACAATATGGATCTTAATGGGAGTTGTAAGTGTAATAGCATGATATTCAAACGAGTTGTTGTTGCATAGAGAAGAGAGTGCTGAGTATTTCCAATTGTTAGAAATGAGAAGCCCTGTACCCCCACCCCTCCCAGACTGGTGAGAGAAAGAGAAATTGCTAGAGAGCAGCGGGGGTTGCTGAGTCTTCTGGACGAATCCAGGTCTCAGTCAAGCCCAAGATACTAAGAGTAGAATGAGATGCAAAGACTGGAATAAAGTCAGCTTTATTGACTGCTGACTGACAATTCCATAGACCCACGGAAAGAGAGAGGCGTGTGTGAGGATGAGAGAATGGGACGCAGATTAGCAGTATTGCGCTGCCTTCTGCGCGTGATGAAAGGGCGTTGCCAAAAGATAACAGGAATGTATTGAAAGCACATGTTGAGTAAGGGGAAAATAAGATAAAGGTGGGAAAGGAAGGGGAGAAGGAGATACTTAACTGCCTTTCTGGTGTCCTTGCTCGGTGGAGGTAGAGTCGATGGTCTTTACCCGAGTCGGTCTTCACACGAGGAGGCTGAACACGAGGGCTGAACGCTTCTGCTGACGCTTCCACGACAGCGCGCAAACTACATAGATATAATGCTTTCACCGCTTGAGTGAGGACAGCTGTTTCGGCCAGCAATTAAGCAAATAAAGCGAAAATGGGCCAAATCGAAACTAGCTGCTAGGAGGCAATACTTAAGCGCAATTAAACTGCAATAATTTTCACACGCAGCTGTTAAAGTCGGAACGCGTCTAAATAAAATAAAATGAAAAAGGTAAAAATGAAAAATAAGCAGAGAATCGAAGATAGGCTTACCTTGAGTCAAATAGAACACTGAATAACAGGAGAACTGGGTATTTCAGGAAAAACCACTAGCGCACTCTTGCCATGTTCACCTACTGACCGCTTGTCCTTTAAAGACATTACTAAAGTGTCTTAATCATCTGTATATCACTCGAGCTGATGGTTCGATGTTAATGCTAAAGCTCTGTATGTTCATTAATTATGGAGCAAGAACCCCCATAAAGAACCATACCACCAATAATAAATTGTGTTTAATAAACTCAAAGTAACTTGCCAAAGTGGTCCTGTCTGAACTATGTTTTTGATAGACATGACGCCTGAAAGATTCGCATGACTTGCAGTTATTCAGTCCACAAGTAATACTGAGATTGGGTTTGTAAACCAGACCAAAATATTGAATTAATTTCATTAAGGTAAATGTTTTTCTTATACACCTTGTGCATCGATATGGTTGTGGCATTTTCAGTACAGGATACTGATTATTCGGATGACAGTTATTGGAAGGGGCCACCCACCTTAGCAATCGCTACAGGAAGGTCAGTGCATTCTTGTATACCTCCACACGATCCATTTTAATGAGGACTTGAACCCTCATGGAGAAAACCATTTTCCAGTCAGTTTCTACCAACTGTATGGCTGGGTATGGAGTATCAGCACCACAATGTGAGAAGAAAAGAAAACGTTAAATATTTATAAGTAAAAAGATGTAACATCTGTCAGAACTGCATAACCGGACCTGCATCAGTGTATTACAAGTGACAGTTTAACAAATAGTTCCATACCTCTCCCAATGTGATTAAGCTTTCAACTTTTTCTTTAAAGATGTGGGGCTGCAGAATCAGTGCTACACGAAAGTCAGAATCTATTGTAAAAAACAAATAAATAAACAATTTAATTACTCTTCAATAATTTGTTTATACATTATAATTTGTCTGTTTTCATATTAATTTATGTCCTCCATTAAGTGGTTTCCTTTACTCATTTATAGTCTTATTTCAGAAATTACACACACACAAAAAAAAAACCTGGAAATATTCACATAAATAATTATGTACAAGCTGGCTTTAAGTGAATACATGCTTTACCAATGAAACAATTTGCAAATGATTGCAATTTTTTTTTAAAGCATTCAATGTCAAGTACAGTGCACTTGTCAAGGATGTCCTCAAGACCAGGGTTAGAATATTTGGGGCCGTATATATAAAGCAACTCAGAGTAAAAATTTTGTCTTAAGTGCGTTAAAATTCTAAGAATGACATAATTATACTTTTATTCCTAAGCTTAAAGGGGTCATATAATGGTACATGCACTTTTACAAGTTGATTGTACTGAAATGTGTGTTGGCAGTGCCTGTACACAACCATCATAAAATGATAAAAATCCATCCAGTGTTTTTTTTTTTTTAATCTGCTTATATGTTTTCCCGTCTCACATCAGGCCGTTCGATTTTGTGACGTCACAAAATCGACGCCCCTCCCACGATTGTTGATTGACAGCAGCGTTTCAACACAGACCCGCCCTCGCTCGTGAGCAAGCTGTTAATCATAGTCCGCGCGTCATTGTTGATACTGGAGCACTGTCTATGAGCAGAATGCCATCTAAGTGATTGTGGTGTTCTGTTCTTGGGTGTAATAAGGAACACAGCAGTCATTTTGATGTTCTTAAATCCGAACCGCTGAAGACGCAGTGGCTGAGTTTGTTTTCGAAGGGAATATTCCTCACGATCAACGTCAATGCTTTCATGTTTGAGCGAATCATTTCACACACCAGACTGCTTTACAAACGAGGTCAGTATAAAGCTGGTTTTGCTAAGAAGCTGCTCCTGAAAAAAGGATCGGTACCAACTATTCGTGTTCCTGCTGCACCTCCAGAAGAAGAAGTGAGTCTAACGTTTTATTAACCTTTATATTAATATTTATATTAATCTTTGCAAATCGCTTGATGCACGCTTCACGATGAATGTGGGTGTTTACACACTCAGGGTACATTACGGCATGTTTTCTATATACGACGTTCTCAATATAATTCATAATCCCACGTTTATAATGAACAATGCGTTATGGTTATTGTGTTATTATTAAAAATGGTGTACGCACAGAACAGAGGGGCGGGTGAGCAAAGCTCATTATCATTTAAAGACACATGCACTTAAACGGCGTGCTGAAAACAGAGCTGTTTTTGACCAGGTAAAATTAGTGTTTTCTTACAATACTAATGAGAATTTTTAATTAAAGTATATTACAAACTTTTAATTTAGACCCTAAAGAATCATAAAAACTTGCATTTCTTGCATACAAAATGGCATTGTATGACCTCTTTAAGAATAAGTGTGTTTAAAGGTTCCTAAGTGTTAAGACTTGTTCTCAGCTCCTAAATTATTTAAGAGTGCTAGTTAGGAGTAACAATATGGCAGCAGAGAGGGGGAGAACACACACTTTCCAACAAACATATGTATTAGAGTTAAATGATGACGGAGTTGATCAAACAATAAAAGTTTGATCATCAAGGTATTCTTTTTGTAACTCACCGTTAAGAAATGTAATAGCTTCTCCCACTCTACACATCAATGCTCTGACAGCAGAAATGAAAGAAATAATTACATTTTTGGTGACTGGAAAAATACAAAAGTGCACCTGTGATGACTTTGACTTGAGCTCATCAGTGCACAGTAAGCAGGGTCTTAAATAGCACTATTGTGGCACTGACCACACCAAAAATGCAGTAGTGTCCAAAAGTGATGTGCAGAGTTTTTATTTTATTTTATTTTTTATGACCCTACAAGTTTGCTTAAACCATAAAATTATGAGGAAATATTTTTATAATTATATATTTTAAATATTTTAAAATATGAGGGATGAACAAAACACGCTTAGTGTTTTAGTAAATGTTTTAATCTGACAAAATTATTTAAAGTCAAGGCACCTTTATTTCTATAGCACTTTTTACAATACAGATTGTTTCAAAGCAGCTTTGCAGTGATAACAGAAAAATAATGCAACAAAGTTTTGGCTGTACAGCAGATCTAGAAGAAAAAATTGCATCATTGTTAAGCTTAAGTAAGTTCAGTGTTGATTCATTCACGTTGTAAAAATCATTAGTTATTAATTTAGTTCATTTATCTATACAGCAGCTCTGGAGAAAATAGTGATGTCATCGTTCAGATCAGTTCAGTTCTCAGACAATGGTGTCAATGCAGGCAGATTAATATTATTTTTGAATATTAAGTGACAAAAAAGGACTACAACTAGCAGGGCCGGCTTTGCCGACAGGCGACACAGGCGGCCGCCTAGGGCGCCATCTGCTGGACGGGGCGCAAAATTGCAGAAAAAAAAAAAAAAAAAAAGTTAATTAAATGTATGTATCGTATTATGAAAGTAATAGTCACTCTGACAGCTCTCAAACTCAAACAGCTGGTTTTAGCGCTTTAAATGATGGGGCAAAAGTCTTTTTTCGTATTTTTTTCAAAACGCTATAAATCCATCCATATTTTTTCAAAAGCTATAAATCCATCTTTTTTTTAATTTATTTTTTTTATTGCTGGTTTGTCTTTTTTAAAAAGTATTTTGTCTTTTATTTCGTGTTCGCATTTATGAGGAAAAAAAACATGTTATGTGACCGTTCGTTCTCCATTAAGGACGCAACCGCTCTGCGGCACTAAAATACTTTTAAAACTTTCACAGAGACATCAAACAGAAAGCACAAAGCCTCTCTTTAAAACGAATTTCGTTTTGTATTAATTTTATCTTAATTTTAATCCATGTTTCATTATTTTGTATAATCACAACACGTTCAGACTGGAGCTTAAGCTATCATACATGAACTGAAACTCCACGTAGGCTATAGGTAGCCTAGGCTACTCGCCTCACAGACCTAAACAAATTAGAAATATCCTATATCTGTTATCTACAGAAAGCTTGAAATTTCTACTTTTAAACAGAACCATTAAAAACTAAATAAAACTAGGCTATGTAATCCATAAGAAATGCATTTTTCTCCGGCGCGTTCACTACTGCGAAGATCGCGAGTCACTATTGTCAACTTCATCTTTGCAGCTGACACAGAAACACTTGTTTATTAATAAACAATTAAAATGTCTCATTACAATATTTTTTTACAGCGTAAAAAAAGGGGGGGGGGGGGGGGTCGCACTCTCGCCTTGGGCACCAAATAACCTAGAGCCGGCCCTGACAACTAGAGTATAATATAAAGTATAATATAGGGCGGCCATTTTGGGTTGACATCATTGTAGTCCTTAGTTTGCAGCACTTAAGTGCCACTTCAGTCAGCACTTAAGAATCAGTCTTAGGACGCTATTTTAACAATCTAAGCGCATGGTCTAAAGCGCATGGCGCAAGTGCACTTAGGGCATGTCCGAATCCACTTTTGCTAGTTTAACGACGGGGAAAATGGTCGGAGCAACCAGCACATGGTCTAAAAGGGTTGTCTCTATTCTGTTAATGAGTAACAAAACAACAACAACAACAAAAATACTGCGCCATTGGCTTTGGACCAGGGGCCAGTTGCATAAATCTATTTAAGACTAGTCTTGCAAGTTAGTCGTCTAATTTTTTTCTTTAAGACTGGTTTTTACTTTTTAAGTCAGTTGCATAACATTTTAGACTGGTCTAATTTAAGACAAAAAAGTAAGACTGGTTCCCCCTTGGCTAACTTTCCTTTACAATCTATGTTGCCATGGAAATGAATAAACTGTCAAGTGCTCTAGATTCACAAAAGTGGCCCGACTTTGTCTTGCGGTATGGCACATTTTAATATTTGCTTTTATGAAAGGGCAATAAGAAGAGAAAGAGTTTTCAAAGACCGTTCAAACCCATTAGAAGTCCTTTCTGAAAAGGAACTGCTGGAGAAGCTAAGGTTTCCTAGACATGCAATACAAGAACTATCAATTGACTTGGAGGAGCATTTGAGGCCTGAAACTTCAAGAAATTTTAGCATCCCTCCACTGCTACAAGTATGTCTAGCTCTATGCTTCTTTGCCACAGGATGTTTTATAAACACAGCTGCAGACTTAATTGGGGTACACAAGTCTATAGCATCAAGAATTATTCATCGGGTTGCCTGTGCACTGTCAGGAAGACTTCCACTTTATCCGACTGACGTCTCTACCTTGAACAAGGTGAAGGCAGATTTTTTCAACATTGCAGGATTTCCAAATGTAGTTGGAGCCATTGATGGAACACACATTAGGATTCAAGCACCTTCAACTCATGAGCCATTGTTTGTTAATAGGAAAGGCTACCACAGTATTAACGTGCAGGCTATTTGTGATGCCAAACTAAGAGTGCTCAACTGTGTTGCTCGTTGGCCGGGATCAACCCATGACTCTAGAATTTTAGTGAATTCCCAAATTCATGATGCATTTGAGAGAGGAGAATTGCAGGGTGTGCTCTTGGGTGACTCTGGTTATCCACTAAAACCCTGGCTACTCACACCTTTCTTAAATCCAGTCAGTGTGCCTCAAGCTCGGTACAACACAGCCCATACCAAAACAAGAAATCTTATTGAAAGGTGTTTTGGAGTCCTGAAACGAAAGATTTCATTGTCTGCATGCAGAGCTCAAAATGAAACCAGAAAGAGTCTGCAACATAATCTGTGCATGTGTTGTTTTGCACAACATGGCAAGGTAATAAATATGTTTTTAACTGTAATTAAAACTCCTAGCTACATATTCCCCAATGGTTTTAAATTAAATGAGTAAAATATCACTTTCCATAGAGATCTTGCACTCCCAGACTTGGAGGATGACCAAATTTGTGAAGAACTTTGGAGATTACTGAGGCAGGAGGTGAAGATGGATCTGGGCGGTACATTCGACAAATGATTGTAGAAAACATTTTCTCAGTTTGACTGAGAAAAATGAAAGAATTTATACTTTCAAATTAAGTGGACATATTATAATTTATTCATCGAGACAATACTTACAAAATATTTGATGCATAATATCAGTAAAATCAGCTGAAATATGATATAATCTTCAAATCACTATACATTAATAAACAGTTACCTATTTAAGCATCAAGAACGATAAAACATAAACGCTGTCGGCCAACATCGGTTGACAGCATGTAGGCAACAATGTTATTGTCTAAACGCCTATAAAAATGATATCAAAACACAACAAATAAAATCAAACACAACAAAGCTCCGAAAAGTGTTTCGAATCAATAAATGAACATTTCAAAAGTTTTTATTTTTGACAAATATTAAACTAGAGACAAAATGATGACGATGGTGAAACGGTTGAAGCTCCGCGAGGCGCATGTTGTTTTATGTTGAAATGTTTTCATTATTTATTAAAGAAAGTTATGCTAATCATAACAACCTACTGTAAGCCTATTTAATTCTTAAAGAAGAATGCTAAACACAAATGCTGCCGACTAACATCGGTTAGCAAGTCCTGATCAAGGTTTTAATTTCACAATCATTTAGTTTAATTTATTTCACTGTTATGTTTCAGTTAATAAATCTACTGAGAAATTAAAATAACACGAAATATAAGTCTATTGACATGAATAACCGTTCTAAATTATAGAAAATCTGGACACACAATGTTAACGTTTAGCCTACTTTGCTTAAATTTGATGCAATAATTGAAGCCTACATTTGTTTCAGCTCTTAATTTGTACTGTAATTTCAGTATTGTGATTATGAATTCATTTAACTACAATGTTTCACTTGAATTTATCTGCTACCAGCTCTCAATCACTCTCAATGGGCCGCGGCAGATTACGCAATAGAGAGAATAAACTGACACTTTTCAAAGTCTGTGATTTTAGCGCCTCTTAGCAGTAAAAGGCAGCAAATACACACCCGCAATTTTATTATTCTGGTTGAGTACCAACTGTAGATGTTACATTTCAAACAAACGCCACTGCCAGCCTTTTGTGTCCAGAGGAGTATGAGCATCAAAGATCAGTTTCATCTACTTTCTACGTTTTTGGACGAATCGGTTCATTTAATCAATGGTTCAATTGCTAACTCATAAAGTCAGTCACTTGTCGCCACTTTCTGGCGTAATGATGCAAGTTGCGCAGACACAGACAAGCGCAGTGATACAAACAGTGAAAAGTCCCAGTGCTGATACTGGGGAAATATTTGAACACATGCGAGGTAACGTTATACAAATATATTAATGCAATAATAATAACAATAAATTTAATAGGGTGCTTGTGTGGTTCAATTGAGCTTATAGTTTCCACTGTCTTTGATCAAACTGATTATTTATGTCGGTCATTGAAAACTTCTATCGAAAAACAGCTGTTTAGTTTAGCTACTTGCATCTTATCTCCCACTGTATGATCATTAACTGAAGCATCGCATTGGGATTCGCGCTCGGTTCACGCTTCTGTGAACATAAATCCCGCTTGCTTTGATTGGTATCAAATATTTTGACATTGACAAGCAGGTGTTTGAGTGCTGAATACGCAATGCCGACTGAAAAGAATTGGGTATACGCCGTATACCTGTGTATACCCTGCACTACACCAGTGCTTGTAATGCTTTACTCCCAACACTGCGTGAGACGCAATTATGTTTTGATTCATCATGATTGTGGGTTACCCCTTACCAGTCAGCCCCAATTTTGGCAAGTGATGCATACATGACATAGCCAAAATAAAAAGGTTGCTGCTCATAAGTCATTCTGAATAGACACATAACCAACATATATTTAGAAAGCCATCCTTGAGAGTTTACAGTTCAAGACTCAAAATTAACCAGACTTTTATTAATATTGAGATATATAAGCTCAAACATAAAAACAAAAACAACAAATATTAAGAATATATTTATTAAATGTATAAAAATATTATGTGAATTTAGGATTGCAACTTATAACCACAACTAAAGTGTAGCCACAATTGTAGTCATGCTTCAGATAGCCCTTGAAACGAAGATTTTTTGGGACCACACTTCAAACGAAGGGGTATGAGAAATGTACACCGGCTACAGAGGCAACATGGCTGCCAATAATCATTTTCTTTATGTCACATTCAATCTTGTGTTCATATTTACAGTCATGTTCTTCAAAGAAACGGTTGCAAAAAAAAAATCGCTAAAGTTCGTTAACAATATGAAGCATGTAAAAAGCAAAATTTTGAAGCAAAGTGGCGAATGAGGCGAATTCGCGTCCACCGCGCCGCGCTAAACGCCTCATTCGCGCCGCAAGACCTCCAGACGCGCGTAAACGCACTGCGCTGAACTGCAGAATCCGATACGTGCGCCTTGCGCTCGCGAGTGTTTTTTGACATACGTCAGCATGACATCAGAGCAAGGCGGACCGCACTAGGACACATTTATAACCGGCATGCATCTCGCGGTGATCACTGGTGATCGGTTCGGCGCAGATTTTGCTCATCTCAAACAAGCCTATTAAAATCACTCGCGCCAGACGCTCTATTCGTGTTTGGTGTGAACGCAGCTTTAGGCGTCGAAGATATCGTCATCTCTGTTTTTTTTGCGAACTTCAGAAGAAAAATGCACACAAAAAAATAGCTGTAACTCACGCAATTTAGATGACTACAGCTGACGACGGCATCTTGGAAGTTTGTGATAAACATTGGCGCATCTCCTGTGACGTAGGCGCTAGCGACGACGTACAGTATAATGACGTGTAACGTGTAGTAGTGTGGTGTCCCATTTCTTAGGGGAATATTTTCACCCCTACGCCTTGCCACTCTGTTTCAAGGGGCAAGGGTAAGGGATAGGCGAAGGGTTAAGGGTAGGCGAAGGGGTATAAAATAGAATTGGGATTGAGCCTTTATCTTCATTATTCTTTTATCCTTATTATTTTGTTTGAATTCAGCCATTATAGCCTTTCTTCTGGCATAATGCTTGGCCATCGACACCTATGTAATACCACTATTCATGAATAATCCACCTATTAACTTAAGTCTTGTTAGAAAACAAACAATAAAAAAAATTCTTGTAACTTTAAATGCAAATTACTTTTAAAAAATGATTGTATGGAATAGAAAGCTCCTGCAGCAGGTGCATTAGCACAACAGGTAGCCTCAAGCTAACGTTACATGACACAATTTAATTTATTAATATTACACTTTTATTTAAAGCTCACTTTAAAACACCATAGAGTATTTGTATCATATTCTGGTCGCGGTTTAAAATGGTTTCAAGTCATAAAAAGATTTTGAAATATGTTATATTTAGCATTTTAGATGAAGCTATGGGCTATCCTTACCTAGTATATGCATTCTGTAAACATTCTTTATTCATATGAAAACCCCAAATCGCACGAAAATCACACACAAAACACAAATACTTCAATCGTGCATTTAAAAGCTTCTTGTTTCAGGTGAAGAGATGTCACTTTCGCTTTGTTATCACGGATGTCCAGAATGAGGAAGTGTACACAGGATGCGTCGTGCAGAAGAGGTCACGTTGAACCATGTGAGATGATTGACAGCCTGTACAGCAAATGATAGAGCTCTGAGGTCAAATCTGACGCAAATCAGGAAGAGGAGACTCACACATCTAGCTCTGTTTGCTGTTTGAGCTCTTCAGATCGCATAATTCAGTGGAAAATGAATATAAATGGTATTCTGTATGACGAAATATTTTACTAGCATGTGATAATTAATCATTATTTCTCCAAATATGCACACCATTGGACTAATATCCCTGGCGGATGCTGTATATTGTATGTATTTGAACACAAATAAACCGGAGAAGACGAGAATGAATGTTGTGTGAGTGATGATTTCTATTCAAAATGACGATCGTTACAGATTAATTATTTTGCACTCCTTGCATTAATTAAGAAATTAATGTCACTCCAAACCAGTTTAATCATAAACTGCATAACTGCGTCGCTTTTCAGCGCGAGCTGTGTGGTGAAGCCCATTTCCACCTCTATTGCGTTGGAAAAGCAATCCCGCATAAAATGCAGGTTTCACACTCACGGTCTTCCAGGCCAAGTGCATACAACCACTGGCGCCTAATTTCCAAGTCTGCTGGAAAGCTATGCAGTCCAGCAGTGCTATTGCAACCAGCAACACTACACCTATGTACCCTCCTGACCACTGTACTAAATACAGATAAATCTACGCTAGCTCGTACCAGCTTCTCTAGTGCGTTTAATACTATTCAGCCCTCACTACTACAAAGTAAGATGGAAAATACTGGAGTACATCATGGTATGGTAAATTGGATAATTGACTATCTTTCAAATAGACCACAGTATGTGAGGATGCAGGACTGTGTCTCTCAAGTAGTGAAGTGCAGCACTGGAGTCCCTCAAAGAACAGTTTTAGCTCCATTTTTGTTCACTTTTTATACGTCAGATTTTCAGTATAATTCTAAATCCTGTCACCTTCAGAAATTTTCTGACGACTCGGCAATTGTTGGCTGTATAAAGGACCATGATGAGAGTGAATATAGGGAGCTACTAAAGAGTTTTGTGGACTGGTGTGAGAAAAATGGTCTCAGGCTAAATGCTAGTAAGACAAAGGAAGTTGTAGTTGATTTTAGTAGATTTCCTCAGCAAGTGGTACCAGTAAAAATAAGAGAGTCAGAAGTTGAGATTGTAAAAACTTAAAAGTATTTGAGTGTATATTTGAATAATAAGCTCAATTGGTCTGACAACACGATGCAAGTCTATAAGAAAGGTCAAAGTTGTATTCAATTGTTCAGGCGACTGAGGTCCTTTGGTGTAAGTCATGTACTACTTAAGACCTTCTATGACTCTGTGGTCTCATCTGTGATCTTGTACTCTGTCACAAGTTGGGGAGGGGGACTGCTAGAAAAGGAGAAGAATAAGTTAAATAAACTGATAAAGAAGGCAGGTTCTGTTGTAGGAAGTGTGTTACCCACCTTAGAGGTGATAATACAGGACAGAATGATCGGGAAACTCTCTTCTATGATGAATCATGATTGTCATCCCCTAAATGAAATAGTTCGTGATTTTATGAGTACTCACATCTTAAGATTAATCCATCCACGCTGCTACAGGGAGCGTTATAGTAAGTATTTTTTCCCAACTGCAATTAAGTTGCATAATCAGTGTTATTCAAGATGACATACTTTTTAGGATTTATGTTTTTGTATATAATTACAATGCTTTACGACTTGATACTGAAGAATGAGTCTTGTGTTGTTTGTGAATGTTGTTTTAAAGTTGTTTTAATTTATTCATTGTATGGTTGTGCTGCTGTGACACCTAAATTTCCCTCCGGGGATTAATAAAGTTAATCAATCAATCAATCAACCAAGGGCGTGGTGAGCTGGAACCTGCTTACGTCACGTAGTACCGCTTATGTCACGTAGTACCGCAAACATCCAATAGGAAAATTCAACTGCAGTAGCCACCGTTCAACCTGAAGAGGGCAGCACTCAGACGTTTTTTACACCATATATTGTAGAATTAAAACACTTTGTACCCAAATGTCAAAAAAGTTACTCGAATCAATGAACAGCACTAATAAAGCCCCGTTCTTACAGATCATTAACAAAAAAAAAAATTTGTTTCGGGTTTAGTTACCCTTTAAAGTGTGAAAAGCCCTATTGTGTGCTTAAGAGTTTCTTATGTATACTGTGAGAGATATTAACATTTAGTTTATTTAATATATGTAGGTAGGTCCAATGGTCATTAATGGCTCCCAGTGGATTCAGCCTACAGTTTTTCGGTCGAGACCCATTTTCCCAGGTGCTTACACCAGAGTGTTTCAATACCAATCTTGGGTCAGCTCTCAGATAAGCACCGATCAGCCTGGTTTTGTCTCATTCCCTTCCACTGAATCTCAGTTCTCACAAAGATGTGTTCTATGTCCTCGCATCCCTCCGAGTTCGTTCTTTCAAGACCGGTTTCCATTACAGATCTGCGCAAAACTTTTGCGATTTTTTTCTAAACTTCAACAAAAAACTATTGCGAAATGACGGCTTTTCCATTAACTGATGTTATGCCACTAAAACTAAATTTTTCCTCTCGCGATAAGTAATGCCTGGTTCAGATTACACGATTTTAGCCCGATTTTGGCACGATCCGTTTGACGTAGGGTGTCGTGGGAATTCGTATATGACAACGCAAGATTCGATCGTTTCATCTCGTATAGTGTGTCATAGCGGGCGACAGCCTACGTTGCGTCTGCGATGCTTCACGACACCACAACAAAAAGACTAGCATGTTTAATTTTTTTTTCGGTCCTCCACGACGGGTTCTATCACGTGTGACATTGACCAATAGGAGCACAGACGCATTTCCATACACAGCTTTCAAAAATGCCGAAACGAAATAGAGACGATGGTGTTAAGTTGAATTATGAAATGGAGGAAAGGTTCGTGGAGCTGTGGCAACAGTACTCCTGCCTGTATGATGTTTCATCGAGAGAGTACCATGACAGAATTAAAAAAAGAAAAATGTTGCCCAAAAATAGCAGAAGTACTTCAGCAACCCAGTGAGTAACTGACTGGAATTAGCATTAGCTAAGCTAACTAATCATTCATGAAATTGTACTTCGCTATAGAGAAACTTGTTTGTGTGAGTGTGATTATGTATGTGTGTTACGAGTGAGAATGCGTGAGTGTGTGTGAATGAGCGAGCGAGCAAGAGTGTGTGAATGAGCGAGCGAGCAAGCGAGAGTGTGTGTGAATGAGCGAGTGTGTGTGTGTGTGTGAATGAGTGAGCGAGAGAGTGTGTGTGTGTTTGTGTGTGTCAGTGTGTGTGTGTGTGTGTGTGTGTGTGTGTGAATGAGCGAGCGAGAGTGTGTGTGTGTGTGTGTGTGTGTGTGTGTGTGTGTGAATGAGTGAGCAAGAGTGTTTGTGTGTGTGTCAGTGTGTGTGTGTGAATGAGCGAGCGAGAGTGAGTGAGTGTGTGTGAATGAGTGAGTTTATGTGTGTGTACTATGTGAGTGAGTTTAAGTGTGTGTGTGTGTGTGTGTGTGTGTGTGTGTGTATGCATGTACATAGACTAGATTTTACATGTGCTAGATTAGTAATCTGATTTCTTTCCTACAGCCGGTGAGGTCCAAATAAAAGCTGCTTCCCTCCGAACACAGTATGGGAAAGTCCTCCGGTTAAAACCAAGTGGCAGCGGTGACAAAGAATTAACTTCCAGACAGAAGTGGATTTTAAAAACTCTCCAGTTTCTACAACCTTTTGTTGTCCAACGTATGTCTCAGTCTACACTGAATGTAAGTTTTGGCTAAAGGTTGTTACAGTACTTTCCAACTTTTACACACAATTTGTGAGCTTTCTACAAACATGTATTGTGCCATTACTTATTATGCCTGATTTTTTTTTTAAATGTAAAAAAAATTTATCATAGTTGGATGACTTGGAACAGAGCATCACAGATGAGGGTGGTGAAGATCAGGAGACAGAGGAGGATGTGTCTGAGTCATCCACCTCCCACCTCACATCTGGACCATCAACTTCATGTGGTGGGAAAGCCCTTTACTTTCCCTTCTAATTATAGGTGGATTGTAAGCCAATTAGCTGTCCCCATGGGGATATAAAGTGCGACAGACTTGTGCTTGAGGTCAACGTCATTTGTTGACGTCATTGACGTGCCGCAATGATGTTACTGTGGCTGCTCCCGGCATTAGGTGTGGACTAGGGATGAGCGAGTACAGCATTATCTGTATCTGTATCTGTATCTGTTAACCATATGAATTATCTGTATCTGTATCTGTACTCGGACTGGGCGGGGCCTAACCCGGAAGTGGGCGGGATTTAACCCGGAAGTGAGTCAGGTTGTCTTAAAATGGGCGAGGCTTTAACCCAGTGGTTCTCAAACCTGTCCTGGCGTACCCCCAACACTGCACGTTTTCTTTGTCTCCCTAATAAAACACACCTGATTCAACTCATCAGCTCATTCACCCATGTTATAATGAGCTGATGAATTGAATCAGGTGTGTTTGATTAGGGCGACAAAGAAAACGTGCAGTGTTGGGGGTACGCCAGGACAGGTTTGAGAACCACTGCTTTAACCGGTATGCAATTGATATGGGTTGATCAGAAATTGTTATATTTATTACTGATTAAAAAAATATTTACATGACAGCATCAGCATTGAGCTTCAGATCAATGGTTTTGATCACGATAACAAACTAACTACAGAACAAGTTTTGCAACAATGAATACAACACATGCTGTTGCAATTATGAAGTAAAATGTAACGAACAAGAGTTTTCATCTCAACTAGGGCTGGGTGATATGAACCAAAAGTCATATCCCGATATATTTAGGCTGAATTTCGATATACGATATATATATCCCAATATTTTTTATTTTTCATGTTTTATTTTTTTCAAAATTTGTTAACACACACACAAGTACTACTGTCCCCCTTTACTTAACATAAATTGTAAGAATATGACTAATAGTAAAGACTAGTACTAATAAATAAACATTAGGCCTATGCTAAAGGTATTAAATAGCAGTCCCAAACTAGTTTTTGTTAATACAATGTTGGTATGAGCCACTACAGTATATTTAAAAATATAAAAAATAACACAAAGAAAAATAGTGGCATTTTGGGGTTAATATGGAAACGACAGTTACCATGGTGAATAGCCTACACAATACAAGAACTGTTAATGAAACATGGAAACTGCTCCTGGTGAATAGAATGAAATTCATACCTGCATTACTTTTATTTCGTGTAATTTACAACGTAACGGCGTTGCATGCTCGTAGTTTCTTTTGCACTTTATATACAGTGAGGCGATACACAGCGCGCGCCGCCGCTTTTGCGCGTGCGCTACGACCACAGTATAACGGCTGACAGGACAAGAAAGTCCGTTTTTCTGAGGTGAAAGACTTTATTTCATGTTATAACATAACATGCTCTAAACACGCACGCAAAGTGGAAAAGGAGGGGCGGGGTGCGGGGAGCAGTGCAGAGAGCTCCGGGTCAGCACAGCAGCTTGCTTGGAGCAAGGATCACAGCGCAAATTTGAACTATATCGGTATGCGATATGGTCTAATTCCATATCGCATTAAAAAAAAATAAAATAAATGAATAAATATATATATATATATATATCGATATATCGCCCAGTCCTAATCTCAACATAACTTTATTTTTTTTTCAATCCGAGCACAGATATTGACTCGTATTACTCGTATAATACTCGTACTCGACAAAAGTGCTTTATCCGTACCGGATACTCGTTTCAGCCGAGTATCCGGCTCAACTCTAGTGTGGACATTAGAGAGTAAGCTCTTGATTGCGTGATTGCCATTTCCTCTCGTAAAGTGCGAGTCAGCTATTCCGTCCCTCGTGTGGATCTCGCACTACTGCTGTGACTGCCGTTATTGGGTGTGTGCGCTCCTTGAGTATGCACGCATCATTCGTCATTGGTGCTCTCTCTGAAACGTTGGAAAGCGTAAGCTGATTGCTTGATCGCTATTTCCTCCCGTATGGTTCAAACGTACTCAGTTACTAACGTAACCTCGGTTCTCTCTAGAGAGGGAACGAGTACTGCGTAAGTCTTACGCTAGGGGAAAATCTCTTTTCCGCGAGATACTGAAGCCAAAAATTATCCTTAATTTTGAAATAATGTAAAACGCGTTGCGGCAGCATGCAGACACAGGCGAGACGGCTCGCGCGCCTATTGGCTGCCCTGCGGCAACTGCAGCAGCCTATCGATAAGGCCTTTTCGTGACGTCAGCTCCAATGGGGGCGCTTCGCGCCCAATACGTCACGTCCCGCCAGAATGGGCGTGGCCTAGGGCTATAAATATAGCTTCGAGAGGCTAGCTCACTGGTTTTTCATCGCCGAAGCGAACCAGAGCGTGTGCAGGCACGGCAAGATACGCAGTACTCGTTCCCTCTCTAGAGAGAACCGAGGTTACGTTAGTAACCGAGTACGTTCTCTTACGAGAGGTTCTCTCGTACTGCGTAAGTCTTACGCTAGGGGAACACAGTGTAAAACGCCGTGCATGCTAAGATCCAGCACCAAAGTCCCAAGGGCAAGTGCCCGGGCTCATATAGTACATGATCATAAGGGACTCACAGAGAGCCCAGGAAAGAGTGGCTAGAATAGCATCATTCCTGTAATAATATAACATCCTATAAGGAGCGGTTATACTGATGATGTGTCGTACAGTCAGGGCGACCCCCGGCCTGGACTGACGAATATAGTGGGTCTTACACACTGCCCATAGAGCTGCGCGATCAAACAGCGAGCATTTGCTCAAGCAGTTTCAGTATTCTGGCCCGAACACATCAGGGCAGACAGTACCGATTTTAGACCGAAAGCAGCTTAGCCTGCAAGGCGGGAACGTCTAGGTTATAAAACCTTATAAATGTAGACGGGGAGGCCCAGCCTGCCGCCATACAGATATCTTGCAAGGCAATCCCACTAGACCAAGCCCACGACGAGGCCACGCCTCTCGTGGAGTGTGCTCTGACACCTAATGGGCACTGTAAGCCCTTAGAGGTATAAGCCAGCGCTATAGCATCAACTATCCAACTGGATAGGCTCTGTTTCGACACGGCAAGTCCCTTAGAACGTCCGTAGAGTGAAAACAAAGAGCTGCTCTGTCTGTCTGAAAACAGACGTGCGAGACACATAAGCTCTTAATGCCCTGACTAGGCAAAGGAAGCTTGCGTCTCCTTCCTCGTCAGAGACCGGTAGGGCTGACAGGGAAATGACCTGCGCCCTAAACGGTGTGTTGAGGGATTTTGGAACATAACCGTGCTTAGGTTTGAGTATAACTCTTGAGTCATTAGGCCCAAACTCCATGCACGTCGCGCTTACTGAGAGCGCGTGTAAGTCCCCTATGCGCTTCACTGAAGCGAGAGCCAGAAGAAACACTGTCTTGAAAGACAGGTGTTTAAGATCAATCGTCTGTAAAGGCTCGAATGGGTCACCTTTCATGGCTTCCAGCACTGTAGAAAGGTCCCATACAGGGACTGAGGGAGGTCTGGGAGGATTCAGTCTCTTAGCTCCTCTAAGGAAGCGGATGACTAAAGCGGATGAAGAACCTCCGTCACCCCACAGTCTAGCGGCGACACGCCACGAGCTGTGCACCAGCTGGAGAACACTGACCATTTTGAGGAATAGAGACGTCGCGTAGACGGAGCTCTAGCCTGCATGATCGTGTTTAACACTCCGCTTGGGAGGTCAGCGGGTACCCGTTGATGGCCCAAACATGAAGGGACCACAGCTCTGGGCGCGGATGCCAAAACGAGCCCTTGGCCTGAGAGAGGAGGTCCCTCCTCACTGGCACTGGCCATGGGGCAGTGCTTGCTATCTGCATCAGAACTGGGAACCAGGGTTGGTTTTTCCAGAACGGCGCTACGAGTAGCACTGAGCATCCTTCTCTGATCCGTTCTATCACCTGAGGCAGGAGAGAGACGGGAGGAAAGGCATAGAGCGGGCGGCGGGGCCATACATGAGCCAACGCGTCCCTGCTCTTGGAGAAAAATTCCAGACAGTGAGCGTTTTCTTGAGACGCGAACAGGTCTACTTCCACTCTGCCGAATTTCTTCCACAGCAGCTGGACTGTCTGTGGGTGTAGAGGCCACTCGCCTGTCGGAACATTGTTCCTGAACAGTCTGTCCGGTCCTACGTTTAGGAGCCCTGGCACATGCGCTGCTCTTAGCGAGAGCAGGTTGCGCTGAGCCCACACCAGGAGGCGTTCTGTCAGCCTGTGCAGGTTTCGGGACCTGAGGCCGCCCTGGCGATTTATGTAGGACACCACTGACATGTTGTCCGAGCGGACCAGGACGTGGTGTCCTTGTATTTGGGGACAAAAACGAGTCAGCGCGTTGTCCACTGCCAACATTTCGAGGCAGTTTATGTGTAGAAGCTTCTCCCGTTCTGACCATTGGCCGAAGAACGGTCTGCCCTTGAGCAGTGCTCCCCATCCCAAGGTGGATGCGTCCGTAGACACTACCTTCACACTCGAGGAAGTCCCCAGGCTTACACCTGATTAGTACAAGTCGTTTGCTTTCCAAGGTTTCAGAGCTGCGATGCATTTCTGATTGACCTTGAGACGAAGCAGACCGGAAGCCCACGCTCGGCGCGGTACTCGCGCTTTCAGCCAGAACTGTAGCGGGCGCATGCGAAGCAAGCCCAGCTGAAGTACTGATGATGCTGAGGCCATGAGACCTAGCATCCTCTGAAATTTCTTGAGCGGGACAGATGCGCCGCAGCGGAAAGAGCTCACTGCGCGCTGAATGTCTAGTACGCGCTGTGGTGACAGTCGCGCTATCATAGACAGCGAGTCCAGTTCTGTGCCCAGAAAAGATATTATCTGTCTGGGAGACAGAGAACTCTTCGCCCAATTGACTCTGAGACCCAGATTCTCGAGGTGATCGAGCAAAATGGTCCTGTGCTCTATGAGCACCGAGTGAGATTGAGCTAGAATCAGCCAATCGTCCAAGTAGTTCAATACTCGCATGCCCTGTAGTCTGAGGGGTGCGAGCGCTGCGTCCATGCACATCGTACATGTACGGGGTGCTAGAGACAAGCCGAACGGTAGGACTGAGCACTGATATGCCTGGCCCTCGAAGGCGAATCTCAAATGTCGCCTGTGACGTGACGCTATTTGTATTTGAAAATATGCGTCTTTCAGATCTATCTATTTCTTAGATCTAGTATGGGTCTGAGACCCCCGTCTTTTTTCAGTACCAGGAAGTATCTGCTGTATAGCCCTCCTTCGCTCTGAGCTTGAGATAAAGGCTCTATGGCCCCTTTGCTCAACAGTTTCAAAATTTCGGCTCAAAGTAGGTGGTGCTACTTCTGTTTTTACCGTAGTTTCGACGCGCGTCACATAGCGGCGAGGGCGTCGGCGAAACTGTAGCGAATAGCCTCTTTCTATAATGTCTAGCACCCACTTCAAAACCCCCGGGTAGCCTTGCCCATGCATCTGCACGAATGGCTAGGGGCTGAATGCGGAGCGCGCTCCGGTCGCTCAGCGACAGAGGGGCTTCAGTGTGCTGCAACATAAGCGTCGCGCTTTGAGGCAGGGGGCGCGCTGATAACAGCGGGCAGATTGCCCGCGCTCGACTCCTTTGCGGTGGTCTTTTCACACTAGAACTAAAGCATTAATGACATGTCCGTGGTGAATGTACTCTATAGTCCAATATACTCGACTCACTGTTCTCAAAACAACAGTACCATTCAATGATTCATATAAATACATACTTTTACCCACTTCTCTGATAAACAACCTGTACGCTTCATTAAACTGTTCATGGTAAATAGCTAATGCGTGTGTACTCTAGAAATGAATTAACAGTTAGATTACTATATTGTATATTTTACATTCTGCTAATATGTGTATAATGGCAATATGAACAACATTTATATGTGGTGGTACTAAAAACTGTACACGTTACAGTGTTGAATCAGAAATCAATGCATAACAAAAATGATTTTTGCTTGAAACATTGGTATTTATTTATATATTTATTTTTTGCATAACAATAACAAATATATTAATATGACATAGGCATAAGTGTGCATAAACAACAGTAAAAGTGTGATTTACCAGCCTGGTAAACATGGAACAAAGGCCAGACAATGTTTTAGTATTAGCCACATTAATAAGTGACAGATGAATCTGCACCAAACTACCATAAAGTTTGATTGGACTTAACCTTTGGCATTACGAACAGATATGGCAAGAAATATCTCCTCCCTTTGAAAAGTTGATAAGCCGATTTATTTTACGATCCTATATATGATTTTATGGTTAGTAGCATTTTATTATGTGGATTTAGCATGAGAACAGACCTGTGACGCATTTGGGCAGCAATCCGTCAGTTGTGAAACACTGTTTTATTGGTTCTCTGCAGTTTTATATTGATAATCAGACCTTTTCAAAGTGCTACCAAGGATTCCCTGAGATATAATATATACAACATAAATCTTTATCCTTTTTTTTTCATTCTCCTTTTCATTCTTCACGTAGCCCTCTTTTTTTCTTCTCTTCGGCCTTGTCAAATGACATAAAGTCTAAACTGTTTGTGGAGGAATGCAAGGCATGCAATCGCTCATGAAGAGGTGATGGTAATGGTCAAACATTATTAGTTGTTTCTTTGCTTTAGTTGTATCTTTTTATTTAGGAAGATATTTCAGACATTATTCCGATACAGAGAAGGAGATACTGGAATTATTATTAGTATCTATGCATGCATTTGTGATATCATTTAACTTTTCCATTGCTCACAATTTGAATTTGTTCACACTGCAGATGAGGAGACTGCTCCTCAACCAAAAAAGAGAGCCCGTTTGGGGACTGACCTGACCGAGACAGCGAAAGATGGCACAGTGTGGCGTGAAGAACAGGTGAGGACGCGTCTCCCTTTCACCCCAATAAAAGTGTACGCTGCAGATGGAGAGCCAACGGCTAAGGCCAGGAAAAGTATCTCGAGTCGCCTTCAGAGCTTCCTGCGTTTCATAGCATTCAAGAATGGACTATTCAACATGCACAGGAAATGGAGCATGTTCATTGGTTCATGGCCCTCCCTGAACTAATGGCATTTATTGCAATTGTCATTTTGCGGGGGCTTATCAAGGTTCCATCACTACGTGACTGCTGGTCAGCAAACCTGGGAAACCCACATATCATTGGAACAATGCCGCGAAACCGCTTCCAAGACATCATGCGACACCTACGCTTCGATGACAGGTCCACCTGGAGTGATCGAGCAAAGACTGATAAGTTTGCTGCAATTTCCAGTGTGTGGGGATCATTTGTCACCAATTGCATCACGTCCTACAACCCTGGTCTACATATCACCGTTGATGAACAGCTTTTCCCGTCAAAGACTCGCTGCTGTTTCCTGCAGTATATTGCAACTAAACCTGACAAGTTTGGGATCAAGGTTTGGGTGGCTTGCGACCTAAAATCCAAGTACATTTGTAATGTCCTCCCATATCTTGGCAAGGACCCTAGTCGTCCCAGTGGAGAGAGACTGTCTGAAAATGTAGTGATGAGGCTGATGGAACCATTCCTAGACAAGGGCAGAAATGTTACCACGGACAATTTCTTCACATCGCTGTCAATTGCGCATAAACTTCTTAGCCGGAAAACCACCATCCTCGGCACAGTCAACAAGATTCGCCGGGAAATCCCTCAATCCGCTAGACACACAGATCGCAATGAATTCACCACTCAGGTATGTTGCAGGTCTTTTGTGGTTCTATGTTTATGTGTTTCTAATTTTTTGAATCAACACCGCCAAATGTGTCATTGTGTGTAAAAGTGCTATGAAAATAACAATTTATCTTATTTATTAGGTGTTTTCAACCACTGCTGCTACGCTGACGGCGTATGCGGCCAAACGGAAGAAGACCGTCTACATTCTTAGCAGCGTGCACAGCATGATTCAGACTGATAATACCACCAAAAGGAAGCCAAACACTGTCACCCTTTACAACACCACAAAGTGCGGCGTGGATGTGATGGACCAGATGGTGCGGGAGTACACTGTCCGCACAGGGACACGGCGCTGGCCAGTTGCCGTGTTCTATAACATGATTGACATGGCAGCACTGAATGCACATGTGCTGTATCAAGCATGCACCGGAAGGCAGGAAAGACGGGTGGACTTCCTGGTGGAGCTTGCAAGAGAGTTGGCTAACTCTCATATGTGTGCGAAGAAGGCAAGAAAAGAACAATTGCTTCGGACACAACCCTCCACACCTAGCCCTGGAAAAAGAGCCATGTGTCAGGTCAAACACCAATGCAAGAACAATCATGCCACTGTGCGATGTGTTCACTGCTACAGATACACATGTGGTAAATGCAGACGGGAGATACCATGGCAGTGCCAGGATTGTGAGTGATTGCTGGAATGTACTCAACCACTTTTTAATATTATTTGTAAATGTGTACAAATGGTTGGTTTCTTTTTTATTTTATTTTGTACTGTTTTTATCAATAAATCTCAGCAACAAAGGAAAAAATAAAACATGTGTGTTGATTTCTCCCTAAGATGGCATAGTGAAACACAAGTTTCCTTGAAGTGGCTCAGCATGGCCCCACATCGTTTACATAACAAAAGCAACTGTTAACAGCTGATTAAGGATATTAGCCTAAAGCCTTCCAGCCCATCGGCTGTCCTGCGGGTTTTATAGGTAGAAAAGCCAAATGGCTGCTCTCTGGGACTTCTAGTGTTAATCTGTTCTGTAATATTTGCACATTTTAAAAGGGTTCATTTTTGTGAGTAATTGTCCCTTTGTTCAAAATGTAAGACGTTTATAATGAGTCAAGACAAGTCTTATTTGATTTCAATAAAAAATGTACTAAAGAAAATGCATCTTGTGTATTTTTTAAAACGTATTTCATATTAATTTTAACCATTACAAATTCAAAAATGTTTAATGACACATATAATTAAGCCTTTAAAGGGTTAGTGTTATGTAAATATTAGTATAATATACAACCAAAACAAAGGTTGAAAACTTTAGTAAAACTTTAGTAAAATGTTAAGGGTTAGTTCACCCAAAAATGTGATTCTGTCATTAATTACTCACCCTCATGTCGTTCCAGACCCACAAGCCCCTTTGTCATCTTTGGAACACAAATTAAGATATTCAAAAATATCTTAATTTGTATTCCGAAGATGAATAAAGATTTTACAGGTTTGGAACAACATGAGGGTGAGTAATTAATGGCAGAATCACATTTTAATCACAAAATGGTTAATATGAAAAGATTTAATCAGTTGGTGTCCATGTTTAAATCATATTTTCCTGCCAGGAAACAGATCCAGCTGGTGAAAGAAAATATGCTTTTAAACTGTCTCTCTGATTTTTGGCGACGGTCTTGGCATTCCGTGCACTGCTTGCTTCCACAGAGGGGAGTTCTCCATCCCTTCTCCAAGCTCCAGGAACCATGTTGTGATTGGCATCTTCCACATCTGCAAAGATTGAAGGCAGGTACACATCAGATGCCTTCTTCCTCAGGAAGTTTTGCACACAGAGTGTAACTGTTGTTACTTTCTCAGGCTCCAGTGCAATGTTGGAAAGAAAGACACGGAGTCTACTGGATAAAATTCCAAACGCGTTTTCTACTGTACGCCTTGCCCTTGATAGCCTGTAGTTAAATATTCGCTGCCCATGGTCCAGATTTCGGAAGGGGTATGGCTTCATCAGATCGATTCGGAGAGGGAAAGCTTCATCACCAACAAATGCATAGGGTGAAGATATGTTGCTCCCTGGTAGTGGCTCTGGGGGTGGGACATTTAGCAGATGTCTGTCCATGGCAGCTCGGAGGTCTGACTGGCCAAATATTCCTCCATCTGACACTCTTCCTTGTACGCCAACATTGGCATAAATAAATTTGTAATCTGCGTCGACTACTGCCATGAGTACAACTGAAAATCTAGACTTGTAGTTGTGATATGTACTTCCAGAGTTTGCAGGTGGTTGGATATAGATGTGCTTTCCATCTATAGCTCCTAAGCATTTAGGAAACTGCCATTTGGTTTCAAATCCCATAGCCACCTCTCTCCACTCTGCCTCTGTTGTAGGAGTCTGAAAAAAATAAACACCATATATAATTAATACATGTAATGTTCTCTCATTTTTACAGAGGTTATACTTAATAAAAAAGTCCACTTATTATAAATCAAAAACATATCCATAACTCTGGTTAAAACGCTTCGGTTTGGGAATTATTCAGTAAAGGGTTCTCTTTGTGTAAACCCACTGTCTTGAAATGTACGTCTGTTATTTACATCAAATGACTTACCTTTAAATGATCCTCCTTTAAGACGCCATACAAGGCTTGACAAGTCTCCATTACTATCTCACTGATAGTACTACGGCCGATCCGGTACTGGAAGCTAAGAAAACTAAACGTCTCTCCTGTGGAAGGAAGCATGTATAAGGTTTATAATGTACCATGGCCTGGATTTACAGACACAGCAAGATTAAGCACAAATTAGGCAATGAGATGGAGCATTTAAGTAGCTTTTATAAACTTCCCTTAAAAACATTATCTTTATCTTAAAAAAATGTCACTGACATATTTTAAGATAAGTCAGTGCAAATTACTTTTAGTTTAAACAGCTCAAACTTGCATTTTAGTCTGGGACTACTGGACTAGATTAAATTTTGTCAGTGAAACCAGGGTCATATAATTTTTTTTAAATGTACTTTTTACCGGTAGCAAGGAATCGTAGGGTAAGTGACAGCCTCATTCTTGCACTGATTGCTCTTCTCAGTTTTGTGTCCCTTCTTTGGATAAATGGTGTAACTTTGCCAAGCAAGTAGCTGAAATCCTCCACATC
The DNA here is from genome assembly GCF_951802725.1 of Rutilus rutilus. Taxonomy (NCBI): domain Eukaryota; kingdom Metazoa; phylum Chordata; class Actinopteri; order Cypriniformes; family Leuciscidae; genus Rutilus; species Rutilus rutilus. The sequence continues at coordinate 25,021,413 of NC_140212.1, read as the reverse complement.
CATCCTAAGCAGATCACGAAAACCCTTCCTGTCACTGTCCTTCAGTGTAAAAAACTAGAAAAAAAAAACGTCAGGCTTTTTTTTCAGGGTTTTAGCCCATAGCAATGTTTAACTTATAAAACCTTCACACATAATGCAAAACTTCAAAACAATAAAAAAAAAAAAGTCATGGAAATGGTATTGCAATTTTTATAATTGAGAGTAAGTCTATAGAGCATGAATTGATAAATTAGGAGATTCCACACAGTCTGTTTTGGGGGTGACCAGGCCCTGAGAGGACAAAAGGACCTCTCTGGAGATTAGCATTTGAACTGGCTCTCATGCACCATCTATCAAGAAAGTCTCACCTCCGAGTCATCTAATCTACATCTCTTTCCCTCTCCCCTCACCCCCTCTCTCTCATGCTCAGATGATCACCTGAAGATCACCCAAGAAAATGTATAGTTTAATGTGAATGATTATCACAGAGTATTTTCATGTTTGGTATCATTTTAAAATGTCACAGTGCGACTGGTACAAATGTCCTATTTCCAGAATAAGTAAAACACAAGGTAATGGATAACTAGCATACAAGGAGGGGTTGGTCTCTCAAGCAAATGGTCACACACCCCCAAGAAGTGCTACAGTGTACCTCTGAATGCAAATTTCTATTGTTAGCACATGCTTCCAGGTGAAAGGTTTGTCTATTTAAGGAGGTGCAGCAGGGAGATCGGGGCCTTTTCTGTACTTCAGATCGGTCAGTGAGGCTGAGAGAGATAGCTCTCTCAGCCTCACGTATTTCTTAAAGTTGGGTTTGCATCTTCTCTCTATTCCAGAGCATTTGATGTTTTGTATCGATTATCTTTGAATTGATTATGAAATTGGCATGATACATTTACCTGAAATAATAAATTGTTACATTTGATTATTCTAACTGACTTTGATATTATTTTCATTGAAGAGTTAAACGGAATAGTCAAACATTCACTCACTTTTAGTGAGGCACAGATATTATTAAAACCTTTCATTTATGGAGTCAGATGAATTAACGAGTAAATACATATGATTAATATATTGCATTTAACCAACCAATACTTCGCATGAGTGAGGACAGAGCACGAGAGACCTTCCCTGTGTTATTGGAAAACCTCCATTGGACCAATTTCACGAGAAAACATCCTTTCCAGCAAGTATTTGGGATTCTGAAATCAGCATGAGGTTTTTGAACATCTTCTCTTTCTTCCGCCGGTATGGTAAGTAAACTTTTTCTGCCCTTTATAGAAGTGTTGAAGAAATGTTTGCATTGTTTACTGGTCGGAATTCAAGCCCTTCATTTAGAAACGTGATGCGGCAGCCAGATGAAGAATGAAAAACCTTGTGTATTAGATTTTAAAGATGTTTTGATTTCCTTGTTTTGCCTAAGCAACAAGAAACAAAACCTAAAGTGAGAATAACATCTTCCAAATAATTAATAACTCGATGAAGAGCCGAAAAAGTAAAGCCTAAACATTTTAAAATCAACCGCATGTTTTCCGCCCATTGTTGTATTGGCTTTGTTTAAACACTAGCAACACGTGATGAGAATGAGCAAACAACAGAAAGAAAAATCTAAGTTGGTAAACGATCGGAAAACACGTGATTTTATAAATAAAAGGCAGATCGATGCATTGTTTATGAAAGGAACATTTTGGGAAAAAAGGATGATATGATTTACAGGCTAAAACTCAAATATCAAGGATAATGCTAAATGCTATTGTCCATGCTGTTTTCAAAACGATCAAAGGCTAATGCTAAATGCTAAAGCCATGCTGCACTCCATGCTAATGCTAAATGCTAAAGCCATGCTTTCCAAAACGCTTAACCCTTGTTTTGGGTCACTGGCTCAATAGCCACATTGAAAACATTAGTATCCTATACTAAACCAAAACTAATGTTGACAAACTCTATATTGCATTTAAAAGCTTAAACTTTAACACAGATTGAATTAAATTAAGTAATTCAATTTAAAAGAAAAGTAAACCTCTAAAGTATTTGATATGCTATCTAGTCAAAAATCGAAAATTTGAAAATTTTGCTTGGTTATCACTGTTAGGTGGTTGGGGATATGGCGAGACTGTAAAAACGATGGCAGAGTAATCTCTAAAATATGCCCAACACATCTGACAGGAGCTGTTAAATGTGGCGAGTCTGTAAAAACGATGGCAGAATAAACTCTAAAACATTGTAACACGCTGGGGGTAATACAAGTATAAAAAGGCGCCGTGTATCCTGATTTTGACCATAAAGCTGTTCAAATATTTGAGGATACTATTCTGAGCAACTAACAGGAAACCATCAATAATTTTATTTGAATTTTCAAATTTGTAGTTGTGCTTAACACATTGGGCCCTATCTTGCACCCAGCGCAATTGACTTTGTACACCGACGCATGTTTCATTCCTATTTTGCACCCGCGCAAAGCGCGCTTTTCCCTCCACAGAAGCACGTCGCTAAACTAGGGAATGAACTTGCGCTCTCTGGGCGGTTCAGCGCAAAAAAGGAGGCGTGTTTTGGCGCAAACGTTCCCTGGTGCTATTTTACTGTTCCATAAAACAATTGCGCCACTGGCCAGAAAAAACCTAGTCTAAAGTCAGTGGCGCGTTGCGCGTTGTTCATTATGCTATTTTAAGGGCGCATGCTTGACCATAATGTATAGAGTGCACAAACGCTCATACACTGTGATTCTCTAATCTACACAGAAGCAGCAGTTTTCATTTTTGCAAATCATATTATTACAAACGATAGATAGATAGATAGATAGATAGATAATTTATTATAAATATAATAATTTATTATAAAAGCATACATCTAGCTTACACATTTACCCACATTATTATATGCCTGTTTAGCCGAAGCTAATTTGGGTGTGTTTCTCCCATCCCCAATGTCACTTCTCTCTCTTTTACGGCCGTGACGAGAGCGTTGCTCTCCTCGGCTGTGAACCGCTCTTGACGCGCGCCTGGCAAATCCGCCGTTATAATAGCAATACGCCAAGGAAAAAGTGCGTCTGCTCTTAAAGGGAATGTGAGATGATGCTCTGATTGGTTTATTTCACGTTATGCCCAAACCACACCTATGAATAATGAAGCTACTTCAGACCAACCCCTTTTAGATTTGCGCCCGGCGCAAGAGTCATTTATCCCGCCGGGAAAATAGCAACAGCGCCGAGACCCGCCCACAAAGTTACTTGCGCTTTGCGCTTTGACACTTGCGTTTCAGATCGTTAAAATAGGGCCCATTGTGCTAGAACACACTTTATAGTTGTTTGTGCTATGAAAATGTGCACATAGGCTAGTGGAGTTTATTCTTTAAAAACACGAGATTTACTGTAAGTGTTGTAGAAAACACTTAGGTAAAAGGTTGTAGATGCCATGCATGCTAGGCCTCATGTCTTGTGTAAACTGGATTAAATATCAAGTGTGTTTGTTGAATTTGTTTGTCTCCTTGGTGGACAACTCTGCTATTTTTGATATAGCTGCAGTAAAACCATAACAGGAACATAGGATTGCCATGTGGCTACAATGTAAATCACAAGACAAAGAAATCTGAAAATCAGAAACATCGAACGCATCTCATTAATCCTGAAACAAAAACCTTTTCATATTTAAGGCTTCAGAGAACTAAATATTGTTATGTTTGAATGTATTCTGAATTGCTCTGAGATTCGTTTTTTCCAAAATAGATTACCGGATTCGTATATTTCCACAAGTTTGCGCCAGACATTAGTGACGACTAATACTGGATATCAGATTCAAGTGTACTTGAATGAGGGGGACGAGTTAATTTCCGTCCAGAATCAGCTACTGCTGTTTGATCAACCTGGATTCGGGTGCGTTCCATATACCTCTGTTCTAATTTAATGTTCTTTTAGATAAGTGTACGTGGATATTCCACGGGCTTGACTATACCAAAGCCATTTTAAGAAAAGTAAGTTGATCGGCTAACGTCTTTTAATGGTGGTCTTGACCTCTACTAATCGAAATGATTGAATTAAGTTCCTGAGGTGGCATTCAAGGGGGCTATTTAAGTGTCTGTTATTTTGTACGTGTGAATATGGCAGATTCCAGATATTTAGCCAATTACCCCTGTTTTGATAAGCCAGACTGGCGAGATTGTGACGTGCATCCTTAGGAGAAGGACTGCAAAGCGATATAGCTTCCTGCATCTATAAAAAGAAAATATAAAGTAAGAGCAAATAGAATAATCAAACATTAAAATGGCCATTTAAAAAGACTAAATGAGAAGAAAAGGTATTTGAAACCTAGCTAAGAGAAAAGAGGAACAGCCAATGTACATCTTATCAGTCCTGAGCCAAAAGCCTTTTCATATTCAAATGTATTGACATGAGAATAAGCAGAGATTTGACCATGCGTTAAGTTGTTTCAGAGATTTTTAAGAGACCGAAAACAATATAATTGACTTGTATTGTTAGAGAATATAATTGTATTATAACTTGAATTATAATAAACATTATATTACACTCGCCGAGCAGGACAACAATTGGAGAAGTGTGACTTTCGTCATTAAAACTGAATTTCTAAAACAGAGTTTCATTTGTGTGCTACCCAGTGCCAAAAGCGGAGGGGTATGCCTTTATTTTTCACCGTTAGAAAACACGGCTAGAATTGTGGCACAGGTAATAGCAAACCAAATTGTGCAACAACTAAAATGTAATCTAATCAGAGAAGTAAATTTACAAGGAGGGTGTGAAATGCTAAACAGCAGACAGAAGTACCACAGTTTTCTGCAGGTCAAAAAATATCTGCACTAACTAGAATGTGTGTGAAATATTGGAATTGTCTGTGGTTCGCTCTCCTCTGTTTTCTGTCTTAGGCTTACTTCTGCAAATTTCTCGGAAGATGGATGCCAGGAGGGGCAGGAGCCCACCTGGAGCAAATCCAGGACAGCGGAATTGTTAGAAAATAACCTGAGACTCGGGAGATGGGTGAAAAGATATTATAAAAGGCCTTTTCACACGTCACACTATTACATTACTGCATAAATATGGCCTCCCAGTTTAGAACTGGATCGAAATTTGCAACACAATTGTTATAGATTAGATTACACCCATCTCCTAGACATCAACACTGAACACACCCCTCCATCACTATACCCTCACAACATCATCAGCTGGAGTAGATAGAATCTATCCAGGCTGAACACTACACATCAGACGAAGATGTGTCATCTTCACACTAACAAATCCAGATAGCTTCACACACACAGGGTGGAGCTGATCTCATGATCATGGTCTAACAAGAGACACAGAGAATAGCATACGCTACAAACTGTCAACTAATGCAACACACATGGACAACTGAATGGCTACAGTCACAAATCAAGACAAATTCTAAGGCAGACCTGCCATTAAATTTCAAACTCTATGATTGTTGGTGGGAGTTGGAAAATCAGAGGGCCCCTGATTTCTCAACATACCTACCAATAACAGAAACATAATTAAAACAAAATTTACAATTCAACTCGACTGTGCAAGTCATCGACTGTGACTTAGCCAGATCAACACACACACACACACACACACACACACACACACACACACACACACACACACACACACACACACACACACACACACACACACACACACTTAAACACAAACACTCTCTGTCACAGACACAGATAAACACAGACACACACACACACACACACACTCTCTCACACAGACCGAAACACACACTGACATTCTAAAAAACACTCACACAAACACACAAAACCATTGATCCTACCATTTATTTGATTATTTGGTTTACACCAACCTCTTACTGCATTTATGAAACTTATTTTGCTTTCTGACCCTTATTTTTATTTCATTTCTGAAACTTATTTTGATTTTAATTTCTGAAACTTATTTTGATTTCTTTTGAGTAGTTCAGAAAAACATTTCTGAAACTTATTTTGAAACTTATTTTGATCAGAAAAACATTTCTGAAAAACATTTCTGAAACTTATTTTGATCCTAATTGTGATGGAATATTATTATTGCTGTTATTTATTTAGGTGGCACTGACCTCTTGCTGCATTTCCTTTGAATAATTCAGACCAAGAATATTTAAATTCCACTATTATTTAACAACACAGTGGTAGTGATGAATTGGATATTTAAAATGAGACCATTCTACATGACTCTGAGAAACATTTGAGACCAGATGTACCATTCGCACTTGCTGACATGAACATGATATTTTATATTAGACATGACATGATTTTGTTTTGTTGCATTATGTGTTCCCATGCATTTCCATACGACTTCAAGTTCATAAGTGCTCAATCGTGAAGTGGACATTTAAGATGCCTTTTAGGTGTCTCAAGCTTTTCACACAAAGCAGTGTGAACTAAGGAGAAGCCCTTCATCCACTGAGGTCTGCCCAGACAACCGCACCGCTGGAGGTGACAGGATCGGTCAAGAAGGGTCAGATCATCATCGTGGAGAAGGTGCCAGAGAAGCAGAAGTTTCTCCATGGAGGAATGACACATCAACTGAACAAGTCACAAAGGTCCAGATTGACTCTACGAACTTTGCTCACGTCCCAGGATTACAGGAAGATAAACTGAATGCATTCATCCACCTGCTGGACTCAAGCAACATACACCTGGTGAGACCAGGTGTTCTGCAGGTGAACACAGCCCTCTGCAAGCTTCTACAGATGCTAACATTGAAAGACAATTTTTGGGTGACATCTCGAGAAAGACAACAGACGTTTATCAGTGACTCCATAGGAGCTCATGTGAATTTGACCCACGGAGTCAAGGAGGGAAAACTGTAAGAATTGATAAATTAGGAGATTCCAGACAGTCTGTTTTGGGGGTGACCAGGCCCTGAGAGGACAAAAGGACCTCTCTGGAGATTAGCATTTGAACTGGCTCTCATGCACCATCGAGACGAAAGTCTCACCTCCGAGTCATCTAATCTACATCTCTTTCCCTCTCCCCTCACCCCCTCTCTCTCATGCTCAGATGATCACCTGAAGATCACCCAAGAAAATGTATAGTTTAATGTGAATGATTATCACAGAGTATTTTCATGTTTGGTATCATTTTAAATGTCACAGTGCGATTGGTACAAATGTCCTATTTCCAGAATAAGTAAAACACAAGGTAATGGATAACTAGCATACAAGGAGGGGTTGGTCTCTCAAGCAAATGGTCACACACCCCTAAGAAGTGCTACAGTGTACCTCTGAATGCAAATTTCTATTGTTAGCACATGCTTCCAGGTGAAAGGTTTGTCTATTTAAGGAGGTGCAGCAGGGAGATCGGGGCCTTTTCTGTACTTCAGATCGGTCAGTGAGGCTGAGAGAGATAGCTCTCTCAGCCTCACGTATTTCTTAAAGTTGGGTTTGCATCTTCTCTCTATTCCAGAGCATTTGATGTTTTGTATTGATTATCTTTGAATTGATTATGAAATTGGCATGATACATTTACCTGAAATAATAAATTGTTACATTTGATTATTCTAACTGACTTTGATATTATTTTCATTGAAGAGTTAAACGGAATAGTCAAACATTCACTCACTTTTAGTGAGGCACAGATATTATTAAAACCTTTCATTTATGGAGTCAGATGAATTAACGAGTAAATACATATGATTAATATATTGCATTTAACCAACCAATACTTCGCATGAGTGAGGACAGAGCACGAGAGACCTTCCCTGTGTTATTGGAAAACCTCCATTGGACCAATTTCACGGGCCTTACAATGGCATGGTGTTATGAATCAATCAAAGGCATTACACGCTAGTTATGCATGTAACTGTGGTTCTGTGAATTCTGGATGACCGCCAGAGGCAGTGTAAACACTATGGATTATCGCAGCGCCAGCTAGAGAGGTCGAGAGAATATACCAACAAAGTCACGTGGCGTGACGTACTGTATGCTGAGCCCTGGAGGTTTATAGGCTACAGTAGCTCAGCACTCTACCTCGGTACGCCTTTCTCGCGCATTCCGAGTGACTGAGAACTCTGGCGATCATCCAGAATTCACAGAACCACAGTTACATGCATAACTAGCGTTCTGTTTCATTCTTACTGACCGCCAGAGGCAGTGTAAACACTATGGATGACACATACCAACATAGTCATGAGGAATGCCACCCACCTGGTGAAATTAAGGCTGCTCCAGAAGAACCGCAGAACTAACAGCATGAGGAGCAGCAACGTTGACCTTATAAAACCGGGCAAACGTGCATGGAGAAGCCCAGGTAGCAGCAGTGCAGATATCCACCAGGGAAACTCCTCTAAAAACAGCCCATGAAGATGAAATGGCCCTAGTGGAATGTCAAGTTAGTCCCCAGGGCAGTGGTCTCCCTGCTGCCTTGTAAGCCAGCGTAATGGTCTCTACTATCCAGTTCGACAACCTCTGCTTTGACACATTAGAGATGGTGTGAATAACAGCAGGGTCACAATGCACCAGGGAAGGATTTAGCCCAATGGCCAGACCCAAAGCTGCAGACGAGCCGGGTCCGGGTGCCAGACACTGGCCTTCAGCTGGGAGAGGAGGTCCTTCCTGGGTGGAAGTTTCCATGGATTCCCTGTCATAAGTCTCAGCAACAAAGGAAACCATGGTCTGGCTGGCCACCGTGGTGCCACAAGTAACACTCTGTGCTTGCACAGGGAGATCCTGTGCAACGTCTCCCATAACAGAGGGATAGGTGGAAACGCATATAGCAGGCAGTTTGGCCATTCGTGAGACAACGCATCCTGGCCCAGGGGGCTGGACACTTCTGTCCTTGCAAACCATAATCGGCAGTGGGTGGTCATCTCTGAAGCAAAAAGATCCACCTCTGCTCTTCCAAATCGTAGCCAGATCTCCTGCACTACATCTGGATGAAGCCTCCATTCCCCTGGATGTACTTGATCCCTGGAAAGAGCATCCGCTGTCTGGTTGCACGCTCCTGGAATATGAGCTGCCCTCAGTGAAGCGAGTCGTGGCTGACACCATGTCAGGATCTCGTGAGTCAGCCGTAAAGACCTGTGGGATCTTGTGCCGCCCTGGTGGTTCAGATGGAACACTGTTGAGGTATTGTCGGACCGAACGAGAACATGGCGGCCTGCCAGAACCGGCGTGAAGTACTGTAGAGCCAAGAACACTGCCCTTAGTTCCAGTAGGTTGATACGTTCTGCGGCCTGGATCGATGTCCAGCGCCCGCAAATACCCCTCCGATTCCACGTTGCCCCCCATCCTGTGAGGGAAGCATCCGTCGTGACCTACTCCCGACGAGAGGGAACAACACCCAGAGGCACTCCTGCCTTTAGAAACTCTAACTGTCTCCACCGCCTCAACGCACGTATGCAACCGTGAGAAATTATTACCAGTCGATGGCGATGCCTGGTGGGATCTAGCCGCAACTGTTGTTCCATAACTGGAGTGGTCTGAGGTGGAGTAAACCCAGGGGGATCACCACTGTAGCCGCTGTTAACATCCCTATCAGTCGTAGGACCACCTCGTACTGCAAAGACACCCCCGGGCGAAAGCGAGCCAAAAGTTGCAGAATGTTCGTCATACGTTCCTGAGACAGGGAGGCAGACATTAGACAGGAATTCAGGGTCATTCCTATGAACGTAGTGGTCTGTGATGGAATCAGACGGCTCTTTTTCTCGTTCACAGAAAACCCCAGCTTCTGCACATGTCTCAAAAGCAGTCTGGAGTCTTGTACAGCCTGCTGCTTTGTTGGGGCACAGAGAAGCCAGTCGTCCAAATAAGGAAGAATACGCACACCTCTCATCCAAAGAGGAGACAGAGCTGCGCTCACACACCTTGTGAAGACGCGAGGAGCAAGGGAAAGGCCGAAGGGTAGCACTTTGAACTGGTAAGCTTGATTCAGGAAACTGAAATGCAGAAACTTTCTGTGATGTACAGCAATTGGGACGTGAAAGTATGCATCTTTCAGGTCGACACTTACAAACCAATCGTCTGCAGTCACAGACCGAAGAACATCGGCTGTGCGCAGCATTCGAAAAGGAAGGACCTTCAGGAACAAATTCAGAAGCCTCAAATCGAGAATTGGGCGGAAACCACCGTCCTTCTTCGGAACAAGAAAATATGTCGAATAGAACCCGTCTCCCTGAACGAGGGGATGAACCTTTTCTATGGCTCCCTTCTCTAACAGTGAACAAATTTCCAGAGAGAGAGCCACTGCACAAACCGCATCTCTGACAATCGTAGGAACAATTCTTGAAAATCTGGGAGGCCGGCGTCGAAACTGTAGAGTATATCCCCTGCTCAGAGTTGCCAACACCCAGGGGTCTGCTGTGTTGGATCTCCAGTACTCCAGTTGATCTATTGAAAAACAATCGACCACCGGCCTGACTGTCTCAGGCTTTATGTGTGCGATTTTTAGTGTTCGCGGGGGGACGCTGACGGGGTCCTCCTCGAAACTGTTGTTGAGGTGGGCGAAAAACTCTTGCATCTTCAGGAACACGAGGTCTTTGAGGGGGCTGTGACTGAGGTGTAGTGTGCCGGCGGAAACGTTGCTCCGATGTGGCATAGTGATGTCGGGTCTGAACTGCTGGCATCCTAAAGGTAGGGTTGCGCTGCACCTGTGTCAGTTGACGAGTGGCTTCAGACAGCTTTACCCTCTTTTCCAATAGTTCCGGGACATTTGGACCAAAAAGATGCCCGGGAACAAATGGAAGATCTCTCAAGGTTTTCTTACAGTCCTCCGGCAGTCGTGCTTGGGCGGGCTGCCAGAAGCGTGGCTGTAAGACTACCCAGCTCGCGGGTCACATGGCCTGTTGCCAACAGAGCAGTTTGCAGAAATTGTGAAATAGAGGGATCCGCATTTGCAGGTTCCAGCGTATTGGTGGCAGCAAGTAGTAACTGGCAGATTGTGTTTTCTGCTCGAGTAATGTAGGCAACAGACTCATATGCCTTTTTTAGCAAAGAATCTGTACGACCGCATTGCGCACTGGGACATCGCACATTCCCTCGTAGAGCCTCATCAGGAGACACCACCAAAGCTGCCACAGACTGCTCTATTTCCGGAGCACGACCCACCCCGATAGAATCTGCTTCAGCCATAGATGCTAGCGTTCGAGGAATCTTTGAGCGCCGCTTAGGCGGACCAGAACCAGTGAGAGCATTTGAGAATTCAGCCACAAAATCCTTACATGGTGGCATGGCAAAAGAAGTTGCAGCTGTGGTCTGTCTGAAAAACACATTTGTTTGGGCAGATTGGACAGGTGACTAATCAAGTCCTAGACGAGCATCTGCCATTCGAAGCACAGCCAAAGTATCATCGGAGGAGGACTGGGCTTGTCCAGACGACTGAACTGACCCCCCACTAGACCCCTCCGCTGCTGGGTAACCAGTGAAAACAGCCTGAGGTGATGGTTGTGCAGCAACATCCATAGTAACCCCATGATCGTGAAAAAAGGAATCTGAAGCACTTGTAGACAGCACATCAAACTCTGAGCGATGAGAAAAACAAGGGGAATCAAGAGACTCTTCCCCAGCTCCCTGATTCTGAACATTCTTCACAGGTGTAGCAGATGTGACAGGCTGAAGCGAGTGAAGCAGGCGTTTCAGCTCTGCCATCTCTGAAGAAAGTGCCGACACCGTCATAGAAAGTGAACTTTTCTCAACATGTGACTGTTCATCACCTCGCGATTTGGCCTTCTTAGATGGGAGGGGAGCACCAGCCGCCGCCGACGCCCTGCGCTTCCGACTGCGCGAAGGGGCTTCATCTAACTGCCCAAGTTTCACTGTTGAATTAGGGTCTAACTCGGCAAGACGGAGCCGTCGTTCCGACATAGGCAAAAGGCTGCAGTGCATGCACGGGTCTGTGAGAGTCTCTCGCAGATGTTGAACACCCAAACACGACGGGCAGATGTCATGACCGTCATCAGGGAGAAGATTATTAGGGCACAGCTTACAAGTCAGTGGAAAACCAGTGGCGATCGAGCTGTGAGTTACTCGCTAATAACACCCTCGGATTGCATCGTAAGGTTAAATGAAAATGAAAAATCAATAAAAATTAAATAAAACAATTACCTCGTCCGACAGATAATACCAACAATATCTCAAGAAAAGAGAAAATATCTAAAATGGCCAGCGGATTGAACCGAGGAACAAAAAATGTGAGTAAATATGTCAACGGGAGACCGTTAACTCATAGGCGCGGAAAAACACAAGCCACCGGATTGCACCGAGAGGCACAGTGTGTTACCGACGGAGTAATATAACTCAAATAGAAAAACAAAACTCACCAAGCGCTGTTAATTGAATCCGAATCCAAATCCAATCCTTTGAAATGGCGTAGACGCGCGCTCTTCTCGAATCTCGCTGCTCTTATAAGCTGCACTTGACAGCGCGAATAATCACTCAACCAAATACAACCTATCTCAACCAAGCGAGAAAGCGAAAGAGGTAGAGTGCTGAGCTACTGTAGCCTATAAACCTCCAGGGCTCAGCATACGTCACGCCACGTGACTTTGTTGGTATATTCTCTCGACCTATCTAGCTGGCGCTGCAATAATCCATAGTGTTTACACTGCCTCTGGCGGTCAGTAAGAATGAAACAGAACTGATTTTTTTATTTTATTGTTAAAGGCTCAATTAGCCATGTGACTGCATAACAATAAATGGTTACTTTTGAACGTTAGAAGTATTTAATTAAATTGGTGAACAAATAATTGTTTTAACAGTCTGTTTTTGACATCTTATCGTTGTGGCAAGCTAGCAACATTTATATTACTTTTACTACTGGCTAAAAGTACAAATATAGGCCTAACATTACATAAAAAAAATATATTTTACCTCAAGTTCTCTTTGAAGGATTGACAGTCCATACTGTCCTCTTCATGCAATCCAGGAACGTGTCCATTGTTGGGTTTTCTTTCTTTTTTTAATCTTTTTCTGAACACAAGACAGCCAATCCGAAAATCGCCGCTTCATCCATTGTTTGTTTACGTTCGTTTCCGGAAGTCAGGCGCTACTAGTTTCGCCTTCACGCGCGTCTTCAAAGACAGCACGTGATGACTGGTCTGGAAGAAACGTGTAGTCTGACATGGTTCTTGTCCACGACACAACAAGATTTTAGGAGTCAAAATCGTGTGATCTGACACAGTGACTATAGTAACAGACAAAAAAAATCGTGTAATCTGAACCGGCCATAAAACCATTCCAAAAACCATGGTAACGGACGTTGGTAAGTTTCTGTACTATATCCCAGCCACTGCACTAGCCATTATTATTAATCGAAGGAGATGTATGTGTTTTCCCAGTATTAATGGTAAGGAACAACCCTTATTATACTTGTGAGTGGCACATATGAGGTGTTTCTGGGTGTATCTCCCTCATATCTGCTTTGAGGTCTTGATGGTGGCATTTTTTTGAGGTTTAGAATCCATTATTCCTGTAATTCTTTTGTTGTATAAGAATTTACTAAAGAGCTCTGTCTCATATTCTGTCCAAACATACCGCGTCATCTACGTCAGGTGACCTGTAAATGCGCAAAAACTGTTTCCATTGCAGTTTTGCGAAATACTTCTTTTTCAAATTGGCTGAAAAACCACCTCATGCGAGCGTAAAAACTTTTATGCGATAAATGGGAGTTTTCACGAAAATGGACATGTTTGCATTGGGTGTATTTTCAATTCGCAATTTCAATTTGTGCAATTTGAAGGGTAATGGAAATGCAGCTACTGTATGTCACGGTGTGGTGCAGGCAGAAGACAACGAAGGAGAATCAAAAGTTCCAATGTTAACTTTTACTAACAATATAATACATACTAGGTACAAGATGACAGGCAGAAGGTACACACACACTTATTAATACAACGGAGACCAGACAAGGACTGACAGAACAGACAGAACTTAAATACAAACACAGATTACACTGATTAACAGAACAGAGGTGAGACAGATGACGATGATGATACAGGTGATACAACTGAACTGATAATGACGGTAACCATAGAAACAAAGGAGTGGTGGGAAAACAGAACAAAGGAAGACATGCGACTACTGAAAACAAGACTCAGACAGAACATAACTGACACTGTATATATATATATATATATATTAGTTTCTACCTAAGTACCTGCATTTCTGAATGGGCTAAAGGCTGGGATTTAGTGAGTTTGAAGTGAAAGTATTTATTGAACGTGTACTACGTGCAGAGAGCATTCACTCAATATTATTATCTCATTTTTGACAGAGGTGGCTTTTAGAGGCTTTTGCATTGGAGGTTTTCATGTAAATTCACAGGTTCACACGTACTATGTGTAAGTGTGAACCTGTGAATTTACATAAAGACCTCCAAAAACAAGTTTTCAAAAACAAGTTTGCGCTTTCAGCCACCCAAAACGCGGTTGTTGTGTAAACAAGCGGCCAAAACACATAAAAAGTCGTACGCAAAAACTGAAACTAGTGGGACATTTTTCTTTGTAATTACTGATGGTACTCGTTATCACCTTGCTCCATGTAGTTACGACTGTAACATCTGCGGGCTGTAATATAAAGTGGTGCTTGTTTCATGTAGTTACAGGGTAAGGACAATAAATATGCAACACTTCTTATTCTTTTAAACAAACAATTTTTAATCAACATTTAATTTCAAATTAAAGTCCTGACAAGAAAGTAGCACATTATATTAATTTTTTGCTCTTGCTTGCCTTTAAATGGGAGGAGATTTCCTGTTATGTCAATGGAAACTGCAGTTATTGCAGAAAGTCATCTGGTTTGAGAGCTGAGCCAAGATGGCGCTCTGAGCAGACACTTCTGGTTGAGTTCTGCAATCCTAGCTGTTATAATTATATTGAATAGGGTGAACATATACTTTATTGCATTTTTTTTTTTTGACAATTACTGCTCGCTGCAACTTTTGGCTGTTGTCCACGGACCAAAATGAGCAAACCAGAGAAGAGAAAGACTGAACCCAAGAAGTCGCTAGCTAATACCGGCTCTGTTAGCAAGCCTGCTAATGTTAGCCAACCAGCAAAGCCAACTTCCACTCCTCATAAGCCTGCCGACGCTAAAAATACTCCTATCGACTCCATGCATAACTATTTGGAAGCAACTTCCGACCCATCACAACATGTCCTCATGGAAGAAGACTTTCCTTCTCTCCCTATCACACTATGTGCCTCTCCTGCTGGTAAGCTAAGAAAAGTGGGGGAACGGATTCCGACAGCTGTTTTTTTGCCGTCGGATTCCGTTCCCCCTATGTTTCTTACACAATAAGGTTCTAATATTTATTAAATTGTAGCATTTTGCTAGCCTCAATAGCCTAGTGGTCAGTCCCCTGACAATATTTCTTTTTAGCTTTGGGGCGACCCGAGTTCAAGTCCCGGGTCATCGAACTTTCTTGATACTATACTTTCCTATCATAATAAAAGGCAAAAAATATATTCTTTAAACTGTTGCAAGTTAAGCTCCATCCACACACAAAATAGAATCAGCATTTTTTAAGCCATTACATCAACACCTCTCATAATGGGAGTGGGGGAACGGATTCTGACAACTGTTTTTCTTTTTGCCGTCGGATTCTGTTCCCCCCATATTTCTGACACACTGAGGTTCTTATATTTATCAAATTGATGCTGTTTAAGCTCCATACACTCACAAAAATAGAATCAGCATTTTTTAAGCCATTACATCAACACCTCTCATAATGGGAGTTAGGACACAGAAGCATCTACCGTTCTCTCCCAGCTCTCGTCACTTACCAAGCTGATTAACTCGAGGTCAGATACTCTCGAAAAAATAGTTAGCGGCAACTCCATAGTGATCTCCGAGATGAAAAAGGCTGTTCAAGAGAACACTAAACATATCACAGCTGTGAGAGAGTCTTTTGATGCTGTCTGTGCCGAGATAAATGACATGAAAGACAGAGTTGCCAATATGGAAACGCGAGTTGAAAAATGTCAGACAAATGCCGAAGCACAGGAGAGGCGCATCTCTCATCTTGAGAGCTACTCGCGCCGTTGGAATCTTAAACTTTACGGCCTAGCCGAGAAGGAGAAGCAAGACGTGCGGCAAGAAGTTATCCAGGTCTGTCAGTCTGTTTTACCGGAGGCAAAAGATAAACTTCCAGATGTCGTTGACACGGTACACCGCCTCGGCCCCATGAAACCCAGCAGCAACCAACCCAGAGGAGTCATTATACAATTTACATCCAGGATTTACCGTGATGCTGTCTGGTGTTCTGCCAAGAAGTCAACCTTCTTGAAAGACAACAACTTGAAGCTGGCGGAGGACCTGTCAGCTGATGACCGCGCCCGGAGAAACTGACTCTGGCCAGCCGTGGATAAAGCACGCAAGGAGAACAAGCTGGCATTCTTCGTTGGAGGACGTGCGTTCGTGAATGGGAAAGAAATTTTTCCACCTCAGTGACTGGTTCTGTGATGGCACAAGGTACAAACTGGAGTAAAATATGGCTTAGCTGTCTTTACTATCTCTCACATTATTATTATTATTATTATTATATATATATTTTTTTTATTACCTGATTTTGTTAGCCTGGGTTTCCCCATGCTGACTTGAGCGCAGCGCGATCTGTTTGCAGTCGTCGAGATAGATGCTGAGGAGTTGAAGAAAAGAATAGCTAGTGGAGATTGTAAAGTTGTCGACAATACGTCATCAAAAATCAAGTCCAGTGTGTGGGAGAAATTTGGAGTTATCTGAAGAAAATATTGTGAAAGGCTTTGCTGCATTTTCGTGTTGGATAGCCGCAAATGTGGAACTTCATCCCTGAGGAAGCACGCAGAAACTGTGGTAACAAAGCAGTTCTATCAAACAGTATTTTTCATATTTAACACTGTTAAGTATGTGTGGTGTGCAGGGCGTGTTTGAGCCCAAAATGGTCAGATGTAGGCTAGACGAAATTGCGTGGCATATAGTGTTGTAGCCGCGTCTGTTCGACTGGTAAAATGTTATAAGGCTACTCAGTTTTGTGGTAACGTTAGCCCTGTTCTTCATGTATCGGCCTTTTGACTGCTTCGGCTGAAGTTGTCCTTGTGTTAATTGTCGTGTAATAACTTCTGTATGACTTGGCAATAAAATAATTTGTAAGTGTGTCTATAATGTGATAGTCTAAACTGATTTTATTTCGGGTGCGGGTCGGGTGTCGGTTCTATTTTAAGCGGGTCGAGTGCAGATTTTAATTAGTGCTGCTGTCGGAAAACGGGTCGGGTGCGGATTTACTCTGGTGTACACATAAATCTCTGACCCATCGTCGTCTTCTTCGTTGAATACCTGTCGCTCTGTATACGTCATCTTTTTTTTTTTTTTTTTTTTTTTATTTATTTGATTGGGACAGTGCAATTTAATGAACATAACATGGAGTACATGCATGTAAAAATGCCGGATTTTAGCCAAGGGCTAATTTCCATCCGTAGTCCCACTATTTTTTTTAAAAGGATAAAACATACATACTAATGTGTGCAGCTTTGATTTGCCCATAGCCATTTTTTCAAGTGGACTTTAAACGAGCTATATGTATTACATTCTCTTAAGATGGTATAATTGAAACAATTGGCTATGAGCTATGTACAGGCGCATTTGATAGACATTTGTAGCGCCCAATAAACGGCTCTGGGCATTCGTAAACCACGCCTCAAATACGAGAAAATGCACATGTGGTTCCCAGACCACGTCTCAAAGAGAAAGAGGTCTGACGTTAGCCAGGCTATGATTTTGTATGCAATCGCGCTAAAGAGCCGATTGGAATTTAACTGCTGTACTTTTGTTGATAATCTAAATATGCCCTTTAATTTAAGTAGGCATGCAGCACTTTGATTATTGCTCCTGGCAGAGCTGAACAGCAGCCTTTTTATTGAGCGAGGTTTTTCTTTCTATAAAGTGTGAGAGGTTTAATTGTTTGTTCTCTTCAAATGTACAATTATTTGAGATGGTACATATGCCACATTAGCTTAACTTACTGCTATTTCTTGCTATGTTCTAAGTTCACATTTCCCCCATAGGGTTTGCAGTTCTCACCTTCTACAGTACTCTCTTAAGTGACCACAGATTTTCAACTTAACTACTCATTCGCTTATTCGGTCTAAGCTTTCATTTATTTATTTATTTATTTATTTTTTTTTTATCTTATTTTATCCTTATGTCTTTGTCTATTATTTCCTTAAATGCGAGAGCTTTATGAAACAACATTAAACGTAAAGCCGTATTTTTGTTTTGCAAGCAGTTTAACATAGATTTTTGCTTTATACAAGAGTCCCACTCAACAGAACAAGACAAATCTTTCTGGAGGTCGCAGTGGGGTGATGATTTGTGGATGTCCCATGGCACAGAGCGGGCTGCAGGTGTTTGTATACTGAAACGCAGATTTCACGAGTTCACATGTTAATGAAATCTGATATAAAATTTATAATGCGTATTTGGCTTGCTGTCCGGGGGGAGGGCTCCGAGCTCGGAATTCGGGCCGACCCCAGAGTACTCCCCCCTATGAATGTATAGATCGTAGGTATCTATGAGTAGACCCAGCCGAATGTGAGGTGATGGGGTGGTGGCGGGATGCTGAGAAATTTGTCATGAGACAGGAGGTAAGGGAAGGCTTTATTTATACTGGCTTCTTCTTGTGCTGATTGGATGATTACCTGAACATGCTCCTCCCGAACTTTGTTACATAAAACTTAATTTAATGGGAAAATTTTGATCTCTGACTGTGATAAAAATGGCCATTACATTTTTTTAATACTCGAGGCTGCACAGTCTTTTTATATTCTAGTCAATGTGTATGGCTTCAACTGTCAAACAGAGAATCATATATTTTTTGACAAGTTGGAAGAACGTTTGCTGTACTGGTTGTCCAAATATCCAGATTCTTTCATAATCTTTGGTGGCGACTTCAACACTGTGTTGGACAACAGTATGGATAGATGGTCCTCTAGAAGTTCAGACTCCTCTACTTCACATATAAGGCTATTTGCACAAAGATTTGATTTGGCTGATTCCTGGAGGGACTCGCATCCAGCTCAAAGAGCATATACTTGGTGCAACAAGACACAGACCAGTCACTCGCGCATCGACTATTGGCTTATTTCAAAAGATTTGAAGGAAGTTAAAACAGATATTTTTCCTACGCCACTTTCAGATCACAAAACAATTCATTTAACTGTCCCTTTGTCTTCCTCCTCTAGTGCTAAGTCTTCATATTGGAAGCTTAACAGTACTATCCTCGAGCATAAAGAAGTGATTACCGAAGTTCATAATCTGATAAAACATTATTGGAGCAAAGCTTTAGTTGAAAAGATATTCTGTAATAACTGGGAGCTTCTGAAATATGAACTTGGTACATTTTTTTGAAAATACTGCATTGAGTTAGCAAGGAGAAGAAGGGCTGAGGAGACAGAGGTAATAGAGAAGATTGCTTTTTTTACTTCCAAACCGATAGAGGCTTTCAGCGAATCTGATAAGACTGAACTAAATGACTGGCAGCATAGGTTGGATGAGATTTATAGGCGCAAAGCTGAAGGAGCATTTGTCCGGTCTCGCAAAAAGTGGCTCGAAGAAGGCGAGCAGAATTCGGCTTACTTTTCCAGACTAGAGAAACATCAATCCAACACTAATTCTATTCTAAAATTAAATATTAACGGGACAATTTCTAATGATCAGAGCACCATTGCGAAATATTGTGCAGATTTTTACAGTAAACTTTACTCTTCCAAGTATTGCCCTCAAGCTGCTTTTTCCTTTTTTAATTCTGTAAATAATATCACCCAGCTGAGTGTGGCTGATAGTGAATTTTGTGACAGGGTAATTTCCCTGAATGAAGTCACAGATGCTATAAAGTAAGCTAAACAAGTCCCCCGGGACAGACGGCCTTACTGCCGAGCTTTATAAACAATTCTCTGACAGTTTAGCCCCATTTCTTTTGGAAGTCTTTAGGGAGAGCATTGATAGGGGTGCACTCCCTCCCACTTTATGTCAGGGACTAATCACCCTGATTCCGAAACCAAGAAAGGACCCTCTGCTCTTAGATAATTGGCGACCAATCTCTTTATTGAATAATGATTATAAGATACTAGCACTGATTCTTGCAAATAGAGTAAAACCTATTTTAGATACAGTCATTGATGAGAGTCAATCTGGTTTTATGCAGAATCGTCATATTTCTAACAACGTAAGATTAATTTTAATATAATGGATTACTCAGAACTTGTACAAGATGACAGTTTTATTATTTTTCTCGATTTCTATAAGGCTTTTGACACCCTGGAACATGATTTTATTATAATGGCTTTGAATAAATTTGGCTTTGGTCAATCCTTTTGCAATGCAGTTCAGATGTTATGTTCCAATAGTAATAGTTCTATAAAGCTTGCTAGCAGTACTTCCCCCAGATTTTCCCTGAAGCGTGGAGTGAGGCAGGGGTGCCCCCTATCAGTGTATCTATTTCTCCTTTCTGTACAACTTCTTAGTTCACACATCAAACTTAGTCCGTTAAAGGGCTTGGTCATTGCTAACAGAGAAATACTCATAAGCCAGCTAGCAGATGACACTGCTCTATTTCTCAGGGATGCATCTCAAGTATCGGCGGCAGTCGACACTATCCAATCCTTTTCTAAAGCCTCCGGACTCTCCCTTAATCTAAATAAATGTGAACTTTTGCCTGTTAAAGCCTGCTTGGCGGCCTCAATTAATGGAATCCCTGTAAAAAACTATGTAACATACCTTGGTATTCAAATCACTAAAAATGAGCAATCCAGATGCGCTATAAACTTCACTCCCATTATAGAAAAAACCCCAAAATCCTTAATCACTGGCTCCAGAGAGACTTGTCTTTGAAGGGCAGAGTTCTGCTTTCAAAGCCTGAAGGAATCTCTCGTCTAACCTATACTGCTCAATCTTTACATGTTGATAACACTACTTGTAAATCAATTAACAAAATCTTACACAATTTTTTATGGAAGAATAAAACCCACTACCTACGAAAATCTGTCACTTTAAGCCCCTGTGACAAAGGTGGTTTGAATTTTATCGATTTTGGTGCACTTAATAACACCTTCAAAATAAACTGGATCAAAAAATACTTGAAAAACCCAACATCCATTTGGCATTTTATTTCTCATTTCGTATTCTCAAATTTAGGTGGCCTTAACTTCCTGCTGCAATGCAATTATAGCATTCCAAAAATATCACTGAAACTTTCTCATTTTCATCAACAGGTTCTTTTAGCATGGACATTGGTTTACAAACATAATTTCTCTCCACAAAGCTGTTTTATTTGGAATAACTGTAATATTGTTTATAAAAACAAAACATTATTTTTGGGTAATTGGTTTTGCAAACGGAATTGTTTTGGTGAGTCAACTGTTCAAAGAAGATGGCTTATTGTACAATTACTCTGAAATTCTCAGGAGATATAATGTACCAATAACGCCTAGAGAATTTTCTGTGGTATTTAATGCTATCCCGTCTGTGCATGTTATTCAGGTGCTCCTACAGCTCTCCTCCCTTATCATTCATTCCTCCTGATGTCTTTTCATCTGGTAAGCGTCTGAACTCCAAGATAAGATCTATGTTTCAGGATGCTCTAGTTTCTATCCCACCAGCCACGTTTTATTGGTCTAATTTTGTGGCTGATATTGAGTGGAAAAAATGTTGGACTTTACCTCAAAAGTTCTTATTAACAAATAAAATTAAAGAGATTTAATTTAAACTGATACACAAATTCTACCCTGCAAGACATTATCTATCAAAATTCAAGTCTAATATAAATGTTAACTGCTCTTTTTGCCAAGAGCGACCTGAAACATTTACCCACTTATTTTGGTCATGTGAATTCACTTACAAATTCTGGAGGGACTTCCAAAAATGTATTGCTGATTTTGTATTTGCTGATTTTCACCTTTATTTTAAGAATGTTATTTTTGGTTTTCATCACTTTAATCACAAAGATGGTAATGCCTTTTATTTTATAAATCTGTTTTAGCAAAATTTCATATACACGAGCAAATTCACCAATAGAAAGCCTGAACACTTTCTACTGAAGAAAGAACTTGAACAATACAGTATATGATGACTATCTCTTTGTCAAAAAACACAAAGGCTCTAAGGACTGTAAATCCCTAAAACTGTTTACATGAAATACTCTCGTGTTTTTTTTGTTTTTTTTTTTGCTCTTGCTATATGTTATATCTGTATTTGGTTCTTAAATTTGCTGTCTGTATTTTGTAAGAATTTAATAAAGTAAAAAAAAAAAAAAAAAAAAAAAAAAGTGTGTTCGACATAGGCTGCGGCTGGATTTACCCGTTTGACGAGAGCAGCCGCGTGCCGGCGGGAGGAGCTGCAAACGGAGACGTGAAGTCAGACACTTTCTGGTGTCCGTAGTGACCGCTCACGTGGTGTTTGCATACTCTACCACAGCTGAAGTGAAATAAATGCAATATTTGCCTAATAATAATAATAATAATAAAAGTCATCTGGTTTGACCGGTTGTGTGAAAGTAAATTCTTCTGATTTGTCAAAAGTGGTTGGTCCCACCCACATCCAAAACAAACGCCAATGAAAATCCTTCAAATAAGCTTTATGATTGAATCAGAGATGAATATAATGGAGGGTGGGGCCAGAGAACCACTGATAAATGTGGCAGTATTTACTTTACGTCTCATTAAACCTGACAGTTGAGGAAACAGCAGTAATATCACAGACCAGACTATAAGGATGAAGATTAACACAGCTTTGTGTATTGCCGGAACCATACTTCTCAACATAGCAGGTAAAATCTACAACATGAAAAAACGTAGATATAAGTTTAATAAAGCGTTTAATTAAAGGAGAAGTTCACTTTTAAAATGAAAATTCTGTCATCATTTAGTCACCCTCATGTTGTTTCAAAGCTGTAAGAATTTCTTTCTTCTGCTGAACAGAAAGGAAGATATTTAGAAGAATGTCAGTAACCAGACAGTTTTTGGGTCCCATTGACTTCCATAGTAGGAAAAAAATATACTATGGAAGTCATTGGGACCCAAAAACTGTCCGGTTACTGATATTCTTCTAAATATCTTCCTTTCTGTTCAGCAGAAGAAAGAAATTCTTACAGCTTTGAAACAACATGAGGGTGACTAAATGATGACAGAATTTTCATTTTAAAAGTGAACTTCTCCTTTAAATTGTTTAATAACTGACAAGCAAGTGAGTTCCTAAAAACCTTTGTGAGCACATACACAACAGATTTCACTGAATTGATGTTTCTCATGATACATCTAAAACCTTTGGATCTAAAGACTTGTGGTTAAATGCTTGTAATTGCGTTTGTAGTTAGCCTACCTTTTAGAAGCTAAAGTATATTTTTTTATTTGTCTAATATTATAATTTTGGTCTCTTTATAAATCCCATACTTTTAAAATAGTGATAATAACAATAAAAATGAATAGTGTCCAACCGTTTGACTGTCTATTATATTACTGGTTTTCAATTGTAGGTATACTGTATATTATAATAATTGAAATATTTTTATATTTAAATAATAAATAATGTATTTAAAATTACAACTAGCTAACAGTTTATAGTTACTGTATATATTTTTTTAATAGATGATTTAAATTGCTATATGTCTAAAATCAAGTCAAGTCACATTTAAAAAAAAAAGTTTTTAAAGCATATTTATTTTAGGGTGACCATATTTTGGTTTTCAGAAAAGAGGATGGGGGCGTGGTTAAGGGGTGGGGGCGTGGTTGGGGATGAATGCATTCACAACCTTGCAACTATGTTACTGTACTTGTATATAATACATAAAGTAATACATAATACAATATAGCATTTTTTTACGCTGTTAGCTACTTGCATCTTTTCTCACACTTGAGCGTAAACTGAAGCGTCGAATCACACTGCTAAAATTCTATGAACATAAAGTCCCCGTACTTTGATTTGATTGGTCATTTCAAATATTCTGACATTGATGAGCAGTGACAGACCAATGAGGCTGAGATGAACACACACACAGACACACACACACACACACACAGGCCTCTGTTTTCTGACGTGCTCTTTGCTTGGAGCCGCTGCGGATTGAGAAACGCGTTGATTATAACAAGACGGGGTGAAGCCGAAGCCGGTTTCATGTTTTGTGTGCAAAGGCAAGCGCCAGTCAATTTAAAGTACACCGTTAATGGTCCCATGAAAAACATTGAAAAACAGACATTTTCATGAATCTATAATCTATATTTTTGTCTTGTTTTCAGTCCAAATATCTTAAACTTCTTAAATAAAGAAGCATTTACCAAAAGAAGCATTTACCAAGAAGCATATGTAAAATTACATAAGACATTCTATCTTGTTTTCTGATTTAAAAAAAATCTAAAAGAAGTGTGTTTGCTTAAATCTAATGATCTGCCAGTGGGGTAAGAAAAATAATTTTGTAACTTAAAGCCCATGTTGCAGGTTAGAGTACCCAGTAAGCCAATGTATAGAAAAATAATGTAGGAACTAGATTTAAATATAAACATATACTTATAAAACGCTATTTAGGCTTCTGGAGTCGTTTTTGTGAGAGAATTTTACTTCCGCATTTGAAAACCGCCGAACCGGAAGTGACGTAACATGAGGTAGAGCAGTCAAAGTAAACAATAGGAAAGCAATGGATCGCAATGACAGCTCGGAAAGCTGGGGGAATTGTAGCCTAAATGTTCACTCGTATGATATATATAATTCATATATAATTGATATATATGATGATATCATATAATTATGAGCCTGATATGAAGCCAAGTGAGCAGGACAGGCCAGGGTTAGACAGAACAACGCTGAGTTGTGGTGTGAGGAGAACAGGGCGAGAGAACAGTGTTAGTTTATAGATGTATTCACGTTAGCCGACGATATGTACAACACTATGCTCAGATCACAATCTTCTTCTTCTTAGCGTATGTCCCGCGCAGGTGCAGGGTCCGCTTGTCGGCAAGCCTTTCTCCACTTTCTCCTGTCCAGGGCATCCTCGGAGGCGGCATCGATGTATTTCATGTCTTCCTTGATTCGGTCCATCCACCTCTTTTTCGGTCTTCCACGTGGTCTTTTCCCCTCAGGGCTGAGCCGCAGTGCTCTTCTCGCCACTGACTCTTCGTCACTTCGGACCACATGGCCATACCATACCAGGCGGGCTTCTCGCATCTTCTCTGTGATTGGTGCTACTCCCATGATCTTCCTAACATCCTCATTCGTAACGTGGTCCAGTCTGGTCAGACCCAATGTCCATCTGAGAATACGCATAATGCAGAATACTTCTCCACTTTCTTCAGGTCCTTCCCATTGATGGTGATTGTTCCGTCTGTTTGGGCGCCACCTTCCATGTATTCCGTTTTATCCAGGTTGAGCTTGAGGCCGCTTTCACCAAGGTGGTCGTTTCACTGCTGCACTTGGACATTGAGTTCCTGGCAGGTCTCTTTGGCAAGGAAGACGTCGTCAGCGTACAGCAGCGTCCATGGATGGTTCGTTTGAATGTCGGCTGTTACTGTGTCCATGCAGAGGATGAAAAGCAGCGGCGATAGGGCTGATCCCTGGTGTACGCCAACCCGGATGTCAAATGGTAGCGAGGTTCCAACAGGACACCGAACGCTGCTTGTGGTACCTTGGTAGAGGAGTTGGGTCCAGCGCATGTACTCTTCTGGGACTTGGTGCGATCGAAGTGCTTGCCATATAAGGTCGTGGGGAACTCTGTCGAAAGCTTTCTCCAAATCGAGGAAGGCCATATGGACCGGTATGTTCTTCTCCCTATGCCTCTCCATTAGCAGGCGGGCAGCGTAGATGGCATCTGTGGTTCCAGAGCCCTTGACAAAACCGCATTGGTTTGGCGTGATACTGATGATAGAGCGTAGGCGGGAGTTCAGAATGCGTTCAAATATCTTCATCGTGTGACATAGGAGTCGGATTGGCCGGTAGTTAGTACACTTGCTGACATCCCCTTTGCCTTTCCAGATAGGCACCGTGGTGCTAGTTGTCCAGGCTTGGGGAAGCTTGTTAACCGCAATGATTTGGTTGAAGAGTAGCGTGAGGATTTCTGCGCCTCCGTGTCCCATGAGTTTCCAGGCTTCGGCAGGAATGTCATCGGGTCCAGTTGCCTTCCCGTTTTTCATCCTCTTGACAGCCTGTGACACTTCAGTGATGGTGATTAGTGGGACTGGACCGACAACGGGGTCCATGCTTGGTATTGGGAGGTGTTGGAACTCTTCATTGGAGATTCCGAAAAAGTAGTCGCGCCATCGCTGGAGAATGGCTGATGGGTCCTGCAGCAGACGGTGGTTGACGTCCTTGATGGTGGCTACTTGGGTGATGGCTTGTGTAGACTGGTGCCGGGAGCTGGCTAGGCGGTAGATCTTGTTTACCCCCTCTGATGTGTCCAGCTCGTCGTACAGCTCGTCGAGGTACTTCGCCTTGGCAGTGGCCACTGCCCTTTTCGCCACAGACTTGAGGGTCCTGTATCGGTCGAGGTCAGCGCGCTGTCGTGTTCGGAACCAGTTCTTGTAGGCCATCTTCTTTGACTTGATCGCCGCTTGCACTTCTTCAGTCCACCACCAGACTGCTTTGTCGATAAATCTTCTTCCTGGCTTTGTCTTACCAAGGACCTGAGTGGCGATGGTGTGGATTTGGGTGGTGATCTCACTCCACATGGCCTCTGCTGGTTGACAGGGATTGATGTTAAGGCCGCCAAAGGCTGCTGCCAGCTGGCTCTTGTGTTCACTTCACTTCCACCACTTGATCCGTTCAGGCCCCGTCTTGCGCACCTGAGATTGCTGCTGTAGGTTAAGGCGCACATCAAGGATGAGTGGTCGATGTTGGAGACCAATGTTGTCCGATGGGATCACCTTGGTGTCGAGGGCGAGCTTGAGGTCACGGCGACGGAGCATCCAGTAGTCGATCTGTGTCGCGATTCCACCGCTGTTGTAGGTGGCCAAGTGGGTGGGTCTCTTTTTGAAAAACGTATTGGCGATGGCGAGGTCGTGGGCCTCGGCACAATCCAGGATGCGGCGGCCATTGTCGTTGCGTGTACCATGCCCCCGTCCACCATGTACTTGTTCGTAGCCATGTCTCGCTGATCCTACGTGCCCATTTAGGTCTCCACCGATGAACAAGTACTCCTCTGGTTCCACAGTCAGCAGATGTGCATCTAGGTTTTCCCAGAATTCATCCTTGTCCTCGTCGGTGCAGCCAGTTTGGGGGGCGTAGCAGCAGATGACACGGATGGTGATTGATCCGGAGGCAATCTTGATGGAGATAATGCGGTCCGAGATGTTCGAGACATCGGTGATCTGGTTTCGGAATTGCTGATTGATGGCCACTGCGACTCCATTTCGCTTCGGGTTAATACCGTAGTAGATGAGTTTGTATCCTTCGCCGATGTCCTTGGCTTTTGCACCCTTCCATTTCGTCTCTTGTATGCACGCGATGTCGATGCGGCAGTTCTTGAGGACATCAGCCAGTTCGCGGCTACGTGTGGTCAGTGTGCCGATGTTGATGGTGGCCAATCGGATCCGTTGGACTAGCTTCTTTAGCCTGCCCCGTCCATGGGCAGGGAGCCCTAGTTCACTTCCCACGCCATCCAGGCGAAGACGGCGCGCGTCGCCTACGGGGAACGCCCTAGCTTGATCGGGTACTCGGGATTGTGCTGCCATTTTTTGATGCGACCAAAGAATCACCCAGCCGGTGTGTCGCTCCATCTGTCGCTGGGACCAGAGCCATCGTTAGCCGAATGCCGAAGCTTTCGTTTCCAGCCGCCGCCACGTGGAGGAGATGGTTGGATTTTGGCGGCCGCTCAGATCACAATACTGTACAGATTATTATCATCATGTATCAGGCAATAGCAAAGCTAGTATTTAGACCCTTACCTGCATGTGTTGTGTGTGTCAGCCATTAGGAGACGGTTTCCATAGGAAGGGGGACTTTATAAAGGCTTTAAATCGACCCATTTGGTGACGATGAATAAAAAAATGATCACAATCACAACTGTCTTACTGTATAAAAGCTTTATATGTAGAAACAGCCAACACAAACATTAAAGTCGGTTTGTACAGATTGAAAATGAATTATAGAACATAATATATTATATTTATAATAATAATAATAATAATAATAAGTGTCGGCTGCAGACTAATAACAAACACATAAATGCATTACATTACAAGTTTATGTAGGATATGTTAATGGATTAAATTAAGACAAGGCACATTTTGTAAAACAGATGTACAATAAGTGATCTCTGACGGATCCGTGAGCGTCATGTTTCCCGCTGGCGGCCGAACCACATGCTGACGGCGGACCGTCAAAATTAATTCTGAATGATGATTCTTTAGATATTATTTGAAAATAACCCTTGTGTTTAAAATGTACAATATGCAGGAGTTGATTCTCAATACCCACTTTTGGCTGTGTTGTTCCTAACTTTTGATTTTTTTTACCAATTGTAGGCTACTCAAACTTTTTTATAAAAAAAAAAAAAAAAAAAAAAAACACAGTGTGGCGCTTGTAACCTGTAAGTTATCAGTCCTAATAGTATACTTGTCCTCTCCCTGTCAATCTTCAAACAGTACATCCATGATTATTATACACAGAATTCCACAAATTCTATATATGTGTACGTTTTGCACAAGGATACAGTGGGCTCAAGGGCTTGTTTCTTCCTTGCAAACTGGGGATGGAGGTGTGGAAGGACACTGGAACATACCTGTCAAGTTTTGGATTTGAAAATAAGGGATCCCCCCCCCCCCCCCCCATAGCCTAAATGAAAACACAAAAGGGTGTATATGAAAAGATTTAATTTAAAGGCTTATTGGCATATTATCTGTTCATTTAACATTGCTTCTTTACATTTACATTTTATTTTCATTCCACACATTCTTTTCATTTCTTATTGCTTTTCTTTTACAGTGTTTCTTTTCATTTCACATAACTTTTCTTTACTCTTTTAGTGAGCTGTTGTACAAATTTGTTGCAGATTTTGCATTCTTTAAGACTGTTTTGGAAGGAGTGTATTTGTGGGCTGGGCCAGAGTAGTTAATTTTACATGAGAGTAGAGCGCAAACAGTGCTGTTGTCTAACGTCATCCTATTCTCTGTAACAATCTTTCGTACCATGCTAAACACTCTTTCTGAACTTGCATTGCTATGGGGAATGCATAGTAAAGCCTTCATTAGTTTTGGCAGCTCACTGAACCTCATGTCCTTTCCTACCAGGCCCCAGAATCTGTCGATTCTGTCTTCTTGGGGGAGTTGCTTACTATCTGTCACCTGATAGTCTGTGAACTCCTCTCTCATCTTATCCTCTTTCAGCCTCAACTGAGGGAACAGGGCCCCTAGCCTTTCCACTGTAAAGTAAAACATGTGTTTGACTGAACATTGCAGATCTAAACAAGTATCAAGTATACTGTGCCAATTCATTGTTTGGTTATTAATGGGAACTATCCCCAGAGGATGTTGTTATGATGCGATGTAAAGCCTTTTGAGACAAATTGTTTGAAAAAATGGGCTTTACAGATAAAATTGCCTTGCCTTGCCTTGCCTAATATCAATAGGCTTTATGCACAGCTACATTACTTCCTGAACTTAAGCCAGCTCCTTTATTTCCTGTCTTACATTATTGGACAAACTGATTAATCCAGGTGTGTCTGACCATTGCTAGAGTGGTTGCTATAAGTAGTGGAGCTGGGCATAAAGCCTATTGGAAACTGTTTCTATGATCTACCTGTCCCTGGAGTTATGTTAAGACGAGCTGCAGGGTCTAGCACTTTCAGGTCCCTCAGGAGTGGATGGTCGAGGGGAAAGGAGGAGAACATCTTCTTAAGCACTGCCTCGTAGAAGCTTCTCACAGTTCTACAACAGCATAAGAGTGAAAAAAATGCATTAGTGGTAATATTTTTAGGCACACTACATACTCTCATACTGTCAAAAGATGATATCATAATATAACTACTGGGTAATATACTCACTGAAAGATTTTCTTCTCGGCTGACACAAGGAGCTCAGCGCTTCTCATGAATGCCTTTGTGTCTGCTCCGATAAAAAGATCTTCATCAGCCAACTGATGTCCATCTCCATACTCCACCTCCCTGAGATGTACACCCACGATTGCCCTGGCTGGTATGAGGTAGCCCAGGATCCTCTTCATCAGCATGCACATATCCTCTTCAAGTCTGTGAATTTGTATTCCCTCTGACTGCAGATAATATCAATGGTCACAACAAAATAACAGTGCAATAAGAATGCTACAATAAGCACAAACATTTAATTATATCCTATTATTCACTCATTCATTCAATATTCAATATCATTGACACCCACCTGGAAGGCAATGTTAAATTCAGATAAAGGCTTAAAGGGGCTTTTAAGGGGCTGTTTTTTATTTAAAGTGGGTCATATATGTAGTCGAAATGTAAAAGAAATTTTGAATTTGGTGCCTTTGTGACCGAGAAAAGACAAAAAATAACTTCAGGATGCATTTGTATGAAAGACAACAACTCCCACAATGCACCACATTGCACAGCTCCGCAAGCCACTCCCACTAATCCAGAAAGCGCATATCTGCCTATAAGAGAAATCACTCTTCCGTCTACAAGTCTAGCTACCACCAGAGCTTGAAATTAATTTCACATTCACACAAAATGTCTAGTTAGTTGGCGAACTCATTAGTGCATTACTCCTCGTTTGTATTTCTTTCGAAAAGGTGAATTATTGCATGGTACCTGGATGTTCAGTCAGAACATATGCGATGCGAAACTAGGATAGTTCACAACACAAACGTCCGTGTCCTCATCTGATTCAGAGATTTCGTCCAGGAGAAATTGTCATCGTTGAAATTCTTTGCCACAGACGGACTCTTTCTCTGTGTTCGTAGCGGTTCGTAGTTACATAGTGAGATCACCGGCGCCACCAGTCCGCCCTAACTCAAGCCAGTCCGGGCTCCTCGTCCGCGGCAGGCAGGTCTTCTGCCTCGGCTGCTCTTCGCTATAATGCGGCTTGTAAAGGTAGCCACAAACACCTGATTCAAGCATCAGACTTCCGAAATCCTGTTCCTCTAGTCTATATCATATTGAGTACTCTCCTCCGCTATTGTCATAACTTTACATCTGTCTCCACAGCGCCTGTTAGCTTAGCTTCAAACAAGATGGAGGATATTGCTTTCAGTTTCAGAGAGTAAAGTCCCACCCACTGATCTGTAATAGGTCTGTAGCGTGAGCGGGTCCCGCCCCCTGGGAAAGATGAGGAACGAGTGTCTGTAGTCTCAACAGAAATCCCCCCCTCTTACACTTCCTCCTACAATGACGCAAAATGACGATTTTTGCGTCATTGTAGGAGGAAGTGTAAGAGGTAAATAACGGATTTCTCCCGTCTCAGGGGAAAATGAGAGAGTGTTGCACGACCATTCAATAGTATGACTGGGTTTCTAACAATGCAAAGCTTAATGCAAATGGGTGAAGTGTCCCTTTAAGGGCAGCACTCAGGAACAGGAAGTAGGTCTTCACGATTGGATCACGCAGATGGCTGGCCAGATCACGCACTTTAACACTCCTCTCCACCTCTTCATGACTGTTAAAGTAGGCCTACAGTACATAGAGATACAAGGTGGCAATACATGGTTAAAATTTAGATATAATATAGTAAACTGTGTAGATATCTGCTGAGTGGAGTTACCATCCTACCTGTAGTGCATCCCACTGGTTCAGCACACTCTGGACGCAGGTTAACAGACTCAGCCATCTGGTGCTGCAGTACCTGAGGAGCTTCAGGTGGTCTGAATCAGTTAAGTCTACAAACTCTTTGTAGACTTCACATCTTTTTGCACTGAGAGATAGAAAATTACTCTGTTAGTGTGTGTGTAAAGAATATGAACTGCAGGCCTATAAGGCTACCTTGTTCATGAGTTAGCCACATGCAATATTGTTACATTGTAACACACAACATTAGGCGAGAGAAATAGCAGGCCTATATGTATGTATTTACCTTCTATCAAAGTGGGTGTATATCCCCACCAGGATGTCTTCCACTGGTACCTGGGCTGCTCTGATGCCACAGCCAGTGGCCAGCTGTACCAGGTGGCAGATGCAGCCAAGGCCCTGGACGTGGGGCTGGCTGGTCTTCAGCCTGCTGATGACCGAGTTATGGCGGCCTTTCATCATAACACTCGCATTATCAGAGTTAAAGGCAATCAGGTTATCCCATGGGATGCCTCTTTTTCTATTGGAAACAGGAAAAAATTCCACAAAACGTCTCAGACAAAATGTAAGGTTGCAATTAAATGCAATCTACTAAACATGTCAACACAGTGCAGTTCCCTTACCTTAATGCTTCACTAAGCTTTTCATATAGATTTTCTGCATTTTCTACATTGCATGTAGGCATCTCCAGGAATCTTGTAGCGACCTGCAGAGTGGCCTCATCGTAGAGTCTAGTCAGGATGACGAATTCTTTTTCTGTTTTTCTATTGTTCGATTCGTCGCACATCAGTGAAAAGGGCTGAGATTGGCATGTTTTGGCCAACTCGTCCTGTAGTTCTGCTGCTATGGCACCTGTTGAGTGTCCAGTAATTAGCTAGTAAGTTAGCCTACAACATGCATGCCATGGGTTAATGCTCAAATGTTAGAATAATATTCAGTGCACAAAACCATGATAATACGAAACGCTTCAAAACAGAGCACACAAAGCGCGTATGCGCATCGCGGGTGCAGAATGATGTGCTCAAACTCAAAGCAACATGGAGTCACAGTGTGCTGCGTTGCGCGGCGCATTTAAAAGTTCACGCCACGGCTCAAAGCGAAGAAATGTCGAGCGCACAAATCCTAGTGTATATCTGTCCAACAGTTTATTGATCATTTGTTTCTTCACAGTTTTAAATTCCAGTTATTGTGCGTTTGATGCCGATTCATAGTCCTTGTGATGATCTAACAGGCACACGGTAGCGAGTCGTTTAAAAACCGCAACAAACAGCAACAAACCTAAAATACAAATACACAAAATAAAGTCATTTTATGCAAATCCACAGCCTTTTATCTACAGATCAAGCATTATAATGTGAATATATCAAACACATTTCAAACACATTTTATACCGTTTTAGCAAACGTACAGCAGCCCATCAGTAAGAAAGCTAGGTAGCTAACTTACCTTTGATGATTTGAGTAGCCTTAGTTTTTCCCGTTGAGTATTTTCGTGCAATAGCAGAGTCCGGGAACATGTCAGCTACACACTTGTTGAAGTCGTCGTGGAAGGAGAAAGGAATGTTGTTTTTGGCACACAGCATTGCCATTTTTACCTCTGCACGTATGACCTGGTCTGCCTCGGTGGCATTTCTCGTCAAGAATGCTGACATCGCCTGGGCATGTTTTTGTCCCTCTAGCCCGCGCTTGTGCTTGGCGGATTTCTCGTGCTGAGAAACATCATTCCTTCCCCCGTGTGAGATGCTAAAATCACAGTTACAAAACTTGCAAAACGCGTGACTGTCCCCCACCCTGCTTCTCTTCAGAAAATTAAATTCGCTGTCCCATTGATCGCGGTATTTACATGCGATTTTTGCTTTTTTGGCAGGAGTGCGCCTTCCGAGAAGGTCGTAGCATCCATCATTTGTCTCAGGGTTTTTTTTTTTTTTTTTTTCGCGTTCACTATGAATATGGTGATCGTCAACTTCATCTTTGCAGCCGAGTCGACACTGTAAGAAAACACTAGTTTATTAATAAAAAATCAATGCACGCGTGTCACCGGATTTACAAATGCACATCTTGGTTGTTGCACGCACACATATTATGTCGAAATAACGAGATATTGGGCCCTATTTTAACGATCTGAAACGCAAGTGTCAAAGCGCAAAGCGCAAGTAACTTTGTGGGCGGGTCTCGGCGCTGTTGCTATTTTCCCGACGGGATAAATGACTCTTGCGCCGGGCGCAAATCTAAAAGGGGTTGGTCTGAAGTAGCTTCATTATTCATAGGTGTGGTTTGGGCGTAACGTGAAATAAACCAATCAGAGCGACATCTCACATTCCCTTTAAGAGCAGACGCACTTTTTCCTTGGCGTATTGCTATTATAACGGCGGATTTGCCAGGCGCGCGTCAAGAGCGGTTCACAGCCGAGGAGAGCAACGCTCTCGTCACGGCCGTAAAAGAGAGAGAAGTGACATTGGGGATGGGAGAAACACACCCAAATTAGCTTCGGCTAAACAGGCATATAATAATGTGGGTAAATGTGTAAGCTAGATGTATGCTTTTATAATAAATTATTATATTTATAATAAACTATCTATCTATCTATCTATCTATCTATCTATCTATCGTTTGTAATAATATGATTTGCAAAAATGAAAACTGCTGCTTCTGTGTAGATTAGAGAATCACAGTGTATGAGCGTTTGTGCACTCTATACATTATGGTCAAGCATGCGCCCTTAAAATAGCATAATGAACAACGCGCAACGCGCCACTGACTTTAGACTAGGTTTTTTCTGGCCAGTGGCGCAATTGTTTTATGGAACAGTAAAATAGCACCAGGGAACGTTTGCGCCAAAACACGCCTCCTTTTTTGCGCTGAACCGCCCAGGGAGCGCAAGTTCATTCCCTAGTTTAGCGACGTGCTTCTGTGGAGGGAAAAGCGCGCTTTGCGCGGGTGCAAAATAGGAATGAAACATGCGTCGGTGTACAAAGTCAATTGCGCTGGGTGCAAGATAGGGCCCATTATGTTAAAATAACATTATTATTAATAATACATCTTTTAGAATATTTGATTGAATGCTAAATGTTCCAATGAACTGCCGTATACAAGGCGACATCTAGTGTTTATATCTATGCTCCGCACTGAGCGAACGCAGAGACGGCAAACGACTCCCTCATGTGACGTCATATGACGCGATGGTAAAAAAAAACGGTTTTTCAACACGGTCAAGGAAACTGTCACGGTTTGTATTAAATTTGTGCCCTTACGTCTTGCAAAACAATTTTTAATCCTGCATTTACTTTTCATATGGTATTTTCATACAAGGTTATATTAATAAAAAATAAAAAAAAATAAAAAAAATGCAACATGGGCTTTAACTAAACTTTTTTTTTTTTTTTTTTTTTTTTTAGAAAACAAGATATCATTTCTTATGTCATTTTACTTATCTAGTAAATGCTTCATTTTAAGAATGTTTAGATATTTGGACTGGGAAACAAGACAAAAATACTAATTAAGAAAAGCATTTTTTGCAGTGCAGTTTTTTATACATTGAAACTTCAGTATCGGTCAGAAACGGACAACTTGTAATGCAGAAGGATTTTCTGTATATGAGATGCAGTTCTATTACGTAGCAGAAACACTGCCAGTGTGAAAGCATAATGTAAGCCTGCTGCTAATTCACATACACACTGCTTGTAAAACTGGCCTAATTTAGTTAAGGATTGTTACTTTATTCATGTCATTACTATGAAATAATTTAACTAAATTAAATTTAAAAACTAAATAAATACCATTATTCATGTAAAGGTTTTATCTTGTTTTCATGCCAATGGTGCGTGCAGGCACTGATGTAAGAGTTAAACAGTAACACTTTATCAGCTCTGTACAAATGACTGTCTACTTTGTCTTTGTCTACCCACACAGGTTCCCTCTGCCAGTTAGATGGTAAGTTGTCATAATGACCATAAAACTCTTGTTCCACGCAGAATGTTTCTTCTTTGTCTGTGAGGCATTTTAAGAAATTCTCATATTACTTTTTCTCTCATTAGTATGTGGTCAAGCCCCCCTAAACAATAAGATTGTAGGAGGGGGGAATGCAAAGGAAGGGTCTTGGCCGTGGCAAGTCAGCATTCGTGCCAGTGGAAGCCATTTCTGTGGTGGGAGTCTAATCAATAAAGACTGGGTTTTATCTGCAGCTCACTGCTTCAGCACGTATGTTGGCATCTTAAATTAAGCTTAAACGTACAATATGTATTTTTTTACATGCAAGTGCAGAATTACTACTCACAGGTCAGTTTATTAGACAAATTAAACTTGTGAGGTAACACAGCGCTGTTTCACTTGGTCTAACATTACACTATCACACTAAAGTGTATGTTAGTATGTTATTCTATGTGTTAGTTTGTCTGTATGAGACTAGCAGTAAGCTAGATCAACATTAGAATAACATACAGATCATATTCTAACATTTTATCATTGTTGAACTATATAACATTGATTAGTTTTATGTAAATGTGCTCACCTGTTTAATAAAGTACATGTAGGAGCGGTCGAAGTCTCGGACGTGGAGCTCTCGTTTATATACTGTCTATGGGAGCTATCGGCATCTCGAAAACACCGCGCTGATATTGATTCTCGTTTTAGTTCTCCTTTTTTATCCAAAGTCTGCTTGCCATGGTCCATAATGTTTGAACGAAACAACAACAGCGTGCAGATATACATTGCGAACTACACAGTTGTCCACGTCTGTCGCCTTGGTTACTATCAGAGAGCTCTGGTTACTATGGCAGTACGAGCGGAAACCAGGGAGAATGCGGATATGACGCCATTGACGGCGACAAAACGGAAATAAAGAAACGGTATGTGTCTTCGAATTAAATTACAAATTTCTCCTGGTTTGAAAGTTGTTGGAAACAGTCAGGATAATGTAAGTACACAACTAAGAAAAATATATAACATAGATATAGTGATTTTTGCTATTTTTAAAGCAAAAAAATTACATATTGTACCTTTAAAGGGATAGTTCACCCAAAAAATGAAAATTATCCCATGATTTACTCACCCTCAAGTCATCCTAGATGTATATGACATTCTTCTTTCAGACGAATACAATCGGAGTTATATAAAAAAAAATCTGGCTCTTCCAAGCTTCATAATGGCAGTGAATGCTTTTTTGCTGTTTTGAAGTGCATCTATCCATCATAAAAGTGCATCTATCCATCATAAAAGTGCTCCACACAGCTCCGGGGGGTTTATAAAGGCCTTCTGAAGCGAAGCGATGTGTTTGTGTAAGAAAAATATCCATATTTAAAAGTTTATAAAGTAAAATAACTAGCTTCCGGCCTAACGAATATACTGGGCCCTATCATACACCCTATCATGCAATGCAGCGCCATGTGCGACAAGTGTTTTTTGCTAGTTTCAGCCCGACGGCCATTCACTGCCATTATAAAGCTTGGAAGAGCCAGGACATTTTTTTATATAACTCCGATTGTATTCATCTGAAAGAAGAATGTAATTTTCATTTTTGTGTGAACTATCACACTAAGATACAATTGTAGATTGATAATTGTGGGATTAAAGTAGACTTTCTCTATTTACAGCTACGGTGCGTCTGACATTGTGATGTTCTTCGGGCGTCGGAGCCAATCAGGCTTAAACCCTAATGAGACATACAGGACAGCGAGTCGAGTTATCAAGCATCCTGACTACAATCCGACAACGGTTTCCAGCGACTTAGCACTGGTCCAGCTCTCCTCTTCTGTGAATTTCACTGATTACATTAAGCCAGTCTGTCTGGCGGCTGCTGGTAGTGTATTTCCTGGAGGTACAGAGAGCTGGGTGACTGGATGGGGAACCCTACAGTCTGGAGGTGAGTGAATATTTGTTTGTCAATTAACTGAACAAAAAGAATACTGTAACCCTTTTTACCTCGCAATTTACCTAGAAATGTTTTTTAAAAGCTGTCAAAATATATCCTCTGATCTGATCTGTGTCACAGGCCAGAGTCCTGACATACTGCAGGAGATTATGTTACCAATTGTCAACAACAGTGCCTGTTATAATGCTTGGGGAGGGGGCATCACAAGCGAAATGATTTGTGCTGGATTTTTAAATGTGGCAGGGAAAAGTTCATGTCAGGTAAGACATCAGTCATTCATTTTAATCTAAAGCAATTTACAAAACTACTGTCCAGTTTTCGGTCACCTGCACACTTCACACTGCCACCCTAGTTGCTCAGTTAAACTCTTCAAGTCTTTACTCCACTGATCATGAACTCATACACTACAGCTGCTTACTAACCCTGATCTGCAGAGAAAAGCATGGAGTTGCAGTCCCAGACTATTATAATGGATAGTTCACCCAAAACCTTATAGAACCTTCTGAAACAGTTTGCAGCTCGAGTCAGCACAGATCTACAAGTTACTCGATCAAAACTCACTTTCTGACGTGCTCGACAGTCACTCTGACTCCAAATGAGTAAAAAAAAAACGGCATATATGATCCTATGATGCTGGTTTTTGCCAACTCATTCAGCGTGGATATGTCAGACAGTACGGATAAAGGCGGCATAATGTATGTTTCTGATATATTTTGCTGAAAAGCATAAAGAATAACAAATAAAACATATTGGAACTATAACAGGTTTCCGATGGCAGTAGTTCTCGAGTCAACAGAAGTTCACTGATAATGGTTTCTCGTAGTTCTCATGTAAAAAGTAATTTGATTAAGTTGATTTATTCACTTTATTTGCTTTTAAATATCCACATTTCACATCATTATTGGGTGCTTTAATAATCGGTTATTTTAACTTGTTGATGATTTGACTTGATTAAAATGAATTGTTTCGCTTTATAAGACCTCACATCGTCAGGAGCCAGGGGTATTAATTTTATGTTGCCTGTATATGCTTTTTTGATTCGGAAAATGATGGTAACTGTGGTTCTCTTACGAGAGGTTCTCTCGTATTGCGTAAGTAGCTTACGCTGCGGGAAAGTCTCCTTTCTCGAGATACTGAAGCCAAAAAATTATCCTTAATTTTTAATAATCTTGTCAACGCAGTGGGGCAGCCTGCAGACCTAGGGCAGGCTTACTAGCGTGCCCATTGGCTGCCCTGCGGCAACTGCAGCAGCCTATAGCTGAGCCCTTGGCGTGACGTCACGACCAATGAGCGCGCTTAATGCGTCACAGCCCGTCATAAGGGGTGTGGCTTAGCGTATATAAGCAGGGCTCAGAGGCTGCTTCACTGATTTCTGTCTCTTCAGCGAAGCTCTTCGCATCGCTGGACTCTGAGGAAGCCGCCGTCGAAGCAAGCGACCAGCACGCCGAGGATCTCAGCCTGAGGAAGCCGGCCGCCTTCGCCGCCTTCAGCTTTCCCTGCCTGCTTCGCTATCCGGCGAATATATCCTTTACCGCTCTGTGTGTGTGTGTTTGTGTGCTCGCCCCGCGACACACTTGCATCTAAAAGAGCGCAAGACGTTGTTGCAAATGCCTCGCTCATCCTGTGGCTCGTGCAGAGCCACGCTCAGCGACGGAGACCGCCATGTGATCTGCGCTCTCTGCCTGGGCTTCGCCGGCTGCCTCTTCCGGGCCGCGTAAGAGGAAACGCCGCTCTCAAAGGCCTCCCGAGCCGGTTATGACAGCTGAGCGCTCGCCGGAGCCCCTCCCGCGAGCCTCGCTATCTCCTTCTCCCCCCCACCTCCCGACGCGCAGCGGCCGGCTTCGCCCGCACTGCCGTCGCCTCAGGGGATGAAGCAGACAGCGCTGCTTTCATAGACAGCTGCTTACTCCCCTCTGTCAAGCCGCGCAAACGGCGCCGCTCACAAGGGATGTCAGAAACGGACGGTCTCGGGCTATAGCTTCCTTTACGTTACAAGAAAGCTACCCCCCGGACGACGCACGCCCCTTCCTGCGCTCTCCCCCTCTGTTTGAGCCGCGCAAACGCGCCGCTCACAAGGGATGTCAGAAGTAGACGGTCACGGGCTGGCTTCCTTTACGTTATAAGAAAGCTACCCCGCGTCTCGGTCGCGCGCGTCACTCACCGGCCACCTCCGTTTCTCACACATTTCTCAGTCCCCTCCTAAGCTCAGGCGACTAGAAATATCAATATTGCAGTAAACGAGCCTGTTTAATACACGCACGCCTGCAAACATACGATGTCACAGCACATGATGACATCTTCCCGCTCTCTCTCCCTTTGTTCGAGCCGCGCAACTGCGCCGTTCTCAAGGGATATCAGAGCGGACGTCACGAGCACCGGCGAAAAGAGGAAGAGAAAGTGTTTTCGTCCCGCCTAGGCCGGACTACCTCCAATCCTCGCATATTTCTCAGTCCCCTCTAAGTTCAGGCGGCTGGAAATACTAATACTGCAGTAAACGAGCCTGTTTTAATACACGCGCGCGCCTGCAAACAAACACCGAAACGAAACACGACGCTCGGTCATATGCTCGCACTAACTAAAAGCTTATGTGTGCTCCTGTGGCTCAGTGGCAGAACATTAGGCTTCTGCGCGGGAGACCTGTGTTTGAATCCGGCTCTGGCGGCAGATAAATATTTTTTTCTGCTGGCTTCTCCGAGCTCGCGGCCAGCTTTCTTACATACAGAAAGCGAACCCGCATCTCGCGCCCTCCCGCTCTCAGGATGGTGCTTGAGTATTTATGAGCGTCTAAACATATGAGCCATCAAAGCATCTCGCTCTATCAGTTTCCTATAACGCCGATGGTGTTATAAGTGTAGAAAATGTGCCCACTCCCACGTGCTCACTGCTACACACAAACACGGTCTCCCCGGTAACGCTCACAGAGCGCACTATCTTAAAGCGGACACACGCCGCTTGAGTACTAAGTGTAGTAAATGTGCCCACAACTCTGTGCTCACACCTACCCGCTGCTCGCTCTGCCACTCAGTTACCCCGGGTTGCAGATCCTCTAAAGCTCACAAACATTCCGGCTCTAGCCGGAGGTGTCATAAGTGTAGAAAATGTGCCCACACTCATGTGCTCACTGCTTCACACAAACACGGTCCCCATGGTAACGCGCTCAGAGCGCTCTCTCTTAAAGCGGACACACGCCGCTCGAGTACTAAGTGTAGTAAATGTGCCCACAACTCTGTGCTCACACATACCCGCTGCTCGCTCTGCCATTCAGTTACCTCGGGTTACAGACCCTCTAAAGCTCCGAAACACTCCGGCTCCGGCCGAAGGTGTCATAAGTGTAGAAAATGTGCCCACTCCCATGTGCTCACTGCTTCGCACAAACACGGTCCCCATGGTAACGCGCTCAGAGCGCTCTCTCATAAGGCGGACACACGCCGCTCGAGTATTAAGTGTAGTAAATGTGCCCACAACTCTGTGCTCACACCTACCCGCTGCTCGCTCTGCCATTCAGTTACCTCGAGTTGCAACGGCTCAGGCCGAGGGGATATTAAGTGTAGAAAATGTGCCCACTCCCATGTGTTCACTGCTTCACACAAACATGGTTCCCATGGTAACGCGCTCGGAGCGCTCTCTCATAAAGCGGAAACACGCCGCTCGAGTATTAAGTGTAGTAAATGTGCCCACAACTCTGTGCTCACACCTACCCGCTGCTCGCTCTGCCATACGGTTACCCCGTGTTACAGACCCTCTAAAGCTCCCAAACACTGGCCGTGTTATAAGTGTAAACCCTGCGCCCTCTCACGAGCACGCGCACTCACTTTCAGACACTATAACCCCCACGCCGCTCTCGCGCTAGGGGTGTTTGACAGCAAAACGCGCTCCATCCTCTGGGACCGAGCTACTGAACGCTGTACAGCCGGCCAATACTGTTTACCAGCCCCTGTGTTCGCGCGCCGCCGCATCCTCTCTGATACAGGTTCCCCATCCCGCGCAGCGCGGCGATCTGAACCCAGAGACCATTCGACCCCTAGCTATGCGTGCAAAAGCATGGGAAGCTATTCAGGGCGCGTCAGAATGGGTGTTGAACACTATAAAACACGGCTATTCGCTTCAATTCGCTCGTCGCCCCCCGCGCTTTCTAGCGCAGACGGAGACGAAAGTGAGTTTGGAAGCAGCGCACCTGCTTCAAGCAGAAATAGCGAAGCTGCTGCGCAAAGGGGCTATAGAACAGGTTCATCCTTCCCTGAGCGAGTCGGGCTTTTACAGACGTTACTTCCTCGTACCCAAGAAGGACGGAGCGTTAAGACCTATTTTAGATCTGAGACATCTGAACAAGGCCCTCATGAGACGGCCATTCAAGATGATTACAACCAGACAGATCCTTGCGCAGATCCGCCCAGGAGACTGGTTTATCTCTCTCGATCTAAAGGACACGTACTTTACTTCAGATCCAGATAACTCCCCGTCACAGGCCATTCTTGAGATTCGCCTTCGACGGTCGAGTATATCAATACACAGTCCTGCCGTTCGGCCTGTCTTTAGCACCCCGTATATTTACGAAATGCATGGACACGGCTCTCGCTCCCCTGAGAAGACAGGGAATGCGAATACTGAACTATCTGGACGATTGGCTTGTTCTAGCGCAGTCAGAGACAGAACTTGTGTCTCACAGAACAGCGCTTCTCAGCCATCTGGAAGGTCTGGGTCTCTCGGTCAACTGGACCAAGAGCTCGCTTTCGCCCCGTCAGTCAATTTCCTTTCTTGGAATAGAACTGGACTCGGTGGCTATGACGGCCAGATTGTCGGAGCAGCGCGCGCGCCGCATCCGTCTTCTCGCTGCATCCTTCAAAATAGGCAGCCGGGTTCCGCTGAAAGCATTCCAGCGTATCCTGGGGCATATGGCCTCAGCTGCGGCAGTGCTCCAGCTGGGCTTACTGCGCATGCGCCCGCTTCAACGCTGGCTGAAAGCGCGCGTGCCCCATCGAGCCTGGGCGGCCGGCGGCTCGCGAGTCAGAGTGACTCAGGGCTGCATTTCAGCCCTGCAGCCTTGGCTAGCAGCCGAATGGTATCACACAGGAGTGATTATGGGGGTGATCTCACACCGGAAAGTTGTCTCGACAGACGCTTCCAACCTAGGTTGGGGAGCACTCACTGCAAAAAATGCTGTTCTTACTTAGTATTTTTGTGTTGTTTCCAGTCCAAAAATCTAAAAATTCTTCAATCAAGAAGTATTTACTAGAGAAGTAAAACTACATAAGAAATTATTTTTTGTTTTCAGATAAACAGTAAGTAACTTAAGTAATTTTTGCTTAAAACAAGCTAAATTATCTGCCAGTGCAGTAAGAAAAAAAAACTTAATTCAAAAAAACTTAATAAAAACATAATCTTAAAACAAGATTATTTTCCATACTGCACTGGCAGATAATTTAGCTTGTTTTAAGCAAAAATCACTTAAGATACTTTCTGTTTATCTGAAAACAAAATAGAATTTCTTATGTAGTTTTACTTCTCTAGTAAATGCTTCTTGATTTAAGAATTTTTAGATTTTTGGACTGGAAACAACACAAAAATACTAAGTAAGAACAGCATTTTTTGCAGTGCTCTTCGAAGGCAGACCGGTCAGTGGCCGCTGGTCAGACCAGGAGAATCTCCTACACATAAACTGTCTAGAGATGCTCGCGGTCGAGAAAGCGCTCAAACACTTCCTCCCATTCCTCCACGGTCACCATGTTCTAGTCCGCACGGACAATACATCGGTTGTGGCCTATGTGAATTGCCAGGGCGGTGTCAGATCAAAGACGCTCTGCGCCCTGGCGGAACGCCTCCTCGTGTGGGCTCAGCACTCTCTGCGCTCACT
Source organism: Rutilus rutilus (assembly GCF_951802725.1). Classification (NCBI taxonomy): domain Eukaryota; kingdom Metazoa; phylum Chordata; class Actinopteri; order Cypriniformes; family Leuciscidae; genus Rutilus; species Rutilus rutilus. Next base: position 24,978,056 of record NC_140212.1, on the reverse strand, counting down.
GAGAGTCGCGCATGTGCCTGGCCACCTGAACGAGGGCCCCGACAGACTGTCCAGGGACAACGTTCCCCCTGGGGAGTGGTCTCTACACCCCCAAACAGTCCAGTCACTGTGGCGCCGTTTCGGCAAAGCGAAAGTCGACCTTTTTGCGTCAAAAGACAACGCTCACTGCCCAGAGTTCTTCTCGAAGGACGAGGACGTGCTGGCCCAGACCTGGCCCAGCGGCCCGCTATATTCTTTTCCCCCGGTCTCTCTGCTGCTTCAGGTCATCAAGAGAGTCAGGGAAGCGCGCCACACAGTGCTCCTCATAGCCCCGTACTGGGAGAACCAAGCTTGGTTCCCGGAACTGATACAATTGGCAGACTCCCTTGGCCGATACCGGTGCGGAGAGACCTTCTCTCTCAAGCCCGCGGCTCGATCTGGCATCCCCATCCAGAGCGCTGGTCTCTGCATGCATGAAGCCTCAACGATTACATGCTGATCTGCCAGAAGGGGTCATGAACACGATCATACAATCCAGAGCCCCCTCTACGAGGCGGCTCTACACGTCTAAATGGTCGGTGATTAACAGATGGTGCACTGTCAAGGGGCTCGATCCACAGACATGTGGGGTATCGCAAGTATTGTGCTTCCTTCAAGAGCTGCTGGACGCGGGCAGGTCCCCCTCCACGCTCAAAGTTTATGTCGCGGCCATTTCAGCGTTCTCTGTCTCAGAGCTGGGCCGCACATTAGGAAGGAACGAGTTTGTCATCCGCTTCCTTAGGGGAGCTAGGAGGATGAACCCCCCGCGACCCCCCTCGGTTCCTATGTGGGATCTTTCACTGGTCTTGGAAGCCCTGAAAGCGCATCCCTTTGAACCCGTGGAAACTGTGGATATGAAATACCTCACGCTCAAAACCGTTTTTCTGATAGCGCTGCCTTCAGTCAAACGAGTGGGAGACCTTCACGCGTTATCTATTAACGCCGCGTGCCTCGAGTTCGGACCCAATGACTCTAAAGTTATTCTCAAACCGCGGCATGGTTATGTTCCCAAAATATTGGGCACTCCCTTCAGAGCGCAGGTCATTTCTCTCTCAGCCCTGCCGAATCCCGGCAGCGAGGCAGATGGTAATCTCCTCTGCCCGGTCAGGGCGTTGAGAAACTATATTTCGTGCTCCGCCGCCTTCAGGCGCTCAGAGCAGCTTTTTGTTTCGTTTGGTGGGCGCACCAAGGGTCTCGCCGCCTCGAAACACATCCTGTCCAGATGGATTGTGGACGCTATTGCTGCTGCTTATGCGTCTAAAGACCTGCAGTGCCCACTGGGCATTCGAGCTCACTCCACCAGAGGCATGGCCTCATCGTGGGCGTGGTCCAGCGGGATTCCCATTCATGACATTTGTGCAGCGGCAGGCTGGGCCTCCCCCTCTACATTTGTTAGGTTTTACAACCTGGAAGTTCCCGCCTTGCAGGCGAAAGTGTTATCAGTCTAAGTCTCGCGTAGCCAGCCCACTATCTGTGCGCGGGCTACGTTGTGTGATTTAGCTCTACTGGTTGAGCTGCACTGCGTAGGGAAGTGTCAGTTCGGACCGGCTGTGCCGCTCCGTGCCCCCATAGTATGTGCTTGTGTACTGCGCTAGCCCTCTGTTGGCCGCCCGGCTCCGCTATCACGTTCCCCGGGCTCTCCCTGGGACTCATTCAGTGGATGCTGGGCGCGCACGGCGTTGACAAGGGAGTTCCCGCAGCGTAAGCTACTTACGCAATACGAGAGAACCTCTCGTAAGAGAACGTACTCGGTTACTAAACATAACCTCTGTTCTCTCTAGAGAGGGAACGAGTATTGCGTAACCCGCCGTGCTCGCGCCACGAGCTCATTCGCTTCATGCGACAGAAACCAGTGAAGCAGCCTCTGAGCCCTGCTTATATACGCTAAGCCACACCCCTTATGACGGGCTGTGACGCATTAAGTGCGCCCATTGGTCGTGACGTCACGCCAAGGGCTCAGCTATAGGCTGCTGCAGTTGCCGCAGGGCAGCCAATGGGCACGCTAGTAAGCCTGCCCTAGGTCTGCAGGCTGCCGCACTGCGTTGACAAGATTATTAAAAATTAAGGATAATTTTTTGGCTTCAGTATCTCGAGAAAGGAGACTTTCCCGCAGCGTAAGCTACTTACGCAATACTCGTTCCCTCTCTAGAGAGAACAGAGGTTACGTTTAGTAACCGAGTACGATTTGCATAAATAAATAAATAAATAAATAAATAGAGAGACATACTGCCAAATCGACAACTGAAACATACTTTTGGCCATGTGTCCACCAAAGCATTTCTAGTCTTCTGAAAATGCCCAGCTTGATGCGCTTAAGAGCGCTTTGAAGGCACAATCCACGGAAGTAATGTGCTACTTAGTATCTTATTTCACAGATAATTGATTTTAGGAACAATTACTGACCTGCAATATTAACTTCACCTCCATTATTATTTATAGTCGACAAGGATGTGACAGTTGGCCAATGTGGTCTTTGTCCTCACCCATCCTCCACTGTGATTGGATGGCTGCGTTTTACCCATAGACTGTTTAAAAAAAAGATGCACTATGCATCTCACTGTAGGAAAATAAAGCCAAAATGTCCCTGAAATGGCCGCTGTCATATTGTGCTGATGACATCATTTGGAGCCAGAATCTGCGCAGTAGAAGCTGCAGTATCAAGGTCCCTCCCAATCTCCTGTAGACTCAATCACAAGCCTATGACATCCTGTCTATGTTCAATCATATGTGCAGATGTATGCATATCTACCTATGCAGCAGCATGCATTTATTGGCTTGTATTGCCTATTTCTCTTATCACCCTGTGCAACTGTGAAGGGTAAAAAAAAGTTTCTTTACAAATGTACAGCAATAGTCTTCCTTCCAGCTGTTGCACAACTTTGCTCCAAAATATAAATCTAGAGTGGATGGGAAAAGCTGCGCAAGTGTACAGCCTGTAAATTATCTGGTAAAACGTTTATTTAATGTATGTTAGATGTGCAGCAGCAGCAGCAGCAGCATGTCTTACATGCTCACAGGAATGTGTGTGAATGTATTGGCAGTAGCAAATCACGGTACTCAGTAGCAGCAGTGTAGCTGATCTATTCCGCAAGACCAAACACATTAACATTGCCATATCCATTATATGCTAATATCTATTATCATGCCAATCTCTCTGAGACAGAAATACCTAGTTCTGGTATAAAACTCTAGATAGTGCAGGCTGATAGGTCCATAACTCAATTTGGTAGCGATCACATTGTTATCTACATAGCGCAGCTGATTGGTTGCTGTTGCGGTATTATTATGGTAGTATTTTATTTGCTGTTAGCAGTCTTCAGTGCGCTTTCAGAAACCCTCCACCCTCCCCAGCTCCACCTGTATAGTTCTGCTACAGGGTTATTTCATGAATGTTACATGTCTTACATGCACACAACATGTCTTACATGCACACAGCAATGTCTGTGAATGTATTGGCAGTAATAAGTCTCGGTACAGATCTATTCCGCCAATACCAAATACATTAACATTGCCATATCCATTACAATGCCAATCTCTCCAAGAATTGTAATGACAGAAATAACGAAATTAAACCAAACGTGTTCAAAAAACTTACTTTTGAACATCCGTCATCATGGTAAGAACTACCTAAAATGACAGAAACCATCGTTGGGAAAATATTGGATTTTTTTGTTTGGCTCACGTCCCATTCGTTTACATGGCGAGGACAGGGACCTATACTGCAGCCAGCAACCAGGGGGCGATCAAAATGTTTTGGCTTCACTTTTCAGGATGTGTGCGGCACACTTGGTTTTACTCAAAGTCTAACATTTTGGGCTGAAAAAATCTTTGGTGGACACACAACTGGCATACTTTTACCTTTCGGCTACACTGTTGCATACTTGTGTCTGTAACAGTTGTTCACTGTATATTGTCAGAAATATAAATACTGAATGTTTGTGAATACAGGGAGACTCTGGAGGTCCAATGGTCAGTAGGAACAGCTCCCGGTGGATTCAGTCCGGCATTGTGAGTTTTGGTGCAGAACGATGTGATGACCCCAGATATCCCAGTGTGTTCGCCAGAGTTTCTCAGTTCCAGAACTGGATCACATCTTACATGGGCAGCAACCCTCCTGGATTTGTTGCGTTCAACTCCAGTGGATTCAGTTCACTCAACCTCCTTTTATTTACCATTTCTCTCACAGTCTCCATCATTCCTTTCACCTTCTCCCAGTATCTCTCTTCCTAAAGATAGTCTGAACAGTGATTCTCATGGTTCTTTGATGAAGATGATCAAAGGGTTCATTGTGCTGTTCATGCTCTCACACAGAGGTGAAAAGAGCAGTTATACTGTTATTTTTGGTCATTTATTTTTTATCTTTTCAATAATGTACTATTCTTGAAAAGCTATCCTATTGACATTATAAGGGCATAAACTAATGAAATTCAACTAATTGAAATTTGCATAACTAGTTGAGATCAACTGATCTTGTTTGTTTTATAACAATACCGGTTATTTGTATGTTTATATGTCTGATAACCGATGCATAACTGAAATAGGGTCTGAAGCTCTGCAATGTGATCAGGGATACTGGTAGTGGAAAATGTAATCAGGGATACTGATAGTGGAAAATGTAATCAATTACCATGTTGTAATCACACTGTCTTAACAGAATAAATACAAAGGAAGGAACGGGAAGGTTCTCTCTCTCTTCAAAATATTTTGTAACATAATAAAAAAACTTTACTATCACTTTTAATCAATTTACATCCTTGCTGAATGAACTTAATGTCCTCAAAAAATATCTTGCTGACTCCATACTTTTCAACAGTAGTGTACACACATATATTAAGCAGCACAACTGTTCAACATAATAAAAAATAAAAATAAATCTTGAGCATTAAATCAGCAATATTAGAATGAATTCTGAAGGATCATGTGACACTGAAGACTGGAGTAATGATGCTGAAAATTTCAGAAATAAATTACACATTTTTTAAATATATTAATAAAAAACAGCTATTTTACATTGTAATAATATACCACAAAATTACTGTTTTTATTGTATTGTTGATCAAAGCATGAGCAGAGATTCCTTTAAAAAAAAACAAAGAATCTTTATTTATATATATATGTAAGCCAGTATATCGGTCCAATGGCGGTCTCCAATAATACAGGGAAGGTTGCTGCGCGTTACTGTCTTTCCTTTTACGCAACACAGCAAGATTAAATGAAATACATGTTCTCATTTGTATTACCTCGTTATTTCATCTGACTCCATAAATGAAAAAGGTTTTAATAATATCTGAGCACCATTAAAAGTGAGCGAATGTTTGATTATTCTTTTTAACTCTTTAAGTATATTTTACCCATTCCAGATTAGGAAACTATGTCACTCAGAGGTCCTCAAGTCTTCTGTTTAATGCGGGTCTCACGTTCACAAGCTCATCAGTTTAGTCATCAAACAGAGGTAATTGCTATATACCTGAGATCAGTCACATTCACGTTTACACAAAGATACTCTGGTATAGCCCCATGGAATTGCATACACTTTAATTTAACTTAACGTTTACTTCAGTGGAGGTATGGCCACTATTACAAATATAAGTTGACCAACATTACTTTTCTCATAATACCTCTGGATTGGCCATGCCGTGTTTTCCCACTTACACTTATTTAAAGTAACATTAAATTTAAAGGTAAGACACACCCAAATTTAGATTGGTCAAGCATCATTCGCTGTTCAAATATTAGTCATCACTAATCTGACGCAAAACTTGCAGGAACATAATAATCCATTTAATCTACTTGGGAAAACAATTTCAGAGTCAGTCGGAATAAATCAAATGTAACAATTTATTATGTAAAACGCGACGAGCCTTCTTCAACATCTCCCTAAATATTCAGACCAAGGCAGAAACCACTTTTCAAATATAAACATGAGTTCACAGTAAGAATTTTCATTAATCATTGTCCCAAAATTACTGGGGACAGAGGTTGATTTACATGGGGGAACACCCACAGCAGTTAACAAGATATCTCTAAACTCTCCACACCTTATTACCTTTTGGTTTACTTCTTTGGTTACCTTTGTACCAGTCGCCAGGGGCGGAGTGGCAATCGGAACGATCGGGACTTTTCCCGGTTGACCGACTGGCCGGCAGGTCGATAAATTATTCATGATCGGCCCATAAATTATTCATAACGGCCGTGAGTGGCCGGAGCGGGAGGGCGCCGGCCGGCACTGTATATCTCAGTCATGGTTACCCCCCTGCACACTCATCTCATCTCCCGTCATATTCTTCATACAGAACTTTCATGGTCACAAAAAAAAAAAAAGAGTATTTAATTAATTTGTTTGTTCTTAAATTAACGTAGAATGGAGCAAAACCTCCTGGGAATGGGGAATGCGTTTATCCAATGACAAAGGAGGGGCCGAAAAGGCCAGAATGAAGAAGAAGCGGATGCTGGAGGAGGATGCATCAAAGTGCTCTAAAAAAATGAATTTATTCCGAAATCAGGCTTCGTCAACAAGTGCTGCAGGTGAATTGACAGAAAAACAGTGGCTCAAGCATTAACATAAGTTATTGCTAGCCGCCCGTGAACTAGCACAAGCTAGTAAAATGTTGGTAATAATAATGACTAATTAGTGGTAGGAAGTGGTGTGTGTATTGTATATATTCATACTATAATGACGTCGCCAATTAATAATCAGTAACACTTTATAATAAAGTTCAGTTGTAAGTAATTTATAAGTGGTTAGTATAAGATAAACTATATTATTTACAAAACATTCATAAATGTGATATGCTAACATTTTATGTATGTTTTGTAAATTCCGTTACAAGTCATTTACAAGTGATTAGTAATGATTAACTAAATCATTCACAAAACATGACTATGGGTTTCATAAATGTTTAAATATTTAAATAAATTATGTTACATTATTTTGTATGTTTTGCCCACATAAGATGCACAGTGAGTGGTTAAAGACTCCATGTGTTTCAGAGAAGACAGCTGTCTATACCCTCACCAGTCAGCACTTACACTGCAGTACACACTACAGTGTTCAACACCTGTGTAAACTATTCATCACTTGTAAATGTATGTGTTCGTAGATTACCACATCAAGAATCAATAAGGCATAAGATCTACAAATCTTATCTACGAATGATGTGTAACACATTTACAAGTGATAGTTTACACTTTAGATTATTAGGGGATGCAGAAAGTGTTATAAATGATTTATTCATGCGTTTACACATCATCTATAACAGGTGTTGAACACTTACTTACCTGTTACAAATGATCTGTATGTGTATTCAAGGCATTTACAACACTTAGTTTATGCACCCTCTAATTGCTACATACAAACTTTTTTTATTTATTTAAACATAATTTATTTAACATTTATGAAATGCATAGGCATGTTTCGTAAATAATTAGTTAATCATTTACTAATCACTTGTAAATGACTTACTGAATCTACAAAACATACATAAAATGTTAGTATAACACTTGCTAATCATTGACAAATTGCGAATTTTTAGAATCTAGGCTAACGAGTTGTATTTTTTTGGAAAATATTATAATACATTAACAATGTATTGGAACACATTCATTTTCTTCACACAGATAGTGCATCCAAAAATGTTAGTGTTAACATTGAAATTCATGTGCAGCTTAGCCAGCATTGTTACAGCATTGTTTTTTTGGGGGAACACACAGCCTATATACTATCGGGAAAACGCAATTATCGTTATGCTGTAAAAAAAAATATTTGTATGTGAGCCTGTTCTGTTTTTTCCACACAGTCTCAGAATTCTGTCAGACTCAGCCCAGCGATGATGTTGATCAGACAATGCTAGGAGAAGTCACGACAACAAGTACAGGTGTGCACACATTGCACAATGTTATAGGTACAACAGAGGATAGAATGCAGTCAAGTCAAGTCAAGTCAAGTCAAGTCATCTTCATTTATATAGCGCTTTTAACAATGTAGATTGTCTCAAAGCAGCTTTACAGAGATAAATGTATAGTTTAACGTAAGATTGTTTGGCTTTATAGCGGTTCTTTAATAAAGTTATTTTCCAGCTAAAGTTAGTTTTGATTGATTCGCTTCCGTCGCAACGATCATTTGTTTTTAAATTAGGGCCGCCAAGATGACACCATTCTCTCTACACAGACTTTAAACGCGAACCTGTGAGAAACGCTGATGGCGTTCAGATGCGCATTAAGAATGGGTTCCATAGTTATGTGCGTTTGAATATATGTGTGCAGGTTTGGAATTCCCTACAAACCAAGCCTAAACAAATTACTGGTGTTTCCTTATAGTTTTGATTCAGAATTTTATTTTATTTTATCAATTCGGGGTAGATACGCAAATTGAGTTTTCCCGACGATGCTTTATCTGTAGAGTGGGAAAGGGATCCTCCATAGGGAGAGACTAGTTGGCACTTCAGCACTGCGTTGACATCGGGTCCAGGCGAAGGTCCTTCATCAGATCTGGAAACGGCCTGGATCCGGCAGGCTGCGGGAAAACCTTGGGATAAACAAAGACACTAAAATTAGCGTAGATGCCATTCTTCTCATGATGTAACAAGTACATCAGGATTTATGGGAAGTGTTCCCGGTTCCAGTTGACCTAATCTATGCAACCTAATATTGAATTATAGAAGTCTATAATGTATTATGTGAACGCTATGTCAAAGAGATGTGTCTTTAATCTAGATTTGAACTGACAGAGTGTGTCTGCTTCCCGGACAATGGTAGGAAGGCTGTTCCAAAGTTTTGGTGCTAAATAGGAAAAGGATCTACCGCCAGCAGTTGATTTTGATATTCTAGGTATTATCAATTGGCCGGAATTTTGAGATTGCAATAGACGTGAAGGAGTATAATGCGTTAAGAGCTCGCTCAAGTACTGCGGAGCTAAACCATTTAGTGCTTTGTAAGTAATCAGCAATATTTTAAAATTGATGCGATGTTTAATAGGGAGCCAGTGCAGTTTTGACAGAACCGGGCTAATATGGTCATACTTCCTGGTTCTGGTAAGAACTCGAGCTGCTGCGTTTTGAACTAGCTGTAGTTTGTTTATTAAGCGTGCAGGGCAACCACCCAGTAGAGCATTACAATAATCTAGCCTTGATGTCATGAACGCATGAACTAATTGTTCCGCATTTGTCAATGAGAGCATATGACGTAATTTAGATATATTTTTAAGATGGAAAAATGCGGTTTTACAGATACTAGACACGTGACTTTCAAATGAAAGATTGGTATCAAAGAGCACACCCAGGTTCCTAACCGACGACGAAGACTTAACAGAGCAGCCATCAAGTGTTAGACAGTATTCTAGGTTATTACGTGAGGAAGTTTTTTGTCCAATAATTAGAATCTCTGTTTTTTCAGAATTTAGAAGTAGGAAATTACGAGTCATCCAATTTTTTATATCAGCTATGCATTCTGTTAATTTAGTGAATTGGTAAGTTTCGTTAGGTTTTGAAGAAATATAGAGCTGAGTATCGTCGGCATAACAGTGGAAGCTAATTCCATGTTTCCTAATGATATCTCCTAATGGTAGCATGTACAGAGTGAACAGCAGCGGTCCTAGTACTGAGCCCTGTGGTATGCCATACTGAACTTGTGATTGATAAGACATCTCTTCATTTACTGCTACAAACTGATAACGGTCAGATAAGTATGATTTAAACCATGCTAGTGCAATTCCACTAATACCAACATAGTTTTCTAGTCTATTTAAAAGAATGTTGTGGTCAATGGTGTCAAACGCAGCACTAAGATCGAGTAACACTAATAGAGAGACACAACCACGATCGGATGATAAGAGCAAATCATTTGTTACTCTAACGAGAGCAGTCTCAGTACTATGGTATGGTCTAAATCCGGACTGGAAATCCTCGCAGATATCATTTCTTTCTAGAAAGGAACATAGTTGTGAAGATACTGCCTTTTCTAATATCTTTGACAGAAAAGGTAGATTCGAGATCGGCCTGTAATTGACTAATTCTGAAGGATCAAGTTGCATTTTTTTAACAAGGGGTTTAATCATAGCCAGCTTAAAGTTTTTTGGTACGTATCCTAGAGACAAAGATGAATTAATGATATTAAGAAGAGGATCTATGACCTCTGGAAGCATCTCTTTCAGTAGCTTAGTCGGTATAGGGTCTAACATACATGTTGTAGATTTAGATGATTTAACGAGTTTAGTAAATTCTTCCTCTCCTATAGCAACGAATGAATCAAATTTTTCCTCAGGAAGACTACAATGCACTGCCTGATGCGATACTGTAGTAGACGGTTGCATAGTTATAATTTTATCCCTGATATTATCAATCTTATAAGTGAAGAAGTTCATAAAGTCATTACTGCTGTGTTGCTTGGAAACTTCGGTGCTTGAAGCTTTATTTTTCGTTAGTTTAGCCACTGTTTCAAATAAATACCTAGGATTATGTTTATTTTCTTCTAATAGGTTTGAAAAATAAGCAGATCTAGCAGCTTTTAAAGCCTCTCTGTAAGCAATCGAGCTCTCTTTCCATGAAATGCGAAATACCTCTAGTTTTGTTTTCTTCCAGTTGCGCTCCATTTTTCTGGCTGCTCTCTTAAGGCGAGACACTACAGGTGAATAGGGGAAAATTTTAAAATAATAGATATCACCATGAAACTTCCTCAGTTCATTACTTACACAAGTTCATAAAAAAAATGTTTTACAAGTTTTTGAAATTTGTATGTTTAATTATGCAAATTAGGTATTATCTCATTAAATATATGCAATTTTGCATATTTTTTCAGTAGATTTATCTGAAAATATGATAAAGCTAGAAGCAAAATTATTTTTTCATTTTGATTACACACAAGATGAAAAAAGATGTTCAGAGGGATTTCAGGATATATGCTTTCATTAACTAGGAAATCAAAATATACTGTCCATAGCCTTAAAATATCGATTTTCACCATTTTTTTTTAATTAAAATGTCACATAAATCAGGCCAGGAATGATTTATTAACAAATCCCTCTGAACAGATCTTCAGAATACTGCTAAGTGTATAACTGGAAAGTTTGGTGTACATAGGTGCTACATAGGCTGAGATGTTTCTACTGGAGAATGACAAAAAAACGCAAAAAAATTATTTTGAGAAAACGGCAGTTAAAGATTTAATAGTTCTAAATGAGATTTCGTCGTTAGCTTTAAATCCCCCTTTGGACATTCACGATTGGTTACTGATAGAAAGGAAATGCCCATATTTGGCTTACATAGCGTTGTGCATGAGACTCAGAGCTTTACAGCGATCCCGGACATGACAGACTTCAGTGAACAGACGGAGCTCGGCATGTCGCGTTGGAATACTAACTTCCTGGTAAATTCGGGAGAAACTTACTGCCGCAAGTAAACAAAATGTAATAAAATAAACATCGTAATGTATATTTTCAGCGTTTTCTTTATAGCAGCTTGAAAGAATACATATTGAAGGAGTAAACTCGGCCAAAATCTCAAAACTGACCACTGCATGAAAAATCGATGTTTTTGCCTGCCGTGTCTCGCCTTAAGGGCCTGAGTGTGCTCGTTGTACCACGGCGTTGGATTATTTTCTTTAATCTTCTTTAAGCGCAAAGGAGCAACTGTGTCTAAAGTGCTGGAAAAGAGAGAGTTAAAAGTTTCTGTTGCAATATCAAGTTTTTCTAAGCTATCCGGGATGCTAAAATGATGAAACTGATCAGGAAGATTATTAATAAAGCAATCTTTAGTAGCAGAAGTGATAGGTCTAACATATTTGTAACACGGAGTCGCCTTTGCAGCCTTGGCTAAATGTAATTTACACGAGACTAGATAATGATCTGAGATGTCATCGCTCTGCTGCAGAATTTCAACGGCATCAACATCTATTCCATGTGATAATATTAGATCTAGAGTATGATTACGACAATGAGTAGGTCCTGACACGTGTTGTCTAACTCCAATTGAGTTTACAATGTCTTTAAATGCCAACGCCAATGCATCTTTTTCATTATCGATGTGTATATTAAAATCACCAACAATTAGTACTTTATCTGCAGCCAATACTAACTCTGATAGAAAGTCCGCAAATTCTTTGATAAAGTCTGTATGGTGCCCTGGTAGCCTGTATACAGTAGCCAGCACAAATCTCAAACGTGATTTATCATTTATACTATATATTTTTACATTAAGCACTAACACTTCAAAAGAATTATATTTGAAACTTGATTTCTTAGTGGTTTTGAAAATATTACTATAAATTACAGCAACACCACCCCCTTTGCGTTTAAGACGAGGCTCATGTTTATAACAGTAATCTTGCGGGGTTGATTCATTTAAAGTAATGTAATCGTTTGGTTTTAGCCAGGTTTCTGTCAAACACAGCACATCTAGGTTATTATCTGAAATCATATCATTAACAATGAGTGCTTTTGAAGTAAGCGATCGAATATTCAGCAACCCAAGCTTTAGCATTTGCTCATCTGTATTATAGCTGTTTTTTATTTGTTGAACATCAATTAAATTTTTAACCTTAGACAGGTTAAAACATTTTTTGGATTTCCAAATTCGGGGAACAGACACAGTCTCTATATGATGATAGCTAGGTGAAAGAGGCTCTATGTGATGGGATTTATCTGACCTGGGTGACGCGAGGCCGCTAGCAGACGTTTGGTTTAGCCAGTCTGTCTGCTTCCTGACCTGAGCCCCAGATTGTCATGTTTGAGCTCTAAGACTATGAGCCATATTACTAGATAGAAGAGCAGCACCATCCCAGGAGGGATGAATACCATCTCTTTTCAACTTTTCATATGCAGTGAATAGGCTAAACAAAATGCAAATGTTCATTAGTGAAATATGATAGGGAAATGTAATGATTGCAACATATGGAGAATTAGACATTATCCTGGAAAGACATACTGTCTTAGTGTAACATAAGTGTGGATTATTCATATGCAACTAATTTGTATATATAATTTATGCAATTGTGTTGCATTTAACCATGTAGTGGTAATACTAATCCTAATAATAGCTGTTTTTATTTTACGTCATCTTAACCAGACATAGGGGAAGATGCTTTGTCAGTCAGTGCAAGGGAGAGTGAATCCTCAGGGTCCAGGATAGAAACAGATAAGGAAAGGGATGTGGAGAGTACAGAGGCTGGACCAGCTGAGGAGGAGATTCAAATCGTCAATTATTTTGCCCGTCCCAAGTCTAAAGATCTGTCTTTATTTTTTCAATATCACCCCCAACAAACCCCAAAAAGAACCTTGCCTAATATTTTTCATAGTAGGGATGGGATCAACCGCAAGTGGTTGACTTACTGTGAAGAAAGCCATGCTCTCTTCTGCACAGTTTGTTTGGCATTTTCAAAGCCCTCTGCTTTTGACGGCGCTTTTGTTAGAGGAGGCATGCAATCCTGGAAGCATGTACATCAAAGAATTGAGGAGCATGAAAGAAGTCGTATCCATCAAGACTGTGCAGAGGCTTACTTCTTGAGGGCACATAAGGGGGACAATTGAGAGTAGATTAAGAGGAAACCAGCTCTCCCTCCATCAAAAGCAAGTCAGAAGAAAGCGGCAGGTGATGGATTGTGTGGTCAATGTTGTCAAGGTAATCGGAAAACAGGGTCTAAGCTGTTGGGCTCCGAAGTTGAAGCTGCCTACACTTTTGAAGACCGAAGTGTAGACCACGGTAACTTCCTTAAAATGATCATGCTCCTGAGTATGTATGACCCCTGCCTGCAACAACATTTGACTGAATGTATCGAAAAAAGTAAAAAACAGCATGAAGCTGGGGCAAGAGGCAGAGGTTCATTGGTCACTCTGCTTTCAAAAGATACAATCAACAAGGTTGTCAAAGTCATCAGTGGGCTGATAAGGGAGACAATTGCCACTGAGGTCAGAGAAGCTAAAATGTTTTCTGTCCAGATTGACACCACTCAAGACATCACATCCAAAGACCAGTGCTCTGCGATTCTCAGGTATGTCACAGATGTGGTCCATGAGAAGTTGGACGCTCTGGTCGATTGTGAGGCTTCTACTGGGCAGTATTTTCTCGATCTCCTGAAAGAAACACTCACAAGACTTAATCTTGATGTGACATGTTGTGTAGGGAGCACTACAGATGGGGCAGCCAATATGCAGGGCAGTTACAAAGGCTTCTCTTCCTTTCTATCAGAGGAGGCCCCTAACCAAATCCACGTCTGGTGCTATGCACATGTCCTAAACCTAGTATTAGCAGACACAACAGGCAGTGTTATTTAGAGTGCATTGCTTTTCACTCTCCTGAACGACATTGCTGTTTTTATAAGGGAATCTTACAGACGCATGAAACGCATTCTCTCTCCAATAGGACAGACACAGTGGTGGGCAATAGATGCTGCTCTCACAAAGGTGTTTGGGTCTTTTGGAAGGCCTGACAGTGCCATGTATGTAGATCTAGTCTTGACTTTAACAGCAATTCAACTAGAGAGAACCATGAAGCCTACTGCTAGAGCCAAGGCCAAAGGATACATTTTTGATACGGATTTTTGAGCACACGTCACCCCTGTCCAAATACCTCCAGACAAGCGGAATGGATCTCCTGACCGCACACCGCCTGGTAGTGGGAACAGAGGATGGGCTGAAGAAGTGTGTACGAGACTTCAGTTGCATAAAAGAAGCTGCAGACAAGTTTGTGGAGTGGGCTAATGGTGAGCTGCTGGAGAAGGAGGACTGTGAGATAGAGGTGGAGGTAGAACTACCTGAAAAACGGGTTAAGAAAAAGAAGATCATGCCAAGAGAGCTGGCAGAAGATGAGCCCTTAACAGCAGCTGAGAGGGACTTTGAGGTGACCATACATAATGTCATTATGGACACTGTCACTCAAAGTATTCATGAGCGCTTTACTATAAGTGGAAAGCTTTGCTCAGATTTTGCCTGCCTTGATCCAAAAAACTTGCCTGAGGTAAGGGATAAGGGACTTCCAGGATCAGCAATGCAAAACCTCAGCAGTTGCTTAATGAAATTTGATTCAAGGGCCACTGCTGGCACTTTGCAGGCTGAGCTGTTAACCCTCTGAGGTCGGCAAACGCGCCCCCGCGTTTTGCTGGATTTTCTTCACATTGTAGAACTATAAACTTAAATTTCTCCATCATTTATGGTCATACAGAAAAAAGAAATATAAAAAAAAGAATCTGTGATATTTCTACTTTTGTATGTGTCCACTTACAATCAAATCAAAACATTGTGCTTTTGAAAAATAAAGAAAATAAACAGGGTGTGCGTTCTGCCTCTCCGTCGCGGTGAACTTTTTTTTCTTGAGCACGTCTATAAACTGAAACAAAACTCAGCGAATACTTGTCACACATTTATGAGCCATATACCTTTATAAACATTTAAGTGTGTACTTTTAAATGATCGGTTTCAAACTGAAAACAAATATTCTCTGTTTAAGTAATTTGTATAAAACCAACAAGATGTCCAGCTTCTCAAACGCTTCCTAATTACTTTTAATTTGAACACGCCCACTCGCGCAAAAGAGATTCACATGCAAATCTCCACATGGAACGCGAACGCGCTCATTACCTCAAAAACAAAGCAGCAAAACACCTCACAAGTCTCTGCTTTTCGTCGAGTTTGAAAGGCGCACGTTTGGAGCTTACATTGGATTTAGGCTACCTCAGAAGAAGAAGAACGCGATTTGAAGACAAGAAAGATGTACAAGGTAAGACATTCTTACATATTAGTTTGTTCTTGTTGCATAAATTTCACATTGCAGTTGAACTGTTGCTAGATATATGGTGAATATTGTAATATTTAGACCCGTGTTTACTGTTACTGTGTTTGTGGATATCTGCTCAAACGTAGATATGTATATGGTAACCATAATGTTTTATATTTGAGCGCGATCGCGTTTGAATGTATCATATGATCGCGATCGCGTTTGAATGTATCATTTGATACATTCGAAAAGCAAAACGCACCAAAGGGCTTCATGTTTTTACTATTATCTCATTTCATATCATCATAACGAATAGAAACATTTGAAGTAACATGATAATCAATATATTTTTCTCTAGCTTAGTTGTTACTGAAATATTTTGGAAGATTTATAGGCTGCTATGGTTATTGTTATTATTTTATGCAGCACTGCACATAGCCTATGCTTACAAGGCACAACAAACCTGGTGTTCATTATATTATTGTTGGAAACATTTGTGTGTGTGTGTGTGTGTATGTGTATTCTGTGAATTTTAAAAAGCAATTTTAACCAGAAAAATCTAAAATGTATTCCCCAAATCGTGCAGGCCTTTCTCTTGATATCAGTATGTTCACTTTTTTTTCTTTTTTTTTTTTCAGGGCCCAGATGCCACTGAGTCCTGCTGACTTCGACTTTCTCTGTACATGAACATGGTAAAGTGAAAATCAAACACCTTGGAAATGAAAGGTATGTACAATGTTTTTAGTAATGGCACAAAGGTCTCTGTCTTTGTATCATTGGTTATCTTTGGATTATGTTGTGTTGTAAATAAATCAAACCATCTAAAAGCCATTCTTTTTTAAATCTCCTCATTCTTTGTGCAAGGTTGCTCAGAATGATAGGGGCCTGATAGCTCCTAATAGGGCAGTTAGAGGAGGGTCTTTGTCTTACTCAGGTGAGAAAAGCCATACATATTAATGAGCTCCCGCATAAAGCTTTGTGGCACAAAACACGTCGTAAAATTTTTAAATCAATATATTGTCTTATCTGAATGAGCAGTCAGGGTGATTTTCACATAGTTTTAGAGCAAATATTCTAGGCTATGTCATACAATTTTCAAAAGTCTTGTGAAGAAATAATCAGTATGGGTTTCATGGCCTTATTTCAGTGAGAATTTTTTTTTGTATTTTCACAAACCACGCATAAATGTCATTATCTCAAAACTACAAACTTTTACACACATGCTGCTGATATATTATTGTAGCAGAGTTTGTGCTGAATACAGTGTAATTAGACTTTAGCCATGAAAATGTCACAAGTAACAGAAATAAGCACAAATGTCAGAGCATGTCAGAACACCTCCAGGGCCCAGAAAACAGCTCAGACCTCAGAGGGTTTTAAGCCTTGCCAGACAGTGGGAAAGACTGAAACTGTCCCCTCTGAAAGAATACCAGGTGAGGACATACACAGCGGATGATGCATCTGAAGGCAGTGGTAATGAAGACACACATGATGTGGAAGGGCCAGAGCTGGTTAATAGGCATGTCTGTATGTGTAAAAACTGTGCCATTTGTGTGTATCTTGTCCTGGCACAATACAATCTGTTGACAGATGCATACCATGTCATTGGACTGGCCTACAAATTTCTGTTGACGTTATCGACCACTCAAGTGGCCTGGAGGAGCTTTTCCACCCTTAAGACATTCTGATGTCCTTGGACTCTGAGGTTGTTATAAACAAGGTTGCAGAGACCAGTGACCTACTGCGACGGCAACTCATGTTTTGAGGGAGTCTGTGTGTGTCTGTGAGAGAGAGCGAGAGAGAGAGACAACAGCAAGTGATGAGAGAGAGAGAACAGCAAGTGATGAGAGAGAGACAACAGCAAGTGGTGAGAGAGAGACAACAGCAAGTGGTGAGAGAGAGACAACAGCAAGTGATGAGAGAGAGAGACAACAGCAAGTGATGAGAGAGAGAGACAACAGCAAGTGATGAAAGAGAGACAACAGCAAGTGATGAGAGAGAGAGAGACAACAGCAAGTGATGAGAGAGAGACAACAGCAAGTGATGAGAGTGTGTGTGTGTGTGTGTGTGTACACTCACAGTGCTACAATTCCCAATAGAGTTCCGGGGTATGACGTAGTTACGTGACAGGAAACCGTGCGCACCGCCATTTTGGCAGCATTCGGCAGACTGGCAGACTGTTGTGGTGAAGGCGGCTAAACATGGTCGATAACTGTTGTGCACCAGGTTGCACAAATAAACGAGGGAAAAAGAAAGTTACGTCGTTTTACCACATTCCTAAAGATGCGGAGAGGCGAGCTAAGTGGATCAGCGCCATTAAAAGAGCCAGAAGCAAGCAAAACAAGACTGAAAGATGGGACCCCCCAGCCGTTGGATTCCGCTTGTGCAGCGATCACTTCATATCAGGTAAGTTACCGAACATAAGTATCTTCATTATTTAATAGGCTATAATTGTGGTTTCTGATCAGTTTAATACTAGCTAACGTTAGTTGAATTATAGCATGCAATTCGTGGGGCTAACAATGTCATGTAAGCTAGCAAGTGCTAACGTAGTAAACAAAACCCAGTTCGATACTGAAATGTTTCTATTTATTTTGTAGGGAGAAAGAGTGATAATCCCTTGAGTCCGGACTTTGTTCCATCTATTTTCAACTACGTTCCATCTCCAGAGAAGAGGAAAAGAAAAATGAGACTGGAGGTTTTCAACAGACGACAGAAAGCAAAGCTACAGAAGATAGAGCAGACAAAGCTATCTGCGATAGCCATCCCTCCCAGGTGAATATATCAAAGTTTCTTAACCTGTTCAACCCCACTTCCATGGACTTGAAAATTATAAACCAAAAAGTTTTCGCACCCAATGAGCTAAAAACCCTAACATCTGTGACTGTTTTGAATCATCACACACCTCTACCGACTTGCATTTAGCAACAACTGACTATGCATGTGATTGTCACTGTCACTGTCATTGTCAATATGTATCTAGTAGGCTATCGATAATATATATTATGATGTAAATGTGCTATACAAGTAAAATGTACTTACTTACTAATGAAAGCTAGAATATACTGTACTGCAGAAAACAGAGAGTGATTGACAAAAAAATGACAAACTGTCATCAGTTGTGTATACATATACTCTTAATCTTCTACTTTTGTGTTTTCACCAGAGCATCAACCGATTGTCCCCAAGACAGCAACAAGGATCCTCCTGCAGACCAAACTCCCACCACAGAGCCTTTGAAGGAATCTACCCATGAAGAACCTGGAAATGATGTCCAGCCTGTTCTCCATGAGGATGATCCAGCAACTCCACCATGCAGCACTGAAACCTGTGGTAAACACGTCCAATCTCTTGAGCAAGAATGCCAAGCTCTGAGGACTGAAAATATGTTGTTGAAGGAAAAAATGAATAGGACTACACTGAATGAAATGAGCTTGCATAACGATGATAAAAGGGTTAATACTCTCACTGGTTTATCAACATATTCAATTCTCATGACAATTTTTCATATTGTGGCTCCTTTTCTCAAACTTAAATCTTGTTTAACATGTTTTCAGCAGTACATGTTAACTTTAATGAAGCTTAGAATGAACTTGTCCTTTGAATTTTTGTCTTTTTATTTTGGCATTGACTCAACCAGTTTCAAAGCTCTTCAAACACTGTATTAGTGTGATGCATTGTAGACTGGTGCCAAGTCTAGTGTTGTGGCCTGACAGAGAATACTTAAGAAAATCTCTTCCATATGCATTTCGAAACAGTAGCTTTGAAAAGACAGTTTGCATTATAGATTGTTTTGAAATATTTCTAGAGAAACCCAGTAGATTGCTAGCCAGTGCTCAGTGTTACTCCTCGTACAAATCACACCACACAATGAAATATTTAATTGCAATTTGCCCTCAAGGTTCCATTTGTTTCATTTCCACTGGATGGGGAGGTCGCACAAGTGATAAGTTCATCACAGAACAAAGTAACGTTTTATCTCATTTGCTCCCAGGGGATGTAGTTTTAGCGGACAGAGGTTTCCTGGTTAAAGAGTCCATTCAGAGATGCCAAGCTGAATTAAAGATTCCAGCATTTACTCGTGGAAAGAAGCAGTTAGATCCTGTTGACTTGGAGAACACCAGATGTCTAGCCTCTCTTATATTAGGATACACATAGAAAGAGTAATAGGAGTTCTCCGTCAAAAGTACACAGTCTTGCAAAGCACTGTCCCCATAAGTTTCACAGACATAGACAGAGAAAATTATGTTACCTACCTTGACAAGATTGTGAGCATATGTTGTGCACAAATGTGTCTGAATCTGTGGTGCCCTTCCAGTGATGGGATGTACAGTAAATTGAACTGACGTGACTGGCTACAGATGTGCTCAACCAGGAAATAAACCTTTTTGACTCTCACTTCCTGCTTCCTTGTTGTGACATTACTTTTGATCATTTTGATCACTTGCTATTCTGATGCGATCACATTCTGTTTACAGATCAAGCTGCACATCCACCGATTCTAACTGAGTTCCACCCAAGCAGATATATGTTCTGGTGTGTTTGATATGAATGACCTACCCATGTTTCATATCCTTGATTGCTACAGATACTTAATACTAATGATGGGGAAGAGAACAACATTGGTTTAACAACTGTTTATTCATAAATAAGAGGGTACAGTATCAGCTACTACAATTAACTCATTTCACAGTATCAGCTACTATTATTAACTCATTTTACAGTCTCCTCACTAAGGTTTTTTCTTTTTTGGGCATTGATTACTTTTCGGCAGCTGGGACATACCCACTGTTTTGGGACCCTTTTCATGTGAAGGCAGGTTTGGTGAAACTTTTTAACTGAACAAAAACCTGACGCACAGACCAACATGTTCCCTGCTTCTGGCTCACGGCAGTAGCACCACTGTTGTTGACTATGATCAGCAAATGCTGGTTTTGGTCCAGAAAAATACTTGGCTAGCAGCTCTGGGATGATACATTTTTTAAAGAAGTCACAAGCACATTCCAATTCTTTGGCAGAGAATGCCACATCAGGTGTGACCACTGATCTATATAATGACTGGATAGCTCATGACGTTCTAAACTGCCACTAGGCAGTGAAGCCACCGGAAGTGTTCGAGCGGCCATCTTACGATTCCCTACCAGCAGAGGGATCCAACTCCCGTTATACAGAGATTGGTAGATCCGACGGCACTTTTAAGATGACCCGATGTGCAGCATACAAGTGTAAGACGACGTTCACAAAGGGATGTAGAACAACTGCCCACAGGTTGTAATTCAAGCCCTATAGGCTAAGTAGTAATTTATATGCAAAATTGTCGCTATGCCCGTGTTGTTTTCTCCGAGGCAAGAGCTGCTGCTTCTTCAAAAATCAACGATAAAACAGTCAACAGTAGCCTATAAGAAACCTCAGAGCAGCAATAATCACAATTAAGTGTCCAATAGCGACACCATTTGACAGCTTCAAAAGAGCTTTGTGCAGAGTCCGTTTACCGTTACATTAACCCATACAATTTGTATTAAGCATTTCCTGAACATGTAACTTGCTAATCAAACACTTTATATGAACAAACTACTAATCTATAAAACACAATCGGTCTTCCGACCTTTTAATATTGTGTGAATTGATGTTGATATGCGCGAGGGAGAGAGAGCAATACAGCGCTTGTGTTGTTTGAAGGCGCTGAGAGTGCGCGCGCGCGGCCGGGGCTCTTTCTGCTTGTATGCGCTCTGTCCACTGATCTAAATAATTCGTTGTTACGACGACTTGTTCCCTCGTTTTAATAAATCGTGGACACGTTTAACTAATTCCCTCCCTCATTTTGATTTAACGAATTACAACGTGGCCACAATATAATAAAACGAGGGAACAAATTAGTATTGTGCTGAGGTATTATTAATTCGGACGTGGCTACGAAACAATATTCACATGAATATTCACATGAATATTCACCAATTCAAAAAAATATAGGTCTTTAGCATTCATTATTTAATTAATAGTATCAAACTGTTTTTCTTACCTGTGAAGATAGCTTTTCAGTGAAGGCCGACTAGTGTTCTCGTACAGCTTTTAATTCCTTTTGCAAAGAAATTGCCGTTTTTTAACAAGTAGGAAAAATTTCCGACTTTAAACAAATACCCATTTAAATGCTAAGGGTGTTTGCGTTGTAAAAATGTGCAGGGAGACTTTAGATTTTAAAACGGTATCTCGTTAGGCAATGTTTTTTCAGTCAAATCATAAAATTTCCTATTGATTCAATAGAATGCATGAGCTCACTAGGGAATACCAATATGGCGGCGCGGTGGCTTCACTGTTCTGAGCTATCCAGTCATTCTATATAGATCAGTGGGTGTGACACATTTGTAACAGGTCGGGGATACGGTGGCACCACGCCGACCGACCTCCCCGTTAACCCCTTGGCAGTGCCCTTCCGAGGAGCTACCCCACAGCCCAGAGACGACAGACAACAGAGTAACAATTTAAAAGACTTTATTATTTAAATGATTCTAAAACTGGAGGCTGCTCTGAATGTGGACGGGGGGTAAGTATCTGGACACTGAGGTCAGGCCCGTTGGCGGGCGAATGTGGCACTGGAGGAAAGACTCTCGAACACGGGGGCGCAGATCCTCACTCCTTGTGGCCGTTCTGTCTCTTACAAAGGGGTGGGCACAGGGGACTCGATGGTGGTACTCTTTATCGTTGTTTTCTACCTCACAGGATCGGGATTCGGCTGGCCAAGCAAGGCACCACTACAGGAGGTGGGAACTCTTCCGAAGACGGGCCAGAACCAGAAAGGGAAGGACAGGAAAGTGGCAGCACTAGTTCCACAGCGGCAGTTGACTGAGAGTAAATGCCCTAACATTGAGCATCTATTCCACAGGGTCAGCCTGGACCACGGCCGGGAAGGTTCGTCAGCTTGGACAGAAACGGCACTTCAGGAGGTTCGGGACGACGTCAATGTGGGTAAGTAGCTATATCCTCTATTCTTCGGCTTTTGCGTTTCAGGATCAATGCGCCACCGGAACGGCAAGGGGCGTTCAGCTGTGATGGCTCAGCATAGAAGGCAGCGCTTTAGACTGTGATGACTCCGCTTATAGGCATCCATGCAACAGCATAAAGAGAGGAGACATTCAGAACGTTCAGTATAACTTCAAGAGAGAATACTCACAATGGGCATTCAGCTGTGATGACTCAGCATAGAAGACAGCTCGTTAGACCGTGGTGGCTCAGCATAGAAGACAGCGCTGTAGACTGTGGTGGCTCAGCATGTAGGCATCAATACAACAGCATAAGGAGAGGAGACATTCTGAACGTTCAGTGTAACTTCAGGAGAGAGCACTCACAATGGGCGTTCAGCTGTGGTGACTCAGCATAGAAGACAGCGCTTTAGACTGTGATGGCTCAGCATAGAAAACGGCGCTTTAAACGGTGTCTCAGCATATAGGTATCAATGCAACAGCATGAAGAGAGGAAACATTCAGAACGTTCAGTGTAACTTCAAAGGAGAGTACTCACAATGGGCGTTCAGCTGTGGTGGCTCAGCATAGAGGACAGCGCTTTAAACGGTGGCTCAGCATATAAACGTCAATGTAGCAGCATGAAGAGAGGAAACATTCAGAACGTTCAGTGTAACTTCAAGAGAGAGTACTCACAATGGGCGTTCAGCTGTGGTGGCTCAGCATAGAGGACAGCGCTTTAAACGGTGGCTCAGCATATAAACGTCAATGTAACAGCATGAAGAGAGGAAACATTCAGAACGTTCAGTGTAACTTCAAGAGAGAGTACTCACAATGGGCGTTCAGCTGTGGTGGCTCAGCATAGAGGACAGCGCTTTAAACGGTGGCTCAGCATATAAACGTCAATGTAACAGCATGAAGAGAGGAAACATTCAGAACGTTCAGTGTAACTTCAAGAGAGAGTACTCACAATGGGCGTTCAGCTGTGGTGGCTCAGCATAGAGGACAGCGCTTTAGACGATGGCTCAGCGTATAGACGTCAATGCAACAGCATGAAGAGAGGAAACATTCAGAACGTTCAGTGTAACTTCAAAAGAGAGTACTCACAATGGGCGTTCAGCTGTGGTGGCTCAGCATAGAGGACAGCGCTTTAAACGGTGGCTCAGCATATAAACATCAATGCGACAGCATGAAGAGAGGAAACATTCAGAACGTTCAGTGCAGCTTCAAGAGAGAGTAC
The DNA here is from genome assembly GCF_951802725.1 of Rutilus rutilus. Classification (NCBI taxonomy): domain Eukaryota; kingdom Metazoa; phylum Chordata; class Actinopteri; order Cypriniformes; family Leuciscidae; genus Rutilus; species Rutilus rutilus. The sequence continues at coordinate 24,954,144 of NC_140212.1, read as the reverse complement.
TCACAATGGGCGTTCAGCTGTGGTGGCTCAGCATAGAGGACAGCGCTTTAAACGGTGGCTCAGCATATAAACGTCAATGTAACAGCATGAAGAGAGGAAACATTCAGAACGTTCAGTGCAGCTTCAAGAGAGAGTACTCACAATGGGCGTTCAGCTGTGGTGGCTCAGCATAGAGGACAGCGCTTTAGACGATGGCTCAGCATATAGACGTCAATGCAACAGCATGAAGAGAGGAAACATTCAGAACGTTCAGTGTAACTTCAAAAGAGAGTACTCACAATGGGCGTTCAGCTGTGGTGGCTCAGCATAGAGGACAGCGCTTTAAACGGTGGCTCAACATATAAACATCAATGCGACAGCATGAAGAAAGGAAACATTCAGAACGTTCAGTGCAGCTTCAAGAGAGAGTACTCACAATGGGCGTTCAGCTGTGGTGGCTCAGCATAGAGGACAGCGCTTTAAACGGTGACTCAGCATATAAACGTCAATGTAACAGCATGAAGAGAGGAAACATTCAGAACGTTCAGTGTAACTTCAAGAGAGAGTACTCACAATGGGCGTTCAGCTGTGGTGGCTCAGCATAGAGGACAGCGCTTTAGACTGTGGTGCGTTCAACTTAGATGCTTGGATCCTCCGCCCATCAACACGTTATTGCACTTTTTTTTCCCCTCGCTGCAAGCACTGTACTCTGCCCCACACGTGCAATCACCGCAATATCACTCTCATTAATCGTGCAAAGTTCAACGGACACCGCAGTATCACTCCAATTCCCCAAAACTAGAACAATGCTCAAATCCAGCGAGATATTTCCATGCCGGTCGATGGCGGACATCTAGTGAAACAACAGTTTTATTCCTGATAACAGTCAAAGATGTTCCTTTACTGTCGCCTCGTTTCTCACCACACAAAGTGGAACACTTATCTTTCTAGTGGTAGCTCCGATGTATAATCCTTCCCTCCTCAACTCCACGGCTGATAATTCCTCACCACATGCACGGATTCACTGGAAGAAGCTGGCCAGATGAACTGAGCACGTCCTCTCAACACTGCACTTGTCGATCTTTCCCAAGAAAAGCTCACGCCACGAATTATCAACGTCACAGCTTACATCACCACACTCCTGTAGAACGCTGCTTTTATATCCTTCTCTCGCATATCACTCTTTGTTCTCTCCCACAGGTGCGGCCAATCTCTAATCAATGAGATTAGGGGGGGGGAGGGAACAACAAAAGAAAAGTTCCGGCTTTTGGTCACCCCGTGACATCCCCCCCTACCAATGGGTTCTAGTCCCTAGAACCCCGGACCAGACGTCCACTCGCCATACCTCACCGGCGGTTGTCCCCGATTGTCGCGCTGTGAGCGTCGGGGTGGTGATGGCGGGGATGGTAAAGGTCCACGGTCCGCTACGGGTTCTGGTTCCTCAGGAATCACCCCCCAGCCTATTCCTAAGGGTTCAGGCATCCCAGGGGGCATCGGGACCGTCCTCGCAGGTCCCGGATAATTGGGACAGGGCCGAAGCAAGTTACGATGCAACACTCTTTCGGGACCCAGCCTCCCCTCAGGTCGGAGGACGTATACCGGCTGATTTGGATCTTTTTGCCGGTCCACCACATAAGGCGTAGCCTCCCACCGGTCACTCAACTTCCCTTTTCCTTGACGTCGATTATCCCTCACTACTACTCGCTCTCCCGGCAACAACGGGGCCTCTTTAGCAGTACGATCGTACAGTCTCTTACTCTTAGCTGCGGCCCTGCCTAGGTGTTCGGTGACTCTCTCATAGGCAGCGTGTAGCTGTTGGTGATGCCGACCCACCCACTCGGTAGTATTCGGGGTACCTGTGGTCGGTGCGGTTCCCCAAAGGAGATCAACGGGCAACCTTACGTGCCTCCCAAACATCAAGAAAGCGGGGGCGAAGCCTGTGGTGCTGTGGATGCTATTGTTATACGCTTGTAATAGGGAAGGGAGGCATTCTGCCCATGCGCTCTGTTGGTCCGCCTCTAAGGTCCCCAGCAAACTCAATAGGGTCTGATTGAATCTCTCGCACCCCCCATTTCCCTGGGGGTGGTACGGGGTAGTGTGGGTCTTACGGCACCCGTAAAGTTGGCACAATTCAGCGATCACCCGTGACTCAAAGTTTGGGCCCTGGTCCGACAGGAGGACCTCTGGGCATCCGAAGGGCTGGAACACGACTCTCCAGAGGGCTGCAGCTGTAGTAATAGCCGTCTGGTCCGGAGTGGGAATGGCCCAAGAATACTTAGTGAATAAGTCTGTGACCACCAAGATGTTCTGAAAGGGGTCAGCCGGCCGGCTCAACGTCAAGAAGTCTACCCCCACCATATGTAACGGTGCCCGTGGTCGTACTGGGACAAGGGGGGCTTTCACTTCCTTTCGGGCCTTAAACAACAGACAGCGAGGACAGTCTCGAACAAACTCACCCACCGTCGCCCCCATCCTAGCCCAGAAGAAGTGTCTCCTCAATAGCGACAAAGTCCTATCCTGGCCTTGATGGCCCATCTGGGTATGGTAGGCGTGGAGTAACGGCTGTACCTGCCCTGCCGGTACTACCACCTGGTACACCGGCTCACGGGTAACAGGATCCTGGAACGCCCGGCAAATCACCCCTTCCTTTAAACCGAGCCTCTCCCAGTGCCCACGAAGCAACCTCACCGTCTCCGTCTGTCTCGCGGCATCCCACGATAGGGAGCCCTTCTCCAGCCACTTCCGAACGACCATCAAATCAGCATCCCTCTCCTGTCCTGTAGCTCCTTCCAACGCTTAGGGTCCCAGCCCCAACTCTCGGGAACATCGCTGTTACCTGCTCCGGGGGCTTCCACTACTCCCACCAGGAATTCCTCTTGGTCCTCCCTCGGAGGGGCCTCGCCTAGGTTCTCCCCATGGTGCACCGGGAGCCTGGACAGTACGTCCGCGTTAGCATGTTCTCGTCCTGGCCGATACTGGATCTGATAGTCATAGTTAGCCAACTGAGCCACCCAGCGTTGCTCGACTGCGCCCAACTTTGCTGTATGCAAATGTACCAAGGGGTTATTGTCCGTCACCACCTGTATCTTAGCTCCCCACAGATAGTCCTTGAACTTTTCGCTCATGGCCCACTTCATCGCCAGTAGCTCGATTTTAAAAGAGCTATAGTTGGAGTCATTCCGTTCCGCCGGGTGGCGGCTCCGACTGGCATAGGCGATCACTCGTTCCTCGCCTTGTTGTCGTTGCGCCAGTACGGCACCCAACCCCAAATTGCTTGCGTCGGTGTACAGGACGAATGGAAGCGAGAAGTCGGCATAAGCCAGGATTGGGGCCTGTAGCAGTTGTTGTTGGAGACTTCGGAAAGCTATTTCGCATGCGTCGCTCCAGGTCACAGAAGGGGAGCCGCGACCCCGCAACCGTGCCGTGCCCACAAGCAGTTGATTTAATGGCTTGGCTATCTTGGAGAAGTCTCGAATAAAGCGCCGATAATAGCCCACAAACCCCAGGAATGACCGCACCTGTCGAACCGTCTTCGGAGGCTCCCACTCCTGTACCGCCCTCACTTTCTCTGGATCGGGGGAGACTCCTGCCGCACTGACGCAATGGCCCAGGAACTTGACCTCTTGCCTTAACAGCTGGCACTTGTCCGGCCGCAGCTTCAGCCCGTATTTTTCCATGGACTGGAACACTTGCTCCAGGTGGAGTAGATGGCTAGCAAAGTCTGGGGAGAAGACGATTACGTCGTCCAGATATACCAACGTAGAGTCCACCAACTGACCTCCCAGACACCGCTGCATCAGCCTCTGAAAGGTGGCGGGGGCGTTACAAAGGCCGAACGGCATCCGTTCCCACTCGAAGAGACCAAAGGGGGTCGTAAACGCGGTCTTCTCCCGATCCCCCTCCTCTACCTGGACCTGCCAGTACCCACTGGCAAGATCCAACGTGGAGTACCAGGCAGCTTTGGTTAAACTAGTCAACGAGTCTTCGATCCGGGGCAGGGGGAAGGCGTCCTTCTTGGTCACACTATTCAGTTTCCTATAATCTACACAGAATCTCCACGCTCCGCTCTTCTTTTGGACCAGGACAATCGGAGCCGCCCAAGGGCTACTGCTTTCTCGAACGATGCCTCTCTCTAGCATCCCCTGTAACAGGGTACGAACTTCGGAATATAAGGTCGGTGGGACCGGTCGATAGCGCTCCCGGCTGGGCGCAGCGTCCCCCGTAGGGATCTGGTGCCTCACAATGCCCGTACATCCATAGTCCTCTTCATGGGTGGAGAATATATGCCGCCATTTGTTCAACAACCCTTGGAGCTGACGCTGTTGTTCCTCCTCCAGCCCCTCTCCCTGTAGAGCGTCGCTGGTCAGATGGTCAGGCACTTCGGTGTCGCTCAGATCCGTTCGCTGGCCCTCAGGTGCAATAGCCACCTCCACAACTGCTGCATCCACTCGGCTAAAGCATACGTCTCGGCTCTCCCGTACCTGTTGAGGCTCCACTGCCGTTACTCGAGCCAGTTGTTGATGTCGGGAGAGACTGACGGGATAAGGACTGGTGTTCCTGACTTTGACAATTACTCTGCCTCGGCAGACGGCAGCAAGCCCACGGGCGACCTCAACGGCCCGGCACGCCCCGTGTGGTTCCACAAGAACCCAGCCATCCGGCCTACTTGACCGGACTGGCAGACGAGCCCAGACGAAAGCCTCACTCCTAGCCGGAACGGACAGAGCATACCTGCAGGCCACTCGTCCAGTTTCCTCCCAATCCCACTGTGCTCGAGCACTATAAATCCGTTGACAATCTGCGATTATACCTTCCCACTCTCTTGCTTCTTTTGATGGGGGCCTCGGAGCGGGCCGACTCCGGAACAACTCCTCCCAACACTCCGATATCACATTCATGCCCAGAAGGGCTCGGTGGGCTCCCAGACACTGGTCCCGGACGATGACAATGCCCTTCTGTTGGACTCCAACCCCTCTGATCTGGAAGTCAGCCACTACATATCCGATATACGGGATGTCAAGTCCATTCGCCCCCCTAAGGGTGAGCCAGGGTGCTTCAGTCCCCGGACTGCGACATTCATGGAAGAGTTCTCGAGACAAGCTTTCTGCGAACAAGGTGACTTGTGAACCGGTATCGACCAGACACTGAAGTTTGGTGCCGTTAACTTGGATTTCAACCGTCGGACAGCGTCCAACTAACTGGTCTCTGGGAACAGGCAAGGAAGGGGGGTCGATTGTGGGGGTCCCGACCACTTGACCCACAGTGGCCGGTAACCTTAAAAACCCCCTTGCGACCCACGCCGTGAACCACACTGGCGACTCATGTGTCCCACCTCTCCACAGTGATTACAAATTGGCCGTCCTTGATCATCCCACTGGAACCGAGCTGGGCCCGGTCTTCCCGGTCGACGTCCCATCTCCCGACCTCCCTCGGAGTAAGACCGCTCCCGCAGCAAAGGCACCCCACTAGGCCGGCCTCGTTGGAGCTCACCGATCAAGGTCTTAGAGAGTTCAGCAATCTGTTCCTTAACGTCTTTCATGAGCTCTGCTCGTAGCTCCTGCTTCCAATCGACCACAATCGGAGCAGTAGGGGGACAGGTCCCGCTCGCGGCCATGCAAGCGGGCGAATCAGGAGTCTCGGCGTGATCAACTTCTTGGGCCAAAGCCTCACGGCGAAGAGCTTCGAAAGTCAACGTGGGGTCCTGACGAAGTTGCAACCGTAAACTCTGACGGATCGGTCCGTCACGAAGCCCCAACAGAAATTGATCTCGTAATAAGGTATCTTCTTCTCCCAAGCCATGATCCGCTCGCTCCTTCAGGCGGGTATACTGCTCTCGGAGACGCAGAGAATAAGCACGGAGGTTCTGTCGGGGGCCTTGTCGGAAATTGAAGAACTGGGCCCGGAGCGCAGCGACTGGAGTGGTGTCCCCATATAGTTCAGTAAGAAAGTCGTAAACTGTCTTGGCGGTAGCTCGGACAGCTCTGGGTGCAGCCTGGACCTCTCTCTTGGCTTCCCCCTCGAGGGACCCCAGTACAAACTGCAGTTTCTGTGATTCACCCAGCCCTTGTAACCCGGCCAAGTATTCGGTCCGAGTCTTCCACTCGTATAAGTTCAATTCTGAGCCAGGCCCCCCGAATTGCTGCGCCCACGGTGCTCCCATGAAAACGGGCATGACTTGGGGTCTAGCAGCCAGTCCCTCTTCATCCGCCATCTCTTAGCTACGGGTGCTCAACTCAGAAAGGCAATCCTGCCGACTACGCCAGATGTCACAGGTCGGGGATACGGTGGCACCACGCCGACCGACCTCCCCGTTAACCCCTTGGCAGTGCCCTTCCGAGGAGCTACCCCACAGCCCAGAGACGACAGACAACAGAGTAACAATTTAAAAGACTTTATTATTTAAATGATTCTAAAACTGGAGGCTGCTCTGAATGTGGACGGGGGGTAAGTATCTGGACACTGAGGTCAGGCCCGTTGGCGGGCGAATGTGGCACTGGAGGAAAGACTCTCGAACACGGGGGCGCAGATCCTCACTCCTTGTGGCCGTTCTGTCTCTTACAAAGGGGTGGGCACAGGGGACTCGATGGTGGTACTCTTTATCGTTGTTTTCTACCTCACAGGATCGGGATTCGGCTGGCCAAGCAAGGCACCACTACAGGAGGTGGGAACTCTTCCGAAGACGGGCCAGAACCAGAAAGGGAAGGACAGGAAAGTGGCAGCACTAGTTCCACAGCGGCAGTTGACTGAGAGTAAATGCCCTAACATTGAGCATCTATTCCACAGGGTCAGCCTGGACCACGGCCGGGAAGGTTCGTCAGCTTGGACAGAAACGGCACTTCAGGAGGTTCGGGACGACGTCAATGTGGGTAAGTAGCTATATCCTCTATTCTTCGGCTTTTGCGTTTCAGGATCAATGCGCCACCGGAACGGCAAGGGGCGTTCAGCTGTGATGGCTCAGCATAGAAGGCAGCGCTTTAGACTGTGATGACTCCGCTTATAGGCATCCATGCAACAGCATAAAGAGAGGAGACATTCAGAACGTTCAGTATAACTTCAAGAGAGAATACTCACAATGGGCATTCAGCTGTGATGACTCAGCATAGAAGACAGCTCGTTAGACCGTGGTGGCTCAGCATAGAAGACAGCGCTGTAGACTGTGGTGGCTCAGCATGTAGGCATCAATACAACAGCATAAGGAGAGGAGACATTCTGAACGTTCAGTGTAACTTCAGGAGAGAGCACTCACAATGGGCGTTCAGCTGTGGTGACTCAGCATAGAAGACAGCGCTTTAGACTGTGATGGCTCAGCATAGAAAACGGCGCTTTAAACGGTGTCTCAGCATATAGGTATCAATGCAACAGCATGAAGAGAGGAAACATTCAGAACGTTCAGTGTAACTTCAAAGGAGAGTACTCACAATGGGCGTTCAGCTGTGGTGGCTCAGCATAGAGGACAGCGCTTTAAACGGTGGCTCAGCATATAAACGTCAATGTAGCAGCATGAAGAGAGGAAACATTCAGAACGTTCAGTGTAACTTCAAGAGAGAGTACTCACAATGGGCGTTCAGCTGTGGTGGCTCAGCATAGAGGACAGCGCTTTAAACGGTGGCTCAGCATATAAACGTCAATGTAACAGCATGAAGAGAGGAAACATTCAGAACGTTCAGTGTAACTTCAAGAGAGAGTACTCACAATGGGCGTTCAGCTGTGGTGGCTCAGCATAGAGGACAGCGCTTTAAACGGTGGCTCAGCATATAAACGTCAATGTAACAGCATGAAGAGAGGAAACATTCAGAACGTTCAGTGTAACTTCAAGAGAGAGTACTCACAATGGGCGTTCAGCTGTGGTGGCTCAGCATAGAGGACAGCGCTTTAGACGATGGCTCAGCGTATAGACGTCAATGCAACAGCATGAAGAGAGGAAACATTCAGAACGTTCAGTGTAACTTCAAAAGAGAGTACTCACAATGGGCGTTCAGCTGTGGTGGCTCAGCATAGAGGACAGCGCTTTAAACGGTGGCTCAGCATATAAACATCAATGCGACAGCATGAAGAGAGGAAACATTCAGAACGTTCAGTGCAGCTTCAAGAGAGAGTACTCACAATGGGCGTTCAGCTGTGGTGGCTCAGCATAGAGGACAGCGCTTTAAACGGTGGCTCAGCATATAAACGTCAATGTAACAGCATGAAGAGAGGAAACATTCAGAACGTTCAGTGCAGCTTCAAGAGAGAGTACTCACAATGGGCGTTCAGCTGTGGTGGCTCAGCATAGAGGACAGCGCTTTAGACGATGGCTCAGCATATAGACGTCAATGCAACAGCATGAAGAGAGGAAACATTCAGAACGTTCAGTGTAACTTCAAAAGAGAGTACTCACAATGGGCGTTCAGCTGTGGTGGCTCAGCATAGAGGACAGCGCTTTAAACGGTGGCTCAACATATAAACATCAATGCGACAGCATGAAGAAAGGAAACATTCAGAACGTTCAGTGCAGCTTCAAGAGAGAGTACTCACAATGGGCGTTCAGCTGTGGTGGCTCAGCATAGAGGACAGCGCTTTAAACGGTGACTCAGCATATAAACGTCAATGTAACAGCATGAAGAGAGGAAACATTCAGAACGTTCAGTGTAACTTCAAGAGAGAGTACTCACAATGGGCGTTCAGCTGTGGTGGCTCAGCATAGAGGACAGCGCTTTAGACTGTGGTGCGTTCAACTTAGATGCTTGGATCCTCCGCCCATCAACACGTTATTGCACTTTTTTTTTCCCTCGCTGCAAGCACTGTACTCTGCCCCACACGTGCAATCACCGCAATATCACTCTCATTAATCGTGCAAAGTTCAACGGACACCGCAGTATCACTCCAATTCCCCAAAACTAGAACAATGCTCAAATCCAGCGAGATATTTCCATGCCGGTCGATGGCGGACATCTAGTGAAACAACAGTTTTATTCCTGATAACAGTCAAAGATGTTCCTTTACTGTCGCCTCGTTTCTCACCACACAAAGTGGAACACTTATCTTTCTAGTGGTAGCTCCGATGTATAATCCTTCCCTCCTCAACTCCACGGCTGATAATTCCTCACCACATGCACGGATTCACTGGAAGAAGCTGGCCAGATGAACTGAGCACGTCCTCTCAACACTGCACTTGTCGATCTTTCCCAAGAAAAGCTCACGCCACGAATTATCAACGTCACAGCTTACATCACCACACTCCTGTAGAACGCTGCTTTTATATCCTTCTCTCGCATATCACTCGCGTCTTTGTTCTCTCCCACAGGTGCGGCCAATCTCTAATCAATGAGATTAGGGGGGGGGAGGGAACAACAAAAGAAAAGTTCCGGCTTTTGGTCACCCCGTGACACATTCAACAAAAGGTGAAGTACTTTCTCTTTCAGTCCACAGAATGAAATCACAATATGGTTTGTCAGTAACAAATAGCTGCATCTGCACTTGATAATAGTATGCATGGTCCCGCTTCAGTCTAACTTTTCCTTGTGCATCTTTTTCAAGGCAAAAGTGTGCAACAGAATTTGCTGCCTCATTAACAGAAAGGTCCTTTACAGAAAATGGGCACTTAATTTCAATGACACCTGAACCACAGCAGCTGCAGGAAACAAAGCCATCAGGTGAGGCCCCAATAAATGGGTGCAGGGGTGAAATCCTGAATCCAGCTGTTCCTACTATGACATCCGTGTGTGAGAGGCGATGCTGCATTTCATAGTATTTTCTTGCCAATTCCTCGTGCTGACATCCCCATCTGAAGAAACAACAATAACATTAGTTTTGGAGCTCGATGGTGTTTTAAGCCCCCAATGGCTCCTTAGAGGCAGCTAACCCTACCCTCAACCTTAAACCTACCCATCCCCTCGCTGCCTGGAAGGCGCCGTTGGGGGCTTAAAACACCAAACACCAGTTTTGGACAATAGTAATGCCACCCCACATTGGTACCTCCCTGCTCTTTCAAATTGATACTACTTGGTTTTACACTCCTGCTTTTTTAGAATAGTACTTCCTGGATTTACCCTCCCTGTTCTTTTACATACATCACATTCACTTGATTGTACACCATCTGGAAATGACAATTTTATACACAGGAGCAGTTACACACTGCATGCCCCATTTTACCCTAACTCTTCTATGCTCATGAATACCTGGTAGCCTCACTGGTGAAACTATGGGACTTTGGGTAGCATATTTGTCTTATCAGAGACACTGCAGGCTTTCTGATGTCTGTCTTTGTGGCTGCTCTGAAGGTAGATCCTGTTACCCCTACCACTCCTTTGCTCAAACCAGATTTTGGACTTGGACTGGGCTCGGGTCTCCTTCTCTACAATATCACTCTGAAAACATGCCGATCCAAACTGTTACACATAACATTTTAAGTTAGCACATAATTTAAAATTAATTTGCTATGTTTTCAGATCAATATATTTGTTTCCTTAAAATTGTAATTAACATAAATACATAACATCTGAATCTTAACTCATTTATTTCTGTATAAAATAATACTACCATTAAAAACCATTTTCTTGAAGGGGGCGCAAGATGGCGGCTTGGAAGTAGCAGCAGTTTAAGGTTGCTCCTGTCACGTTTATTTATTTTCTATTAATAAGGTACGCAAACTCTGGATTTCAATTATAAATCTTCTGTAGTATGTCGCTAGAGACTTTCTGGCCGCAATCTTTGCCGAAAATGCCAAGACCTGCTAAGAAAACGGCGAAAAAAGACTCGGCCGTTGAGGGATCGGCCGATGAGCCCGAACAGAGTCAGGCAGATGCTGGCAGCGAGACTGACCTTAGCCCGGCGCTTGCAAAAGCACTTCAAATTATGACTGAGAAGATCTCTAATGCAATAGATGAAAAACTTGGCCCGTTGGCAGAAACAGTGCATAATCATACCCAGCAGCTGGAAAGTGTTAATGGTCGATTGGATGAGGCGGAGCGGAGAATCATGGCGGTTGAGGCATTTTCGGAGGACGCGCAATCTCGCGTTTTCACTCTTGAAAAACAAGTTGCCATGCTTACCGAACATATCGACGACCTGGAAAATAGAGGCCGGCGCAAAAATATCCGAATCCTGGGCCTTCGCGAAGAGGTAGAGGGTACCAATGCAGTTACCTTTCTTGAATCGTGGATCCCCGAATTTCTTGGCCTGCATACTAAGAGTGGTCGCATCAAGATTGAAAGGGCGCATCGTACGCTGGCTCCAAAACCGGGTGCTAAGGATAGGCCACGGCCACTGATTGTCCGGTTCCACAACTATGGTGACAAGCAGAGGGTTCTCGATGCCTGCAGGAAACGTTCAGCGGATGGGGATTTGCAGTTTGAGGACAGAAAAATATCATGCTACCAGGATTTTTCGGCTTCAGTGATACGGAAGCGCAAGGATTTCAACGCGGTCAAGCAGCGACTCCGAGATATGGGTGCTCGCTATGCGATGCTGTATCCAGCCAAGCTACGAGTCAACATAGGAAGTACCCTTAAAGTATTCGAGACGGCGGCTGCTGTCTCGCAGTACCTGGATAAGAGTGATACAAATTCCAGCACGAGCACCTGATCCGTGTTGGGATTTCGACCAGACGAGTGCCTGGCGGATCTAGCTTCTTGAGTTCTAATAGCGACGTGAGTTTTAGTTTGCGTACTTTATTTTCTATTTCTCTCTTTTTTTTTTTTTTTGAGTGACGGGGGCTATCTCGATACCTTTTTTTTTTTTGTATTTTGAGTGTACTTTTTTGTATCGTTGCTACTGGAGAAGTAATTGACTGTTTTTGGGATGAAGAATGTTCCCCTTGACGTGGGGAAACAGCCCCTTTTTTCCTATTTTTTTATTTCCGTACCGTGCTTTCTTTTTTTGCTTTTCTTTTTTCCTTTCATGTTGCCAGTTTGGCTTGTTCTGATTTATGTTATTGTTTACTGTAATGCCCTGACACACGCATACCTGTTTACTGGACCTAATGACAATATGGAAATGTTTGAAAGGGGGAGAGCACCATCTGTTCTATTCTTTAAGTAATGGCTGGTAACTTAAGACTTTGTACATGGAACGTAAGGGGTTTACACGGGCGAATTAAAATTCGTAAAGTGCTCACACGACTTCATAAGGAAAATATAGATGTAGCTTTATTACAAGAAACCCATTTGAGTGATAGCGAACATTTGAATCTAACACATTATAAATGGGTTGGTCAAATTCACTTCTCATCCTTTACGAAAAGTAGTAGAGGAGTAGCAATTTTAATTAGTAAAAGTATACCTTTTAATGTCACAGAGAGTATTAAGGACAAACATGGAAGATACATCATTATTAAGGGGACTTTGAACGCAGAGGAAATTTCACTTTTAAACATATATTGTCCCCCAAATTACTCCTCAGAATTTCTTACAAAAACTTTTCTTGAATTTAAAGAACGCGCATCTGGATTGTGTATTATTGGAGGAGACTTTAATTGTTTATTGAATTCATTATTAGACCGCTTTCCCCCCAGGGACTCCCTCTACACCAAACAGTCCAAAGCTCTTGCTGCACTGTGTGATGACTTAGAATACTTGGATGTTTGGCGCACTCTTAACCCGCATCAAAATAAATTCACTTTTTTTTCTCACCCACATAAGTGTCACTCTCGGATCGACTACTTTTTTGCGCCTAAGACTATAATGCATGCAATTACACGCTGCAACATAGGAGATATTGTTATATCGGATCACGCTATAGTGGTGCTAGATATTTGTGTGAGGGGGTTTCTTAGACCTGTTAGACGTTGGAGATTTAATAATTTATTACTCAAAGATGATACATTTCTCTCATACTTTAATTCAGAGTTTAAGATATTTTTATCTATTAACTCAGAATCTACAAACAATCCCTCACTTCTCTGGGAGACGACTAAAGCATACATCAGAGGCCTTGCCATTTCATACTTTGCAACCAAAAAAAGAAAGCAGTTAGAGAAAGAGAAACACCTGGAGTCAGAATTAAATACTGCCACTAGTAGCTACTTGAACGATCCCTCCCCAACTTTGTTAGAAAAAATAAGTGCTGTGCGAACCTCTTTAAATTCATTGCTAACTTATCAGTCTCATTCAAATATATGTTATTCAAAGCAAAAATTATATGAATGGGGTAATAAACCTAGTAAATATCTAGCATATTTAACAAAGTCCAATTCTGACTCACAATTTATTACTTCTATAGTAGACCCCATGGGAGTGCGTTATTTTGATCCTATTATTATTAACAATATTTTTAAACAGTTCTACTCTGTTCTTTATCAGTCTCATCATTCTTCCCAAAAACATGACTACATGATATCTTTCTTTGACTGCCTAACCCTCCCTGTCGTTTCAGAAGAACAGAGGGAACTTCTCAATGCACCTATTTCAAGGGAGGAAGCTATAGTCGCACTCCATAGCTTGAAGTCTGGTAAATCTCCTGGGCCTGATGGCCTCGCATGCGAATTCTATAAAGAATTTGAGTATGTGCTTCTAGACCCTCTTTTAGCTATGCTCAATCATTCATTCTTGACTGACAGGTTACCCCCCTCACTCCGCGAAGCAAATATTTCTCTCATTTTAAAAAAAGGCAAGGACCCAGAAAATTGTGGCTCCTATAGGCCAATTGCTTTACTTAATTCAGATTTAAAATTGTTATCTAAAATTTTAGCGTTAAGATTGGAAAAGGTTCTGCCATATATCATTCATGAAGACCAGACAGGGTTTATTAAAGGCAGAAGCTCCACCCATAATGTCAGGAGGCTTTTAAACATTATTGAGCTTTCCCATAACCTCAGCTCTAGCTCTTGTATTTTATCCCTGGATGCGGAAAAAGCTTTCGATTCTGTGGAGTGGCCGTATCTGTTTTACACACTGGAAAAATTTGGCATTGGTGAATATTTCATTAAGTGGGTGAGAATACTCTATAAAGATCCCCTTTCCGCGGTTATTACCAATGGTCATAGATCTGTTAATTTTTCCTTATCCCGGGGTACAAGACAGGGCTGTCCCCTCTCTCCATTGCTCTTTGCGATAGCAATGGAGCCATTTGCTCAGAGGATAAGAGAGAGTGCAGCTGTATCGGGGGTGTCTCTGGGGGGTAGGCGGCACAAAATCTCCTTATATGCAGATGACGTGTTACTCTTTCTTTCGGACCCCAAGACCTCTGTACCAGCGGTTGTTGACCTCATTCAGGAATTTGGACAATTTTCCGGGTACAAGATAAATTTTTCTAAATCAGTTGCCCTATTTATAGGGAATAAGAAATCCCAAAATCAACCTTCCTCTTTTCCTTTTAAATATTCCGAGGAAGGTTTTATTTATTTAGGTATTAATATAACCCCTACTTTTAGGAAATTATACAAAGCTAATTTTACACCAGTGCTCGAAAAAATCAGAGATGATTTGACCAGGTGGATGACTCTCCCTCTGTCTTGGCTGGGACGGGTTGCCATGATAAAGATGAATGTCCTACCTCGGCTACTATACCCTATGCAGATGATTCCTATTTTACTGTCTAATAAGGTTATAAAAGAGCTTAATGGGTGGTTAAGTTCATTTATCTGGAGCAAAAGAAAACCCAGGTTGAAATTATCAAAGCTTCAGCTCCCTGGTGCAAAGGGTGGTTTGGATCTCCCAAATTTTAAACTGTATCAGTTGGCTTGCCAGCTTCGATTCATTGTTGAGTGGCTTAATGAAGATCCTAAATCAGTTTGGCTTGATCTTGAATCTTCACAGTCTAAATGCCCTTTGCAAAACTTACTATTTATCCGTGATTCTAAGCTGAGGAGAGCTATGTGTGATAACCCTTTAGTATGTAATACTCTTAAGGCATGGCGTGCTATTCAAAGATTAGAAGACAAGATCGACACAACCTCTCCTCTGTTGCCAATCCTGAACAATCCAGAGTTTCTGCCAAGTACTATGGACCTTGGTTTTAACCTTTGGCTGGCTAATGGTATACGTAGGATTTGTGATTTATTTGAGGAGGGATCACTATTGTCTTTCGATATTTTAGCCTCAAAATATAATTTACCTAGGCAACATTTTTTTAGATTCTTGCAAATTAGAGATTACATATTCAAAAATACTACACTCACTTCCAAATATTCACTTTCAGTAATTGAGAGGATGCTTTTAAACCCTCCTACAAAAAAGTTGATCTCCTTCTTCTATAAAGCCCTGTGCTCCTATTCTACAGTTAATACCTCGCACCTCAGATTAACATGGGAAAGAGATCTTGGGGTGGTTATCTCGGAGAATGATTGGGAGATGGTTTGGTCTCTAGCCAATAGGCTTTCAGTTTGCAATAGAGTAAGAGCCATTCAGCTTAGGATTCTCCACAGAATACACATTACGCCTCTTCTAAGACACAAGTTCAACTCCGCTCACTCCCCACTCTGCCCCAAATGTAAATCTAACATAGGAGATTATATTCACTGTGTATGGGATTGTCATGTTATCCAGACCTACTGGTCCAGAATCATATCTCAATTGAATAATATCTTAGGTTTGGCCTTGGATCCTGACCCTTTGTCTCTTCTCCTGGGTTTCCCATGTAAGCTTATTTCTAATAAGCATAAAAGACGTCTTTTTGACCTGTTAACTTTTGCTGCCAGGAAGAATTTACTTTTGTCGTGGATCAGCGATAAACCCCCCTCTATAAAGGGATGGCATTCAGTTATTAGAGAGACTATTCCTCTGGAACTCCTAACATCTTTTATTCACTCTACGACTGACACTTTTACTCGCACTTGGACACCTTATTTGGACAGCATAAATGCCTCTATTTCTGATATTCTGAGGTTTGGTATGATATAGTGCCT
This sequence comes from Rutilus rutilus, assembly GCF_951802725.1. Classification (NCBI taxonomy): domain Eukaryota; kingdom Metazoa; phylum Chordata; class Actinopteri; order Cypriniformes; family Leuciscidae; genus Rutilus; species Rutilus rutilus. The sequence continues at coordinate 24,938,345 of NC_140212.1, read as the reverse complement.
TCAGATGATCTATTACTCTTCTGGTCCTGTTGCACATTTCTGTTCACTGTAGAATGCCTTGTTATGTTATGTATACTTTTGTGTTTATATTTGTTGTATGTCGGGCGATTTGTTACTTTGTTTTGTGTTTGTTTAATAAAAAAAAAAAAAAAAATAAAAAAAAAACCATTTTCTTTTTTAATCAATGTAGAATGTGTAACTTAAAAATAAACAGATTAGTGCTCTGTTTTATTACAAGAAATGAAAACCAGTGCAATATGATGAATGTCCAAAAGATGAGATAATATTTGCTTTTGAACAGTGTGTGTGTGTGTGTGTGTTTTTGGTTGGTTGACAGTGGTAACAGTTTGACAAAAGCACAGTGTTGTGTTTTACACAAATATAAGTAGGCTAAACACTTTGCAGTTTGAATAATGTCTTGTAAGAACAAAATCACAGAGTATGTTTTTATGTTTCCACTGTTTGATCGTGGCCATGCCTCTCTCTCTCTGACACAGACACACACACATTCCAGCAATGATAGATAAAATTTTCTGTACCTCTTCTTTGGTCACAGTTATGTCTTCAAATAGTGCTTCTGCTCGATCTTGTAACTCTGCCAGGTTGAGGTCTCTTATCTGCTTGTTATACAGGTTGGTGAGGGGTTCTGGTAGATCCAGCATGACAGCCTTTGGCACATAGGATGCTGCATACTCTTTGACAACAGACAGGACTACTGGTTTGATGATCTGCTCCTCTTGTGTGCGGCATTGGGAGAGGTTGTTGTAGAGTTGGGCTTGCTCAGCAGCGGTCAGAGGTGGGAAAGCTGGGGGGGCAGAATGACCTTTCGAAGATTTTCCTTTTTTACATTGTTGAGTGTCGTTAAAAATTATGTCCTTGCCCTGCTGATACTCCACTTTCTTTAAAGAGTCCTCACTTGGGGTGGCCGACTTGCACTTCTTAGATGTTACAGCTATCTCTTCTTTTCTTCCATTGTTATGCTGCCATATGCTGTGTAGCGGAGAGCAGATCACCAGTCTGCATGGTGATTAAATCAAATTAATTAATGCAGTCCAAATCCACAAAACCCCTGTCTCGCTCTGACTCAAGCTATTCTGACATTCCAAAGCACTCTCATTTACGACACCTCTGTTGTCTTAAGATTGCTCTGTGCCTTGCAGACCAGATGGCACCGAAAAATGGTGTAAATCATGGACTATCTCTCTCTCTACGTGATCTCTTACGTCTAAATCAACAAAGACCGTCTGTTTAGGGCTTGGAGAGCCTAACGCTGACCAATGAGAGCGAGCCCGAAAGCACCCCCTCCTAGGGAGTCTCTCGAACACTGATTTGCACATAGACACTAATTAACTCTTCACAACAATAAACAGTGTTGTAAGAACAGATGCCCAAAACATGTGGTTTCTGCTGAGTACATCAAGGCAAGGAGTCAAACGAACGCACACACATAAGCCTCACCCCGCAGCGTCAGGGACAAGAGTTCAGCGTGCGGTTGTGAACTTTCCACACACACACAGAAACACACGCAGCCCCACCACGTGTGATCCAAAATCCTTGTATAAAATATTTTAAATGTATTTTCTTGATGTGCATGATCTCCTGCCCCAAATGTTATGCCTATGTAGTTTATTGGCCTGTAATCACTCTGTGGTGCCCACAATTACAAGAAATGATGTACCTCCTTGATTTTAGACCTTAGAACTGTCATTCGCGGTATTGCCGTGTTCCACAAACCCCAACGATGCTGGATCTTTAACACAAAATATCAGAGAATGCATTGTTTATTAAATACCAGCGTTATTAAGTTATGGACGAATCCATCGTTTTAAAACCCCGCGGAAAGGGAGGCGCATAGACCTCGAAACGTCAGGAGGTGGGCCCGATACGTTGTTAAAGACGATTGGCCCACGTACGTGAGGGAGGCGTGAGTTTAGCCCTTTAAAATTCCGCGCCCCTCTCCTCTCAGAGCAGTCCGCCAGAGAGAGAAAGACGACACGCCTCCTTCCCTCAAGGAAGTTTCGCTCGCTTTTATTTTCTTTTTATTTCCAAGTCTTTTCTTAGAGCTACTATTACTTCAGTATAGTCTTCTGAAACCAACCCACGAAATCAACTTAAGGCTAAGATAATCTTTGCTGAGTCTTCGCTCGCTTCAAGTCGCCATAGCAACCAGACGCTGTGACCACGTGATCCAGGTGCCTTTGTATCCAACCCAGACGAACACACACACAGAAGGCCGATCTTCCAAACAGAGTAACGTAGATCTTTTAAATTTGCAATCTGAAGGAAATGCTGTTTAAAGTGTCTAAATATTACTGAGAAACGTTGGGGTTTTGTGGTGAATGACTAAACTGTTTCTATCTCTATCTCTAAATTCTCTTTCACACACACACACATACACACACACACATACACACACACATACTCTCACCCACGTGTGCAAAGATAAACACACTACCACGTGCTCACGGAGCCGCCGACACACCCACCTTACAAACACTACCATCTCAACATCTCACACGCACACCTAAAATCATTCTTACCTCAACTATTAGTTTCCTCTCGCTGATTCTCTCTCTCTCTCTCTCTCTCTCTCTCTCTCTCTCTCTCTCTCTCTCTCTCTCTCTCTCTCTCTTCCTTTCTCTCAAACCTTTTTGTTTGTTGTATTTCTGTATTACGATCGTTATATTGCCTGTTTTGTTTATGCATTTTTATTCATGCGTGATTTGAAGTAATTGTGTAATCGCTAGCTTGTTTAAATAAACTTTGTTAAATCATTTGAATTAAGTTTGCCTGTTTGTTTCAAATTCTGAGTCCCTGAGGAGTGCAGATTTTACCTTATAAGCTCTACGATTGGTCTTACTATTAAAAGAAATCTAAAAATTGTCTAAAACACGAAGATAATTATCTTCTTTGTGGCCACAAGAAAGTGTTATCTATCAGTGTTAAGGACGCCCGATTTCTGTTCATAACTTATACATTCGGTCCGCTGGACGGCCCGTCTGCATGATAAATGAACATTCTTCAACTTCTACCTCAAATTCCCCCTAATTGAGTAAATTCTACCCGTCTCTATCAGTGATTACTACAAGTAATTGGGAAATCGCTGATACAAGCCGAGGTTTTGACCTATTCCCTATTTTTGAATAAATTAATTTATGGAAGCAACAGATGCATATTCACATTGATGAATATTACCGCTAATTCGAGCTAATTAATTCCCCAACACCAAGTCATTGTTGTTACATAAATAATGGTGGAGAATGCGGGCACTCTCATACTCAGTTTTGATACAAGTTGTGCAATTTGATATTCATGTGTGATTTTTGAAAGTTTAACGTTTTGTGCGCATTTGAATCTTGAAACGTTAAGGAATAAGTATTGAATTACTGAATAAGTCGACTCGGAAAACTGATCAAAGGGCAAAAAGCCATAAACCACCAGTAAATCTGGTCGTGGAGAAAACCTGCAGTTATACAGTATTGTTGCGAGTCCAAAATTAGAGGAAAATAAACATCTCCGGTTTCTTTTCTGGGAATTTAAATTCACAATAAAATGTCTCAGTCCAGAATACAAGGGTTGTTTTAAACGAACTTAGCGAGTTGTAAATGCAAATGTGTATTTAAACAACTTCTTAGATACTTACGACCGCGAATTTTTTGAATCACCAAAAATCAAGGCGGAAGGAAATGGCCGACGGCCAATTTTGAATTAAAAATCTGAGTGTGTCCAACAGTTAAGGCGAACCGACTAGAGGAAGAGCGCCCACTAGAGGCTCTATTAACCCACTACAGTGGTCTACCGCACCGCTTCTCCTGCTTCCACCTACATCGAGGAACCGCTAACCTTCTTCTGTTTCACCTTTGACTGACAAAGACCATACACCCTTTTAATTCGTTTTTCCGTTTCAAGGCAAGAATCTCAGCACCTGCAGTGGACTAGTGGAGTCCCGTTTCGACCTCTGTGGGTGAGTCTCCCGACTGACGTTTCCGACACTGACCGTACGGTGACCCTTGAGTTTCTCTTACCTCTGCCACGGGCGGCGGCACGCAGTTCGTGACCTCAGCAATCCGGTGCTTCGGAGTGTCAGCCATAAAAACCTACGCAAAAGTCAATTGTTGGGACCGCTGCGCAAACACTAGGCAGTCCCTGCCATCGTTCTGTGACGCACCCACCTTTGCATTGCGTTCGGTTGGTTGATATCTCCGGAACTACTAGGATTGTGCTAAAAGTCACCCTGTTTGAGGGGTCGTGTCCGTGAGCAGAGTAACGGAGGACCCAAAGTCACGGCGGCCAGGTGTTCGGGGCGCCAGATAGGTTGACTGCGCTCAGAGGGGGCCGGCCGGGGCGACCTCCGTCCATTTCAGGTAGACTGAACTTTAAAAAAAAAAATATATATATATATAACTCTGCCTCCCACTGTAAGCCACATAATCTTAAATATTTCCCCCAAGGCACATCCTTTGTGCTATTAGTGTCCAAATTACAGCTCAGATCAAATCACTGATATTTTGTTTTGTTTTTGTGTTCAATTCCTGTTTCTTCCTTCCCTTTCAATCCTCGCCTACTCGTGCCTTGCACGTTCTGTGGTAACTTGTTTTTCAGTGCACCAACGAGACCCCAAAAAGCTAAGTAATAGAGGGACAACTGAACAGTCTCTATTCCGGGTCCTATGCTGACCCGCCTAACTGTCTAAAGTCAGTTAGCCCAAAGTTCTATAGACGGCATACCGTCCTATAGTTATTAGCGTCACGACACGATTGCATTGGCCCGTCTTGTGTGTGTGTGTGGGTTGTGTTTTCTCTCGCCTACAGTGAGTCAGCATGTCACGCTCATCCAGTCCTGCGGCTCACTGGAGTGACCTGGAAGCGTGGTTGTCCGCCATGACTACGGGCTGTCTATCCAAGGACTTCGGGGACCCAAGGCTCCTGACCCAACAGGAACTGGACGCCAACGTGGACCAGATCATGTCCCAGGACCCCACGCAGGCCTACAGTTCAAAAGAATGGAGTCGCCTCATCGGGAGTCTCTCTCACTACCTGGTGTCCCAGGCACGTCTGCTGGAGGAGGACAAAGCCCAGCTGGAAAAGGACAAAGCCCAGCTGGAAAAGGACAAAGCCAAGCTGGAAAAGGACACCGCTGGACTAAAGACTCAGCTAAGGGAGGCCTGCAAACAAAAGGAGCTGGCACAACAACAACTGGACGAGCTACTTCAGGAAACTGAGGAGGAAACACACCCGGAACTACAACAGGAAGTGGAAAGACTACAACAGGAAGTGGAAAGATTACAGCAGGCCCTGGAGGACCTGCGTCTGGACACGGACAGGACAGTGGAGGCGGAGAAACAGACCACGGCTGCCCTAAATTCCCAGATGCTACGTGGAGAGGATCTGCTAGCAAGAGCACGCACAGAATTAAAGGACAGAGACGCTAGAATCAAAGTTTGTGAAACATTTTTGCAGAAATCCCGAGCCGAAATTGACGAGCTCATCCAACAAAGACATGAGCTTAAGGACGAGCTGGACATGGTCCACCGTGAACTCAAACATGTGTACGACCTACAAGATAAGCGGGAGGGGGAGACACACATCACCCCGTCTCTCCTTACCCGCGAACCTGCACTTCACCTATTAAAGCTAAAGAAGAAGAGGAAAGCCCACGTCCTGACACTATCTCACCTGCTGGCCCCGTCCCGGAAAGACGAGCCACCAGTCACCGCACAGCCTCTAAAGAACTGGACAAGCTGGCAAGAAACATCCCTCCATTCAACCCAAATCCAACAGGTGGCAACGACGTGCACTCTTATTTAACCGATATTGAATTTCACTTGCAAACTGTGGACAATGTCACGACTTGGGACAAGTTATATCTCCTTCGGATCACTTCTGGGCGCATCGTGAGAAGTTTCCTGGATCGCCAGCCAGAATCTGTCAAAACGAATTATCCACAATTACGACAAGCCCTGATCCGTGAATTCTCTGATCCAGACTCGGACCAAGGCATCCTTGCGGCAATGGACCTCAAACAAGCTCGTCTGGAAACGCCGCAAGCCTACTACGAACGTCTGCGGCTCGCCTACTTCGGACCGAGGAATGAGGCACACATGGAAGAGGACGTGAGTTTCAAAACACTTTTTCTGCGGAATCTCCACCCAAGTCAAAGTGCGCACCTGGGCGTTCTAGTCTGTCCACGGACCCTGTCAATTCAACAGCTACGCGACCTGGCCCACAAAGCGTACGTAAAACAAAAGACTGTGTCTGAAAAACCTGTAAAATACCCCACAGTGTGTGCCGTCTCTGCGCCCGGTCCAGAACTTGCCCTGGAAGGTGCACAGCCTGCCAACTACGAACCCGGCAACAAGCAGTTCCGACCGTTCCAAGCCGGCAGAGGACAGCGAAACCGGGGGGGTGTCCGCCCAAGGCCGCAAAATGATCGTTTCGGGGGATCCTGGGACCGGCATCGCTTCCCCCACAACCAAAAAGGCGGAGGCAGCTGGGAAACCGACCGACACCCCAGAAGGGGCCGACCCCGATCTCCCCGAACCACAAGCCCAGATAAACGGCCAAGGGACCCATCTCGACATGACAACGGTAAACTCAAAATGGAGCCCACATCCGACAGAAACAGTGCAGCCACGCCCGAAGAAGCAGAACTTCTAAGAGCACTGAGAGATCTTGTTCAAAAGAAAACTCACAAGGAAGACAAAGATAAACCAGACACCGCATGACTAGCCCACAGGCCTGAAACCAATGCTCCTCACGCTGACAGCCCACCTGAAACTATTGTTAAACCTCAGACTGTTGAACTCGCTGTCACATCACAAAATGACAGCTCCACTCACTCCCTCAAGCTGACAGCCCCACAGAACACTGCTGTCAGATCACAGACTTTTGAACTGGCTGTTACATCACCAGACGACAGCGTCACTCACTACAGCCAGCTGACAACGCCACTTCCTGGACGGGACTGCAGCAGCCCTCGGGACAAGGTACCAGACAGTGCGGTCTTGTTGATCTGCACCCACAATGAGCCACCCAAAACTTACCCTGACTGCCTCTCAATCAACACACAAGACCCTACACCACAACTTCTGGGTAACCTAATTGAGAGAGGAGTGGCACGAAAACTGTACTTAACCCTTACCTTGGAAAAGGAAATGCAAATCGAAGCACTCGTGGACACCGGCTCCGATCTAACGCTTATTTCTGTTCAACTGTTTGAAAAACTCCAGTTCAAAGCTCAAAGACAAAACAGAACTCTTAAAATCCACACTTGCGAGTTGAACGTGCAGTCATACAGCCAAAATGACATCCAGCTAAGGAACGTAGCTCCCATTCACCTGGCAATCGGTCCTATGAGCATCATCCATCCAGTATACGTATCTCCGATGAACACTTATCAATTTCTCATAGGCAAGGACCTGCTGGATCGCTTTGAACCCTTGTTAGACCTCAAGCACCTACAAGTTTGGGCACAAGTGCGCGAACCCATCCCCCTCCAACCACACAAATCCCTTGAACCAGACTGTCAAGCCACGGGGGTCACGGAAATTCCCTCAACCAACCATGAGGACAAAGCCACCACTGCTGATCAAAGTTCAAGGTCGCTCCTCTGCACTTTCAAAACCACCCTAGGTTCTGAGAACTACTGTCCCCAGGTCGAAACGGACCTGCAACTGCAAAATACAAACACCACAGACATTATTCTGGCCCTATGGGCAGACAACTCAGCCATCAGTCTCTCACTATTCAATACCATTATTGAAAACACACCGGACCTGCCCTATACCGGCAAACGCACCCGTTTCCCTTTAAACTCAGAGCCATCCTCAATGACATCTGCCAAAGGGATCTGTGCTCTGAACATAAAATGGAACCACCGGTACTTGACCCATTACTTCCTGATCCTGGAAAATCCAGCCCATGACGTCTACATTGGAGCAGACATCTTGATTCGCCTCAAGGCTCATGTGGACATGTTCAATGAGGTTGTATGGGCTCCATTGACTTCACAGCCACCTGCTCCCATCAGTCGTGACAATCTACTGTCTGGACAAACCATCCCAGACGTATGCACTCTCATCACCGAACCGGGAACAGTGGTACCTGCTTATACCAAAGGAGTCGCCGTGCGACTCAACCTGCGACAGGGCCAAACCCTAAACCACACGCTGGCTTTCTTCCAACCTTCACCTGAATGTATGGAACTCGGACTCACCCTCGAAGCCACACCCCTCACTGAAGTATCATCTCGGGTAGTTTATATTCTGTTCAACAATTGTACAGCAACTGACATCAGCATCCCCAAAGCCTACCGACTGGGATGGCTAATCAGTCACGACTTTCATGACTTTGAACTGATGCTACCCATCATAGGGCCCATCCCACCTGCACTGATACCCGAAGGGCATACAGACAACACATTGTTCACAGCACCCTTCCAATTCATTGCCATCACATCTGTCATGCCGATGGCCAAAGATCAGGTGTGCAGAACGGAACTGACAGAGGACCAACACCTCGCAGTGTACACAGTCTCCCACCAGCCTGTCGGTGAGACTGGCGCAACGGCCACACCTGTCAAAACCAACCCGACTGATGACAAGCCAACCGATGAACCATACCAAGGTTTTGAATCTCAAGTGCAACAAATTCTACAGGATGCCGACGCACTCCAGAATGAAACAGACCGCCAAAGACTACGACAAGTCCTTTACAAGTTCAAAGAATCCTTTGCAAAAGACTCTTTAGACTGTGGGCTCACTGACCTCCACACCGTGCGTATCCCCACGCACCCTGAGGCTCCTCCCACCTTCGTCAAGCAATACAAAATTCCCATCGCTTCACACGAACCAGTGCAGGAAATCATCGAAACCATGCTTGAGAAAGGTGTGATAAGAATTTGTAACAGCACCTACTCCGCACCCATTTGGCCTGTTCTCAAGCCAAACGGCAAGTGGAGACCAACGATTGACTATCGAAAACTGAATCAACAGGTGCCGTTGTCACGGTGGCCCATGACTCAGCTGGAACAGGAAATCCCACGGATCAGAGGAGCCACCATCTTCTCCACACTCGATGTGGCCTCTGGATTCTGGACCATTCCGGTACACCCCGACGACCAACACAAGCTGGCCTTTACGTTTGGCAACCGACAGTACACGTTCAATAGATGTCCGTTCGGATATGCAAACTCACCAGCCGAGTTCAACATCTTCCTAAACAAAGCATGCCCAGACGCCAGAATGAGAGGTAACCTGATTTACGTCGACGACGTACTCATGAAAAGCACAACGGTGGCAGACCACCTCAAAGAGATTGACTATGTTTTAAACCAGTTGACCACTGCCGGCGCCAAAATAGCCCTCCACAAAGGACAATGGTGCCGTACCAAAGTCGACTACGTCGGCCTACGCATTGGACATCATGGCATCGAACCACAAACAAACCGTATTCATGCCATCCAAAACATCAAGCCTCCCTCTAACATCTCTGAACTACGAAGCTTCCTAGGAGTATGCAATTACTCCCGACAGTTCATCGAAAACTATTCAGACATCGCCAAGCCTCTGACAGCCCTGCTGAAAAAGGACTGCCCTTTCGTCTGGTCAGACGCACAGGAACACGCCATGGCAGCACTAAAAAGACACTTATGCACAGCACCATGCCTTGCTTACCCTGACCCACAGAAAGAATTCCACCTGGAAGCTGGGTTCTCAGATCAATGTCTCAGTGCTGGCCTATACCAACAACACGACCAAGACAAAAAGGTGGTCGCATACGCCAGCAAAACACTTCTACCTCCAGAATGTAAATTCTCAGACTGTGAAAAAGCTTTGCTCTGCACAGTATGGGCCATTCAGCATTTCTCCAACTACATTGGGGCACAAAAAGTTATCATAGACACTTGCCACCAGCCTGTCACGTTTCTCAATAGCCAGAGAATTCGTGATGGCGTGGTAACCAATTCACGCATAGCTACATGGCTAATGGCTCTCCAAGGAAGAAATGTCGAAGCCCGATATGCACAAAGTCACAAATCTGCTCTAGGTAACGGCTTGGCGGCATGTCAAAATTGCTCGGACAACTCACCTGCTGCAACGCCGGAAACACCCGAGCCCCAGCAGCCACAACTGACTTGTCACAGGTACTTCGAAAAGAATGCGTGCGAAGGTATGCCCACAGCTTACGTTGACGGGTGCTCCTACAACAGCGACGGCACCCTGAAAGCAGGTGCAGGGGTACTATGGGTGAACAACCACCCATGCCCACCACAAGACTTCAAGCTGGGCCCCCAGTCATCACAATATGCAGAAATAGCAGCAATTCTCATAACTCTGCAAATCGCATCGGCCCATAGCATCAGAGAACTTCTCATCTGCACAGACTCTAACTACGCCAGACTCAGTTTTGTATGCCATCTCCCCACCTGGAAACAGAATGGGTTCAAAACTGCTAACAACAAGCCTGTCAAGCATCAACACCTGTTCCAAGAATGTGATAACATCACAACAGCACACGACGTCACCGTGTACTGGAAAAAGGTGAAAGGACACTCAAAACTACCAGGCCAAGACAAAGACTACAATGACCACACTGACGCCCTCGCAAAAGCGGGCGCACTACACGGTGAACCATGGTCTTCCCCAACAGCCACACCCACCCCCGACATTACGTGGTGATAACCCGCAGCAAGCGGCATCCACCTGCTGCTGAAACTGCTTCACAACTTATATCACTAACTCCGCAAATTTCAAACAACGACATTGCGGACATGCAAGCCTCCGACACTGCTATAAAGACAATTAAGGCAAACCTCCTCTGCCCCTCCACCTTCCCTATCGCACCTTCGGACATCAACGATAACTCAGATCTCAGACATTTACATAACTGCAAACACAAGCTGCGTGTGCGGGACGAGATTCTATGGTTTGTCACCGATGACACCACTTCGCCTAAACTCGTTGTGCCCCGATGCCAAAGGGGGGAGTTCATAAACCACGCCCACAACGCACCATACGCTGGACACCACGGTACCAGAGCCACGTATGAGACACTTAGACAGGTGGCATATTGGCCATGTATGCAGCAAGATGTAGCAGAGTACGTGAGAGAATGCCTGGTCTGCTGCCAGTTCCAACCAACAAACATAAATCACAGAGCCCCACTGCAACGCAGAGGGATCACGTTCCCCTGGTCAGACCTTCAAATTGACTGGGTAGGACCCCTGCCCAGATCAACAAGAGGCAATAAGTACTTTCTCACGGTGGTGTGCCAATTCACCAAGTGGGTAGAATGTTTGCCAGCACCTAACGACACTGCCCAGACAACGGCATACCTCCTGATGAACCACATCTTCTCCCGATTTGGCCTACCGCTCAGAGTCAATTCTGACCGAGGAACTCATTTCACCGCAGAGATCATGCAAAAGATATGGAGAACTCTAGGGGTACAAGCTAAACTTCACATCAGTCACCATCCGATCTCATCCGGACAGGTAGAAAGGTCTAACCGAACGGTGGTCGCCATGTTGAGAAAATACGTGGCAGCTAATCAGAAAGACTGGGATGTGAAACTTCCCCTGGTACTGATGGCCATCCGAGCCACCCCGCAGGAATCAACGCGAGTACCGCCGTTTGAACTCATGACTGGAAGGCAGATGACTCTGCCATTACACCTGTTGTACCAACCAGGAGACCACAACCTCGTCACTGCCTACACCACGTCCCAGTATCTGGACGAGCTCCATAGACACTTGAAAACAACTTTCGCTTTCGCCCAGCAACACCTGAAAACCAGCGCCGCGGGCCAGAAAGCATATTACGATCGAAAGGCATCACACCAAGAGTTCGGCGTGGGCGACAAAGTCCTGTATTACAGTTTCGCCTTGCCACCCAAACAGTTGTCGAAAAAGTTCCTGCCCCATTGGACTGGACCTCATGAAATAGTGAACAAACTCTCCCCCGTAGCATACCAGATCCAGCTTAAAAGGGGACAAAGAGAACCAGTTCTCAAATGGGTCCACCGCAATCAGATTAGACGGTATCTGGCCCTTAGCAAAGACAGACAGGAAGAGGCCAATACCAGCTAAACTCAACCACCGTCATCACAACGAAAACAACTGTCCTATGCAATCCAGAACAACCCTCGCTGACCTGTACCTCCTCTCTGTTCCCTTCTCCTCCAGCTCTCTCTCTCTCTTGCCTGTAACAGGATGCTGCTGTGGATCATCATCATGTGTTTCCAGACTACCGAAAGCCAGCCGCCACCCGACCTCGTCTCTCCAGCACCGGCCTCGGGAATTGTGTTGAGAGAGCAGCACGGACTGCTCATAACGAACTGTCGAACGCACACCCAGAAGGTGTACGTGCGACTCGACCCTCGAAACGTCTACCGTGCACACTACCCAAAAACGGCCGTCCTGTACAGCTGGGCAGGTGCCAAATGGACAGAGGCCGCCCTCAACCACGCTGAAGCCGACGTCGAACACATGCTGAGCCAACTCGAGAAGATGACCCTCACCCAGGCCGAATTGAGCGGGCACAACAGGCGCTCCAAACGTTTCCTAGGAGCCCTGCTTGGAGCCGCTGCTGCTGTAGGCACACTGTTCAACATTGGTATGTCCAGTGTCAACGCGGTGAACATCGCCACGGTACGACGACAGGTAGCAGAAATCCAGACGGAACTTCCACAGCTGAAAGATCAACTCACCACACAGAGCGCATCTTTGACCACCATAGGCAGGACACTGAGAGGCACGGTCACCGTCCTCAACACACATAGTGTCATGCTGAACAGGACTGTGAGCTCCATGAAACAGATGTTCACAGTCTTCCAGAACGACTTTGCCCAAACCCAGTTGGTCACCGCATTAATGGGCGACATGCTCAGAGAAGTGAGCTCTTCCATAGACCAGTTAGCCATGGGCAGGATCCCACCATATCTGGTACCCCTGAGTCTGGTACAGACCGTGCTGGCCTCCGCCATCACTACACCTGCTGATCCTATACAAACTCATCTCGCCTACTCCTTGGGAAGTGCCATCCCACTGTATGTGGACCCGGCACAGCGAGAAATGGGTTTCTTACTCAACTTACCCATTATAGAGTCAAGCCGAATCTACCGACTTAAAGACGTGGTCAATATTGGATTCTGGCAGGGAAACACGCAATTCAAGGTACGGACTCCAGAAGTGGTAGCGTACCACGACAGTAACCCGCAACTGTACCTAGCCCCTAACCTGCACATGTGCACCCTCACGAAAGACATACACTATCTCTGCCCTAGCAAACCCTTCCTCCAGGATAACACCGATGGGATCTGCGGCCTCCAACAACTAGCCAACGACGCACGTTGTCCGGCTGATGCGACACCTCGCAACCAGGTCACCGAGACGCAAGCTGAGATTGTAGGAAACCGATGGCTCGTGAACACTCCAGTACGGTCAGCGACACTGACCTATGACCAACACGACACTGCTACACGTGTCAACCTGCTCAACCAAAGCATGTGGATTCAAGTCCCACGAGGAGCCATCCTCCACCTAGATGACCTAGCCTTGTACCACCTCCCAAGTGAAGAGTACCAAGCCGAGCTAGAAATTCCGTCTTTCTTCAAGAACCGCAATTTCACTCTAGATCCCGAACTAGAAGATTGGATTGAAAAAGGGGGGTCACAAGTCATCGACATAGCCCCCCTGGACTCAGCCCTTCAAGCATTGTCTCGACTACCCATTCTGAACACTTCACCTGTGGTACAAACATGGACAGCCGCTGATACCGCACTGTGCATTACCAGCATCCTCGGACACGCCCTAGCTTTGGTTTTGGCCTATATCCTGTACAGAAGGATCAACGCCATTCGAACCTCCACAGCCAAGCTCACAGAGGCAGTCTCCGTCGGCTTCAAGAGAAACCTCCGGAAGGATGACTCCCTACTAGAGCAAGCTGAAGACCTCATCGAGCTCACACTGCAGTCCTAAGCAACACCCGTGTGCCGCTTCCTCCCATCCATGCACCTGCCATCTGACCATTGTTACTGTGATGACTCGACTAGGCCCATACACGCCCGGTCGACTCACCAAAGGGGGGACTGTAGCGGAGAGCAGATCACCAGTCTGCATGGTGATTAAATCAAATTAATTAATGCAGTCCAAATCCACAAAACCCCTGTCTCGCTCTGACTCAAGCTATTCTGACATTCCAAAGCACTCTCATTTACGACACCTCTGTTGTCTTAAGATTGCTCTGTGCCTTGCAGACCAGATGGCACCGAAAAATGGTGTAAATCATGGACTATCTCTCTCTCTACGTGATCTCTTACGTCTAAATCAACAAAGACCGTCTGTTTAGGGCTTGGAGAGCCTAACGCTGACCAATGAGAGCGAGCCCGAAAGCACCCCCTCCTAGGGAGTCTCTCGAACACTGATTTGCACATAGACACTAATTAACTCTTCACAACAATAAAACAGTGTTGTAAGAACAGATGCCCAAAACATGTGGTTTCTGCTGAGTACATCAAGGCAAGGAGTCAAACGAACGCACACACATAAGCCTCACCCCGCAGCGTCAGGGACAAGAGTTCAGCGTGCGGTTGTGAACTTTCCACACACACACAGAAACACACGCAGCCCCACCACGTGTGATCCAAAATCCTTGTATAAAATATTTTAAATGTATTTTCTTGATGTGCATGATCTCCTGCCCCAAATGTTATGCCTATGTAGTTTATTGGCCTGTAATCACTCTGTGGTGCCCACAATTACAAGAAATGATGTACCTCCTTGATTTTAGACCTTAGAACTGTCATTCGCGGTATTGCCGTGTTCCACAAACCCCAACGATGCTGGATCTTTAACACAAAATATCAGAGAATGCATTGTTTATTAAATACCAGCGTTATTAAGTTATGGACGAATCCATCGTTTCAAAACCCCGCGGAAAGGGAGGCGCATAGACCTCGAAACGTCAGGAGGTGGGCCCGATACGTTGTTAAAGACGATTGGCCCACGTACGTGAGGGAGGCGTGAGTTTAGCCCTTTAAAATTCCGCGCCCCTCTCCTCTCAGAGCAGTCCGCCAGAGAGAGAAAGACGACACGCCTCCTTCCCTCAAGGAAGTTTCGCTCGCTTTTATTTTCTTTTTATTTCCAAGTCTTTTCTTAGAGCTACTATTACTTCAGTATAGTCTTCTGAAACCAACCCACGAAATCAACTTAAGGCTAAGATAATCTTTGCTGAGTCTTCGCTCGCTTCAAGTCGCCATAGCAACCAGACGCTGTGACCACGTGATCCAGGTGCCTTTGTATCCAACCCAGACGAACACACACACAGAAGGCCGATCTTCCAAACAGAGTAACGTAGATCTTTTAAATTTGCAATCTGAAGGAAATGCTGTTTAAAGTGTCTAAATATTACTGAGAAACGTTGGGGTTTTGTGGTGAATGACTAAACTGTTTCTATCTCTATCTCTAAATTCTCTTTCACACACACACACACACATACACACACACACATACACACACACATACTCTCACCCACGTGTGCAAAGATAAACACACTACCACGTGCTCACGGAGCCGCCGACACACCCACCTTACAAACGCTACCATCTCAACATCTCACACGCACACCTAAAATCATTCTTACCTCAACTATTAGTTTCCTCTCGCTGATTCTCTCTCTCTCTCTCTCTCTCTCTCTCTCTCTCTCTCTCTCTCTCTCTTCCTTTCTCTCAAACCTTTTTGTTTGTTGTATTTCTGTATTACGATCGTTATATTGCCTGTTTTGTTTATGCATTTTTATTCATGCGTGATTTGAAGTAATTGTGTAATCGCTAGCTTGTTTAAATAAACTTTGTTAAATCATTTGAATTAAGTTTGCCTGTTTGTTTCAAATTCTGAGTCCCTGAGGAGTGCAGATTTTACCTTATAAGCTCTACGATTGGTCTTACTATTAAAAGAAATCTAAAAATTGTCTAAAACACGAAGATAATTATCTTCTTTGTGGCCACAAGAAAGTGTTATCTATCAGTGTTAAAGACGCCCGATTTCTGTTCATAACTTATACATTCGGTCCGCTGGACGGCCCGTCTGCATGATAAATTAACATTCTTCAACTTCTACCTCAAATTCCCCCTAATTGAGTAAATTCTACCCGTCTCTATCAGTGATTACTACAAGTAATTGGGAAATCGCTGATACAAGCCGAGGTTTTGACCTATTCCCTATTTTTGAATAAATTAATTTATGGAAGCAACAGATGCATATTCACATTGATGAATATTACCGCTAATTCGAGCTAATTAATTCCCCAACACCAAGTCATTGTTGTTACAGCTGAACAACACAGCTGACACATGGGAGCAGCTCTCACCAAGTCCAGCTGTGCAATTGCAGTGGGCTCCCAAGACAACCCCATCATTCCTCACCACCATCCATGGCTTTAACTGAGGGTCATTAAGCCTTTGGGAATGATTAACCTATACATGAAATTAAAAATGTCAGCTAACTTGGTTGAGTACATTAAAGATACAAACTAGCTACAGATAGCCAGACGCACCGCGGTAGCTAGCCAAGCTAACATAAACAAACAACTAGCCATGCTAACGTTACACTACTACCTATTAAACTTGGACACTTACCCTTCCAGTGATGATGCAGCATTTTTTTGCTTGAAGATTCCACATCTGGATGTTCGTTACAAAGCCAGACTGAGTCCATTTGTAACCCTCCAGGCTTTTGTAGGCTTTTAGAGAGTCACCCGAGTAGGAAGATGGGAAGTTTATCAGGTAATTATATATATCCGGATACTGCAGATCTGGGACGTCTTCTTCAGCGGAGATACTTGTGAAAAGCACCCCGGGGGCATTGTATGGGTCGGTAATATTTAACCTATTTAATTTTTTTATATAAAGCTCAATGTCATGCGAATTAAAGTGAGATGAGTACTCCGATGGCTTGAAAGCTTCGGCGGTGGCGCTGGCGCTTGCCATTTTACTGCCAAAATGGCGGCCCGAACACTGGTGGTCACGTGGTTCTCTATAGTTCGGATTGAGCTGATCAACAAACGGACAGGGAACTACGTCATCACGTTGAAAGGTACGCCTGCGCCGGCAATACTATTTGAACTACTATTCATATTCATCAGAATGTTATTCATATACTATTCATATTCATATTCACTGAATACTATTACTATATAATCGCAAACAATACTATTTGAACTATCCTCCTACCCTACGTACGGTCGCATTGTAAACAGTGGGGCGGTACTTCGGGCGGCGCTGGCGTGACCTTTCAATGTGATGACGTAGTTCCCTGTCCGTTTGTTGATCAGCTCAATCCGAACTATTGAAGGTAAAAAGTCTATAAATTATAAAAAAAAATATTTAAAAAATCACCTATCGTTTCGATGAAAAATCCAGAAATATTTTCTTCAAAAAACATAATTTCTCTCCCACTGAGGAAAGAAAGACATGGATATCTTGGATGGCATGATTGGGGTGAGTAAATTATTAGGAAATTTTCATTTTGGGGTGAACTAATCCTTTAACAAGTGCATTTATAATGTACAGTAGGCTACCAGTGATGTTTAGTTCTTCAATTTGATGTTTTAAAAAATAGGAAAGTGGTCACAAGTATAAGCCCTGGAGTAGAGCAGGAGTTAAATTTTAACATCTAACCTTTCTTTCTTTCTTTCTTTCTTTCTTTCTTTCTTTCTTTCTTTCTTTCTTTCTTTCTTTCACAGATAAGATTATCATGTGTTAGAATATAATGTGTTACTTT
Source organism: Rutilus rutilus (assembly GCF_951802725.1). NCBI lineage: Eukaryota > Metazoa > Chordata > Actinopteri > Cypriniformes > Leuciscidae > Rutilus > Rutilus rutilus. Next base: position 24,920,567 of record NC_140212.1, on the reverse strand, counting down.
GTTGTTTGAGTATACTGTAGAAAAGCCAATGTTTTATTAAGTTGTTTTATGACATTTTTTTGTAAAATTAAAGTCAGAAATTAAATGGGATCCTTTATTGTATATTTACTGCACTTACCCTGTAACTACACAGAACAAGGGGGTAAACAAGCTCCACTTTAATTTACAGCCCGCAGGTTTTACACTTACCCTGTAAATACACAGTTGAAATGGGTAACAAACACTACTTACTATGTAACAATACGAAACAACACTATTTGCACAGTAATTACAGAGAAAGGTACTCTTATTAAAAAAACAAAACAAAAAACTTTTAACCCTAAAACCGTATTCTGGACAAATGTGGGCAAAATAATTTTGATTTATTTAAAAAAAAGACTTCCCTTGATCTGAGCGGTACAAGACTTGGCCACTTTTCCTAAGTTTGCCTCCTGAACACACAACATTTTTTTTGACTCAATTCTACAATGTTAAGTGGGTGAAAAAAAAATAAAAAATCCATAATCTTGTATTTGGGTCAAAAATGGGCACCCATAGAAATGAATGGGAAAAAGTGAAAGTGACAGTGAAAGTGAAAGTGAAAGTGAAAGTAATGTAATTTAGAGCAAAAACTGTAATTTAGAGCATTCTTCTTGTTTTGTTTTTTTGTAAAAATAAATCAATAGATCCAATACAATGCATATCTAACATACACACAAATGAAGGGCTGATCCTGTACAACATTCTCATCATGCCCAAAACAATGGGAGTAATGAGAGAGCGGGGAGAGCGGAGAGGACGCTGGCGCTGGCTGTTCGCCGCTTCTCTGCAAATTCGCGCAAATCCGCTCTACCGTACTATTCTTACTGTAGTTACTGAAATCGCTACAGCAATTGACGGATATTTTTTTGCACTCAGTAGCCAACTGATTGCTACGTGAAGTGTTACCTGGCACATACCTGTTACTAAGCTGAAACCGGCAAAGTCACAGTGTATTCTCCACTCTTTGGCTTCAAATCCCTGAGCCCTGGAACCAACTTCGGGTTCTGCATCGCCTCTGCCTTCAAGCGGATGTCTGCACGTGGAATACCATCTTTGTGGAAGCTGTGGATTACCTTGGCTTGTGTCGCTGTCTTTCACCGGTACTCGCCTGGATATCGGCTAGCCGCTAACACATCACGCATCATGTTGTGGTCCGACACCTCGATGCAACATCTCCGAGCTCTCAATAACAACAACCGAGCTCCCCTGCAGCAACTGGATCTTCCGTACCGACCTCGATATATCCATAGGGGATCAAGGCGCCGGTTTGTTGTGTTTAAATCCGGTGACCACAGCTCCATCTCATCCCTCTGGTCGGCATCGCGTCCCGTTGCGCAACTGACACGTCACCGTTTGCGTCATCAGAGTACCGCTACTCCTGGCATAGATAGTGCTGGGTGTAAACGGTGCACTGTAAAACCTGGAGTGGATCGCAGGGTTCTCCGCCCTGTCAATAAACTGGATTTTAGAGCTCAAATGACATTTGAACTGCTAAATGTGCAGTCCCTGTCAAACAAATCTGGACTTATATACGACCACATCCTGGATAAGGGGATAGATATTCTCTGTCTTACAGAGACATGGCAGCAGCCTGGAATATACTCATCCCTAAATGAGGCCTGCCCACCCGGGTATAACTACCTCGATAAGGCTCGTACAACTGGCCGTGGTGGGGGCCTAGCTGTTTTACATCGCAGCAACATTGAATTATCCCCCGTGTCTGTGCCCAGTACTGGCTCATTTGAAAGTCTGGTTTTCAGTTGCAAAAAAGCTTTTTCAGCAACAATAGCCCTCGTCTATCGCCCTCCCAAACCACAACCAACTTTCATTTCTGACATTCATGATTTTCTAATCTCCCTCTGCACAGCTCACTCAAATATTATGGTTATTGGTGATTTCAACATACACGTGGACTCCCATAACTGTAAACTGGCCTCAAATTTCAAACAAACCCTGGATTGTCTTAACCTCCAACAGCTTGTGGATGCCCCCACACACAATAGGGGGCATACACTGGACCTTGTCATTACAGACTCCCTCTCAGTTTCAGGCCTTCAGGTGTATGACGTGGGTGTCTCCGATCACCTGGCGGTTACATTTGAAGTCCCAATATTAGTTCCTCCCACCAAACCAAAACGCCATATTACCTTCAGAAACATTAAGAACTTGGACGCCACCTCCCTCAGTCAACATCTCCAGCATCTCTCCCCCTCTCCTCACTCATCAGCTGACGACTTAATGGACTACTACAACACCAGCCTCACCTCTATTCTGGATTGTCTTGCTCCATTAAAAACCCAGACAGTCACGTTTACCCGCTCTGCCCCCTGGTTTACAAACGAGCTGAGAGGGATGAAGAGGTCTGGCCGTGTCCTGGAGCGTGCCTGCAAAACATCTGACCTGACGGTGCATAAGTTGGCCTACCGGGAACATCGTAGGGCTTATGCCAAAGCACTCTCCAAGGCTAGGTCAGAACACTACTCAACACTTATAAACAACAACCCAGGTAACTCCAAAAAACTGTTCTCCACAATAAATCACATCATCAAACCACAGATTTCCTCATTCTACAGTCCAACTGATATAAATTGCAACCGGTTTCTTGATTTTTTTACATCAAAAATTGACATTATTCGCTCCTCATTTCCTCTTCTAAATAGCACCTCACTAGACCTGCCCGCAACACCCATCGCTCAAACCCTATCACAACTGTCCCCCACAACGCAGCAGGAGGTCGAGAACATCATTCGTAAATCCAAAACATCCACTTGCCGCCTTGATCCCCTCCCATCTCCTCTGCTTAAAACTCACACTAACTCTATCAGTTCCCTCATAACCAAAATAATAAACATGTCCGTAGAGACAGGCTATGTTCCCACCTCCCTCAAAACTGCTCTCATCAAACCCCTCCTCAAAAAACCCACCCTGGACCCTACACCACTGTCGAATTACAGACCAATTTCTAATCTCCCATTCATCTCCAAACTCCTGGAAAAAGTTGTTTCCACCCAGCTCCATAATCATCTCAGATCCAACAGGCTATATGAGAAATTTCAATCTGGTTTTCGTCCCTCCCACAGCACAGAAACAGCTCTTATCAGAGTCACCAGCGATTTGCTGATGGCTTCTGATTCCGGTTCCACATCCCTCCTCATTTTTCTCGACCTCTCTGCTGCGTTTGACACTGTAGACCATCACATTCTCCTGCACCGACTTCAGCACTACACAGGTCTTTCTGGTACTGCCCTGAAATGGTTTCACTCCTATCTCACTGATAGAACCGAGTATGTAGCTCTGGGGGATGTAAAATCCAGACCCCACACTGTCACCTGTGGGGTCCCCCAGGGCTCCGTACTCGGTCCAACCCTCTTCACCATTTACATGCTCCCCTTGGGTCGTGTCGTCAGCAGGCATGGAGTTAATTTCCATTGCTATGCTGACGACACACAACTCTACCTTCAAGTCACTCCCTCTAGCTCCCCCTCTGCCACGACTGCCCGCCTTAGCTCCTGCCTGGAGGAGATAGAGGCGTGGATGAGTCAAAACTTCCTGCAGCTGAATGGCTCCAAAACAGAGGTCATTCAAACTGGAACTGTTCATCAACTCCGCTCCTCTCCAATCACCACTGTTTCACTCTTTGGACACACCACTCCCCTCTCTTCCTCTGTTACTAATCTAGGGGTAAAATTTGACCCCCACCTTTCCTTCGACAGTCATGTCACCTCCATCTGCAAAACTGCATTCTTTCACCTCCGCAATATTTCCAAACTGCGCCCCTCCCTCTCCATTTCTGCTGCAGAGAAGCTCGTCCATGCTTTTGTCTCCTCCAGGCTGGACTACTGTAATGCACTCCTCATTGGGATTCCTGGCAGGAGCCTTCAAAAGCTCCAGTATGTTCAGAACAGCGCTGCCAGGGTCCTGATGAGGGTGCGAAAACATGAGCACATCACCCCCATCCTTCGTTCACTGCACTGGCTCCCCATTCAGTCCCGCATAGAATATAAGGTCCTCCTTCATACCCATCACTGTCTGCACGGTGCGGCCCCCACTTACCTCACTGAGTTGCTCACGCCAAATTCATCAACCAGAACCCGGTCAGGCCAACAGCACCGTTTGGTCATGCCCAGGACACGGCTCAAAACAATGGGCGACAGGGCCTTTCAAGTCGCTGCTCCCTGCCTGTGGAACGCCCTCCCAGACCACCTCAGGGCCCCGCAGACAGTGGACACATTCAAAAAAGGACTAAAAACCCACCTTTTTACACAGGCTTATTTTAACAGCTAAAGCTTGTTTTTAGTCCCGTCTTTTAACATGTTGTGTTTTTATTGTAATACTGTATTGTTTTTAATTATGTTCTACTGTAGCACTTTGAGATTTGGTGTCAAATGTAAAGTGCTTTACAAATAAAATTTATTATTATTATTATAATTATGCCAAAAACTCACACTCAAAAAAATAAGCATAATTTACATAGCAAATATGGTACTTTTTGAAGTAAATAAATTAAAAAATACCCCCAAAATAAAAAAAAAACACACCATAAATGGATAGACAAAATTTTATCGAAGACAGTGATATAACATTTATAATAAATAAAAAAATAGGGTCACATCTGAGTCCTCTGTGCCCACATTTGTCCACAATTACAGAATTAAGGGCTATAAAGTGAATACGGTTTGAGGGCTACTTACACAGTATATTTGCCCTGACATTTAAGTGTCATTGCAATACAATGTGATAAGGTAAGTACTACATGGTACATTCTAAATTAAAATCATAGCAGAAACTAATTTTTTTGGCTTATCGTTAAGTAGTTTAGTAAGAAAAGCTAATAAATAGCTTTGCCAATGTTTTTCGAAATCAGCTGTTTATAAAATTGTTTCAGATTAAGTTTTTATCATACTGTGCTTACATACAGCCATATATATATATATGTGTGTATATATACAGTATATATGTGTATATATATATATATATATATATGTGTCTATATATATATATATATATATATATGTATATATATATATATATGTATGTATGTATGTGTATATATATATATATATATATAAGTTTAATTTACAACCCACAGATGTCAAAATTACCCTGTAACTACATTGCACAAGAACATATTTTGCCAGAAATGTGATAAAAACTTTTATATACAACAGAAGTAAAATTTTTGCCTTGAATATATTAACAGAATAGGTACCTGTTAGTTTTAAAATAATTACATTATAAATAATTTGCTTGTATATCTGGTTGTACCCCTTTATTACCCAAAACTTAACATATTGTTCCCTTATACCTACACGGAGGTACACTATAATTACAGAAACGTACACCGTAATTTCGGTTTACTTACGAAGTTCTTTGCAGGTTGTATATCTGCTTGTTACCCCTTTATTACCCAAAACTTAACATATTGTTCCCTTATACCTACATGGAAGTACACTATAATTACAGAAACGTACACCGTAATTTCGGTTTACTTATGCAGTTGTTTGCGGGTCGTAATAAAAAGTGTTACCTTATGCTGCTGTTACGAAAATGTATATGTGTGGAGCAATCTCTGCATGCTTTGAGTTTGTGTGCTTATAATGTTCATCTGGGAACGCAGTGTGCGCCATTTCACAAAATTTGTAATGTAACTCATTTGTAAATCAACGCCAACACAGGAGAATACATACATTTGTTTCTAAATATGCGAATTGTTCATCACGATTTCAAAATAAAAGTTTAAACCCTCACACTGAGTTTACATGTTTTGATATGCAAGTTCTTGTTCAAGAAATTACTGCGGCTGTTGCATTTCTATCGTACATAAGTGACCAACTATTAAAGATTAAGTGGACATTTTAATTAAATGTTGTTTGGCCATTATTAAACAAGGATTTGGTCATGCTGTAGTAGTGTAACAATAACTAACACCAGTCCCTCTGCACGCATTTGTTATAATACGTAATGTACGTTAAGTTTATACTATTTATTTTACATGGTGTATTTTAACAGTTTTGTTCAATAAAACCCATAATGATAACTTACTTTGATACTTTATTTGAAGCAATTATTATTTTGCTTGTTATTATATATTTGTATTTATGTCATTTTAAAGGCTATTGTTCAATTGGATCTATTTTTATTACCACAATTTTTTATCCGATTACTCGATGGAATAATGGATAGAATACTCGATTACTAAAATAATCGATAGCTACAGCCCTAATGTGGATAATATTTTGTCAGGTTATATACCGCTTAACCGTTGGCCTCGCACATCCGTCATGTTTGTAGTTTTTTAAACACTTTTTATTCATGTTTGTAGTTCTAATCGAATCCTCGTCCAATGTCCAATGTCGAAGCAATGAGTTGTGGGCAATATTAGCCGTTAGAGTGTGCACAGATCTGCATTTCGGATTCTAACCGGAAAAGTAGACCATCCAACTATCTTTGGAATACTTATTTCAACATGCTATGATTTGGGACACACTAATTCTAATTTCGAATACTATTTAGGATGGACAGTATGCGAATTGGGACGCAGCACCGAAGTCTTTACTAACGAGCTGATGAGTTGAAATCAGCTCGTTAGTAAAGACACCAAGGGCCCTGTCCCAAATGGCACACTTCATGTGCACTTTCGGTCTTGTGGACTTACAATGGCTGCCTTGTGCACGCGTGTCTGTTAAGTCAGTGAGACTGCAGTGTGTCCCATTTGTCATTTTTAGATCTCAGAAGGGTGCTCGCGAGCGCCCCCATGTGGTCGATTTGCACCCTTGATGCACACTTTTGCCGAGAACTCAGAGGAGTCCGCGAGTGCTTAGGGTTCCATTTGGGACAGGGACAGGGCCAAGACCTCAAATGAGCAATATTTGGGGTATCAGGTGTTTTTGATTAGGGAGACATCTGTGCACTCCAGGACCAGGGTTGGGAACCAGTGTTAGGATAAATAAACCTTTAAAATACTGGTTTTCAATCCTTGTCCTGTGTACCCACCGCTCTAAACATTTATGATGTCTTGCTTATTTAACGCACATGATGTAGATCATCAGCTCATTAGAAGAGAGCTTCATGAACTGCACTGAGTGTGTCAGTTAAGAGAGACATGTACAAAATGTAAAAAGCGGTGGATCCCCAGAACCAGGATTGAAAACCATTGCTTTAAAATCACTATGCAATGATGAGTGTGTGAAGGAAATGAGTGTAAACTCTAAAGGGGGTCGCACACCGGACGAGAAGCGCAGTGCTGCGTCGCGTCTAAGACAACTCGAGGTATCACACACCGGACGCGCACTTTCTCAGTTTATGGCCAGCAATATTGTTATGTTTAAAGACATTATGGAATTAAGATAATTTACATTTACATTTAGCAGACGCTTTTGTCGTTATGGTCTGGCAAAGCTTCATTAATAACTCATTTCCAAAGGGGCATCACCAACGGACGTCGCTCAAATGCCTCTGGGCGCAATTGGATAGACCTAAAACCAATCAGAGCGATCGTCATCGTGTAAAGCCATATGCTGCGTCCCAATTCGCCTAAGTTACACTACGCCATAAAAGTATGTACTCTTTTTGTGAAGAAAAGGTGTTTACTTTTGAATGTGTAGCAAAAAAGTAGGCAAGCTTTGGGACATACTACTTCGTCATCTTTATCGGACGTAAACTGCCCTGTCAATCATCTTGTCACAGTTAAAATCCTCAATTAAATCTAATTTAATTTCCTACCGTTTCGGAGAGAAATGTAGTCGCACGTTCATCTGCCAGTGGGTCTTTCATGGAGACTGTCCTCATGTGTTTGCAATTTGAATAGAATAATGCATTTAAAAGTTGGTGCGCTTCACCAACAGACGTCGCTCAAATGCCTCTGGGCGCAATTGACCCTTTGCTAAGCCCTGCCCTTCTTAGTTACTGTTGCTAAGTCTGTCAAGCTTTTGCGCCTGGCACGTCTATTACAGTATGTATGCACCGGTTTCAGACATTCCCAAGGAGATAATTAGTAATTTTTGACGAACAGGTGAAAATCTGAGAGAGCAAGACAAAAGGGACTGCAGTATGCATTTGAGGGATATATCCACGACATAATATGCAAACGATTAGAGAATAATTTCATCAAAATTGAAGCTAAAGCCTATATCGTTAGGTCCTAGCGCAAGCAGCAGCGCCTCATACACTGACCATTCAAATGGAACTGATTAAGTTTGCATACCAACCTTTTCCTTGGAGATCTCCGGCAAGCCCCCTGATGTTCCCTGCTTTTACTAACCGCCTTTTACTTTTACTAGAACTAACACCGGGAGAGTCGCGATCAGATCGGGGTGTTTGGCCGTCGATTAACAAAATGCTGAAATATATTTTTAAGTAACGTTAAGTTATGTCAGTGAGCCTCCATCTTGCCTTTAATCACACTGCTTGATCCACGAGCTGGACAATAACTTTATTCTAGAGCTATAAAGCCAAAACACTTTACTTTTAATTTCCTATTATCAATGTAAAGCTGCTTTGGAACAATATACATTGTTAAAAGCGCTATATAAATGAAGATGACGGCCGGCATTTCTCCCCTTGGGTTTTAGGTTTCGGGAAGGGAACAAAATCCACCACCCCATCCAAACTTTTAGGATACCGGGCATCAGATTTGCACAATCCATACGCACAACGCTTCAGCATGTTTCCCTCGCTCGAAAGCTTGCCAGACCTCCCGCGCCTAGTTACGGTAGCTAAGCCACGATTGGCCAGTGGCAGTTTTCGGGCGTGGCTTAGCAAAGGGTCAATTGGATAGACCTAAAACCAATCAGAGCGATCGTCATCGTGTAAAGCCCGCCTCAACGTTTCTGATTGGTGCCTCGATTTGGACGGATTAGAAATCGGCTTGAATAGGCTCTTTGCCAGTCTACTTGCAGAGCAAATCTAAATTTGCTGGGAGTTTGTCTGGGTTTTCCCAGGCTAGCTTTTGTCTAAAGCGACTTACAAATTAGGACTAAATAAAGCGAGCCATCGTGAAGAGGCAAAAAACAACACAAGAAGTGCTCAAAATACGAAGTTCAGGCATTGGTCAGAGTAGCATAAGCCCGATAAGCGAGGATTGAAAGGAAAAGGAATGGGTTTTTTTTTATGTTTTTTTTATGAGGTTAAGTGCTCACGGAAGAGATGGGTTTTCAGCTGTCTTTTGAATGTTGCCAGGGATTCTGCATTCCGGATGAGGGTGGGGTGCTCTATTCCACCAGCATGGAACTGTGAATGAGAATGTTCTGATTTTGTGGCTTTCTGTGATGGAACCACGAGACGTCGCTCGTTGACCGATCGTAGGCTTCTGGTAGGGATGTAGACTCGTAGAAGTGAGTGAAAGTACGGAGCTGAGCCTGTGATAGATCTGTAAGCAAGCGTCAATGCCTTGAACTTGATGCGAACAGCGAGAGGTAGCCAGTGCAGAGAGATGAACAGAGGAGTGACGTGGGCCCTTTTGGGCTCGTTGAAGACAAGACGAGCTGCAACATTCTGAATCATTTGTAGAGGTTTAGTTGCACATGATGGAAGTCCAGCCAGAAGAGCATTGCAGTAGTCAAGCCTAGAAATGACTAGGGCCTGGACGAGGCCCTGGTCATTATGTCTGTACTATGTTTTGACTGTACTGTACAATTAAATACAATCGTTGCTAAGTCTGCAGTCTGAACAGACTTAGATGTCTGTACTGTACAGACTTAGATGTCTGTGTGACCCCCTAACATAACAATGTCTGTACTATATTATGACTGTACTGTACAATTAAATACAATCGTTGCTAAGTCTGCAGTCTGAACACTTTACCTCATAGCGTCCGTTAACTGAATGAATTGAGAATATCACCTGAAAATCTGATAACATCAGCAATTTTCATTCAAGCAGCTGAAATTAATGTAAAAATAAATGGATATTGCAGCACAGGGGTGAAGTCAGTATACATTTACTACGATTTGAGACAAATAAATTTAAATGTAATATAAAACTATGTAAATGGCGCTATGTGGCGCGGCAGGATTTTGAACAAGGTCCTGAGCCGTAGCTGGGCGCCGCGGACAGACGCCGAATGGCACCGCCGGTGTGTGTACACTCATAGAGAATAATGTGTTCGAATTTAAATGACGTGATGCTGCGCTTCTCGTCCAGTGTGCGACCCCCTTAAGGATGCACCGAAATTAAAATCTGTGCCGAAACGGAAAATTCTGGATACACTTGGCCAAAAACCAAAAGCGAAAATGACTTTTTTTTAAATAAATGTTTTTGTATAATTGTATTATTATAAGACTTTTAAATTAAATGCTATAATTTTATTGAATCTGAATTTTAAAAAACTACAAATACCCAGGGGGCAAAGGGGGTTTAGCAGACATGGGCTGCTGTAAAAGGTTGTCATATAAAAATGAAATCTATGATGTCTGAGGATCACAACCTGGGTGGCCAACCCGGTCAACAAGCTGCTGGAAACTTGTAATTAGGGTCAAAACAATGTTACCTCAAATTCGGCTTTAACTCCCAGAATCACCCAAACATGCTAAAACGGTTTAATTATATTAATGAATCGTGAGCCTTATCTCCCTGATACTTTATGCTAGAAACAAACTGAGCACACCTTTAGAAAGAGTGGAAGATAAGCTTTCATCTGATGCCTTGATTGTACATGTAATTAGAATGTAAGAGTTAACAATGCCTCTTAATTCATAGGTAGGCACAAAAAAAAAAAAATATTGAACATTCCATTTGTAATCGGTAGCATTCTTTTCCCTTTGTTGTTGTTAAAATAAACAAATTACCATGTAAAGTTAACTTACTGGATGAAATCATATTTTGATTTTTTTTTTTTTACTAACCAGACAGTCCTCATGGCCCATAACACATTTAGAGGGAATTCAATGTCAAGCCTATAATAGCCTGTCAATTCAAACAAGATCCAAGAAAGAAGTTTACCATTAACTGGTGTTAATTGTATAATGCTCTGTTTCTGTATGTACAGTATATCGTTTGCATATTTATGCAATATCAATTATTTGTATTGCAATGTCTATTTCTAATATTCTTTCACAAGTGGGATAGCTTTATTTATTCTATTGAAATAAAAAAAAGGGATTTGAGGATTTTGGGTTAGGCTGGTTAGTGTTCAATCCTGGTGTTTGGAGTGAGAGACAAAGGTAACTAAATGCTGAAAGACTAAAACACACAGGAGTCATGTGTGGAGTAGGTTTAAAAGTATTTACTGATTAAAACTGTTACATTAAGTAGCAATTTGTACCAAAAAAAAAAAAAAAAAAAAAACGAAACACACAAACAGATTACAATTCAGGGTGATAACTAATTTCTGTAATAATGTTTATACAATTTGTTTAGCTGTTTCGGAATCACCGCTGCTGTCGCTGCTCTAGTGTTTCAGCATGCTGTGTCCTGCTACATTTGGTTGCCAACCCCTAGCAACGGCATCCTATGTAGCATGGAGCAGTTCTTCTGACAACCTTTAACCAGAGATGGGCACAAATACATCAAAAAGTATTTAATTAAAATACAAGTAATTTGTAATTTGAAAATACAAAAATATATTTTTTACAGTCTTCTGTAGTGTAAGTGTGGCGTTAGGTACATGTCAGAGTCTAGAATATTGCAATATTATTGTTTAGTGCAGAAGATGCGCTTTTAACGTACATGTTGCCACATACTGTCATAATAAAATATAATTACGCATATAACAATATATTTGTATTATTTACACAAAAACTAGTTAACGCAGCTGTGAGGGTGTTTCTAATAGCGCGGCTGTGACAAAGTTGACAACTTTCTTTCTTCCGACTGCCATTATCTATTTTTTTACTCTTTTTGAAAGTTGTGAAAACACTGTTGTGGCGTTTTTCTTTTGCTATTTGAGCAAATTGGAACACAAAAATATATATTTAATGTAGTCTTTCATTCACTGCTATAGAAGTTAACCCAACTATGATGCCTTCCACTTCTGAGAAACCCAGAAATGTGAACAGGGTCAATAGGATGTGTCACATCACGTGATTTACTTGCCAAAAACTGTGATAGGCAATTTGGTAGTCCTATTTGTATTTTATGTCTATGGTCCTAGGGATAGTTCACCCAAAAAGGAAAATTAGCCCATGATTTACTTACCCTGACGTCATCCTAGGTGTATATTACTTTCTTCTTTCAGAAGAATACAATCAGAGTTATATAAAAAAGTGTCCTGGCTCTTCCAAGCTTTATAATGACAGTCAATGGGTATATTTTTCATCAAAGTGCATCTGTCCATCATAAAAGTGCATCTGTCCATCATAAAAGCGTATCTATCCATCATAAAAGTACATCTATCCATCATAAAAGTGCATCTATCCATCATAAAAGTGCATGTGTCAATCATAAAAGTGCATCTATCCATCATAAAAGTGCATCTGTCAATCATAAAAGTGCATCTTTCCATCATAAAAGTGCATGTGTCCATCATAAAAGTGCGTCTATCCATCATAAAAGTGCATGTGTCCATCATAAAAGTGTGTCTATCTATCATAAAAGTGTGTCTATCCATCATAGATGTACTTTTATGATGGACAGATGCACTTTTATGATGGATAGATGCACTTTTATGATGGACAGATGCACTTTTATGATGGATAGATGCACTTTTATGATGGACAGATGCACTTTTATGATGGACAGATGCACTTTTATGATGGATAGATGCACTTTTATGATGGACAGATGCACTTTTATGATGGATAGATATGCTTTTATGATGGACAGATGCACTTTTATGATGGATAGATGCACTTTTGTGATGGATAGATGCACTTTTATGATGGATAGATGCACTTTTATGATGGATAGATATGCTTTTATGATGGACAGATGCACTTTTATGATGGACAGATGCACTTTTATGATGGATGGATGCACTTTTATGATGGATAGATGTACTTTTATGATGGATAGATGCACTTTTATGATGGATAGATGCACTTTTATGATTGACACATGCACTTTTATGATGGATAGATATGCTTTTATGATGGACAGATGCACTTTTATGATGGATAGATGAACTTTTATGATGGATAGATGCACTTTTATGATGGATAGATGTACTTTTATGATGGATAGATACGCTTTTATGATGGACAGATGCACTTTTATGATGGACAGATGCACTTTGATGAAAAATATACCCATTGACTGTCATTATAAAGCTTGGAAGAGCCAGGACACTTTTTAATATAACTCTGATTGTATTCTTCTGAAAGAAGAAAGTAATATACACCTAGGATGACGTCAGGGTAAGTAAATCATGGGCTAATTTTCCTTTTTGGGTGAACTATCCCTAGGACCATAGACATAAAATACAAATAGGACTACCAAATTGCCTATCACAGTTTTTGGCAAGTAAATCACGTGATGTGACACATCCTATTGACCCTGTTCACATTTCTGGGTTTCTCAGAAGTGGAAGGCATCATAGTTGGGTTAACTTCTATAGCAGTGAATGAAAGACTACATTAAATATATATTTTTGTGTTCCAATTTGCTCAAATAGCAAAAGAAAAACGCCACAACAGTGTTTTCACAACTTTCAAAAAGAGTAAAAAAATAGATAATGGCAGTCGGAAGAAAGAAAGTTGTCAACTTTGTCACAGCCGCGCTATTAGAAACACGCTCACAGCAGCGTTAACTAGTTTTTGTGTAAATAATACAAATATATTGTTATATGCGTAATTATATTTTATTATGACAGTATGTGGCAACATGTACGTTAAAAGCGCATCTTCTGCACTAAACAATAATATTGCAATATTCTAGACTCTTACACGTACCTAACGCCACACTTACACTACAGAAGACTGTAAAAAATATATTTTTGTATTTTCAAATTACAAATTACTTGTATTTTAATTAAATACTTTTTGATGTATTTGTGCCCATCTCTGGTTAAAGGTTGTCAGAAGAACTGCTCCATGCTACATACACTCACCTAAAGGATTATTAGGAACACCTGTTCAATTTCTCATTAATGCAATTATCTAATCAACCAATCACATGGCAGTTGCTTCAATGCATTTAGGGGTGTGGTCCTGGTCAAGACAATCTCCTGAACTCCAAACTGAATGTCAGAATGGGAAAGAAAGGTGATTTAAGCAATTTTGAGCGTGGCATGGTTGTTGGTGCCAGACGGGCCGGTCTGAGTATTTCACAATCTGCTCAGTTACTGGGATTTTCACGCACAACCATTTCTAGGGTTTACAAAGAATGGTGTGAAAAGGGAAAAACATCCAGTATGCGGCAGTCCTGTGAGCGAAAATGCCTTGTTGATGCTAGAGGTCAGAGGAGAATGGGCCGACTGATTCAAGCTGATAGAAGAGCAACTTTGACTGAAATAACCACTCGTTACAACCGAGGTATGCAGCAAAGCATTTGTGAAGCCACAACACGCACAACCTTGAGGTGGATGGGCTACAACAGCAGAAGACCCCACCGGGTACCACTCATCTCCACTACAAATAGGAAAAAGAGGGTACAATTTGCACGAGCTCATCAAAATTGGACAGTTGAAGACTGGAAAAATGTTGCCTGGTCTGATGAGTCTCGATTTCTGTTGAGACATTCAGATGGTAGAGTCAGAATTTGGCGTAAACAGAATGAGAACATGGATCCATCATGCCTTGTTACCACTGTGCAGGCTGGTGGTGGTGGTGTAATGGTGTGGGGGATGTTTTCTTGGCACACTTTAGGCCCCTTAGTGCCAATTGGGCATCGTCTAAATGCCACGGCCTACCTGAGCATTGTTTCTGACCATGTCCATCCCTTTATGACCACCATGTACCCATCCTCTGATGGCTACTTCCAGCAGGATAATGCACCATGTCACAAAGCTCGAATCATTTCAAATTGGTTTCTTGAACATGACAATGAGTTCACTGTACTAAAATGGCCCCCACAGTCACCAGATCTCAACCCAATAGAGCATCTTTGGGATGTGGTGGAACGGGAGCTTCGTGCCCTGGATGTGCATCCCACAAATCTCCATCAACTGCAAGATGCTATCCTATCAATATGGGCCAACATTTCTAAAGAATGCTTTCAGCACCTTGTTGAATCAATGCCACGTAGAATTAAGGCAGTTCTGAAGGCGAAAGGGGGTCAAACACAGTATTAGTATGGTGTTTCTAATAATCCTTTAGGTGAGTGTAGGATGCCGTTGCTAGGGGTTGGCAACCAAATGTAGCAGGACACAGCATGCTGAAACACTAGAGCAGCGACAGCAGCGGTGATTCCGAAACAGCTAAACAAATTGTATAAACATTATTACAGAAATTAGTTATCACCCTGAATTGTAATCTGTTTGTGTGTTTCGTTTTTTTTTTTGTTTTTTTTTTGGTACAAATTGCTACTTAATGTAACAGTTTTAATCAGTAAATACTTTTAAACCTACTCCACACATGACTCCTGTGTGTTTTAGTCTTTCAGCATTTAGTTGTCAGTACCTTTGTCTCTCACTCCAAACACCAGGATTGAACACTAACCAGCCTAACCCAAAATCCTCAAATCCCTTTTTTTATTTCAATAGAATAAATAAAGCTATCCCACTTGTGAAAGAATATTAGAAATAGACATTGCAATACAAATAATTGATATTGCATAAATATGCAAACGATATACTGTACATACAGAAACAGAGCACTATACAATTAACACCAGTTAATGGTAAACTTCTTTCTTGGATCTTGTTTGAATTGACAGGCTATTATAGGCTTGACATTTAATTCCCTCTAAATGTGTTATGGGCCATGAGGACTGTCTGGTTAGTAAAAAAAAAAAATCAAAATATGATTTCATCCAGTAAGTTAACTTTACATGGTAATTTGTTTATTTTAACAACAACAAAGGGAAAAGAATGCTACCGATTACAAATGGAATGTTCAATATATATATATTTTTTTTTTGCCTACCTATGAATTAAGAGGCATTGTTAACTCTTACATTCTAATTACATGTACAATCAAGGCATCAGATGAAAGCTTATCTTCCACTCTTTCTAAAGGTGTGCTCAGTTTGATTCTAGCATAAAGTATCAGGGAGATAAGGCTCACGATTCATTAATATAATTAAACCGTTTTAGCATGTTTGGGTGATTCTGGGAGTTAAAGCCGAATTTGAGGTAACATTGTTTTGACCCTAATTACAAGTTTCCAGCAGCTTGTTGACCGGGTTGGCCACCCAGGTTGTGATCCTCAGACATCATAGATTTCATTTTTATATGACAACCTTTTACAGCAGCCCATGTCTGATTTCCTAAAAAACAGGTGTTTTGCCCCCTGGGTAAAACCAATAAAATAATATAACACAAAAATTGGACAGAAAATAGCCCTATATTAAAATAATATTAAATACCAATATACTATTCTTTATTTAGTTCTAGCAGAAAGACTCGGAAGATAAAGTGATGTAACAAAGCATATATTTATTGGCAGCCCGGCAAGCAATGTAAAGTTCTTTGGCGTAGGCCCCGTCCATAACTCGTAATCCGAGGGTAGCGGATCTGCATCTCCTGCCTGAAGACGAAGGCAGGGGCGCAGCCGACCCCCCTAGAAGGTATGGACAGGACCATCCTGGTGGTGGTGGAGAGGATGGAGGTTGTTGTCGCGTCAGCATCTGCGAACTCAAACATGAGTAAGTACCTATCTTTTATACAGAAAATATAAAGACGTGATTGGATAGAGATGAGGTAATAAGTGACGTAGTGATTGAGTCTTCCTGGCAGAACTTAGCTAAAGCTTCCATTTCTACCAGAAAGACTCGGAAGATAAAGTGATGTAACAAAGCATATATTTATTGGCAGCCCGGCAAGCATTGTAAAGTTCTTTGGCGTAGGCCCCGTCCATAGCTCGTAATCCGAGGGTAGCGGATCTGCATCTCCTGCCTGAAGACGAAGGCAGGGGTGCAGCCGATCCCCAAAAGTAGGTGGATTAAGATCCACCGGGACGGGGCCAGCCTCCCCCCAAAATTGGTAGAATGATTTTTTTTTTTTTTTTTTTTTTTTTTAACACTAAAAGTGCCAGAATTCCATAACTACTAGAACTGCCGCAAGCGGTCATTTTGACCGCTAGATTCCAAACTCTATATCTTTAATGATAAATACCCAATTGAGAGATTAATGCATTTATTGTATTAGGATATCTTTTAAAAACAAAACAACACCAAACTGTACATTTAAACAAGTTTAATTATACATCTATAAATAATAATATCCGTAGATGTCCAAAATGACGGAGCAGCTTGTTTTCATGTTTACACTGTTCGATCGCGCCCGCGCCTTACACACACACACACACACACACACACACACACACCATATTACAGCATTGCAATCTTGACATCGCAGCCTGTTCATTATAGCCATAATAAAATATAATAATAAAATAGTCAACCTAACATATAAAAAATCCACTGCTCTGTTTATATAGTCAGTAGCCTACAATTCGTACCATTTTGCGCATGTGAAGATTTTTTCCGTCGATATTGGAACGTGAGTGAAGTACAAAGCATAATAAAGAATAGTTTACCATCCAAATACATCGCAAATGTTGAAACATTTTGATTCTAATTAGAGAGTTACGTGAGCCCAACGCCGCTTACTTTCACTTTCGCTTGAAAGTAGCCGATTTCATTTTGGCTTGTTTATAGTTATTTTTTCATTCTTGTTCTGTTCTGAATATCATTACATTTAAATGATTTGTTGTGGAATATGTTTTGTGTATTTTTTACCACATTTTATCGTTGTGTATATTGGTATATGTATAATAATACCGCGAAATTCAGTGCGGTCAATCTGACCGTCTATGGCCGAAATAGGTAAATATGTTAATTTGTTTTTTTGCCTTATGAGTAATTTATATGAAAAACATTTTAAATGAAAATACAGACACTTTTAGGAAAAGTCAGGTACCAGCAGGATTTTATTTATTTTTTCACCAAAGTTATTGCAGATATAAAATTCAAAACGGTCAAAATGACCGCCATGGCAGTTCTAGTGTTAAACCGAACGTAAACAGCCTTGTTAGACCACGCAGATATAGCCACGTTAGACCGGACATATACAGGCCTCGGTAGACCACACAGATGTAGCCATGTTAGACTAGACGTATACAGGCCTCGATAGACCACACAGTCATAGCCACGTTAGACCAGACATATACAGGCCTCGATAGACCACACAGATATAGCCGCGTTAGGCCAGACATATACAGGCCTCGATAGACCACACAGATATAGCCGCGTTAGGCCAGACATATACAGGCCTCGATAGACCACACAGATATAGCCGCGTTAGGCCAGACATATACAGGCCTCGATAGACCACACAGATATAGCCGCGTTAGACCAGACATATACAGGCCTCGATAGACCACACAGATATAGCCACGTTAGACCAGACATATACAGGCCTCGATAGACCACACAGATATAGCCACGTTAGACCAGACATATACAGGCCTCGGTAGACCACACAGATATAGCCACGTTAGACCAGACATATACAGGCTTCGATAGACCACACAGATATAGCCGCGTTAGGCCAGACATATACAGGCCTCGATAGACCACACAGATATAGCCGCGTTAGGCCAGACATATACAGGCCTCGGTAGACCACACAGATATAGCCACGTTAGGCCAGACATATACAGGCCTCGATAGACCACGCAGATATAGCCACGATAGGCTAGACGTACACAAGCCTCGATAGACCACACGGATATAGCCACGTTAGGCCTATCATAAACAGGCCTCAATAGACCACGCAGATATAGCCACGTTAGACCTAGCATAATAGGCCTCGATAGACCGTGCAGACGATACCTTGTGGCTATAGATATACATGACTCGATAGACCGGCAGATATGGCCGCGTTAGCCGAACGTAGACAGGCCTCGGTAGGCCGCACAGACGATGCCACATAGCTATACTATACGGCCTCGATAGACCACAGAGATAACGCCGTGTTAGGCTATGCATATACGGGCTTGATAGACCGTACATATATAGCCTCGGTAAGCCAACTTAGGCGGGCCCTTTTTTTTTTTTTTTTTTTTCGCATGGAGACGAGGCCACGCAAGGCCGTTATCGTAACACCACCACCAGTATTGTATGGAATTTACCTGATTTGTTATTGGAGTGCTTGCTGGGCTTCGAGGATGGTTTTTGAATCAGGTCTGATGTATGATTCAAATGCTGAAGAAGACCATCTGCCCATGATCTTAATAGCTGACGTTGAGATTCCTCGTTCAGCTGCTGCGGTAGCTGCCCCGATCCTGAATGAATGGCCGGTATAGAGGGAGGGGGATAGGCTGCAGCTTTTGATGACAGTGGTTAAGTGAGTGCTTTGGAAAGGGGTGCTCCATTCGGTAATATAAATAGCGGTGCGTATTTAGGAGTTCTAGGCCGGATTTTAAGAAATTTAACCATAGCTGTGAAGGGACAGAAATTATTATCGAGTTTTGACAGTGTTAAAGTGACGCCGGAACCTTGAGCATCAGTTTTGGAGTGCTTAAGAAAGAGTGTGAAGATTTTAGGTCCAAAGCGTAGATCGGAAAAGGAAATGCCACGGGCTGGATCGAATTTATTAGATTCTGAAGTAAATTCCCCTGGACGCATAAACCCATAAAAGGCACATAGAAACACTGCCTCTAGAAGGATGTTAAGGTATGAAGAAAAAAGGCCATTGCGGACAGAAATGATTAGTCTTCGCAATAAAGGCAGGGTAATTGGCAGGCGTTTGTCTGTTATTTTGCTGGAAGATTTACCTAACCCCTTAAGCAGTAAACGAACGGATGGTTCAGAAAAAAGGCTTTGGAAATTAGGATTATAATATTTCGCGTAGAATTGGATGCCAGCGAGGAGTCTGCGAACAGAAGAAATTTTAAGATTGCGATTTTCAAAATTAAAAGCGAGAAAGGAGCAAACGGTCGAAATAAGAATAGGAAAAACGGAAATTTGGAAGGAGAATCAAAACATAAGAAAAGCAGACCATGCAGACGTATAGGCTTTAAGTGTAGAGGGAGCGACGCCTTTAGAAATGTAATGTTTCACTGACGTAAGCAGGTCGTTTAGTTTAGTATCATGTCTGCTAAGTGAAAGTGAAAGTGAAAGTGACACGTGACGGCCAAGTATGGTAACCCATACTTGGAATTTGACCTCTGCATTTAACCCATCCAAGTTAATGCACACACATTAGGAGCAGAGTAGTGAGTAGTTAACACACACACACACTGCAAACGTGGATACACACCCAGAGCAGCGGGCAGCCTTTGTGTGGCGCCCGGGGAGCGATTAGGGGTTAGGCTGATGGCCACAGCTGTCTGAAAGTCTGAAATCGAAATCGAGAGAGAGAATCAGCAATAACATTGCAGCGGCCGGGTATGTGTTCAGCTTTAATAATGAAATTAAAAACGACAGATTGCCAAATTAACCGTCTCAAAAAAGGCATGATTGTATTGCAAGATGATCTACCTTTATTAATGATAGCGACTGTGGCTTCGTTATCGCAGAGCATCGTGATACGTTTGCGTGACCACTGTGGGCCCCAGATGACACTGGCAACGGCTATAGGATATAACTCGTAAAGCGCGGATTAAACGAAATCGGATGCTGTTTTCGGAAAGTCATTAGGCCATTTTTCTGCGAACCACTGTCCTTGAAAGAACCCCCCGAAGCCGATGGAAGGGGCCGCGTCAGTGAATAATTGGAGTTGAAGCGATGATTCAAAATTGTCGTTGTAGAAAAAAGAAATGCCGTTCCAATCGTTAAGCAATCTTTTCCAGAATTTAATGTCAGACAAACAGCCTTCGTCTAGTTGAATCTGATCGCTTAGTTTTGCTGCGGAATGGGCCAGAGTTAACAGACGTGAGATGAAAGCCCTGCCTTGAGGTATGATTCTCATGGCGAAATTTAGGTGTCCGAGTAGCGAAAGCAAATCGCGCTTTGATATGGAATGCAGGGAGGGAAAAGATTCCAAGAAAGACCTGATTCTTGAAAGTTTTTCGGGGGGAAGAGAAGCTTGCATTAGATTTGAATCTAAAGAAATCCCTAGAAATTCTAATGAAGTAGAGGGTCCCGAAGTTTTTTCCGCGGACAGAGGAATGCCGACGTCACTAAAGATAAGTTTAAGTATGTCCAAAATTGAAGATTGCGGAGATGGAAAATCGATTAACAGAAAGTCATCGAGCAAATGGAGAACGAAAGGAAGCTTGCTGACGTTCAGCAGGATCCAGCACATCGCTTCAGAAAAGCTATTAAAAATGTGAGGGCTACTTCTGCACCCCGAAAGTTAGTCTTACGGCAAAATAAAATTTGGAATTCCATTTAATTTTTATATAATGCAAAACGCATTGCAGCAGCATACAGACATAGGCGAGGCACCTTTGCGCGCCTATTGGCTGCTCTGCGGCAACCGCAGCAGCCTATCGAGAGAGGCCCTGTTGACGCCTGACCAATGGGGGTGCTTCGCGCCCATTTGCATAGCGTCCCGCCGAAATAGGCGTGGCCTAGGGATATAAATATAGCGTCGAGAGGCTGGTTCACTGATTTTCATCTCTTCAAGCGGAGCTCACGCATCGCTGGATCCTGAGAGAAGCCGTGCCGTCTGAAGAAGCCTTTCAGCGGGACGAGTCTGCATCGAAGCCGCTGGCCGAGCCGCCTTCTGCCGTCATTCCTGCTGCGCTATCCGGTGCACTATATCCTTTACTGCAGTGTGTTTTCGCCCCGCGAATCACACACCTTTTCTCTCTAAAAGAGCTGAGCGTCTTTTTAAAGATGTCTCGCACTCTCTGTGGCTCGTGCAGAGCCCCTCTCAGCGACGGGGACCACCATGTTATCTGCGTTTCCTGCCTGGGAGAAGATCATGCAGCTCTCGCACTCGCCGACGGCGGATGCCCTCATTGCGAGCTGATGTCAATGGCGACTCTGCGGACTCGCTTGGTACGAGTCTGCACCCTTGCCCGCCGCGCTGCCGCGCCGAAAGAAGCACCGCGCTCAGCGAGGCCCTGAACCTCCTCCCACCGAGGCAAGCTCGCCGGTTCGCCCGCCAGCTTCACCGCCCGCTTCACTCGAGTCTATCACCCCCGGACAACGGCCGCTGTCTGCCGCCGTTTCTGTCGCGGATGAGTCCGATGATGTGGAAATAGCGGAGGAGGACAGCTGCTCTATCCTAGCGTCAGGCAGTGAGGATTATCCGAGCTCTGTTGATCTCGCACCCCCTGCTCGCGAAACGTCTGGGAAACGGGCCAGCATTGAGTCAGAGCTGATGCGTCTGCTCTCTCAGGCCGTTGAGAGCCTCGGCCTCGAGTGGTCAGTGCCCGTAGAGCCAGCACGCAACCGACTGGATGGCTGCTTTCTAAAAGGGGACCGTGTTGCTACACCGTCTAGACCCGCGCCTTTTCTTCCTGAGCTTCACGAAGAACTCGCGAAATCCTGGTCTGCACCTTTTTCAGCCCGTGTAAAAACTTCTGTTTCTGCTGCATTCTCCGTTGTTGATGATGCTGTAAAAGAATATGACTTAGCTCAAATGATTATAGGGAATCAAAATTATGAATCGGGTTGATTCATCTATATTCTTACAATATTAATAAATTATTGAAGCTGAAATTTAGACCCATTCGTATACATCAATATTCAATTACAATGAATTATAATTTAATCATTAATATACAAAAAGGTCCCTCTTTCAGATCAATTAATCAGAATAATTTTTAAGGGAAATTAATGTATTAATTAAACAGTTGTTTGTCCCGCAAACTGGTCGTCAAATTAATTCCATCAACTTCTCAACAAAATTATCTCTTTCTTATAATTCAAAGAAAGCTATTTTCTGGCCATGAAAACAACTCTCCTGTTCTTATAAAATTAGGTTACTTAAAAGTAACAAATCAGCTCTGTAGCTTTATCAACAAATCATTGACTTCGTAAATGAGCATTGAGACAATCAGGAATATATGGAATTTAATAATTGAACTAATGAATACATAACTACGATTCACACAGAGTAAATAGGTATGTATATACAGAACACGTAAACAAATACAAGACTAAACGAATAACGAAAATGAGAGAGAGAGAGAGAGAGAGAGAGAAATCGGACAATGAGAGAGATGAGAGAAAGTGAAACTAACATGTGCGATCAAAGATCGATCACAGTTAGGCAAAGTCACAGGCAGGGTAACCTTGAGAGACAACAAGGAATCAAATCACATTAAAAGTTCAATAAACTTATCTTGCCAAATGGTTCTCTTTGTTGAAGAACGCAGAGTTCGTGCGTGTGTTTCTTTAAGGAAGCAGGGCTTGCTTCGGTTGAGCGCGGCCGCGGGATTTTCAAAAGAGTCTTTTTCTTTGAGTTGAAGTTGCCTTGCTGCGTTTGCTTCGCTGAGTCCGAATACGAAAATAAAGAAAAGACTTAAAGAAAATAAAATAGAGAACGGAGAATGCTCCCTTAGGGAGCCATATGGATCTTCTCGCTGGCGAAGAGGGTTCGTAAAAGTGCTCTCTGAAGAACTCTTTGAGTTGGTCTTTTATGGAAAAAGATGGGTTCACGCCTCTGTGCATACGCCGACCAATAACCTTCAGAGATTTCAGAGCGGGAAAATTTTCTTTGTCTCGTAAGCCACGCCTACTCGAATGAGTAATGAGGGATATCAAATTTGAGACGATTTGCTCAAGACATGTGCAATGTATAAAACAATGTACATTACTGCATTCTGCTATTGAAATTCGACTCTGTTAGATTGAGAGAATTACAGAGATATGAAACTTGTCATAGGAAGATTGTAGGGACACCAAGTTACATAAGATATGCATAATTACAAACATTTAAAAGTTTTGATTAATACACGATAACATTGCAGATACACAAATTTGATATGGGAAAATCAAATCCTTGTTTATACATTTCTTAAGTGGTTATACATAAATGTAGGATTAACACTTTATTCCTACTCCTCTCCTGGAATCTCAGTTTGCTTGACATTCCGTTAGGGCAATAAAAACAAAGTGGGGGGGAAGCCAATTGCCAGAGAATGTTGGTGAACATTCTCTAATTAAAACACTATTGATTAAAGAATACATTTCGAAACCACACCTCTATTATAAAGCAAACTAATCACACATACATTTCGGAGGGTATACATTCAAGAGCCATATTTCTATATGAAGTTGCACCCAAAGGATGTTTGGTGTGTGTGTGTGTGTGTGTGTGTGTGTGTGTGTCACATAGAATGTTTCATTATCTCTCTGTGGTCCAGAGAGGGGAAGGGGGTTTGGAATGCAGAACTTTGCAAAGTTAAGGGAAGGTGTTGCCTGGTTATCCTCCAAGGTGCAATAAAGTGTTGCGAAAGACCATTTGTTGCCGACTAGCTGGAGCCAAAGCATGATTTGCACTCACAAGTTCAAAGTGCACCAGCTTTTGTATTCAAAAAGAAATGTTTTTAGCAACACAGAGTATTTGAAATTGTTAATTCAAACCAACGACGAATGATTCAATAGCCAATGTTGTTACAATGCTAAAAACAGAGGATACCAGTCCCTCCCGGTTGTAGAGGAAGCTGTTGCGGATCATCTTTGCCCGCCCTCCGCTGGACGGCGCGCTAAGACTGCACTTCCCTCTAAAGCCTGCCGCACCACCTCAGCACTGCACGGCCGTGCCTACACCGCCGCTGGACAGGCTGCAGCTGCGTTGCATACAATGGCCACGCTACAAGTTTTCCAAGCCAACCTTCTCTGCAAACTTGACGAGGAAGGACTGGAAGCTGTAAGCGTCACAGATTTAAGAAGCGCCACAGACCTCGCTCTTCACGCTACAAAATCCGCTGCACAGGCCGTGGGGCGAATTATGGCCTCTCTCACCATTGCTGAGAGACATTTGTGGCTAACACTGTCTGAGATGCCGGACTCGGAGCGCGCTGCGTTCCTCGACGCTCCCATCTCATCTGCTGGGCTCTTTGGATCGTCCGTCAAGGATTTTGCGGACAGATTCGCTGAGGTACAGAAGACATCGCAGGCCATGAAACATTTCCTGCCTAAGCGCGCTAGCTCCGCGACAGGTCGCTCTAAACAGCCGTCTGCTCGAAGCTCACAGCCGCAGCCACCGCCCGCCGCCGCCGCCTCACAGAGGAAGCAGGCCCGAAGCTCGAGACCGCGCTCTCGCTCTGCTGCCCGCCGCCCTCAACGTGGTCCCCGGCCAAAGATTGACATCAAGCCCGAGGCCTCGAAGTCGTCCTAGCCCTTCTAGGAAAACGACGGTGTTCAAGTCCCGCTGCGGCCAGACTTCCACCAAAACTAGCAGCTCGCTCAGTTCCAGAAAATGTGACTGTTCCAGCTTATTTAGCAGTAAACAAGTCTGTAACACGGCCCGCTTGCCTGCTTACAAACGCGCGACCCAGATATATCCCTCAAAGAGTGTAATTTCTGGTATTCCGGCCACGGCCGATGGTGTTACGAGTGTAGAAAAAAATGCCCACTATAACGTGCTCATTCCTACACACAAACACAGCTCTTCACACAGAGCTCGCGCTCATAAAATCGACTCAGGTCGATTGCGCGTTAAATGTAGTGAATGTGCCCACAGCCCAGTGCCCACATACACTGCACACTGCATGTCATCAGCGCGCCCCCCCGCCTCGTCTGCCGCAAACACGGCATCTATGTTTCAGCACATAAAAGCTCTTCAGCCGCCACACTGTCACGGCCAGAGCGCAGACTTCATTCAACCCCTAGCTTTTCATGCGACTGCATGGGCACAGCTTCCCGGGGTGTCAGAATGGGTGCTGAACATTATAAAAAGAGGCTATTCGCTACAGTTTGCTCGACGCCCTCGCCGCTGCAAGGCGCGAGTCGAAACTACGGTGAAAACGGAAGTAGCTCATCTACTTCGAGCCGAAATAGCGAAACTACTGAGCAAAGGGGCCATAGAACCCCTATCTCTAGCTCAGAGCGAAGGGGGCCTGTACAGCAGATATTTCCTGGTGCCAAAGAAAGACGGGGGTCTCAGACCCATCTTAGATCTAAGACGGCTGAACAAAGCGCTTTCAAAGCGCCCGTTCAGAATGATCACGACCAGACAAATCCTCTCGCAAGTTCGCCAGGGGGACTGGTTTGCGTCGATAGATCTGAAAGACGCGTATTTCCAGATACAAATAGCGTCTCATCACAGGCGATTTTTGAGATTCGCCTTCGAGGGCCAGGCATATCAGTATACAGTCCTACCGTTCGGCCTGTCTTTAGCACCCCGTACGTTCACGAAGTGCATAGACGCGGCCCTCGCTCCCCTGAAAATTCGGGGAATGCGAGTTTTTAACTACTTGGACGATTGGCTAGTTCTGGCTCAGTCTCGTACAGAGCTCATAGAACACACGACCATTTTGCTCGAGCACCTCGAGAAATTAGGTCTCACAGTCAATTGGGCGAAGAGCTCTCTGTCTCCCAGTCAGGAAAAATACTTTCTGGGCACAGATCTGAACTCGCTGTCAATGACAGCTCAGTTATCGCCACAACGCACACTGGCCGTTCAGCGCATGACGGAAAGCTTCCACCGCGGCGCTATGGTCCCGCTCAAACAGTTTCAAAGGATGCTGGGTCTCATGGCCGCAGCATCACCAGTACTTCAGCTGGGGCTCCTTCGGATGCGCCCACTTCAGTTCTGGCTGCAAGCGCGTGTGCCGCGCAGAGCGTGGACTTCCGGTCTTTTTCGCCTCAAGGTCGATCAGAAATGCATTTCAGCTCTGAAACCTTGGACAGCGACCGTCTGGAACCGGTCAGGAGTAAGCCTGGGGACTTCCTCGAGTGTGAAGGTGGTGTCCACGGACGCCTCCACCTCGGGATGGGGAGCGCTGCTCGAGGGCAGACTGTTCTTTGGCCTATGGTCAGAATGGGAAAAGCTCCTACACATCAACTGCTTGGAAATGATGGCAGTCGACAATGCGCTCAGGCGCTTCTATCCCCAGATAGCAGGACACGTTCTAGTCCGTTCGGACAACATGGCGGTGGTGGCCTTTATAAATCACCAGGGAGGCCTCAGATCCCGAATCCTTCACAGGCTGACGGAACACCTCCTGGTTTGGGTCCAGCACAATTTGCGCTCACTGAGAGCAGTTCATGTGCCCGCCATTTGAATTTGGGACCAGACAGACTGTCCAGGAACAACGTTCCGGCAGGAGAATTGTCCAATTGCCACCCACAGACAGTCCAATTGCTGTGGAAGAAGTTCGGCAAAGCGAAAGTAGACCTGTTTGCGTCTCAAGAAAACGCTCACTGCCCGATATACTTCTCCAAGAGCAGGAACGCGCTGGCCCACGTATGGCCCCGCTGCCCGCTCTATGCCTTTCCCCCCATTACGCTCATACCTCAGGTAATAGAGCGGATCAGGGAAAATGGATGCTCGGTGCTACTAGTAGCTCCGTTCTCGAAAAACCAGGTCTGGTTCCCAGTTCTGATGCAACTAGCGAGCTCTGCCCCATGGCCGATACCTCTGAGGAGAGACCTCCTCACCCAGGCCAAGGGCTCGATTTGGCATCCTCGCCCGGAGCATCAATGGGTACCCGCTCACCTCCCTTCGGGAGTACTAAACACGATCACGCAGGCTAGAGCTCCCTCTACGAGACGGCTCTATTCCTCAAAATGGTCTGTGTTTTCTAGCTGGTGCACAGCCCGTGGCGTGTCTCCCCAGGACTGTGGGGTGACGAACGTTCTTTCCTTCCTACAAGAGCTTTTGGAAAAGGGCAGAACCCCTTCCACGCTCAAGGT
This sequence comes from Rutilus rutilus, assembly GCF_951802725.1. NCBI lineage: Eukaryota > Metazoa > Chordata > Actinopteri > Cypriniformes > Leuciscidae > Rutilus > Rutilus rutilus. The sequence continues at coordinate 24,892,751 of NC_140212.1, read as the reverse complement.
CTATGTGGCGGCTATAGCAGCGTTTGTTAAACCAACGCTAAGCCAGTCACTCGGGAAGAACGATCTGGTCATTCGCTTTCTAAGAGGAGCAAAGAGGTTAAACCCTCCCAGACCCCCTTCAGTTCCCATATAGGACCTTTCCACGGTCTTGGAGGCCATGAAAGGTGCCCCATTTGAGCCAATCCAATCTGTGGATATCAAACACTTGTCCTTCAAGACAGCGTTTCTTTTGGCTCTTGCTTCAGTTAAGCGTGTGGGGGACTTACAAGCGCTTTCAGTAAGCGCGACATGTATGGAGTTTGGGCCAAATGACTCAATTGTCAGGCTCAAACCGAGACACGGGTATGTTCCTAAATCCCTCAACACACCGTTCAGGTCCCAGGTCATTTCCCTGTCGGCCTTACCGGTCCCGGAGGAGGAGAAGGACGCCGCTTTGCTCTGCCCTGTCAGGGCATTAAGAGCTTATGTGTCTCGCTCGTCTGCCTTCAGACAGACAGAGCAGCTATTCGTTTCGTTCTACGGACGCTCTAAGGGGCTAGCTGTAACGAAACAGACCCTATCCAGATGGATAGTGGATGCCATAGCGCTGGCATACATCTCTAAGGGCCTACAGTGCCCATTAGGTGTCAGAGCGCACTCCACAAGAGGCATGGCCTCTTCGTGGGCTTGGTCCAGTGGGATTTCTCTACATGATATCTGTATGGCGGCAGGCTGGGCCTCCCCGTCTACATTTATCAGGTTTTATAACCTGGAAGTTCCCGCTTTGCAAGCTAAGCTGTTGTCGGTCTAATAAGCCAGTACTATCTGCCCCGAGGTCGGCTCAGATGCTGGAAACTGTTCGAGCAATGCTCACAGATCGATCATACAGCCCTGAGGGCAACTGTAAGACCCATATTTTTCATCAGATCAGGCCAATAACCTTGCCCTGACTGCGTGGAACACTATTATTATAATGCTCCCTGGTGGGATGCTACCTATTCAGGAATGATGCTTTAGCCTCTCTTCCTGGACTCTCTGTGAGTCCCTGATGATCATGTACCATATGGGCCCCGGGCACATGCCCTTGGGACTTTGGTATTGGATCTCAAGCACGCACGGTGTTTTACATTGTGTTCCCCAAGCGTAAGTTCTTACGCAGTACGAGAGAACCTCTCGTAAGAGAACGTACTCGGTTACTAACGTAACCCTGGTTCTCTCTAGAGAGGGAGATCTCTGCAGTTCGCTCTGGTTCGCTCCGGCGATGAAAACCACGACGCTAAATCGACGCTATATTTATAGCCCTAGGCCACGCCTATTTCGGCGGGACGCTATGCAAATGGGCACGAAGCACCCCCATTGGTCAGGCGTCAACAGGGCCTCTCTCGATAGGTTGCTGCAGTTGCCGCAGAGCAGCCAATAGGCGCACAAAGGTGCCTCGCCTATGTCTGTATGCTGCTGCAACGCGTTTTGCATTATATAAAAATTAAAGGATAATTTTTGGCTTCAATATCTCACGGAAAGAGACTTTCCCCCAAGCGTAAGTTCTTACGCAGTACTCGTTCCCTCTCTAGAGAGAACCGAGGTTACGCTAGTAACCGAGTACGTTTCTGCTTCAAAGTGAAGTTTAAACAGACTGAAATGTCCAGGCTCACTCCTCCACAATTTATTCATTTATTTCTACATGGATTTATTTAATCAACGAGACTTAAAGTCAGGTTTCGTCGTCCATAGTCCGAGTCCCGCCAGACTTCCTTTAGGAAACCTGTGATTTAAACTTCAGCAGCCTGTGACAGTCCGCTCCGCTCAGTCCTGGTTCTGATTCTCCCGGGCTTCCCTTCCCTCCAGCGGGCCCAGCAGTACAGCCTGGGCCTCCAGCAGCGTTGTGTCGGTTTTGGCTCCCAGGAAGCGGGCAGTGAGTCTCCAGATCCTGCAGCTGCAGACGAACTCTGCTGCCCCGCTGTAGTTTCTCTCAGTCTGCCGGCCACCGGCAAAGGCAGTGGAACTTCCCGCCGAAATATACGTACAGGTCACGTGGAATATCCTTCCGATCACCACTATGTCTTTGGCGGGGACCGGTGCAGCAGCGAGGTGAAGCTGTGTTCCTGCCTGGGAGAAGAGACGGTGCTGCGGGCCACGGAACTCTCCACCTCCCACCGCCGCCGGACCTCAGATTGGGAGGTCGAAGGCGGCATATAGTATATCATAAAACACATTCTCACCTGTGAAAGGTTATCCCTTGCTGTAATTAAAAAAATATATAAAAAAATTGTATTTCTTTTGTTCGAACATCCATAAGCAGCACAACAGTCTGGCATATTTAGTGTTGAGTGATGATCCTGCAACACTGAACTCTATCTATATCGATCTGCGCTTGATTGCTCTTCCTTCATCCTCCAACTACCCGGATGTCTGTCACAGTAACTTGAAATTGAATTTGGTGATCTGAATTGTGAGAACTGAATGTGAGGATATATAGAGTTGAATTTTCAGTGAGGATCAAATTGTATTGAACTTCAGTTCCAAACAAATAAATTCAATTTCAAATTATACAATTCAGATTTTCAATGCAATTATTCAAATTAAACAATACAATTTCAAATTATGTGATTCAAATTCAGTTTTCCAATGCAATTATTCAAGTTTAGCAATTCAAATTCAAATATAAATGATTCAAATACAGTTTCTGGTGGCACATATTTCAGCCCATACATTTCCCTCCTTTTTCCCCTCATATTTCTTACAGTGTACCATGACGTATTCTATTGTCTCTTGTTGCCCACAGTATTCACATCTTCCAGTGTTATGTTTATGTGATACAAGCAATGTAGCTCGACTACGCCACCCAATTGGAGAGATGGGACTCTATTAAATAAAATAACTTTCTTTTACTTGCAAGTTCCTTTAGTTTGGTGGGAGCAACACAACAGATTTACCAAGACAACAATTTCAATATAAAAATATATTTATTATAATCTCTAATTACAATAGTAAAAAGGGGTGCGCCGTGCACACACGCACTCTCTCACTCAAGCTTAAAAGCTGGACATCGGACAAACATATTCAAAAATCCACTGGAAGTCCGTAGCTAGGTGCCCACAGTCTATAAGAGGTTCCTCTAACACAAGTCCGTCTCGCGCCAGGCAGTGGCGTCTACACAGCAGGCCACCTGTCAATCACTCACACGAGCACAACACTCACACAAACAGAAAGAAAGCCACCAGTGTCTCCACAGTAGATAACAAACACAGCATAAGCACAACACCACAGTAGAAGAGCTATCAATCGTGCAATACCCAATTAAATCACTGCAATTCGTAAAAATGCATAGGATATATATGGATGGATATTACATTGGTATGACTACGGCAGACAGACTGGAACTCTCCAACTTCGGACGAGGCAAGGCAGCATAACTTAACACAGGGCGTCACTCACCAATAAACTGGCAGACGAATCTGACTCCCAGTCCTGTTGAACAGCACTCCACAAAACCACAGGCCCAGGACGGATGAGGCAGGGCTCCGGACAGCACAGCAGAGGACGGCAGCAATCTTAGCGCAGCAGAGGGGAAGACGAAGACACAAAGCAGCCACCGGATTGATAGCAGGACCGGCACATCAGCAAACTTCAGGCTTCGACACAAGCAGACAATGATCCATGCAACGATCATAGCAACAAAATAAGACAATCGCGACTACCATCCAGCAGTAAAACGTGAAGAACAGAGCTGCAACAAGCAGAGTTCACAGGGTAGCAGACACACAGTTTCAGTTCCTTCGCTTTTTGAACAGTCTGTGATTTGGCGTGGCACAACGTTTTTTAAACAGAAACGGTGATGCGTTGAATACACTGTTCTGATGACGCAAGAGTTGCAACTATGGCAGCTGAGAAGGCCATTCTTTGTGTTCTTTGTGAAGAATTTTCGGAGCCTGATGAAGTCGGTATAAATATGTGTTTAATACTACAAAATATGCCCGATGTTACAGTTAGGCCTACTGCATTGCTGCCCAGAACAAAAGAGAACATCCCAATCGAGTGAAGGGATTGCTGAAACTGAAATGGAAGCACACATTTTACCTAATTCAGACTAAAACACATCTATTTAGCCTCACATACTGACTTTATTTGTAGGTCATACTGTTTTAATACCCTGTATTTTCTTTCTCATTTTTAGGAAAAGCACTTAATTACCATTGTTTATTTCTATACCAAATGTCATACAGTTACAATGAAGCTAAAAATATAAACAAGTACATCATTATGTTGATATCCTATATTTTTACAATAAAACTTATGTCAAACATGTCTTCTAATATCCTCAGTTGTTGCGTATACCGAGCTGCATCGAACACATTTTTAAATTACTTTCCTTGAACCCATTGTGCGAGTTCACTTTAATACCACGTGCTTTATATACATGTTGCTGCTGATTGGACTGCAGTTCTGACACACCCACCAAACAAGAGAAAATGTATCTCAAACCCCGTTGCACACCGGTGCACGCCGTTTCCAGGAAACATGACATTCAACCCGGAAACCGTAGCAAAACGTTGCGCACCGGTTTGAACTTGAACGTGCCCCAGCTGTGGTCCGGGCACCTAGGAGAATACGGGGGCATTACCCCACATTCTAAATCATGGTCAAACAATCACCAAAATAAAGCATGCATAGTAAAATAAATCACAAAAGAACACCAAATCAAAGTAAGAAAACGAAAAAAAAAAAAAAACAGTGCCAAATACACACGAAAACACAACATGAAATAAAATGGACCATAATCTCTCCATATGACATTTACCTATTTTAGATAAAGTGCTTTTTAATCCTGTGTGCCCAAATCTAAGTCTAGATATAATTGTGACCCGTCACGGAAACCAGGGACACAAGTCGGCAGCACAACTTTCGAGCAAAATGAGAAAGAAGCTTTTTTTTTCAAAATTTGTGATTTTCGTTTTTTTGCAGAATCTGTTTGTTGAGATCACGAAGAAGCCTCTGCATGTTTGAGATAGCAGTATTGGTATATTTAAAAGCGTACATTTTGATTTTGAAATCGGCTTGTTTTTCGGAGATTCTAGCACGCAGTAGGGGCGTGTCATTGTCGGTGTGAATTTCCATACTGAATAAGCCGGCGTGGCTACTTATTATGCAGCGCTCTGGCCGGCTCTATCTGATTTCAAAATTCAATGAAGATGGACGCCAATAACATTACGATGTCCAGCAATCGATTTAAATAGTAGGTTACATGGGGTTTAATTTGTTGTTTAATGAGATGTAGCCTAATGCATGTTGTCAGTGCCAATATATAGATCCACCAACTTATCTAATGTGTATCTTCATGGTCCAGAGGTAAAGCGTTCGCCAGTAGAGTCAGAGGGTCTGAGTTCGAATCCGCCCTCGTATAGTTTTTTTTTTTTTTCGTATAGTTTTTTTCTCTTATCAAAACGATTATGTTCAGCAGTGGTTGTATATCAAGCTGGGACACGCAAACGTTTGCATTATGTTTTGTGATATTAAACAGAACGAATTGAGAGTATGCGCAACGGATTGAAGCGTGCGTCGAGTGAAGACAATGCATCTGCGTCACTGATCGCCGCGGCAACGAGCACTTTGATCACTTGATTTAAAAAAACACATTTCAGCTAGTATCTTATTTAAAAAACGAACGAAATGAATGCTATAGCCTACTAATAGCCTACTCATACTATAGCCTATATATCACATAGCACTGTTTTTGATTTGAACATTGTCTAGAGTTTATCTTATTTTTTATTCAGTGTACACAAGAGTTGCCTATACAGTTTTATCGGTAGATGCTAAGAGACATTTATTTATATATTACCTGCAAACTTTATTTTTTATTTTTTATTTGATGGCACATTTTCCTGGCCTTTCTGCTCCCCCCGTGCTTACAGCTTTACAGGGGGGTATGGCTTATCTAAATGAGATGTAAATGAGCCCTATTGTCACTCCCAGCAGGAGAAAGGTGAGAATCTTCAGACGCTGTTTTCTCCCCTTTGTGCGTTTTTGAGTGCCTACCTTTAAATGGCCATAACTTCTCCAAATATTATCAGATTTCATTGTGTTACACATCGTTGGAAAGCTTGGAGACTACACTTTCAGAATCTGTGAACAACTCAAAATGCCCCAGAACCGACTTGTGTCCCTACTTTCCGTGACTGGTCACAATTGTCTCTTCTCTCCTTTTCCTTCCTGCACATCTCATTTCTCCCACTCTCCTCTGAATTTTGTAAAACCACCATCCTTTCCTCTCTTCCTCCCACTGCTTTTGCCACCTTTTCTTCAAGCTCTGTTTAATAATGCTCTTTATTTCCATCTTACTGATGTTAACTGCCACATTGATGTATTCTCTTTTTGTGGCCTCCTTTGCAGCCTTAGCTGCCATTTCATTTCCTTTGATTCCAATATGTGCTGGCACCCACAAAAATATAACTGCAATGGCCATCATTTTAATTTTTTATAATGTTTGTTGTATTTCTATCAAAATATCTGCTCTGCTGTCTGAGTGACTGCTCTGTAAACTGATTAATGATGAAGTTGAATCTGAACAAATAATAACTCTCAATGGTCTTTGTTATATATCTGCTTTCTCGTGTAATCAGATATCTCTCATACACTCTGCCGACACGCTTGATAACTTTCCAAATGACATCCCCTCCAAAGTCGGATAGAGACCTTTAATGTGATCTCAAATTCAATTTTAAACCACACACACACACACACACACACACACACACACACACACACACACACACACACACTATATATATATACATATATATATATATACATACATATATATATATATATATATATATATATACATACATATATTGTATATATACAATATATACTGTTGTCTCAGTATTGCCAAACAAACAACATATTCATCTAACTGATGATTTTCACATTCTTCAACTTATTTTAAACTCACTTATAATATCAAACCATGAACATGTCAACAATGTTGTCTGCATTTAACCTGCATTCAAAAGTTCAACCAACGACAAAGTCAGCAAATTTTTGAGGTAATTTTTTTCGTCTTTTGGGCTTGACATATGTAATGTCTTGGTGACACTCAACCATAGGCACAAGTCTCTCTGATTCCTCTGACAATGTCTGTTGATCTGAATCTGTGGACAGTCAGCATTCCCTTTCTCGCTCTCTACATATTTCTTTACGAATGTTGTGTTGCGACTGTACTGGGCTCCGGTGGGTGACTCGACCGTTATTTTGTTCCCAGCTTTGCTGACCACTGTGTGAGGTGTTGCGTTAAAAGGTGTGGTAAACTTGTCTGTCTTATCCTGCCTGATCAGAACCCGATCTCCAACAACTACATTTGAGAAATCTGCTTTGCGATGTTCATCTGCATACAGTTTATATTTTCCTTTTTTCTCAGCATCATGGTCGTGAACTTCGAGATCTCTGTCTACTGATGTGAGTTCAGGTAACTTGCCTCTCATTTTTCTTTTAAACAGAAGTTCAGCGGGGATTTTGCCTGTGGTGTTATGTACATTTCCTCTGTACACTGTAACATACTTCCTGAGTTCCTTTTGCCAGTCAAGTCCTTCCGACTGTGCAATGCGGATTCGTTTCATGATGGAGGCATTCTGGTGCTCGACTTCACCATTCGCTTGAGCCCATTTAGGCGTTGTTTTCAGGTGTCTGATCCCGCAATGGTTCTGGCGCATCCGGACGAGAGACAATTTGACAGCTATGGCATAATTTGCAATATCTCTCGGCAGCTCTGTCCATGCCAGGCCACCATACTTTGCTCCTCACCATGCTATGTGTCCCTCGTGGGCAAGTGCTATTGCTCGTGGTTGTAGTGTTTTTGGAAGAACAATGCGTGTTCCACGTAGTTTTAAAAAACCTACCACGCATAGCTCCCTAGCAACAGCTGCATATGTCATCCACTTTTCAAAGTGTCCACTTTCAATAGCTTTTCTCACCTCTATTAGTTCGGGATCTTTTTCTGACGCCTCTTCCACTTCCCTTGTGGTTAGGGCTCTCGGGGTGGCATTAATGGCTACAAATCTCACATACTCATCCGAATCATGTAAGTGCTTCTCTCTCATTGCTGTGCTTCCTAGAAGTCTTGACAAGGGATCTGCAATGTTCTCTTTTCCAGAAACATAGACAACCTTAAAGTCGTAAGGTTGAAGACGCAAAACCCACCGCTCAATGAGGGCACAGGGCTTAGAGCGTGGACTGCAGATTGTCTCTAATGGCTTATGGTCTGTGACCAGATCAAATTGTCTTCCATAGACATATGGGTGAAGCTTCTCACAGGCCCATACAAGGGCAAAGGCCTCCTTCTCGGTCTGGGAGTACCCTCTCTCACAATCTGATAGACGTCTACTGATGTAGCACACTGGCACCATTTGTCCTTTTTGACTCTGTGTCAATACAGCCCCAACCCTACAGGGCTGGCATCAGCTATAACTTTGGTTGGTGCGTCTTTGTCAAAGTATGCTAAGGTCCCTGATTTTGCAAGTTCTCCTTTCAGAGCCTTAAATGCACTTTTCTGTTCAGGACCAAAGACGAATTTGGAGTCTTTTCTGGTAAGACGTCTCAAGGGCTCTGCCAAGGTTGCAAATTGTGGAAGAAACCTGCTGCTGTAATTGACAAGTCCAAGAAAACTCCGAACCTCTGAAGCATTCTGTGGCTCTCGAGCCTCCACCACAGCCCTGACTCTCTCATCAGTGGGCCCGATACCTTTTTGTGTGAGTAGAATCCCCGTAAAATTTAAGCGATCCATACTGAACTGACATTTTGCAGGATTCAGAGTTAGCCCGCATTCTCTCAGACGTTTCATGACAGCATGTAGACTGTTATTGTGTGTTTTATGGTCAGGCGCATGCACAATGACGTCATCAGAGATGTTTTCAACTCCCTCCATTCCAGCAAGGGCAGACACGATCTCATGTTGGTATTGTTCACTTGCGGATGATACTCCAAAAATGAGCCGCTTGTATCTGTACACTCCATTGTGAACTGCAAACGTCGTGATCTGGCGTGACTCTGGCGTCAACTCTAACTGGTGGTATCCCCATTTAAGATCTAATTTGCTGAAGACCATAGACCCATTCATACTTTGTAGCAGCTCATCTACAGTGGGAATGGGGTATCTTTCCCTAATGATTGCTCGATTGGCTTGTCGCATGTCAAGACAAAGCCTAATTTCAGCATTGGCTTTAGGAACAATCACAACCAGATTAACCCATGGAGTAGGCCCGTTCACTTCTTCAATAATGTCCATTTCCAAGAGTTCTTTTATCTTTTCTTCCACAGGAACCCTTAAATTAAATGGAATCCGCCTTAAAGGCTGGACAACTGGCTGAATCTTTGGGTCTATGTATAAACTAATTTGTTTGGTTTTCAGCTTACCAACTCCTTGAAACACTTCTGGGTATTGTGAATGGAGCGACTGTTTGATGTCTGTTACAGCTGCAACGTTTGTGCCGATCTTCAGTACTCCGAGTTTCATGGCAGTGTCTCTCCCCAACAGTGGCTCTCCCATCCCTTTAATTACAATGAATTCAGCATATACCGACCGGCTGCCTATTCTTGCTTCACACTTGAAAGCTCCCTTTAGTGGTAATGGCTGATTAGATGAGTAAGAGAACAATTTCCTCTCTGTTTCAGGAATGTACGAATGACATCTAATATTCTTTGCTTTCAGTTCCTCCCATGTTCTTTCATCAATGATATTGCTGGTCGCACCTGAGTCTACAAGCATTTTCAAATTGACATTTCCCAAGCAAATATTCATTCTATCAGCCATGTAGTCGTCTTGAATTACAAATGCATATTCGGCTTGCCCTTCAACATGGTTAACCCCCAGAGGTCTACGGTATCGCCGGCGATACCAGCTCGCTTTTTTTTTATCAGTGTAAAAGAAACTCATAAATACTCTGTTGACTTTGATTTTCCATAGGAGTTTCATACATCAATCGATTCTGTTAAATGTGTATTATTTTTGTGTATACTCACAATAAAAACAAAGTGTGGTGCTTTTTGCCAAATAAAGAAAAATAAACACGAAGCTAGGTTCTGCCTTCTCTCTGTCCGTGTAGTCCATTCTGAAACGCGTCCGAAAATGAATCATAACTCAGCGAATACTTCTCACACAGGCATGTGAGTTATGTCTTTATGAAGCTTGAAATCTCTTCTTTTAAATTAAGTAATTTATATAAAACACAAATGTTTTCAACTCATGTAATCCGTTTGAAAGCAAGGAGAGGTACCGGTTTTCCTTCTGCCTCATTATCTTTATAATCAGCTGCGGGCGCCCCGCCCCCGGCGCGATTCACATGTAAATAGTTTAGGTGATCTAGTATGCATCGCATACGCCCCCCGATCAATGCCATAAAAACACAGTTTCTATCAGACTTACTGATTGTTCATCGCGTTTTGAGTATGGCACGCTTCTCCGGTAATAAAGACGCCCTTCAGATGATTCTGGACAGCGAGGAAGAATGCACGATACCGGGTTGTTTCCTCAGAGGAAGATTGTAACAGACGACGAACGGCAGCATATTGAAGAGCGAATTCCGCCGAGGACACAATTTCGGAGTAAGTTTTACTTAAAAGTCTTTTGTCTTTTATTTTTCGTGTTCGCATTTATGAGGAAAAAAAACAATATTACGTGACAGTTCTCCATTATGGACGCGAGCGCTCTAAGCACTAAAATACTTTCAAACATTCACAGAGACCTCAAAACAGAAAGTACAAATCCTTTCTTTAAAACGAATTTCGTTTTGTATCAATTGTATCTTAATTTTAATAATTTTTTCATTAACAAATTTCCTGGATTTAAAGTAAATATAGGCTAGCAATCACAACATAAGGTCTGAACTGGAGATCATCATGAACCCGTAGCCTACTCGCCTCACATGTCTAAAAAAATTTAAATATATTTACAGAAAGCTGGTTCTAAACAAAACCATCCAAAACAAAAAAAAACTATGTAGCCTAATAAATGTGCATTTCTCTGGTGCGTTCACTAGCCTACTGATCGCGAGTCAATAGCCTATCATCAACTTCATCTTTGCCAGAAGTTAAATTTAAATCGCGTGTGTGAATGAATGATGTTGTTTTAGCAAACTGTATTGCTATACTGAGATGAGTAAAAATCGACTGAAATATGTTTAAATAAAATGTAGGCTATTTGTATAAGCAACGTATTAAACGGCAAATTAACAATATGCACTAATATTTCATGAAAACAACGTTACAGTCAGGCGAAATATGAAAGACAACATTTTGTTTAGTAGATTTGGGTACAGTTTTTACTGTAGAATATACTGCCACATCAAATAAGCTTTTGTTTAGCAATTTCTATATATAAAATAGCCTACTATTTTTGTCAAAAATAAAGTCATCAACTAAGATGTTAGCTGTTCCAATGGATATTATAGGCCAAATTGCAAGCACAATATGTGGAAAAATCAAAAAGAATTGAGATACTTCCAACTGTTGCTCTTGCATTCTTGTGGCTTAGTGACTCACCTGAATGAATGGCTAAATAAGTATGCAGGCCCCATTGTCTCCTGAGGTGTGAATCACTAAATATGCATGATCTGTGATGCCCACTCCGCATATTGCCTTTCCAAACAGAAAGTGCTTTGCAAAATTCAAATCAATGTATTGTGTTATGTGAATGAAAGTCTTATTGGCACATATTTAGTATGTGTTTTATGGCCTCATTTCAGAAACTTTAGTTTTTAGTTTTTTCAATAACCACGCATAAACATTCTCTCAAAAATGCAGACATGTACATTCTTGTTGCTCACATGTTATGGTAGCCCTGTTTGTGCTAAATAGTGTGTAATTTTTTTTTGCCATTAATATGTTTATAAGCAACTGAAAAAAGCACAAATGTCAGGGCATGTCAGAACATCTCAAGGACCCCAAAAACACCTCAGACCCCAGAGGGTTAACTGTTTGTTGCTTCACATTTTTAGTTTTGCACATTTTTGAGAAATGATCTCTTCCTTTACATTTGTGGCATGTCTGGCCCCTCGCAGGACATTTTAAATCTCGTCCCAAATGATCTGTATTTCCACATCTGTAGCATTGTTTGTTCAAATTACTGCATTCAGCTTGCTGTTTTCCCTTGAATTGTCCTTTCATCTTTCCCCCTTTTTTCCAGACGCGATTCACAGACTCAGTGTCAGGTTTTGATATGTCACTCACCGATGATGCAGCCATCTGTTCCTCTATCCGTTCACAGAGGGCAGCAACCTCCAACGCACGATCGAGCGTGAGATTAGGTCCTTCCTCCAAAAGTTTACGACGCACGTACATTGATAAGCATTAATTAGTCATGTCATCCGCAAATGCACAGTCCTTTGCTGCCTGTCTGAGACGTGTTGTGAACTGTTGAATCGTTTCACTTGGGTTTTGGGAAAGTTTATAAAAAGACTGCCTTGCATACGCAGTATTCACTCGTGGCACAAAGTATGCATTCAAGGCTGCAACGGCCGCGTCGTAATCGGCAGCACCTCCCGTATCCGCCAGAGTGGAGAATATATCTTGAACATCAGGTCCAGTGTGATGCAAAAGAAGAGTCAAGAGTCGCAGGATCTTTGTAGCACTCAAACGTAGGAATACCTGACTTTTCCATCGCATGCAATCAGTGCTCACACCCACTAGGCTGCATCCTCGTCGCCAATGTTATATATCTGCTTTCTTGTGTAATCAGATATCTCTCATACACTCTGCCGAATTAAATCAGTCACATGCTTGATAACTTTCCAAATGTTTCCTTTACTTTTCTGCTTCTTAACATGAACTCCTTTCTACTGCCGGTTCCTGCATACATACTAGTACACTCACATCTTAAAGATACAGACCATCATTCTAATACATGACAGTCTGGAAGACGTATTTTTAAGAGTGTTTGGAGAGAGATACAGGGAGAATGAGAAAGGAATGGAGAATGTGAGAGAAATGGTAAATAAAAGGAGGTTGAGTGAACTGAATCCACTGGAGTTGAACACAAATCCAGGAGGGTTGCTGCCCATGTAAGATGTGATCCATTTCTGGAACTGAGAAACTCTGGCATACACACTGGGATATAAGGGGTCATCACATCGTACTGCACCAAAACTCACAATACCGGACTGAATCCACCGGGAGCTGTTCCTACTGACCAATGGACCTCCAGAGTCTCCCTGGTATTGACAAACATTCAGCATTTATATTTCTGACAATATACAGTGAATAATTGTTACAGACACAAGTATGCACCAGTGTAGCCCAATGGTAAAAGTATGCCAGCCATGTGTCCACCAAATATTTTTCAGTTTTTTGCAGTTGAAGCACTTGAAGTTGAAGTGTTTTTCTGTTGTCATCAAGAGTTTAAAAATGTTCGACTTTGGGTAAAACCAAGTGTGCCGCACACATCCTGAAAAGTGAAGCCAAACATTTTGATCGCCCCTTGGTTGCTGGCTGCAGTATAGGTCCTTATCCTCTCCATGTAAACGAATGGGACGCGAGCCAAACACAAAATAATTCTAATTACGCTTCAAATCCAATTTTTTCTCCAAAGATGGTTTCTGTCATTTAAGGTAGTTCTTATTATGATGACATATGTTCAAAAGTAAGTTTTTCGTATAAGTTTGGTTTAATTTCTGTCTTGACACCTCTTGGAGAGATTAGTATGGTAATGGATATGGCAATGTCAATGTATTTGGTCTTAGACGAATAGATCTGCCAATACATTCACAGACATTGCTGTGAGCATATAAGACATGCTGCTGCTGCACATGTAACATTCATGAAATAACCCTGTAGTAAAACTAGCTGGGGAAGGTGGAGAGTTTCTCATGCTGCTGCATAGGTAGATATGCAAACATCTGCACATGTGAATGAACATAGATATTATGTGATAGGATGAAACGGTTTATTTCAATGAACAAGTTCAAATAACCGATTAATTAAAGGTGCACTAAGCAATGTCACACGTTTTTTAGGCCAAAACATTTTTTGTCACATACAGCAAACATCTCCTCACCATCCATTAGCTGCCTGTCCCCTGAACACACTGTAAAAAAACGCGGTTTCTGTAGACACCCCAGGCTCCACAAATGGCAAGAAAAACTAACTGGGCTAACCCGCACCACGAAATATAACAAACTGTTCCAGCCAATAACGACAAGAAGGATTTGGCGGTGGGGTTAATGCGTGGATGAGGAGGAGGGAGGGTCTAGCTAGCCTCCGTTTTGTTTGACAATACTTTAAACGTCAACAAGAAGTGACCTCACCCAACATCACTTAGAGCACCTTTAAAGCACCCACTAATGATGTGAAACGCAGATATTTTACATGTCTAAAGCATATTAAGTCAATAAACAAGTCTTAATCAACATACTTTTTACCTGAGAACCATGAGAAACCATTATCAGCGAACTTCTGTTGACTCGAGAAATGAAGCTAGCGCAAGTTCTGCCAGGAAGACTCAATCGTTCACGTCACTACACTGTAAAAAATTTGTAACACTCCCAAATCAAAAATTTCAATTGACCAATAACATCTACATTTTTCAATTGGCCCAAGTGAAATTCTGTAAATTCTAAAATTAAATGTACAGATTTTCACTTGGGCCAATTGAAAAATGTAGATGTTATCGGTCAATTGAAATTTTTGATTTGGGAGTGTTACAAATTTTTTACAGTGTAATTACCTCCTCATCTATCCAATCATATAATTTACTGTAGCTTAAAAGGGTAGCGCTTACACATGTCTGAGTTCACAGATGCTGTCGCTCCAGTAACTCAACTGCTAGCGCCAGTAGCCGACCAAACATGTCTCAGGATAACCAATCCATTTGTGACTATTCGGATTCAGACGATTTCGTTCAGCCCTTCTGCTACACGCCGGAGTACCCAAATTCAATGCCGCACCTCTTCATGGGCGAGCTGCTCTTCTGAACTCATACTAAACGCTCTCGAGGACGCCGGCATCCCTGCTAGCGAAGGAATTTCTAGAGAAGATCTTCTGCTCTTGGCCCAGAATACACTGGGCAATCCACCTGCATCTACTTCTCCACATCCAGACGCCGCCTCAACCACTGCTCAACCGAAAAAAGCCAGCAGAAAAAGATCTGCAAAATCTACACCTCGTTCAGCTAAAAGAACATCAATACCGGAACAAGAGATATCTCCTTCACAATTCACCGACCCACCCGATACTAATCAGCTGCTCCTTTCTGCAGTTCAAAACCTATCCCAAACGGTTAAAGGATTACAGTCCAAGATGACGGATTTTGAAAACTCTTTCATCAACCCTGACCGCAGCCCAGATCCCGCTACAACTCGGCCCTCTTTCTCTGGTAATATCTCAGCAAGCTTACCTTCTACATCGACCTCTCTGCCCGCTCCTCTTCTCAGGATCCAGCCGTCATTCCAAAACGTCTCAGCTCCACCGGCTTCTCCCAGCTTTAATCTCTCCTCATCTACACCAGCTCAAGCTTTCGGTAGGCGTTTCGTTCCTCCCGCCGCCGCTACAGTCTCTCCACATCTCAGGTCAAATATTATCCAAGGTAAGGACATCAACCTGGCTTCTTTACTTCTCCCTTCGCCTGCTGCCGACAGGAAAATGGTGGAATGCGGTGATGTGGCAGTGCTCCTCAAAACTTCTGATCCACGCTTGCAACGCAATCTTTCGTTCGGAGAGTTCGTAATTGCATTTAGCATTTACAGGGACACACTATGCCAAGTTTTCCCAGATAGGAGGGAAGAGTTAGACCTCTATCTATCCATGATGGCAGACTTTAATCAAAGGTATGGGGGCACCTTATTCTATGAGTATCATAAATCCTTTTCTGCTAAATCCGCGTCTTACATTACACTCTACAATTCAAGACTCGACTGGTCCATCACGGATACTGAATTGCTAGTTCGCATTTCGGCGGTCAAAGAAGTTTCTCGTGTTCTATCTGCAGCGCTCACGGACACTCAGCTGCTTTCTGCCCGAAAGCTTTTTCTAGCCGCGATCAGGCCACTGTCCGCGGTACTGAAAATGTAAGACGCAGCTCCTCCAGCAGAGGACGCCCCGCTGAAACATTTAATGACAGTCCCATTTGCAATATGTTTAACAAAGCTGTGTGTTCATTTAATAATTGTCGTGTTGCTCATATTTGCAGCCTGTGCAAAGACCCACACCCGAAATCAGTCTGCCCACGCCGATACAAACCTCAAACCAGAAGGAAAGCCCCTTTTCAGAAGAAATTCTGAGCAAACATCCGTCCACACCTATCAACATTTTAAACCTCTCTAGCTACCTCTCTTCTCACCCCGATCCATCTTTCGTCGACTATCTTATCACCGGCTTGTCTCAAGGGTTTAGGGTGGGAATTCTCTCACAACTCACTTCATCCTTTTCAGCAAAAAACTTGCAATCAGCTATGAACAAGCCCGACGTCGTTTTTACACTGCTCGAGAAAGAAGTCAATAAAGGCTATGTTATCGGCCCTTTCGCCTTCCCTCCTTTTTCCCCTTTCAGGATTAACTCTATTGGTGTCGCTACCCGTAAATTTTTGACATGTCTTCTCCTCATTCCAGCAAAATACAAGGCTTTAATGAATGCATTCCCCTCGAACCATTCTCTCTTCATTACGCTTCGGTGGTCAACGCTATACAGTTAATCAAGCTAGATGGCCAAGGTGCTTGGCTGGCTAAAGCAGATATAACAGACGCTTTTAAAACCATGCCAATACACCCTGCTGACTGGCCACTTTTCGGCGTTAAATGGGATTCAAAATTCTATTTTGCTGTAAGGCTCACTTTCGGGTGTAGGAGCAGCCCTCATATCTTCAATAGTCTGTCGGAAGCTTTGTGTTGGATCCTGCTGAACGTCTGCAAACTTCCGTTCGTTTTGCACCTGTAGGCCTATGTGTCCTCTGTCTGTGCAGACTCTTCTGTAGGCCTTTCTGTATATGTGCAATCCTGTAACTTATATTGCAGCCATAAAGCATACAAGTAGCCTATAAATTAAGTAAAGTTATTTATGCACTTGCAGGTAGGCTAGTTCCTCCATATGACAGTTATCTGAGAGGGTTTATTCACTGTCCAGTGCAATGGAAACAAATGGACATTACAAAGTCTTATACTTTATTTATTTTGGAAAGTTAGAAAATGTCCACATACTGCACATATTTCAGCCACCACTTTCTTGGGAATAGATACAAGTGTTAATATTTTTACATTAACATAAGTTTATCAGTTTTCACTTTCACAAGTCAAAGCAATTCATCACTCAAGATTTAACAGTTGAAATTACTATACGGCCTTAATTTAATGCAGCAAAAATGATTTTACAGTGTAGGCTACTAAGATCTTTTCTTTTTTTTTTCTCAGCCTTTTTCTTGGTTGCTTTTATAAACAGACAACCATTTAATTAACAGTGCCTTTTATAAAAGAGACTATATAACTAAAAATTAGGCTACCATTATGTAGAATATTTTTGTACTTTTATTTGTTCCCATGTTCTAGTGTGGTGACTCTGACATTACAATGAACAAAGTTATTATGCAATTATTAAAATACAAAAATATAGGCTAATAAGTGATAAAAACATCTAACATCGCCACTTCTAACGGATTTAAATTGTCTGCTACTTTTTGCCAGCCCTCTCTCCTGGCTTTTGCAGACTTTGAGGTGTTCCCTGGCGTTTTAATTAAACATTAAAATTCCGAATAAACTTCGACTATTAGTTCTTGCTCTGCTGAGGAGAAAGACTCAGAGAATGTCTAAAAGGCGCGCTCTGGCGCGCTCTTTGGCCACGCTGAACAGCCAATAGCAGCGTTGCTGATCAATGTTTCTACTATCGATACATATCCCCTTTTAAACTTCGCATGAACGCGCAATTATCTCAGATAACTCAATCCAGCTACACTAATCATATCCAGCAAGTGTGTTCGAAGAACCTAATTAGCCAGATCATGAGTAGCACGATGATATCATCTTGGATGTCTCATTTGATCTCGGATGTTTTAAGCAACGTACGAAGAACGAGCCCCTGGAGAATGAGTCCTGTGTTTGTGAATGTTGTTTTAAAGTTGTTTTAATTTATTCATTGTATGGTTGTGCTGCTGTGACACCTAAATTTCCCTCCGGGGATTAATAAAGTTAATCAATCAACCAAGGGCGTGGTGAGCTGGAACCTGCTTACGTCACGTAGTAACGCAAACATCCAATAGGAAAATTCAACTGCAGTAGCCACCGTTCAACCTGAAGAGGGCAGCACTCAAATGTTTTTACACCATATATTGTAGAATTAAAACACTTAGTACCCAAATGTCAAAAAAGTTACTCGAATCAATGAACAGCACCAATAAAGCCCCATTCTTACAGATCATTAACAAAAAAAAAAATTAGTTTAGGGTTTAGTTACCCTTTAAAGTGTGAAAAGCCCTATTGTGTGTGTTACGACCCTCCTATGACTCGTACCCGTCTAGGGCTTTTAAGAGGGGAACACATGTAACCAGCCCAGACGCACATCAACAGATAACACAGTGAGATGAGAAAACCACGAGAGACCACTGAATAAAGTGAATGAGTTTAATAAATTTATAATGAATAAATATACCATAACAAAAACCCAACCACAAAGGAAAAAAGGGGGAAAACGGATTGTGCCAAACAAAAGAAAGTAATATAAGCAAAAAGGTTATCTAACACATTTAACTTCTAACACTAAGATAAAAAGAAAAGATCAAAGGAAAAGTCTTCAACGTCTAGGACGTCTTAACTAAACTACACTAACTAATAAACATAAATACAATGGGTGGCACAAATCCCTAACAAGTGTTTTTATACAGACAAGGTTAACTACGTGTGTACAATGTATGTCACGTGACAATGTATGTCTCACAAAGGTTCTCATTACAAAGGTTCTCATTACAAAGTGCTCTCAATACAAAGTGCTCTAGTCACACTGGCAGCAGCATGGTCTTTAAGTATCCACTTCACCAGGTGTCACTCATCATGCTGATGCAGCTCATCTCGTTAGTCTTGACTGACAAGCAATATACAGTAGCCAACCAGCAACAACCTAAGAAAGCGAAAGTAAGAGAAACAGACAGGACGGAAAAAACATAATACACCACACACACACAATACTATAAATGTCCTTACGGACGTAACAGTGTGCTTAAGAGTTTCTTATGTATACTGTGAGAGATATTAACATTTAGTTTATTTAATATATGTAGGGAGGTCCAATGGTCATTAATGGCTCCCAGTGGATTCAGTCTACAGTTTTTCGGTCGAGACTGTGCGCTACCTGTTTTCCCAGGTGCTTAGAGTGTTTCAATACCAATCTTGGGTCAGCTCTCAGATAATGATCAGCACTCAGATAAGCACCGATCAGCCTGGTTTTGTCTCATTCCCTTCCACTGAATGTCAGTTCTCACAAAGATGTGTTCTATGTCCTCGCATCCCTCCGAGTTCGTTCTTTCAAGACCGGTCTTAACGAGTCCATTCTTTGCATTCTTTGAATTGAGAAACAGTCTGTGTATCTGAGCAGCGAGCAGTAGCTGAGAAGTCTCTAGGCCTTATGGTCACGATCAGTTGTAGGGAAGAACATCTCGTCTAAAAACTCTTACTGACCCCAAACCTTTGAATGGTAGTGATAATGTTATAATAGCTTTATATTTCAGATAAATGTTGTTCTTTTGAACTTTCTATTCCTAATAAAAATTTATTGAAAAATAGAATTTTTTTTTTTACCAACACAGAAACAAATTGCATTTTAAAATATATTCAAATAGAAAACAATTATTTTAAATTGTAAAAATATTTCACAATATTATTGTTTTTGTTGTATTTTGGATCAAATAAATGAACCCTTGCTGAGCAGAAGAGACTTTTTTTTAAAACATTAAAGAAATCTTACCGTTCTAAAAATTTTGGCCACCACTAGGCGCGTTTCCATTACAGATCTGCGCAAAACTTTAGCGATTTTTTTCTAAATGTCGACAATTGCGAAATGACGGCTTTTCCATTAACTGATGTTATGCCACTAAAACTTATTTTTTCCTGTCGCGATAAGTAAAATCATTCCAAAAACCATGGTAACGGACGTTGGTAGGTATCTGTACTATATCCCAGCCACTGCACTAGCCATTATTATTAATCGAAGGAGATGTATATGTGTTTTCCCAGCGTTAATGGTAAGGAACAACCCTTATTATACTTGTGAGTGGCACATATGAGGTGTTTCTGGGTGTTTCTCCCTCATATCTGCTTCGAGGTCTTGATAGTGGCATTTTTTTGAGGTTTAGAATTCATTATTCCTGTAATTATTTTGTTTTATAAGAATTTAATAAAGAGCTCTGTCTCATATTCTGTCCAAACATACCGCGTCATCTATGTCAGGTGACCTGTAAATGCGCAAAAACTGTTTCCATTGCAGTTTTGCGAAATATTTCTTTTTCAAATTGCCTGAAAAACCACCTCATGCGAGCGTAAAAACTTTTATGCGATAAATGGGAGTTTTCACGAAATTGACGTGTTTGCATTGGGCGTATTTTCAATTCGCAATTTCAATTTGCGCAATTTGAAGGGTAATGGAAATGCAGCTACTGTATGTCACGGTGTGGTGCAGGCAGAAGACAACGAAGGAGAATCAAAAGTTCCAATGTTAACTTTTACTAACAATATAATACACACTAGGTACAAGATGACAGGCAGAAGGTACACACACACTTAATACAACGGAGACCAGACAATGACTGACAGAACAGACAGAACTTAAATACAAACACAGATTACACTGATTAACAGAACAGAGGTGAGACAGATGACGATGATGATACAGGTGATACAAACTGAACTGATAATGACGGTAACCATTGAAACAAAGGAGTGGTGGGAAAACAGAACAAAGGAAGACATGCGACTACAAAGAACAAGACTCAGACAGAACATAACTGACACTGTATATATATATATATATATATATATATATATATATATATATATATATTAGTTTCTACCTAAGTACCTGCATTTCTGAATGGGCTAAAGGCTGGGATTTAGTGAGTTTGAAGTGAAAGTATTTGATGAACGTGTACTACGTGCAGAGAGCATTCACTCAATATTCTTATCTCATTTTTGACAGAGGTGGCTTTTAGAGGCTTTTGTATTGGAGGTTTTCATGTAAATTCACAGGTTCACACGTACTATGTGTAAGTTTTCAAAAACAAGTTTGCGCTTTCAGCCACCCAAAACGCGGTTGTTGTGTAAACAAGCGGCCAAAACGCATAAAAAGTTGTACGCAAAAACTAAAACGTACTCGGTTACTAACGTAACCTCTGTTCTCTCTAGAGAGGGAACGAGTATTGCGTAAGCTAGCTTACGCTGCGGGAAAGTCTCCTTTCTCGAGATACTGAAGCCAAAAATTATCCTTAATTTTTTTAAACCTTGTCAATGCAGTGCGGCAGCCTGCAGACCTAGGGCAGGCGAATCGCGTGCCCATTGGCTGCTCTGCGGCAACTGCAGCAGCCTATGGCTGAGCCTTGCGCGTGACGTCACGCCCAATGAGCGCGCTTGGCGCGCTTAATGCGTCACAGCCCGTCATTAGGGGTGTGGCTTAGCGTATATAAGCAAGGAACAGAGGCTGCTTCGCTGGTTTCTGTCGCATGAAGCGAAATGAGCTCGTGGCGAGAGCACGGCGGGTTACGCAATACTCGTTCCCTCTCTAGAGAGAACAGAGGTTACGTTAGTAACCGAGTACGTTCTCTTACGAGAGGTTCTCTCGTATTGCGTAAGCTAGCTTACGCTGCGGGAACACCCTTGTCAACGCCGTGCGCGCGCCCAGCATCCTGAATGAATCCCATGGGGAGTCCAGGGAACGTGAAGCGGAGCTGGGCGGCCAAGATACCACAGTACACAAGCACATAATATGGGGCAGGGAGCGGCACAGCCGGTCCAACTAACACATCCCACATAGTGTAGCTCAACCAGTGGAGCTAAATCAGCAGCGTAGCCCGCGCACAGACAGTGGGCTGGCTTACGCGAGACTTAGACTGATAACACTTTGGCCTGCAAAGCGGGAACTTCCAGGTTGTAAAACCTAACAAATGTGGAGGGGGAGGCCCAGCCTGCCGCTGCACAAATGTCATGAATGGGAATCCCACTGGACCACGCCCACGATGAGGCCATGCCTCTGGTGGAGTGTGCCCGAATGCCCAAAGGGCACTGCAGGTTTTTAGATGCGTAAGCAGCTGCGATAGCATCAACTATCCATCTGGACAGGGTGTGTTTCGAGGCGGCGAGACCCTTGGTGCGCCCACCAAACGAAACAAAGAGCTGCTCTGAACGCCTGAAGGCGGCGGAGCGTGAAATATAGCTTTTCAGCGCCCTAACTGGGCAGAGGAGATTACTATCTGCCTCGCAGCCAGCATTCGGCAGGGCTGAAAGGGAAATGACCTGCGCTCTGAAGGGAGTGCCCAAAACTTTGGGGACGTACCCATGCCTCGGTCTGAGAATAACTTTAGAGTTATTGGGTCCGAACTCGAGGCACGCGGCGTTAGTGGATAACGCGTGAAGGTCTCCCACACGTTTTACTGAAGACAGTGCTATCAGAAAAACGGTTTTGAGCGTGAGGTATTTCATATCCACAGTTTCTTAAGGTTCAAAGGGATGAGCTTTCAGTGCGTCTAAGACCAGTGAAAGATCCCACATAGGAACCGAAGGGGGTCGCGGGGGGTTCATCCTCCTCGCTCCTCTAAGGAAGCGGATGACAAACTCGTTCCTTCCTAATGCGCGGCCCGGCTCTGAGACAGAGAGCGCTGAAATGGCCGCGACATAGACTTTGAGCGTGGAGGGGGACCTGCCCGCGTCCAGTAGCTCTTGAAGGAAGCACAATACGTGCGAGACCCCACATGTCTGTGGATTGAGCCCTCTGGTAGTGCACCATTTGTTAAACACCGACCATTTAGACGTGTAGAGCCGCCTCGTGGAGGGGGCTCTAGATTGTATGATCGTGTTCATCACCCCTTCTGGTAGATCAGCATGTAATTGTTGAGGCTCCACGCATGCAGAGACCAGTGCTCTGGGTGGGGATGCCAAATCGAGCCGCGGGCTTGAGAGAGAAGGTCTCTCCGCACCGGAATCGGCCAGGGGGCTGAGTCTGCCAATTGTATGAGTTCCGGGAACCAAGCTTGGTTCTCCCAGAACGGGGCTATGAGGAGCACTGTGTGGCGCGCTTTCCTGACTCTCTCGATGACCTGAGGCAGCAGAGAGACCGGTGGAAACGCATATAGCGGGCCGCTGGGCCATGACTGGGCCAGCGCGTCCTCGCTCTTTGAAAAGAATGCTGGGCAGTGTGCGTTGTCTTTTGACGCAAAGAGGTCGACTTTCGCTCTGCCAAAGCGGCGCCACAGCGACTGGACTGTTTGGGGGTGTAGAGACCACTCCCCAGGGGGAACGTTGTCCCTGGACAGTCTGTCGGGGCCCTCGTTCAGATGGCCAGGCACATGCGATGCTCTCAGAGAGCGCAGAGAGTGCTGAGCCCATATGAGGAGGCGTTCCGTCAGGGCGCAGAGTTGCTTTGATCTGACACCGCCCTGGCGGTTCACATAGGCCACTACTGAAGTGTTGTCCGTGCGGACTAGAACATGGTGACCATGGAGGAATGGGAGGAAGTGCATAAGCGCTTTCTCGACCGCGAGCATCTCTAGACAGTTTATGTGTAGGAGATTCTCCTGGTCTGACCAGTGGCCATAGACCGGTCTGCCTTCGAAGAGCGCTCCCCAACCTAGGTTGGACGCGTCTGTTGAGACAACTTTCCGGTGTGAAACCACTCCCATAGTCACTCCAGTGTGATACCATTCGGCTGCTAGCCAGGGCTGCAGGGCTGAGACACAGACCTGAGTCACTCTGATTAGCGAGCCGCCGGTCGCCCAGGCTCGATGGGATACGCGCGCTCTCAGCCAGCGTTGAAGCGGGCGCATGCGCAGTAAACCCAGCTGAAGCACTGCTGCAGCTGAGGCCATATGCCCCAGAATGCGCTGAAATGCTTTCAGGGGAACCCGGTTGCCTTCCTTGAAGGATGCAGCGAGGCGCTGGATGCGGCGCGCGCGCTGCTCCGACAATCTGGCCGTCATCGCCACCGAGTCTAGTTCTATTCCGAGAAAGGAAATCGACTGCCGGGGCGAGAGCGAGCTCTTGGTCCAGTTGACCGCTAGACCCAGACCTTCCAGGTGGTCGAGTAGCGCTGTTCTGTGAGACACAAGTTCTGTCTCTGACTGCGCTAGAACGAGCCAATCGTCCAGATAGTTCAGAATTCGCATTCCCTGACTCCTCAGGGGAGCGAGAGCCGTGTCCATGCATTTTGTAAATGTACGGGGTGCTAAAGACAGGCCGAACGGCAGGACTGTGTATTGATAAGCTCGACCGTCGAAGGCGTATCAGAGAGGATGGGGCGGCGCGCGCGCCGCCGATGCTCGGACACGAGGGCAGAAGAACAGGGCTGGCCGACTGTGCAGATTTTGGTAGCTCGATCTCGGACGATGGAGCGCGAACTGCTGTCAAATAACCCAGGCGCGAGAGCGGCGTGGGGATTATGGTGTCTGAAAGTGGGTGCGCGTGCTAGTGAGCTGGCGCGGGGTTTGCACTTATGACACGGCCAGTGTTTGGGGGCTTTATGAGGTTTGCAACCTGTCTGGCAGAGCGGGTAGTGGGCAGGTGTGAGCACAAGGCTGTGGGCACATTTTCTACACTTGATGCTCGAGCGGAAAGTTTCCGCTTTAAGAGATAGCGCTCTGAACGCGTTGCCATGGGAACCTGGTCTGTGTGAGGCAGTGAGCACACGGGAGTGGGCACTTTTTCTACACTTAATACCCCTGCGGCTTGAGCCGTAGCAACTTGAGGTAACTGAGTGACAGAGCGAGCAGCGAGTAGGTGTGAGCACGGAAGTGTGGGCACATTTACTACATTTAGTACTCGAGCGGTGTGAGGCCGCTTTATGAGAGAGCGCTCTGAGCGTGTTACCATGGGGATTGTACTTGTGTGAAGCAGTGAGCACATGGGTGTGGGCACATTTTCTACACTTAAAGCACTTATACTCTTTTTGAGATTTATCTGGGTCGCCGTGAAAACGGCGTTTGTGTGCAGGCGAGCGAGTGTTATTACTGGCTCGTTGGCTGCGGTGTGTGCTGCTGCAGTAGCCTGAACATAGGGGACTGACAGAGCTGTGCGTTTTGATGGCGGTCCGGCCGTAGCGGGACTCAACCATCTTTTCCTCCTTGCGGATGCTAGGAGGACTTCGCGGGCTCGGGCTTCAACGCGATCTTGGGCCGCGGGCCCCGTGGGGGCGGCGGTCTGTGACGGCTGGTCGAGCGCGACCTGGGGCGACTGCCCTGGCGTCGCTGGTTAGAGCTGCGCACAGGAGGCTGAGTTTGAGGGCGGCCTGTGGCTGGGCAGGAAGAGGTTCATCGCCTGCGACGCCTTCTGCACTTCAGAGAACCGATCCACAATTCCGCTGACCGCAGGGCCAAAGAGGCCGGTGGGCGAGAGTGGTGCGTTCAGAAATACAGCGCGCTCTGACTCACTCATGTCCGCGAGCGTCAACCAAAGGTGTCTGTCGATGACGGTGAGCGCGGCCATGGATCTGCCGATGGCTTGAGCAGCGGTCTTGGTAGCGCGTAGCGCAAGATCCGTAGCGCTGCGCAGATCGGTTAAGGCAGACTGATCCGAGCCCTTCTCGTCCAGTTCACGGAGGAGGTCGGCTTGAAGGATCTGAAGAATGGCCATTGAGTGCAGGGCGGAAGCAGCCTGGCCGGAGGCGGCGAAAGCGCGGCCGGCGAGAGCTGAGGCGGTCCTGCAGGCTTTAGACGGCAGGGCAGACTTTGAGCGCCATCTAGCAGACGGCGGGCAAAGGTGCGTTGCCACAGCTTCCTCAACGGCGGGGATACCGTTATAGCCGTTCTCGGCGGCTCCGTCCACCTGGGAGAGAGCCGAGGAGACTGGCGAGCGGAGTCTGGTGGAGAACGGAGCGTTCCAGGATTTAGAGAGCTCGGCGTGGAGCTCAGGCAGGAAGGGTGCTGACCTAGAGGCAGGCGCAGGGCGGCGGCTAGGTAGAAAGCACCCGTCAAGGCGATTGGGCTCCGGCTCCTTGGGTGGGGACCAATCCAGTCCCATTCTCTCGACCGCTTGAGTGAGGAGGCGGAGAAGCTCCGCGTCAACACTAGCGCGGGATCTGGTAGACTCCAAAGTCGAGGGGGCGGAGCGGTGAGAGCCCGACCACTCCTCGCTGTCAGACGCGAGCAGAGAGCAGCTGTCAGCGGCATCATCTGCATCGTCCCCCAGGACGACGGCAGTGCGGGCAGAGGCCGGCCGCTGCGCGTCGGTGAAGGGTGGGGGGGAAGGAGAGAGCGAGGCTCGCGGGAGAGGTTCCGGCGAGCACTCAGCTGTAGCGTCCAGTTCCGGCGGCCTTTGGGAGCGATGTTTCTTCTTACGTGGCCCGGAAGAAGTGGCCGGAGAAGGTGGAGGTTCTTCAAACTTAGCGAGTCGAGCCCGTAGGGTCGACATCGGTAACTCCTCACACTGTTCGCAGCCGCCCTCGGAGAGAGCGCGGGCTGCGTGGTCGAAGCCCAGGCAGAGAGCGCACACCACGTGGCGGTCTCCGTCGCTGAGCGCGGCTCTGCACGAGCCACAGGATGAGCGAGGCATTTGCAACAACGCCTCGCGCTCTTTTAGATGCAAGTGTGTCGCGGCGGACACACAAACACACAACACAGAGCAAGAAAAGGATATATATGCCGGATGGCGCAGCAGGCAGGGAAGGCTGAAGGCGGCGAGCGGCCGGCGTCCTCAGGCTGAAATCCTCGGCGTGCTGGTCGCTTGATTCGACGGCGGCTTCCTCGGAGATCAGCGATGCGAAGAGCTTCGCTGAAGAGACAGAAATCAGCGAAGCAGCCTCTGTTCCTTGCTTATATACGCTAAGCCACACCCCTAATGACGGGCTGTGACGCATTAAGCGCGCCAAGCGCGCTCATTGGGCGTGACGTCACGCGCAAGGCTCAGTCATAGGCTGCTGCAGTTGCCGCAGAGCAGCCAATGGGCACGCGATTCGCCTGCCCTAGGTCTGCAGGCTGCCGCACTGCGTTGACAAGGTTTAAAAAAATTAAGGATAATTTTTGGCTTCAGTATCTCGAGAAAGGAGACTTTCCCGCAGCGTAAGCTAGCTTACGCAATACGAGAGAACCTCTCGTAAGAGAACTAGTGGGACATTTTTCTTTGTAATTACTGATGGTACTCGTTATCACCTTGCTCCATGTAGTTACGAGTGTAACATCTGCGGGCTGTAATATAAAGTGGTGCTTGTTTCATGTAGTTACAGAGTAAGGACAATAAATATGCAACACTTCTTATTCTTTTAAACAAACAATTTTTAATCAACATTTAATTTCAAATTAAAGTCCTGACAAGAAAGTAGCAAATTATATACATATTTTGCCCTTGCTTGCCTTTAAATGGGAGGAGATTTCCTGTTATGTCATTGGAAACTGCAGTTATTGCAGAAAGTCATCTGGTTTGACCGGTTGTGTGAAAGTAAATTCTTCTGATTTGTCAAAAGTGGTTGGTCCCACCCACATCCAAAACAAACGCCAATGAAAATCCTCCAAATAAGCTTTATGATTGAATCAGAGATAAACCTTATGGAGGGTGGGGCCAGAGAACCACTCATAAATGTGGCAGTATTTACTTATCTCATTAAACCTGACAGTTGAGGAAACAGCAGTAATATCACAGACCAGAAGATAAGGATGAAGATTAACACAGCTTTGTGTATTGCCGGAACCATACTTCTCAACATAGCAGGTAAAATCTACAACATGAAAAACGTAGATATAAGTTTAATAAAGCGTTTAATTAAATTGTTTAATAACTGACAAGCAAGTGAGTTCCTAAAAACCTTTGTGAGCACATACACAACAGATTTGACTGAATTGATGTTTCTCATGATACATCTAAAACCTTTGGATCTAAAGACTTGTGGTTAAATGCTTGTAATTGCGTTTGTAGTTACCTTTTAGAAGCTAAAGTAAATTTTTTATTTGTCTAATATTATAATTTTGGTCTCTTTATAAATCCCATACTTTTTAAAATAGTGATAATAACAATAAAAGTGAATAGTGTCCAAATGTTTGACTGTCTATTATATTACTGTTTTTCAATTGTAAATATACTGTATATTATAATAATTGAAATATTTTTATATTTAAATAATAAATAATGTATTTAAAATTACAACTAGCAAACAGTTTATAGCTACTGTATTTTTTTTTCATAGATGATTTAAATTGCTATATGTCTAAAATCAAGTCAAGTCACATTTAAAAAAAAAAGTTTTTAAAGCATATTTATTTTAGGGTGACCATATTTTAGTTTTCAGAAAAGAGGACGGGGGCGTGGTTAAGGGGTGGGGGCGTGGTTGGGGATGAATGCGTCAAAAAATACTTGACAAATGCATTCACAACCTTGCAACTATGTTATTGTACTTGTATATAATACATGAAGTAATACATAATACAATCCAGCGTTTTTTTAAGCTGTTAGCTACTTGCATCTTTTCTCACACTTGAGCGTAAACTGAAGCGTCGAATCACACTGCTAAAATTCTGTGAACATAAAGTCCCCGTACTTTGATTTGATTGGTCATTTCAAATATTCTGACATTGATGAGCAGTGACAGACCAATGAGGCTGAGATGAACACACACACACACACACATACACACACACACACATACATACACACACACACACACAGGCCTCTGTTTTCTGACCAAGCGGCAACCTCCCCGTCTCTCTCTTGAAACCAACACGGAAGTGAGTTAAACTGCAATTCATTGACTGGCCGCTTGGGCTGGCTGCACAAGTGAGTCAAATCTGTATCTCCCCCATGTTAAAATTACCAACTTTACAGCAGAAAAAAAACATGTTTACAGCCTGGATCTCTATGCGGCTTTGGTCTATACAGCTAATTTTGCCCTTCATGACAACTGTGAGGGGGGTGAATTTTTTTATAACTCATCCGTTTAGTTGATTAATATTTAAAGTTCTGCATAATTAAGGGTTTGGCCACTTGAGTGACAGATGGATTCCCACTGATGTCAATGCTAGCCGTTTGTCTGCTGTTACTAGCCGTCACTTCACCTCAGCAAATTTTAGCTGCTGAACTTGCCACCTCTGCAGTGTTTTGTGTTTTTTTCCGGGATTATTTCATACAATTTAATACACCCATTACTTCGCCCACGACTTAGGATTCAGTCGTTGTCGTCGAGTATCGTTCGAGAGAACAACCAGCGCTGTATTTCAGTTGTTTTCCTCTGTGAACATGCACTAATGGATGTCTGACAATTTCGTTGCTTTTTGGAGTTTTCAGATTTAAAAACGTCAATAAAGGCTCGTTCGTTCTGCTCTCACGGAACAGATAGATTATAATATGTTTATGTACCGTCAGGTGAAATCCTGCAGGTGTCGGCGCTTTCTCCGTCCATGCTATAAATGCACATCCTTGAATGTGCGCGGATTTTCTAGCGCATTTACTTGAACTTCATAGGCAATATATGAAGAGTTCAGATGCAAAAGCCTCTAAGTGCCATCTGAAATTTTCTTCTAGAATGATCATTTTTATCAAGCTTGTATATTTAAGTTCAGTAATTTCACTTAAATGACAATTCATAGGTAATTTTCATTGCCATTTAATTGAAATTACTGAACTTAAATATACGAGCTTTATAAAAATGATAATTCTAGAAGAAAATTTCAGATGGCACTCACAACTCTTCATATCTATGTTTTAACACATTTGAGAGGCGGCCAAAATCAGAATTTAAAATGGACTGAATAAGCTCTCGAGCTTGACGAGCGATGCCGCGCTGACGGACCATAGACTATAAAAAAGAGTGACTGACATGTATGCACATAAATCACTGTCACACACACACACTCTCAGAGTAATATTAAGTTACTGCATAATACATTTTCAACTAGCAGAATAGTACAGAATCACGATACACAGTCTCACTTGTAGCCTTGTCTTTTAACTATTATAATATTTCGAAGGGCAAAACTAGGAACTTTTAATTGGCTTTACATCATCAACTGTCACTTTAGCGCGAGGCCCTTGGTACTGTCAGTAGCATAACGTTATAGCATTACCTCCCCAGCCTGAACTAACTCGATCACGTCGAGCTAGGTGATTTCAGATAGCCAGGCTCCTCAGCTCCACTCACTCCCTGCCTCTTTGTCTATTTTCTGTTATCCGGGAGTGACGCAAGGCCAAGATGGCGACGGCCGGCTCCGCCTACTTTAGGCTTCAAAAATGCTCTTCAGAAACCTATGGGTGACGTCACGGACACTACGTCCATATTTTTTTACAGTCTATGTTTCTGACGTGCTCTTTGCTTGGAGCCGCTGCGGATTGAGAAACGCGTTGATTATAACAAGACGGGGTGAAGCCGAAGCCGGTTTCATGTTTTGTGTGCAAAGGCAAGCGCCAGTCAATTTAAAGTACACGGTTAATGGTCCCATGAAAAACATTGAAAAACAGACATTTTCATGAATCTATAATCTATATTTTTGTCTAGTTTTCAGTCCAAATATCTTAAACTTCTTAAATAAAGAAGCATTTACTAAGAAGCATAAGTAAAATTACATAAGAAATTCTATCTTGTTTTCTGATTTAAAAAAAATCTAAAAAGTGTGTTTGCTTAAATCTAATGATCTGCCAATGGGGTAAGAAAAATAATTTTGTAACTTAACTAAACTTCATTTAATGTTTTTATTTTTTATTTTTTTAGAAAACAAGATATTTCTTTTTTAGAAATGTCATTTTACTTATCTAGTAAATGCCTCATTTTAAGAATGTTTAGATATTTAGACTGGGAAACGAGACAAAAATACTAATTAAGAAAAGCATTTTTTGAAGTGTAGTCTTTTATACATTGAAACTTCAGTATCGGTCAAAACCGGACAACTTGTAATGCAGAAGGATTTTCTGTATATGAGATGCAGTTCTATTACGTAGCAGAAACACTGCCAGTGTGAAAGCATAATGTAAGCCTGCTGCTAATTCACATACACACTCTGCATGTAAAACTGGCCTAATTTAGTTAAGGATTGTTACTTTATTCATGTCATTACTATGAAATAATTTAACTAAATTAAATTTTAAAACTAAATAAATACCATTATTCAGGTGAAGGTTTTATCTTGTTTTCATGCCAATGGTGCGTGCAGGCACTGATGTAAGAGTTAAACAGTAACACTTTATCAGCTCTGTACAATGACTGTCTACTTTGTCTTTGTCTACCCACACAGGTTCCCTCTGCCAGTTAGATGGTAAGTTGTCATAATGACCATAAAACTCTTGTTCCACGCAGAATGTTTCTTCTTTGTCTGTGAGGCATTTTAAGAAATTCTCATATTACTTTTTCTCTCATTAGTATGTGGTCAAGCCCCCCTAAACAATAAGATTGTAGGAGGGGGGAATGCAAAGGAAGGGTCTTGGCCGTGGCAAGTCAGCATTCGTGCCAGTGGAAGCCATTTCTGTGGTGGGAGTCTAATCAATAAAGACTGGGTTTTATCTGCAGCTCACTGCTTCAGCACGTATGTTGGCATCTTAAATTAAGCTTAAACGTACAATATGTATTTTTTTTTGCCGCTAGGGGTCGCTAACCTCTTTACAATAACAAAGGCGTAGTTTGATGACAACATTTGCTAAGAATTATGGATCTTGTCATCAACGTCAAGCCGACCGATCTAATAATGTTTATGGATGAGTGAATACATCAATGTTTTTATCATGACTGTGATATGAAGCAGGTCGGGATTGCTAAGAGACAGCTATCAGCTCCACTAACGACGACAGTCGTTCACGGATATAAAAGGAATAAGGACATTTCATTCTACCGAACTACACGCGAGTGCAGAATTACAACTCACAAGTCAGTTTATTAGACAAATTAAACTTGTGAGGTAACGCAGCGCTGTTTCACTTGGTCTAACGTTACACTATCAGACTAAAGTGTATGTTAGTATGTTATTCTATGTGTTAGTTTGTCTGTATGAGACTAGCAGTAAGCTAGATCAACATTAGAATAACATACAGATCATATTCTAACATTTTATCATTGTTGAACTATATAACATTGATTAGTTTTATGTAAATGTGCTCACCTGTTTAATAAAGTACATGTAGGAGCGGTCGAAGTCTCGGACGTGGAGCTCTCGTTTATACTGTCTATGGGAGCTCTAGGCATCTCGAAAACACCGAGCTGATATTGATTCTCGTTTTAGTTCTCCTTTTTTATCCAAAGTCTGCTTGCCATGGTCCATAATGTTTGAACGAAACAACAACAGCGTGCAGATATACATTGCGAACTACACAGTTGTCCACGTCTGTCGCCTTGGTTACTATCAGAGGGCTCTGGTTACTATGGTACCAGCGGAAACCAGGGAGAATGCGGATATGACGCCATTGACGGCGACAAAACGGAAATAAAGAAACGGTACGTGTCTTCGAATTAAATTACAAATTTCTCCTGGTTTGAAAGTTGTTGGAAACAGTCGGGATAATGTAAGTACACAACTAAAAAAAATGTTTAAAGCAAAAAAATTACATATTGTACCTTTAAAAGGATAGTTCACCCAAAAAATGAAAATTATCCCATGATTTACTCACCCTCAAGTCATCCTAGGTGTATATGACATTCTTCTTTCAGACGAATACAATCGGAGTTATATAAAAAAAATAATCTGGCTCTTCCAAGCTTCATAATGGCAGTGAATGCTTTTTTGCTGTTTTGAAGTGCATCTATCCATCATAAAAGTGCATCTATCCATCATAAAGTGCTCCACACAGCTCCGGGGGGGTTATAAAGGCCTTCTGAAGTGAAGCGATGCGTTTATGTAAGAAAAATATCCATTTTTAAAAGTTTATAAAGTAAAATAACTAGCTTCCGGCCTAACGAATATACTGGGCCCTATCATACACCCGGCGCAATGCAGCGCCACGTGCGACGCAAGTGTTTTTTGCTAGTTTCAGCCCGACGGCCATTCACTGCCATTATAAAGCTTGGAAGAGCCAGGACATTTTTTAATATAACTCCGATTGTATTCATCTGAAAGAAGAATGTAATTTTCATTTTTGTGTGAACTATCACACTAAGATACAATTGTAAATTAATAATTGTGGGATTAAAGTAGACTTTCTCTATTTACAGCAACGGTGCGTCTGACATTGTGATGTTCTTCGGGCGTCGGAGCCAATCGGGCTCAAACCCTAATGAGACATACAGGACAGCGAGTCGAGTTATCAAGCATCCTGACTATGACAATCCCAAGTTTTCCAATGACATAGCACTGGTCCAGCTCTCTTCTTCTGTGAATTTCACTGATTACATTAAGCCAGTCTGTCTGGCGGCTGCTGGTAGTGTATTTCCTGGAGGTACAGAGAGCTGGGTGACTGGATGGGGAAGGCTACAGTCTGGAGGTGAGTGAATATTTGTTTGTCAATTAACTGAACAAAAAGAATACTGTAACCCTCAACAATTTACCTAGACATGTTTTTTAAAAGCTGTCAAAATATATCCTCTGATCTGTGTCACAGGCCAGAGTCCTGACATACTGCAGGAGATTATGTTACCAATTGTCAACAACAGTGCCTGTTATAATGCTTGGGGAGGGGGCATCACAAGCGAAATGATTTGTGCTGGATTTTTAAATGTGCCAGGGAAAAGTTCATGTCAGGTAAGACATCAGTCATTCATTTTAATCTAAAGCAATTTACAAAACTACTGTCCAGTTTTCGGTCAGCTGCACACTTCACACTGCCACCCTAGTTGCTCAGTTAAACTCTTCAAGTCTTTACTCCATTGATCATGAACTCATACACTACAACTGCTTACTAACCCTGATCTGCAGAGAAAAGCATGGAGTTGCAGTCCCAGACTATTATAAGGGATAGTTCACCCAAAACCTTCTAGAACCTTCTGAAACAGTTTGCAGCTCGAGTCAGCACAGATCTACAAGTTACTCGATCAAAACTCACTTTCTGACGTGCTCGACAGTCACTCTGACTCCAAAATGAGTAAAAAAAAAAACGGCGTATATGAACCTATGATGATGGTTTTTGCCAACTCATTCAGCGCTCCAGTTACTCCACCTGTCCATTGAACTCAGAACAGTACGGATGATATGTCCGACATGCTGAGAACTGACTACCGAGGATTTCATAAAGGCGGCAAAATGTTTCTGATATATTTTGCTGAAAAGCATAAAGAATAGCAAATAAAACATATTGTAAATATAACAGGTATCCGATGGCAGTAGTTCTCGAGTCAACAGAAGTTCACTGATAATGGTTTCTCGTAGTTCTCATGTAAAAAGTAATTTGATTAAGTTGATTTATTTACTTTATTTGCTTTTAAATATCCGCATTTCACATCATTATTGGGTGCTTTAATAATCGGTTATTTTAACTTGTTGATGATTTGACTTGATTGAAATGAATTGTTTCGCTTTATAAGATCTCATGTCGCCAGGATCCGCGGGTATTCATTTTATGTTGCCTGTATATGCTTTTTTGATTCTGAAAATGATGGTAACTGTGGATTTGCATAAATAAATACGACAAGGATGACAGTTGGCCAATGTGGTCTTTGTCTCACCCATCCTCCACTCTGATTGGATGGCAGAGTAAAAACTGACAGTGACTAAGTGCTGCGTTTTACCCATAGATTGTTTAAAAAAAAGATGCACTATGCATCTCACTGTAGGAAAATAAAGCCAAAATGTCCCTGAAATGGCCGCTGTCATATTGTGCTGATGACATCATTTGGAGCCAGAATCTGCACAGTAGAAGCTGCATTATCAAGGTCCCTCCCAAACTCCTGTAGACTCAATCACAAGCCTATGACATCCTGTCTATGTTCAATCATATGTGCAGATGTATGCATATCTACCTATGCAGCAGCATGCATTTATTGGCTTGTATTGCCTATTTCTCTTATCACCCTGTGCAACTGTGAAGGGTAAAAAAAAGTTTCTTTACAAATGTATAGCAGTAGTCTTCCTTCCAGCTGTTGCATAACTTTGCTCCAAAATATAAATCTAGAGTGGATGGGAAAAGCTGTGCAAGTGTACAGCCTGTAAATTATCTGGTAAAACGTTTATTTAATGTATGTTAGATGTGCAGCAGCAGCAGCATGTCTTACATGCTCACAGGAATGTGTGTGAATGTATTGGCAGTAGCAAATCACGGTACTCAGTAGCAGCAGTGTAGCCGATCTATTCCGCAAGACCAAACACATTAACATTGCCATATCCATTATATGCTAATATCTATTATCATTCCAATCTCTCCGAGACAGAAATACCTAGTTCTGGCATGAAACTCTAGATAGTGCAGGCTGATAGGTCCATAACTCAATTTGGTAGCAATCACATTGTTATCTACATAGCACAGCTGATTGGTTGCTGTTGTGGTATTATTATGGTAGTATTTGATTTGCTGTTAGCAGTCTTCAGTGCGCTTTCAGAAACCCTCCACCCTCCCCAGCTCCACCTGTATA
Source organism: Rutilus rutilus (assembly GCF_951802725.1). NCBI lineage: Eukaryota > Metazoa > Chordata > Actinopteri > Cypriniformes > Leuciscidae > Rutilus > Rutilus rutilus. The sequence goes on along the minus strand of NC_140212.1, from coordinate 24,857,156 downwards.
GTTCTGCTACAGGGTTATTTCATGAATGTTACATGTGTAGCAGCAGCATGTCTTACATGCACACAGCAATTGTCCTCTATTCCGCCAATACCAAATACATTAACATTGCCATATCCATTACAATGCCAATCTCTCCAAGAATTGTAATGACAGAAATAACTAAATTAAACCAAACGTCTTCAAAAAACTTAACTTTTGAACATCCGTCATCATGGTAAGAACTACCTAAAATGACAGAAACCATCTTTGGGAAAATATTGGATTTTTTTGTTTGGCTCACGTCCCATTCGTTTACATGGAGAGGACAGGGACCTATACTGCAGCCAGCAACCAGGGGGCGATCAAAATGTTTTGGCTTCACTTTTCAGGATGTGTGCGGCACATTTGGTTTTACTCAAAGTCTAACATTTTGGGCTGAAAAAATCTTTGGTGGACACACGGCTGGCATACTTTTACCTTTCGGCTACACTGTTGTATACTTGTGTCTGTAACAGTTGTTCACTGTATATTGTCAGAAATATAAATGCTGAATGTTTGTGAATACAGGGAGACTCTGGAGGTCCAGTGGTCAGTAGGAACAGCTCCCGGTGGATTCAGTCCGGCATTGTGAGTTTTGGTGCAGAACGATGTGATGACCCCAGATATCCCAGTGTGTTCGCCAGAGTTTCTCAGTTCCAGAACTGGATCACATCTTACATGGGCAGCAACCCTCCTGGATTTGTTGCGTTCAACTCCAGTGGATTCAGTTCACTCAACCTCCTTTTATTTACCATTTCTCTCACAGTCTCCATCATTCCTTTCACCTTCTCCCAGTATCTCTCTTCCTAAAGATAGTTTGAACAGTGATTCTCATGGTTCTTTGATGAAGAGGATCAAAGGGTTCATTGTGCTGTTCATGCTCTCACACAGAGGTGAAAAGAGCAGTTATACTGTTATTTTTGGTCATTTATTTTTTATCTTTTCAATAATGTACTATTCTTGAAAAGCTATCCTATTGACATTATAAGGGCATAAACTAATGAAATTCAACTAATTGAAATTTGCATAACTAGTTGAGATCAACTGATCTTGTTTGTTTTATAACAATACCGGTTATTTGTATGTTTATATGTCTGATAACCGATGCATAACTGAAATAGGGTCTGAAGCTCTGCAATGTGATCAGGGATACTGGTAGTGGAAAATGTAATGTTGTAATCACACTGTCTTAACAGAATAAATACAAAAGAAGGAACTGACATGGGGAAGGTTCTCTCTCTATCTCTTACTATCACTTTTAATCAATTTACATCCTTGCTGAATGAACTTAATGTCCTCAAAAAATATCTTGCTGACTCCATACTTTTCAACAGTAGTGTACACAAATATATTAAGCAGCACAACTGTTCAACATAATAAAAAATAAAAATAAATCTTGAGCATTAAATCAGCAATATTAGAATGAATTCTGAAGGATCATGTGACACTGAAGACTGGAGTAATGATGCTGAAAATTACAGAAATAAATTACACATTTTTTAAATATATTAATAAAAAACAGCTATTTTACATTGTAATAATATACCACAAAATTACTATTTTTATTGTATTGTTGATCAAAGCATGAGCAGAGATTCCTTTAAAAAAAACAAAGAATCTTTATATATATATATGTAAGCCAGTATATCGGTCCAATGGCGGTCTCCAATAATACGGGGAAGGTTGCTGCGCGTTACTGTCTTTCCTTTTATGCAACACAACAAGATTAAATGAAATACATGTTCTCATTTGTATTACCTCGTTATTTCATCTGACTCCATAAATGAAAAAGGTTTTAATGATATCTGAGCACCATTAAAAGTGAGCGAATGTTTGATTATTCTTTTTAACTCTTTAAGTATATTTTACCCATTCCAGATTAGGAAACTATGTCGCTCAGAGATCCTCATGTCTTCTGTTTAATGCGGGTCTCACGTTCACAAGCTCATCAGTTTAGTCATCAAACAGAGGTAATTGCTATATACCTGAGATCAGTCACATTCACGTTTACACAAAGATACTTTGGTATAGCCCCATGGAATTGCATACACTTTAATTTAACTTAACGTTTACTTCAGTAGAGGTATGGCCACTATTACAGATATAAGTTGACCAACATTACTTCTCTCATAATAGCTCTGGATTGGCCATGCCGTGTTTTCCCACTTACACTTATTTAAAGTAACATTAAATTTAAAGGTAAGACACACCCAAATTTAGATTGGTCAAGCATCATTCGCTGTTTAAATATTAGTCGTCACTAATCTGACGCAAAACTTGCGGGAACATAATAATCCGTTTAATCTACTTGGGAAAACAATTTCAGAGTCAGTCGGAATAAATCAAATGTAACAATTTATTATGTAAAACGCGACGAGCCTTCTTCAACATCTCCCTAAATATTCAGACCAAGGCAGAAACCACTTTTCAAATGTAAACATGAGTTCACAGTAAGAATTTTCATTAATCATTGTCCCAAAATTACTGGGGACAGAGGTTGATTTACATGGGGGAACACCCACAGCAGTTAACAAGATATCTCTAAACTCTCCACACCTTATTACCTTTTGGTTTACTTCTTTGGTTACCTTTGTACCAGTCGCCTGGGGCGGAGTGGCAATCGGAACGATCGGGACTTTTCCCGGTTGGCCGACTGGCTGGCAGGTCGATAAATTATTCATGATCGGCCCATAAATTATTCATAACGGCAGTGAGTGGCCGGAGCGGGAGGGCGCCGGCCGGCACTGTATATCTCAGTCATGGTTACCCCCCCTGCACACTCATCTCATCTCCCGTTATATTCTTCATACAGAACTTTCATGGTCACAAATAATAAAAAATTAATTTGTTTGTTCTTAAATTAACGTAGAATGGAGCAAAACCTCCTGGGAATGGGGAATGCGTTTATCCAATGAACCGATTGCAGGTCAAGTCTATTTACAGAAATGTAGGGAGATAATGAGCGCCCCCTGCCCCCTCGTCTAATGGCATGACCCAAAAATGGCACACGCCAGACAGAGAGAAAGCGAGCAAGTTCGAGGAAAATAAAAAAAAACTGACAGTCAGGAAGGATTAGCGTAGTTGAAGAAGAAGAAAAGAGAAAGGACAAAGGAGGGGCCGAAAAGGCCAGAATGAAGAAGAAGCGGATGCTGGAGGAGGATGCATCAAAGTGCTCAAAAATGATGAGGCTTCGTCAACAACGAGTGCTTTAGGTGAATTGACAGAAAAACAGTGGCTCAAGCATTAACGTACGTTATTGCTAGCCGCCCGTGAACTAGCACAAGCTAGTAAAATGTTGGTAATAATAATGACTAATTTAATTAGTGGTAGGTAGTGGTGTGTGTATTGTATATATTCATACTATAATGACGTCGCCAATTAATAATCGGTAACACTTTATAATAAAGTTCAGTTGTAAGTAATTTATAAGTGGTTAGTTTATGATAAACTATATTATTTACAAAACATTCATAAATGTGATTTGCTAACATTTTATGTATGTTTTGTAAATTCCGTTACAAGTCATTTACAAGTGATTAGTAATGATTAACTAAATCATTCACAAAACATGACTATGGGTTTCATAAATGTTTCAATATTTAAATAAATTATGTTACATTATTTTGTATGTTTTGCCCACATAAGGTGCACAGTGAGTGGTTAAAGACTCCATGTGTTTCAGAGAAGACAGCTGTCTATACCCTCACCAGTCAGCACTTACACTGCAGTACACACTACAGTGTTCAACACCTGTGTAAACTATTCATCACTTGTAAATGTATGTGTTCATAGATTACCACATCAAGAATCTATAAGGCATAAGATCTACAAATCTTATCTACGAATGATGTGTAACACATTTACAAGTGATAGTTTACACTTTAGATTATTAGGGGATGCAGAAAGTGTTGTAAATGATTTATTCATGCGTTTACACATCATCTATAACAGGTGTTGAACACTTACTTACCTGTTACAAATGATCTGTACATGTATTCAAGGCATTTACAACACTTAGTTTATGCACCCTCTAATTGCTACATACAAACTTTTTTTCATTTTATTTAAACATAATTTAACATTTATGAAATGCATGTTTTGTAAATGATTAGATAATCATTAACTAATCAATTGTAAATGACTTACTGAATCTACAAAACATACATAAAATAACATATCACTTGTAATATATGAATGCATAGGCATGTTTCGTAAATAATTAGTTAATCATTTACTAATCACTTGTAAATGACTTGTAACGGAATTAACCCTAAAACCGTATTCTGGACAAATGTGGGCAAAATCATTTTGATTTATTTTTAAAAAATACTTCCCTTGATCTGAGCGGTACAAGACTTGGCCACTTTTCCTAAGTTTGCCTCCTGAACACACACAATTTTTTTGACTCAATTCTACAATGTTAAGTGGGTGAAAAAAAAAAAAAATCCTTCATCTTGTATTTGGGTAAAAAATGGGCACCCATAGAAATGAATGGGAAAAAGTGAAAGTGACAGTGAAAGTGAAAGTGAAAGTAATGTAATTTAGAGTAAAAACTGTAATTTAGAGCATTCTTCTTGTTTTTTTGTAAAAATAAATCAATAGATCCAATACAATGCATATCTAACATACACACAAATGAAGGGCTGATCCTGTACAACATTCTCATCATGCCAAAAACTCACACTCAAAAAAATATTGATAATTTACATTTACAAGACAGTGATATAACATTTATAATAAATAAAAAATAGGGTCACATCTGAGTCCTCTGTGCCCACATTTGTCCACAATTACAGAATTAAGGGCTATAAAGTGAATACGGTTTGAGGGCTACCAAAAAATACATAAAATGTTAGTATAACACTTGCTAATCATTGACAAATTGCGAATTTTTTGAATCTAGGCTAACGAGTTGTATTTTTGGGGAAAATATTATAATACATTAACAATGTATTGGAACACATTCATTTTCTTCACACAGATAGTGCATCCAAAAATGTTAGTGTTAACATTGAAATTCATGTGCAGCTTAGCCAGCATTGTTACAGCATTGTTTTTTGGGGGGAACACACAGCCTACGGTATACACTATCGGGAAAACGCAATTATCGTTATGCTGTAAAAAAAAAAAAAATTGTATGTGAGCCTGTTCTGTTTTTTCCACACAGTCTCAGAATTCAGTCAGACTCAGCCCAGCGATGATGTTGATCAGACAATGCTAGGAGAAGTCACGACAACAAGTACAGGTGTGCACACATTGCACAATGTTATAGGTACAACAGAGGATAGAATGCAGTGAATAGGCTAAACAAAATGCAGATGTTCATTAGTGAAATATGATAGGGAAATGTAATGATTGCAACATATGGAGAATGAGACATTATACTGGAAAGACATACTGTCTTAGTGTAACATAAGTGTGGATTATTCATATGCAACTAATTTGTATATATCATTTATGCAATTGTGTTGCATTTAACCATGTAGTGGTAATACTAATACTAATAATAGCTGTTTTTATTTTACGGCATCTTAACCAGACATAGGGGAAGATGCTTTGTCAGTCAGTGCAAGGGAGAGTGAATCCTCAGGGTCCAGGATAGAAACAGATAAGGAGAGGGATGTGGAGAGTACAGAGGCTGGACCAGCTGAGGAGGAGACTGAAAGTGTAGAAGTTGGACCAACTGAGGTGGAAATTGAGAGTATAGAGGCTGGACCTGCTGAGGAGGAGATTCAAATCGTCAATTATTTTGCCCGTCCCAAGTCTAAAGATCTGTCTTTATTTTTTCAATATCACCCCCAACAAACCCCAAAAAGAACCTTGCCTAATATTTTTCATAGTAGGGATGGGATCAACCGCAAGTGGTTGACTTACTGTGAAGAAAGCCATGCTCTCTTCTGCACAGTTTGTTTAGCATTTTCAAAGCCCTCTGCTTTTGACAGCGCTTTTGTTAGAGGAGGCATGCAATCCTGGAAGCATGTACATCAAAGAATTGAGGAGCATGAAAGAAGTCGTATCCATCAAGACTGTCAAGAAGTCGTATCCATCAAGACTCGTATCCACCAATACTTCATTCACTCACCGCGAAGTCTTGTTTTAGTGTTACACTGCATTTCTGAGCATTCTCCTGGTTTTGGATATCTTGCCCTGTTTCCTGGATTACTCTCTTGCATCTGGTCCCTGCCTGTTTGCCTGTTTGCCTGTTTGCCTTGACTGCCTGTGTATGACCCTTGCCTGTACATTGGATTACGCCTCTGGATTGCCCCATACAATAAAGCTGCGTTTGGATCTCAACCCTCGTCTCGGAGCAGTTCGTAACATTATTACAATTTAAAATAATTGTATTCTGTTTGAATGTATTTTAAAATGTAATTTATTGGCAGAGCTGAATTTTCAGCATCAGCACTCCAGTCTTCAGTGTCACATGACCCTTCAGAAATCATTCTAATATGCTAATTTAAAGCTCAAGAAACATTTATTATTACCAATGTTGAAAACAGTTGTGTACTTTTTTTTTTTTTTTTTTTCAGGATTCTTTGATAAAACACTTGAAATAGAAGGCTTTTGTAACATTATAAATGTCTTTACTGTAACTTTTGATCAATTTAACCACTGTCAAAACGATCCCCATTCACACAGATCCTACTAAAAACACTGTTGCTGCCAGGCCATTAGATGGAAACACTATAGACTGAACACGTATACGCATGTGCATGACATCATCGTCTTCAGGGGCCCGTTCTTCGTACGTTGCTTATTACATCCGAGATCAAATGACACATCCAAGATGATGTCATCGTGCGAATCATGATCTGGCTAACTCGGTTCTTCGAACACACTTGCCGGATATGATTAGTATCGCTGGATTGAGTTATCTGAGATAATTGCGCGTTCATGCGCTGGTTTAAAGGGGATATGTGTCGATAGTAGAAACATTGATCAGCAACGCTGCTATTGGCTGTTCAGCGTGGCCAAAGAGCGGGCTCAGTTTTTCTCCTCAGCAGAGCAAGAACTAATAGTCGTAAGTTTATTCGGAATTTTAATGTTTAATCAAAACGCTAGGGAACACCTCAAAGTCTGCAAAAGCCACTAGAATATGGGAACAAATAAAAGTACAAAAATATTCTACATAATGGTAATTTTTAGTTATATTATAGTCTCTTTTATAAAAGGCACTGTTAAATAAATGGTTGTCTGTTTATAAAAGCAATTAAGAAAAAGGCTGAGAAAAAAAAGAAAAGATCTTAGTAGCCTACACTGTAAAATAGTTTTTGCTGCATTAAATTAAGGCTGTATAGTCATTTCAACTGTTAAATCTTGAGTAATGATGAATTGCTTTGACTTGTGAAAGTGAAAACTAATAAACTTATGTTAATGTAAAAATATTTTGCCATGAGTTATTGATCACATTTTTCCCCAGTGTAGTTCATTGTAATGACATTGGCCCTCATTTATCATTCTTGCGTAGAAATGGGCGTATATATTGGCGTAAGATTATGCTTACACTCCTCTCATCGCCTGATTTATGAAGCTGTGCGTACCTTTGAAATCCAGGTGTACGCAATACCTGCCCTTGATAAATGCCGCGGCTGGAAACGAGCGTCATTAGAATAACACGCCCTTATATATTCAAGTCTCCGCTTCCCCCACGCCCTCATTTTACGCCATGGACACACGGAAGACGGCAAAGAAGAGAAACTTCTCCGACGTTGGATGAGCAAATGACCTATCACAATGCATTATTTTACAGCACGTGTTTTGAAACAATTAGTATTTAATTTCGTATCACGTCACATGTATTGGGGTGAACAATAATGATGATGATGTGATGTGGAGTACCATTCATTCACATTAATAATTGCATGACAATTTGTAATAGTCTTCGTATTATTTATGATTTTTATTATTAATGACGCTTATTGTTATTTAGAAGAAGAATATCGTTATTATTATTATTTGTATTATTATTATTATTATTATTTAAAAGAAGAAGAATGTCATTTTTATTATTTTGTCAGTCTGAATTATTTTTTTATTTTTTGTCATTGAAAGCCTTTTTATTACTGAACAAAAAAAAGAGGTATACTTTGCCTGGAGTGTTATAAAGTTGTGGATGGTTGTCTTTTTAAAAAAGTCTTTTGTCTTTTATTTTTCGTGTTCGCATTTATGAGGAAAAAGCATTGTTACGTGACAGTTATCCATTACGGACGTGAGCGCTGTGAAAGCGGCATGCTTTAAAACTTTCACAGAGACCTCAAACAGAAAGCACAAAGCCTTTCTTTAAAGCGAATTTCGTTTTGTATTAATTGTATCTTAATTTTAATCAGTGTTTCATTATCCAATTTTCTGGATTTAATGCCTAAATAGCAGAGATAATCACGGAGGCGCCAGCGCCTGAACTGGATAACGTTAAGCTATCATCCATGAACCGAAACTCAACGTATAAGGTAGACTGATCGCCTCACACACCTAAAAAAAATAGAAATATATCTAATATCTACAGAAATCTCTACTTTTAAACAGAACCATTCAAAACAAAATAAAATGATGTAGGCCTAATCTGTATGAAATGTGTATTTCTCTCCGGCGCGTTCACTACTGCGAAGATCGCGAGTCAGACTTCATCTTTGCAGCCGACACAGAAAACCACATGTTTTTATTGGTTTATTAAGTAGGCCTACAAACAGGCGAGTTATGAAAAATTGAGTGTGAGGGATTTGTTCACTTCACACAAAAAGATCTTGGAATGAGATGGCTATATAGCCTATCGTTTAGTCCACTGTCTAATTTAGAGATTTTTTTTTTAACCGACTACCGACAACTTTAATCGGTTCATACGGTCAACCATCGGTCAAACGGTCATCGGTTAACATCCCTATGTTGTTGTTTTTTTACAGTGGGTCATAACCTATCATATCTTTTAGTTTGTCAGTGCGTTTTGTGGTGTTAGGAATTGTTTTTCTGCGCATTCCCGCACTCAAAACGTGCGTACACCACCTCCTGAGCTGGCGTAGGATTTGAGCGTGCCGTACGCCAACGTCCATATTGATAAATCTCAAAGTCACCGTGGTTTTGGGTGTACGCCAGGTGTACGCTGGAAATTTGGTGTACGCACTTTTGATAAATGAGGGCCATTGTGTTTTCCTCTTTTGTGCAATTTTACACAATACACCAACACTTGTATCTGTTCCCAAGAAAGTGGTGGCTGAAATATGTGCAGTAAGTGGACATTTTCTAACTTTCCAAAGGAAAGAAAGAATAAGACTTTGTAATGTCCATTTGTTTCCATTGCACTGGACAGTGAATAAACCCTCTCAGATAACTGTCATATGGAGGAACTAGCCTACCTGCAAGTGCATAAATAACTTTACTTCATTTATACTTGTATGCTTTATGGCTGCAATATAAGTTGCAGGATTCCACATCTACAGAAAGGCCTACAGAAGAATCTGCACAGACAGAGGACACATAGGCCTACAGGTGGGCATATAGCCAACTTTTCCTTTTTATTTGTTGCATGAGGCATGTGTCTAATATCTCTTGTTGCAGGCACTTGACCACTGGCTTTTCTTTACAAAGAACAATTGAAATAAAACTCAAGGAACTAAGCATATTTGTCTTTTATTAAACATTTAATGAAAAGTTTTTTTTTTGTGGCAATGTTGTGTAATATGGCACATGCAACAATGTCACAGGCCCTGTCAGGTGTGCAACCCCTCAAGAGTTTTCAGACACTGACATCTTCCCTTTAGTTAGCCAAAGTTCATTTCATTGTGTGCCCTTGTCCTGGTTAGAGCTGCATTGTAACTGGTTTGGGTCAGGGAATGGGGTCATAAAACACCTGTCTGCAGGCAGGAACATGTCATAATCACCTATGAAAAAATGCAGTTCTGTTAGGATCAGCATAAGTGTATGTAATACAGTGAGCTTGATATTTAATTGTGGAACTTTGCTTACCACTTTCAAATAATGTGCATAAATGTGAATCTCTGAAAATGCTTCAGTCATGCACAGATCCTGGACATTTTGCTTTCACTTTTGTGATATGGAAGATTTTAGTCAACTGCCTTTTTTTTTATTCGATATAATATTACTAATCTGGAATATTAAGAATCACAATAGTAACTGGGCTGCACATTTACATTGTGAACCCCCTTTCTGTTCACATAATCCCCTTCATTGAGGCCTTGATGGCAGTCTATGGTCTAGCCTATAGTCTATGGTACCAATCACGTTAGTGAAGCCTGAGTGACATATACTATTACAGTATATGGCATGGTCATGATTGAATCATCTTCATAAAAAATTATGATAGCCTAAAAAAACTGCTTTACAACATTGGGTCTTAAGTGGCTTGAAAATGCCACCAAAAAAAAACTAAAACTGTTTTTTAAACCTAAAAGCGCCAGGTAAAGTCCGAATGACACGACAGACAGCACTTTCCATCAGGTTCTCCGCATCTCCAATAGTGTAAAGGAAAGAGCCACTCGCAAATAATTTTAGGGCAATGCAAACAGTTTATGCTGTAGTTAAAGCCCGACTCCGACAAGTCGAAAATAAATGTGCGTTTCCAACAATTTAATAATGTAAACGACAATCTCACGAGTCACGAGAAAAATATATATCTCAGAAAGTGCACTATCGCGCTGCGCTGGACTTCCCGTATCAGCTCCGCTTATGAAGCCGCAGTCTAATCCTGTTAACATGAAATAAGCCTGCTCCCGAGCAGGTTTAAGATTGCGCACCTGTTGCTATGACAGCAAGTCCAGGATGAGCGTCGAAGAACCAAACAATTCAAGATCATGCCAAATCGCCAACAATGAAATCCAGCTAACTGAGTTAGCGACGTACGAAGAACGGGCCCCAGATATTCTCGGTTTTGTTGTTTGCACAGATCGTTTTCAAAAACGTGCACTTTGAAACCCATTTTCAAAACTTTGCGTTTTCAGGCACCCAAAATGCCATTGTTGTGTAAATGAACAGCCAAAACGCACAAAAAGTTTTAAATTGAAAACGGTTGGTTGAAAACGGTGTGTTCAGGAGGAGGGGGAGGATGTGGCGAAGGGGTGGTGACAGGAGGCAGTGCGGGAGGAGTGGTGATGGGAAGACGACGATTCCCCGGCTGTGGTGGACGGCCGGTGGTGCGGACCTAGAGACTGGCAGTGACGAGAGCCTACAGTGGAGACGAGGAAGGGTTGCGCCAAGGTGTAGACGGGACTGTCAACATCTGGGGGACGATCGATGGAGCCGATGGATCCTAGGGCGCAGATGGAGAGACGATGGAGCAGAGTGACGTCGCTGGCATCGGAGGCCTAGGTGACGTTGCAGCGATGACCGACGGAGGCGGAGCCAGAGTACCCTAAGACTGAGACGATGGCGGTATGACTGAGGCTCGTCCAAAGGGAAGGATGAGCCCGCTGCAGCCGTAGAAGAGGGAGGAAAGGAACGTATCGGGAGATCCGCAAGTCCATGGTGGAGGTTGGTGTGACAACTGACGAAGGGGGAGCCGCTGGGACGAGGGAACCCGGTTGAGTCGAAAGGCCAAGGGGGTCTGTTGGAGCCGCCAGGTCGAGACAGGCCGATGCGATCAGGGGCCGGAACCGGAGGTTGCTCGACCTGAGCCTCGACGTCACTGCATGGCGATTCCGGAGATGGTGTATGGCTGCAAACCTCCAGCAGAGGCGGGGCTGGATGACTGGCTGAGAAGGTCAGTGACAGAGGCAGATGGAGACTTGGAAGGGTTGAAGGTAATGTATAGTTCATGCAAGTCTCTGTGCTGTTTAGAAACAGCGATGAGGGTTTAGAGGAAATTGAATAGTCACAGTCAAAACAATCTATTGTATTGTCTAAAAGCAGCGAAGTATAAGAAATGGGGTGGAATAGGGTGGGAGACGATACCTCTGTATGGAAATCCATCAGCCAGTCTTCAATTACTAATTCCACCAGCGTACCCTCAGCCACCGATATCACGGGCTCACACCCCTGGTCAGACTCACTGGAAGTTTTCCCCTGATCCAGAACGGGGTCTTCAGGGACTCGTCGTCCAGGGTGCAGGTGACAGCAAGATAACAAAAATCTTTAACAAAATAAATTATGGCTCTCCTGAGCCAGGACGATCACCTTAACCCTTTCGTCCATTTTGGGCGGTCTGGTCATCTGTCACAGTGTGTTTGCAGGCAAACAGATGAATAAAGTTCCCAACAAAGTTTAATGTCAAGTAGACTCAAAGCCAGGCAAACAGGCAAAACACAACTTAACGTGAACAGCAGGAACTTAAATGCACAATGGTGATGAGATGAATAACCAACAGCTGATTGTTAGTGTCCATGGTTACAGATAGGTACAGTCAAAGGAACACATGAACTGAAGAATTACAAACTAAAAGTCCAAGAACAAAACTAAACAGAACAGAATGGTGACAGTCTGATTTACCTAAGAACATTGGTTATATATGTTTAACATTAAAAAGAATGGTAGAGAATTAAGGAATTTAGGAACTGGATTGTGTTAAATAGTGTGAAAACACTCATTTTTATTTTATTTTATGACTTCGATTCTTTACTGAACACCAATATTACATAATTTACATTATGACATAAAAGACTTTACACTGTTGTTGGATAGATCAAATTAAAATAGCATGCGTTTTAATGCGTCTGACAGAGTTGAATAGAAAAAAAACATTTTCTGATAAACTGTTCCCTAACATGGTTCATTAGCCGAGACCTTGATCTACAAATATATCAATTTATAATAATGTTTTATTAAATAATAAAAACTAACTTCTAAAATATGTTTTGTCCCTTATCTCAAGATTCATTGATTTAATAGTTTGGGCTCTGTTGTTAATTGTAACCTTTAATATTATAGTAATGTGCAAGGGCTGCCTTTAGAGTTTACAGATGGATTTAACCTTAGGACAATTTTGATCACATCATGTCACACCGTTGTGATCGCACACAAAGTAAACTAAAAACACCTCAAATCAGTGATGATTTTGATCGAATTTTAAGCTATTATTCAATGTGCGGCTGGAACTAGTCCCAACTAGTCCCATATTTGAAAGCATGTTTACAAGTACATTCACTTGTACCTTTATTTATATAGCGCTTTATACAATACAGATTGTTTCAAAGCAGCTTTACAGTAATAACAGAAAAGTTATGCATTTCGGCTGTTGTTCAGCTGAAGTCAATGTTGATTCAGTTCCATTACAAAAATCATCAAATATTAAATTTTGTTCATTTCATCTATAAGGCAATGCTGCAAAAAATGATATCATCTTCCAGCTCAGTTCAGTTCTAATACAACTGCGTCAGTAGTCAGATCAAAAATATTGTTGAATATTACATTTTCATCTCTTACTAAAGATGAATGAAATAATGTAGTGCAATGTTCATTATTTATGTAAAGATTAATTATAATCTTATATAAAAGACAGTACTCCCAGTATGGGAGTTTATTGGATTTAGAGAAAAATCACCCCAGTCTGCAGGACTTGCTGATCAACAGTGAGAGCAAAAGGGACAAAACCACCAACCTCCGTGTCCATCATCCTGCAGATTTCACCACTGTTCAGAGAATAAGTTGTTTGTGCTAGTCCTGAAATGGGAAATGTTACAATAACCCGTTATCTGCTGACGTCTTTCTGTGTTTTGTTTTTATTTTACATCCCTTGATGCTTTTGGTCCAAAATTTTGCTCATTTGGATAAAAATTTAAGAATTATCGTAGGTTTACTTCAGATATCTTTAAAATGAATATTTTGTTGTATTTTTACAAAGCCTGTTCTTAAAAATATTCCATAAATTTCAGAATTGTATCAGTGTCTTAATTCATTCAGAAAATTTGACAAGTTGCCAATGTTTTCTTTTAAATGAGTCTACAAAGTTTTAAGTCCAAAGGCTTCATGAACAACATATTTCAATTTGGGTATCGCATTTATTGGATTTGGGTTACAAATGGGGACGGGTTAAGGTATTAGTTGTAATGCTAAAGCTTATTTATAACACTGTTGAACTTAATTCTTTCTCTCTCCTGGTTATTACTTAGGCAGTGTCAAATAAGCCAGAGTCTCAATTGTTTTAATTGTATGCAAAAGAGTGATTCATTAGCTTAAAAAAAGAAAAGAAAATATGAATTTGACTAATAACATTTTTTTTTCAAGGTTTCAATAAATATCACAGTATCTCGTTACCGTGAATTCTTTTGGCCACGATAACCACGGTGTGAAAAGTCTAATATTGGGACAGCCCTAATTTGCATTGTGCTATTTCAGAGCAAAACAGAAATTTAACTAATATTTTGATTCAGAGGAAGCAAAAAAATAATGGAATGACTCCTCTAAACAATCGAAATTTGAGGAGTCAGTAGTGTTATGTTTATATGAAGAAAATAGAAAGTCTTAAAGCCTCATCACATTCAGAATTCCACAATTTCATGAGTTTGCAAATGACTTTTCAGGTCTCTTTGATATGTGAAACTCTTCTCGCACTGAAGACATCTGAAAGGCTTCTCTCCAGTGTGAAGCCTCATGTGAGTCTGAAGATTTCCTTTAAGTGTAAAACTCTTTCCACAATGAGGGCAGATGAAAGGCTTCTCTCCAGTGTGAAGTTTAATGTGAGTGTTTAGGCTTCTTTTATGACTGAAACTCTTTCCACATTGAGGACATATAAAACAATACTCTCCTGAGTGAATCCTCATGTGGCATTGAAGGGTTTCTTTACAACTGAACCTCTTTCCACACTGAGCACAAATGCAAGGCTTCTCTCCTGTGTGAATGTTCATGTGAGTATTAAGACTTTCTTTTCGTGAAAAGCTCTTCCAACACACATTGCAGGTGAAAGGGTTTTCTCCAGTATGAATTCTCATGTGCGCATTTAGGTTTCCTTTATGTGTAAAAAACTGTCCACACTGAGTGCAATTGTAAGGCTTCTCTCCAGTGTGAACTCTCATGTGGGCTTTAAGGTTTTGGTTTTGAGTGAAACTCTTTCCACACTGAAGGCATGTGTAAGGCTTCTCTCCAGTGTGAACTCTCATGTGGACTTCAAGGTTTTGTTTTGAATTTAAACTCCTTCCACACTGGAAGCAGGTAAAGTAACTGTTAGATTCGGTCTTCTGAGCTCTTTTCCGTGAGGAAGTCGTGTCAGTCTTTTTGGATTTTTCTCCAGTCATGAAATCATGATGTTTCTCATTCTGATTTTTCTCTTCCATTTCATTCAGTTCTTCACTCTCCTCTTTTAGTGACATCAGGTCTGAAGTAAAAAAAACAAAAAAACAAAACAAATAAAAGTTAACCCCCCACAGAGCAATAAGAATAGATCTATTATAACATCACTGGACAACATAGACCACGAAATTCTTATGGAGAGCATTAGCATGGTTTAGGTTCTATCTTTCGGAGCGCTAAAACTTTGCTTGCTTAAATGAAGAAATTAAGTGACACAGGGCTCTGTATTAAGTCCTATGCTTTTCTCCTTTTATAGATCTTATGTAGCCCCACCCCTTTGCAGCGCTGTGCTCGTTGTCTTTTGACTTCCGGTCTGTATTTTCATAGCGATCTTGCGTATTTATGTATGAAAGTCTCGTTTTAAAATCTTCCCGGTCTACTGACATTTGTTAAGACATCTGATTTAAACATCACAATCCTCATGATAACTTTTGTTAACTTTACTTTAAGTAAATCAACTTCAAAAGCTAATTACTCCTGGACAGCAATGCCATAGAAATATATAGAGCGACCGCAAAAACGGAAGTTAAAAGACAATATTCTAAAGATGGCGGCGCCCTTGTTTCTCTGGTGCATAAGGTCTATACTCTTTAACTATAGAGACACATTATCATTAGCTTTCACTGTTTTGGCACAGTTTGGCACAATTTAAGTGATACTTAAAGTGAAGTGGCAATACAACAGTACAATAAACAAGAAGTTTATATGAATAGACTTACATTTTAGACACAATATTGTTAATTTTGTTAAAAGAAAATATTTCCAAACAAAGACACATCAGAATCGTTGCATATCCAAGGAGCACACAGAGGTGTTTTGTTAATGAATGATCCAGCGTTGTTGAATGAATCGAGTCAATGATTTAAAGGGTTAGTTCACCCAAAAATGAAACAATTGTCATCAATTACTTACCCTTATGTTGTTCAAAAGACTTTTGTTGATATTCAATACACAAATGAAGATATTTTAAATGAAATTTGAGAGATTTCTGTCCCTCTACTGATAGTCTATGCAACTACCATTTTGTCGATTCGAAAAATTCATAACGATTGTATCCAGAACCGGTAGTGTTTTTTTTTAAAAACCGGAACCGTGCGAAGTTTCGGTTCCAAAAACGGTTCTGGGCCAATGTGCGGGCGAAGTGCTGGGAGCTTATCCTTTAATAGCGACGTCTCACTCAACTCATGATTATTAAAATAGTAATGAAAGCACTCGCGCTACGGGGGGTGGGGGGGGGGGGGTGGGTGGGGGGTGTATTGTATCCTGCCTGTTCTGTTTCAGAGGACAATTTAATTAATCAGCTCACACACACACACGATCTCGATTCAAACACCCACTCGATCTTATTCCTAAAATGTCAAAAACTTCACACTGGAACGTCTGTTTGCGCTGTCGCTGAGAGAGCAGTTGTCAATATTAAACAGCTAATTACTTTCACAATCTTTTTTAACAACACAGTATCGGTATTTCGGTGTTTCAAATATTCAAATGATCACAGAAGTACTGAAAAAAAAAAGTTTATAGTTCGAGAATAAACACTGATGTCTACGGTAGCAACCAAAACAGAGTAAATCACCTTTTGAAAGTCGCTTCAGAATTTACTAAATGTATAATGAGCGAGTACATCATGAATGCCTTTTTTCAAAACGTGTTTTTGTCTTATCCTGAATCACTATGGTAAGCCTGTAATAAGTGTTTATACTCGGACTACTTTACACCGGCACCGCTGCGGAGTAGCACAGTGCCTGAGTGACTCACCCGCGTCATAGAAATAAACAGAGAAGTAGCTCCGGCTACAATGTTCTTCCGCAAGACGCATGCAGTTCTGTTTAATTAACTTCTAGAGCACTGATTCATCCAGTAATGAAGTGAAGTCTTTATGAATCAATCATTCAAATCGAAATATTATGTTTCACCTGTCTGGATCTTACATGTGTGTTCAAATATATTCAACCCTTTCTGAGAGGGTATTCTCCACTGCTGGAGATACAATAAGCTACAGGAGAGGTCCCAAATTATACTAGAGAATGCAGAAATATTTATTTTCCTTCAGAAAAAATGATCATTTGTGCAAAAATTGCAAAAAAAAATTGTTGACATTACCAGTCTGTTAAACTCATTTGACAAGTATAAGAAATAAACAAAAAGGATTGTGCATTTTCCCCTTACTACTATTTTTTATTTTTTTTTATTAGTTGTTTTAATAATTCTTATTGAATGGGAACCGAAACCGGAATCGTTTGGCGGAACCGGAAAATGTCTTACGATTCCCAACCCTATTCATCATATAAAGCATATGATTTAATCAAAATTTTCTGAAGAGACACAATTATACAGTACTGTGCAAAAGTCTTAGGCATGTTAATATCCCCCCCCAAAAAATGGTTTTAAGTCAGTTATTTATATCATTTGCTGTAGTGTGTCAGTAGGAAATATCAGTTTACATTTCCAAACATTCTTTTTGCCATTAATTGTAATAATCCAGTAAGATTTGTGTATGCACAAGGAGTCTGACAACAGCCGGTATGATCTGATCTCACCATCATCAAGTCTGTCTGTGATTACATGAAGAAACAGAAAAAACTGAGACAGACTAAATCCAGAAGAACTGCAGGAACGTCTCCAAGATGCTTGAAGAAACCTTCCTGCAAAGCTACCTGAAAAACTATGCGCAAGTGTACCTGGACAAAAGCCGTTTTAAACGCAAAGGGTCGTTACACCATATATTGATTTGAATTAGTTAATAGAAGTTAAATCATAAATAAATTCAATTTGTGATTTTATTTTTGAAAGCATTCTCACTTTACAGCATTTTAACACAAGTGCCAGTACTTTTCACAGTACTGTAGCTTTGCAGGAAGGTTTCTTCAAGCATCTTGGAGATGTTCCCGCAGTTCTTCTGGATTTAGTTTGTCTCAGTTTTTTCTGTTTCTTGTGTTCACATGTAGCCGAACTACATGAGGGTGAGTAATTGAAAATTAAAAAAACAATAAAAAATTTTGGGTGAACTCTCCCTTTAATGAACAATAGACAATCTTTTTTTTTTCTTTTTTTTTTTATAAATTAGCTATTTTGAATGAATCAGCTGAATCAATGATTTGATGACTCACTCATTAAGACAATGACTCGCTAACACCTACCAGTGGTTGTAGTTTCATATTTAAAAGTATTGTTTCAGTTTTTCATATAAATATCCATTTATTTTTTACTTGGTTTACTTGGTCACCACCACCAAGGTGAATTGGTTTAGTCTTGACTTCTGGTCGTGACTCGTGAGTAACAGTTGGTATGGGGGGATCAGGGGAAATCTGTTGATTGTCGATGTCGAGTGCCAAATAAGAGATGGACAAGAAACGTCAAAGCCATCAGGTGCCCAATTTAGAAACGAGCGAAAGATAAAGGTATGCAACTATGTTTTCTCTGTATGATTACGGTATCCATGTCATGAATGAAGGGGCAATATTAATTGGTGGGTATAACTCTTATTTGTTAGCCTTTTTGCTATGATTCTTGCTATGCTTAACAATAATTTGGTTTTAACTCAAACACGAGATCTAATTGGGGGGCGCTCGAAGGGGGGTCTCGCCCAGGGTGTAATTCAATGTAGAACCGCCACTGTAGGGTAGAAAACTTTCCCAAGGACCGCCTCATAAATATAATGGTGATTAAACCCAAAGTTATTGTTAGATGGGAGTAATGAACACAATATGCTTGTTTAATTGGCTCAAATGGCCCCCATCTGTTTATATGGACTTTCTAATAATACAGCAGCACTAGGTCAACCTCAGAGGGCATTTTTAAGGTTGCAGTAAATCAGTTTAAAGGGCAGTAGCATTTTATTATTATATTCAAAATTAATGTAAAATACCAGTAGATAAAACTAAATTTTTATCGACATTATAAACATGTATTTTAGTTGCCCATGTGTTTATTTTATAGTAGCCTATAAAAGAAATGATAGTTGCATTCATTACAAACAACATTTATTTTAAAGCCTAAACTAATGCATTTAAAGCAAAACTGAAATTGCAGTTTGGCTCCGTTTTCTTTCGACACAAATCCAAATGTTTCCATAGTCAAATCTATTTGGATGCTAAACTATTATTTATTTTGTAAACAAGGCTTTGTACTTCACCTGTGTCCCAATACCCACGTAAAGCATCATCCTTCACATGCGCGTTTGCGTTTTGAACAGAACGTGAACTGCTTTCTGGAGCGAGTCACAAAAATGAGCTGAAACTATAGCGTACTTGCCTCACAGACACGAGAACTAAGTCAATAAAATCTTTAAGTAGGCCTATCTACTTTTAAGTTTTAAGTCTACTTTTAACATCCTACCCATGTTTAGCTTATTTGACGTTAAATGCATATAAGTCACTTAACACCTTTCGGATGATACAAAAAAACAACTTATAGTCCATAAAATACGTTTTTCAACCCCACTTTGAGAACCCTTGGCATAATTGATATAAACTTTCTTTGTTTTCAATTCTTAAGTAGATATAGGGTTTAAACTTTAAAGGAATACTCCACACAAAAATGAAAATCTCTCATTTACCTCATTCTTATGTCGTCCCAGATGTATATGATTTACTTTCTTCAGATGAACACAAGGAAAGATTTATGTCATGCATTAACTCATTAACCTGTATGCCAGTTGGGTCGATACAATTGTTTAAAATTTGTATTTTTCTCTTACACACACACACACACACACGTTTATTGGTTTGATTTAGAAAGCTTTTTAGGCTACTTTCTTATTTTCTTAACTTAATGTGTGATGTCATAATATTGAATGTCTTAACTGGAAATATGTTTTGTTTTTTTAGGTGCTTTTGAAGGCAGCATTAGTATTTGTCTCATGTGATCTCAACATTTCTGTCCATGTGAGGGACCCGCTCCATGTCAAATAAAACCACTTTAATTAAGCCATTCATGTGACATTCTTCAAAAATATCATTCATTTCTGTAGAGGCATTTTAATAAGGTTCAAATGACTGAGTTCAGCTTTGAGAATGAAACCAACCTGTTTGTTCCTCAGTATCTTCAAGTTTCACTATGAGTATTTCTTCAATCTTCATGTCTTCACTCTCCTCTTTAATAAACGCCATCTTTATAATAGTGTGTCACGTGGATCTCAGCTGCTTCACCAGGAGTTTCCCTGTGTGTTTGGACACTCTGTTAAGAAAAATTAACAGAAATATAAAAAATAAGCTCCATAGATCAGTAGAGAGTAAATGGTCTCTAATTATCATGATTAGAGATCCAACTTAAGAACACGCTGTAATGGTGAATTATATTATTATTATTAGTAGTAGTAGTAATAGTATGATGTAGTGTATTGCAGACTGAGACACTATATCACAACTAAAAAGAGGTTTGAGTCCCCTTTAAAGTTCAGGTATTTGTTCAATTTGCACACTAAATAATGGGTCCTAGAGGGAATGAGGTCCACCCATCACAGTTTCACAAAATCCTGCGGGAATACAGCTAGATCTTCTCAAATGTTAAACATCATCCAGCCCTAAATCTGCTCGATGTTAAAGAGTTAAGCCATTATAATATGATTTTCTGTAAAGCTAACGTTACTTTGAAACTAAGTGTTTTGTGGGAAGAAAATTTTTTTTGACTTGAATGAACCAAGTGCAATATTCCTTTTATATAATAGACACTAAATCTACCATTGTAAATTATAAAGGCACATTGTGGTGTTGTTTTAAACTCAGTTCCACTTTCACCGGAGTTAAATTGTTTTTCTTCCACGCTCTCATCACTTGCTAGTGCTCGAATTCATAAAATGAGACGCATCTTTTCTGGTACTAGTGTTGTGGGGCTTTGCTCTCAAAAATGACGTTCATTCATGTTAGATAAAGCAAAACAACATTTACATCGTTTGTATATATATATTAAAAAAAAATTATACCGAATGGCTTAAACACATAATTTTAAACAGTTAAAAACACAAACCTTTCTTCTGCGAATGCAGGAGGAGGAGCGCGGCGCCGCCTTATGACGTCATATTATCATGCCAAAATAAAAGTCCTATTCACGTATTAAAATATCAAAGCCGGGTGAGGGGTCGGGTGAGGGGTCGGAAACTTTTTTCAATAACAAGCCAATTTTTGTTTGATGCTTTTTTAGTGCCACAGTAAAAAATATTATTTTACTTTTATAAAATGAGCAAGGATTAAACATGAGCCAGATTATTCAAAACAAAAAATATACAACAATAGGTAACATGTTGCAATGTGTTATTATTAACTGCAAAATTCATTTTGCACAATTTAGGATTTACTAATTCAAGCGCACGATTTACTATTTCGTTCCTTCGATTTGCTAAATCATGCAGACTATTTATTAATTTGTTCCCTCGATTTATAAATCGTGTGCACAATATAGCAAATCTAGAGAACGAAATAGTAAATCTTGCTCACGATTTAGCCTACTATTATTTCCCTGCATGTCATGTGAGGGGCTCTGTAGAAATCAGGGTTTGGTTATGGTTTTTAAAATTTCAAACCGAATTTATTAACTATACAATAAAGACAGACACGTCAATGTTTAAGAAAGACTGTAAGTGTTAATGTAAGGTTTGTTTATTGTTAATGTAATATTGTGTTAATGTATAGTTGAAACTTTACATTCATGACCCACTTAAGTATGGAGTTAACCCTTTAAGTCCTGAAGGCATTTTTAGAGTTTTTTTTCTTCTTCTGACTGACATACACAAAAGTAAAGACTCACAACTCCAAAACTATAGCAAGAAAAGTAAAAAAGGTAGGTATCGTTTGATAGGAAACTTTTTAACTTTGAGGGGAAAAAATCATCACATTTGGACATTCTCATATATATATATATATATATATATATATATATATATATATACACTGTATATTCATTTTATATATATTTCTTATTTGACATGCAAAAACATGCAAAGGAAATATGGAGGACAATTTTTTTTGGGTGATATTCCCCTACATGTGAGCTGCATCTTAATCAAATGTGGTGATAGCATAAAGTAATCAAAAGTTACAGCATTTGGAACCAAGGTAGCCTTTTTGTTTAGGACTTGACACCCCCCTAATGGTCATTTTTTTTAAATAAAAGTTTTTTTTTTAAACCTTCGTTAATCCCTCTCTGCTGCAATAATTGATTATGTGTCCATTAAATTACAGCACCCATCAAGCACATGAATCTGATATGAAATGTGCAGCAAAAACATCTGGCAAATTACTCTATTGTTTAAAAGAAATACATAATAATAGACGTCTGAAATTTTGACTCTGAACACCCTCTGAACACCCTGAATTATAATGCTGGTAGCTATAACTCGAAGAAAACCTTGCATTCAGTCATTTTGCATTGCTTTTAATTTTTAACAGTTTTGATTATCCTATACTGCAGTAAAACAACTGGCAAAAATCAAAATTCAAGATGTTTTTTAACATCAGGTTGTGTCCATCCATTTCACGAAATACAGTTCTTAATGTCTGATCGATTGGATTGAACCACTGTGGCTCTGTGAGGTCAGTGCATTGAGGTACATTCCTGCATGAGTCACGGAGCGTACCACACACCACAAAACCGCTGGCATGGGAAGTCCCTAAAAAGCTTTGGGCTTGTGTAGAAATTGTCAACATACAAATAATACCTTCTCCCCAAGAATGATGGATCCATGAGGCTGCTGACAACATCATGTGAGAGACCCTGCCCTGAAGTGAAGCGGCTCTTTCTAGTGTAAATGGCAAAATCACTGGTGTGCCTATTGCTGGAGTATACAAGCACAAACAGCTTCACACCCGACTTAGTTACCTACAAACTTCTTGTAAAGTAAATTCCTTTACAATTTCAGGAAGTAAATTCCTGCAATGCAGAAAAATATCCTAAGTTCACAATAACATATATTTTGAAATGTGGTTAAGCAAATTACAGATATATTGGCCCTCATTTATCAAAAGTGCGTACACCAAATTTCCAGCGTACACCCAAAACCACGGTGACTTCGAGATTTATCAATATGGACGTTGGCGTACGGCACGCTCAAATCCTACGCCAGCTCAGGAGGTGGTGTACATGTACGCACGTTTTGAGTTAGTGCGAAAATGCGCAGAAAAACAATTCCTAGCACCACAAAACGCACTGACAAACTAAAAGATATGATATATTATGACCCACTGTAAAACAACAACAACATAGTAATTATAAACTTCAGTGTTTATTTTTGTGCAACATGGACTTCAATGTTTAATTTGTGTGACTTTACCAAAGCATTTGATTTGTAGGCATATGTATTCCTTCAGTTGCGAGCCTTTTTCGAGATCCAGATGAGGCTTCTGAGGAGTGGCATTAGGATGAGGGTGAGCCAGAACGACCTTTGTTAATGCAGTGCACAGTTGTTTCGTTGTCGCAATGGACCAGAATGCTTTTAGTTGACCACTCTTTCCCCCATAGGGAAGCTGCGACGACGATCGGATAGAGCTCAAAAAGGGCAGAGGAGGCTGAAGACTGGGGAGTGTCTATGAGCTGGGGGGGCCAGGAAGACGCGAACCAGCGTCCTTGGTAAAATCCCCCGAAGCCAATCGAGGGAGCTGCGTCTGTGAACAGTTTGATATCGAGGGGGAGAGAGATAAAGTCGTCATAGAAAAAAGTTAAGCCATTCCACTGGTTAAGGAAAGTTATCCATAAACTTAACTCGTTTTTGCACTCACAAGATAGAATAATTTGGTCTTCCAGCACGTGAACGGATGACGCGAGGGTGAGGGCGAGGAGATGCGCGATGAAAGGGCGGCCTTGCGGAATTATGCGCATAGCATAGTTTAGGTGGCCAAGCAGCAAGAGTTCGCGTTTGGAACAATTTGGGCAGTCTATGAGATTGGACGCGATTAAAATTTTTCGATTGATTTTTTTCCTTAGGCAGTGAAGCCGAGTGAGTCCAAATTGATGCCCAAAAACTCGATGGATGTAGATGGACCCATTGTTTTCTCCTGAGCTAACGGGATCCCTAGCTCTGCGAAAACTTTTTGCACCGTGAGGAGGTGTGCCGCGGGGATGGCGTTGTACGGTGAAATGATTAAGAAATCATCGAGCAGATGGAGAAAGTAAGGAATTGCGTAATTATTGGATAGAATCCAACATATGGCTTCGGATAGTGTCGAAGATTTTGGGGCTGCTTTTGCAGCCGAAAGTTAAACGCACAGTGAAATAAAACTTTTTCCGCCAGTTCACGCTGAATAAATGCCATGAATCTGGGTGGATTGGCATTACTTTAAATGCCGAAGAGATGTCTACTTTTGCCATCCATGTGCCGCGTCCAGCGATTTTGATCATTGTTATGGCTTGTTCGATATCGTGATAATGAAGAGAATATTCTTCGAGAGGGATAAGACTATTGATGCTTGGAAACTGAGAGTTATGAGGGGCTGAGAGATCAATTATCATGCGCTTTTTTCCTGAAAATGTTCTGGTAGCCACGCCTATGTGGCTAATACGAAATTTGTCAAACAGGGGTGCTTCGAAAGGGCCGATCATGAATCCTGATTCGATTTGATTAGTTCGTCTACTACTTAAGGCTCTGCTAGGGAGGATTGAAGATTATCGCAGATGATGTTTTGAGTGGGCTGACATTCTACACCGGGTTTGAAACCTTGTTTGAGACCAGACAGCAGATAATTTGTAAAGTTGACATCGGGGTGATGAGATAATTCCTCGGCCAGACAGGATACATTCACAGGAGTCGAGAGATAGTTTTTTGCATTTTTATTTACAGACTTTTGTACAGGACATACAGCGTGGGCGTGGGCACCGCCACAGTAATTGCAAACGTGGAGAAAGCGACAGCGTTGTCTTGCCTGTTAGATGTAACATGTGAGGCTCTGCTTCAAAAATTTCTACCGAAAGAGTGCTCCTCTCTTGCCGGTCGCGGAACATAACTGGTAGATTTAATTGGATTCTGTTCTGGGCAGGGAGGAATTGAGGGATTAATTTGAGGGCATGCCGTAGTGGATCGGATCTGCAAATTGCGTATGAAATATTTCGCCATCCGAGAAAAACTCTGTTATGGAGATCAGTATCCAACGCTCCCCAATAAGGACACTGATTCCATTGGGAGATACGTACGGCGCATTTGGCAGAAAACTGTTTGTGGTACGTGTAGAAATGACTACCCCCATATGACAGCGCGAGCTCCGCTATGATGGAAAGATAATCATTCAGCTTGCACCGTCTATGGGGAAAAGCTGAATATATAATTTCAGTAAAGCGGTTGAAAGCAATAAGAAATTCGGCCAATGACAGTGTGCGTGACGAAACCTGTGTGTTGTTTTTTAAAGTAACGGATATATCGCCGCAGTCCACCTGGCGATTGGACTCTGATGGGGGAAACAAGGACAGTAAAGAGCCCAAGTCCACATCCGCACCTGCAAGGATTTGAGCTCTGATGTTGTTCATCATTGGAGGAGGTTCTGCGGCGACAGCGTTTGGAGGAGCTGGTTGAGGTGTTGCTGAAAAGAGAGAGAAGGGAGATTGAGCATGGAGAGGGTTAATAGGAGGGAGGGCCGGGGTTGTCACCGTTTGCGGAGGCATCCTCACGCAAAAGTCGTGCAAAAGTCCACCGGGACAGGTGGAGGAGGAAGAAAAGGAGCAGGGTGGGGAACGGGAAGGGGAAGGAATTGCATCGGCGCTTGTCCAGATAGCGGAGGCATCCTCACGCTAGGGTGAGCACCTGGTGCTGAAAAGTACTGATAGGGGAAAAGGTAGGAGGTAGGAGGAAAAGGGAACGTTTGAGGAGTTGATGCGTAGTTGGTGTTGCAGGGGGCTGGAGCGTGCGGTGCCGTGGTGGGAGGAGCTGAGGAGAAAAGTTGACCCGGAAGAGTTTGAAGCCCTACCGCGACTGGTTCTGGGGCGCGGCCCAGGCTCGCTGAAGGTCTGCGGCGGCGTGACGCTGGGGCAGGACCCGGCCCTGTGTGTGAGGAAGGTTGAGACGCTGCAGGACGAGAGATCGGGGCCCGGCGGGCCTTGCTCGTTCGAGCCGATTAAGTGGGAGCTGAAGGAGAAGGGTGAGTAGATTGCAAGGAGACATATAGATTAAATAATTCTGCTTTATTCAATCTTCGTGAAAAGTTGACGTCAGAATTAATTAGGGCTTCTCTCAGCCCTTTAACAGTCCATTTCCCTATGGCAGGGATGTTTGGATGGACCGGAGAGGAGGTAGACGAAGAGGAATATGGTGGATTTCTCGCCGGCGGTGGTGAGGGGAGTCCTCGGCGTCTTGGCGTGCGTGGAAAGGATCGTGTGAGCCGGTGTCCCCGATTTGAGGATGGAGGCTCGATGATGTTGGTGGTGGGAGAAGGAATGATCCTTGGATCGGCGGATTGCGATGGAGGCTCATCTGTGCCGAAAGAATCGTCATCAGAAGGGAAGAGCTCTAACTCGGACATGACAGCAAAAGGCCGAGGCCAAATACTGTGAAACTTGTCATGAGACAGAGGAGAGGAAAGGCTTTATTTATACCGGCTTCCTCTTGTGCTGATTGGCTGATTACCTGAACGTGCTCCTCCTGAACTTGTTACATAAAACTTCATTTATAATTCGTTGTGGTTAATTATCTATATATAGAGATACAAATATACGGGATATGTATTCCCTTTTTGGGCGATTTAAAATGTGTTGGTAATAATTGATCATAACCAGTATGATTAATTATTAATTATATACAGTGGGTACGGAAAGTATTCAGACCCCTTAAATTTTTCACTCTTTGTTATATTGCAGCCATTTGCTAAAATCATTTAAGTTCATTTTTTTTCCTTACACACAGCACCCCATATTGACAGAAAAACACAGAATTGTTGACATTTTTGCACATTTATTAAAAAAGAAAAACTGAAATATCACATGGTCCTAAGTATTCAGACCCTTTGCTCAGTATTTAGTAGAAGCACCCTTTTGATCTAATACAGCCATGAGTCTTTTTGGGAAAGATGCAACAAGTTTTTCACACCTGGATTTGGGTATCCTCTGTCAGGCTGGATGGTAAACGTTGGTGGACAGCCATTTTCAGGTCTCTCCAGAGATGCTCAATTGGGTTTAAGTCAGGGCTCTGGCTGGGCCATTAACAGTCACAGAGTTGTTGTGAAGCCACTCCTTCGTTATTTTAGCTGTGTGCTTAGGGTCATTGTCTTGTTGGAAGGTGAACCTTTGGCCCAGTCTGAGGTCCAGAGCACTCTGGAGAAGGTTTTCGTCCAGCATATTCCTGTACTTGGCCGCATTCATCTTTCCCTCGATTGCAACCAATCGTCCTGTCCCTGCAGCTGAAAAACACCCCCACAGCATGATGCTGCCACCACCATGCTTCACTGTTGAGACTGTATTGGACAGGTGATGAGCAGTGCCTGGTTTTCTCCACACATACCGCTTAGAATTAAGGCCAAAAAGTTCTATCTTGGTCTCATCAGACCAGAGAATCTTATTTATCACCATCTTGGAGTCCTTCAGGTGTACTTTCATGTGTCTTGCACTGAGGAGAGGCTTCCGTCGGGCCACTCTGCCATAAAGCCCTGACTGGTGGATGGCTGCAGTGATGGTTGACTTACTACAACTTTCTCCCATCTCCCAACTGCATCTCTGGAGCTCAGCCACAGTGATCTTTGGGTTCTTCTTTACCTCTCTCACCAAGGCTCTTCTCCCCCGATAGCTCAGTTTGGCCGGACGGCCAGCTCTAGGAAGGGTTCTGGTCGTCCCAAACGTCTTCCATTTAAGGATTATGGAGGCCACTGTGCTCTTAGGAAACTTAAGTGCAGCAGAAATTTGCCTTGCCACAATTCTGTCTCTGAGCTCTTCAGGCAGTTCCTTTGACCTCATGATTCTCATTTGCTCTGACATGCACTGTGAGCTGTAAGGTCTTATATAGACAGGTGTGTGGCTTTTCTAATCAAGTCCAATCAAACACAGCTAGACTCAAATGAAGGTGTAGAACCATCTCAAGGATGATCAGAAGAAATGGACAGCACCTGAGTTAAATATATGAGTGTCACAGCAAAGGGTCTGAATACTTAGGACCATGTGATATTTCAGTTTTTCTTTTTTAATAAATGTGCAAAAATGTCAACAATTCTGTGTTTTTCTGTCAATATGGGGTGCTGTGTGTACAATAATGAGGGAAAAAAATGAACTTAAATGATTTTAGCAAATGGCTGCAATATAACAAAAGAGTGACAAATTTAAGGGGGTCTGAATACTTTCCGTACCCACTGTATTCCCCTCATTTGAGCTGATTCGCTACAAGACACAATCGCAACGGTCATACACGTCAGCCTTGCGTCTGTTTGCATGGAAAACCAGTGGAAAAGGAGCAGATTGGAATAGAAAAAAGCGTAGAAAAGACTGCACATGCATCAATATGATATTATAAAATACTGTAGCAAAGTTCTTTGGTATGGGAAGAAGAAGGCGGGAACCGGCTAACATTCAAAAAACTTTAATGACAAAATAAAACAAATACAAAATGAAAGTAAAGACAGCAGCCCCTAAAGGCGGGCATACACTGTGCGATTTTCGTCCGATTTTGAGCCAAATTCTGACCCATGCGACTTTTTTTTGGGTCGGGCCGTTTTTTAGCTTTGTTGTGCGTCATTTGTCGTGTAGTGTTCGTGCAGTGTACAGGGTAAAACGAGAGGCGATTAACCTCTCCCGATCGGCAATTGGATGGTCGGATGAATTTCTGGCATGTTAGAAATTTTGGTTGCTCCTCTTGACTATATCGCACAGTTGAAGCAGAGCTACGAACCGATTGGCCTCCCTCACTGCGCCTGCGCGAAAACAGAAGTTTCATCTGCAGCAAAAAAAGATATAAAAAAATCGAAAAAAGAGGGAGATCTTTAAGTTCTGTAGTTCAAACTAGCTACAAATTACTGTTGCTTACCTCCAGTTCGTGTTGCAAAACTGATTAACCATTACCCACTTCTTCCAAGCCACCTGCGATGTACACTTTGCCTCTTTTATTAATTTGTTAAACAATGTTTTAGAAATAAAGCTTTTTTTAATTTTCATTGATGAATTATTGCAGTGTTCTGACATATTATAGACTGTTAATAATTAATGATATGCCTATAATTCATCGTAATCGACCTAAATGTTTTAGACAATTTTCAATGAGGAGGAGTAAGCTTCTATGTAATATTTTATTATGCTCACAGCGCTTTGGTTTTGCGGTGATGCGCTATGAAATTATTGCATGGCAATTTAATTATAATAGCCTATCAATTTAATAATGAAAGTATCCTAGGCCTTCCCTAATAATAATAATAAAATAATAATAATAATAATATAATACATAAATTGGAAATACAAATCTTGATATTGATAGCTGATGCTTGTTTTGACAATATCTCTGGATACATGATATCGTCTATAGGCGCAACCCGGCACAAGGGTTTATCGCGCTGATTTGCGCATATTTCACACGTATAGTGTAAGCAGTGAAGTCGCAGCTCGACGTTCAGACCGTACAGTGTAAGCACATAAATCCTGAGCTTTGGCTTTACATCAAATGCGATCTACTCCTTCATTGTGAGTAGGTACCTTGCTGAAATCGCACAGACATCGCATAGTGTATGCCCGCCTTTATGGACTACTGCTGTCACATATAATAAAACATTAACAAATCACAACATAAATCCAGGCCTGTTCCTCTCTCGTCCTTCACTGTCGTCGCTCCTCCTTTTATGCTTCTGCTCCTCCGTGAGAGATACGAGACTGGTGCGTCGCACAGGTGTCGCTCATTAGTATTCACGCCACCGGCCTTGCGCCATTCTCTCACGGCCTCGCCACAAATACATTTTGTTAATGAGATAAAACACTTACTTTCAAAGCCACCACTTCGTCTGCTCCGCATCGCGAGTAAAAGAAGAAGTCTCTGAGAAAAAGTTGGGCTCATTTAGGCGTGCACAGCATACAAATATCGGTATAAGTACATTTTTTATGTTATAAAATACATATTGTAAATGAGATAAAACACCTACTTACGGTGTTTTCCGTCCTCATATGCTCTGCATCGCGAGTCAAAGAACATGGCGTCTGTGAGAAAAGTGTCAGCTCGTTTAGGCGGGCACAACACGTAAATGTGCCGGATGTAACTAATTACATTTAAAGTGTTAATGGGGTTTAAAGGGGTGGTATAATGCCTTTTTCACAAGATGTAAAATAAGTATTTGATGTCCCCAGAAGTGTGTATATGACGTTTTAGCTCAAAATACCCCATAGATATTTTCATATAGCATGTTAAAAATTTCACAATTTTAGAGGTTGAGCAAAAACCAATACTAACCAACTACAGAACCGCAGAACCATATGTCATAGCATTGTGAAGACGACAGTGCCAGCCTAACAGTCTAATGCCGGAAGTGGGCGGGGTAGCAGTCTGATGCCGGAAGTTGGCGGATTTAATGTAAACATTTAAACAATTAATGAAGATGGAATCATCATGACGGAAGAAGAGAACAAGGTAAAAAGAAGTTCGATCTTTGTTGGATGCAACATAACGTTATACGCTTATACAAAGCAGCTCTACGTATTTTGTAAGTTATTATTCAACAATACTATTGATCTGTCATTGACACTATTATATGAGAACTGAGCTGGAGGATGACATCACTGTTTTCTCCAGAATGGCTATATAGATTAATTAACAACTTTTTTAAAACAGAAATGAATCAACAATGAATTTACTTAAGCTCGATTATGACACTATTTTGTTCTAGATCTGTCGAGACCAGTGTTGGGAGTAACGCGTTACAAAAGTAATGCATTACAATAACATATTACTTTGTGCTGTAACGCAGTAGTGTAAGGCATTACTAATACATTTTCAGTAATATTTTACTCGGTACATGTTCAGTAACGCTTGCGTTACAACACACTTTTAGCCCAAAATTTAACTGTTCAAAAAAAAAAAAAAACGGAGGAAAAAAACATAAAAACCGCGAGACATTAACGAATGAAAAATGCAAGTAAGTTATTACCTGTTCGTGGTCAGTCAATAGCCGCGTGTGGTGTCCAAGTTTGTAAATAAAGACTAAATGACAGCTTCTGATATATTTGTATGGCAATTTATTTCATTCATCTCCCTTTTACTGGTGTACCTTTGCATTGTGTGACATAGTCCAGTAAAGGCGTGTTTAGGGCAGGTTTTACAGGAGTGCCACGAGGCATGATTTCGGTCTCTGTGCTCACGATGGCCAGTGGAAAAGCGGCTAATAGGAGAATATGGTAGAAGACTGTACATTCGCGAGATGGATCATACGGATTACATAAGCAGAGAGCAGTCTGTTTTCTTTCGTTTTGAATTGTTCTGTTTAAAAGTAGACATGTCTGTGAGGCAAGTAGGCGCTGAGTTTCGGTTCAATTATGAGACGGCCTCCAGTTCACGCGCAGACGCCTCCGTGTCCTGATTATCTCTTGTCTACTATATTCTTATTTATTAAGTCCAGGCAATTGGTTGATGAAACATTGATTAAAATTAAGATACAATTAATACAAAACGAAATTCACTTTAAAGAAAGGCTTTATGCTTTCTGTTTGAGGTCTCTGTGAAAGTTTTAAAGCAGTCTTTTAGTGTCGCTTTCAGAGCGCTCACGTCCGTAACTGAGAACTGTCACGTCCGTATAAATTCGAACATTAAAATAAAATGAATATATTATGTTCTGTGGAGAGCCAACCCTTCTTCATCCGGTGGGTAGTATTGCTTTTGGTTTGCTTAGTGTAATTCACAGAATTACTAAAAAATATTTTGCTACCTAAAAGTTAAAGATCACGCCGAAAAGTCACGCAAGCATGCGCATGTCTAGCCTATTTCCCTCATATTAAATATAAAACACATGTGTAGACTGATATTTTTCTAATGTCTGGACTCCTTTATTAAGGGAGTAGCCTATGGATATATAAACAGACATTTCAATATATTGGTATTAAATGCATTTTCTGAGAATTTATATTTCAAGTTTTTACTGCAAATGTCACGTCCATAAAGCTGGAATTGCCCAATTTGAAAGAATTTATCCTCAACTAGTTTTGTGGTGTAGGTCTACATATTTTATCATGTTAACTTCAAATAATACTAATAGTAATTTAAAGGCATAAATTGGATGCCTTTGGATGATCAAAGCATTGGATCTGGACGGGAAGGATAACTCTGGGGGTTGGAAGGGGTGTGAACCGATTCTGCCTTCTCACACCGCGACACAGGTTCGTGGATCTAAGTGTCGTGATTTCGGTTTCATATCGCATATCGTTACAGCCCTAGTCATTTTAGAATGTTAAGTTCTACTCCTGTACTTATTTTGGTGAAAGTAACTCAAAAGTAATACAGGAGTAACGTAACGCATTACAATTCTGAGACAGTAATATTGTAAGGTAAAGAATTACTTTTAAATAACAGTAAGTAATGTATAATGTATTACAGTTTGGAAGTAACTTGCACAACACTGGTCGAGACAAACTTTATCACAGGAAACATGCTGCCATTGATGTGCAGGTGCCACCTAAAGAAATCTGCGACAAGGTATGTTTTTATTGTCTAAAACGGGCAAATGAAAGAAACATAATTTCAAATCATTAATTAACATGCATCCTGATTAAAACACAATGTATTGTTGAGGACACTTCCAATCTCCCCAGGGACAACATATGGAAAATAGCTAGCAGCTAAATGTGGTGCAAACCATCTCTTCTCTTGTGAGAA
Source organism: Rutilus rutilus (assembly GCF_951802725.1). Taxonomy (NCBI): domain Eukaryota; kingdom Metazoa; phylum Chordata; class Actinopteri; order Cypriniformes; family Leuciscidae; genus Rutilus; species Rutilus rutilus. Next base: position 24,824,173 of record NC_140212.1, on the reverse strand, counting down.
TAATTTCTTTTAAATTAATTACATATTTCATCCCTTTTTTGAACTCTTCTCTCATGAAGAAACTGTTGGGAATTTCTTTTTTTCAAATCAGAGACCAGGAGATGTTTGGATCGCGTTCAAGCAGAAGTTATTCTTTATCGAGCGTTGCTGCAGTTCGTCCAACAATCTAATCTAAAGTAACTTTACATGGTATCTTATAGGCATTTTAGGAGGAGGGACTTCTGGAGGTGGAGACAAATTCAAACAAAGCATACAAAGGTATGGAGGATTTGATTCTATCAAGCGAAAACCGGTTTGGCAGGTTATCTGGCTTGCTCAAGAGAAACAGACCCAATCAGCATAACACTCTATTGCATTGCTAATCCAATCAGCCTAACGATTCAACATCTGGGCCAGGGGCTCCGAAAGCATTTGGGCTCCGAAAGCATTTGGGCTCCGAAAGCCATTTGCAGAACAAAAGGTGAGAGTCTCAGTGATCTGACTCAATTAGTGTTGCAGGGTGCACCGATACTTCAAAAGTATCACGATTCTCGGAAATGAAAAACGTCACGATTCTTACATTTATTAGTATCGATACTTCTAAGAATGACCGCGTTCCAGATTTGTAAGGCCGGCGACACACTGGATGCGTGGCGTGTCCATTTTTATTTCGGCTCCCTTGTTAACAGGTTAGAGCTAGCACACTGCCTGCGTGACACGCGTGCATGCTAGAAATAGAACCAACGCCTATTTTTCACGCGACACGCAAGCGTGTTGGAAGCGTTTCTAGGCAAAATAGAATAGGAAAAGATGTTTCTATGTCATTTTGACACGAATACATAATAATAAATGACATTTTGATGTTTGAAAGTCTCTAGGTTTTGACATAAATGCAGATATAAATGTAATTTAAAAAAAATTATCGATTTTCAAATACTGCACTTGTCGATACAGAACGAAATATTCTGTAGCCTATTTTGCCGTCAACACTGCCGACGTTGTCTTTGCTGCTATATATTTATGTTTAACATGAAGTATAGGCCTTCCACAACTCTCTCCCCATATGTCAAATATATCACCAATGAGGCTTATCATATGTTACCAATATTAAACATTGTTTAATATAATCGCTGTTCAGATTTTTATTCAAAGTTCAGAATCAAGATAAAGTTATTACCGGTAACTCTTATGTTTCTTATGATAACTGAGATAATGCTGCTAAATTTATATATTTTTTTTACCTTGAATGTCATTGCTCTATTTTTTTTTTTATATTTTAATATTTCATATTTCATATTTTGTTCAAATGTTTAATATATCTGCTGTTCATATGTTCATTTATTATTGTGTTATATGATTAGAATGTTGTCCCGGTTTTAAAATAAAGCACAGCAATGATATTTGAGAGTGTTTCTCCCTTTTCAGGAAAAGTATCGAAAAAGTATCGAAATCGCAATTCTTGACTTGGTATCGGTATCGAAACAATAATTTTGGTATCGTGACAACACTACAATGGAGAAAACAGGAATGGCAATTTTGCTGAGCAGAATCATTCGTGTGATATCATCATCTTAACCTTAAAAGCTAAATACAATATTCTTTACCATGATGTTATGTACGGAAGCATATTTGAAATAGATTCTTAAATTTGTAATCCTTCAGTCCCCCGTTTGAGAGTTCTTAAAAACTCTCACAAAATACAAATTTAGACACTTAAAAGTTCATTCTTGTAACTTGTGATCGTTACAGGCACATAGTACTTGTTCTGTGTTGATTTTCTGTAATTGCATGCTGACACAGAAACAAACATGCAATTAGGGTCCGTGAAGTCCTTACGGGTAATAGTCTTTTCTGGTTGGAACTGTTATTTCCTTGTGCTGGACGTGAGTCGTTTGTTGGTTGACACACTTGATACTGACAGGTTTCCGAACCATGAAAAGTTATCTTCAGTCATCTGGTGTAATTTTGTTGAAAAATCAAGAATGTCTTGTTGTATTTTGTTCAGGTTCTCTGATGGATGACTGAAGTTCCCGTAGGTGAGTCTCTGCGTTGTGTATTTTTCTTCTGTGTTGGTTGGCTCGGCAGTGGGTCTAGTTGTTTTCTTGAGGTTGTGGCTTCATATGCAGGTGAGGAGGTCGGTGTATATGGGTCTCGGGACAGCCATCAAGTGGTATCTGCACAGAGGAAGAAAGAAAACAAAAGACAACAGCAGTATTTGTTCAAACACTAGGGTTGTATCCTTTTCTGAGTCTGCTATTGTTGTTCCTTCTTTCCCTATTTCTTAATTCCAGCGACACCTAAAGAACAGTGAGGTAAGGATGGACTAGTGGATGGGGAAGGCCTATGAGGGAGTCTTCACCGCAGGATTGGCCCCCGAAGCCTGTTGCATTCGGTTCTTCCCTGGGCTCCTCACTGGTCCGTGTCCCATCCCCTCCCTGTAGGTGGGGGAAACAACTTTACAGTGTGACACATGAGTCCAGGTTTAACTTCCCTGACACAATACTGCAGCTGCTGTAATCAACATCACTTGATGTGGTCCTTGCCACTTAGGCTCTAATGGCTTGTTTCTGAATGACTTTATCTTGACCCATTGACCTGGGATGATTGTGTGTCCACCTTCTGGTGGAGTCTGCCAACAAGACCCAACTCTCTCTTTGGCACTCTGTACTGCCTTTGTGAGGTTTTCACAGTTAAGTCTAATTTTTCTGCAGCTTGAGCTGAAAAATGATCTGGAAGGCAACCTGAAGCTACCACTTCAGTGGTGGAAGTTACTGCATAACCTGTTCGTCTGTTACCTTGTATGACTTGAGCTGAACCATCAACTAACAACTCAAATTCTGAATTCTCTATGGGAGTTTCTCTTACTTCACTCGTAGGTGGGTATGTAAACGTAACACAATCGTGAGTCATTTCTCCTTCATCCTCTAACACAACTTCAGTCATTGCAGACATCATACATGAGGATGGGTTCATGACTGGCTCACGCTGTAAAACAATGTTCAGAGCTGTGAGGGTAATTAACTTTAGAGGGCATTTTACATTTACAGTCTAACCTAACACCATTACTGATGAATGGCCTGTACTGTAGTATAACATTTAAGGCTGTGAGTCTACTTAACCAGGCTCCCCCAAAGGAAGGCTGAGACAGTCCCTTTCCTTTTGTTCTATCAAACAAAAACAAGTCTTTCATCTCTGTTGTACGCTTCTGGGGAAATTAAGCACTCACAGCCTAAATGGTTAACACCTTATCAAGTTGCCCCACGAGTTTAATGACGAGGGGAGGGGCTGCTTCAGAGTAGCAAGCAGACTGAGTAGAAGCTGAGTAACATTGTTAACTTCTCTAAAGTTCTTTTTGTTTTTCCTGCACTCTTTCATCCAATGCCCAGGTTTACCACAGTAATTACAGCTGTCCTCTCTCTTAGGACATTTGCGTTTCTGTTGATTCTCTGTGTTGACCTTAAAGGATGCTGCTGCAATTTTTACTCTTGCCTTGACATCAGAGTCTCTTTCCCAAGTAGCTAAACTGTCCAAGTTGTTTTGCAGGGTTCTATTGGACCATGTTAATTCTAAGAAAGGCAATGCCTTTCTATGTTCTGACAAAAGACCATCAAACCATGCGCGAACTAGGGGACCATTATCATCTAGCACCTTCTCTGAAGTGTCAGCAATCCCGCTGTGTGCTGCAGCGGTCTGGCAAAAACTTTCAGTGTACTCACACACAGTGTCACCCTTCTTCTGTACACAACTAGTGATCTTTGACCAGTCCACTTTTGGTCCAACAATGTTCTTTAACACTCTCAGAACTCCCTCTCTCAATTCATCTTTTCTGGCATTTTGAAAGTCAGAATTGTTTAAAGCACTTTTAAAATCATTGAATTCTGACTCAGTCAAGATCTGTGATACTAGCTGGGTGACTTCTGCCAACAACATGTCATAGAGACGCATTTTGCTGATCAATGCTCTTCTAAATTCAGAAAAATTAGTGCATGCTGAGGGTAAACTCTGGGATAGTCTCTCTATATCTTTAGGACATAAAGCTGTGTTGACTGCTTGTATGGGGGTTGCAGATGGAACTGGATCAACCCCTTTTCCCCTACTCTGAGCCTTTTGTCTTGCTCCACACACTTCAACTGCATTTACATCTTTCATCAATCCAGCAATGACATTGTCCTCTATTCTATAAAAAGACTGTAAATCAGGATAGCTTTCATCTGACTGTTGGTCTTCTGAGTCACATTTGGTTGAGGCTTTGTTATGGCCCACCTTGTCTGTGAGACAGGACACTTGAGTGTGCAATTTTTTGTTCTGTTCTTTTAACTTATCAATACAACAAGCTTGTTCTTGTACAATGGATAAGCTAAATTCTCTGTGGCAGCAGATCATGCCTTTTATGTTTTTCTTCCTGATACATGCACCCAACACCTTCTTGCAATCTTCAATAGACCATACTTTTTCTGGGTGAATGCCAAATTTCAAATGTCAAATTCAATCTGACTGACTCAGTCACTATGGAGTCCATGTGCTGTCCTAACAATGACTTGAACTCACTGTCTGTCCATAAAGGAGTCGCAAGACCACCTTTCTCAGTTGTTGGAATCAGCCTAGCATTCCTTCTAACCATTTTATGAGTTTACTTCACAATCAAAAACGCTAAAACTTCTCTCTACTGTCTACAACAGAGGGTACAATCTTATTAGCACATGATGCTAATCTTCCCTAGCTTTACAGAGGATAAACCTTGTCTAGCAAGAGGATAAAACAATATTAACATTATGCTAATCTAACAAGTAATGCTAATCTTCCCTGCCTGGCAGAGGATATCTTTCATCTCTAAAAGAAAACTTTAGAGGATAACTTAGCTAACAAAACCCTGCAGCTGTCTGTTAACTCTTCTCTGACGGCGCAGAGGATACACATTTGTACTGGTCTTTAACCCTCTTGGGGTCTAAGGTGTTTTTGGGGTCCTTGAGATGTTTTGACATGCCCTGACATTTGTGCTTTTTTCAGTTGCTTATAAACATATTAATGGCAAAGGTGTAATTACACTCTATTTAGCACAAACAAGGCTACCATAATATGTGAGCAACATGTATGTACATGTTTGTATTTTTGAGAGAATAATGTTTATGCATGGTTATTGAAAAAACTACAAATTAAAGTTTCTGAAATAAGGCCACAAAACACATACTAAATATGTGTCCACAAGACTTCTGAATAATGCATTTTGTCGCCTAGAGTTTTTTCTTCAAAATGATGTGAAAAACATCCTGCCTAATCATTCAAATAAAACAATACATTGATTTAAATTTTGTAAGACACTATTTGTTTGGAAAGGGCCAGGCAATATGTGGGTGGGTGTAAACGATCCAACACCATCATGAATATTGAGTAGTTCACACCTGAGAATACAATGGCCCGCATAATTAGCCTTTCATTCAGGTGTGTCACTGAGCCACAAGACAGGCTCTTTATATATGTAATATAAAATTGGTTCACAGTTGGAAACACAGTTGTTGTTTTTTTCACAAATTGTGCTTGCAAATTGTATAATATCCAAGGTAAACATTTCTAGTAATTGTGCAGTTAATTGTTCTCATACTGTATTTTCAGTAAGTTTTGGAATATATTCTCTACCCAAATGTGTCACTAATAAAGCACAATAAAAATAATTTAAAGAGAAGGCTTATATTGACCTATTAAGATTTTGTTCTATCCTTGTATATATATTTTTTGCTATTTTAACCAGTAAAATTTTAACAATATTTCCAGTGTAATCTTTCTTTGTAAAAACTAAAGTATACATTTTATCATACGTATTTCAAAGTTAAGGATTCATTAGTTTGAATATAGCCTACATTGGAACAAACACTATAATAACATCTTAGTTGATGACTTTATTTTTGACAAAACATAAAATATATATATAGATGTGGCAGTATTTTACAGTAAAAACTTTATAATCTATCCTATTTTTGTAGTCGATTTTTACTCATCTCAGTATAGCAATAGAGTTTGGTAAAAGCTGTTCATTCATTCACACACAGAAACGCGATTCATATTTAAACAGTCTTTTTGCGTGTAGCCTACAGACACTATTGCGATTAGAACAAAGCAAATATTGAACTGACCTATTCCTCAGCTGGATCTGTTGCTCCTCGAAATGAAACTTGCAGCACTTCTGAGGTAAATTTTACAGGATTATTATTAAGATAGTATTATTCCTCACAGTCGTAAAGTACATGACTCTGATAACTCGCTGTGTGTGTTATCCAGCTGATGTGGGCGTTTCACAGGTTTGCCTCAGATCATTTGTTTGAATAGCGTGCGCTCTCCGTGGGCGGGGTCACATTAAAACATAATGAGCTGAAAGAGAACGACTGACATCTCTCTCTTTTCATACATATAAACTTAGAATATTTGTTTTTTCATAAAGATTACTTCATTTAAAAGAAGATAATTCAAGCTTCATGCCTGTGTGTCTGTATGCCTGTTTGACTGAGTATTCGCTGAGTTACGGTTCATTTTCGGACGCGTTTCAGAATGGAATTCACTGACAGAGAGAAGGCAGAGCTCGCATCATGTTTATTTTTCTTTATTTGGCGAAAAGCACAACAGTTTGTTTTTATTGTGAGTATACACAAAAAAAATACACACTTAACAGATTTGAATGATGTATAACACAAGTATGTAAGATCAAAATCAACAGAGTATTTTGAGTCTCTTTTGCACTGATAAGGAAAAAAGCGAGCTGGTATCACCGGCGATACCGCCGATCCCAGGGGGTTAAAGGTTCTTTTGGATAGTGTCACTCACCAACCTGTAGCGTTTACGACTCTGGGTAAATATGAATTAGCTCAAGAATATGGGGAATCTTGGGAATATTAATATTTATGACTCATGGTCATAATTCATAAGTCGCATGTACATTTATTTTATCAATTATCGAGATTACCTTGTTCTATAACTATCTGACCAACATTTAATTCGTCCAGCGAAACAAATGTAAAATCATTACAGTCAAGAAGAGGTATTCACAAACTTCAAGAGAGTTTCATGTCCTGGCCATGGACACCCAACTTTCTGAGTTTATAAATTAAAACTACTGAATGTAGTCTAATATCGAGCTTGTAGCTTAGATCTTTTAGATTCATTGACTTATAAGGTGGATTCTTCAAACACAGAGGCAGTGAAAAGTATTTATGAATTTTAATAAATGCAAAACTAGAGATTATATGAGCTACGAATATAAACGTACGTAAAAATGCAAACAATAAACAAACAACATATAACCAAACAATAACATAAGTGATCAGAATGAAATGAAAGAAAGAAAAAAGGAAAAGAGAAGAGGAAGAAGGGTAACTTAATTCACAGACCTAAGAGATAGACACCCGGAAAACAGCTTTTATCAACTCAATATAGGCCTACTTGCAGAATTCTGTGCTCTTTCTGGTGAGGCTGTAGAAGAGGCGCGCGTGTCCGGCTGGTTTGCGTCTGGCTTCGTCTTCTGGGTCGTTTCGCAAGACGATGTAAAGGCTTACTTGAATTTAAGTTACCGAGAAAGTTAGATCATTTCCCTTTTTGAGGGGAAAGGCACGGATGAGCTTAGTTGCAAAGGCAAGGCAGCTACTCGAACATGTGTTGGTCCGAGGAGAAGGCCCAAAGCCTTCCCAGAGGTTCCTGGAGAAGCGTTGCCAGGGAGGAGAGGAGGAGGTCAGAGCGATCGAAGAGAGAAGAGCGATGAGCGAAGAAGGAAGAGCGGGATAAGAGAGTGTTCAGAGGGGGGTTTCTTCCTTTTATCAGACATCTGTTTACGCCCTTTTCTGTAGGTGACAGCGAATCAGATTGTCTTTTCTGAAGCGGGAAGAAATCTCTTTGTGTAAAGAAAAAACGCCCCCTTTTACCATATGTTTCATGAGGGAAAGGATTCATACTTAGAAATATGATATTTCCTGGAACAAATGCATATTATTGTACTTTGCAGTCAAGATTCGTCTCCGTGAGATGGAGAGGATTACATAGATATCCATTATGACAGGTAAAGATTGGGGAAACATAACGTTATATTTATATGCATAATTACACACAAATAAAGTTTGATTAAACACACAATGAAATGGTCAGTATTTCCGTTATGGCATGTGAAGACACTTGAGAAACATAGGAATACATATCAACATTTTGGTAATGTCCTATGTGGGTAAGTCAATGGAAAATCTGGACGAGTGTGTGTGTGTGTGTGTGTGGAATGTCACGAGGCTGTAAAATCACAGGAAGTCCATGCTGAAATGGGGGTTTTAGAGGAGATTGTCCAGAACAGGTTTCCTTTTGTGACTAAAAATGTCCCTCTGGGGAGCACCAAATTGCCATTTTGACATGTCCAAGCAGACTTAGTGACGCCGTGGACAGACCCGTTGTCTAAAAAGACAACGAAGGATGTGTTTGGAAACAAGGAATTACTAATTGGAACAGCATGTGACCGCATGTCAGGCATTGTCGCTACAAACCCTTGGTTGTAAAGAAAGATTCAGTCTGTAAATCTTTGATCAGCTGGAAATTTCGCTCTGGATTCAGAAGATTCAGTCTGGAATGCAGTTAGATCTTTGTTGAGCTTGAAGTTTCAATCTGGATTCAGGTGAGTAGCTCTATCCGGGTCATGTGGCACCAGAACTGTTGGAAACTTTTTTCCTTCATCGAAGCAAGACCAGGAGATGTTGGGATATCGTTCAAGCAGAAGTTATTCTTTGTTGAGGACTTCGCGGAGCGTTGCTGCAGTCATCCAACAATCTAATCTAAAGTAACTTTACATGGTATCTTATAGGCATTTTAGGAGGAGGGACTTCTGGAGGTGGAGACAAATTCAAACAAAGCATACAAAGGTAGGGAGGAGTTGATTCTATCAAGCGAAAACCGGTTTGGCAGGTTATCTGGCTTGCTCAAGAGAAACAGACCCAATCAGCATAACACTCTATTGCATTGCTAATCCAATCAGCCTAACGATTCAACGTCTGGGCCAGGGGCTCCGAAAGCCATTTGGGCTCCGAAAGCCATTTGCAGAACAAAAGGTGAGAGTCTCAGTGATCTGACTCACTTAACTTACAATGGAGAAAACAGGAATTGCAACTTTGCTGAGCAGAATCATTCGTGTGATATCATCATCTTAACCTTAAAAGCTAAATACAATATTCTTTACCATGATGTTATGTACGGAAGCATATTTGAAATAGATTCTTAAATTTGTAATCCTTCAGAACCACAGATAGTAAAAGACCTCTGGACCGCAGTTGGATGGCTGAGGAAAAACTGCCACTTGTTCAGAGGTTTTGTGGAAGAGCCGAGGTATCTGAAGTTAAAGAAGGAAGAGCAGGAAAAGGCCCTTCTTAAACTTGATCAGGCGGAAATGAGAGATGAGCTAGAACTGGCCAAAGAGCCTTTCATGTTTCGTTTCCAGTTCAAAGAAGACATGGAAGGTTTTTTTTTGCGAGTGTCATGACGAAAGGCGCCTCATGATTAACTCCATTTTATGGAGTTTTGATTTATTTTATTTATTTGTCACTTGAGAATTATTGTTAAATGTGTGCCTGCAAAACTTTTATAAGATTTATTTTCTTTGGTTTGATTTTGTTTTATATTATTTATTTATTTTATTTGGTTCGATTTTGTATTTATTTATTTGGAGCAGGTACAGCTAGTGTGTGATGCCTTTTCTATCAGGACATTCCATTCTTTCCCGGTGAGCCTGAGTTGACCGTCCGTCCTGCACAACCTGACTCAATCGCCCTGTACTACAGAAGAAATTCGACAGGTGATAATCATTCATGTATCAACACAATAGGATAAGTGTAAAAACTGTTTGGAAAATGTAAAATGCTGTAGTCAAAGTAACCAGTTATACTTCCATGGTTAGTACAACAAAATATTTATTTCAAATTGCAATAGTAAAATGTTCCTGTTATTAAATTTTAATATGGATGAAATTAACACACTGTAGACATACACAACCTGAATTTTTCTTTTTCTTAATGACTGTGCATGGAGTTGCGCAAACTGAACATTTAACATTTTTAACAGTGTCATGCTCAGTTACAGCAACTTAATTACAAGCCGAATTAAATAATGATAAACACCTGTGCAGATTAAATGAATTACCATGACAACTAAAGAGTGTTGGGAAAACTGAACAAAGGAAGACAGGAAACCAGTGAAAACAAACTTAAGTCCATGATAATGAAACTAAGAATGAATGTTTGTGACAAACAGTACATTACAGTAATACAGTGGCTAAATTAACGAAAAATAAAGCTCCAACACCGGACGTTTCCAAACAGCACAGCATTATTGACTTTATGATCTTCTTTACTTACAAGGTTGATAATATTAGAGAGAAAATTATAACTATGCAACCATCTACTACAGTATCGCATCATACAGTGTATTGTAGTCTTCCTGAGGAAGCGTTTCATTCATTCGTTGCTATAGGAGAGGAAAAATTGTCTAAACTCGTTAAATCATCTAAATCAACATGTATGTTAGACCCTATACCAACTAAGCTATTGAAAGAGATGATTCCAGAGGTCACAGATCCTCTTCTTAATATCATTAATTCATCTTTGTCACTAAGATATGTACCGAAAACTTTTAAGCTGGCTATTATTAAACCTCTTATTAAAAAAACGCAACTTGATCCTAGAGAATTAGTCAATAACAGGCCAATCTCGAATCGACCTTTTCTGTCAAAATGTATAGAAAAGGCAGTATCCTCACAACTATGTTCCTTTTTAGAAAGAAATGGTATCTGCAAGGATTTCCAGTCAGGATTATGAACATATCATAGTACTGAGACAGCTCTCATTAAAGTTACAAATGATTTGTGTCACAGTCCAGTGTCGGCTCCAGCCCCAGACCAGAATCCAGTGTAGGCTCCAGCCCCAGACCAGAGTCCAGTGTCAGCTCAAGACCAGAGTCCAGTGTCGACTCCAGCCCCAGACGAGTCCAGTGTCAGCTCCAGACCAGAGTCCACTGTCAGCTCCAGACCAGAGTCCAGTGTCGGCTCCAACCCCAGACGAATCCAGTGTCGGCTCCAGCCCCAGACCAGAGTCCAGTGTCGGCTCCAGCCCCAGACCAGAGTCTAGTGATGGCCCCAGAACATGAGTAGTGTAGTGCCAAGCACAACTGAAGTATTTATCGCTAGTTTCAGTCCGACGCAGTTATCATTTTCACGTCCTGTGCCACGTTGTTTAAATAGCAAATGCATTTGCGCCCATTTGTGCGCCAATGGGCGTGCTGGTCTGAAAACGAGGTGTGTTCTAACGCATTGTTGGCACGTTGCTATTTTGAGGCAACAAAAATAGACTGCGCCATTGACCAACTGAAACCTCCATGAAAGTCAATGGTGCAATATTTTTTTGTTATTTAATGAACGCGTACACTCTGCTTATTAAACACACAGGGATGCACAGCAGCATACAAACATGCTAAATATTTAAAATAAAAGGATTACAATGTAAAATATTATTATTGTGTACATAAAGATATGGTGGAATCCGGCTAGTCCCGCAGATGGTCTGCTTGCGCACTTTTACCTCGCACATGAGCAGTTCCGTTTGCGCTCTGGAGACACGTTCTGTCTTTCCACTATCAAATTCTGTCATGTAAATAGCGAATCTACCATGGCGCGAGCGCAACTGGCATTTAAAGGGAATGGGAGATGAGACTCTGATTGGTTTAACGCAGGTAAATCCTAGGTAAATCCTAAAACACACCCATTACTCATTATGAGAATAGGGACAACCCTTTTAGACCATGCTCCTTGCACGCCGACCATTTTCCCCGTCATTAAACTAGCAAAAGTGGATTCGGACACGTCCTAATTGAACTTGCGTCGTGCGCTTTAGACCATGTGCTTAGATTGTTAAAATAGGGCCCGAAATGTGTTAAACTTTTTGAGAAACGTGTCTTTGTTTTTAGAACAAATTAATGGTTTGGGAAATTGGGCCAACTGAACCAGTTATAGTGTGTTAGCAATCGAGAAAAATTGTAAAATGAACATGAAGTATACTTCTTTTTAGTAAGGGTTCACATGTTTTCCCATATATGTAATGTGCCATAAATATCACTTAACCAAACCTCTTTCAAGAGACCTTGGCATTGTTGTAAATTACCAGTATATGACTTTCTAATTTACAATACAGACAAAGTATTGTACTGCAAGGAAGATTCCTGGTCCAAGTAGATGCCTCAGCCACAGGAGCTGGAGCAGAAAATCCAGTGGTCTACATCAGCAGGAAGCTATTGCCAAGGGAGGCCAGGTACTCAACTGTGGAGGAGTGTCTCGCCATTAAGTGATCCCTTGAAAGTTTAAGATATTATCTCCTGGGGAGGCAGTTTGATTTGGAGACAGACCACCGAGCACTAACATGGATCCAGACAATGAAAGACCACAACTCCTGAGTAATGAGATGGTACCTAAGCCTCCAACCTTATAAGTTCAAGATGCAGCACAGACCAGGACGACAGAATATGCTTGCGACTACCTGTTGTGGTACCCGGACAGTATGCGGCCAAGAGAAGTGGGAGGTGATAAAGTAGACATTCCCGCTGGGCACAGCGCACATACACATAAGTATATACTCGCTTAAGCTGTGGTTAACACAGAGTACATCAGATGACCACTTCCCCCCTCTCTAGTTTGGGGCACCAGTCAAGGTAATTTACCTTGGCAGTATGAGAACACTCCCAACAGGGGGCAGTTCAATCATTTAGACCAAATGTAAACTGGAGGGAGTCAGCTGATTTATCGGAAAGATTGGTGAGATTGTTAACCCTCTGAGGTCGGCAAACGCGCCCCCGCGTTTTGCTGGACTTTTTTTACATTGTAGCACTTTAAACTTAAATTACTCCGTCATTTATGGTCATACAGAAAAAATAAATATAAAAAAAGAATCTGTGATATTTCTACTTTTGTATGTGTCCACTTAGAATCAAATCAAAACATTGTGCTTTTGAAAAATAAAGAAAATAAACAGGGTGTGCGTTCTGCCTCTCCGTCGCGGTGAACTTTTTTCTCTTGAGCACGTCTATAAACTGAAACAAAACTCAGCGAATACTTGTCACACATTTATGAGCCATATACCTTTATAAACATTTAAGTGTGTACTTTTAAATGATCGGATTCAAACTGAAAACAAATATTTTCTGTTTAAGTAATTTGTATAAAACCAACAAGATGTCCAGCTTCTCAAACGCTTGCTCATTACAGTTAATTTGGCCACGCCTACTCGCGCAAAAGATATTCACATGCAAATCTCCACATGGAACGCGAACGCGCTCGTTACCTCAAAAACAAAACACTTCATCAGTCTCTGCTTTTCGTCGAGTTTGAAAGACGTGAGTTTACATTGGCTTTACCCCAGAAGAAGAATGCGATTTCAAGACAAGAAAGATAAGGTAAGAAATTCTTACATATTAGTTTGTTATTGTTGCATAAATTTCACATTGCAGTTGAACTGTTGCTAGATATATGGTGAATATTATAATATTTAGACCCGTGTTTACTGTTACTGTGTTTGTGGATATCTGCTCAAACGTAGATATGTATATGGTAGGCCTAACCATAATGTTTTATATTTGAGCGCGATCGCGTTTGAATGTATCATATTTTTTATCGCGATCGCGTTTGAATGCATCATATTTTGGAAAAGCAAAACGCTCCAAACGGCTTCATGTTTTACTATTATCTCATTTCATATCATCATAACGAATGGAAACATTTGAAGTAACATGATAATCAATATATTTTTCTCTAGCTTAGTTGTTACTGAAATCTTTTGGAAGATTTATATAGGCTGCTATATTGTTATTATTTTATGCAGCACTGCGCATAGCCTATACCTACAAGGCACAACAAACCTGTGTTCATTATATAATATATTGTTGGAAACATTTGTGTGAGTGTGTGTGTGTGTATTCTGTGAATTTTAAAAAGCAATTTTAACCAGAAAAATCTCAAATGTATTCCCAAAATCGTGCAGGCCTTTCTCTTGATATCAGTATGTTCACTTTTTTTTTTTTTTTTTTTTTCAGGGCCCAGATGCCACTGAGTCCTGCTGACTTCAACATTCACAGTACATGTCTCTGTACATGAACATGGTAAAGTGAAAATCAAACACCTTGGAAATGAAAGGTATGTACAATGTTTTTAGGAATGGCACAAAGGTCTCTTTCTTTGGATCATTGTTATCAATAAGTGTTTTTTTTTGTTGTTGTGTATCTTTGGATTATGTTGTAAATAAATCCAAACAATTTTAAAAGCCATTCTTTTTTTAATCTCCTCATTCTTTGTGCAAGGTTGGTCAGAATGATGGGCCCTGATAAGCTCCTAATAGGGCCATTAGGGAGTGTCTTTGTCTTTCTCAGGTGTAAAAAGCCTTACATATTAATGAGATGATCCGCCCCTTCGCATATTGCTTTTTCACACAAAACACGTCGTAAAAATTTTAAATCAATATATTGTCTTCTCTGAATGAGCAGTCAGGGTGATTTTCACATAGTTTTAGAGCAAATATTCTAGGCTACGTCATACAATTTTCAAAAGTCTTGTGAAGAAATAATAAGTATGGGTTTCATGACCTTATTTCAGTGAGAATTTTTTTTTTTCACAAACCACGCATAAATGTCATTATCTCAAAACTACAAACTTTTACACACATGCTGTTGATATATTATTGTAGCAGAGTTTGTGCTGAATACAGTGTAATTAGACTTTAGCCATGAAAATGTCACAAGTAACAGAAATAAGCACAAATGTCAGAGCATGTCAGAACACCTCCAGGGCCCAGAAAACAGCTCAGACCCCAGAGGGTTAACTTATTGGTGAGATTGTTAACCACAACCAGAATACCTTTGGCCATATTTTCCAAACAAATAGTCCAAACAAGATGGAAAAAGTTTAAATTGTCATGCATTTATTCATGTGTACATTAACAGATGGTTTTGTGTAAGATGTTGCACTACAAATAGCTGTCACTGAAAATACTTAATTCTTTCAATAAGTATGAAATGAATGTGTGTAGTTTGCATCAGTTTTAACCCTCTGGGGTCTGAGGTGTTTTCTGGGTGCTGGAGGTGTTCTGACATGCTCTGACATTTGTGCTTATTTCTGTTACTTGTGACATTTTCATGGCTAAAGTCTGATTACACTGTATTTAGAACAAATTCTGCTACAATAATATGTCAGCAGCATGTATGTAAAAGTTTGTAGTTTTGAGATGATGACGTTTATGCGTGGTTTTCTTCACAAAACTTTTGAAAATTTTATCACGTAGCCTAGAATATTTGCTCCAAAACTATGTGAAAGTCATCCTACGTACTCATTCAGATAAAAAAATATATTGATTTAAACTTTGTAAGACATGTTTTGTGTAAGAAAGCTTTATGCATGAATCATCATGAATATTTGTCATGATTCTGCCATCTAGTCCTTGTCGTTCTTTAATTCTTGAGGCAGGATCATGACAGACCCATGTTTTGTGTGCAAGCACATGGCCTTTTGTTTGGGCCATGTGCTTGTGTTGTCTTGTTCTCTTGCCCCGCCCCCTTGTTATCCTCGTTTTGTCATTATTGCTTTACCTGTGTCACCTGTTGTTTTATCATTAGTCTCTCTATTTAATCCCCTTGTGTTTGCTGTCTTGTGCCGGTTCTTTGTGATTCTCAGTGTGTGTATCCTGTGATACATTACCTATGTGTAGACCTTCCTGTCAGTACCTTGTGAAGAACTCTGTCTTGTAAAGTCCTAATCTTGTTGCTGTTGTTAGTTATTTGTCTAGTTATCTGTCAAGACTTAGTCTAGTGTAGTTAGTCTTTGTTTTTGCCCACCAGCCTTGTTTTGCCCCATTGTGGGTTTTGTTTTCCCTGTTTTGTCTGAATAAAACCGTGTTAGTTGCATACTGTCTGCGATTGGGTTCATCTCTCCACAAACCATAACAATATTGTTGTGTTTCACACCTGAGAAAGACAAAGACCCTCCCATAATGTCCCTATCATTATGAGGAACCTTGCACAAAGAATGAGGAGAGATTTAAAAAAGAATTGCTTTTTGATTGTTTGGGTTTATTTACAACACAACATAATCCAAAGATACACAACAAAGGACAAAAAATCACGTTATTGAAAACACTGATCTAAAGACAGAGGCTTGAACAGTCACACACCTTTGTGACATTCCTGAAACATAGTACATACCTGTCATTTCCAAGGTGTTTGGTTTTTCATTTTACCATGTTCATGTACAGAGAGTCATGTGTATGTTTAAGTCAGAAGGACTCATCAGTGGCATCTGGTCCCTGTAAAAAAAAAACTGTGAACATGCTGATATCAAGATAAACTATAGGCTGCACGATTTTGGGAATACATTTGAGATTTTTCTGGTTAAAATTATGGTTTAAAATGCACAAAATACATATATATATATATAAATTTCAATTTCAATTTCTATATATATATATATATATATATATATAAATTGAACTCCAGGTTTGTTGTGCCTTGTAGGCATATACGTGTAGGGATGCATAAAATAATAACAACAATAGCCTATAGCAGGCGGCCTATAAATCACTGGTGATCCCAGATTATTTTAGTTCAAAATATGTTTGAGCTTATATATCTCAATATTAATAACAGTCTGGTTAATTTTGAGTCTTGAACTATAAACTCTCAAGTGTTGGCTTTCTAAATGTATGTGTGTTATGTTTCTATTCAGAATTACTTATGAGCAGTAACCTTTTTATTTTGGGCAGTTCATTTATGCAGCACTTGCCAAAATTGGGGGTGATGGGGAAGGAGTTAAAAATGAACACTTCAGTAACACTACACTATAAAAAATGTTACTTCATATGTTTACATTCGTTATGACATTATGAAATGAGATTGGAGTAAAAACATGAAGCCTAATGTTTTACTTTTCAAACGCACAGCACGAGTGACTCAAACTCACAGCGCATGCAGAGAACATTTACTGAAGCGATCGAGCCGCTCCAAACTATGAAACATTATTGTTACCACATTATACATATCTACATTTGAGCAGATAAGCTCTATATAGATGCTCTATATAGCACAAACAGGGCTACCATAATATCTGGTCAACATGCTTGTAAATCTTTGTATTTTTAAGAGAATAATGTTTATGCGTGGTTATTTGAAAAAATTAAAATGAAAGTTGCTGAAATAAGACCACAAAAGACATACTAAATATGTGTCCACAAGACTTTTGACTAATGTATGTTGTCGCTTCGAGTTCTGGCTTCAAAATGATGTGAAAATCATCCTGCCTAATCGTTCTCATGAAACAATACATTGATTTAAACTTTGTAAAACAGTTTTTTGTCAGAAGAGGTTTATGCATGGGAGGGGTAATGGCCCATCAATATTATTCAGATTCAGACCAGGGGTGTGACAGACACTCCCCCAATGGCTAATGGGCCATCAAGTGAGGCAGGCTGAACAAAGTAGAGGAGATTCAAAGGTTTTGTTTTTCAATCTGTTTAATTGTAATTCCTCTATGTGGAGGAACTAAATGTTCTAAATTTGCAGGTATCTCACAGTCTATATGAATAACTGATGCGAATAATTGTAGACACGTGTGGTGGGCAAATATTGCGTGTCAATGGGCCATTACAGAGATAGCACAACACAAACATTAACACATTTGCAATTCATCAGCTGGGCATATTTACACATTTCAGCACATACACACATTTGCAATAGATATTTGCAAGCACTCTTCGTTGATGATAATGAGGCAGCATAAACACTAGTCAAAATATAATCTAAACATACATAATATTTTCTAAATTAATTTCAAAATTCTAACTTTCATACAGGCCTATGATCTAAACATATCGTTGTACATATTATACAGCATGTCTAGGCTATGCTGTATAAAGTCTTCTGAAGGCACGCGCCGAAACGCGTTTGTGCAAATAAGTTTATTTATGCATGAAGCCTCTCTCCTACTTTATACAGCATAGCCTAGACCATTTAAATATAAATTACTCTGAATGGCAAGTATGGAAATGGTCCAACCAGTCAAATCTGTAGCCTACGTTTATATAAAATAGCTTGTCAACTAATGCAAGTAAATTTAAAAAGACTTACTCATCCGAAATATTATCCACGGCTGGATCAAGTCGCTCTTCAAAATACAAACGTTCGTCGTCAGAGTCCCGCTCTTCTTCTGAGGAAAAAGTTAACTCTTCATCACTATCCAGGACTAGCTGAAGGGCTTCCTCACCAGTGAACCGTGTCATCTTCCAACGGCGCAGGAAAGTGAATGAATGAAACTTGCTGGTTTTAAGGCATTTCAGGGGGCGTTTACCTTATTTTGCATAGATCACCTCAGCACATTATCTTATGAATAGCGCGCTCTGCGAGTGGGTGTGAACTCATTACAGATAATTAGATGAGACGGGAGAAACTGTACTTCTCTTTAGTATCATACAGATTACATTGCAGGAGAATATTTGTTTTGAATGTGAATTGTTTTATTTAAAAGTAGAAATTTAAAGCTTTCTTTAGACACGTTTCATGGTTGTGTGATAAGTATTAGCTGAGTTTCAGTTCATTTTCCAGACTTGTTTCAGAAAGATTTTTGCGGAGACAGAGTGTTACGATTCGGTTGAAACATTCGGAGGAAGCAGGATCCAAATGCAGCACACTTTAATAAACAAACTCCAGACTTACAAACTCAAATACAGGAACAGGGAACAGGACTCAGGAACAGAACAACCAACATCCACTTAACAACATCAAGAACTCACAAAGACTGAACTAGACACAGGGCTTAAATACATACTGGACTAATGACGAGACAAGGGACACCTGTGAACATTTAAACAATCAACCAATGACAACATGACAACAGACATGGGAACACAAGGCAAGATCACATGACTGACAAGAACCAGGAACAATAAACAAAACCCAAACCGTGACACTGGGTGAGCTGAAAGCGCACCCTGTTTATTTTATTTATTTAAAAATAAAAACAAGGTTTTGATGTTAATGTGAGTGTACACAAAAAAAAGAAGACCCTCTATAGTTTATAATCATGTATTTATTTTATTTATATGACCATAAATGGCGGATTTTTTTAAGTTTATGTTGCTGCTATGTGAAAAAAATCCAGCAAAACGCGCCGGCGCGTTTGCCGACCTCAGAGGGTTAACAGTAAAATACAGGTCTAAACATTATAATATTCACCATATTAGAGTAAACGCTCATACTAGCCTACTTTTATATCATGCTGTGTTTTATTATCGAACATAAAAACATCCTTGTGTCGTACATGTATATAAATTTAGCATTAGGCTTCATGTTTTTACTCCAATCTCATTTCATAACGTACATTTTAGTCTGGCACCAGTTTGACTAGTTGCTACAATGAAAAGTTCATATAACAATAACATGCTTACTATTATGAGTGGACATGTCGTACCTGAAATATCTTTCTCATCTTTAAATCGTGTTCTAATTCTTCTGAGGTAAATCCAAGGTAAACAGCACAGCACAAACACAAACATGCCTTCCAAACTTGATGAAAAGCAGAGGAGTAGGCTACTGAAGTCTCTGATTCTTTGTTTTTGAGGTAATGGGAGTTTACAGGTCTGCGTTCCTTCACGTGGACTATTTGCATGTGAACAGCTCTTGCGCGCATGGGTGTGGTCACATTAGAGCTAATGAGCACGGACTGAAGAAACTGCATGTTGCTTTCATACGAATTACTTAAACAGAGAATATTTGTTTTTTGATATACAGACCCTTTCCAAAAAATTTGAATATCATGGAAAAGTTGATTTATTTCCATAATTCCATTTAAAACGTTAAACTTCCATAGATTATAGATTCAGGGCCCACATCTTAAACGATTTCAAGTATTTCGCTTTTTATTAGTACATAATTTGGGCTTTCAGCTCATAAAACCCACGAAAACAGGATTTAAAAAAATTAGAATATTACATGAATCACACAGTAATTACACAAGTGATACCATGGTCATTGAACCCGATTTTGGTTCTTTTGGCAGTGTGGGCAGGTGCAAATCCTGCTGGAAAATGAAGTCAGCATCTCCATGAAGCTTGTCTGCTGAAGGAAGCATGAAGTGCTCTGAAAATGTCCTGGTAGACGGCTGCGTTGAGTGGACAGCTCAGTGGACCAACACCAGCCGATGACATGGCTCCCCAAACCAACACAGACTGTGGAAACTTCACACTGGACTTCAAGCATCTTGGATTGTGTGCCTCTCCATTCTTCCTGCAGACTCTGGGACCTTGGTTTCCAAATGAGATGCAAAATTTGCTCTGATCAGAAAAGAGGACTTTGGTCCACTGTGCTTTATTAAATCCAGAGTCAACGCAGCCGTCTACCAGAACATTTTCAGAGCACTTCATGCTTCCTTCATTTTCCAGCAGGATTTGCACCTGCCCACACTGCCAAAATAACCAAAACCTGGTTCAATGACCATGGTATCACTGTGTAATTACTGTGTGATTTCATGTAATATTCTAATTTTTTTAAATCCTGTTTTCGTGGGTTTTATGAGCTGGAAGCCCAAATTATGTACAAATAAACAACTAAATACTTAAAATCGTTTAAGTTGTGGGCCCTGAATCTATAATCTATGGAAGTTTAACGTTTTTAATGGAATTATGGAAATAAAAAAACTTTTCCATGATATTAAATTTTTTTGGAAAGGGTCTAAAATTTACATAATTTAAAAATACTTCAAGCTTTGTAAAGACATGTCTCAAGTCTGTGTGACACATTCGCTGAGTTACAGTTCATTTTCTGTCGCGTTTCAGAATGAACTTCACATTAAGAGAGACAGCAGAATGTGCATCGTTTATTTTCTTTATTTACGAAAAACACAACATTCTGTTTTTATTATGAGTGTACACAAATAAAGGAAGACATTTAACAGGTTTGAATGATGTATAACACTTATATGTAAGATCAAAATCAACAGAGTATTTTGAGTATCTTTTGCACTGATAAGAAAAAAAGCGAACTGGTATCGCCGACGCGACCGCCGACCCCAGGGGGTTAAGGTTTCCAAACATGGCTCTGAATGGATTTGGATGGATCAATGTGTCTCTGTTTTACCCACTGCTGCTGCATCCGGAAGTCCTGAGGAATTTTGATGGCAGTCACAGGTCTTGGGAATTAGTCTTTAGATGGGTGAAGGGCAGAAACTGCATGTGGACCAATGAGAAGTCCTGTCCTTCCCAGGCTTGGTACTAGAGGTCTTCTTCTTGCCCTCTAAAAGGTGTCTGGCTGTTGTCCTAGCATCTTTATCTGATGTGGTGTTAGTCCACCAAGACCCAATCAAAATGTATCAAACCTTTGTCCACTTCTACAGACATAGAGGGGCCCGGCCATAAGCCAGGCCCTGAAATTGCTGTTCACCACAATGACCATGGGAAAATGTGCATCCATGGCAAAACCAGGTGAGAACCACTGCTGTATTAGATACATAAATAAAAAAATTCCAAATATCTTCACAAAAATGTTTATTGCATATATTTGTATAATTATATGATAATACCTAAATAAATGCAACATTACATACAGAGATGAGTAGTGGTCACATGACAACTGAACGAAAGCGACTCGGACCGAAGGACTCTGGAGGTGAACCAATTTCTTTTTCCTGCTGTAATGATTATGTTCTGTTTGGGACACTAAAGCCGGGGACACGCTTAATGATTGTAAGGCCGATTATGATTGTAATTTGCGCTTTTGGGCATGATCAGTTGTAAGTATCAGAGTCAAACACAGTTGCGTTTAGTTGGTGTTCACAGTCGTGTTTAAAGTCTGCAAGTGTCTTCAGTTCAGTCTTAGAATTTTTCAGCTAATCGTCAAGTGTGTCCCTGGCTTTATATTGTATTTCCTTTATTCCCGTTCCTTTATTCCCGTTCATCATTTGTTGCCAAGGTTTTTGATTCTTTACTTACTGTTAATTATCTTTCTATTTCATCTGTTTATTCAAGTCTGTGTTAAGTCAGAGTTAGCTCTCGCCTGTGTTAAGTTTGGTATGCTTATTGGTTCTCCTGTTGATTGTTGTTATTTTTAGTTAAATAAAGACTGCTGAAATTGAGATCCTTGCTTCATAATCCTTGGCTAACCGTGACACCTACAGAGACTAATCCTTGAGTAGGCAAGTTCGGTCCTAGAGAGTCGCTGTCCTGCTGAGTTTGGCTCCAACCCTGAAAAAAACCCTCACCTGCCTGTAGCCTTAAGCCGGGCGTACACGGTGCGAGTTCGTATACTCGGGAGGTAGTGGGATATTGCACATGTTAGGAGTCAGTTAACTTGATAATCGCTTCAAAGCAGGCACGACTGTCCTGCACAAATTGTATCCCGAGCCGGCGGGCACTCACGTGAGCTTTCGCGCTAAACACATAGACCAGAGCTTTCAATGTTGCAAGCAACTATAGCTTCAGATAGAAAAATTACAGAAATGTGCGTGCAAATGATTTGTTGAAAAGCAGAGAACAGTAGCCATTCCTTTCAACATAAACAACATAGAGAGAGAGAAAGAAATGTGTGTATGTGTGTGTGCGTGACAGTGTATGCACATGCTGTATGGTTGCTGCCACTGAGCTATAGCCCCATCGATCTAGCCTGTGACGTGGTTGTGCATGATTTGGCAATAGGGACAGCCTATACTAAACACTTGTGAAAATCGGGACGACTCCCCGAATTTTTTAAACCTTTAAAAATTATCAGGAGGTAATCGTAACGTGCTCGGCTCGGAATTCCTCTCACACGTTGCGAGACACGACCATGTGAGCATCACCGATTTCCCCGAGATCATCTGCAAGCTCGTAAAACAGCAAAAATCGCACCGTGTACGTCCGCCTTTAGGAATCCTGAAGACATTGATTAGCTTGCTCAGGTGTGTTTGATTAGGGTTGGAGCTAAACTCTGCAGGACAGCAGCTCTCTAGGACCGAACTTGCCTACCCCTGGCCTAAGCCTATGTAGCTGTCACGTGACAAGGAATGATTCTGACCCTAAATTAATAATTCCGTTTCTCATAATTTGTCAATAGCTACACTATAATTTTCCCCAAATGTGAAAATTCACTTCTTTTACAAACAGCTCACTGTGTGTGTCCAAGAGAGAAAAAGAGGGATGCTAGTATGCTGATTTATTTTTACTGTTTGTGAAATTAGTCAGAGAAAGATTTATTCAAATAAAAATAAAATTGCATTATAAGCGCATAGCTTATGTTATAATTATGCACAATAATTCAAATCCTGAGCTGAAATTCAGGCACTGAAAAGATCGATACTTGGCACCTGTGTATTGACACAATATCCTCACAAAATATTGCGATACTATGCATGAATGATTTTTTTTTTTTTCAACCCTCTAATATTTACCTGTGGATTCACTCACTAAAGTTGAATCAGATAATGCAGTGCAATGTTCATTATCTTGTTTCATTCAGTTTGTCTCTTTATTTCTGATATTTGTTTCCGAGGTATTTAACTGAATCAAATAAATAAACGAGGGCACATTAAAATTGAAATTAATTTCGTACTATACATATTTTCTGGTGCCATTTTAAACTGCCAAGCCATTTAAATCTCCTTCCACACAAGGAACACAAATAGGGTCTCACATATGCATGACTTTTCAGGTGTATCTGTAAGTGTGATGGCAAAAGGAATTTTTTATTGCACTGATCACAATTAAATCTCCTTTCTCCAGAGTGAATACACAGGTGATTTTTGAAATTGCTCCTTTTACGAAATCTCTTGCCACACTCAGAACACTGCAATTTCTTTCCAGAATGAGTTTGCAAATGACGATTCAGGTCTCTTTGATATGTGAAACTCTTCTTGCACTGAAGACACGTAAAAGGCTTCTCACCAGTGTGAACTCTCGTGTGAACCTCAAGGTTTCCTTTACGTGTGAAACTCTTTCCACATTGAAGGCAGATGAAAGGCTTCTCTCCAGTGTGAACCCTTATGTGAATATCAAGGTTTGCTTTGTTTATGCAAGTCTTTCCACAGTGATGGCACATGAAAGCCTTCTCTCTAATGTGAGTTATTACATGATTCTCAAGTTCTGTACTGTTTGTAAAACTATTTCCACACTGATGACAGAGAAAAGAGTTCTCTCTTGAGTGAATCCTCATGTGGTAATTAAAGGTAACTTTATGTCTGAAATTTTTTCCACACTGATCACATGTGAAAGGCTTCTCTCCTGTATGAATTCTCATGTGAACCTTGAAGTTTCCCTTAAGAGTGAAACTCTTTCCACAGTGATGGCACATGAAAGGCTTCTTTCCAGTGTGAGTTATTACATGATTCTTAAGGTGATTCCTGTTTGTGAAACTCCTTCCACACTGATGACATGGAAAACGGTAATCTCTTGTGTGAATCTTCATGTGCTGATCAAGATTTTCTTTACATCTAAAACTCTTTCCACACTGGCCGCATATGAACCGATTCTCTCCGGTGTAAATTCTGACAGGAGTCTTAAGACTTTCTTTATGTGAGAAGCTCTTGCCATTCAGTTTGCAGGTGTTAGGGCTCTCTCCGGTGTGACTTCTTTTGTGAGAATTAAGGGTTCCTTTACGTGTAAAACTCTTTCCACACTGATCACATGTGTAAGGCTTCTCTTTGGTGTGACTTCTCATGTGAGACTTAAGACTTTCTTTTCGTGTGAAGCTCCTTCCACAGAGTTTACAGATAAAAGGGCTCTCTCCAGTGTGGCTTCTCATGTGGGTATTAAGGGTTCCTTTACGTGTAAAACTCTTTCCACACTGAAGGCATGTGTATGGCTTCTCTCCAGTGTGACTTCTCATGTGAGTCTTAAGACTTTCTTTTCGTGAAAAGTTGTTACCACACAGTTTGCAGGTGTAAGGACTCTCTCCACTGTGGCTTCTCATGTGGGTTTTAAGGTTTCCTTTAAGTGTGAAACTCTTTCCGCACTGAAGGCATGTGAAAGGCTTCTCTCTGGTGTGAATTCTCATGTGGACGTTAAGGTTTCCTTTTTGAGTGAAACTTTTCCCACAGTGAAAGCAGGAGAAATCACTTTTAGTTCCTGTCTTTCGCGCTCTTTTTTGCGAGGCAGTCTTTTCATTCTGTGAGCACTGAGACTTATCTCCAATTATGAAATCATGATGTTCCTCATACTGTTTTTTTTCTTCCACTTCATTCAATTCTTGACTCTCCTCTTTCAGTGCTATCAGGCCTAAAGTGAAAAAAGACAAATACAGATTAAAGTTAACCCCAGTTTAAAGGCAAAGTAACAGACATCAAAACCAACATAAAAAACCTCCCTGCTCCTGAGGAGCTACTGTCCTGCAGATTTGAGCTCCAACCCCAATCAAACACACCTGGACAAGCTAATCAAGCTGTTTAGGGTTACTTGATAATTACAGGCATGTGTGTTTGAACAGGGTTGGAACTGAAGTCTGCAGGACAGTAGCTCTCCAGGAGCAGTGTTGGAGATCCCTGTTATAGATCAAAGAATGTGCAAGACCTTGATCATTTTCTGTAGAACAGTGGACAGTTTAAATTCTCAGGACAAACAAGGGACTCATGAACGACTATCCAAAATTGCAACAGAGATTCCTCTGAGAGAAAGTGCTTATTGAAAGTTTGCAAGTTTATGTGTGAAGTTGAGAAATGCCAGGACCTTGGGAAACACTGGTTTAGATCAGTGCTTCTCCAAAAGAGTCTATATGGTCTACTCACAGGGGCGTCAGACAAGGGTTCAGAGCCGTCGCTGGTACACAATATTTAATATGTAAAGCCACGTTTCCACTGCAGGAACTTTGAGGTGGTACTCTGTGTGTTTCAACCGCAGGAACCAGGGTCTAATAAAGTTGCAGGTAAAAATTTCCCCCTCAGAAAGTGGGGGAACTACCCTGCTTGCGAGGTAGTGCATTCAGGAACTTTCGGGGGTGGGACTTGGGCACTGAACATGCTGATTGGTTGACTCCATGCAGCATTTCATTTCAACCACCATTTTTAAAAATCTGTTGCGGTGCGTGCAGTCTTACATCCCCGAACTGCCTAATCTTCACGGTACTTTAGACCGCGGTGGAAACGCAGAAAGCAACAGGTCTGGGGTAAAAAAGTTCCAGGGACAAATTGTTCCAGGTAATTTTTGTGGAAACGCGGCTTAACATGCTACTTGTAGGTCTCTAGTTTTCTCTAATCTGTTTATTGTTAAATTCAACTGAAGAAAATTTCAGCCAGTGGTGCAGTGTAAACACAACCTCTGATTGGTAACTTTTTTAGTAGCTAGTTTTTAAATGATGCTACAAATGTGTATTTGGCATTATGACAATATTATTTAGCTATAATTAAACAGATAACTTGCAGAATCATACACAAGCTAGTCTCAGTCTCTCTGTAAAAATCCATCCGTTTTAAAAGATCCTTCAAGACTATGTTCCTCACATTTAAATTGAGGGTCTTAAAGGGTTAGTTCACCCAAAAAGGAAAATTCTGTCATTAGCAGGGTTCATACAGATACTGTATAATGAAATTCCAGGACTTTAAGCACTTTTTTTGTTTGGTTTTTTGGTTTTCAAGGACTACAATCAGAGATCTCATTTAGCAAACAAATTCTATATTTACTTTAAATTCTAAAAAAGGAAAATAGCTAAATTAAAAACTAATAAAACAAAATGGTAAAAATTAAGTACAGCACGTTAAAAGTATTCAATGACTGTGCCAACTTGTACACTATAAATATGAGAACATGAACAAAGTCAATGAACTTTCAATGCATAAAAGACATCAAACTACTTATTCAATTCTTATTCAAAGATGCTATAACAAAAGGTATAACTCCCAAAAGCTATAACTCCCAATTAAACAGTAGCAACTTTATACATATTCAACAGGGTTTTGTCTTATAGTTGTAATTATTTTATTTTATTTGTACTGGTATTTCTTTGTTTTAATTATAAACCCTATCAGTGTGGTACAAGTTGAGGCAGATTAAACAAATCTGTTTAAGTTAATCTTTTTTTGTCTTTCAGGGACTTTCTAAAACTATTAAATGTAATTATGCATACTCTTGGTTTGGAGGAGGTCTCAGCTTCAGTGGCTGCCTTTTCTCTTTCTTGTTCCAAGTGGGCAATGTCAGATTCAAGCCTCCTCTTTTTTTTTCCACTTCGTTCCTCCTCTTGGTCTCTGCATTTGGTTTTCTGTAAGCTCTCTTTTCTCTTTGCTCGATGAAAATCCTCGTATCTTAGACAAGCTGCTTTACAGCTGGCAATCATTTTGGGAGTGATCTGAACGTTCTTAATTCCTCCAACACTTGAGACATAATCACAAACAAGTCTCTATGATGCATAGCTGATATTCTTTTTGTTTTCAGTGCTCATGGCTGCATTCACAGAAAATTCTCGCTTCTAAGTAGCCTGACCATGTGAAAAAGAAGCAATTTTTTTTTTTTTACAACCAGTCATAGATATTTGAGTACAGATTTACCCTGTATGGTTTCTGAGAAGCAGTGGTCAAGAGAGTGTGGCTGGATAGTACAGTCCCTATACATTGACAGGTTTCTAGCCATTTCATCACCTTAAATGAAGGTCTTGTGCTGCATTTGAGCATCATCCCACTTGATTTCCCACTTATCAATGTTATGATTTGACACGATTGTATAATAAAAAGGAAGAGTTGTAGTTAAAAGTCTCATTGTTTTGATTAACTAAGCTTTACATAAAACCAATAAAAACAAGCCCTAAATTTTTTTTTTTAAAAATTCATATTTAAAGTCTGCAGTTTTTCCTCTCTGTTCGAAATCTGCAATTGCAGTTATTCGCGGAATTATCAACTTTACGTGCATTGTGCCTCGGCATGCCACAGCGCGGATGAATCCAATGTTTTGAGGAGAATGTGCGGCTGTCAATCACCGCGCTGGTGGTGTGGATACTGTCATTCGGATTCACAGATTCTACTTTTTGGAAGTATGCCCAACATAAGAATTTTCACCGGAAAATGTCATCTGAACAAGTGGGTAACATCCACATTTGTTCTGACCAACTAAGGGGAAAAAAGCATTGTAGTAAATCGCGCCGATTAAATCTAACGATGGCTTTTCATATCACATCAAACCGTGCAAATTATACTTTGTTCTTGAATTGTTAACGTTAACAACATCAGCATTGCGTGACTACATTTAATGCCCTTCCGATATTATCCTTGTTTTCGCATGGACCCAGTTGCCGTCTCTTTTTTTCTCCTAAGTCTTTCGCGTTTTACAACGGGTGAATCTCCAGTTGTCACTGGTGATTGTCGTTTGAACCTTTCTGGATCTGCCATCAAATTGATAAGTTTAATTATATCAAGTGCTGTGAGAAAAGGCTATAAATCTCCACCTCCAACATCCTCACACGCAACATAGTCTACTAGCAGTGGTGTAGTCTAGTTTTTTGTAGCAAGTATACTGTGAGCCCCCCACATTGAGCGCTCATTCTCAGAGACGCGTAGAACAATTGCGGTCTCTTTGAACTTTAATATTCACAGACACTAGTCCATTTCGAGATTTGATTCATTGTACAGCCCTACTTTTGATTTATGGCCAAATTCCGTGATATTCTGCCTAGGGTCCTTTGCACCATGACGCCGAGCCAAACACCCCCCCAGAAGCCTTTTTTCACCTGGTCGAACATTATTAAAGTTAGAGCTTATTTAGAGATATCAGCCGAATGGCTTAGTGCAGGCACTAATGGATCCAAGGATGTTTCTCGTAAATTACCCCACTAATAATGCCCAGAATGGTACCAAACTTCTACAGTAGTAAAAACAGGGCTGGAAATGGGGGGGGACGCGGGGGGACGGAGTGTGGGGAGTGAATTTCGAGGGGGGACGGCGTTCCAGTAAAAAAAAAAAAAAAAAGGTTATATAGGCTATATGAAGAGCTCTTTTCCAAAACACCATTTAAAAAAAAAAAAGAGTTTGTCATGTCATTTTGCTGTGTACTGAACCTATTCACTGCTCCATCAACGTTTCATGCCAAATCGCTATATATTTCCTTGTTTAAAATGTACTGCAAGATGCAGTTCCTTTCCAAACAGCGATAAGCGCCGAACCTATTTTTAGCCTAAACGCGATACATCCTCTGGACTAATCAGAATTCTCTCTCTCTCACCCTCAAATCACTCGCGCGCATCGCGCCAGACGCTCAATTCGCCTCATTCGCGCGTCCGCGCCGCGCTAAACGCCTCAGCTTTGCGCCGCAGGACCTCCAGATGCGCGTAAGATCCTCTTTGCATTGACGCTCTATTCGCGTTTGGTGTGAAGGCCACTCACTCACGGTACGTGTCCACTACAGCGGCAAAACTCCGCTCAGTGCCGCTGGCAACACTGTAACGTCTCCGCTTTGGGGTGTGTCTGTTGCGAGTGTGTTTAATCTAAGTTTTTTTCAACACACGGACAGTATAATCATCAGCGATGCACGCGATTACATTTAGAAATAGACAAGCTTTGTTTCCAAATGCACCAAGCAAAGATCCTTTAAATTTGAGAAACTTTTATAAACCCAGCCAATATAATCACAATGAACACATCCAAATTAAAATATTTAACATATATATAACAACTACAAAGCGTCTAATTTGTAAACAAAATGATTTACGCACTAAATCCAGCATAAACTCCGGCATAATTTGCATATTTTTAAACTCAAAACAGACGTCACATCCCGAACCTCACAGCAATTGGCTGCCGACTGCGTTTTTCGCTTGATATTTGCATAAAGTCGAGAACTGCCCAACCTTTTGACGCTCTCGGTCGCTCTCAACGCTTTCTCCGGTCCGCTGTCAATCCCAAAATGCACTGCGCGAGCGTGAAGCTCGACTTCCATAGGAATGAATTGAAAACGCTCGCTCCGCTCGCACCGCGCCAGTGGACACGCACCGTCACTCTCTCACTCACACAAGGTCATGTCGTGATTTGTTTTATGTAAAGTGGACAATGGTTCTACTTTTTATGGGTTCGACACTTGACTGAATGCCAATGTATTTATTACTGACTGACTTGCCTTTTTTTGGGCTTTTTTTTTTAAGACAAACCATACATTTTTGGAAAAAATGGATGGATTTATAGCGTTTTGAAAAGAAGAAAAAAATAACTTTGAATTTATTATCAACAATTTTGTTGTTTGATAACTTTGAATTTATTATCAACAATTTTGTTGTTTGATTTAATAATCATTGTTCAACATGTTCAGACTGAGCAAAAAAAACAAAAAAACAACAACATTTTAACAGGATAAATTGAATATTCACAAAATGTGTGGGTCTGCGTAAAAAAAAAAAAAAAGAAGTAATTTTCCTGAAAACTATTTAAATGGATTTATAGCGTTTTGGGAAAAGAGCTCCTCATATATATTTTGTGGACATTGTAACGATTACTATATTTTATCTACAATATAATAGCTACATAAACGTAGCACAATATATGATAATAAAAACTTAGAGGGATATTGATATTTATCAATGGCATTCTGTAAAATTGGCTGCGCTATGTCGTCTTTTGTTATTGGCCAATGCCTGCAGACTGCAGCCAATCGAAATGCTTCTCTATCAGTGCGCGTCTTTCTTACTACTCACAGAACTTCAAAACAGACCGCTTGAGGTAAATAAATAATCTTGGATGATGAACTGTAATATTGTTCGAAAATCTGAATAGAAACCATTACTTTAACAGATGTCATAACAGAAACTTTCGTATGGGTAAGCTGTATTAACGTAGCTGAAATGATCCGGTCTAAAATAATAAAAAATGGCCATCTTAAAATTAACCGCTTGTTTTGTTCGAAAAGAGCTTTTCAATAACAGATCCAGAAACACACACTGTAGGCTAATCCAGAAATACATGCGTGAGATGCACAAAACACACAAAAATGGCGACACATGCTGGTCAAAACTGTAAATGTAATACAGGCCAATCATGTAATGATTATACAAACCAACTGCAAATGTGTTTAACAGTTACAAAGTGAAATCTATTAAATACAATCTACTGGTAATGTAATACTGTATGGATAAATAAGAACAGTCTATAATGTTTGTTTATTAATTGTAGGGGTTTTCAAGCTAATGTGTTATTTTAGTTATTGATTAATAGGCATTTAAAGGTGCATTAAGCAACTTTTCATGTTAAAAATACCCGTTTTTCTAACCCATACATGCTTAAACAATTGCCTGATGGGCTGAATGAGCCCTTCTATGATCACTGCGATTGCCTCTATAATCCTGTACAGTAAAATAAATAAGAGGGATTCGGGACGGAATCGACTGGGCGTGACGTCATGCGCGTTCACGCTCACCTGGTTATGTCTGGCAGGTTTGTGTATTCGCCGCCATTATCCGCATCAGCGAAGACAACTCGAGCGACTTTTGCAAAAGTAGAAGATGGATTCAAAGAGACCGGCTTCTAGTTCATCCCAAACCCCAACGCAAACTCCATGTAACCGCGTGCACAACTCTGGTTGCAGTTTCGCGTGTCGCCAGAAGGGGGCATAGTTCTGCAAAAACTCAGAGACTTGCGCAATGCACCTTTAAGGGAATAAAGAAAAAAATAATTACGTTTTTGTGGCTAATTGTAGCCTTGTTGTGAGGTAATCAATTTAGGCTAAACTCTTTGTAAATAATATTTCATTTAAATAATACCCCAGACCCCATCCTCCCTTGTTTTTGAGGTAAAGAGTCCATTAACAGCTCTGCGTTCCTCCACGTGGATCATTTGCATGTCAATCGCTCGTGCACGCGTGGGCGTGGTCACATTAGAGTTAATTAGCTCGGACTGGAGAAACTGTACATGTCGTTGCTTTCATATGGATTACTTAAACAGAGAATATTTGTTTTTTATATGGTTTACATCATTTAAAAATGGAGACTTCAAGCTCATTTTCTGTCGCATTTCAGAATGATCTTCACTTTGAGAGAGATGGGACAACGCATCATGTTTATTTATATTTTATTTTACGAAAAATTTTTTTTTTTAATTTAAGCCGACCCCAGGGGGTTAAATGAAACATAAAATAAATAATTTACATAATTTAGTTATTACAGATTATAAAGGTTTTTAAACATCTGAAAGGTCATCTAAAGCCAGATGATCTCTATTTTTTTTTTTTTTTTTAATAGTGAATTTAGCCCAGTGAATTTTGCACATTTCCACCACTGAGTACAAATAGGTTCTGCTGTACTCATAAAACGAGGCAGTGTAAAGTTTGTAAGTACATCAGGCGTGTTATTTTTTCCGAAGTGTTGACAACTTATGCTGGGTACACACCAAAAGATTTTTTACATCTTATAAGATTTTCAAAATGTGACAGACCACAAACATGAGGACAAAAAATCCTAGATTTAAGCGTTTTGCTCCTATAGTGTGTGGTGTGCCATGATGTGACAAAGACAGCACACCACACACAAACAGATTTTTAACCAGAGTCTCAACTATGAACACAGGGAATCTCGCAAAATATCGTGAGACTTCAGAATAAGCATGACGGACAACATGCAGGAAGAAATTGCGATAGTGTTTGGAATGATTTTCACAGAAAATTCACGTGAAAAAACCATTGTAGGCTACCTACCATTATATATAACCTTTTATACAGAAATATATTCATTCTTTATTGTCTTTATTTATTCTTTATTGGATTTATTGTCTCTTTAGAAAAAGTTATTTAATCCCTCTATAGAACCTCACTGATCCCTTAACACTCAGCTTCTTCTTCTTCTTCTTTTTTTTTTTTTTTTTAATCTTTTTTTTATTGATTTTAAGAATTACAATTACAGTCAGGGGGGTACAAAGAGTAAAGCCGATAAACAAACATAAAAAGACATATACATAAACAGTGACAAACTTAAAAGTTAAACAAAAATTTGAAAATGTTTACAGATTGAAACGCACTTTGCAGCCTTCTTATTTTTCAAACCCAATATTGTGTTTAGGTATTGTAAAATTTCTGCACTTAAAATGAAAAACAAAGGCTTGTTTCCTCGAAATTTATACTTATGAATCCTAAATCTTAACATTAAGCTTCTTGCAAGTGTGTGTGTGTGTGTGTGTGTGTGTGTGTGTGTGTGTGTGTGTGTGTGTGTGTGTGTGTGTGTGTGTGTGTGTGTGTGAGAATGACCGTGTCTTCCATCATCTCGCTTTCTGATTGGATATTGTTTTGTTTCACGTGATAATCTCCAGAGCGTGCGCGCGTTTGTCCTCGGGGTTCCCCCCACACATCAGGATTTCTGATCGTAAATATTAAACATGTTTAATATTTACGATTCGCGATCGGAGCGGCTCCGACGTTCTTCCGAGCAGGTTCGGACACTCTTAACACACCTCACACCAAGGGAAAATCTGATAAGATAATCTGTTAAACCATCAAGATAATCGGGACATAGCTAGGATTGTCGGAAGGGGGGAAATCGGCCCAAAATCAGCCCGATTATCTTTTGGTGTGTACCCAGCATTAGTGTTAACTAATAATTGTTGCAAACTGGTACTACCAACAAAATATTAGTCCATTCCTGGAACTGGGCGTCGTTACACTACATCCTTATTAGTGGTCGACTGAAATCGTTTTTTTGATGGCCGATATCTTAGAGAGCAGGATGGCCGATGGCCGATATAAAGCCGATATTTTTATTATATACTTTATATTTATTTTAATCTATATTTTATCAATTTTAAATAAATTAGAAAACAAATCTTTAAAATAAACATGCTTATAGTTTAGATGGCAACTTCTTGAATCTGCAATCCTATTACAGTATTTTTCACAAATAAAGTAATTGTTTAAAAATATATGAATATGTGAATAAAAAGTAAGTAAACACTAACATTGCACTCAGTAATCTGGAAAAATTGTGCGCACTGGTAATCATATTTTTTCAAATAAAGACAATTACATACAGCACACAGTAAAAACGATATGAATATGACACAGTGGGCAACTGGATATAGCACAGCATATTTTAAAATGAAGGATTTAAAGTTTTTCGATCGCGTCTCCTGTGAAGCTGATCTTCTGTTTGCATTCACTCACTTCGCACGGACCGACCGTCACTCGCAGTAACACGTTTATCCAGGCTACAAATGCACACTTCACAAGATATCACAGCTGGATTTGATTAAATTTGCAAGGTTTGTGAAATTAAATGTTTATTAGATATTCAGAGATTTGTTTAAATGATGTAGATGCGCATTTGCTGAATGTTGACAGTAAATGATAAAGTATTTTAGCCTAATTGTTTGCCTTTTCTGTAACAAATAATATAAAAGCAACACTTTACTTTTTCGCATACCATTTACTTTCTTTGTTTACCAGTTCTGTCTAACAAAGTATTAGATATGACTGACAGAGATCGTAAACGAATGAAGACGGAGAATGTGAGTGAGCGCTGTGTGAGCAGGCGCTGCCATTCTCTTCTCAGGCACTGGTGTTCTCAGCACCGCCCGTCAAAATAAAAGTCCGGAGCGCCGTCAAAATAAAAGTCCCGCTTCCAACACATCAGCCAATCAGAAAAACGTATCGGCCAATGCAGAGATTTTAAAAGTGCCAAATATCGGCCGATATATCGGCCTTGGCGATATATCGGTCGACCTCTAATCCTTATGCATCGCTTTATATGCAACCATGAACTGCGCACTCCACATCATGTTGACTGAAGGTGCGTTCCATTCGACTGTGAGTGGACTGCAAAGTTAAAGATGGCGCGACCACCACAACGTTGCCCAACATCAAATAGCAAACGTAATGAAAGCAGAACGAAACTGCGCTACTCGTTAATTTGTGCTTCAGGACTGTTTATCAGTTTGGACCAATGTCAGTGCAGCGCGAACCGATCTTGATCAAGCGACACTGTTACTAGCAGTTACTACACAGCGCTAAGAGATCCAGTAAAGGAATCATTTGAGCATTTGAATTCGCCACTGAAGTAATAACATCGCTGCGAGATCTAGTGAGAAGCATTCACATTTCTCCGTTATTAACGGATCAAACAGCGCTGACGTGGAAACCAGGAGAAACATTGTGCCATGAATGAACTAGTTATAGGCTTTAAGTCCACAGATCAGCAACATTCACCATGGATTTAATGTAGTAACACTAACTGTAACCATGGAAGTTTGGCATGAATAGTAAAATGCTTTCAAGTATGTCACACATCTTTTCCCAGCACTTCAAAACTCAAATATTATCATATTTAAATGTTATTTAAGGGTTTCTGCAGGTATTTTCAAATTACATTTAATGCTTTTTAAAGCTACACTGTGTAATTTTTTAAGTTGATTCTTAGCAAAAAACACTTTGTTCTTTCAAAATTATATGTGCTCATTAATGTGTAATTACTTTTATCAACTAATCAAGTATTCTCGTAAGCGTAGAATCTGCCATTTAGAATACATACGAGCGAGTCACTCGAATGGCGGAAGCCATGTTGCGCCTCCATCTTGAAAATGCATTAGCCAAAGAGGGACATACCTGGAAATTCAAGCTTCGCCCTTCGCGTTTTACACTCCGTGGCAACGTGACGAATGCGAGGGGTAGATTTATATATATATATATATATATATATATATATACACATACATACATACATACATACATACATACATATATATATATATATATATATATATATATATATATATATATATATATATATATATATATATATATATATATACATATACATATATATATATATATGTGTGTGTGTGTGTGTGTGTGCCGTCAATCGATTAAAACAATTTACTCGATTAATCAAATTTTTTTCTAGGAATTTATCGCAATTAAAAACACTTAAAGGAGCCGTATGTAAGATTGTGGCCAAAACTGGTACTGCAATCACTTTCAAATTACTGTAGAGCGGTGTATCCCCTCCCCCTCCCCCCCGACTCGAGGTTGCCAGATAGGCTGCAGGATCCAGCAGGAACGTAGGCTGCTACGTAGCTGTGGTAACTAGAGCAGAGCTGGCAACCCCGATGCCGAAACACTACTGACTTCGTGGTTGGTAGATAGGTGGAGGGTGGCGCATCAGGCCAAAACACAACATGACAACATCAACATCAGTTGAGGGCTGCAACTTCACTTTTTAAATGACAATATCCTGGCCGGACTACTGTTGTCAGTGATATAAGTATTTGAAATGAACATGATTTCTTAATGTCTAGTGACATATCAGGGCCATTTTATGATTAATTGAAATACATTTCTTACATACGGTTCCTTTAAATCTGTATAGGTTTATATTAGTTTATATATTTTATAATGTAATAATTTCACAGTTAATCTACGAATGAATGTAGAGACAACATAAAGGCCAGTATCACTGACACTAATACAGCTATTGATGTCTGGACAAAGATATATATATTATATATAAAATTGTTTTTACCACGTGCAGACAGTGATCAACAATTATACCACTCAAGTCAGTCAAAAGAGACAGTGACCGTAATTACTGATCGTAGTTAATTGCTGTCTGTCTTATACCGTCGATTTGTGGCTGTCAGACTGCATTTGAGATTTACGCAGTTAATTCCCATTGCATTAAAATGTAATGCTTTTTAATGCCATTTAAGGCCTTAATTTTCGCAAAATCCATTAAGTGACTTTTAATGCTTTTTAATACCCTGTATTTTTAATGTGATGACCTAAACATTATTTGTTCATCCTTCAAATATTACCCCCATTTATAAAACGAAAAGTTTCAAGATGTAGAACTCACACTTATTTAAAAATAATGTTTCTTTTGATAATAAAAAAAAAAAAAAAGATTTCTTTACTTTTGCTGTATTGAAAATGTAGGCCACCTAATGTGACACCACTGTGTCGTATCGAACCGAACCGTGAATTTTGTGAACCGTTACACCACTGCTTATTACAGATGTTGATCTACCTCAAACTTTGCCTTGTTTGTTTTACATTTACACTTTTACATTGCACACATTTTGTAACATTTTATTTAAGATCAAGAGGTTTTTTTAACACTTAATTTTTTTTTTATCTTATCCTCCTAAGACCCAGAAAAAAAGAAATGTTTAGATTTTTTTCTTCTTCATGTCATCACACTGTTTAGAGCATAAGAAACAAATGGTAAAAAACATTTTTGAAAAATGATATTTTATTCATATGTTATGCTATGTCCTCTGTAGTGGACACCAGGACTCAGTTGTTAAAAAAATAAAATGACATTAAATAATATGTATAGGCAAAAACAATGCGATTTTTTTTTTTCAATCACCAATAAATGTTGGGGTTTCAGGATTTATTTTAACTCAAATTTGCATAAAGATGATTCTCAACTATGTTATGAAAGATATAACGGAATGAATGTGTGGGTAAAATGGCCATAAATTAATATTCCCATTTAATGCAATGTATCTATACACTGTGCACATTAATTCTTGGAGTTCTTGGAGCAACATTTAATGAAAAAAGAAGTGTAATAATTGGAGTAATAATTAGCAACATTTTAATAATAATAATATCTAATATTTCATAGGAATATTGATGTATAACTTATTTCCATATTCACTTGTTGTGTCTCCCAAAATGCCTGATAGACATGATTTAAGTCCTGATGTCCTTTACAGTGGACATGTATGAAATCAACGTCCTGCTCTGTAACAGCAAGTCATTTTTTTATGTTAAACCCCATGTTTTCCTGAGATGTTGGTTTATGAAATACAATTTGAAAGTAGTACAATTTAAATTATAATTTCAATATATTATCATATTTCCACAAGAGTGCTACATTTGATCGCAATTAATGTCAGACATTTTTAAAAGTGAAAAAAGGTGAAACCTGCAAACATTTGGTATCCCTGAAAAGTCCTGAATGTACTCTTTAGAGGACACCCAGGTTGTGACATGTGACATGCATGGTGTCAAAGAAATTCACTAAAATATAATGTCCACTACAGTGGACAAAAGTCTATTCCTGGGTCCCAGGAGGTTAATATAAGACATAAAGAAGATATTTTTGTTTACATTTTTATTTTTGATTGCTAAATTTTTTATAAATTGTTGTTTGCCTTAATAATGTGGATAAATAAATAAAAAACAGTGGTTTAAATTCAAACTTTTCTACTTGTCAATAATTAAAATGTCAAAAAATTTCAATAATTATCGATACCGAACGATATGAAACATTATATCGTGATAAATTTTTTAGCTATATCGCACAGCCCTACGCTGTTATTGATACAGTTCCTGCATGTGCACCGCAAAAAATGTGAAACATACAAACATGAACATATACTTATGAGTAGCTTATCACTGAGAAATGTCCTGGGCCCGGTTTCCCGATAACGCTCACTCTTAGCCTGCTAAGAAGACTCGAAAGATATATCTTACCAAAGTAGTTTATGTTTTTAAGTGTGTTCCCCGAAGTGTCTCTTGGAAGCTTCTTAAATCGCTGCCGCTTAAGTTCAACTTAACAAAGGCGCTGTCCCAAGTGAAGGTGCTGAATTAGTTGGCATCGATTGCTCAGGAATCGATTTTACACTTCACACGGTGCATTACAGCGTTAAGAAAGACAACACGTTCTATCC
Organism: Rutilus rutilus; assembly: GCF_951802725.1. Lineage (NCBI taxonomy): Eukaryota > Metazoa > Chordata > Actinopteri > Cypriniformes > Leuciscidae > Rutilus > Rutilus rutilus. Next base: position 24,785,586 of record NC_140212.1, on the reverse strand, counting down.
AAATGAAACATTCCTCAAATTATTCCAGTAACTTTTATTTTAACATAGTGTAAGTTATCAGTAAAATATAGCCTATTAATTAAATGGTTAAATTGTCAGTAATATGTTCACACAATATGTTGTGACGGGTAGACGAACTGGGTATCCCTCGCTAATCATCCACCCTCCTTATCCCGTTGTGCCACTTGTGCAGCTTCTTTACATGGGTTTAACGACTTCTAAAAATTATGTAATTATGCTCTATCTAGATACCTTATTTATCCAGAAGGAAATTAAACAGTGTCATTCTAAGTGCACATTCAGATATAAAGTCTCATTTGAAGAGGCTGCGTAAAGACATTAGTTTGTAATGTACATTATCTGTGTGTTTGACGTAAAGCTATGCATGAGGCAAAGCAGTGGAAAGGGAATCCTCTGACAACCATGTGACCTGCGTTCAATGCCCTATAAATGAATGAAGATGAATCAGCTATGAGACGTGGTCATTTGGGCATATGTCAATTTTTGATGCAGAAATTCTAACGTGTACGCTCCTTTGTCAACATTAACCCTTAAAGAGTTTCTGTATCTTGGGGGATACAGTCATTTAACAGGCTGTGGGGGGAAGGGCCATGGGGGGAGGGGCATTATGTGGTTGCAGTTGATGAGAAACACTGATGGGGTGAGTGGTCATGTAATCAGGTCATGTGACTTTATGCCAACATTCCAAATATTTGTATCAAAATCCAAAATGGCAGCATACGTGGACAAAGACACTGGCTATGAGGGAAGTGTTTTTATATTTTTCACGATTATGATATTTTAGAGTGATTTTGTTTTAGAAAATAGTTTAAGGATAGTTTTACATGTTCTTGTGGATATTTTTTAAATAATCTTCTCACAACTTTGATTATCAGGCATTGAATGCCTGTATCCTGGGGGATACATTGCCCATATAAGGGTATTTAACAGGGCTGATCACTCACAGATATTCTTATGTTTTGAGGCCTGTTCTCTACAGATATTGAATAGGATAAAGGTTTTTCTTTAACTTGTAGTGTAGTGTAGTGTAGTGTAGTGTAGTGTAATGTAGTGTAATGTAGTGTAATGTAGTGTAGTGTAATGTAGTGTAATGTAGTGTAATGTGGTGTAATGTAGTGTAGTGTAGTGTAATGTAGTGTAGTGTAATGTAGTGTAATGTAGTGTAATGTGGTGTAATGTAGTGTAATGTGGTGTAATGTAGTGTAATGTAGTGTAATGTAGTGTAGTGTTATAGTGTAGTAGTGTAGCAATTAGAGGCAAATTGTTTGCCAGATTATAATTATCAAAAGTGAATGCCAATTATAGATTGACAATCATTAATGCTTTAATGACATTAGAAAATAGCCAAGGCTAATTAGCACCATTTTAGTTCTAATACCAAATAAAGTCAACTTCATAAATAGTCCTGTATCCATTGCGGACATTTTTTTTATTAGTATATATATCATTATATATAGCATAAAATCATTGTTGAGCCACAACATTGTCAACATACCATAGTTTGACTTGCAAACAACGCTAAGAGAGAGCTTACGAATGGTCTGGACCAACCTTACGAAAGTGTGACTTACAGAAGATATACTTAGCGTACGAACATGTCGGGAACCGTGCATTAAGGTTAAGAGAGAACTTAAGTACTAGGTTAAGAACTACTTAGAGATAAGAACGCTTTGGGAAACCGGGCCCAGCTCTAGTCGTCTTTGCGATGGAGGTTCGGGTTGAATAACTAGTTCTTCCAATGTTTCATCATTGGGCTCGCGCTCAGATTGATATGGGCTGGGTTTCCCGAAACCTTCTTAACACTACGTCGTTCTTAAGTTACACCTTAAGCGAAACGTTCTTAGTTAAGTATACCTTCTGTAATTCATACGTTCGAAAGGTTGGTCTGGGCTGGGTTTCCCGAAACCTCCTTAACGCTACGTCGTTCTTAAGTTACACCTTAAGCTGTACCTTATCGTTAATACGTGTTTCCCGAAACCTTCTGTAAGTCATACGTTCGGAAGGTTGGTCTGGACCACTCTTAGCTTTACCTTATCACTGTTGCAGGTCTATACGAATATAATTCTGAAGTTTTAATACACCCAGACAGTGTTCAATTAGGCTAATTCAAGTGTTTTCATGCAAAGAATAAAATTGTCATTATATGGATTGCTGTTATATTTTTAATTACATTATCCAAAGGTACATCAGCTGCCGAATCATTAAAGGCTTAATAGTCTATTTAAAGGGAATGATTGTGGTGGGGAGTTTGCTCAAACTATGGCAGCGATACAGCGAATAGTTGTGCTAAAAGACGGCGCCGTCCGCGGAGCGCTTTTAAAGGCCAGTGAAAGCATAGGCTACTGTCAGTTAAGTCCTATTCGGACACTAATTGTTTATTATGGGCTCGTACGGTATTTTAAACATTTACAGGGGTAAGTGATTTTATTGCCATCCGAATCCATAATGTCAGTGTTTTTTCTCACCCAACCCGCGTAAAAATCCCTGGCCAAATTGTTTTTTGACAAACAGGTCGTGTGGGAATTTAATTGCCATCTGAATCCACATCTCTTAGTTTACAAGAAGAGATTCAAAATTCACTGTTTAAATCCTTTTTGATCACTGCCAAGCACCGTATGTAAGATGTACACTTTTATTACTGAAATGCTGGAAAGTATTTACAAGAACAATATTTCATCGCAGCTCCACCTCAGCGAACAAAAATGGGAAAGAGAAGAAAGCACGTAAAAATTTGAAATGGTTATTGTGGCAGCAATATATGATACAATTTAAAAATATGTAGGCTAGGCTATTATAGTTTGGATTATTTTTTATAATATCCCATGAGTCCTAATAAATGCAATTTCAACTGTTTCTGAAGTGCTTCTTTTATAAAGAACACCGCTTTCTCACATAACGCAGAGAAACAGCCCCTGCACGAGAGAATAATTGATTCTCGAGCCATCGATATTAACCAATTCAGCACCATCGCCACGGCCAGCGCCGGGTAACGTCGCACGTAAGAAGGTATATCTTAAACAGCTTCCTAAGGTATAGTTCGGGGAACACGCCTATCAGTGGTATACCTATACCTTTAGTTAAGTTATACCTTAAGAGTCTTCGTAGCGCGCTAAGAGACAACGGTATCGGGAAACCCAGCCATGGTAAAATAGACGGCATCGTTACGGTTTTTAGAGTGCGTATAATCACTGAAGACTGAGGAAGCCTCTGGACAGAGCTGACGTTCAGTTATGGTAATGGGCGTGTAGCTTCCAACAGGCGCTTGTAAGCGGTAGACCAATTACAACAGACTGGGCAATCTGGCCAATCAGAGCAGGCTCACGGAAAGGAGGTATTTAGAGAGAATGATTCATCCGTCGAGTCGTTTGAGAAACATTGAACATTGTGGTGATGTGCAATGTATATTATGAGAAATTTTTGTGTTTTTGACCTTTGATGCATGTAAACCTGTTGTAGGAGACCTTCAAAACAATTAGTTACCTTTAAAATAGCATAGGGGCACTTTAAGGAACTCCAGAGACCCTGCTGAAGGCAGCATTAGTATTTGGCTGGGCATGACTGTCCACATGCTCCATATCAAATACAACCCACAGACAGGACACTCATATGACATTCTTCAAAAATATTATTAATTTCTGTAGAGCTGGACATTTTAATAAGGATGAAATTAGAGTTCAGCTTTAAGAATGAAACCAACCTGTTTGTTCCTCAGTATCTTCTTGTTTCATTCTGAATGTTTCTTCAATCCTCACGTCTTCACTCTCCTCTTTAATCAACGTCATCTTTATAATAGTGCGTCACATGGATCTCAGCTGCTTCACCAGGAGTTTTTCTGTATGTCCGAACACTCTGTCATGATTAAGATGAGAATAATTAAAAGAAAGAAATTTTTTTTTTGAAGTGGCAAGTGAAAGAGAATTTAACTTGCCCGAACGGACAAGAAGCCTGATTAAAACGTCAATAACGAAAAATAAATAGGGAATCACAAAACCGCAAAAATGATACAGATTTGATTTCATTTAGTGTACGAGGCGATTGATGGTGGAGAATAATATATATAGTATATTACCGTACTGACGGTAACAAGGTTGTTCTGTTGAAGCTTGCGCGGCCTCAAGGACAATTTGAATCAAATGAGTGCAGCACACAGAGTTCACAGAGTTTTTATAGCCTTTTTGCTATTTTATAGCCTATATTTTATAATATTTAAATTAAGCAACATGACTCGAACATAAGTGCTGGTTTCCTGAAAACCATCACGATTGAAAATGTAACATTGATTTCATACAACAGGTCAAATTAAGTCACTTACATTTTTGACACAATATTGACTGTTTTTGTTCTGTTTCAGCAGCAACAGTCCCAAAGATCACAGCAGAAACCTAGCGCAACTCACAGCAACACAACCGTGTTTCCATTACTGAATGATACGCCGTTTTGAACAAATCGGTTGAGTCAAAGAATGAATGACCCATTCCACTGCATCATTCTTGAATGAATCAGTCACTTGAACGAATGACTTAATGCCTCACTCGTTAAGACGGTCACTTGCCGCCATCTACTGGCGGTTTAGTTTCAAGTTTATGGCTACGTTCACACTGCCAGTCCAAATCCGATTATTTGTGTATCTGACTGGAATCCAATCTAAAATGATTGATGTCCACACAGTGTATCGCAACTGTTCAGAACCGATTTGTGTGTCCATGCAACTCTTTTGTTTTCTGGAATATTTGCATTGGTTTATATGGCAATGATGTTGCATTGGTAGGCATACATTAAAAAAACAACCGCAACATGGAGGGGTTTGCAATAGAGATGTTGTCTTATTTAAATTATGTGTAGCTGTCGCGCTGAGGCAGCGGCAGAACCGGAGGCTTGTATGTGCAGCTTTTTTTCTGCGCTGTTGTCTCTGCCAGTTTTAAAATAGCCTATGTCTCCGTTATATTGTCATTTCCTGCTTGTCTGGCACTTTGTAACAACACAGCATTGTTTCGGCAGCACCTTTCTGCATGTTTCCTTTAACAACGTCTGACGTTTTCGTTTTACATGCTGTGAGAAAGTCACATAAACCACCCAAAATCTGATCACAGTGGTCAGACTGAAACAGATTTTCCAAAATGTGATTTAAATAGGATTTCAAACCACATAGGGATGTAGCTTGAAATGGATTTGTAAAAAAAATCTGTTCACATTAGCTAATTCTGATCAGATTTCAATAAGATATGCAGAAAAATCAGATTTGGACTGACAGTCTGAACGTAGCCTTAAAGTGTCATACTTTTCAACATTTCTTATTTGTATATTCAAAATATATTTAAACCAATTTTTAGACAGTTGTAATTTTTCGGTGTAAATGTTTTAATTTGATTGGTAACAGCCATGTAGGTGTTTTATTATTCTAATTGAATTTATTGATCAAATTTAAGAATTTAAAATGAAAGATGAAGCATACATTTAATACAATTAGGAAAATTTGCCCTTTATAAAAGGTAAAAAAATAATAATAATTTTTTTTATCACAAACATGAAGATTTACCTGTGTCAAAAATGATAGAACACTGATGAGAATATTGCTTCAGAATAAATTAGGCTATATCTACAACACAAATATTCAATTTTTTCCAGACAAGCAACTTTTTTTACTCGGTCAGGCGAATGACTGATTTACTTACTCATGCCAAGGCTTAATGTCAAGCCCTAAATACATATTTAACATTTTAGCTGTGGCGGTCCTAATTTTTGGGGAATTTGGGAAATCCTAAAAGTTGGGAGAACCAGTGCTACCAAGCAAAAAAGTACAATTCTAGCCCTGTGATTACAATCGCAACAAATACATTTGCAATACACATAATTTCTACTTAAAATAAGCCATTTAAATTCATTTTTAAGCACAAACGTTACAAAAAAAATTTACGTTTTAAAAAGTAATCTGGTCACATTATTGTAGGCTATATCTCAGCAATGAGTCAACTTCGCTGGCTCTCTCTCTCTCTCTCCTTTGAATTCGTTCAAATAAATGAAATACACCGCGCTAATACAATAACAAAAAGGACATGCCGTTATCGGTCTAGATCCGTTCAGTCACATTTTGCGCCGCAAACATCAGTGACAGCTTTTAACTTATCCATGCTGGCAAATAATCATGACCACCCGAAAGTGAATTATAAAATAATGTTATTAGGGCCATTCACAACCGGAGAGTCAACAATGTCGCATAGTAAAGCGATCACCAACAGAATAATTCTGGGGAGGCATTAATGTAAACACAGATATAGGATAGCAATCTAGTCTAATGTCAAAAAAATTATATGGTCAAAAGATCAGATCTGTGCATCAAGACTTGCAGTGTAAACGCAGCTTTTCTGTTGTGAGCTTTACTCATACAAATAGCGTTCATAAATATTAGATAAAGCATTGCCATGTTAGATTCACAAAAAATAATTCATTTTACAAAACTATAAAATTAAATGAATAGTTTGTATCGATTAAAAAAACTTTAAATTCTTAATATCACAAACCTTTCTTAAGCCGAATCCCAGACGCAGGAGCGCGGCTCCGACATATGACGTCACATCACCAAACCAAAATAAAAGTCCTGTATAGTTCATAGAAACCTAGAGTGCATAGAAATTTAAAGGGGTGGTAAAACACGATTTCACTTTTCTAACTTTAGTTAGTGTGTAATGTTGCTGTTTGAGCATAAACAACATCTGCAAAGTTACAACGCTCAAAGTTTAAAGCAAAGGGAGATATTTGCTTTTAAAGAAATTAATTTCTAAGGACTACAGAAAACGGCCGCTAGGGACTACACGACATTCCTGCGGGCTTGCTGACGTCACTAAGCCCAATATTTACATAAACCCCTCCTCCAAGAATATTAAATAATGGGGGCGAGACAATATATTGCTTTGGAGAAGAGTTGTTGTGTAGTAGGCTGGAGTGTTGTTACTGCGAGGAGACGTTGTTATTTTCATCCGGATTGCATGTCCACTTTGTTCAACCTTCCTAGGGACGAGGGAGTTAGAGATCAATGGCTGAAATTTATTTTTAACTCGGTCCCTCTTAATTATTACCCAAATCTCGCTCTCTGTGCTGCACATTTTATGGAGGAAAGCTTCCACAATCTTCGCGAGTTCAATGCCGGATTCGCAAAACGGCTTGTTCTGAAAGATCGAGCAGTTCCAACGTTAAAAACAGAAGCTGTTTACGGCCCACAACCTGTAAGTATGATTTATTTTTCGTCGTTGTGTTTTCCTGTAATAGTTCGTATTGTTAATTGTACGTTGTAGCCAGGAAGTAAACAAATGACAATGCTGTTTATATTTATCCGACAAACACCTAACGTTACAAACTTTTTTTAAATCTCAACAGCGAACTTTTAATTAGTGTAAATTATTCTTTGATTAGAGCTTTTATGTGTTTTTTTTTATCTACATGCTTGTTTATCTACAGTCATGCTAAACAAGGTTCTGTGTTTGATTTGGCTAACGTTACTGTAGTAAAGCCAATGTTTAGTGTTCGTTTTGAGGTTAATAGTTCTTGTGACAGATATTTGGCTAACGTAGACTCACTGTATTCCGGACATCACGGTATTCCCAGAGAATGTCTAATAAGGCGAGAAGTTTCACTCTCAGTACACTTCCGGCTTCTGAACTGGTTGCAGTTCCACTCTTGTTCCATATGAGGGCGCTCACAGGACGAGTGCAGAATGAATGGAGGTCTATGGCAGTATACCCATCAAAATCCACTTTTCTCAGGATATAATTTTTTGTCTAGTAATTTGAATATTGTATTCGAAAGGAGATGCAAAGAAATTACACATTGCTGGGTGTTAGATTTTTTAGAGTCACTTATTTGCTTTAAAAAGTCTTTTAAAGTGTCAATGACGTCATACACATCGTACGACCAGAGATACTGCTTTACGGCAATCCTTCAGTCACTTTGGTGCTTTCGCGCTCTGCACTTTCTTTTCTCTCGAGGCATCGACAACACAGCTGACACAGGTAAATACACGTGCTAGAAGAGTTTTTATTTTGTTTGTTTCTGGTCCCACTTCGGATGCCACGATGCCATCAAGCGGTATCTCTAGTCGTAATCAGTCCTTCACTGACCAATCAGCGTTCATTAGCAGAATGCTAGCGTGTTATGGGCAACAACAACTCAACCTGTAAGAAATCGAAAGGACATAAGTACTCGTTCATTCAACTTTCGACCTATAACCCATGTTGAACTTGCAAAACCTACTATCGAATCTGAGATTTCTCAACGGCAATCGGGTGAAAGAGACAAATTTAGCCGTCTAGCCCCATAGACTCCCATTCATTCTGCACTCATGGGCGATCGCCCCCAGTGGAACTCTGGTGGAACTACAACCAAAATTCGGTACAAGAGGACTTAATAGGGAGTGGGCAGGCTCTCCGTAGACGGGCTCTGGTATTCCGGACACTTGACCTTTTCCCGCAAATTCTATAAATAAACACTGCCAGGTCACGGCATCTATATATATCTGTGTCTTCTTTGCCTCCTCCTCTTTCGACTCAGACCAACCTTGTGTTTCCAGAGCCAGTCATTTCAGAGAAATCAACGTGAGTTTTTAACGTACACCAATGACTGTTCAGAAAATGGCGGGGGGAGGGTTTTCCGGCTGGACAAAAGGTAGAGGGGAGAATACCTCGGCTCTTAAAACATGATCACCCACCAAAAAATGTCACACAAAAACATTCTTATGGTCTTATAAAATAATTAAAGAGTTACAATATGCAAATATTTGTACTTTAAGGTATATACACGTTCAATGGAGCACTTTGTCCTACATGAATTTGAGCGGCAGCGGCGCATCACTGCACCATCATTAAATCACCTCAAGTTAAAGTTACAACGGCACACATTGTAATAGCATGCAATTTAACATTTCATTAAGTTAATATAAGCCATAAAAGTAAATAAATTATTAACTTAACGTTATTAACTTTACTTTTATTTACTAAATTATTCAGTAAATAAAGGTAAAGTTAATAACGTTAAGTTAATCATAATTTCTATAACATTAACGTTAACTTAAGTTATTTGAGGACCCAATAAAAATGAATCAATCTAGACTTCATTTTATAAAAGGAACTTTTAATGACATGGAAAAGGTGAACATCAACAAACAACTATAACATTTAATAACATGGAAAAAGATGATCAACAAAAAACTATATACATATAACGTTAATAACATAACATGGAAAAGATGAACATCAAACAACTATAACATTATACATTTAATAACACGTAAAAGATGAACATCAACAAATAACTATATACATTTAATAACACGGAACTATATACATTTAATATAATATACATTTAAAGGGATAGTTCACCCAAAAATGAAAATGCTGTCCTCATTTACTCACCCTCATGTTGTTCCAAACCTGTATGACTTTCTGCTGAACACAAAAGAAGATATTTTGAAGGAAAGTCGGTAACGTTAACCAAACGACTGATGGACCCCATTGACTTCCATAGTAGGAAAATGGAAGTCAATGGGGACCAGCAACTGTTTAATTACCAACCTTCTTTAAAATATCTTCTTTTGTGTTCAGCAGAAGAAAGGAAATCATACAGGTTTGGTTTACAGGAACAACATGAGGGTGAGTAAATAACAGCATTTTCATTTTTGGGTGAACTATCCCTTTAATGTTAGGTTCCCCTTTCCCTGGTGTGTCCAGGCCTGGTGTGTCCTCTCCCCGCCTGTTAAATAGAAAAACATTAATGCTTTAAAAACACTTAACGTTAAAGCCATAAGTATAAGAACTCAAAACAGTATTAACATTACAGAAAAGCTTACAAATGCATGTCTTCTTTTGGTAACGTTATGTTAGGGAAGAATGTCAGGGAAAAATAAATACAGCAGGGAAATGCTAGACGCAGCATTAAATGCTTTAAAGTCAGGAGTGTGAGGAGTGTCTCACAGAAATTTGGGATACCGAAGTCTACCCTGTCAGACCACAAGCTGGGGAAATCTGAATGTGGTCCTCATCCAAATAGGGCCCTTACCCTGGAGGAAGAGGAATCGTTAGTCAATTATATTGTTTGGATGGCAGATCATGGTTTTCCCCTAACAAGAACCATTGTCAAGTGTCTTGCCCTGGAGATAATTAAAGAGAGCAGCCGGAAGACTATAGTCAACCTGGAGACGGGGTTGAGTGACAACTGGTGGGTCCGCTTCAAAGCTCGCCATACAGAGCTGACCACCCGGACACCGGACTCCCTCGATAGGGCCAGGGTCCTTGCCGCAACACCTGAGGGAATAGATCATTTTTTCAATTTGCTTGTTAAAATTATCAACCTCCACAGTCTCCATGACAAACCTCATCAGCTGTGGAACTGCGACGAGACGGGCTTCGGAGATAAGCCAAAGTCGAAGGAGAAGGTGATCTGCCAGAAGGGAAAGCGCCACATCTACCGGCAGCAGACCACCACCAGGGAGCACATCACTGTGCATGTAGCAGTAAGTGCAGCTGGTGAAAGTGTCCCTCCCTTCATTATATATCCCCGCTGCCTTCCCAGTGTGGCGTATAGGGATGGGACGGTATGAAAATTTAATATCACGATTATAGTGACCAAAATTATCGCGATTATCAATATTATCACGGTTTTGTTGAAACGAGATGAAAGTGTTCAAAAAGAGTTGATGCTCACACTGAAGACATTTCAACAAGTTTTATATTTGAAAATCAACAAACAACAAATAAAACAAGCAGCTCTATGCACTTTTTAAAGCATTTCCTTACTTATAATGACGGTCGTCAATAGCAACGCATTATAACACCGCGCACATCCATTGTAACGGCCACCTAGTGTTAAGTAGTGTTCATGACATGAATGTGGATGTGCCTTTAAGATAACTTCTTCTATGGCGTAAGTTATTGTATGCATGCTATTTTTATGTGAGCGTGCACGCAAAGTGAGAGTGAGATTGATCGCGCAAAGAGGAAGCTGACCGCTCTACTGCTGACCGTTGTTTTATAATGTGTTTACTTCCACTTTGATTTGTAGCGTGTTTTCGAGTGTTTTCTTTTCCCTTTTAACATTCGCTCTTCGACATGTATGTGAAGAGTGTGCTTAACTGAGAGAAAACATCTATAAAAGTCTCGTGGAACTACCAGTTCATTTGCACTGTCTTGTATCTGGGCAGACTTCAAACTCTCTGACAGACGTTACACCATGTATCACAACGGACGCGCTCTCTCGTTTAATTCAAATACAACTTGCCGTCTTGCGTCTCCGTTTTTAATTGTATTGAAAATTAAATCGGAGTTGATTTATTGTTTACAGAGTTTGATAATATTGTTGTGATCATCTTGTCTGAACGATTGTTTTGTACGCTGTACATAATGGATTTATAAACAGACTGTTGCTGGCTGAACAGGATCTAAAATCGCGATAATCAAACACGGTTTTAATGATAATTAAATTTTAAACGATATTACAAACCGTCAGTACATTTTATCGTGGTTTATAGTGAAACCGGTAATCGTCCCATCCCTAGTGGCGTATGCCTTGGATGGGCCAGAAAATAGCCTTTATGGTTATGCGGACAAAGGCTACATGACGGCAGAGCTGTTTTTGAAATGGTTGGACCATTTCATCAAGTATGCCCCTCCTGCACGCCCTCTAGTACTTATAATGGACCAGCATGAAACCCACTGTGGCCGTCAAATAATAGACGTCTGCAGGGAAAACCAAATTGAAATTCTCCTCTTACCCCCCCACACAACTCACATGCTGCAGTTTTCAACCCCCTGAAGGGAGTGTTCAGCACCCTGGCCAGTCGCATGGGCCTGGTGAGAGGAGACATGGTAATTGGCAAGAAGCACTCCTCTGTGCTGAAGCATGCCTATGAAAAGGCCGTCACTCCAGCCAACATCAAGTCAGGATTCCGGAAGACCGGCATCTATCCTCTGTCAAGAGAAGCAGTGGACATGACACAGGTTAGGTTCTTCATTGTATTTCCTAAAAATATTCCTATTAATTGTGTTATGCAACTTAAATCTAACATAATGTGAAGAATACCAGTTTTTAACTTGAGCACTCTCTATCTAGATTGTAAAGCTTGTGCCCAGTGCAGCTGCTGTGCCCACCTCCTCCACAGCAGCCACTACTTCCTCCTCCTTCACTGCAGCCGATGCGCCCTCCTCCTCCAGGGCAGCCGCTGCTCCCTCATCTGCTGTGCCCAGCTCCACCACAGCAGTGGCTTCTTTCTCCTCTGCTGTGCCCACCTGTTCCACTTCCACTTCATCTGTCTGTCCTACTTGCAACAAGAGCACAAAAAATCACTTGGTGGAAACTGGCCTCATTCCACAATATTTAGCGGACATCCTGGTCACACCCACCTTTGGCCAGAGAGCGGAAGGGATACGGCGTCTGGTGCCACTGCAAGCCCGGGTCATGACAAGTGACGATTATGTGGCACACCTCGACAACCTAGAGGCCAAAGAAAAAGAAAAAGAAGAACAGAAGAAGAAAAGGAAGGAGGAACAGGAGAAGAATAGGGAAGCAAAAAGGGCTAGACAGGCTAAGGCAGCGAGAAGAGGAGCGCCTGCGATGGATGATGGCAGCTACTGTTCTGTTTGCAAAAGCAGCTTGCCACCAGGGTCCAACGCAGAGGTGGACGAGTGGATCCAGTGTGACCTCTGCCAGCTGTGGTTCCACATGGCGTGTGTGGACACAGACACTGTCCCTGACGGAGAGTGGCTGTGTCACAAGTGTGGTGTCACTATGTAAATATGTAAATAGATAGCCTATAGATAGATAAACAGATAGAATAGATAGATATTGTTAGATATAGACATTATATATATATAGACATTATATAGATAAACAGATAGAATATTGTTAGATAGACATATATATATATATATCATTATAAATTGCTATTGTTAAAATTAAGTTGTTATTTGTTATATTTGTGTTCATTCTGTTTTTGTTTTGATCAATTTTATGTGTTAAGTTGTTTCTCTTTTGTAATAATTAAATGCGTTCATAATTCACCAAATTGGCAGAATTGTGTTTAAGGTAAATAAATCCTCCACATGACTTTACATGTTTAAAATTCTTAAATATAATGTTAACGTTAGAATATACGTTAATGTTACTGCCATGTGCTTCACATGTGCAACCGTCGATGCCAGTGCTTCACGTGAGCAATCGTCGATTAAAAGAGTGTATAGACGCTTATAAATAATACATATACAACATATGAAGATTAATATCATTATTTTACCAATTTATAGTTGTTAAAATGTATGTGTTTTATATTAGAAACGACTCCTCCTTACCTGTCCGAAACACAGTGAGTAAAAAAATTCAGCCGTCCGGAACACAGTGAGTCCTCACGGTAATCCCGGCGTTTTTTTCAAGATTTCTCCAAAATGATTGGTCCAAAATGTGTCAATCAAACTTAGGAACGTGTGGAAGGCATGTCCCCAGAGACAGACAAGCCAATCAGGTTTCTCTTTCCGCGGATTGATATCTTACGGGACTTTTTACTGTGCAAAGTGTCCGTGAGTCTACGTTACAATCGTTCAAAAAATACAAAAGTAACGGTGCCATTCAGTAGTGATCACTATAGGTCCGCGGTCTTTACTCAAAAAAATCCATTTGAGGACTGTAGTATTATTTGTTAGACCGATTAGCCTATATGAAATTCTTGTTTATGAAGCTTATTTTTTGTGGTGTAATGATTATACAGTAATAAAAATCATTTGATCATTGATTACATATTGTCATTATTTCTTACAGACAACATCTCAGCAGGGTTCGAGTTCCCAAGAGATCCCCACTACATCTACACTCCATGAAGTTGGATGTCAGTCAGACCCTATAGAGACTGAAACTGTAGCCACAGAGATAAAGCCCAAGATGAGATCAGTGGGCACACAACTTTCAATGGGTACATTCAGCAATTTCCACTTCAGGAGCAAAGGTATGAAATACAGACATTAAATGTGTTTATGTGTTACTTTATCATACGCAGTACTAGAACATAATGTTTTTTTAATAATGATTGTTATACAGGCTATTGAAAATTATGTGCATTAGAAAGTGGCTTATGCGTCTCACTTAAAAAAAAAAAATTGTAATAGCATGACAGATGTTTTTGATTAATTGAATTTTTTACATTATTTTTTTTTTTTTTTTTACTTGTAGGCATTCAGGCAAAATTGTATGGTCATGATGTGGACACTGAAACAACTGACATGTTTCCTGATGTGCAGCTGTCATCAACACCAGTAAGGGGCTCAATTTTTAGGCCCGGCAAGAGACCTCGTCTGGTGTTAGATGAGGAGGAAGAATCAGAATTACATGTCGAACCCAATGACTCCACATATAACCCAGATTCTGTTGTCACTCAAGAATCTGAATTGACGTAAGATATAAATACATATTTACATAAATTTTTACCAATACATTTGTGTTTTCAAAATATATATAACATGAAAGCAACTTCCTAATATTTATTCATTTTATATTGCCTTAGGATAGATCCACAGCCCGACCACAGCGATAACAAATACATTGTTTTTGAAAGCTGTCTTCGAGAGCTGTTTGTGTCATGTCCAATTTGTAAGATGAAGTGTGTTGTCCAGAGCAGACGAAGGGGGACATTTGTTGCATTCACCCAGCTTTGTGAAAAGTGTAACTACCACAGACAGTGGCAGAGCCAGCCCATTGTAGGGAGTACCCCACTTGGAAACCTGCTATTGTCTGCAGCAACATATTTTACCGGTGGATCTTTTAAACAACTAGAGAAGGTATTACAATTACATTAAAATAAAATTAAAAGTACTGTGTTGTTTCAGTATACGTACTGTATCAATGTTATTTAATTTCTATTTTCATAGATTTTCAAGGCCATGAAGCTCCAGATGATGTATTATGTAACTTTTAGGATTCATGCCAGGAATTTCATTGAGCCTACCATAATACACAAGTGGAACCGAGATCAACTGAATCTTATTAGGCAGCTGCAAGAGGGAGGAAATGTTGCTGTGGCTGGAGATATGCGTGCTGACACACCAGGTACGTTTAGAGTATAAAAAAAAAATCATGCTGTTTATTTTATAGTCTTTGATTTTTCCTAAAATATTATGATACTGATGTTCTCAGTAATGTTCTATATATGATTATGATGTTTACAATAGGACACTCAGCCAAATTTGGCAGCTACACCATTATGCACATGGAACCAACAAAATTCTGGATCTTCAACTAGTCCAGGTTAATAATTCCTAAGCATATAAAATAATTTTGACGCTTTCTTTAATCTGTTATTGTTTATATTGCTATATTTGAATTGTTGTGTATCCAACAACAGAGCAACGAGGTTGGTGGCAGTTATCATATAGAAAAGGAGGGATTCAAGCGTTGTCTCGATAAGCTGGAGTCTAATGGTTTAGCTGTTGACTACATAGTCACCGATCGCCATCCGCAGATTCAGAAGTACCTGAGGGACCGCAATATCACTCAGTTCTATGACGTGTGGCACTTTGAGAAAGGTAATTATTTATCTTTGGGCATTTAATCAAATACAAAGTTGATTCTTGTTCAATTAATTGTGTTCAACTGTTCAACCTAACTTGTTCGTTTTTATTTTTGGTGTAATTTGATTATCTTGAAATAATGATTGTACAACCGAGCTTTTACTTTGTACAGGTTTATCTAAGAAGCTTGACAAACTTTCAAAAATGAAGGACTGCGAGGTGCTGAAAAAATGGTTGCACAGCATCAAAAACCATGTTTACTGGAGTGCGAATTCATCTGAGTCTGGGCCAGAAAAGGTGGCGAAGTGGAATTCACTGCAGAACCACATACAAAATGTACATGTTCATGATAATCACCTCTTCCCCAAGTGTGAACACCCAGACAAAGTTTCAAGGGATCCAACAAAATGGTTCCAACCAGGTACAGATGGTGGACAACCAGAGTGCCTATTACCCGCGGCGAAAATAAACCAGCCGCATTTCAAAGTCGTTCCCGAAATGACCGCCAGGTGGCGCAAAGGGACATTGTGCAAAACAGCAGCAATTGCCGTATTTTAAAATGTAAGTGGGTTAAATATAAAACCCTAAGCCTAATAGGCATATTTTTCATATATATAAATAGGCCTATTAGGCTACAACAGAATAGAACCAAAGATAGAATCAATTTTAGAACTGAAAAAATTTAATCAAAAGTTAAAAATAGAGACGATATTAGGAGCAATGACGCGGAATATTTTTACTATTCTATTGAGGAATTAGATAAATGAAGAGCTCTCGTGAGCGATACAATTGCATAGTAATTTATAGTGATTTCAAAAGCAGTCCTTAAAAAAAAAAAATACATGGAGTAGTGTGGCATAATTTTTGAGAGATTACTCGGAACGCATTTTAGTTAAGATCCTGGTTTCAATGCCCTTAATGTATAGGCTAGGCTACTGCTTTAAAAAAATGTCACAACGCGATTTGAGATTGTTTTGAATTAAACATTGAAGTTTAAAATGTAGTGTTTTGGCACACCAGGCCGAGTGGCGTTACGCATTGTTCAAAAATCAGGTTTTATTCTGGCATGTTGAATTGACGTTAATTTTTTTTTTTTTTGATTTATTAGATTTAGATTTTAGATTTCGTTAGATTTATTTTTCTCATAACAGCTAAAATAACTAATATATGCCTTGTCTTAATATGACCTACTTAATATAGGCAATAGGCATATAATTTTGTAATAATTTTATTTTATTAAATTGAACAAGCGCAACAATCAGCATTTAATCAAATATTCTAAAAGATGTATTATTAATAATAATGTTATTTCAACATAATATTTCGTTTTTTCGACATAATGTGTGCGTGCAACAAGCAAGATGTGTATTTGTAAATCCGGTGATGCGTGCATTGATTTTTATCAATAAACTAGTGTTTTCTGACAGTGTCGACTGCAAAGATGAAGTTGACGATCGCCATATTTGTAGTGAACGCACCTAGAGAGAAATACACATAAAGACATAATCAGAGAGTAGCCTTTTTCTTTTCGTTTTGAATTATTTCGTTTGAAGACATTTCAAGCTTTGTGTATTTGATGTATTTATCATGTCTGTGTGAGGCATACGCTGAGTTTCGTTAAGTTAGGAGGATGAGATGCGCTCCAGCTGACGTGCAATGCAAGTGACCGTGCGGGCGCCTCCATGATTAGTGTCTGTTATATTTGCTTCTCTTACTTATTTAAATCCAGGCAATTGGTTGATGAAAAATTGATTAAAATTAAGATACAATTTATAGAAAACGAAATTCACTTTAAAGAAAGGTTTTCTACGAAACAAAACTTAATGAAGTGGTCAAAATCATGTCTGACCCACTCCATATCCATCTCTCGATATAATGCATCCTATCTTACTCGTGCTGTTCACTTTTCATATTCAACATAGATGGAAAAAAATAACATTATAATATTTTAACAAATATGATACTAAATGAGATTATTTAATGGCTACAACAGTATAGTAGGCCTATAGACTTTTTTTTTTAGAATAGAATTTTGCTGTGCACTTGTATATTAGTGTCAGCTGGGAAGGAAATATAGAGACCAGACCTCTTGGAACTTTAATTGAATACATAGCGTTGGTAAAGCATACTGAAATTACATCCCTACAAATTTATTAGGCCCTACTGAAAATAAATGTATCGAATTTAAGCAAAGTAGCCTAAATGTTAAGACTGTAAGCCCTTTGCTTTTTTACGTAGCCTATAAAGGACTCTTATAGCCGACTTTGTGTTAATTTAATTTGTAGAGGATTTTTTTAACTCAAACATTAACACTGAAATAAATGAAACTAAATTATTGTAAATTTTTTGGCACACCACGACGAGTGGCGCTATGCATTGTTCTAAAGCCAGGTTTTATTCTGGCATGTTGAATTAGTTGAACACACACTGGAACGTTAGGCCATGAAGCAACGAGTGAATCGTGGCCGAGTGGTTGAACTTACGTTAC
Source organism: Rutilus rutilus (assembly GCF_951802725.1). Classification (NCBI taxonomy): domain Eukaryota; kingdom Metazoa; phylum Chordata; class Actinopteri; order Cypriniformes; family Leuciscidae; genus Rutilus; species Rutilus rutilus. The sequence continues at coordinate 24,767,544 of NC_140212.1, read as the reverse complement.
GATCATTTAGATGACACGGGTTCGAATCCCGAACAAACTTGGACTACTGATATTTTTATATTAGCCTATTAATGCATTTTATAGTCTATTGTTGATGCAGAGAGATTTGTCTAGCTCTAAAACATAGTTTTTTGCTTATAGCCTATTTACAAAATAAAATCACCATGCATTTCCATTTTACACTAAGGAACAAATATTATACAATGACTTTACTTATAGCCTATAATAATTCCAATCGTAATTTCAAAAGCAGTTCTGTTAAAAAAAGGATATATATATATATATATATATATATATGACGTTTAAACGACAAACAATAAAATCAGAACCAGTATTTGCGTTCATGGTTCCAGTGGCAGTAATGCATCCACGGCTTTTCAGAATGTCACAAAGCGTTTTGAGATTGTTTTGAATGAAATATTGAAGTTTATAATTAAGTGTTTTGGCACACCACGACGAGTGGCAAACTCTTTGTTTTGTTTTGCAAACTCAGCTAGCCTGTGGGGGGTTTGGAGAAGGCAATAGTTGCTTTATCGTGGGGGTGCAGGACAGAGGTGTTAATGTTCCGTCTTTCATATGGAGAGTGTCGGAGCCAGCCTGATGAGCAGGCAAAGGCTAAATTCTTCTAAGGATTAATCTCAAAATCTCCAAAAGTCCATAGCCTATGTACAGTAGGCCCTATATCTTATTAAATTATATATTGTAGTTTTATTGATTGTATTTAAAGGTTTTCCACACACAATTTCAATTTAGCAGATACAGAGCTCTTTAATTCGCGACCCACCTCGTTTTATTGTAAGGTGAATTCAGCAAGGCATGTTGTATCTTTGAAGGAACAAAAGCTATTTGTTACAGTTTTTTTCTTTCGTGATTTGTGTGGATGACACACAGCGACATATACAGTATTATCAGCTGTATGGTGTTTTTTACGCTGAAATGCTTAATTTCGAGAAAGACCCGGCGCGCGCAGTGAGGGAGACCAAACTTACTAAAAAAAATATCCAGCGCGAGAGAGGCAAAGAAAAACGCCTGTTCTTAATTTATGTTGCTTTGAACTTTTTTCGTTTTGTACCGTTTTAATTTTTTAATTTAGCTGCAATTTCTTTGACAATAGAAATTTAAAATGTTGCAAGAATAAGATTCTGTGTTTCTTATTTTGCATCACAAAGGGAATAAACTCTATCGATGCAACCCTGTTTAAATAAATAAACTGTCCCGACACTTTATTCATACCTTGAAATGTGCGATGGGTTTTCAAACTTAATTAATTTTCTTTTTCTTTTACATTTTCATTGTTTATTTTTTAATTGAAAGTAATACTGTAGGCTATTGAAAGTATTTTTCTGATTTGTCCGATCTGTTTTGAAAAATGTCTTCCGTTGCTATGGCCGGGTATCACTGTCAGTCATCTCAATCTCGTGAATGATTCACACACACAAAAAAAAATAATTTAGCAGATTAAAGACGAGCTTCATCATCTTCATTTTCTGGTGCAATCGGCTTACAGTCTTCCTTCATCAGACACAACTGGAATGTTGCAAATTTATGTTGTAATGTACAATTGATAATTAAACAAGACGATTGACTTTAAACAGATGCATATTTAAGCATCAAGAACGGAAAAACATAAACACTGTCGGCTACACTGAGATTCGATCTCAGATCATTTGAAGCTCCGAGAGGCTATTGTTAATGCTTTGACCACAGATCTATCGTCTGAATTGCCTAGGTCTACTACTGTTTGGTCGGGATTTGAACCGATTTGAATTCGGCCACGAATTTGTTTTGTTTTATTTTGTTTTAAATGTATTTTTACATATTTTTCTTTCGTTGATGTTAACCAATTCTGTTGTAGCATAATAGGCCTATATTTTTTCCCTAAAAGTTTGTTTTATTCTCTGCTTTGTTTGTTTATATTTTTACATATTCAATCAGTCTCATTTTTGTTCAAATAATGAAAAAAGTTGTTTTTTTTGCGCCATGTTTCTTTTTTTTTCAATTTTTTTTTTAAATAAACAGATAGGAAACTTACCTTTTAAAATGCCGCAGTTGCTGCTGTTTTGCCCTGTCACTTGCGCCACCTGGTATAGCCTAGTCATTTCGCGAACGACTTTGAAATTCGACTGGTTTATTTTTGCTGCGGCAGTAATAGGCATTGTGGTTGATTATTTATTAAATAATTCCATTGATAATCATAACAACATGTAAGCCTATTTAATTCTGAATATAACAAAGAATGCTTAAACCGACTAACATCGGTTAGTAACTGCAAGTCCTGAAAATGTTTTAATTTTACGTAAGTAAATGACAAGTAACCTATTGACATAGCCTTTCTAAATTATAGAAAAACTGGGCACACAATTTTAACGTGTCTACTTTGTTTAAATTGAATGAATTTGAATTCGTTTAACCACAATATTTATCTTGAATCTGTGGCCTCTCAGCTCAGATTACTGCCGCGGCAGATTACGTCATAAAGAGAATAAACTGACACTTTTCAAAGTCTGTGATTACAGCGCCACTCAGCGGTAAAAGGCAGCAAATACACATCCCAATTTTGCCGCCGCGGGAACGGCGGCGGTAAAAGTCTCATTCTGGTTGTCCACCATCTGTATGACTATATAGAGACACTAAATAAAATGACAGTTAAATTTAAATTAAATTGTTAAATTTTGTATATTTTATTAATATTTTTTAATCTGGATACAGGATCAATAGCACTCCACAAAGTGGAAAAGCTATTATACAACAAGAGAGTTCTCAAGGATATAGAAAAGCTCAGCCACCACTTTCAGACGTCGTCACTGGAGGCATTCCACAGTCTGATTTTGCGTTTTGCCCCAAAGAACGTCATCTTCCCTTTCATAGGAATGTTGTGCAGGTAATAATCTTTGACATAATCAGTAATATTTATAAACATAGTTTCTAACAATTGTTATGGAAATGTTTTTTTATTCATTATTTTCTTCATATTAATGATCATTCCCTATAATAAATAATGTACTTTCCTAATAAGGCAGAAAAAGGTTCAGTTGGCTAGGAGCATTGTCTGTGGCCCTATGTTATCTATGTTATCTATGTTATAAGTAGCAGAGATATAAAGAGGTAGAGAGCCTCCTGTCTTGGCGCGCACTCTCACATTCTCTTGACTGGCTGTGCGACTGTGAGCCTTTCTTGCAAGAAAGTAACCATTATAATCATTGATTGAGCATTTGTCTCTTATTCAGAATTGTTTGTTTATTTCCAACAATACAGTCTACTAATCTTTGCATATTTTATGGATTGTGCAATGATTACAGGCTGTATCTTGCAGCAATGCACTATAATGAAAATGCTAACCGTGAGCAGGCAACAACAACTGAAGGACAGGCTGTGTATAAATTCATTTTTCCAAAGTCCAAAAAGGGGGAATGCACAGCAAAGCCAGTGAAAATAGACCCAACATACAGTAAGTTGTAAAAAAATATATTTCTAAATATTACACAAATGTAAATTATACAACAAAGGTAGATTGTTTATCAGTAATTATGTAAAACCATAGAGTGACTCGGTATTCTCTTATTACAGACTATGTTGATGACCTTATGAGCCTTCTACTACATAAAGTCTTTGTGGATCCCAAGCCATATGCTGACGAGCTGCACACAATCCCCATTCCACCTCCTCTGTCATCACAGTTTGAAAAACCCACCAAAGAAGAGGTGATTGCCCACCGTGTGTCACGATTCAGTCGAGGGGTGGCCGGAACCCAACATACTGTCCAGCTGGATCAGGAAAGTGCAGGCGTATCCGGCGAACAACACATGACGGGATGACAACCCTCACACTACGTCCTAGGTAGCCCCAGCACCAGCTGACAAAGCTGCGATAGGCCAGATAACGGAAACGCCTATGGCAGGAATAGAAAACCTCAATATTGTATATAAAACCAGTGGTATATAGGAAACATGTATATGTGATGTGTAAATATGTTAGATAAAAATTGATATTTTGATAGTTTTTGTCTTTAATACAGAACAAATGTTGTAAAAAAAATTTTTATCATTAACATGTCTTGTGTATAGATATTTTTGAATCTATTGTCTTTTATTTATATTATTTTACACAACATAATTTCATTAAATTTAATAAATACTTACTCCTCTTCATTTCTGCGCCTCACTGGTCCATAGTCGGCTCTGTAAATATTATTGATGTTTTGTAAAGTATACGGATTTAAGCAGTTTGGTTCGAAACCTGGATGCTCAACCATACATGTAGGAGGGTCTGAAACCTGCATTATTCGTTTTACAACCTAAACAATAATGTAAGACAATGAGTATATACTGTACAACTAACCTTTGTTCGTCTTTTAAATATGAAAAAAGGACGATAATAACTATAAATACATTATGCATAATTTTGGTACTAGCTTATTACACTACCTTCTGTATTTCTTTGCAGCAGATGTTTTCCACTTCAGTTGGCATTTTTTGCACAGTTATTACATGTACACCTAATAGAGTATTTTTTAATAAAAAAAACGTATTGAAAAGACTTTTATTAATAGACAAACACTTATTATTGTTATAAATTAAACATCAACTATTATAATTGGTACAATTATATAACAGCGTATCTAAAAAGTATGAGACAACAACAAAAAACAAACCATTCTGAAATGTCGTTTAACAGCCGTCCTTGAACAGGTTCTGCTCGATCATCTTCACTAAAATTTTCTGGGTCCGATTCGAGCTCAAATTGGCATGGTTTTATTGACACCATTATTTCTAATACCACCAAAGCACAGACTACCGGTAAAGGTAAGCGTGACGTTTCCGAAAAACGTGCACTAGCCGGTTAGCGAATCACATCACACTGGGCCAGCTAACCAATCTGAGCCCATTGCGTATTTTTGAGGGACTGGCTTCATAGAACCCGGAAACCATCAGACCGTTTTTACAAGGAGGGACAGAGCAGTGTGGAATAAAGGTAAAATATATGAAAAATAATGCTTTTTTTTTTAAACGAAGCATGAACACATGTTATAGTGCACCCCCACAAACACAATCAAGCCTTTGAAAAAATGTGTTTTACCACCCCTTTAAGTAAGAAGAAAGTGAAAATTTAAGGAAACGACAATTGTCAGAGGTATTCTAAGTTCTTTTTTTCTTTTTTTAAATACATGTTGTCCAAGGATGTGCTGAAAATACCATAGACAGTAAAAGAAATGGACACAGCGACCCCATTGGAACTCAATTGAGACAAGTGAAGCCCATTTTTAGCGATTTCTTAGCACTTCCTTTCCTGACGCGCAGACTCAAACCGAGCAAAGCGTTACACGGACCACGTGAGCAACCCGTCTGTCTTCTAGTAGCTGTGCCAAGAGAAATCTGAATCATTCCCTTCCGAATCTTGCAGAGACGGAGAGAGTGAGTAGGAGCTGTCCATGAGCTGGAGCAGGAGAAACTTTTGCTAAGTATTCTGATTAATTATATTGTCATTTTGCCTCCACGTCCCCCCGATTGCCCTCGAGCTTCTCCTCCCGTCCATACGGTAATCTCTCTACTGTGCGACAGAGAGTCGCGTGGTTATGACGCAATCGTTAGCCTACTTTTACAAAAACTGCATCTACAGGGCCATAACATAAGCTACAAGGTAATGGAGCATTTTATACATTGTCGTGTTTCTTTAGAAATAAATAATGGACAAATGGAGTCTTTAAACGCCTCAGATGTAAAGTTATTCGCTGTCAAAGTGACGCTAAAATGAATGGGAGTCAATGGGATGCTAACTGCAGGTGAAGTTCTGCTACAAGATGGCGGCACGCGGCCGACTTCAACTTCCGGTCGACTTCCTTCCCCCCTGGAAAATACCAGAGAAAGCATAGCCTACTCTTGCAACACATCTAACATGAAATTCTGTCTAAAAGACAACAGTCATGTTTGAGTGCAAACCATTTGGGTTGGGATCTTTTTTTCCAAGAACAAGCTGTTTTAAAAATTGTTGAATTGAGCCACAACAAAATTTATTGTTTTACTTTTACACAATAAACAAGGGTTGTAAACCTTTGAATCTTTAGGGCATGCCACGGACTACTTTAAAAACAAAGAAATGTTACAACATTTACAAATTGTTTGTTATGAATCTGTGAAGGAGGACTCAAATGCAGGATGACAGTTAACAGCTTTATTGACAAACAGATGATACGACGAGGTGGGAGACGGTAGCAATCCAAAAAATAGGTAGAGATGAGAAAATGACAACAGCAGAGCAGCAGATGTAATGCGGTGTCCGTAGGCTGGAGTGTTGATATGGCAGATCAGAGAGAGACCAGGGGCCCGTTCTTCGTACGTCGCTAACTCAGTTAGCTGGATTTGATTGTTGGGGATTTGGCATGATCTTGGATTGTTTGGTTCTTCGACGCTCATCCTGGACTTGCTGTCATAGCAACAGGTGCGCAATCTTAAACCTGCTCGGGAGCAGGCTTATTTCATGTTAACAGGATTAGACTGCGGCTTCATAAGCGGAGCTGATACGGGAAGTCCAGCGCAGCGCGATAGTGCACTTTCTGAGATATATATTTTTTCTCGGGACTCGTGAGATTGTCGTTTACATTATTAATTTGTTGGAAACGCACATTTATTTTCGACTTGTCGGAGTCGGGCTTTAAAGGGATAGTTCACTTTGAAATAAAATTTTGGTATGTTTTAGCTTACCTGAAGGGCATCCAAGATGTAGGTGTCTTTTTTTCCTCAGTAGTTTCAATTTTGATATTTTAGGTCAAACCGTTCTTGTCTGTCAGTCATATAATGCAGGTCTGCGGTCACTGTCTCAAAACAGCATGCACAAGTCCAAATTAAAACAATTCCCCATCGTCCAAATGAAACAATTCCCCATCGTAAGTACACTTTGATGGCCTAAGACACGAAACAAGCGGTTTGTGTGAGAAAACGAACCGTATTTATATCGTTTTTGCCTCTTGAACAAAGCCGCGTCCAACTGATCTGACGGCGCGGGCGGGTATAGATATATACACTGATGTCGCCTTGGCTAATGAACTGCAATAACGAAGGCGACATCTAGTGCTAGTGTTTCTATACCCGCACGCGGGCGGATATAGATATAGAAACACGATATAAATAAATACGGTTCGTTTTCTCACACAAACCGCTTGTTTCGTGTCTTAGGCCATCAAAGTGTACTTACGATGGGGAATTGTTTCATTTGGACGATGGGGAATTGTTTTAATTTGGACTTGTGCATGCTCTTTGAGACAGTGACCATAGACCTGCATTATATGACTGACAGACAAGAACGGTTTGACCTAAAAATATCAAAATTGAAACTACTGCGGAAAAAAAGACACCTACATCTTGGATGCCCTTCAGGTAAGCTAAAACATACCAAAATTTAATTTCAAAGTGAACTATCCCTTTAACTAGGCTACAGCACAAACTGTTTGCATTGCCCTAAGATTATTTGCGAGTGGCTTTCCTTTACACTATTGGAGATGCGGAGAACTTAATGGAAAGTGCTGTCTGTCGTGTCATTCGGAGTTTACCTGGCGCTTTTAGGTTTAAGAAACAGTTTTAGGTTTTTTTTTTTGTGGAATTTCCAAGCCACTTAAGACCCAATGTTGTAAAGCATTTTTTTTTAAAGCATTTTTTTTTTTTAGGCTATCATAATTTTTTATGAAGATCATGCAATCATGACCATGGTCCATGCCGATTATAGTATATGTCACTCAGGCTTCACTAACGTGATTGGTAGACTATAGGCTATAGACTGCCATCAAGGCCTCAATAAGGGGATTATGTGAACAGAAAGAGGGTTCACAATGTAAATGTGCAGCCCAGTTACTATTGTGATTCTTAATATTCCAGATTAGTAATATTATATAAAAAAAAAGAAAGAAGGCAGTTGACTAAAATCTTCCATATCACAAATGTGAAAGCAAAATGGCCAGGGTCTGTGCATGACTTAAGCATTTTCAGAGATTCACATTTATGCACATTACTTGAAAGTGGTAAGAAAAGTTACACAATTAAATATCAAGCTCACTGTATTACATACACTTATGATGATCCTAACAGAACTGCATTTTTTCATAGGTGATTATGACATGTTCCTGCCTGCAGACAGGTGTTTTATGACCCCATTGACCAGTTACAATGCAGCTCTTGCCAGGACAAGGGCACACAATGAAATGAACTTTGGCTAACTAAAGGGAAGATGTCAGTGTCTGAAAAGTCTGAGGGTTGCACACCTGACAGGGCCTGTGACATTGTTGCATGTGCCATATTACACAACATTGCCAAAAAAACACACTTTTCATTAAATGTTTAATAAAATACAAATATGCTTAGTTCCTTGAGTTTTATTTCAGTTGTTCTTTGTAAAGAAAAGCCAGTGGTCAAGTGCCTGCAACAAGAGATATTAGACACATGCCTCATGCAACAAATAAAAAGGAAAAGTTGGCTATACACTGCCCACCTGCAGGCCTATGTCTCCTCTGTGTGTGCAGACTCTTCTGTAGGCCTTTCTGTAGATGTGGAATCCTGCAACTTATATTGCAGCCATAAAGCATACAAGTATAAATTAAGTAAAGTTATTTATGCACTTGCAGGTAGGCTAGTTCCTCCATATGACAGTTATCTGAGAGGGTTTATTCACTGTCCAGTGCAATGGAAACAAATGGATATTATAAAGTCTTATACTTTATTTATTTTGGAAAGTTAGAAAATGTCCACTTACTGCACATATTTCAGCCACCACTTTCTTGGGAACAGATACAAGTGTTAATATTTTTACATTAACATAACATAAGTTTATCAGTTTTCACATTCACAAGTCAAAGCAATTCATCATTCAAGATTTAACAGTTGAAATGACTATACGGCCTTAATTTAATGCAGAAAAAATTATTTTACAGTGTAGGCTACTAAGATCTTTTCTTTTCTCAGCCTTTTTCTTGGTTGCTTTTATAATCAGACAACCATTTATTTAACAGTGCCTTTTATAAAATAGACTATATAACAAAAAATACCATTATGTAGAATATTTTTGTACTTCACTTTTATTTGTTCCCATGTTCTAGTGTGGTGACTCTGACATTACAATGAACAAAGTAATTATGCAATTATTAAAATACAAATATATAGGCTAATAAGTGATAAAAACATCTAACATGGCCACTTCTAACGGATTTAAATTGTCTGCTACTTTTTGCCAGCCCTCTCTCCTGGCTTTTGCAGACTTTGAGGTGTTCCCTGGCGTTTTAATTAAACATTAAAATTCCGAATAAACTTTGACTATTAGTTCTTGCTCTGCTAAGGAGAAAAACTGAGCGCGCTCTTTGGCCACTCCCACGCTGAGCAGCCAATAGCAGCGTTGCTGATCAGTGTTTCTACTATCGATACATATCCCCTTTTAACCAGCGCATGAACGCGCAATTATCTCAGATGACTCAAACCAGCGATACTAATCATATCCGGCAAGTGTGTTCGAAGAACCGAGTTAGCCAGATCATGATTCGCACGATGATATCATCTTGGATGTCTCATTTGATCTCGGATGTTTTAAGCAACGTACGAAGAACGGGCCCCAGAGGTTACCAGCTAAAGCCAGACAGGAACTTCTTACAGCTTGGCGCTCAGGTATCTCAGGCTCAGAACAGGGCTGCTTGCTGGACAGGATTTGGACAGGATTTGGACAGGACTGGAACAGGGAACAAGACAGACAGAGCCAATGGCAGTAACCAGAGCACTAACAAACTTCAAGAACAAAACACTAAAGATTTAAGTGAAACGATACTGAGACACAGTTGTACTCTGAGGTACAACATTTAACGAACTGGCAAATACAAGAGGGACAGAGCAAACATATAAAGGGAGCTAAGAACATGATGAACAGGTGAGCACACTCAGACAAACAAGGACTTAACGAGGAGACAGGTGCTAACACTCAAACAAGGACTCAACTAAACAAGGGGGCGTGGTACCAGGAAACAAGGAGGAAGGGACAGAGGAGCACATGGCAAACACAAACAAAGGCACAGCCATGTGTTTAAGCATAACATAAACATAGATACATTGAATAGAGACAATACAGACAACACTGCCAGGGCAGAACCCTGACATTGTTATTATTGTATTATAAATAAGATGAATTGTGTGTGTGTGTGTGTGTCTCTTTATAAAATGAAATTTTGTTTGCTTGTCTAACTCAAATTAAAACATTTAATTGGAAAATAAATTATTAGGTAGAAATCCTTATTTTGTACCCCATTGACAAGAGACAAATCTTGATTGAGATGTGTTTATTTAAAATTCATAAAAACAGGTGTGCACTAGATATTTACTGTGAAAATTATTTATCCAAACAAGCTAGTTGTGACAGTTAAAATAAAAAATTTTAAACCCTCATTTTACCCAGTCTGGAAATTTGTTTTTGGAAATCCAAAGTCAAAATCTTGACTATTAATAAGAGTCAAAATAAACTTGACTGTAAAATAAACTAAAGAATCATTTACACATATGGCCTAATATCTAACTAAAAAAGACTAGAACTACTAACTAGAAATACATGCATCGGTTTACTTATTTATTTCCAGTTTGTGTGTGGCAGAATGTAAACAACTTAATATCCTTATCAATCCTCAATTTGCACCTAAGTATGTGTCCCCTAAAAAAGAGCACATCTCATGCAAACAGCTTAATTTTAAGCTACTGGATCTTTGCATTCAGCTTATGTCCATCCAAGTTCATTTAGATTTTCTGGATAAACTGTCCTTGAGGTTGTCAGGAAAGCTTAGATCAAGTGCATAAATGAGACAGAAAAGCATGATGAACGCCATATACGCTCCTATATCTTTTGTTCCTGTAGAATCTCCTCTTCGGATTGTGTAAATCCCCATGATTGTGTTTGCAATTTCATTTTATGGATCCTCAATGGCCTGGACAAAACACAAATCACCTCGCAATACCCCGGACATATGGGTATATAAGGCAAGACAGCTTGCACACACACACTCACCAGCTTTGTTCTTCAGAGTCTAAGCCAGTGTCTCTTACTCTAAAGGAGAAGTGATTTCCAATCACCCGTACCAGCCTTTGCTGCAGAATTTAAGCACAGTACAGCGGTCTCTCTCTTCAGCCTGCAGAGATATCAGAGCATCTCTGTTCTCTGTTCAGATGCTGGTTGGCACTGTTTTAGCAGCACAAGGGGGCTCTACACAATATTATGCAGGTGGTTTCAATGCTGTGGCTGATCTGTGCATACCCAGATTAATCTCTATGGAATGTAATCATATTGAGTATACTATATATATTTTAAAAAAAGCATCTCTAGTAAACATATATTTATTTTATACCTTACTAAACTTGCAAATTATGTATTAAATTAAAATAACTATTTTTAATATATCTTACTTGATTGTTCTGTACAGCTTCATCATTGGTCACACAGGTCTTTATGTGTGCTGTCAGAATGAGTAATGGACAACTGATTCCACATCTCTGGCATTTCTCTTTTGGCATGTCATTAAATGTTTCATATTCGGGTGGCAGAGCAGTGGTGTCAAGTTCCATATGATGAGGAGCAATGTAAAGAACTCCTTTAAAACCCTGTGTTGCTGTCTTCAAATGCTTGGCATTGTACCCACTTTCATCAGGTGGAATAAGAGTGAGCTTCCAGGAGCCCCATCCTCATTTAAAGAAAAAAGGGGAAAAAAGACCATTGTACAAAAATACAGCAAAAAACAATATGCTATTGGTATTTTTGAGATCAGGGTCAGTTTTTACGAAATGTTTTGTCCCTGGTGATTACCTGAAGATTTATAGATAGCCAACACCCCTTTATTTCCTGAAATTTGGGGTACAGCTCCGTCAGTCACATATCTAAAAATATAACAACGCCAAACAGGGTAGCCATTAAGCCTTTATTGTCAGTATAGCACACTTATAGTATATAAGTGTGCAAATAAATAAATAAAAATGTATTATAGCAGGGTTTAAATGAATATTAACTAAGATTAATTAATGGTGTAGAAGTATTGTTTATTCTTAGTTCATGTTAAAGCTGCAGTCCGTAGTTTTTCCTCTTTGTTGCCATCTCTGTTCGAAATCTGCAATTGCAGTTATTCGCGGAATTATCAACTTTACGTGGGTTGTGCCTCGGCCCGGCACAGCGCGGATGAATCCAATGTTTTGAGGAGAATGTGCGGCTGTCAATCACCGCGCCGGTGTGGAAACTGTCATTCGCAATCACAGATTCTACTTTTTGGAAGTATGACCAACATAAGAATTTTCACCAGAAAATGTCATCTGAACATCCACTTTTGTTCTGACCAACTAAGGGGGAAAAGCATTGCAGTAAAGTGTTACAGCATTTACTGACCTCTCTGAGCCGTATTCAATTGTGTAAATACATCTAAAAGCAACTTCAGATGCTGCTTCTATGCCACCGATGCATTATTCACCGAATTCTTAAATTTATAAAATCGTTATTTTAATCTTTTAGATGGCAATAAATATAAAAATACTCTTCATCTCTGGCTTTATTGTTCAAAGTGTTATTTCATAGTCTACCCTTGAATCGATTCTGCTTTGTGCTCCACTACAATGTAGCAATATGCAATTCTCTCTGTGCTGTCCAGTGCGTCGTGTAGCTTTAGCACACAGATTTCAAGAGTTGGTCAGCTAAATAAAACAGCGGTGTGCAAAATACGTAGGCTAGGGGTAATTGTGAGAGCAAATGTCACATAAATTAATATTTAATAAGATAAATTCGTATTTCACAGCACGCAAATGTATCTGTACGAGAAAGCTCGGTACGGTTTGTGTCGAGACATTTATTAGTCTTGCTGTTTGATGAGAAAGGGATTAAATGTAGTTGCAACTTGCAATGAACTCTGTAATAAAATCCGTACAACTGTATCAGATGTCTATTATTCTTTCTGTTGCGCGGAGCTGAGTAAGAACTGATGACAGCACGGCTTGATTTTTGGTTGACCGATTAGCGAAAAGGAGCATTTTATTCCCAACCATGTAGAGATCAATATTCAAGCTGTTTATCCATTTTGGTTTTATAGTTTTTCCATTTGGCGGATTAGAACAAAGTGTGATGAAAATAAAAATATGAAAAAAGACACGAGATTTGTTTATTTATGTTCATGAGAAGGGTTGAATATGTGATAAATGAAAGGTTTCTTCGTTTTTCCGTTTAGAAGACAAAAAACGAGAAAACTAATTATGCGAAGGTACACGGACCACAGATGTGCTGATGAATTAATCTTAATCTGTTGCATTTAGCAAAAGACAATTTTAAAAGATGCAAGAGAGACATCCTTTATACTTACTTTTTCATAGGTTGCATTTTCATCCAAATGTATTGTTTTTCGGCCCAACCCAGCTTGCATGTGAATGAGTTGCTCACTCTCTTTAGGCGTTCGCTCAAAGAGGTGAGGCAGCAAATACAGTTCACAGGTAATATTTTAGCAGGTTTGCTAGGGGTCGTTGAATTTTACAACCTCCTTTATTTAAAAAAAAAAAACAGGAAATGATCTGTTGGCAAAAAAGTACAATTACAAAGCAAAATAAATACCATCAAATAATGGCATGTTTCTTTATGTCAGTATTAAATACAAAGTAATTGCAAAACCGGGTCATCTCAGTTTGGATGGTGGCCCTCTGCTGAACAGGGTGCTGCCTATGGTGGTGGAATCATGAAATGAATGCATATACAACTTTTTAAGTAATCTCAACAAAACTATGCACAAATTCATTTATATAACAGGGATTTATTTTCTCACAAACTATCCTTAACACAATAAAAAATACACAAAAAAACCTGCCATTTTCCTGACTGGGACCAGCTGCACTGCCTGACGTCAGTAATGACAAGTGCCTGGCTTACAACTTCAGTGTCCTATAAACACAGTTTAACCAGAATCATTTTGATCTCGTTCATTATTGATTTAACGGTCCACTGCTTTTTGCTAGATACCTGTTCAGGGCGCAGGGTACTCTCTGAACACAACCGTCGGTGACAACTGTTTGTTGCAGTTCGGTGTGTGAATTAGTGAAGTATTTAGTGCCATGTCAGCATCTGTGGCTAACTTCATGGCAAAAGCTGAATTACAAAAATACAATTTACATATATTGATTCTGATTGGTCAATAGCTGGGTCATTCCTGGGATTACTGGTTTTTCAGATTTAAACACCTTTTATTCTCAACCCCGTAATGGACAAAATGGACTTGGTCTAAAGAGGATTTTACACAAAACTTGCTATAAAACAAACATCTACCTACTGCTCATATATCCCTCATAACAATTTAACAACTACAAATGTAACATTTATGATAGTTAAAAAAAAAAACTAATTGCGAGTCCGTGGTCTCTTTATTTTTGTAAAAAAAAAAAAAAAAATTAGATTTAGATGTTTAACTAAAACCTCAATTGTATTGTGTTGGTCCTTAACATGTCAGGTTGTAATCAGCAAGAAATGGCTTTATTTTGATTTGCCTTCACTATTTTAAATGGACACATTACATCAAATATTATTTTTATAACAAAATGATTGGTTGTGGTTTTCTGCTCAAAATGGCCACTGCTTCTCTTGTAGTGTAGTAGAGTAGACCATATATGGCAGCAATGAAATAAGTACATTGTATATACTTATGGATTAAAATAAAATTTAGAAAAATTATAATTTTCCATCTTAATTTTTATGTGATGGGGTTGAGTTGTTAAGCTTGACAGTACCCTCCCTTGACTATAATAGGCCTAAAAAAATATTAATAAAAAGTATGCGCCCAAGTAGCAGTGCTTCGCCTGTGCTTCCCCCCAATATAGTCCCAAGTCAATATCTGCCTAGGAAATCGCCTAGTCTTAGTAATTAGGTTTTTAGATTTTTTATCACTTTTACTCATGAAATGCTAGCTGGCAACAGAGGATTCCATTCATTATGCTAAGCTAAGCTATCGGCGGTGCTGCCAAACTAAAACAATGCATGCACTGAGAAAAAAATGCGTTTGCCCACCTATCTAAATGTAGGAAAGACGGTGAATAAGCCCTATTTAAAAAAAACGGTGGAGTGTTCCTTTAAAAAAAGTCTGGGGGACTAAAATATTACTGAATTGCGGGAATGACCCATCTGTATTTTTTTCACGATAAAACACGGCTATGACCGCTCTAATGTATCACTACACAACACCCCTAGCAACCACTCTTAGCAACTTAAAAATGTTTGTTACCATTGATATTGTTTATTAAAGCTTATAGAGTAACGTAGAGTATTGTGAGAGATCGAGTTAGCGAGTGTACCTGCATTTACAGTAGACTTAGGCAAGGCAAGGCAAGTTTATTTATATAGCACATTTCATACACAATGGCAATTCAAAGTGCTTTACATAGAATAAATTAAAATAAGAAAAAGAAATAAGAATAATTAAAACAGTTTAGAAAAATAAAATACAGTACAGTACAAACAGTCGGACGAACAGTGGCACAGTGCTCATTCAGTAAATGCATAGCTAAACAGATGTGTTTTAAGTCTGGATTTGAATGTGACTACTGTAGGAGTCTTCTCTCTTCTGGAAGCTGGTTCCAGCTGCGGCTGGCATAATAGCTAAAAGCGGACTCGCCATGCTTAGAGTGAACCCTTGGTATTTCTAGCTGATATGATCCTAGTGATCTGAGTGATCTGTTGGGTTTATATTCAGTGAGCATATCTGCAATGTATTGAGGTCCTAGGCCATTGAATGATTTATATACCAGTAATAATACTTTAAAATCAATCCTAAATTTAACTGGGAGCCAGTGTAAAGACCTGAGGACTGGTGTGATATGTTCATATTTTCTGGTTCTGCTCAGAATCCTGGCGGCAGCGTTCTGTATGAGCTGCAACTGTCTTATGGTCTTTTTGGGAAGGCCAGTGAGGAGTCCATTACAATAATCCACCCTGCTGGTGATGAAAGCATGAACAAGTTTCTCCAAGTCTTGTCTGGAAACAAAGCATCTAATTCTTGCAATATTTTTCAGATGATAGTATGATAGTATGCTGATTTAGTTATTGCTTTGACATGACTACTGAAACTAAGGTCTGACTCTAGTGTCACACCAAGATTCCTGACTTGATCTTTAGTTGTTTGACCTTTAGAGTGAAGGTATGCGTTCACCTTGAGAACTTCATCTTTGTTTCCAAATGCAATGACTTCAGTTTAACTGAAGAAAGTTTTGGCACATCCAACTGTTGACTTCATCAATGCATTGGCACAGGGAGTCAATGGGGCTGTAATCGTTAGGCGATAGGGCCAAGTAGATCTGTGTGTCGTCTGCATAGCTGTGGTAAGAGATTTGGTTCTTTCTCATTATTTGGCTCATTGGGAGCATATACAGGTTGAACAGGAGTGGCGCAAGAATTGAGCCTTGAGGGACTCCGCATGTCATTGATGTCCACTCAGACTTATGATCTCCTATACTCACATAATAACCTCTCCCATCTAAGTATGACCTGAACCATTTTAGGACTATCCCAGAAAGCCCCACCCAGTTTTCCAGCCTGTCCAGAAGTATGTTATGATCGACAGTGTCAAATGCAGCACTGAGGTCGAGTAGTACCAGCACTGATAATTTGCCTGAATCAGTATTTAAGCGAATATCGTTTATTATCTTTATGAGCGCTGTTTCTGTGCTGTGGTGCGGTCGGAAACCAGATTGAAAATTGTCAAAGTATCCATTCGAGCATAAGAATTTGTTCAGCTGATTGAAGACAACTTTTTCAGTGATCTTGCCTATGAAAGGAAGATTTGAGATCAGCCTATAGTTGCTTAATATGGTATTATCCAGAGTGCTCTTTTTCAGGAGGGGTTGACAACTGCAGTTTTCAGGGAGTTTGGAAAACTCCCAGAGAGAAGTGAGGCATTTACCACTTTTAGAAGATCTGCTTCTAAACTGTTTAACACACTTTTGAAAAAAGATGTGGGAAGTGTGTCAAAAGCGCAGGTTGATGTTTTAAGGTGCTGTACGGTTTCTTCCAAAATTTTGCCATCAATTTCTTTGATTTAGCATTTTCCTTCAGGTCAGTCCTATATTTGTAGTAAAAATCTGTTTGAATGTCCGCAGCTATATCTTGTCCTTTTAACAGTTAAGAGGTTTTCCCGTGCCCTGACACCTAACGTTAGTCATCTGTTAGTTATATTGCTTCTCCATGTTCACAACAAGTTTGTCCTTTCAATATAAAAGTCTTCTCTACTGATGGATGACTGACTCACTAATAAAGACAGGCTTTGCCGCCATCTAATGTTACAGGCGAAATATTTTAACTTCTGCTGCTGTTCACGGTCAGGGACTATTTTTTTTCCAGCGGAAGGAAGGCTTTTGGTGATTTTTCTTCATGAAAGTTGCACTAATCATTTTTTCTTACTTTAATATTTATATTGTGTGGTAACCGCTTTAGAAAAGCAATAAGGTACTCAAGGCTAGTGCTGTATCGGGTGTGGTAAAGTAGGTTTTATGTTGGACATTCGTTAGACATTCAATCTTTTCTGAAGCATTAATTGATATGTAATGGCTTAATAGTCATGGATGATGCTGTATCTCATCTATGTCACATTGTAAAGCATAATGTCAAAAGTGAATTTTAATATTATTCGATGATGTAATTGTTTTATGAATTGGAAGTGAAAAAGTCCTCACAACGATCCCCACTTGGGCACTTCAAGTTCAAGTTGGGCACTTCAAGTATGTGCATTATTCCACAAAAACACTAAAAACATGATCATTTTACATATGTAGTTGATGTTAGTAAATAGATTAAAAATAGATTAAGCCAATGACTTGTATATGATTTATATATCTGTTATACATATGTAATTAAACTGAATGTTTTAAATGAAATACATCTATTTAACTTTGTGGTTGTTTTATGTAAATACCTCAAATGACCTACAATGTATTTATACACACATGCAGCATATAATATACAACTTAGATTGGTGAATTTTTTGTTTTGTTTTTACATTTGTTATGAATTTTTTTTAAATACAAATCTATAGAACTTCGTGGTCATGTGACCTGATGATGTCACACCACCTGGAATTTATTCACTAACCCTTGGAACAGATGGAGCTCAAGATAGAACCCTAAGCACATGGTCTAAGGAGAGCCGCGGAAGTGATAGTCTAATTTTTATATCTAACGTAACGGTGTTGGCTCTCAATTGTTTAAACAACATTTCATTTTACCAAATGGCGACCTCTGATCGAAAAAGAGATAGAAATCAGACAAACATGAAGTCTAAGACAACAGTGACGTCAGATAGCGTTAGCATGGACGAACATTTGACAGTTATTGAAAAGCGCATCGCCAACGATGAGGCGCGCCTGGGCTCAGCTGAGTTGCGTATAGCAGAGTTAGAGAGTCATTCACGAAGATGGAATCTCCGTTTATTCGGAGTACCGGAGGCTGATAAACAAGATGTGCGACAAGAAGCTATTGGCATATGTCAAGCTGTCCTACCTGCAGAGAAGGCCAAACTCCATAGTCTCATTGACACAGTGCATCGTCTGGGCCAGAAGAAGGAAAAGGAGCTGTCCAATATTGATAAACCCAGAGGAATAATTATTCAGTTTACATCCAAGGTGATTCGCGACTCTGTGTGGAAAGCGGCAAAAAAGTCTGAATACTTGAGGAGTCATGGTCTGCGTTTTGCAGAGGATCTGTCTAAGATGGACAGAGCACGACGTTAACCCACCATGAGAGATGAGGAAAGCTAACGGTTTTGTAGACAGTTTTCTTTTGAACTAAAATGAAGACCATTATGTCTTCAAAGTTTTTGTTAATTTGAATAGTTGCCTTTGCCATCGGGACCGAAATTCCGAAATCTGTATTCCTCATTGCGGATGTTTATGGATAAAATTCTAAAAGTGAAAACGATAATTTATTTGAAACTTTAGAAGAGCATATCCTTCAGGGACTGTCGCAATTCTCGGATCTTTCTCTTATCATAGGGGGTGATTTTAATACTGTTATGGACGGCTCTCTCGATTGTTTACCAGCAAGACCATCTTATAATCAAAATACAAACCTTAAACGTTTTATGGAGAGGTTCAATTTGGTAGATATATGGAGGTCTACATTTCCTGATTCGTTGACATATACTTGGAGCAACAAGTCTGGTAACAGGCAATCTCGAATAGATTATTCGTTAGTGTCTGCAAGTATACAATCTTCAGATGTCTCTGTTAATGTGATTCCTTCACTGCTAAACGACCATAAAGCTGTTCTTATCTCTATTAACTTCAGCACTTCTCCACATGCCATGGGTAGAAGTTCATATTGGAAACTTAGTAGTTCATTACTGCAATATGAACATATTAAAACAAAGGTTAAATGGGTCATATAATGGTACATGCACTTTTACAAGTTGATTGTACTGAAATGTGTGTTGGCAGTGCCTGTACACAACCATCATAAAATTGATAAATGATAAAAATCCATCCAGTGTTTTTTTTTAAATCTCCTTATATGTTTTCCCGTCTCAAATCGAGCCGTCTGACCGTGTGACGTCACACGGTCGGACGTCCCTCCCACGATTGTTAATTGACAGCAGCGTTTCAACACAGACCCGCCCTGAGCGAGCTGTCATCATAGTCCGCCATTGTTGATACGCTGGAGCAGAATGGCGTCTAAGCGATTGTGGTGTTCTGTTCTTGGGCGTAATAAGGAACACAGCAGTTATGTTGATGTTCCTAAATCCGAACCGCTGAAGACGCAGTTGGCTGAGTTGGGAATATTCCCCACGATCAACGTCAATGCTTTCATGTTTGCGCGAATCATTTGTCTCCAGACTGCTTTATAAACGAGGGTCAGTATAAAGCTGGTTTTGCTAAGAAGCTTCTCCTGAAAAAAGGATCGGTACCAACTATTCGTATTCCTGCTGCACCTCCAGAAGAAGTGAGTGTAACGTTTTATTAACCTTTATTAGCCTGGCTAGCGTCAGACCTCTTTCTCATTGAGACGTGGTCTGGGAACCACATGTTCATTTTCTCGTATTTGAGGCGTGGTTTACGAATGGCCAGAGCCGTTTATTGGGCGATACGAATGTCTATCAAATGCGCCTGTACGTAGCTCATAGCCAATCGTTTCAATTATACCAGATGATGTATGTAGAGCGACAGAAATTCGACGAGGAGGAAGACGATGGCTGAAGAAGACTAAACTACTTAGAACACTATCTAAGGCTGCACGAAAGGTAACTTCGCGTCTGCTGCCATGTTGGATCCATAGATATAAACAAACTGCTTCGGTGTGTTGCATAGACGTCGTCATCGTCTTGCTGCTCCCTCCCCGTTCTGTGATTGGTCCCCTCGCTGAGATGAAAATCTGGTCCATGGTATCCAGGCTGCCTAGCAGCGTGAATAAAATCGCGCTGCGCTCAAGGCAGCATGGGGAAACCCAGGCTAAACCTTTATATTCATCTTTGCAAATCGCTTGCACGCTTCACGATGAATGCGGCTAAGGTTTACACTCAGGGTTAGGGTTAGGCATACTATCCCATTCATTATAGACCGTTTTTGCGCCGACGTCACAATTACGCTGGAGGCAAAACCTGGAGGCAGCCAATACAAACCAGCACAGATTCGACTTCATTAGGAGCTTAAAATGTCATCTTGTTGTGTTGTTGGGTGCAGGAATCGACGGAGTACAGGCTCCAATTTTAAAATTTATCGCATAATGTTTTCTAAAATATTGTGATTATTTGTGAATCATCCATGATTTTTATGCATTGTTGTGATTGATTGTGACTAGACTTTTTAAGAACCTGATAAGAAAGAATGATCAAATACATAAAGTAAAAAAAAATTATTTGCTGTATTTGGATTTTTTTTTTTTTTTTTCTAGAAAACATTCACATCATTAAAATGTAATTGTAATGTCACTCTTTACATTGTCATCTTCTGGCTTTGGCGCTGACTAGGCAGAACTTCGGATCGTACCACACAAGTCTTGTAACGTGACCATTCAGCAAATTGTTATAGGCATCTAAAGATTTATATACCCTCAGTTTCTCTTTATGCTCGGTTTTTCTATCAGGTAACGTTAGGTGTAGAAGTCAGGCCACTCAATCGGGGCTAATTCTGTCAGATCGTCCATTCATTGAGTGAGCGTGTACGGGTCGGCCAATCTAGTTCCGTCCGTTAAAATTTACTTTTGCAAATAACAATCGTAGTCCTGGACAGTAAGTGACCTTACACATTAATGATAAAATCGGATTTTCTGTAGTCATTGCTAAAAAAAACAAGCTAACAAAACTTCCTAACTAGCCTTAGTGAAGTGGCCAGAGGAATCGTTCTGCCTCCACCTAAGCTCCACCCACAAACAAATTTAATCATTGTCACTAACTGAAAAGGGTCTATACTTTTCCCTTAATAAAAGTTCCCCAAAAGTCCTCAAAAGGCTGATTAATACAGTTCTCTGTGAAATGCATTTAACTACAGACAGCAGATTTTATTCAATTCATCCACTGAAAATGAGGAAGAGCATACAGAGAAGCACAACCAAAATATTCTGAATTTAACTGAACCAACATGTGTATGTCAAGACCATATAATATTTTTAATATATATGTATATATATATATATTAGTGGTGGGCCGTTATCGGCATTAACGTGCTGCGTTAACGTGAGACGCTTATCGGGCGATAAAAAAAAAAAATCGCTGTTAATCTATTCTCAAAGTTGGGTTGGGAGCTGGGTCTATACTACGCAAGCTATGATGACACCTTGATATTTTCGCGCTCATAATGAAAGAGGCGCTGGCGCGACCACAACATTGTCCGACATCAAATGGCAAACGTAATGTAAGCGGAACGAAACTGAGCTACTCGTTATAACAATATTGTGTGCTTGACGGACCGTTGTTTATCAGTTTCGACCAAAGCAGCGCGAGCCGATCTTGATCAAGCAACACTGTTACTACACAGCGCTAAGAGATCCAGTAAAGAAATAATTTGAATTCGCCACTGAAGTAATAACATTGCTGCGAGATCTAGTGAGAAACATTCACATTTCTCCGTTATTAACGGATCAAACAGTGCGTGGAAGCCAGGAAGAAACATTGTGCCATGAATGAACTATCCAGTGTCCACAGATCTGCAACATTTACCATGGATTTACTGTAGTAACACTAACTGCAACCATGGAAGTTTGGCAGGAATAGTAGGCTATAATGCTTTCAAGTAACATTACGTTGGTTTTATTTTGACATTATGAATAAAATTGCTGCCCTCAAATGTTAATCTGAACTAAAAATAGACCTTTGTTTATAACTACTACAATATTAGGCTACATTTCATTTTTTCCAAGGTGCTGTTTTGTTTTATATGCTCATAAGAAGAGTCTATTATAGCTCCATCATTGCTCAAAGTAAAAAAAATATATATCATACTTTATTATGTTAGTTTTAATAAAAATAAAAATAAATCTCTGGCATTTCTTTCTTTTTGCTGTATCGAACCGAACAGTGAATTTTGTGAACCGTTACACACCCCTAGAAGCTTCCCAATGGAAACCTCGACAAGACTAAGGTTGTTTGCACCTTGTGCAATGCGGAATTAGTTTACTGTAGGAGTTCTTCCAGTCTCAAGTACCACCTAAACGCAAAGCATCCCTTAGCTAATGCAGAAGATGCCGGGCCAAGCACTGATGTAGCGCAGGGGAAGAGTCGTCGTCAAACTACTATGTTTAAGTGCATCCGAAGCAAGCCCATCAGCACAGCTCTATCAGCCAAGCTAACTAATCTCCTCGCTCAGTGGATTGAGAAACTGCTGGAGCCATGCAGGTATGGCCTACAAAGATAGCGCGTTCATGGATTGGCATACAAGAAACACGTGCCCTTTAGTCATTATTTGGGTAGCACACATATTCTGAATGCCTTCGGCAGAATTCAAATGAGCCATTTTAATCTAGATTAATCTAGATTAATTCCAAGATTACAGTGAGATTAATCTAGATTAAAAACAATTAATCTATGCCCACCACTAATATCTATATACATATATATATATATTTATCTCAAGCTTTGTTAACTATTATTGAAGTCAGGAATGTCCCTGATAGGTTTCTTCTCAATGAAAATTTTCTTCTTCAGATCCCTCACTCCTGTAACTGTCCATGCTGGATCTGTCCCCGTTGTTTTAAAAAGTAATCATGGAAATCAAAATAAGTCATTAGCATGACCGTGTCCAGCTAACCAGGCCTTTCTAGTGTGCCAGCTACGAGAGAAGCCTTGCACATACTGCTTCCCTTTATCGCTAGCCTGCTGTCTGACAGAGATATCAGGTTGATCTGGACCCAGCTCTTTTACAAGGAGTTTATCCGCCAAAGTTCTCCTCTCAAACGGATCTTGAAGAAGACATTGTACCAAGTTAGGGTTGGGTCTTGTTGGAGTCATTTCGTTCACCATTGTAATACAGTAAAAATGGCACTTTAAGTGGGGTGGGGGTCCTCTATTGGCCAGCCGCCCCTTAAATTGAACTCTTTTTTTGAAAGGTTTCTGAGTATATCTGACGATGAAATGCTGGAGATGAAGTCCTCATAATGTAAGATGGCAAAAGCCGAAAACACCTCAAGCGTCAAGTGTACTTGAGAATGTGAAGTACACAAACCTGCGGCACTCATTTAGAGAGACTCGCAGAACATGCAGACTTTAAAATCAGTCGTTAATATTCACAGACACTAGCCCATATAGCGATTTGCTATTATGATCGGCAGTTAATAGACAGAGCAGTTATTTCAGCTATGCGCCAGTATTGCGGTAGCAAATAGTAGAAAAAATATATACACCAACCAGCACTGTTCTCATCATGATGAATTTAAGTTATATATTGGGTATATAACACTTTTCATAATTTTTCAACACAGAGTAAATAGCACTTTAAATAAAACTTAGTTATTAAGACCTGTTATTTGTATGTTGTTCTTTTTTTTTCCTGCCTGGGGACTGCAGATGTAAATTAGCCTTTGGCTAACTCTGATACAATGCATCAAATGGTGACATTTATGTTTGAAATTGTGCATGGTCCCTAATAAAAATAATAATAAAAAAATGTAAAAGCATACAATTAAATGATTATAAATATATATTGCTTATGCCTGTGTGACTAGTATTCGCTGAGTTTAGAGATGTGCTCCAGAAAAAAAGTTCACGGTGACGGAGAGGCAGAAAGCACACCCTGTTTATTTTCTTTATTTTACAAAAGCACGATGTTTTGTTTTGATTGTAAGTGGACACAAAAAAGTAGACATTTAACAGTTTATTTTTTCATATTTATTGAGTCTGTATGACCATAAATGACGGAGTATTGTCTATTTTGTCTATTGTCTATTGTCTAGTCTATTTTGCTGCAAAGTGAAAAAATTCGAGCAAAACGCGCCGGCGCGTTTGCCGACCCTAGAGGGTTAACAGACACTTAACTTTAGTTTACTTTTTTTAGACTTAACTTTGTGTCTACTGTCTTGTTCCTTTCTATTTAAAGAAGCCAAACACATGTCTACGTCTGTCATTAACAGAAATGAACTGTTGGCATATTTGTTTGACATCAACTTTATCCAGTTTGTCCTGGTGGACATGGCACACAGCAATAATGTTAAGAGCCATGATTTCAGTCTCCTAAGAGCACTGAAACTTCTTTCAGCCTCAGCTGATTAGACTGGGATGACTTAAAGCAGCCTGACAAGGGTTTCAACTTGATCAAACAAGCCTCTCTCTTCAACAGCCATTCCACTTATGATATTAGCCACTTCAGTACTAGATTTGAAAGTGTTTTTGGTCCGGAACATGGCTAATTGGACTTTTAGATTATCCCTGTTCAGTTCTAGATACTGATCAACAATGTCATTCACTTTTCCAGTCAGTAGAGTTTCCTCTAGCTTCTGCAAGACATCTAGAACTTGTTGGTTGAAGAAACTGTCCTGAAGCTGAGCATCAACACAACCTATCATTTTATAGAACTCTGTTCTGCAATGCTCCTCAGCTGACTTGGGAATATGCTGGCTCGCATATTATATATATATCGCATATATTTAGCAGGCAGTGCAGATAGGCAGATAGCATTATCTTGTTGCTTTGCCCAGGTAAGAGGGATAGAGAAATAAAAAAGAAAAAAATTCCTATGGCCTTGTCAGTGTTCATGCAGGGTTGCTAAGAAAATCTTATTTTTTCTACCATTATGGCATTTCTTGTTAACTGACGTTCTGGTATGAGCTTCATAATTGCTTCATAACCACAGACAGTGGGGAATTTGACATTTTCACCAGCCGTTTGATCACTTGAGTAAGTGTCTGCTTTCCTGAGCTTACAAGTCATTTCAGCTTCCTGAGATAGTTCTCAAATGGGAATGCACTGCAAGTATCAAGACTGCCAAAAGCCATTGCATCTTCTGGTAAATGTACCATTGAATGTACATCGTACACCATTAAGTGAGCTCCATACAGTTCTTTTGTTGTTCCAACAATGTACTTTCTCAGCTCTTTACTGTTGCTGTTGTGGTCCAATGTAGGGCAAAGCAGAAGACTCAAGGCAACACTGGACACCATGAAATGATCTGAGTGACAGCAACCTTTGGGTCACCTCATCTAATTTGTCCAGCAGACTCCTTTCTGTCTCGTCTTACCCACTCTGTGTTTTCATTGCACTTAGGCAGGCTTGGTGTATGTAGTCAATCGGAAATTGTTCTATCATGTCCAATGAGACGCTCAAAAATGGAGACATTGAAGTGTTCTCATTGTCCTGACATCTTGTCATTTTAGCATGCTATGTGTCATTGGTGCGTACACTGAAAAAAAGGGCATTGGATTTACATGATTTAATCATACATCGGTTCCACATGATTTAGTTATGTCAGTTTAACATAATTTTCCTTGCTGTTTAGAATACAATTTGTTCATGTAAATTCAACATAATTTGGTCCCTTAAAACAATTGATTCGATTAACCCTCTGGGGTCTAAGGGGTTTTGGGGGTCCTTGAGATGTTCTGACATGCCCTTGACATTTGTGCTTTTTTCAGTTGCTTATAAAAATATTAATGGCAAAGGTGTAATTACATTATTTAGCACAAACAGGGCTACCTCTGTCAGGTTCTGGGTAGATGATGGAGGAGGCGAACACGAAGATACTAATAAATCAAAGGTTTTAAAGGGATAGTTCACCCAAAAATGAAAATTCTGTCAGTAATTACTCACCCTCATTTTTACTCACCTTCGTTCATCTTCGGAACACAAATTAAGATATTTTTGATGAAATCTGAGAGCTGATCACTCCTCCATAGGCTGCTAGGTGGCCGTAACTTGCTGGCCCAGAAAAGTTATTAAAGAGATCGTTAATATAGTCCAAGTGACTACAGTGGTTCAATCTTAAGTATATCAAGCGACGAGAATACTTTTTGTGCGCAAAAACAAACAAAAATAACGACTTTATTCCACTATTCATTTCCTTCTCTCTGGGCCTCGTAGTGTTTTTGCGCTGCGCGTCTGTGTTATACGTCATCACGCATCACACACATGACCAGCGTCGGCCAATAGTGAGCCTACGTGGTGACGTGTAACACAGACGCGCTGCGCAAAAACACTACGCGAACCAACTAGAGGCCCAGAGAGAAGGAAATGAATAGTGGAATAAAGTCGTTATTTTTGTTTGTTTTTGCGCACAAAAAGTATTCTCGTCGGTTGATATACTTAAGATTGAACCACTGTAGTCACTTGGACTATATTAACGATCTCTTTAATAACTTTTCTGGGCCAGCAAGTTTGGGCCACCTAGAAGTCTATGGAGGAGTGATCAGCTCTCAGATTTCATCAAAAATATCGTAATTTGTGTTCCGAAGATGAACGAAGGTCTTACGCGGTTGGAACAACATGAGGGTGAGTAATTACTGACAGAATTTTCATTTTTGGGTGAACTATCCCTTTAATTCTCAAAAATGGCAAATACAAGAAAACAGGTAGCGTGTGCTCAGAGCACAGACTTAAAGGGGTGGTTGATTGCTATTTCACTTTTTTCATTTTAAATACTGTGTAATGTTGCTGTTGGTGCATGAACAGTATCTGCAAAGTTGCTGCGCTGAAAGTTCAACGTAAGCGGAGATATCCTCTTTTAAAAATCAGGAAGTTTAATGCCTACAAAAACGACTCGAATGGGACTACAACGAGATACTTCCCGGGTTTTATACGTAACTAACCCATACATTTACATCAACCCTCCCTCCGGAACATGTTCTGCTGTCGAAGAGGAGGAGTTATAGTGGAGAGAGCTGTAGCTGTCAGGTCTTCTGTGTTCAGGCTTCCTACAGACGCTGTAGTTCGTCAACAATGGTTAAAATTTAAGTTTGATTATGTTCCTGACAATTACAATCGTAGTTTAGCTCTCTGTGCTGCGCATTTTACGGAAGACAGCTTCCAGAATCTACACGAGTTCAATGTCGGATTCAACAAGAAACTATTACTCCAACATGAAGCAGTTACAGCTTTAAAACCAGAGGCCACAACCTGCAAGTAAGATTTAATCATTTTAAATGTATTTGCCTGTATAATTTAAGACGTAATGTTTTAGTTTTATCAAGGATGTAAAAAAATGCCAGCGCTGGCTTTAGTATATGACAGATGCGTATAAACATTTTGGACCCGAATTTGTAATATGTACAAATTTTGTAAACGTATTTTCCATGTAGGCCTATAGCTACTTTATGACGTAATTTTTTTATTTGATCAAGAACGCAAACCAATGCCAAAGCTGTTTGGTTATAGTAGCTAGTTAGTTCGATGTTATTTTGTGTGTATAAGAAACGTGTGCAAACTTCAAAAAATTATCGCAACAGCGAACTTCAGCTGCTGTTATCACATGTACACCTAAAGAAAACGACAAACTGAGTAAACTACCGGTAAGTTTTGTGAATAGTTAAACGGTTGTTCATTCTATCAATAAAACAATATGTTTAAAAAACGGTATTACTCAGTCCTGTATTCAGTTATATTAAATGTTTAATCAGGGGGAAAGCGTATCTCAAAAGCTAACAAACAGCAGTAGCATTTTCAAGTATCAGCGTGTGGAAATTCTTTGAGAAAATAATAATAATTTAAAAAAAAATACCATTCAGAAACGTTTAGTAAGAGCCGTGTTTGCGGAGGTTCTGCTTGACTCTCTTCATCACCACTCTCTGGGTCTGATTCTGGCTCAAACTGATGAGGCAATATTGACACAATTACATTTGACCGGGCCAGGAGCACATGTAACTGTCGCCCGTAAAGGTAATGGGCGTGAAGATTCCGGACGCAGTTTAGCCAATTACAACACACCGGCCGAACTAACCAATCTGAGCTCATTGCCTCTTTCTGAGGGAGTGGTTTCATAGACTCAGGAAGTCAACCGGTCGTTCAAATGACAGAGGAGGAAGCGGCTTACAATAAAGGTGAAATTTATGAAAAACAAGGCGTTTTTTAACAAACGAAACACGAAGACATGTTATATTGCAGCCCATAAACACAATCAAGCAAAGAAAAAAGGCAGTAAACCACCCCTTTAAACTCTAACATCCACATTGCCCGACAACTGAAAGGTGAAAGACAGGAACTTAAATACACAGAAGATAATGACTAGTAACAGGTGATGGAAATCTAATCTTTGTAAAAGACTAATTAACAACACACAGGTGAGAGAACTGAACTAATAACGATGATGCCTGAACACAAATGAAGACCGTGACAAGGAAACTAACAGAAAGACCATGAAAACCTGACATAACTCCCCCCTCCCGCTAGGCGCGACCTGCGCCGACAAAGGGGGGGGTGGGCATCCTGAAGTCCGGACAAGAGGGAGACCAGGGTGAAAGTGGACGGACTTCAGGATGACCTCGATGATCAAGGCGGAGCAGGTCGAGGAGGTGACCATGGCGGTGCAGGTTGAGCAGGGGGCCATGGCGATGAAGGCCGAAACTGGGACCGGGACATGAACAGTCTCTGGCTGGGCAAACGGGACGAGCAAAGAGGGCTCAGTGCTGGGCAGCGATGAGGGCTCTGTGCTGGGCAGCGAAGAGGGCTCTGGGCTGGGCAGCGACGAGGGCTCTGGGCTGGGCAGCGACGAGGGCACTGCGCTGGGCAGGACCAACGATGAAGGCTCTGTGCTGGGCAGGACCAGCGATGAGGGCCTTGTGCTGGGCAGGACCAGCGATGAAGAGGGCTCTGAGCTGGACAGGACCAGCAGCGAAGAGGGCTTTGAACTGGACGGAACCAGCGATGAAGAGGGCTTTGAGCTGGACAGGACCAGCGACGAAGAGGGCTCTGAGCTGGACAGGACCAGCGACGAAGAGGGCTTTGAGCTGGGCGGAACCAGCGGCGAAGAGGGCTTTGAGCTGGACGGAACCAGCGGCGAAGGCGGCTCTGGGCTGGACAGGATCAGCGATGAAGAGGGCGTTGAGCTGGGCAGGACCAGCGGCGAAGAGGGCTTTGAGCTGGGCAGGACCAGCGGTGAAGAGGGTTTTGAGCTGGAAGGGACCAGCGGTGAAGGCTCTGTGCTGGACGGGACCAATGGTGAAGGCTCTGTGCTGGACGGGACCAGCGGCGAAGAGGGCTCTGAGCTGGACGGGAACAGCGGGGAAGAGGGCCCTGAGCTGGACAGGATCAGCGATGAAGAGGGCGTTGAGCTGGGCAGGACCAGCGGTGAAGAGGGCTTTGAGCTGGGCAGGACCAGCGGTGAAGAGGGTTTTGAGCTGGAAGGGACCAGCGGTGAAGGCTCTGTGCTGGACGGGACCAGTGGTGAAGGCTCTGTGCTGGACGGGACCAGCGGCGAAGAGGGCTCTGAGCTGGACGGGACCAGCGGGGAAGAGGGCCCTGAGCTGGACAGGACCAGCGATGAAGAGGGCTTTGAGCTGGGCGGAACCAGTGGCGAAGACTCTGACTCTGGCTCTGGCGGGCTTGGACACCGAATAGGACTCTGGCCCTCCCATTGCGAGAGGGAAATCTGAAATCCTGAGAGCTCAGGCACAGGCTCGCTAGGCTCAGGAACGGCTGGTGACACGGCGAGGGAGGAACCGCAAACCCACAGAGCTCTGTCCATAAATTCGATAAAAGGTAGCCTTAAGTCGTTGAACAGCAGAATCTGGGCGAGTGGATCCTCCAATCCGCCCCAAAACCGCTGCTTTAAGTAATCCTCACCCCAATTCATATCCTGGAAAAGATGGAGATAAACTTCCACAAACTCCTCCAACGAACTCCCGTTCTGATTGAACAAAAATTCATCAAAATCGTCCTCCTCCATATTTTGTGAGGTCGGTCAATCTGTCAGGTTCTGGGTAGATGATGGAGGAGACAAACACGAAGATACTAATAAATCAAAGGTTTTAATTCTCAAAAATGGCAAATACAAGAAAACAGGTAGCGTGTGCTCAGAGCACAGACTTAAACTCTAACATCCACACTGACCGACAACTGAAAGGTGAAAGACAGGAACTTAAATACACAGAAGATAATAACTAGTAACAGGTGACGGAAATCAAGATGAAAGACTAATTAACAACACACAGGTGAGAGAACTGAACTAATAACGATGATGCCTGAACACAAATGAAGAACGTGACAAGGAAACTAACAGAAAGACCATGAAAACCTGACAACCATAATATGTGAGCAACATGTATGTTTGTATTTTTGAGAGAATAATGTTTATGCATGGTTATTGAAAAAAAACAAAAAAAATTAGTTTCTGAAATAAGGCCACAAAACACATGCTAAATATGTGTCTACAAGACTTTTGACTAATGGATGTTGTCGCCTAGAGTTTTTGCTTCAAAATGATCTGAAAATCATCCTGCCTAATCATTCACGTAAAACAATACAATGATTTAAATTTTGTAGCCACGTTTTGTTTGGAAAGGCAATATGCGTGGGGGTGTGAATGATCATGAATAATGCTATGATTCACACCTGAGAAGACAATGACCTGCATAATGATCTGCATAATGAGCCTTTCATTCAGGTGTGTCACTGTGTACGACAAGAAAGAATGTGAGGACTTATTTTGTATGCATGCAAATTGTATAATATCCAAGGTAAACATTTCTAGTAACTATGCAGTTAATTCACATACTGTATTTTCAGAAAGTTTGGGAATATTTCCTCTCCCCAAATGTGTCACTAATAAAAAACAATAATAAATAATTTAATGAGATGGTTTATATTGACCTATTAAGATGTTGCTTACATCTACCTTGTAAATATATTTTTTGCTATTTTATTAAAAAGTTTTCACATGTAAATCAACAACAATTACAATTTTAATATTTCAAGTGTAATCTTTCTTTTTTTTAATTATACATTTGATCATACGCATTTCAAAGTTAAGGATTCATTAGTATGAATATTGCAACAAACACTATAATAACATCTTAGTTGATAATTCAATATACCTACTTTATTTTTGACAAAACATCACATACTATATATTTAACATACAAGCAGAAATTGGCGAACAAAAGCTTATTTGATGTGACAGTAGTCTTTTTTACAGTAAAAACTTTATAATCTATACAAAACTAATCAACGAAATCTTGTCCAAACATTCATATTTCGTCTGTAACATATCGTATCTGTAAAATGTTAATTTGCAGTTTAATACGTTGCTTATACAAAGACATTTTATTTCAACATATTTCAGTCGATTTTTACTCTTCTCAGTATAGCAATATAGTTTGGTAAAAGCTAAACTAGTAGATCTGTTCATGTAAAAATAACATGTTTACTAATGTAAGTGCAAGTGTGAATGAACGGCACAGATGCGCTGTTGTTTACTACAGCTGTGCCGTTCATTCATTCACACAGACAGGCGATTCATATTTAAAGTCTTTTTAGGAGCTGTAGTAAACAACAGAGTGCCGTTCATTCATTCACTCACAGACGCGATTCATATTTAACCTGTTAAGCTGCAACCCCACTTTTGAAAAATCCCCAGAAATGACATACCCAAACTGAAACAGATACAGTTCATGATCCCTTTGCACTAAAAGCACAAGTATGATCTCATTTGAAAGCTGACACCTGGCAGTTTATTGTAAATGTAGAATTAATTATTGTCATAATGAAAAAAATAGTTTCAAAGTTTTGTAAAGTTATTAGAAATTTATTTTTATGAAACATTTTCATGAAAATATAATTGAAGTTGGTACTGTAGCAATCTAGAAATGCACTGCAGCTAAAGCCATATGTCTGACCATATTATATTTAAAATAAGAAGATGATAAGTCTAAAACTCTGTATTTAGTTAAATGTTTTTCAAGATCATGTCATGACTTTATTTTGATTAGACTCTAAAATGCTACTGATGTTTAGTCATCTTTTGAGTAGTCTTTTGTCTCTATTGTTTTGTGGTGCAAACAAGCCCCATTCAGTGTCAGTCTCCCCATGCACACATTCACACCTCTCCAGCCTGGTTATGGCTCTAAATATGCATTTCTTTTGTCTGCATTATAGCTACTAACGACTGGCTATTCACAGGCTATTCATAGGGTTTCAATCCCTAATTTCTTTTATCAAAGTTCTCACTTACATTTGAAACGGTATCAAATGCCCTTCTGGAATAAAGAAACATTTCAGTAAGCATTTCTATTTAGAAAAAAATC
This sequence comes from Rutilus rutilus, assembly GCF_951802725.1. Lineage (NCBI taxonomy): Eukaryota > Metazoa > Chordata > Actinopteri > Cypriniformes > Leuciscidae > Rutilus > Rutilus rutilus. The sequence continues at coordinate 24,734,893 of NC_140212.1, read as the reverse complement.
ATAAAAGAATAACGGCTATGTGGCAGGTGCACCCAGAGCTAGCTAGCATGTTAGCTTAGCACACCATCAATACACGACAATTTATGAGATTAAAACCATGTTTGTGCTCCAAACTTACTTTATAGCGCAAGTCAAGTGTTTTAAATAATCTTCTGTGATCTAATTTGGCTTCAGATCTGACAGAAAATATATTATTTTATAGTATTCTGCACAATGATAAAGTCTATATAGATTAGCATTACATTATAAATATAATCTATTATTATGAAAATACCTGGCATGGCTTGAAAAACACAGGTAACTCAAATATCATTGCAATCATGTCTTCAAAACATCTTTATCTGCATATTACTGCGATCTCTGATAGGTTTCCTGGAATGTCACATGATCATGGCTCTTCTTCATGTTCCATATATGGACTATTTTTGTGCATGTAGCGCCCTCAGGCTGTTGGTATGTGTGATAAAATGAGGTATGTAACTTTCAATTCAGAGAACCAAACAATGGGTTTTGTGTTCAAGATAATTTTATTCACTGTTTTGTCTTATACATGTGTCGAATGGAAGGTGCACATTCCAGTGCGACTCATGTTTGTCTGTCTTAACCTTCTGTGCCTGTAAATAAGAAAAGGTGAATGTAAATTATACAAATAATGATTTGTTTGTTAATTGTGAATCTCGTCTTACCTTCTTCCTGGAATGTCCTAATAGGAGGGGCTCGCGAACAGGAAGCCTGATTTATACCTTCCCAGAGGAGGAGGAGTTCAAGTATTGAGAATGTGAAATATTAATACATTGAATGCATGTCTTTTAAGATTCTCGTTGGTTTTCATGTTGAAAATGGAGCTTGATAAAGAAGATGCTAATATTCATGTTTGAATGTTGATGTTAAATATGGTCTCATAAATAATTTATGTAGATTGTAATTGAGATAGCCTTGCCATTGGTACATTTGAATTTGAGGGGAGTAGCCTCAACTATAAAGAGTCAAATTGTTTGGACAGAGGGGGGGTGAGAGAACAAAGGGTGACTGTTGGGGCAGTAGCCAACGGGTTTGATGTTCCTCACGTAAATATTATTTTGCTATGTTTTTTTTACTTTTGTTTGTACTTTGTTTTTCCCTGTATTGAAATTTTGGTGGATGGAACCCTGTTACACTGTTTGGAGCATGCCCTGACAAGAAAATTAAATCACCTTTAAGAGACTTCAGAGTTTTTACCTTTTTTTTGCTGCCTGCCTAGCCACAGCTAAGACCATCATTACCACAGTATGTATTGAAAACACAGTAAATCAGCGTATACAGCGCTCATAATGATTACATCGACGCATTTGGGTATAAATTCAATAAATATTATTCCTGTCTATAGAAATATGATGTAAACCTATGAGAATCTATCAACATTTCTCCAAATCTGCACATTTTTGAGCTAAAAGCCCTGAGGGACGTTGTTTTGTCAAGCGCTGTCATGACGACAGCATGGAGTTTTTTCATGAATGAAAGCTGCTGACGCGCATAATTCATATTAAAGGTATCGCCTTAGTTTTTCATTTCATAACTCCTGACACAAATTAAGAAATAACTGTCGCTATAAGTTTCTCAGAATACAATAGTGGTCAAATACTTGATTCTTATATCTTTTTAATGATGTATAGTTTGTCAAGGTATAACATTGAATCTGATAGTAACTTTGAACTAAATAATAAAAAAAACGCTTCAGTGCGCGGGCGCACTGGCAACGGTTAACAGGTTAAACAGTCTTTTTGCGGTTTACAGACACTATTGCACATCGCGATTAGAACAAAGCACTTAAGAATAAAGAACTTACTATTCACTGTCCTCAGCTGGATTCGTTGCTCCTCAAAGTGAAACTAAACCAGCACTTCTGAGGTAAATTTCCCAGGATTATTCCTCACACGTTTGCATGGATTGCCTCAGATCATTTGCGTTTGAATAGTGCGTGCTCTCCGTGGGCGGGATCACATTTATGGAAAGCCATGAAGACCAAAAACACGTGAATTTTAACACGTATTTCACACATATTTAACATTAAATACGTGTGAAATACGTGTTAAATATGTGTTGTTTGCGCGTGACAAATCAGCGCGTTAAATACGGGTATTTAACACATGAAATACGCGTTAAATAAAACGTGTGAAATAAACGTTAAAAATCAGTTTGAACGGGTCAGTGTCATTGGCTGCTGAAGACTTGGGTCTAATCATTTATGGGAGCTCAGGGGGGTGTACCGTTCATAGACAAGGCCAGTGGTTCCCAACCCTGCTCCTGGAGTACCCCCAACACTGCACGTTTTCTTTGTCTCCCTAATCAAACACACCTGATTCAACTCATCAAGGAGTACCTCCAACACTGCACGTTTTCTTTGTCTCCATAATCAAACACACCTGATTCAACTCATCAGCTCATTATCACATGGGTTAATGAGATGATGAGTTGAATCAGGTGTGTTTGATTAGGGAGACAAAGAAAACGTGCAGTGTTGGGGGTACTCCAGGAGCAGGGTTGGGAACCACTGGACTTGGCTACCACCATTTAACATGCTATAGATCAGCTTATTCAGCCTATTTATTTTGTATGGAAACCGCCTTCCCTTCAGCTGGTTTCCACAACAGACAAGAGCTGGAGAGGTCCTGAGACTTTGCATTCTGTCCTATATAACCGCACTAGCGGGAGGAACAGAGACCTCCGGGGCAGCGCTTGCAGGCTCACCACCTGGTCCCGTTTTAAGGGAGAGGTAGGAACCTTGGGCACAATTCAGGCCGGTGTCTCAATTAATGAGCCGGCCCGAAACCAGGCACGATTCATTGACCGAAAATATGTGCAGGTCCCCTACCTTCTCGATAGAGTAAGCAAGTAGGAGAACTGTTTCTTTAAAAACAGATTTTTAACTCAACTACCTGTAGTACTCAGGGAAGGTCTCAGAGTGCAGTAGCACTGAAGATAGGTCCCAAGAAAGTATAGAGGGGATGCAAGGAAGATTTCATCTCCTTGCACCGCTCAGGAACCTGACGATCAAGTCGTACTTCCTATATCTCAAATGCATCCTGATGTCCTTTAAGGGCAACATCATCTTGAGGGTGGAGCGGAACAGCCACACTCCGAACCATCTTTTGCAGGAAGGAAGCACAGAAGTGATCGAACACTTCTCACTCTATTTGAGAAGAACACCAACAACGAACAGGTTCTATTTCAGATCGTAAGCAAGCCTCTTTTCTTTGAAAGAGCTTAGATACTATTACTTCTTCGAGAGCTCCCTCTGAGGTAGATAGCTGAACCACCACAACAGAACCTGGATTTCTCCGGTTCGGTGCGGGTGTCAACGGTGCCCCATCCCTGAGAAGTCTCAGAGGAAGAGTCAGGAAGGCTGTCTAGGGAACGAGGTCCTAGTTGGGCCATAACGGGGCAACTAAAGAACCTGCTCCTCTGACCTGACTTAGCACAGTGATGTGCAAGAAGGCTCAAACTGGGGATTAATGTGTCTCCGTGTTTAAGGGAGTAAACAACTAGCAAGGGAACAAATCAGAGTGGGAACAGATGTAACTGTGCAGCCCCAAAGATATCCGGACAACTGGAATGCCTGGGGATGGAGTCTCCACTCTCTCCGGCAACAGAATGTCGTGAGGCCACCTGGGCGGCACGATTGAGCAGGGTGGAAGAAGTGGAAGAAGCGACCTCAGAAGCTATTGACCCCATTGGAGGAGGTGGTGGGCGAGTTGTGACATGCGAGGGAAGCGTATGAGCAATGGTCGCTGTACTGAAAGTGCATGTTATCTCTTCGAGAATACCAGCGAAAATAAAAACAGAAAAAATAGAGATGACTGTACCATATACCAAAATATAATGCTGAAAATAATTCTGCAGAACCATTTAGCCAATACTAAATATGGTTAATATACTAAACTTGCCTTATGACACCAAAACAGTGCCAACCCGCATCCAGGAATACCATGCTGAGATACTTTTCTCATTATAATTGTACAAAGTGGGTTTCTGAGTTACTGTAGACTCAGTTTGAACGAGTCAGGCCATTCTCTGTTGACCTCTCTCACCTATATGGTGTTTCTATCTTCAGAACTTCACTGGATATTTATTTGGTTTTTTTTGGCACCAATCTGAGTAAATTCTAGAGAGAGTTGTCTGTAAAAATCCCAGGAAATCCCCAGAAACAGAAATACTCAAACCAGCATTTGACACCGGCAGCAACCATTTGTTTGCAAAAAAAAACACACAAAAAAAACACACAAAGTCCAGTCTGTGGTTGGAAACACTTTGATGAGAGATCCTTCATCTTTTCTTCAAAGTTAATATCTTTTCTTCTCCTTTTTTTGTGCGAGTGTGTGTGAAAGAGACCTTGCTGCTTCAATGAGCATTTTTTTGTCCATTGGTCACACCTTCATTTTGCAATTCCTCATGGGTATTTGACAATGCCTGACTTTTCAGTGTGAGTTAAAACTCTTTCTGGCCCATTTTACCTATATAAGAATATAATAATAATGCTTAATAATTATGCATATCTGAATATAAGGTGTTTTTCACTTCAAGCCCTTGTTAACAACTATATATAATTTATAAAATATATATACAAAATAATAGTAGCCTAGTTATTAAGATTGATGTGGTTTGGAATCGGTAAAATGTGCTTGGAAAAAAATATGATCAGAATATTGTTGTAGTGTGCCGGAAAAAGCAGGCGGAAGCAAGGATCTATATGCAGGGTTTTAATGTAGAAACACGTAGTACAAACAATAAAGAACACGAAGAACAAAGAAACAAAACCACGAGAAGGACCCATACATGTTCAACAACTGACAAGGTAACCAGTGAAACACAAGGGCTATAAATACACAGAGACAAACAAGCTTAACTAAGTAACAAGGGGGCGTGGTTAATAAGAAACACCTGGGGAGACTAATAAACAAGAAAGACTACAAAGGACTACAAAACATGGCACAGAACAGGAAATAACAAAAGTGCACACCAGACAAGGGAAACACAGGACAGTAATCATGACAATCGTCTTGCATAATAAATATGCACACACTGTATAATCCATTCACAATTTATTTTCTCTTTATACTGCTTAGAGAACCAGCTAGCACTGCACATTTTTCTGAATGACAACAGCATTTACCCAATTACAGGAGTGAATCTGCTAAAATTTTCTGTACGTAACTTCTTAAATTATTGATATTGTTTTTTTTTTGTGTGTGTGTGTAAATGCAGACTAATAGCAATCAGCTAAACTGAACAAAACATATAATTAGCTTAACAATTTACTTCATCATCATTTTCATCCCTGGCCTGATTAGTTCACATCCCTGATATTACAAACAACTTACATTTTAATTGCAAAGGAAAACCAATTAATCTGCTATTTTTGTCTGTCCTCTGTTTTCAAGGGCAAAACTTCTTTATAAATAATCTACTAACCCATAATTATGTCTTTTTTTGTGGAACACAAAAGGATAGAGTCTCATAAGATAAGTTTCCATCCACTTGTCAATCGAATTATCTGAAGTTCGGTAAAAAAACTCATGCGAATAAAGCTGGTGAAAGTGTGTTTCCATCCAACGGCTTTAAAGCGAATAAAAACCTGTGCGTAATGATGTCACATGCTGTTTTGCGATCAAATTGGTATATCGAATTGATTTGAGACATTTTAAGGTGTTTCCATTCATTTTCGCACTGAATCGCACAACATTCAAGCAAACATTTGCGAACAAAGTTTTGCTAGACAAAATGGATCGCGCCATCTACCAACAAATGATCAATATTGCACAAGTTGTAATAGTGCTTATGTGCCAGCTGATAGCGACATATCAAGCTATAATAAGAAAACAACGACGCTATCAACACATTGCTATGATGATGCAGATGCACGTAAATGCCCGACGACAACGGAGGCGGCCTGTGGTGTGGAAACGACAGCGCTCCAAACAGTTCTGAGAGATCGTGGTTCAGAGACACTTCACGGAAACTCTTTGGTTGAAGCATTTTCGGATGACCAAGACAACATTTGACCTGTTGTGTAATTTTAGTGGCCCGTCCCTTTCCCCAGATGTCGCAAGCTCTCGCCCTCCGGTTCCAACCGAGAAGCGTATCGCCATTGCGCTCTACAAACTGGCTACATGCGCAGAGTACAGAGTGGTAGGCGAAACGTTTGGAGTCAGCAAAACCACCGTGTACCGGTGTGTTTACGCCATGTGCAATGCCAAATGAACGAGGATGATGTGAAGATATATATACCTACCTGGAGTGGATGAGGCGCATGATATCTCGCTGCGTAACTCCAGAGCGCACCTTGTGCCACAGGTGTATGGTGCAATAGACGGGACTCACGTCCCGATTAGACCCCCTGCTGAAGGCTACAGGGATTTTGTCAATAGAAAGGGCTGGCCATCAATCGTACTACAGGCTGTGGTAGACGATCGTTGCATCATAAGGGACATTTGTGTCGGCACTCCCGGTAGTGCGCATGACGCGGCAGTCTTCACCACTTCTGACCTACAGGTGCATCTGTTTACCTTGGTAGATGGTACACTTAATCAATCTCAGATAATGCAGTTCATATATTATGTTTCATTTCCACATTGATGTATGAGTACCAGAAGTATCATCACAACAATTAGCTGCAGAGTTGTTAATTATTGTGCTTATTTGTTATAGCCTACATGTTATCTCTACACCTTGTGTGGATATTCTATTCTAGATTCCCTGAGAGACATCCCCAAAACCCAATAGAAATGGTAGGTGTCCAGGTGCCCCTCCTGTTAGCTGGAGATCCAGCCTACCCTCTCCTCCCATGGTTGATGAAAGGATTTTCTGGCCCTAATCTCTCAGAGGAAGAAGAGGTGTTTAACCTTCACTTGAATGGGTCATGTGTGAAAGTTGAACACACGTTTGGACGCCTCAAGGGGAGATGGCGTGTGCTGGCCAAATGGTCTGATATTGACCACAAGTTCATGCCAACAGTTGTGGTTGCTTGTTGTGGATTGCACAACTTGTGCGAAAAGGAGAGGCAAAGGTTTTTACAACCGGGCCCTGAGCAACACCACCAAAACCTACCACAACCACCTCATCACCCAAATGAAGGTCCACCAAACGCAGAGGCAGCAGCTATCTGCCAAGCTCTACTTAGATATGTGGCAATTAGAGTCCGCCAGTAGTACAACAGCAAGCTATACATTCTCAGTAAAGAAATGCTTGATATCATCTTTAGATTTGTATGATTATGTATTCCCTCAAAATTATTATTTTACCTATTTTCTTTCTTGGGGGCGCTCTCATTTTATAGCTCTTTTTAATTTGTATGGGGAGCGTGGTGGTAGGTAAATTGGTGTTGGCCTTGAAATGTATTGTAATTGCCCCTACTTTGTTGTTGGCTCATCCCAGCTATGACTTGAGTGGCTTCTGCATGCCTCTCGGCTGCATTGGCACACCGCTCAAGACACTGAACTGCCTGTGAAATGACTGTGGTGATGGACTCCAATGATTTTTGATCTTGTGCTGCCTGTTCACGTTGTTGATCGAGAAAGGACATGTAGAAGGATCTCATCTCCCCTGCATCATTCTTTCTTGGGTCTCTCTTTGACTGGCGTTGCCATAATCTTGGTGGCTTACTCGGTGTGGCCGATTCTTCAATGGGCAAGGATTTGTCTTGTGCTTCCATAGTTGCAGACACGTTGGCATCACTCAAGCTGCATGTTCCATCTCCTGACTCTTCTGTAAAAAGAATAATGTTCTTTAGTGAAGTTATCTCAAATGACCCTTTTACTTTGATGTAGGGGATCACGTTACAAGCTTACCTTCGTAATACTCCTCCTAGCAATATTCGGTCGACCAGGACTTGGAGTGTTTGGCCGATTTTTTAAAAATCCCTCAGTGTTTTTGACGGAGTAGACTCACGTTGTCTTTTTTCCCCGTCTTGCTCGTCCTTTAACCATGACCTATACACTGGCAAATCGCGTTCTAATCGTAATATAAATGCCTTACAACGGGGGCAAATGCGATCAGAGCTTGATGTTTTCTGTTCGACCGTCAATCCGAGATGTTTCAGTCGGTCCGAGATGCTATTAGGTTTTCCAAATTTAGCAAAAATGTTGATGGAGTGGCGGTGGACACCAGCTATTATCATATTTCTTTTACAAAAACGGCAAAAGTCGTCAGAAGCCATTGCTACATCTTCCTCGAAATCACAAACAGAGAATTGCTGTCTGAGTCTCAGATGTTTCTCCGTCGCTCTGCATACGTCATCTCCTTCATCGCTCTGATTGGTTTTAGGTCTATCCAATTGCGCCCAGAGGCATTTGAGCGACGTCCGTTGGTGACGCCCCTTTGGAAATGATTTGTCTATGAAGCTTTGCCAGACCATAACTCACTTACTACTGAGAATGGTCTGGTTTTTACCAGGCTACATATGACGCTGATATTATGCATTTTAATGAATAAAGACAACATTAATTTAATTATAAATATTTGTATGTTGTTTAATTAAAATAATACATTAAGTATTGTGTCAACTGCTGTGTGCTTAATGATGATGATATAACGCTTTGTCATGAATGATGGTATAAAAATATTTTTAATGAATTAAATATGTATTAAATTACAATTAAGTTTTTAGTGTAATCTTAAATGTAGTTTTTTTGCGGCCTGCAATGACTACTACTTTGCAGCTAATAGAGATATTCATGCTTTTTTTCCTACAGTAAAGCACAGTCCACAAACAATGCAGTCCTACTGTACCTTTACTAGCGATATAACACCAAATTTATTCACAAGACCAACGCGCTAATATTCCACAAGAAACTGACTGTCATAAAACTTTGAACTGCGTGCACTGACGTCACTGCCATTACATATAGGCTGAGGTGCCTCGTGTGATCCATGTAAGCAGAACGCTTTCTCTGATGGTAAGAGACACCCTCTCATCTCCCTATAATAAGACAGATCTCTGGAGGCATGCTCCAAGCACACTCTCATTTCATCCCTGTTCCCACATTTGTAGTAATGACACTTAGCCTAACGTCGATTCTAGTCAGAATGTGAGTCTGATACTGCTCCATTGGGCTGTGATTATGGGTGTTTCAACCGAACCAGGAAAGAAAATGCCTCTGCACTCAATTGGATAGACCTACAACCAATCAGTGCAATGGAGTAAGTGATGTATGTTTCTTCTATAACAGACGCGATGGCGGAATCTACACATGATGTTTCATAAACAAAGTTCGGGAGGAGCACATTCAAATAATCAATCTTAGCGTTCGGGCCGAATACCGAGCCCAGAGACCTCTCCTCGGACAGCATGCCAAATATGCATTTATTCTATCTGACTTATTTGTAAGTGTGAACTTGTGAAATCTCAATTCTCCAGCGGCAGTCATCTTTGTTGTAAGCGAATTCAACCCAAGGGTTTGGTGACGTGGATGATTATGTTACTGTTGATCATCTGTCCATCATCGTATAAAGCCCGCCCTGACAATTTGATTGGTTCAAACAGCTTTTGTTCGGACATAATAGCTCCACAACGGATCAAGTCCAGACCAAACTTCCCGACCTAAAAATGTTGTGGGCGGGGCTAAGTTCGGCTGGCTTCTAGGCTAAATGACACTATAACGCAAACCGGAAATTTTCATTTTTGGGTGAACTAACCCTTTAATAAAATACTGCAGATGGATCCGACCGCCTCAGCCTCTTTGTCACACAAGGGATGAAGCGCCCATACTTTGAGGGAATTCTGCAAGAGTGGGATAAAATATCAAAGCTCATGGTTTTCAAGCTTGACCTCCACAGTCATTTTAAGACTGTGGAGAAAGACATGTAAAGTATTTTCTTTTTGTCAATAACACAAATTTATTCAACATTTCACTTTTGAACTAGCCTGGGTTTCCCCATGCTGCCTTGTGCGCAGCGCGATTTTATTCACGCTGCTAGGCAGCCTGGACACCATGGACTAGATTTTCCCCTCAAAAAGGGAACCAATCACAGAACGGGGGGAGCAGCAAGACGATGACGACGTCTATGCGACACACCGAAGCAGTTTGTTTATATCTATGGATCCAACATGGCAGCAGACGTGAAGTTACCTTTCAATGCAGCCTTAGATAGTGTTCTAAGTAGTTTAGTTGCTGAACGCCATCGTGTACACATAAATCTCTGATCCATCGTCTTCTTCCTCGTCGAATTTCTGTCGCTCTACATACGTCATCTGGTATAATTGAAACTATTGGCTATGAGCTACGTACAGGCGCATTTGATAGACATTCGTAGCGCCCAATAAACGGCTCTGGGCATTCGTAAACCACGCCTCAAATACGAGAAAATGAACATGTGGTTCCCAGACCACGTCTCAATGAGACGAGGTCTGACGTTAGCCAGGCTACTTTTGAACCTGAATCAAAACATGAATTATTTTATGTTCAATCTTATATAACTCCCATATTTTAAATGTCCTGTACAGCTGACTGATGTGGTCCTGCAACCAGAACGACATGAATATGGCAAAAATCCATCTTGTATACACACAAGTCCAAAGCCTCTTGTTTGCCTTCTGTTGACTTCACAACCCGTCACCTTCACCTCCCAGCAGAAGGTGACTGTCACAGGTTCTTGGAATGGAATTGGAGTATCAGAAAGTAAGCACTATTCAAACACTAAAAGTTAAGGTTATTGTTATCATGTATTTTTACAATGCATGTCCAGCACTCTTATTATTTATGATTTATACATCTGCTAAGTTGTACCTCTTACTGTGACGATTTAATATTGCATTTAACAATTTTGCACAACTTTTCTTTACCTTTTTTTTCCCTGCAGGTGAACATCAGTGCAAAACAGTGAGTGGTGATCACATCTCACCACTCACACCTACTCCAAGTTCTGGTATAGAAGAACTTGAGTGCCTTCTAAAAAGGACTTTCCCTCTGAAAATAAGTCCCCAACAGTCTCTTCTCCTCCTCAACCTCTTGATAGAGAAGATGATATTATCCCAGCCAGTCCACAAACTAAAAGTAACACCTTTTTCCTTTGAAACCTGTGAGATCAACACAATTTCATTCCAGGAGCCAATTTCAATCGTACACTGTTAGCAATTGATGTAATTTCTACAGTAAATCTTACAACAATGTATTGCATTTGTGTTTTTACTGTAAGTGGCAATGCATCATGGGAAATTAATGGACAGTCCTGTATTATTATTGTAACTACACTGTACACACGGAGTTTTACAATGGTTTTACAGCCACCGCATTGCATCATGGAATCACCACAGTCTGAATTTAGAATTTTTAGGCGGTTAGTTCTAAACGAACATTCTGGGACTAAGCCATCATTCAAGAAGAAAAAAGAAGCAAACATTCTGGGATGAAGGTAAGTTAACTTCATGTTATGCAACTTACTGTTACCCTTACATATGTATTTTTATATCATAGATATAACGTTATTAGTTCTGCTTATCTGAGTGGATGGTGACGGTTTCGTCTGCTTTGATTAGCTAACATAAAGTCAGCTGTCCCCTTGTGGTTTAGCTAAATTGGAAATAGGGCATGGGCAGAAATAGGTGCTTTTATGATAAGGTAGCTAATGTTATTAACGCGTCTCTTCCTCCATCAGTCCATTGAAATCAGGTATGTACTGGTAGTTGCTAACGTTAGCTACCTTGTTCATCACAAATTGATGCTATTTTTAATCTGCCTGAAGTAACGTCAGCATGGTTCTTTCACTGTTTGGATGGATTGGCTAGCTAGCTCGACTGTCATTTAGGGCTGTCAACGAATATTCTAAATTCGAATATATATTCGATGTCACGATCCACACACAGACAGGAAACAAGAGAGATCCAATTTGCAGTATTTATTGGGGTAATCCGTACTCACAAAACCAGTCCAGGCAAAAGGTCAAAATCCATAAAGGCAATCCAAAAACAAGAACAAAACAGGAACCAGGCAGAAACAAACATCAGAAGAGGTGTGATATGTTACAAGGACTCAGTGACAAACACTGACACAAACAGGATATATATACACAGACACTAACAAGGTGAGGGGAAACAGCTGAGTGCAATGATGATGGGGAACACCTGAGTGCAATGATCAGTGGTAGCCAGACAGGATGATGGGAAACGTAGTTCATGATGTGAGTGACACCGGGGAAGGAGGACATCTAGTGGACTCCCGGGGAACACAAACCCAACACTGTGACATTGGGAAAATTTTTTCCGAATGTGGAAAAACACGCCCGCGGTAGCAGAGGTGCGGCTGTCTGCTTTCCGAATGGGCGCGCTGCCTGGGATATTGCATGAATAAGGTAGGTTATAGATACAGCACTTTCATGCACTGCAGGCTCCCACTGGTTTGATTATTTACCGTTTCATGTCAAGGAAAAGTTCCATGTTTAACGTTAAGTTACCACAGCACAGCTCGCTCGGAGTGTTCAATGTCGGTTCTATATACTGTAAAACTTCAATTAATGTTAATAATATTTGTTTCAATCACTGAATGAAGCCTGCTATATTTGGGACAAGAGTCGCGACCTTAAATTGCTTGCACAAAACTCTTGATCAGCACTCAACATTTTTTGTTTATTGTTGTTGTTCGTCTAAACCGTTATGCGCAGAGAGCGGTGAGGGCGAGAGAGAGAAAGAGTGCCTGCGAGACGAGAGTGCGAGCGAGCGAGCGAGAGTGAGGTCTGCTCTGCGGTCTTGGCCATTAGTTGATTTACTTGTTTTTGTGTAGGTAATACGTTGTCAAATAGGTTTAAATAAACTACCTATACAAGTAGTTATTTGATATAGATTTTATAACATTATCGTATATATTTCTATCTTTTTTTTGTCCGTTTCGCTGTTTTGCCGAACATTTTCAGACAACCACCACGCGTTGTGAGGGTGAGCTCGACCAGCAACAGTCCAAAATGTTTATTTGCATGTTTAGCACATGTGGTAAGGAATTTAATAGAGTTTGTGAGTTTACTCAGCACATTAAGTTGCATAGTAATAGTGCTAATTACAGATATCAGTGTGGTGTGCCTGAATGCTCCAGACAGTATGTTAAAATTCCTGTACTTAAAGCTCACATGTACAGAGACCACAAACCAGATGTGCCTTTGAGGAATAGTCAGCGACCATGTACTCTTATACAATGTGACTTTTGTGCAGTAAGGTGTGAAACATCATCTTTACTAGTTTGTCACTTGAGGTCACATTTGCGTGAAGGGTTACACATTGAATGCCCATTTAGAGGATGTGATAGAAGGTTCTCTGTTTTGTCAAGTTTTGCATCCCATCTTTCTAAGAAGCACCGCAATGACTGTGTTGAACATGTAGAAAACCCCTCTAATGTAGAAAGACCTGTTGCCAGTGAATCAGTGAGTGAGTGTGAACCATCTAACGTTAATTATTCTGATGATGAGCAAGAAGTGCCTGTTGCAGTTGATGAATCCCTCTTTCTTCAGAATATCACACTTTTCTATCTAAAACTTCAGGCTAAACTACTATTGCCGGCTACTACAATACAAACTATTATTGATGGATATCAAGATGTCCATCATGTCAGTCTGACAAATCTGCTTAATACCTTGAGTGAGAAACTAACTGTCCTTGGAATCCCAGAGGCCACAATTAGTAACATTATGGATGAAATGAGAAAAGACGATCTCCTCACAGCCTGTAACAGTGGGCCTTTGAGCACAGACCAGAAAAGAAAGACGGCTTTTAAAAAACATTTTAATTATGTTGAGCCGGTGCCTCAGTTATTAGGTATCAATGAGAAAGGTAAGGAATCGTTTGCCCAGTATGTGCCTATTAAAGAAACATTGGCTGCACTTTTTAAAAGCAAGTCCATGCAGGAACAGTATGCAGCAACACGTTCCCAACCATCATCAGAGGGTATTTCCAGGATGTAAATTATGGGAAGGGAGCTCAGTGCAACCCTTTATTTAAAGCGGAGCCATCTTCTCTTGGTCTTATACTTTATCAGGATGCATTTTAAGTGGTTAATCCACTTGGTTCTTCTAAAAAAGAAACACAAGATTCTAGCAGTTTATCTCACTTTAACAGATATTTTGCCTCATAATAGATCATCCATAGATCAAATGCAGCTTGTTCTCTTGTGTAAGGAGCAGGACTTCAAATATTTTGGGATGGACAAGGTATTTGAGCCCCTCATTAAAGACCTGAAAGCTCTTGAGGAAACTGGCATCGAGATAAATAATGGACAAATTGTCAGAGGTCAACTGTGTGCTATTTCGGGTGACAATTTAGGGTCTCACTGTATTGGCGGATTTGTTGAGAACTTTAGTGTGAGACATAATTTCTGCAGGTATTGTGATATAAAAAGATCAAGTTTTGAGAGCTCTCCATTATTATGTGGCAACAAAGCGTACAGAACAGTCTTTTCTGAATCATCTACAAGAATTAGAAAACACTGGTACAAATTCTGAATGTGGTATCAAGTCAAACTCTCCTTTTAACCAACTGTCCTTCCTTCATGTTTGCCAGCCTGGATTACCCCCATGTCTTGGCCATGACCTGTTTGAAGGCATTGTTTCCTGTGACCTTAGTTTGTTGATTGGTCATCTAGTTGTGGAGAAAAATTTCAACTATACACAACTCAACAGGTGCAAAGATCAGTTCAACTATCAGGGAAATGATGCCCAGGACAAACCAGCCGATGTTTCAGCAGGTAGCAGAAGACTTAGTGGACATGCAGTCCAGAACTGGTGCAGCCTGCGTTCGCTCCCTCTCCTGATAGGAGATAGGATTAGGAATCCATGTGAGAATGCTGCCTGGCAACTTGTGCTGCAGCTCAGAGAAATTGTAGAGCTCATTTGTGCACCAGCAATCACTACAGATCAGGTTGCTTATCTTTAAATACTCATTGAGGAGTATATCTACTTTCGAAGGCAGCTCTTTCCCAATGAGCCCCTGAAGCCCAAACACCACTATTTACTTCATTATCCAGAGTTCATTACCCACTTTGGTCCCCTTATTCGCCTTTGGACTCTCAGGTTTGAGAGTAAGCACACATTCTTCAAAAGATGTGCTAGGAAGTTACATCATTTCAAGAACATCTGCAAGACAGTCGCAGAGAGACACCAGCTCTTCCAGGCATACTTGAGTGCAGGTGAAATGTTTCAGCCGAGTGTGTTACTGGATAAAGAGATGACATTCTATGTAAATGACTACAGCGACAAAATCCGAGAGGCTGTTGTTGGTTTGCATTTTGAATCTAAAGATACAGTAGCATCTCACACAGTGACGGTGAAGGGCACATCATACAAAAAGGGCATGTTTATTTTGCTGGGGAAAACTGAAGAAGAGTTGGAGGTTGGCAAGATAGAGCTGGTCATTGTGCACCATGGCTCTGTGTCCTTTGTCTCAGAAAAATATTGTTTTGTTAAGTTGAGGGACATTGGGGTCTCTAGTGTTTTGGGGACACCTCAAGAGCAGTTTGTTTGCATGAGACATGATGATCTACTGGATTATTATCCTTTGCCAGCCTACACAATGTGTGACATTACAATGATCTGTCTCCATCACTCCTTTGCAGAGACATGGCTGCAGCACAGGAGGAGCTCAGGAGGGCTGTCTTGGCAGTACTTCCGGACCTCCCTGCAGACACACTAACTACCTTGATGGCAGGCCTGGAGGAACTTGGTGTGGAGAACAAGGAGGACATGAGCCTTCTAAGTGAAGAAAATCTTCTGCCCTTTCTCCATGTGGTCCAGTCTAGAAAGCTTCTCCGTGCCTTTTCATCTCAAGGTAACCGTAGGTTGGGTGGTTCGGGTTCTATGGGTGGTTCCGGGATGGGGGTGGTCGTCTGCATGGAGTGACACAAGGCACTTTTATTCTTCATCCTATTTAATGATTTAACTGTTTTAATTCTAAGTATATTAGGCTACACATCGAAATGTTCACAGTTGAACTTGTAAACCTAGGGTGCGTTTTTAAATTCACTCCGAGCACGCTCTGCTACACTCTTGACGGTTCGGAAACTGCGCTCAGAGTTAATTTATGAACGCACCCCTAATCTCTTAACTATGCAATCTCTAGACTACTTTTATGGTGCCACTCCCATCATTGCTCCACCATCATAGCCACTCTGCCATAGCCACCCCATCATACCCGGTAAAAATGTATTGATTATGTAGCCTTACTAGCCTATTTCATGAACTATACCCTGAGTGTGCTTTGTGTTATGTAGCTTAATGTGTTATTTGAATTTAGGATTGTGTAAGTATTCCAATATGATTGTGATGATGGTGTAATTTTTTTTTTATACGGTATGATTGTGGCGTGATGTATTAACTGATGTGTTTGGCAGATTGTGAAATCCACTTTCGTTTTGTGCCCTAAAAGTTGCAACATCAATGGCCAAATGGAATTCCCACCCTGGTCACCGATCAAATTTTTTTTGAAGCGTGACATGATGGGACCTTGGCTGTCAGGTGGCTTTCTACAGTTGTTTTTTGGGGCTACCACGACAAAAAGTTTGAAATAAATGAAAAATGAATGGTTTAATTTTATAGAAAATATGATTGGTGTTTAAATACACCATAATATGTTTGGATAATAACGGTCTAATGGTAAATATTTTTTCAGGTTCCTTCTCATCTCCTGGCTCTCCACAACTCTCCTCAACCCTGTCCCCCATGGGAAGTCCACAACTCTCCTCACCTGAGACACTCTGAACGTCCAACCCAATGCCCTTACCACGCACACCATGGCCTGTACATTTTAAGGTGGGGCGGGTCTTGGGGATTCCTAAAATATATTTATATTTTACTCGATAGGGATGCACCAATGGCAAAATTCTGGGCCGATGCCGATGTTCAAAATAGCAATGTGGCCGTTGGCCGATAGCAATGGCCGATGTTTGTTTTTTCTCAGATTTTGTTATAAGATTGGACACGTTAAAAATAAAAATTAAAACAATAATAAATGGAATAGAATGGGCTGGGTAGGCTACGTTTTGTACATTATTGGTATGACGTAAACATCAGCCACTGTCTTCGGTGAATGCCACTTTGTTGGACCGATTCGCCTTACTCACGTCGTGGCCATGTTAACCTCAGCCTCGTTTTCGTTTTCAAAGTGACGCAGCGAGAAGCCTGTCTATGATCAGGAATTCCTAGGTGCGTTCGTATAGGATGCCGGGGCCGTAAGGAACATATGATCAACTCTCCTAGGTATGCTTCCCC
The DNA here is from genome assembly GCF_951802725.1 of Rutilus rutilus. Classification (NCBI taxonomy): domain Eukaryota; kingdom Metazoa; phylum Chordata; class Actinopteri; order Cypriniformes; family Leuciscidae; genus Rutilus; species Rutilus rutilus. The sequence continues at coordinate 24,717,679 of NC_140212.1, read as the reverse complement.
CATATCACGAAATATTAAATATTACATTTATTGCAGATGGACTGCAACTCAACCTGCTTACACAGCGAGGTGTAATGTTGGTGACGTATGCCTAGCCTACATCAGAGAGAGAGAGAGAGAGAGAGAGAGATTAAAATACTGAGCGACAGGGTTCTGTAAAAGCATCTATTGCAGGCTATATTTTGGATCACAAACATAACGCAGAACTTAGCCTAAGGTACCCCATTTCCCTGTGAGTTAATTTCTTGCTTTGTACTATTGTTGGGAGTGAGGAGGATTAGATAAAAATTCATATAGCCTACTATTCTAATCGCGTTCAGGCATCTCAATTCTCTTTGAAAAATCCTGGAAAAAAACATCTTTGGAGCCACTGAACTCGCTACGTACGATCGTTTTTGACAGGCCACTTAGTGGAACTCTCAACAACTGGCTACAGACAGGCCTCTTAGATGTCTTAGATTACATTTCTAATCACTGCTTCGTTTGAGTCTGATGCTGAAATTGACTATAAATGCACCCTTAAAAGCTTATATTCTTGTATCCTTCTCTCTTTTTTTCACCATTTTCTGTTTGCATCCTTGAAGGTTAACTGGGAGAAGATGACACCAGAGATCCAGTCAGCCACTGCAAATTCTACTAGACCGAATCCTGCTGCCAGAAGAGCGATGGTCAGAGAGCTTGTCGATCAAATGAGGGTGCACAATGCAAATCCAAATAGAGGGATCTGTTTGAAAGTTGTAAACGATATAATACAGAAGTACCCCACATGTTTTGGGGATGTGGATGATGATGAAAATACAGCTGGGGCATCGCTCATCCAGCAAGTAAAAACCAGAATCGAGCACGTCAACAGAAACAACACATTGGCACGGTTAAGGAAGAATAAGCACAGCAATTGCCTGGCGAGGACAAATGGAAGAGGTCCTGTTGATCAATATGGATGTGTCCGATGGGCACCTCAAGAACTCCCCTCAGGGGAGACTGATGAAACCCTACAGGAGATGAAGACTCAGATGCAGCAGCTATATGCCCAGGTAGGAATAGTGGCAATTATATTTAGGCATCCTTAGGCACAAACCTATATTTTATTTTTGAGTATTGATGCATCCAAATTTTGACTCCCCCACCCCTAGGAAGGAATGTCAGGCGTGGAGAGAGGAGCGCTTCAGAGATGGCTTCAGAGAACCTACATTCTCCAGCGTTGTGATCTCAAAGTTGACCCTCCACACTGCGTCTCAAAAATGAAGAAATCAGTCACCAGCCCCATCCTTTGCTATGGACACTTTGCACAAGTTATTCTAATATTCCATAGGCTCTGAACAGCCTGAGTATCAGACCAAAGCTAGCGCTTCAGTCTGACACCCGTCTCATTCAAAGCATTTACAAAGGGGGAGGGCTTTAGATACCTTTTCAAAAGAAAACTTTTCCCATTTCCAAAACGTCGCCCCTTCTAAAAAAGCTCTCCATGCAGAATACTGGTCTGGTTTCAGAGCAGTTATTCCAGTAAACCGTCTGTTTTTTACTAAAACTGCCTCAATCTATATTCTCCGTTCTCCGAGGCAGTCAGCGCACAGGCAGACATTGTTTGAAAATGGGTCCTCGGCTGATTGGTTCATCACGTTTAGTCCCATCCACCCCCAGCGCTCATTGGGCTAACATTCTTCCGGTCTGGCTGTACTCGTTGCTCTGAATGGGGAATGCAGACCCGAGACGGAGCCTACTCAGCGAAGTGGGCGGAGTCCATGGTCTGATCTAGGCTATACTCTGATGGGTTAGCCATTGCTTCCTGCCATGTAATTCATAAAATAATTTGAATTTACTGTTTTATTGACATGGCATCCATATTTGCCATGTGCAGCTACATTTGGCACCATAAATTGAAGCTGATTTCCCCCTTGGTGTTGAGTAGAACATTACAGCTTTTGGGGCAAGTTTTCTTTGTCGTTGTTTACTCAACTTACCCATGGTTAACTTAGGGTTTTTATTCTCCAGCCCTCTGCCACGGCTGCCGATATTGAGAGAGCTGTCACAATGCCAAGCACACCTCGATTAGTTGTACCAGGTATAATCTTCCCTTATTTTGTAGTTAATTCTTTAATGAATTAATGTGGTTGAGGGAGGACTGTTGCGCCTAAAAATGTATTTCTTTGAGTTGTTGATGGAGGGTGCGGGGGTCAAAGGAGATAATAATAGCCGCTTTCCGACCAAGTAGTTCTAGGAACTTAGTTCTAGGAACTGTCCACTTCTAAACAGTTCTAAGAACTACTCTCCCCCAAACTCGGTTTTGCTGTTTGCGTTCGCACTGGCCAAGTGGCCATAGGAACTGGTAGGAGGGGTAAGGGAGTGACGCAAGCACGGTGACTTTTATTTTGACGGCGCGACGGACCTTTATTTTGGCGGCGCTGAGAACGCCAGAGCAAACAATGCTCGCATTCTCTGTGTTTATTAGTTAGCGATCTGTCTAACAGTACTGTTTAATATCTTATTAGATAGAACTGTTATAGAAAGTAGACAGTATATGAAAAAAGGTTATTAGCCTATGCCGTGTGGTTGATGTCCAGTGTTGCTAGCTGGGCAGAAACATCATGTTTGGCTTGGTCCCCTCAAAGTTGCGTTGGATTTTCTCTTCAGCATAAAGGTTTAGAGACCCATCTATCACTGTTTTCCATGTTTGTATAGTTAGTTTATGGAGTAAATATATAGGTTATAATCTGTGTGTTTAACGTTACATTCTAGCTGTTTTAAAAATGGCGGGTGCTGGTCTTCCGTGTGCGTTCGGTCAATCAGTGTACACTAACGTCACGGATAGTTCCTATAGTGCTGGTTTAGACCCTACTCTGAAGTAGGACCCAAATTAGTTCCAACAAATGGAGTTCCTAGAACTAAAATCGTTCCTAGTTCCTGCGGTGCGAACACGCCGACATCCGGGTACTTTAGCCAATAGTTCTAGGAACTGTGAAAAGGTTCCTCCGGTCGGAAAGCGGCTAATGTTCAAGTGGAGGTGTGTGAGTCTTTCTCCACTTGAACATTAATGAATTCGTGTTAGGTGGCAATAGTGTGTTGTGCAGCTTTTAGTTATCATATTGTTAATGGGTTTCAGGAGAGATACTGCGTGGCGCAGACACGTGGATTATGTCCATGGAAGGAGCATGTGTGATGGGGCCCCACATCAACCTCCTGCATGGATTGGCAGCAGTCTTCGCTGCCTACTATGTCTTCAACTAGCAATATCCGGCAGAAGCCGCAAGCACACTTGAATTCATTCAGAGGTGAGTTTAAACATGGCACTGTCATGAAAACGATCATAGCAATTATGGAGGTATATTTGAATTAAATCAACTGAACACCTGTGACAGTGCGATTTGTAGTTGTAGAGAAAAGCCACACATGTGTATCAGTAAATTTGAAGTCAAAGAGAGAAATGTTTTAAGAGTTGCAAACTTGTAGACTTTTTTTTCTCTCCCACAAACACAACACAACAGTTACACCTTCTCAAATTCTTCATTGCAGGTTCACAAATCCTATTCTACAAATCACAAATTAAGAAACTCGTACGTTCACATTTTTGATACAATTGCTGCAGTGAATATGGTGCAAAACGCATTTACACACCCGCATCAAGAAATGTGAAGTTGTGGAGAAATTTTCCACATCCGCAAATCAGGAAGTGAATTCATCCAATGAGAGTTGCACACTTGAAGAATATTTCTTGTATATGTCTTGTATATGTTTCTAGCACAAACACAAGTACATAACTACAGCTGCTTGAATCTGCTGCAACGAATCTCAAACACTGTTTTTCGCTTTCAAGTGACAAGTTTCACGCGCTCTCCATTTTGCACCGTGATATTTGGTTCAAAAGTGAGTTGTGCATCTGTAGGGGCAGTTGGCAGAGCCTACATTAATATTCATGAGTTTCCCGAGCATGTCTAACTGCTCAATTAGTTCACGCGATCGTTTCTCAGCAGGTTTAATGGATTATTTCAAAAAAGGTAAATATAGTTTCAGCGCGAACTTAAAATACAATTGTGCATCATTTCATTTCATAAAAGTATATGAACTTTATGTAGGGCTGGGCGATATATCGCATGACATTGTTGGGCGCATCTCGGCAGTAAAGCCGGTTCCTTGATTAGTAGTAAATCTAACGTATCGCCTGCTATAATTAATCAAGGAACCGGCTTTACTGACGAGATGTGCCTAACAATGTCATGCGATATATCGCCCAGCCCTAACTTTATGTATTTTATTATGAGACGAAGTGAGACACCCGGCTGAAAGAGCTGGAGCTTGAACTAAAGTCCGAGCAGGCTCGGCCTCCACCTTCTCCTGTGTTACGGGGAAATACTCCAGTAAGCCTCCTCGCCCTACAGCGTCGCATGCGTTGCCGGTAAGTCCTGAATTCGATACATGTAGACAAATTTTGTTAGTTTCTACATTTAGAGAGAGTGAAGTTGACACGTATTTCACTGTTCTTGAGCGCATCGCAGCCACATTACAGTGGCCTAGAAATATTGGGCCTTTGTTACAATGCAAGCTTGTTGATAAAGCACAAGAAGTGTGTTCTGCATTGACGCTTGAGCAAAGCTTGGACTACGATGCAGTTAAAACGGCCGTGTTAAGAGCTTATGAACTAGTTCTGGAGGCTTATCAACAGAAGTTTAGGAAACGTGAAAAACCCCAGTCAAACATTTGTTGAATTTGCACGTGAGAAAACCACACTGTTTGAAAAATGGTCTGCTGCCAGTAAACTTTTGAGCAGTTGAAAGAGTTAATTTTAGTGGAAGAATTCAAAAACTGCATTTCGGAAAAGAGTTGTTTATTTGAATGAACAAAAAGTTTTGTAACTGTCGGAGGCTGCCGTCTTTGCTGATGAGTTTGTGCTCACGCACAAAGTTTCTTTACCGTCCCCACGTTCTCACGTCATGCTGTTGTAGATCGCGGACTTCTGATTCTTCAATGAATATTTTTTAAAAAAGTATTACATTCTCATTTTCCACTAGATATTTTCGGCTAATGTTACATCTCATCAGCAATTTCGATTTTGGCATGCTCTGCAGCAGCTGACCACTAAAAAAAGAGTATAGAAGCCAATATAAATTAATTGCCACCAAGAAGCGAATGTACAGTGATGTGGCATAACTGCCAGATTCAAACTGTTGCTTTTGAGTAGGGGTGTAACGATACACCACTGCCACGGTTCGGTTCATATCACGGTTTTGGAGCCACGGTTCGGTTCGGTTCGGTTCTGTTTGCTGTGGGGGCAGGGTTCATGGCAGGGCACCACCAGCAATAATAACACTAGATTCACTTTTAACTTAATAAAAACAACAACAACAATAATTTAACTTAACTTTATTAATTTTATACATTGGCTTCATGTTTTCTTTAGAGCAGTTAGCACACCTGAGTTAACTAAAATTAAATAGCCTAAATGTCTCCACTGACTAGTCAGAAATAAACTGCACACCTGAATAGGGTTGCCAACTTCAGAAAAGTAAAATGCGGGACAATTGTGGTTCTTTATAGGAAAATGAGGGACACTCAAAATATTTACTATGTCGCACAATGTACATAATTTCAGTGTCTGCAAACTGTAGTTAAGTATAGGCTATGTTTAAAAGGTTATCAGACAAACACATTTGTATTGCTTAACCTATTTATGTACAATTTAATTCAAAAAATAATTTTAATGTCATACAAAAAATATATGTCACATTACAAACAAACCACCATTCAAAATAACCGCATTATCTGAAATGGAAAGCTTTTTTAACATTATACATAGGCCTACAGTTCAAAAGTTTGAGGTTAAGATTATTTTTTGGGGAAAGAAATTAAAGAAAGTAATTGCCTACTTTTATTCAGCAAGGATGCATTACATTAATCAAAAGTGACAGTACATTTATAGTGTTACACAAGCTTTCTATTTCAAATAAATACCTTATGATCTTTACATTCATCAAAGAGTCGGGGGGACGGACAAAACCGTTTTAAACAAATAATAATCAGAAATGTTTTGTGAGCATATTATTCCCTCAGGTAGGTTACATGTTTTCTTGCGTGGCTGGATGTTAGACTCATGAACAATAATCACGTTGTTTGCATTCGCCAAAAGTGATTTGCCGAAATCAAAACGTGGACAGTGAAAGGAAGTTACCGTTAGCGCGAGACGAGTCCGGCTTGAAGCGGAAGCGGCCAGACGGCAGAGGATTATGTTCGCAAATCAAACAAAGATTAAAAAAAGCTGTGATATGTCATCATATTGGATGATGACAGGTGTCGGTGATCATTCTCAAGATTCGTGATCAGCACTGCAGCTGTTGCTGCTGTATCACTATCAGTCAGTGGTTGTGACCGCAGGGTCTTCAATCACAATATGCCGTGGCGCGGAGTTGCCATCCTGAAGTGCGTATGTAAACTCCCGAGCGTGATCGATCACCCAAATAACGTGACATGCACTTTATTTAGTAAATAATATTATAATAATATTTATTAAAACTACAGCTCTTATTAGTTGTTAAAAGTGTACTCATTAATTACTATTTAATCAAATGTCAAGGAAGAAAAAATAGTTTTGTGACAAAGTGAAGTGAGAGTTGGGCAGCAGGGGGCGGGGCGCGTTCGGTTCGACATGAGGGTATCGCGGTTCGAACCGTGGCTGTTGTATCGCGGTTTTTCGGTTCGGTTTGAATATCGTTACACCCCTACTTTTGAGCTATGACTGGCGCTGGCTGATCCAGAAGACGCTGTCATATATCACAACTGTTTTGGTGTTTTTAACCACATAATGTTTATTTTAGGTTTCAGACATTTAAATACACATAATTACTAGCAAAACAATACCTTTAAAGTTAAATACTAAAATATACAAAATGGTGTATATGGAAGCAGCAATAATTGTCCATTCAAATATAATTTGATATAATTATATTATATAATTTATTCATATCAAATACACAGCTTAAGTAACTATAAAGTTTGCTCTATTCTTCTACCCATTCACCGGCAACTTACTTTCATGTATTTTAGGAGAAACTGATGAATTCACGTGCTGTAATAAACTCTCTGAACTGCGATGCAAACAAACATGGCATCGCCCATCTCACGTTATAGATCAAGATCAAAATCATTTATACAGGTTTTTAAACGACAAAACACACTAACTTACACGTATTTGAGAATCGGAATATAAGATAGTTGATGATATGGTAAGCAAGTTTGTGAATATTTAAGATAAAATTTTGGCTGCAGCAGGGCTCTCAAGTGTCACGCATTGAGCGTGACAGTCACTCATTTCGGTCTTTTGTCCGTTGGCGGAGCCTATATTAATATTCATGAGTTTCCCGAGCATGCGCATGTCTAACTGCTTTTTAGACAAACCGGCTTTACTGACGAGATGTGCCTAACAATGTCATGCGATATATCGCCCAGCCCTAACTTTATGTATTTTATTATGAGACGAAGTGAGACACCCGGCTGAAAGAGCTGGGTTTGTCACTCATTTCGGTCACTCATTTCGTCGGAAATGAGTCACTCATTTCGGTCTTTTGTCACGCACTCCCGCCACACATTGTATTTCTCAGGCGGAAAAACTATTTATAATATATTTAATATGCCAACATTTCTCTGGCCGCACCACTCTCACGGTTCAGCAGGAATCAAGCGCGTCTCCCCTGGAATTCTTACGAGCCTGCCACTTATCAGCCAATCAAAAAAAAGAAAGAAAAGGGCTATACAATAGCCAATCAGAAAATAGCACTATTGTATCTGGGTAAGATTTAACGCAACAACCAATGAAAAAAAAAAAAGCATATCCTGGAATTGTTCACGTGATTCTGCCCGAAAGTTTCGTTCACCCACAGAGGAAATCACTCCGAGCTCCGAGCATCACTTTGAGCACAGAGTAAGTCATGCCCTGAGTAGCAGTGGTCCCCTTTCTTCTGCCTACAAGAGAAGGTCTTATTATATAGAGCAGTTTGATGTGGTGGAACCAGTGGAGTATGTACTGGATAGGGAAGAAAATAGAAGCTTCTAGTATGTCCCCATTCTGAAGTCATTGCTTCAGGTTTTGAGTCAGAAAGAGATCCGGGATTTAATCTTAAAAAACAGAGAAGCTCAAAGTAACAGTGAAACTCAGTACAGGGCGTTTTCTGATGGCATTTACTACAAAACAAATGAGTTGTTTTCTGCAGAAGATCCTACGATTGCTATTATTCTCTATGTTGATGACTTTGAGATATGCAATCCTCTGGGAACATCAAGAAAGAAACACAAAGTGACAGCTGTGTACTGGGTGTTAGCTGATGTTCCTGCACTGCTCAGATCTTCACTGACCTCCATCTTCTTAGCAATTCTCTGCAAGGCTGATGATGTTAAGAGATTTGGTTATAGTACTGTACTTGAGCCACTGCTCAAGGATCTTGTGAGCTTGGAGGAGGAGGGCCTGTATGTTCCAGCATTAGGCAAAATAGTCAAAGGAACAGTGTTTTGTGTCGTGGCAGATAATCTTGGGGCATATTCCTTGGGGGGATTTGTTGAAAATTTCTCCGGTTCTTACATTTGCAGATTTTGTCTGGGTGATAAGTCAAAGTTTCAGGTAGAAGAAGTCAGAACAGGGGCATTTCCTCTCAGAACTAAAGAACAGCATGAAATGCATATCCAGGCTGTGCAGGAGAATACAGACTTGACTCATATCTATGGAGTCAAGAGGCACTGTCCACTTACGGAGAATCTAAAGCATTTCAACGTTTTATCAGGATACCCTCCTGATGTGATGCATGATTTGTTTGAGGGTATAGTCCCCCAAGAACTGGCTCTCTGTCTTCAAGTATTTATCAAAAATAAATACTTTACTCTTGATGAGCTCAACAAAGCCATTCAAATGTTTCCGTACAAATGGTCAGACAAGACTGATGCTCCACAGCAAGTCCCTCTGAATTTTGCAACAAAGAAAAGTGTTGGAGGGAATGCACATGAGAATTGGTCTTTGTTGAGATTCCTGCCCATCCTCATTGGATCAAAAATCCCTGAGGGTGATCCAACATGGGAAGTACTTCTAGTGCTCAAAGACATAGTTGAGCTAGTTGTAAGCCATGTTCACACAGAGGAGACGATTTGCTACCTGGACAGTATAATCTCTGAACACAAACACAGATTGCTCCAGGTTTTCCCAGAGGAAAAACTAATACCCAAACACCATTTCCTGGAACATTATCCAGAGTTGATCAGAGCCTATGGTCCACTAGTGTTACTGTGGACTATGCGGTTTGAAGCCAAACACAGCTTTTTTAAGCGTGTTGTCAGGCACACACAAACCTTTAGAAATATTCTGCTTTCACTCTCCATGAAACATCAGCTGATGATTGCATATAATGCATGATTCTAGTGTTGTAAAACCCATCTTACATTCCACAAATCTGGCTACTGTAGATGTTACTGTGCTAAGAGAAAACATCCAGAAAGCACTGCAAGCTAAATTCCCTGATGAAAGACGTATTCAGATAGCCAATACAGTGTGTTACAGTGGCACAAAGTATGTAATTGGAATGGTTTTGGCTAATGGCTCGACAGGTGGTCTGACCGATTTTGGAGAGTTGATCCAAATAGTTGTTGTTAAGGGCACTCTTGTATTCATTCTGAAATCCTTGATTGCATGGTCAGTTGAGCATCTCAGGAGCTATGTTCTTGAGAAAACAGACACTGTGAAAGTTCTAGAGCCTGCAGGGCTGTCTGATATGTTCCCTTTATCACCTTATGTGTTTAGTGGAAAGAGCATTGTAACCCTGAAACGCTACATTTATGTTACTTAGATTGCCAACAAAACCTTGACTTGTCAAATTCTGAAGTCATAGTTGGAACAAAAAGCCACTTTATAACTTTTTCACAAGGATTAAGCCTGTTAGCATACACTTACTTTTCAATAAGATTAACATGCAAGAAACAAATACAGTCCAGCAGCAAAGTCTGTTATATGGATGGTCCCCCATGTTATTGCTTGTGCAGACTATGTATTTCCATTTAAAAGAACAAACTAACGAAAAAAATAGTTTGGTGTAATGACCTTGCATGAGCAGAGCCTCTACAACTCTGGGGGAACATTGCATTGTATTCTTACTGACATTTGTTGTTATTTTGGGTATTACAGATAATGTCGCAACCAGCTCATCTCCAAGTGATTCTTTCAGACCATGATGTCCAAAAACTGACATTACCTTCTGGAGGACCCCCGGAACAGTTGAAGAATCAGTTGTTCGAGATACTTATGGGATTTCTGTGAATTTCTGTTTGCATTACAAGGATGTTGATTTTGGCAATGATTTTTTTTACCCTGCTTTCAACTTCCGATATCAAAGACAAAGACACAATCAAGGTTGTGTATGTCCTGAAACCCCCGACTGTAACTTTGACTTTAACAGATATAGACAGCTCCTTCACAAGCAATGATTGTCCCTCTCAGCCTTTCAATGATGCGTCCTCATCTGTGACCTCCAATGACACATTGCCTGTTTCTTCAGAATCGACTTCAGAAAACCTAACCTATCGGTCAAAGGGTTGGCCCTCAGAATTTCCAATTCCCCGTTTCTCTTCCAGTACAGAAATACTGCTTCAGTCAGGCAATGAAAAATACAGGTGTTCTGGGACTCGTCTTGATACAAAAGATCTTGTTTCAATGCTTCCAGACATTCTTGGAAAATTAGCTGACGTCATTTTTGAATACACCGCATACCCATCAAGTGCTCACTTAAGTCAGGTAGCTGAGGCCCTGATCCAAAAACATCCCTGCCTCAAAGAACCAGGGTCATTCAATGGTTACTACGGCTGAATTCAACGACTGAAAATACAAGATGAACAATTTTAGATCAAAACTTAGAGGAATTGGCTGTCCAGAAACTGTGGTGAACTCACTCAAGCGAAAACCAGCAGATGACCAGACTCCTGCTAAAAATGTTAAAAAGCCTAAAAAGGCTGAAGTGAATTACTTGCCTCCTCATCCTCAAGGTGAAAGCAGTGCAAGTTTGGAGCAAGAGAGAGTGAACCTTTTGCATGAAGTGACAAAAAAGAACAATTTCCAAGTTGTTGCTGAGAAAATGGGCAAGACATTCTCTCTTCGCAGACAAGAAATAATTTACAACACCCCTGAAATCAGGGATGTCATGGAGCGCCTGCGTTATCAGATGCTGCACAGGTAAGTTTTGTTCTCTCTTTGGAAGCGAAAAGAGTTTTGACTAGAGTTTTGATTGTTTTCCCCATCTTCAGACAGCTATTGTTACAGTTTCAGAACTTTACCAGAAAATCACCTTGAAGTTATTTAAACAGGCTGCAGAAAATTCATCATCGTTGACATTAAGTTCACTATTTAATTTTTAATTTGTAAATAAACAACACAGACATTGCAAACATAGTATTAATTGGTGTTGCATTGAAAAAAGTATTACTGTGAGTTTTTTTCTATTAGCAAATAATTCAGCACTACTTAGGAGTTTATCAAATTGGCTACATTCATTGTAAATTTCAGACTCTAAGCTTTCAAATGACACCTATTTTATGTTGATCAAGGTAATAGTTTTGAAAAATATTATGATTATTTGTTTCGCAGCTAGGTGGCGCCTGCGTGGGGTACACTCTGTTTTAGAGTGATAACTCAGCTCTGTTTTGGAGTTGGTCAAAGTGATTAGATGCATTAAAAAGCTGAGATTCTAAGCTTTAAAATGATACCTATTTTGTGTTGTTCCATTCATTGTTTGCATTGGTCTCTCCCATTCACTTTCAATGGCCCATTGAAACAATGGCCCTCAATGGCCCAGTGGAACACCACAAGTGTAACTCTGTGCCATATTGTACAAAATTAATTTTTCACCAGGAATTTTGTTTTGAAAAACTTTTAAGTACACTAGTGTGATCAACAGTGGCAATTTTCTTCAGATTTTATTTTATTTTTCCAAATTTATTCAAAAATAATGTTTTTTTAATCAAAAATTGAGATGCCTACTCTCAAATAAATGAGGCCTACAATTAATCAGATGCAAATAGAAATATAAAACCAGTCCTAATTGAAAGAGAACAAGTTGACAAAAAGATTGAATCCAATATTGGGTGATAATATTGCATAACAAGTGATTTATAAGCAATTTCTTGTAGTCCGGTCATTTTTGACCGGGAAGACCACAAGTCAAGTCAAGTCAAGTCAACTTTATTTACAAGTGTAACAAGGTGACAAAATCCCCCCTAAAAAAGTAAGAAAATTGTCAAAAACAAATATAGTGTCAAAGCAAGCTTGTCACTGAAGTGTTGCATAAAAAGTTTATAGCAAATGCTAATTTTCAACTCCTGTCCCTGGTTGGGCTTTTAGACACAATAGAATTTACATACTTCACTATTTCAATTTAAAACAATATAAACATAATATATAAACAACTCCTGTCCCTGGCTGGGCCTTTATACACAATAAAATTTACCCATGAAATTTACCGTAAAATTTACATACTACATTTGTACTGGCCTCACTAAACGTATGCGTATTTAGCTATCCAGCGTGTATAAACAGCCAGGTGAGGTGAACAAAGAAAAGAGATGCTGCTTCATCCCGAGGTCCTTTTTCTCCTCTCCTTTATTTTACACACGGCAGTGCAAAAACAAGCTGTAAAACTGCAAAAAAAAAAAAAAAAGTACCTATTAACTCAAATTGCCTTCTTCAATCATTTCCAAAACCAAATGCAACACATACATCGTTTTCTACTGAACATGAGCCGCCATTACACGGGAAACAGAGGAATCTACACTTCGTGACAACACGTTAATTTTCTTCTTACACATTCTCTTAAGAAAACAGCTAATATAAAACACCTTCTAATACACACAGTGCTACTCACCGGCATTGCCCCCGAGGGAAACACAACTGTGCGGGGTTTGAAGAAACTTAACAGCAGAATTTGCAAAACACGGAGTACAACTCGCTCTGAAAAAGTCTTGTACTAACTGAACACTAATCTCGTTCCAAACGAGAATACAACAGGAAATAGAAACTGTACACCAAACCTGCCGTTACCGCAAGTGTTCGGTAGATGGCGTTAACGCACGGAAAATAACTAAGGAAACACAAAATGAATGAATGAATGATCATTAAGACCAACACAACATTACCTCAAAAAAATACAAATATATAAACATGATATATAAACATGCATATCATATACAACTCTTACCTACTTACAATAATTAAAAATGAGTACATTTTTGGTTTGTTTTTAACCAGTTTTTTAGCCTGGAAGTAAGGGGAGTGCAGTGTCGCATTTGGTGCAATATAGATTGCGAGACGCGACACTATCAGAATTAATAAACTTTTAGTAAACTACAGAACAGCACGAACGGGAAGTGGCGCACCTCACACGGGCAGGGCTTATATGCTCCGAGAACTGACACTGCACTAGTGATATAAAACGCACACACACAGGTCTGTTAAATTAAGCAATACTTTTAAGGTAGTCTAATATTTTTTCTGACAAACAAATTACTGACACAGAAATTTAAATAAAGAAAACCGAAATTTAAATAAAGAAAAACGAAATTAAATTAAGAAAAAAAAGAAATTTAAAAACTAAATTTAAATAAAGAAAAACGAAATTTAAATAAAGAAAAACTAAATTTAAATAAAGAAAAACTAAATTTAAATAAAGAAAAACGAAATTAAGTTAAATTAAAAGCGAGATTAATTTAGATTGATAATAACAGGTAAAAAGGCTAATGGGTGTTTCTGCAACTACGGGCACTTTTAAGTCCCAGGAGTGAAATTTTAGATTTATGTTCAAATTTATCATATGATGTTTCATAAATATAAACGTAGTGTCAATACACACCTTTACATAAAAAATTATGAATAAATAATATGATTTAATGTAAAATTATGAAGCATTTATAGGTCCAAACACCATTTTTGCTCATGTCCCACACCCGTGGTTTCAATGTTGAGATACTTAAAATTAGTACTAAGAGCAGGCGCGCTCAACTCGCAAATTAGTTTATGGGTGCGAGTAATAAAAAACGTTTATCAAAAGTAAAGATGAAAAACCGCACTCTCAGGTTCTATTTTCATACATTTATTATTACCATGTCCTCACAAAGGTAAGGACATGGTAATAATAAATGTATGAAAATAGAACCTGAGAGTGCGGTTTTTCATCTTTACTTTTGATACTTAAAATTAGCTCATTCTTTTACAATATGACATTATTTCAAATGGAATTGTTTAATATACAGATTCATTTACAGCATCTTAAAAATCTTTGTATTATTTACTGATAATTTTTTATGATTCATTTTATGACCAAATGTGCCTGTCCCACACTTTTGAGTCCTTACCGCAACAATGAAAAAAAGCTTTTATTATGAAATTTTATCGAACACAAACAAGTCTAGTTTCTATGGAAACAGAAATTATCACTTGAGCACATTGCTGACAGACTGGGCCACCACACTACCTCACTCACAAGATACCAAAAAAATAAGGTAAACATCATCTTTTCTTCTCTAGTATTTATTGTGCGTCCTTACCATTCAGCTAAATAATTGTGTATTTTTGAACTACATTTAAAAAATAAATGTATATTACGGTTGAATTCATGTATATTAAGATGCTAAGAGTCAAAACTAATGTGGTAGGCCTTGCTAGCTGCCAATTAGCAAAAATATTAGCAAAAATGTAATTTCCGCAACATGTCTTTACCACAGCAAATTTAGGTGTTGCGGTAAAGACCTTGTGTTGTGGTAGAGACAAATTCAAGGTTTACTGTATATTAAATTACAAATATTCAGTATATTATTAGTACTGAAGTATATATTAGTATATATATTAGTGTATATATATATATATAAACATGCAATTTTTTACATAAAAAAAAATAATTTTGTCCTTACCGACACAAGATGTCATTACCGCAGCACTGCTCTATTTTCATTAGCAAAAAAAATATTTTTACACTTAAGTTGAGATGATTAACACATTGAAATTGCAACATCTGTCATAAAAAGTTAATTATGTTATCTTTTGTGTATATGGAAACAATTGACAATCTAAGGTTACTGTACATTTTTTACATGGCATAGAAAAAAACATAATTCCCTATTTTGTATGTTATTTTTTTTTTATATCAGTATTTACAAAACTGCATCAAATTTGAAAAAGCTATTTAAATATATATAAAAAAATTATAGAAATTACTAAAGAAAAATTTATAAAATGAACGTTATTGTAATGTTGCGGTAAGGACAATTTTTAAGAAGATGAAACATAAAAATGTAAAAATGCATAAAAATTACATAAAAAATAAACATGTTCCAGATTCCAGATAAAATCTTAACGACTACATTCTATTTTGTGTAAATTTGTATATGTATTACAGACTGTGATGGTTAAAATTGAAATTCATAGAGGTTGATTATTTTTAAATTGGGATAGTCAAAAGTGCCCGTAGTTGCAGAAACACCCTAATACATTTTGTTTCTATTATTCTATTTTCCACAATGTCAAAGCAACGCAGCTTAACCCAAAACACAAGCTCAGGCACTTCTGTCCATACAAACTCCGCTGTTCTGCGCTCTAGCCAGAGAACACTCCTGTTGCTGGAACACTTAGGCGTCGGTTCTATTTCTAGCATGCACGCGTTTTCCGCGTGGCTCGAGCCGCGCCTGAGACACATGTCTCACGCAGGCAGTGTGCAAACTCCAACCTGTTAACATGGGAGCCAGTGTGACGCCGGCCTTATTCAAGTGCGAATGAGAACCGTTTCGCAGGGGATCCCAGGTGTGAAAAAAAAAATAATAATTCAAATGGAATACCAACCCACCGACGAATATTCGGGTCCAGCCCTACCTGCAGTATGGTATTTTACAGTCATGATTTGTGAAACTCCTAGTGACTCGAGTGCTGCTTTGTCTCTCAATAAATGAACTTAGTGGCTCAGGTGCTAAATGAATAATGCACTTGTGAATTAATTTAAGAAAGCAAAAATTGCTAAAGCTCTCAAAATTCATTAAATTATATTTCTTAAGGATGGTACAGTGATGGTGGCGTATTGGTTTTTTATCCATAATTTTTATTGCTCGGTTGTATACAGAACCTATGCATTTGGTTGCAGTGGGAGCGGCTTGTGCCCATGCTGTCATGCAGTATGATATATGAGAAAAAAATCATAGCATGCATGTACAGCAAGGCTGCCTGGTTCGGTATGTAGCTTCTAATTAATTTGAAACAGTTGAGATTACTTTGTATTGTTTTTAAGATTTTCTTTATATGCTTGTCAAATTTTAGTTGAGGATCTAAAACCAATCCTAGATATTTGAATTCTGTAACTGGATGAATTTCTTTATTTTGTATATTAATATTAAATCTTCCTTTTAAATCAAGTTTTTTAATGGAAAAACACATGTAAACTGTTTTTGAGAGATTTAGAACTAGCTGATTTTGGATGAGCCATTGTTGGATGTCAAACATACTAGTAGACAGTACAGCTGCAGCCTGCTCAGGTGACTTGGCGGGTGCATACATAACTGCATCATCCGCGTAGAGCTGACAACTGGCATCTGAGCAGTGCAGAAGTAAGTCATTTATAAAGAGACTAAACAGCAAGGGGCCAAGTATAGAGCCCTGCGGAATGCCCATTTTTATGTTTGAGAGTGCAGATATGTTTTGGTCAACTTTAACACACTGCACTCTAGACTGGAGATAAGATGTAAACCACAACACTGCCTCATTTGAGAAATTAAAATTTAACATTTTAGATAAAAGCAGACTATGATTCTGTATTATTTAGAAGACAAAAACACCATCATTCATCTTTCCTTGCAGGTCCTGCTCCACCACAAAAGCTGTGCAGCAAATGCACAGAAATCAAGAATCAGAAAAGTGCTGTAATAGCTTTGTTTGAAATTACAATAATTAAAATAAACTACAACTTAATATTTAATAGATTTTGTTATTCAGTTCTGTGTGTCACTCAAAGCCTTTGATGGCAGCATTCAGCTTCATGAGCCACTCTCCATCAGATAAACACACTTATCCATCTGTTCATCTGTCCCTGTAACATCCAGACAAGATTCACACATTACCTCTGTGATTTATGAGCTCAACACTACATTTACATGTTGAGGTTGTTTTAACTTTTTATCCAACATAAATGTTCCTCAATTTATCAACAGTACTAATAGACCCATTTTCAGTTGGTAAACATGGTGACTTTTTTTGTGGGCGGAGCTTAGGTGGTGGCAGAACGATCCCTCTGGCCGCTTCACTAACGTTAGTTTGCAAGTTTTGTTAGCTTGTTTTTTAATAATGACTGGGGAAAATCCGATTTTATCTTAATGTGCAAGGTCACTCACTGTCCAGGACCGCGATTGTTATTTGCAAAAGTTAATTTGAACGGACATCCCAGATTGGCTGACCCGTACACGCTCAGTCAATGGAAGGACGATCTGACAGGATTAACGTTAACGCTACCTCCGGTTGAATGGCCTGGACAGTGAGTGACCTTGCATTAGTGAGTGACCTTGTGAGTGACCTTGACCATTAGTGAGTGACCTTGCATTACCTTTGTATTTGATTACCCTTTCTTACCAGGTTCTTCAAAAAGTCTAGTCACAATCAATCAAAACAATGTATAGATTCTCAAATAATCACAATCATTTAGAAAACATTATGCGATACAATTTCAAATTGGAGCCTGTTCTTGCACCCAACAACACAACAAGATGACATTTAATAACAATAATAATAATTTAAGTTCCTTATTATGTAGCCAAATCTGTGCTGGTTTGTATTGGCCGCCTCCAGTTTTCCCTTTGTTTTACCACCAGCTAACGCCGTGACGTAACTGTGACGTCGGCTCGAAATTGGTCTATGGACAAATAAAATAGATAACTTATGTTTAGTTACTTTATAGATTTGTTCTACATAATAGCACACATACATCACTCAGATGTTTATTTCGTGTTGTGATGTGCTCTTCTGCAATACTTATTGAAGATTTTCCTGTCAGATGTAAATAGACATTTAAAATAAGCGTCTTTAAGATGTATATGGTTTATGTAAATCCACTTTAGAGACGTAACTTACGTGTCCTTACTGGAGCTCCCCTGTTAGCTAACGTTATACATAATAAAACGTGTTTTTACAGCAACATCACAACTAGACTATACTGAGTAACGTCTTTACACCTTCAACAATTCAACAGTTTACTCAGTAGTTCAACACATGCAATTTTAACACAAGGAACCGTGTTTACTCACATTTGAAAACACCCGCGTCGCTGATCTCCGCGATGTTTGTTAATGACGTATCCTCTCGCGTGGCCTCCTGGGATAGAAAAGTATTCATCGGTTGAGCACTCGAAAATCTGTCCGGAAGCAGTAAGCCATCCGGGAACTTCTCGGCTACTCTTTTATGAATACTGATGTTTCGAACATACTTTTTCTTTCACGTACTGTTTTCGCCTACTATATAGTAGGAAAGTAGGCACATTCGAACGCACTATAAGTATACGTATGTCCGAATCTCGCGATAATTCGTACGTCACCCAGGTAATTCTCGCCTGCTCTTTTATGAATACAGAGGATTCGTACATACTTTTTCGCTCGCCTACTTTTTTTTCCCTACTATATAGTAAGGAAGTATGCGGTTTCGAATGCAGCCATTGTCTGTTGGAAAACCTGTACTGATGCAGTGACAAAATACTTGGCGAAGGAAATGGTCTCTTTCCACACAGTGGAAGAAAAGTCCTTTAAGGACATGGTAAAGGTCCTAGATGCCCAGTACGAGCTGCCTGGACGGAAACATTTCTCACAAACAGCCGTCCCACATTTATATAATAAATTTAGAGACAAGGTTCAAGAGCTGTCAGAGTTATTCCTTAACAACTGACATGTGGTCGTCAGTTAACATGACACCATATATGTCCCTGACTGTCCACACCATTACACCTGAGTGGAAACTTGAATCCAAATGCCTCCAAACAACGTATTTTCCTGAGAGTCATACGGCCGACAATCTTGCTGCTGCGCTCAGAGCTGCACTTCAGGACTGGCAACTTGACGAGAAAAAACTTTCAGCCATAACCACTGACAACGCTGCTAACATTTCTGCCGCAATCTGGTCCCTGCATTGGCCGTGGCTTAACTGCTTCGGTCTAAATCTAAACTTGGCTGTCACAAATGCATTGCATGACCAGAGGCAAAAAAAACGAGCGCGCCCTCGGACTATGCTGTAATATTGTTGGGGCCTTTTCACACAGCTGGCAACGTAAGCGTGAACTCCACAAGAAGCAAGTGGAGTTGGGACTCCCAGAACATAGTCTCATAACGGTAAGCATAAAACGTGCAGAGAGTTCCTCAGGGGCAGGGGCTCAAATGTAAAAAAGGGGCATATATACACTCACTAAAGGATTATTAGGAACACCTGTTCAATTTCTCATTAATGCAATTATCTAATCAACCAATCACATGGCAGTTGCTTCAATGCATTTAGGGGTGTGGTCCTGGTCAAGACAATCTTGTCTTGAAAAAAAGGAGTGAGTGGATTTTTATCACTATAGGGTGGTTGTTTACACACACTGCCAACACACATTTATGTCCAAATTTTGCAAATTTTAAATTTTGCATAATAGGTCGCCTTTAAATGAATATGTAGGCTATTGGCAAAGAGACCTATGTTATAAAGATATATTTTTTTATATTTACAGGTAGGCGAGCTGGAAACCAAAGTTTTGTCCCATGCAGTGCTTAGTAAAATCGTGCTGGTCAAGCAGGAGGAGTGCAAACCTAAAGAAATGTGGGTCAGCGACAGGACCGGAGAAATTAAGCTTACCCTGTGGGACAGCCTAATTTTGCACGTTCATAACTCCAAATTGTACTCGTTTTCCAACTTGTCGACGAGAGAGATAAATGGAGACATTCGTTTGACAACAACTCCATCTACCAAAGCCTCAGAATTCCCGCCACTGGACGTACCTGATAGAGAAGATGATCCTGACGACAGCGCTTCCTCAGCGACCTTGCGCGGTTTCGTCTCCGGTGTTCAAACTAAAGTCAGCCATCGCTGTCCCAAGTGCTACAGCCTGCAGAATAATATTCTTCCCAAGTACATTACGCACAACATGTGAAGTCTGCAAACTACTCCAACGGTCATCTTTGTACACCTTAACCTATGGATCAATTATTGTTCTTACAACAGACCGGGGACATAACTCTCTCACTCTGACCGACTTCTGCCTGACAATTTACTTGGACAGGTACGGCATAAACTATTCACTCAACATTGAGGAACATTTCCTTAATGGGTCTGAATTTGAAATGACCATCAACGATGACTCCCTCATCACTTGCATAATCCACCCAACTACTAAAAATGAGCAGAATGAAGAATTATGGAAAGATGATCTTGCATTGATTGCGATGATATTAGTAGCTAATAATTGAGTTGAGTAGCTAATATGTTACAAAAAAGTTATAAGACTAGTTCAACAATGCATAGGCCTGTTTCTGGTCAATTCTATTGTTATATTGCATAGTCTATTGTTATATTGTAATTTAGCCTAGTCTATGTATGTTTTCTGCACTTTTTACGATCTGTTCTATTTTTTTTTTCTTCTTTATTTTAATCTGCATCTAAAATTTAAAACAACATTGATTGAGTGTTCATAGTTTTTGTGATTAATATTTGTCACTAGTACTAGTCTTGCGATCTGTCATTAGTTTTTTTTTGTGAAGTTGCTAATTAGTTGTTTGCTAAGTTGTTAATAAATGAGTTTGTGTCAGATGTAAATAGTTTTTATTATTATTGTTCTGTAGTAGCCTATAGCCTCTCAGTTTAATTAGGCAGAGCTTAGATTTATGATTTAAAACATTTGTCATAACTTAAGAGGCATCAAATTTAAATAGCCAAGTTAGTTAAAAAGCTGTGGTATTATTCCAACTACTTCAATGATTTTGTTAAATGTAGCCTATTTGTAAAGGCTTTTGATTAAATGAGTTAACCTAAATGATGGCTCAGCAATTAGCCTTAATTGAAAATATGAATAAAAAATAAACTTGCTAACATACAATAAACATTTAAATTTTTTCAAAAGAAGTCAAGGTTGGCTACATGGTCCGTGTATGCTGCATTCATTCGTTTTTCATTTTACTATTGAAAGCAGAAAAAATAAGAAACACCATTTTATTGTTTCTGAACACACAAAAAAGAGAAAATTACTTGTTTGTTATTTTTTAGTTTAATCATTAGAAATGTAGTAATTAAAATCTCATAATACCATATGATGAATGCCCTAAAATGCACAATATTTTCATAAAAGTAACTTAAAGGAAGTAAAACAGAGATCTCAGACAATCTAGTTCAACATAGTGCTGGACGGAGTTTTTCTGTAATGAGTGTCCGAAGATTCTGTGCGCTGCACAACACTGTAAGAAGAGGACAAGTGTCTGACTCCCATTTAGAGCTGGCAGTAGTTATGCCATAAGTGAGGTAAGGACAATTACTATTACTGCTAAAAATATATATATTGTTTTGGTAGCTAATTACTGCAGCGGACATATTTTTATTAAACATAGGCCTACTTTTATTTGTGTCTTAAGACCGGGCCAACATTTGGCAGAAAACTTATGACAGGGTACCTGTCAGCAAATGGGATAAGAGTGGGGTGAGGGCACAGTGGGTCGACTTTTGAGGACCATCCAACATACATACCATGAAGCGCAATGTCATGTAAGTCGCTTTCTCTCTCTTTCTCTCTCTGTCTCTCTCTGTGTGTGCGTGTGTTTAAATAGGCTACAGTGAGTTTTCTTGTACCTCCAGTTTATTATCAACTGCGTTGTGGTCTTTTATCATAAAATAACTAAAATATTTAATGTAGGCTACTTATTTATTTGGCAGATTTTTTTTGCGATTTATTATCGGACAATAAATCTGTTTAGCAGGGGCGGACTGGCCATCTGGAGCACCGGGATTTTTCCCAGTGGGCCGCTGGCCAATGTGGGCCGGTACACAAATATATATTTTTAAAAATGATGAAATCATAATATTACATCTCTACGCAAATGGATGAGTGAGTCGATCGAGCGGGCGCGGCCGACAAGGAGTGTGTTTTGTGTGCATGTGAGTGTATAGAGCATCACAATCCCGCCCACAGCCCGAGAGAGCTTAGGTGGCGGAAGTAAATTTCCCATTCATTTCGCCCATTGACGTTTTGGAAAAATCCGCATCTAAAGAGTTTTAGAGCATGTCTGAGAATAACCAGCTACGGCTGAACTCATAGGCATACAACATATCATTTCGAGTGAAAAAACGACGAGAAAATCCAAAAAAAGTCAAAGGTACAAGACTGTGTACATATTTTCATTTCCGAGCGAAGGAACTACTCATCCCATAAACCACCGCGCCTCACTGAAGTGACTGAAGCCACAACCGCGAAAGAGCCTTTTGAGCGACTTTCAAATCTGACGACAGCCACGCGAACTTTTTCCTGTGCAGTTTATAGCAGTTCTTTCAGTAGTAATCGTGTAAATAATAGTGTTTTATATAGGTATTGTGTATTGAATTTTATATTTATCATCGTGTATTTTATCGTGTATTTTATATTGTGTGCGTGTGTGGTTTTCACTCCTTTTAACACTTTTGTTTTCCTCCTTGAAAAAAGCCATCATGGCAGCCAAGGAGATCATGATTGCACTGATAAGTCTACTGTGCAAAAAACACAACACAGGTTTTTTTTTTTATTCATTTTTTTTAATGTTCTTTACATCTTCACGGACTTTTCGCGGGGTTTAACCAGACAGTTACACGAGCTCCACCAATCAGATGCAAGGAATCCACCAAGACATCGCGAATAAAAGGCATTTATCTCAAAACAAGGTTAGTGCCCCATGAACTTTTGGCGGTTATATGAGCATATACAATCGCTTAGTACAGCCGTAGCTGGTTTTAAGTCTACCATGTATGGTTACGTTTTTATGGCTTATACCCCAACTGTTAATGGAGAAATTGTATTGAATTCTTACTTCCGGCACCGGCTGTGACGCTCTATTGCCCTCCCTCCTATGGCGGGCCGGAAGGTTCAAAAATAGGACTAATGATTTGTTGTGGGAAGTCACTTTACTATAGCCACTAGCTACTGACTTTCCCACTGATAGGCCAGCGGTGGATCTGTATACGTACCCTCCTCACACAGCGGGCGACTCACTTTCCTCACACAGCGAGCGATTCACCTCACACAGCGGGCGACTCACTTTCCTCACACAGCGGGCGACTCACTTTCCTCACATAGCGAGCGACTCACTCTCCTCACACAGCGTCAGCGAGCGACTCACTCTCCTCACACAGCGGGCGACTCACTTTCCTCACACAGCGGGCGACTCACTTTCCTCACATAGCGATTCACCTCACACAGCGGGCGACTCACTTTCCTCACACAGCGAGCGATTCACCTCACACAGCGGGCGACTCACTTTCCTCACACAGCGGGCGACTCACTTTCCTCTCACAGCGAGCGATTCACTTTCCTCACACAGCGGGCGACTCACTTTCCTCACACAGCGGGCGACTCACTTTCCTCACATAGCGAGCGACTCACTCTCCTCACACAGCGGGCGACTCACTTTCCTCACACAGCGGGCGACTCACTTTCCTCACATAGCGAGCGATTCACCTCACACAGCGGGCGACTCACTTTCCTCACACAGCGAGCGACTCACTTTCCTCACACAGCGAGCGATTCACCTCACACAGCGGGCGACTCACTTTCCTCACACAGCGAGCGATTCACCTCACACAGCGGGCGACTCACTTTCCTCACACAGCGGGCGACTCACTTTCCTCTCACAGCGAGCGATTCACTTTCCTCACACAGCGGGCGACTCACTTTCCTCACACAGCGAGCGATTCACCTCACACAGCGGGCGACTCACTTTCCTCACACAGCGGGCGACTCACTTTCCTCTCACAGCGGGCGACTCACTTTCCTCACACAGGTGACACAGCGAGCGACTCACTCTCCTCACACAGCGAGCGACTCACTTTCCTCACACAGTGAGCGATTCACCTCACACAGCGGGCGACTCACTTTCCTCACACAGCGAGCGACTCACTTTCCTCACACAGCGGGCGACTCACTCTCCTCACACAGCGAGCGACTCACTCTCCTCACACAGCGAGCGACTCACTCTCCTCACACAGCGAGCGACTCACTCTCCTCACACAGCGGGCGACTCACTTTCCTCACACAGCGAGTCATGTACACATTGGCCTAATATTATAATAAAATCATACCCTTCTCAAATACTGTTGTTGTGCAATAGGGAATGTGAAGGTGACGTCACGCCGTGTTGCATTATTGGTCCGCCGCCATATTTAGAGGATCGCGCCCTATTCCGCTGTGTGTGAATACGTGTGTTGGAGGCTGTTTAGATTTTCTGTTGAGATTTGTTATAAACGTCGATATGGTTGGTCAGTACTGCTCGATCAAGGACTGCCATAGCAGGTCACACGATCGTTCAGGGAGGAAAATGAACAACAGAATACGGTTTTTCAGCTTTCCTTCCTTGAAAAAACAACATGGGAAGCAGATGGAGGAGCTGACGAGAAGGCGCCGGATCGCGTGGGTTGCCGCAATCAGGAGAATTTTTTTTACTTTTCACAACATCCCAGCATCAGCGAAAGTGTGTTCGCTGCATTTTCAGACAGGTGAGTTCTCTGGTCTCTAACTTTGACCTAAATAAAATATTTTCATTTTGCTATAACTTGCATGTAATGTGTTGAAAGTAGGGGTGTAACAATATATCGTGTCACAATATATCGCAATGCAACAATATGTATCGTGGATAGTGACAATGGCCCTCATTTATCATTCTTGCGTAGAAACGGGCGTATATATTGGCGTAAGATTATGCTTACACTCCTCTCATCGCCTGATTTATGAAGCTGTGCGTACCTTTGAAATCCAGGTGTACGCAATACCTGCGCTTGATAAATGCCGCGGCTGAAAACGAGCGTCATTAGAATAACACGCCCCTATATATTCAAGTCTCCGCTCCCCCCACGCCCTCATTTTACGCCATGGACACACGGAAGACGGCAAAGAAGAGAAACTTCTTTGAGAAAGAGAAAGCGAAACCAGGGAAGTGGAAATAAACAAAATTGATTTCTAGATTTTTATTATTAATGACGCTTATTGTTATTTAGAAGAAGAATGTCGTTATTATTATTATTTGTATTATAATTATTATTATTATTATTTAAAAGAAGAAGAATGTCATTTTTATTATTTTGTCAGTCTGAATTATTTTTTTTTGGTCATTGAAAACCTTTCATTACTAAACCCCGTGCACACCTGCCGGGCCTAACCCTGGCCTAACCATCGTTTCAAAGAATAGTACAACGGCGAGCGCGTCGAGTATAAACGCCTCGTCCGTTTGGGGAGGTGCGCGCGCAGTCTGCGGAGACTCGCGCTGCGGAGCCAGGCGAAAGTATAAACAAGGCTTGAAACGTCAGGTAAAGCGCACAGGCTCGCAACTTAAGGAATACATATGCCTACAATTCAAATGCTTTGGTAAAGTCACACAAATTAAACATTGAAGTCCATGTTGCACAAAAATAAACACTTAAGTTTATAATTACTATGTTGTTGTTTTTTTACAGTGGGTCATAATATATCATATCTTTTAGTTTGTCAGTGCGTTGTGTGGTTTTAGAAATTGTTTTTCTGCGCATTCCCGCACTCGAAACGTGCGTACACCACCTCCTGAGCTGGCGTAGGATTTGAGCGTGCCGTACGCCAACGTCCATATTGATAAATCTCAAAGTCACCGTGGTTTTGGGTGTACGCCAGGTGTACGCTGGAAATTTGGTGTACGCACTTTTGATAAATGAGGGCCAATATGTATCGTGGATAGTGACAATATGTATCGTGGATAGTTCACCCAAAATAAAAATTACCCTGTGAGAAAAAATTGAAGTTTTCAGAGTCAGTACTACATTAAACTACAATATATTATGTTGAATATAATGTATAATAATGGGGAAATATTAGTGGGTCCTGATTATGCTTATGTTATAAGTCTTATGTTACCAGTAAAAAGTGGCCTACATTATTTTAAATATATCTAGCCAGTGACAGAGTTCAAGCATATTCATCTAAAATAATTCTGTATTTTCAGGTTCAGAATCATTAATATATTTATTCTGGTGTCACCATTGTCCAAGCCTATTCATTTACACCCACAATGTTATATTAGGGTATCGTTACACCCCTAGTTGAAAGTATATGAAGGTGTCCATAATTGTCTATAACCTACAAAATTGCTGTATTTACAGGACAACCAGCATTTGAAATGCTGGACACTCATCCTGACTGGGCACCATCTTTGCTTCTGGGTCACAATGAAGTGAAAGTGATGAACAAAGAGAGGTTTGCACGTCAGTTTAGAAGACACCTCAAACATCAGGTAACTAGCGAGAGGCCAGAAGAGGAAGGGGGAGAGAAAGAACAAGAAGAAAGCATGGAGGAGGTAGCACAAGATGCAGGGGAAGATGTGGAGGAGGTAGCACAAGACATAGAGGAAGATGTGGAGAAGATGTGGAGGAGGTAGCACAAGACACAGAGGAAGATGTGGAGGAGGTAGCACAAGACACAGAGGACACAGCACAAAATCCTGATAACCAGAGTGCAAAGAAATGTGTGCACTGCAAATCTACACATGCTGAACTCAACCGTCTGCTCGAGGAAAACCGGCATCTGAAGCAAGAACTCGATAAGCGCAAAATGACAGAGCAATTTTTTAAGAATGATCATGGCAAGGTAAAATATTACACTGGACTTCCAACATATGCCATTTTCCAGGTTTTGCTGTGCCATATAATGCCATTTCTGCCTCAGGGAAAAATAAAGTTGACACCTTTTCAAATGATCCTTCTCACATTGATGCGTCTGAGATTGGATCTGCCGATCCAGCACATCAGCCATCTATTTGGTGTGCACCGAGTAACTGTTAGTGCTGCATTTCATGAAACATTAAATGTACTCTACTCACGGTTGTCTCCACTGGTGCATTGGCCAGACAGAGAGAGTTTGTGCGTCAGTATGCCACACCAGTTTGCGGAGACATTTGGAAATCGTGTTGCTGCCATTGTGGACTGCTTTGAAATTTTTATAGAAAGACCATCCAATCTTCAGGCAAGAGCACAAACATTTTCAACTTACAAACACAGGCATACACTGAAATACCTAATCGGCATTCCTCCCCAAGGAGTAATTTCTTTCATCTCCAAAGGGTGGGGTGGACGGACAAGTGACAAACGAATAACAGAGGACAGTGGTTTTCTAGACAAACTACTTCCAGGTGACATGGTACTGGCAGATCGAGGTTTTGACATAAAGGAGAGTGTGGGAATGATGTGTGCTGAAGTTAAAATACCAGCGTTCACAAAGGGTCGTCATCATTTGGATGCAAAAGATGTGGAGGAAACAAGATCCATTGCACATCTCAGAATACACGTGGAAAGAGTCATTGGTCAAGTTCGGAACAAATACAAAATATTGTCTTCGAGAATTCCCATAAATATGGTTCTACCATGTGAGGGTGAGACTGTTGTTTACTTGGAAAAAGTTGTCACAGTCTGCTGTGCTCTTACAAACATGTGTCCAAGTGTTGTGCAGTGAGGGTGCTAAATCAGTTGATTTGTAAAAATGTTTGTTTTAAGTTGTATAAAGCAAGAGTTGTTGTGTTTTGTATATTCCTTGATGACTTTTAGGATAGTTGATTAATGATGTTGAATTTAGTTTGTGTTAGCATATAATAAAGCCAGGCCACATTGCATGAATCAAATTATATTTATTTTGTTTTCAATGAACAATCTGCTTTGATATTTTGTAACTGCTTAATAAATACATTGTACTCATTGTATCCACAGAGACCCTTTAAGTGCACATAAACTGGGATGGGCAAAGATACACCAATCTATTTTGAAATAAACTACAAAAACATCTTGTGACATTATAAAGTAATGTACAACAACTTTTTTTTTTCTTGCACAACCTATGAAAACTTAACATGCTGAAAATAGAAAGCTAACAGTAACTATGAGAGCTGCTACTCATGTCAAATAGCTAGAACATTATGTACAATGGTAATGAACGTAGCCTTGGCTACTAAAACGAACATCAAAACTTAACAGCAACTATTTGAAAAAAAAAATAATAATCAATGGAAAGCTGACAACCTGCAACATTTCTTACCTCATATCTGGATCAGTTTTCACAAATATTACACACAACCTTTACAATATTTTTTAAGAAATTTACCAGAAAATAAACACATACAACAAACACATACAACAGCATCAGAATAAATAAAGGCACAAGTAAATATTTAAATGTTTATATGCCTTTGGTCAGAAACTTTAAACGGTGAAGTGTTCCTTTAATTGTACATTTACTTGGAACAAGAAGGACAAAACCAGACATCGTCTGCTGCAGGGCCATCCTCAAGTCCAACACATTCGAGATGAAACCACTGGACCTTACAGTTTTCATTGTCACATGCCACCATGTCACCTTTTTCCTCAGGTCCGTGGCACAGACACCAAAGTTTTTTATGTTTCTTTGAACAGTGTTCTCTACCTCTGTAACTGCCCTTCCTTGTGTTATTTTTCTGTATCATTGTTAGAGGCAAAGTTTTGTTGCTCACTGATGCTTGAGAGGCTTGAGTGAAGTGTTTGCCAATGAGCTCTGGGAGGGATACTGCCACAAAAAATTGTTGTGCCTTCTTTATGCGTGCCATCCAAAACTCAGGGTTTGGTTCTATGCGCAGAACAACACAGTCTTTGAGTGTCCAAACCACAAAATCACAGTAATTACTGCCTGTCACAAATATTTGTGTTTGGACCTGTGTGTAATATGGATGACTGCGTTTCAATTTTACCTCTCCGTCAACAACCTCAAGGCAGAAGTTGCTGTCTTTGGCCAAACATGCCTCTTGAATGGAGCTGTTCCTGTACTTGGAAGGGCACTTAGCTTCAACACAACCTTTCCCACAGCAAATGCACCTCACTGTGCCATCTGGTGATGCTCCCACTTGGGGGAAATCTGGGTTTATAAAAAACCCACATGTTGCAACTTCATGGCCATTGTGTTTTCTCTTGTTTTTTTCGACATATGTTCTCAATGCCTGCTCTTCATGTGTAATGCCCCAATTGACATCAGCTGTGCTACATTTGCTGTCCTTGGGATAACAAACCTTTTTTACAGTTGACAGAGCTGGTGCTTTGATATCAGTAGCACAAACAGCATGCATATTCGAGGCGGTGACCCTGCCTGCTCGAGCAGCAAACCATAATGAAGATTTCTGCTGTTTCCTTGTCCTCTTTTCAATCTCTACAGCCTGTGCCTCTGAAACATCAGCATGTTTTTGTAGTGCCTGGCAGTGCTGTTCCAATACTGATACGTCACATCCAACAAGCCTGGGGTCATGTAGGCAGTGAAGGGATTTCAACTGTGTGACAGGCTGCACAGGATCTCTGAACTCCTCGCAGTAATCTGGCAGCACACTCAGTATAGCAGACTTGCCACCTGTTTTATGAAGATCAGTGTAAAACTGTCTTAGCTCTGAATGTGTAGGTGATGGTGTAGGGATCGTCTTGGTACAAGTCCTCAATCCAAGCTTGTTGTCAGTCTCACCATCCAACAGAGAGTTCATTGATTTTCGCATGGCAGCAGCAGAAGTGTAATTAATCTTATGGCCTACCTCACCGTGAACTTTGTTCACATTACTTGGTAAGATCCAGTATGCAGACATGTCTGTGACAGTCCTCATTTCTCTGCACCGGACAGTTGCTTCCATTTTAAAAAGCAAGGCCCCAACATGGGTGCAAGTCTCTGCAACACCAGCCATACACGTACAATGGGCTGAGGAAACTTCACCATTGGTGTTGATAATAGCCCAAGCTTTCAGAGGAATTTCACTAAGGCGCTGGGAGTGCATCACCTGTACATAAAGACAGAAATGTTAATTAATGACAGATCATGTAACAAATTAATTTGTGATTAAGCAGAAATACCTAAATTATCTTATTTTTATGCTAACACTGTCGAACTAACTTGTAAATGTAAATTATGTATTTCAATGTAAAAATATTGTAAATTATGTATTCATTAATTTCTAATCAACATAACCACGTGAGTAACAAAAATAAATCTGCCCAAAGGAAAATAAAACTGGGTTTTTAGACTATGTTGACGATTATAACAAATCTTTTTTTTTTATTGAAAATGCAACTGCTCAAACCCACTGCTTATGACTCTTTAAAATAACATAACTTTAGCTGAATATTTAGCATTTTGTTTGTTTTAATAACTTGGTGAAAAACACAAGTGCCATCTTATGAACATGTGTTGATTCATTGCACAGGATACAACAGAGAAAGAATCAATTTTACAGAATAATTGAGATACGTAGGTATTAATACATTGTCAGTAAATAGCTTATTTCAAAACGCACAGAAAGAGACAAGGGTTTATAGTGCTTTGATAAGGTATCTAAGGGATTGGTTAATATAATATAGTTTAATATATATATATATATATATATATATATATATATATATATATATATATATATATATACGACTGTTCTCTCGCAGTTAGCTGGCCGGTGAATGAGGAGGTCTTGTACCCAGCCGCTGCAAAACTGCTCATGAGCTTGAAGGGATTTATAGCTCTTAAAGTCCTGCAAAGTGTACTCACTCAATCCAAAAACAAGGTAATTGACTATGTCCAGATATGTGAGCGGAGGTAGTGCGTCTGGATCCGTAATCCAGTCTTGGGCTGCTAAATCATATGGATCTATGTTGTTTATCTCGGACAGTTTGTCCAAAAAACGTTTTTTGGCAGTGGCATTTAGTTTCTCTTGGTAGGGTCCCTTCTCTTTTTCTTTTAACTTCTCCATTTCTTCCGTTATCCTTCAATTTTAACTCATTTTAACCAAACACACCCACAATTAAAAGCCATAGCAACGACCGGTGAAAACGTAAACTGAGATTGTGCCTCTAAAGATGGCGCCCACGCCCCATAATGCAACACTGCGTGAAGTACCTTCACATTCCCTATAACTAAATATTTCAATAAAGTGTTACATGTATGTGTTGTAAACGTCATAATATTCTGAACCAATAATCTTAAATTGATTCTCAGTGCATTTTTTTTTTTTACCTTTATAAAGGCAATTTCCCCCAAACTGTCATCTTTAATGTTAAATGATATACATTTTAAGTCACTATATGGCTTTTACCAATCAAATTGACTATCAACAAAAATATTTTATCCCACTGCAGAGAAAACAGAATCTGCAACAGAGGTGGCGTTTAGATATTAAAATTTTTGTATGCAAAATAAGCATAAAACACATTGTTTAGCCACTTTAAAATAGACACCTGTAAAGCTTTTGTGGATTTTATAAATTATCTTTAAAATAGAATAATCTTAAAAAGTGACATTTCCATTTTTGCTGATTCACACTGGTATCAAAATAGGTAAAACACATTTCAGAGTTACATACACTATTATGTTTTTCTACTGTTCTTCTTCTGTATGACTTACTTTCATGTTGTTTTTCTCTATCAGCTTTTTAGCAATAGATTATTATTTGTTAACACCATTCAAAAGAGTATTCAACATGAATGCCCCATGAAGTTATATGAAATTTACATTTTTGGAAATTAACTTAACAAGTAATACATAATGTTGAGTACTTGTGAGTTCTATCTAGCTTGTAAAAGTTCATTTACCTCGTGTCTGCAAGTTAAACTTTGGGGGAGGGTTGATACAGAGCAAATACCCCAAAATACAGAGTTGTCTCCATTTTGAGTTAGAGCAGCTGCCAGCAGCAGCAGTCCTTACGTGAATTCGTATTGAGAAACACAAAAGATTTTTCTTTTTAATTTGTAATTATCAATTAAAGTGCCCCTATTATGGATTTTTGAAAAATACCTTTCATGCAGTGTGCAACGTAGCTGTATGTGAATGAACAAAGTCTGCAAAGTTGTAAAGCTAAAAGTGCTTCATAAAGTTTACTCAAAGTTGACTGAATAAAACTCAAAAAAGTCTTTGGACTTCACACATCACAACTTATTACAGATGCATAATGCTCACCTACACAGCTTGGGCCCCTAAATAGTGACTATTTCACTCAATCTTAGTGCCTCCAAGTATACATCTAAGCCAAAAGATTGACTTGACATTAGGGGATGGATGTGGTGGCTGACTTCTTCCAGTACAAACTCCTGAAGGGATGCGGGGGCCTCAGGAACTGCAACAACACCACAATCCATGGCAGGAACAGGACCATCCCAGTCCACTCCAAAGTTAGTGAAATCCATCTGTTAAAACCAAATAAAATAAGGGGAGGGAAGGATGGAGTTATGTTTGGAATAACTACTGTTAAAAATGAACCAAATCATTACATTTTAAAAAAAAAAATTAAAATCATAATAAACAATTAAAAGTTGTATTTAAAAAGCCAGAAGCTGCTGTCTTTAAAAGAGATTGTAAAGCTAAAGGACGTTCCCAGGCACACCATAGTGCAGAGTACCTAAACCCCCTTAGCAGTTCCAAAATAAAATGCAAGTTTCCATAAAATAAACAAAGCAAACAAAATGTAATTTATTAATAACTAATAATTCTTCTATTATATGCAACTAAGATCTTCAGCAGCATTTAGAATGGTTGCTAAGAAACATAGTTGCTAAGTATGCTGATGTAATGTCATCACAGGTGTGACTGTGATGGCACAATGGCTTCTATCACAGATCAGCCAATCATTATAAAGGACCAGAATTATCCGTATCATAAGATAAAAAAGTAATTAAAAACTTTAAACAACACTTAAGTGTGATGGTTTCAGTTTGTTAAAGGGGTGGTTAAGTATGATTTCACTTTTCTAACTTTAGTTAGTGTGTAATGTTGCTGTTTAAGCATAAACAACATCTGCAAAGTTACAACGCTCAAAGTTCAAAGCAAAGAAAGATATTTGCTTTTAAAGAAAAGGACTACAACAAACGGCTGGTTGGGACTACACAACATTCCTCCCGGGTTAGTGACATCACCAACCCTAAAATGTACATAAACCCTGCCCCCTGGAACACGCAGTGTTTAGCGTGTCTGCGTGAGGTAATCGCAGCTGCTAACACACACACACACACACACACAAAAGCTATAGGTGGAGAGGAGAGAGGGTGATGGAGCCAATTCAGTGGATGGGGATTATTAGGAGGCCATGATTGGCAATGGCCAATGGATGGAATGTGGCCAGGACACCGAGGTTACACCCCTACTCTTTACGATAATTTTTTTATGGGATTTTTTTATGATCACAGAGAGTCAGGACCTCGGTTTTACGTCTCATCCAAAGGAAGGATTGTGTATGCATCAGTGTTAATTTCGTTTCGAAAATTATTCGCCATGTGCGGGCGTCGAGGTATCTAGCCGTTGTATCTATAGAGAGCAAACGGCTCGTATGCTTTTGAATCTCTCTCGCGGTACCACGGTGTCTTTCCCCGATCGGTCTGTGCAGCGTTCAAATCGACCATTCCTAAAATGATTGGATTGGCATGCAAATTAGTCTTCCCATTTACAGATGTTTTTGCCTGCCGTG
Source organism: Rutilus rutilus (assembly GCF_951802725.1). Classification (NCBI taxonomy): domain Eukaryota; kingdom Metazoa; phylum Chordata; class Actinopteri; order Cypriniformes; family Leuciscidae; genus Rutilus; species Rutilus rutilus. Next base: position 24,683,998 of record NC_140212.1, on the reverse strand, counting down.
TCTTGCCGAGAGGGGAGTGCGCATGCACGTCTGAGTAACGTGACTGGATTTTCGCGGCAAATCCGACCCAGAGCCTTCACATAGAAATACCGTATGAGGAATACTTGCTTTCAGAGGTAATAGGAAAACCCGCAAAGTGGATCATTTTAATGTGAGATTACAACCCCTACACACACAAGCAAATAAAAAAGGATTCATTTTAGTAGAAAAACTCCATATAGCCCATTTAACAGAGCTGCGTGCAAAACGCAATGCTAGACAGGTCGGGTAAAAAATACTCACAATTCCACAAATGACTATCATACTATAATATACATTTCCTCATAACATAGCATAATATCATTATAATACTTACCTCTCGACCACTTTCTCGTCGAAAACAAAATGTTTTCAAGCGTCGTTGTCCCTGCTCTGCTTGTGCAGCGTGGTGGGCATAGACTATAAGAAAGGTGGTTGGGCTGATTCTTCTCTTGCAGTTGAAGCAATTTTCTTTTTGGCGACTCGCACATATTGCCATCTATCATATTTAATTATATATGAGGAGCTCTTTTCCAAAACGCGATAAATCCATCTAAATAGTTTTCAGGAAAATTATATTTTTTGCCTAGACCCACACATTTTGTGAATATTTAATTTATCCTGTTCAAATGTTGTCGTTTTTTGGCTCAGTCTGAACATGGTGAACAATGATTATTAAATCAAACAACAATATTGTTGATAAATTCAAAGTAAAAAAAAAAAAAGATCTTTTCAGAACGCTATAAATCCATCAATTCCCCCCCAAAATGCTATAAATCCATCCATTTTTTTTCCAAAACGCTATAAATCCATCCAATTTTTTTTTTCAAAAATTGATGGTTTGTCTTTAAAAAAAAGTATTTTGCCTTTTATTTTTCGTGTTTGCATTTGAGGAAAAAACAATGTTACGTGACAGTTCTCCATTACGGACGCGACCGCTCTGAAAGCGGCACTTAAAAGACTTTTAAACTTTCACAGAGACCTCAAACAGAAAGCACAAAGGCAAAGCCTTTCTTTAAAGTCAATTTCGTTTTGTATTAATTGTAGGCCTATCTTAATTGTAATACATTTTTCATTAACTAATTTCCTGGATTTAATAAATAAAAAGTACAGGAAAGTGAGTCGCCCGCTGTGTGAGGAAAGTGAGTCGCCCGCTGTGTGAGGAGAGTGAGTCGCTCGCTGTGTGAGGAGAGTGAGTCGCTCGCTATGTGAGGAAAGTGAGTCGCCCGCTGTGTGAGGTGAATCGCTCGCTGTGTGAGGTGAATCGCTCGCTGCGTGAGGAAAGTGAGTCGCCCGCTGTGTGAGGAGGGTACGTATACAGATCCACCGCTGGCCTATCAGTGGTAAAGTCAGTAGCTAGTGGCTATAGTAAAGTGACTTCCCACGACAAATCATTAGTCCTATTTTTGAACCTTCCGGCCCGCCATACCCCATACGTAGACCTGTGTTTGGTCTACTCCATTGCGTATCTTGAAATACGCCCCCTTTCACGTCTCGTTTACAGAGAGAGAGGCTACGTTTACACGTGGCCGGCTATTTTCATAAACGGACATTTCACCCCTCTCCGTTTTCAAAAGAGATTGATCCGTTACAGCGAATTTCTCTGAGCAGATAATTACAAATAATTGTCCATGGATGAAAAGGTGGAGCTGAAAAGTTCGCGTAAAAAAAAAAAAAAAAAAAAAAAAAGCATTAGATGTAGTAGATGATGAACCAGCAGCGCCTGTTGATGATGACCAACAACACCCTCCCTACCTGTACCTGAGCCAGTGAAGAGGATGGCAATCAAACTGAACCGGTAAGCTGAAATGAAATCAGTAGTAGCATTATTTAGCTCGCACTAGTAAACTAGTTACTCATTTTAACAATGATGGTAGTTAATATTAATTCCAAACACTACTGAGTGCTGAGAAATTAGTTCTTAACTCAACAATTAATATAAAATTAAAATAATAAACCCTATTGAATTATAGTTTTCTTCCTAAAACAAGTTTCTTATTTTATGTTTATCTTTATCTTAATAATTACATAATTTAAGATTTTGATGATACTCTGTTTAAAATTTGATAATTTGCTTGTTATAGTGTTTGAGAGAAATTTAAATTTGCTACTAACCTTTGTAGATTTTGTAGCTATGGTCGTTAATATAAAATTAAAATAATAAACCCTATTGAATTATATTGTTTTCTTCCTAAAACAAGTTTCTTATTTTATGTTTATCTTTATCTTAATAATTACATAATTTAAGATTTTGATGATACTCTGTTTAAAATTTGATAATTTGTTTGTTATAGTGTTTGAGAGAAATTTAAATTTGCTACTAACCTTTGTAGATTTTGTAGCTATGGTCGTTGCAGATAGCACCAACACATCTTACACAATAAGTTTGCACCTTTTTTGTCCATGTGGCTTTCTGGGCAGGTTTTATGAGTATTAATATTATTTGTATTTGGTAACTTGCTTTACACTTTACTTTACATCAACACATTTTTATTACAGATAATGCTGAATAATCCTAATCTGTTTTGTCTCCTTCACAGGAATCCTTTCATCTCTTATACACACACACAAGCTCTTTCAAATGTACACACACACACAAGCCATCTCCTCCTCATCCTCATAAAGCTCTGCTGACCTGCTCCCAGAAGATGACATGAAGCCTGTGGACATCAATCAAGTTTAATGTCACATGATAGCCTAATAGTATGCCATGAGGATTTGTGTTAATGCAAAATAGTTTTAATCTTGATTCAGGAGTTGTACAGCTGAGTGGTGCAGTTTACTCTTCTGAGTAGTGTATCTTACACTGCATCAAGATGATACACCCTGACTAGCTGATTTGCTGTCTTGATAGTTTTATATTAATAATGTTGTATGCCTTAATGTTTTTCTGTTTGTTTCCCTTTGTTTTACAAATATGACCTAATATATGTTGTGTTACTTAAAATAAATGTTTAAATAGCATTTATTTTTGTATTGCGTTATATTTTTATGCTATAAGTGGTGTTAAATATTCTTCTTCACATTAATGAGCCAATGTGTTATGATGTGAGATGTGGTGGGCTGCTGTGGGCCAGAAAGTCCAGGGCCACTTTTTAGTCCCAGTCCCCCCCTGCCGTTTAGGCTGAGACACCTCTGCTTCTATAGTGTCAGGTCCTGGGTTCTCATATATAACGTGTAGAAATCATCCTAAATTTGATCTTACGATCATTTCACAAATGTGCGTAGGTACAAGTAATTCATAGGACAAGTGTACTCACAGAAAACGTCTGCTCAGACCTTTACTAAGCTTACCTTGCTAAGCACTTTTCCACATCAAAGACCCAGTTTTATTTTAGCATATGCACACTCTACATTCAAATATGTGCTTATGCACCATTTTATAAATGAGGCCCCATGTCCTCAATGTATTATAATGGATGGTATACCAACATTAACCCATTATTAACTGTGTGATCAGGGTGCACGTAACCTGAATCCAGTCCCTTATACAGCTGAATGCATGGGCCATAAATTGCACATTGACCAGAATGAAAAACTGGCAATGTTTGGAGCAACACATGCCCTGGTAATAGATGGATTTAGCAGCAAAATTGTTTCTTTTTCATCTATGCCAATAAAGAACCATCTTTTAATTTATGAGGATGTTTACAGGTGAGCAAATTTCATGTATTTTCATTTTCAGTTGTATTTATTATTTTTAATTATTAACCCCACATTCGATCAAGTGCTGCCGAAAAAGATGCGTCTCAGACGTTTCTTGAAAGTGGCTACGGACTCAGCAGCTCTGGTTGAGTTAGGCAGATCATTCCACCAGCAGGGAACAGTCATGGTAAAGGTCCGAGAAAGAGATTTTGTGCCTCTTTGAGATGGTATCACATGACGTCTTTCGCTTGCAGAGCGCAAGTTTCTGGATGGCACATAAGTCTGAAGTAATGAGTTTAGGTAAAAGGGAGCAGAGCCAGTGGTTGTTCTGTAAGCAAACGTCAGTGACTTGAATTTGATGCGAGCGGCAACTGGCAACCATTGCAATTTTGTGAGGAGAGGAGTGACGTGCTCTCTTCGGCTCGTTAAAGACCACTCTGGCTGCAGCATTCTGGATCAGTTGCAGAGGTTTGACAGAGCAAGCTGGGAGACCAGCCAGGAGAGCATTACAATAGTCCAGTCTGGAGAGAAAAAGCGCTTGGACAAGGAGTTGTGTAGCATGCTCTGATAGGAAGGGCCTGATCCTCCTAATGTTGTGCAAGGCAAATCTACATGACCGGGCAGTGTTAGCAATGTGGCCTGTGAAGTTCAATTGATCATCAACTACAACTCCAAGGTTCCTGGCTAACCTTGATGGAGTCATGGATGACGAATGGTGGCTGAATGGTGAAGTTGTGATGAAGTGTTGGGTTGGCCGGGACCACAAGTAGCTCTGTCTTCGCAAGGTTTAGTTGAAGGTGGTGGTCCTTCATCCAGCCAGAAATGTCTGTCAGGCAGGCTGAGAGACAATCAGCTACCATTGGATCGTCAGGCTGGAATGAGAGGTAGAGTTGAGTATCATAAGCGTAGCAGTGATAGGAAAAAACATGTTTCTGAATCACAGATCCTAGTGATGTCATGTAGATGGAGAAGAGAAGTGGTCCAAGCACTGAGCCCTGAGGCACTCCAGTAGCTAGATGTAGAGTCTTAGACACCACACCCCTCCACGACACCCTAAAGATCCTACCTGAGAGGTAAGACTTGAACCATTGGAGTGCGGTTCCCGAGATGCCCTTCATCTTTAGGATTGACAGGAGGATCTGGTGGTTAACTGTGTCAAAGGCAGCAGACAGATCCAGCAGGATGAGAACTGAGGATTTGGAAGCTGCTCTTGCCAGTCTTAGAGCTTCAATTACTGAGAGCAGAGAAGTATCAGTTGAGTGTCCACTTTTGAAACCAGACTGATTGTTGTCCAAGAGGTTGTTCTGTATAAGGAAGGAAGAGATCTGGTTGAAAACAACTCGTCCAAGTGTTTTTGCGACGAATGGAAGAAGAGATACTGATCTGTAATTTTCCAGATGTGCTGGATTTAGATTGGGTTTCTTAAGCAGTGGGGTTATCTGAGCCTGCGTAAATGCTGTGGGAAATTAAGAGCATGTTTAATATGCTGTGGGCATATAATAAAGAGGCACTGACATTTTTACAATGAAGACATTTGAGGATCTCCTGTACAATTATTACAAAAGCTGGTCATGTGGTTTTATTTATATCAATAAAAATAAAACATTTGTCAGCAGACTGTAACTACTTAACATTCTTCTGTTTTTTATGGCCACAGATCCACACAGTTGAAAGGATGTAATAATAGAGATAAATAATAGGGTAAATTATAGGGATGCACCGATGCATCGGCTGAACATCGGTAACGGCCGATATTTGCCTCGTTAACTGCCATCGGCCATCGGGAAATAAAAATGACATTCGCCGATGTCACATGGGCGTCAGTTTGGTTTGATATGCTGGGGACAGAGACGCATTGGTTAAAAGTAGCAGTTTTCCCCACTCATAACAAAGTTTATTCCTAAAAAAGCAAGTGCTACACTTTCTTCATATAAAGACTTAAAGGTGAACTAAGTAACTTTTTTACCTTAACTGAACAGCTTCGGAGTCATTGGAATGGTTATATTACTTATTTCGGGTTGAATGGTGGTCGTTTCGCACCCCCCTGGTGCCCGTGAGCGGAAAATCCACACTTGCAACTTTGAGCCGGCGGGCCGCCGCGTCAGGAAATATCGCGTGATATCAGGTCTCGCGATGTAAACAATTGCTTTACGGCCAAAAGAAATCTGCTCAAATGCTGTCATTATTGCGCTCCCTCACGCTGTTCGAACCCGAATGAAGAAGACGTTTTAAAGAATGTCCCATCTGCTTTGATGTCGTTGATCTACTAGCCTCTGGTGTCTGAGAATCACCAAAGAGTTTTTACAACAGTGTTGTCAAATATCTATTCCGAAGCTGTGGGGGGAGCTCTAGAGAGAAACCTGCGAGCAAAAAGCGAGAATACAGCGAAGAAATCCCGAAGCTACTGAGTGCTGCTTTAAGTCACAACAGAAAAGTTGCCATTAACTTTTATCTTCATAGAAAACATATACAGTACACACTTAATTTGAGACTCATATTGTTCACTTAGCTTGACACAAAATTCAAGAAATTAGCCAGATTGTGCCACACAACATAGCAAAACTACAAGATATTTGAAGAAAAACACCATCTATTCTATGTTTCAGACAGCAAGAAAACTCAACATCAAATAGTTTGGTTTGATATGCTGGGGACAGAGACGCATTCGGAAGTGCATTTTCAGAAGTGCTGGGTACAATGACGCATTTATTTAATTTTTTTCTATGAGAAAACTCCTTTTCTCGAGAAAAGAACGACCATGGTGTGTAGCAGAAGAAGCGGCGGAGTATGCACGATCCGCGAGTGCTGAAGACGTTCTGCACGGCTTTGATGGGTGCGCAGGAGGACACAAATGGGCGGCGACCGCTTCTTCCAGTGGCGGGAGCTTTTCCCTCAGCGCCGTCAACAGATAGAGCGTTAACTGTACACACCGCCGCCGACTTGAGCTGCAAAGAAGCTCTGGCCTCCCTGTCAAGGACGCTTGTCAAAAAGTACGGGGAAGCTTGACCGCTCTGAATAGTGAGTGACAGCGCGCGCGCCGTCGGGGCTCTCTCTCTCTCTCTCTCTCTCTCTCTCTCTCTCTCTCTCTCTCGCAGAAGAGCGCGTGCGCGCTTAAAATTTAATATTTTGGTATGAACATTCACCCGTGTTTTTTCCCTCATAAATGCGAACACGAAAAATAAAATGAATATTATAATGTTTTTTTTGTTGGGTCAGACAATGATTACCACATTTCTCTCTCATATTGCTCCTCATAACAACTGAAAAAGAACTTATTTTATAAGGTTATAACTGTCAACCATAAAGTGACATTAAAGGTTTTTTTTGTTTCATAAATTGGTCTGATTGAATTTGTGCTCATTCTAGGATAGTGTGATCAAGAGCCGAAAGACTTGTATGTTTCCGTGGCACAAAAGAAGGAATAAATAACAAAAAGAAAAAACATCGGCATCGGCATCGGCCATCGGCCAAGTTGTTAAGTTAAACATCGGTATCGGTATCGGCCCAGAATTTCCCAATCGGTGCATCCCTAGTAAATTATCCACTCAAGACAGCACTTGTAGAGCTAGTGGACCAGGAATTGTTGGACATGGAGGACAACCTTGTCAGATACTCCAACTTCACATGCCAGCTGTGTCACCTTGGCATCAGTAGAGTTTTGCAAGCTTGGAATGAACACAGGATTCCAGGTAAACTGAAAAAAACATTTTATTATTAAAAAGGCAATAGTCTTTAAGGATACTGATACTTTAAGGATATAAGAACTGTCAATTTGACCTCAACTGTTAACTTTGTTACTCTAGGCAAAGGTATTCCCAATGTTTTGGCAGAGGGTGGATGCCTGAAGAAAATCTCAGAGGAACTGTGCTGACCTTTATGAGGCAGAATTACGCTCTTCACTAACCAGACATTCTGTGTTTGGAAATGATCCCTTTTCTTCAAAGAGACAAAAAGCATGTGTGGAACACCACTTTGCTGAACTGCACCCCGATATTTCTATATGTTACAACCATACTGTGAACGGTGACTTATTGTACTTCAAACAAGCTCTGCTGGACCTTATCAACACAACCAGTAGATACACAACATGAACCATAAATAACAGACAAATTTGTTTGGAGTTTAGTCAACAGAAACTATGTCTCTCAGAACAGACAATGCATCAGAAAGGCTTGTGACTTAAAGGGATACTTCACCTCTGGGAAGATGAATGTGTATTTAAAATAGGTCATTTATGTAGAAGAAATGTGAAGAAATTTTTTAATTTGGAGCTTTCTAGACTGAGAAAAGCCAGAAAATGTATTTTTGGCTTATGTGGATGAAAGACAACAACTCCCAGAATGCACTTGCTTCGCTGCCCTAGGAGGCCACGCCTACCGGTAAGACAGCGCAGTTGAAAACAAGGTTAGGCTACCAGTGAGTCTCCGTGACGAGTCTGCCTGGGATTTCGGGATCGCCCAAAATGTCCGGGATTCGGCTTTTGCGTTCTACAGTCGCCATTCATTATGTTTACTGTGGTGAGCAGGACGAGACTGACGGCCGCGGGAGAACGGCGCGAGGCCGGTGGCGTCATTACTGAGACGTGCCGGTCTCGCAACGGAGGTGCGGGAATTTTCTTAGCAATGTTAAAACGCACATCAACCGATCACTTGTTTAGCGTTCATGTAAACACTACATGCAGATTCACCGATCGGAATGAATTCAGTTAGATTGAAACATGAGGTGTGCATGTAAACAATAAATGGCGACCGCAGAAAGCAAAAGCCGGATCCCGGACATTTTGAACGATCCTTGCCCGCCGGACATGTCCGGGAAAAGGAGGATGGTTACCCATACTTTCTCAGCTTTCTCCTACTATTCAGCTTTCTCCACAGAACAAGAGCCTGCTAGCTTAGCTTCCAAAGAAAGACGGCTGACTGTGTGTACATTCTGTGAGTGAGATCCCATCCCACCCTCGATGGGCGGGCTGAAAACATGCGGAACAACGCCATCTACTGGCTGTAGTCTTTAGCCTCTGGCCAGAAAATCCTCCGATGACGCAAAATGACGATTTTTGCGTCATCGGAGGATTTTTTCCAGACAAAAAATACATAAATCTCTCCTCTCAGGGGGATATGAGGGTGGAAAGCACGGTAATTCGAAAATACTACAGGTTTTCTACTAATACAAAGCGTAATGCTAAATCCTGAAGTATCCCTTTAATAGACATTGGCACACTCTTGTCTACATTTAAGACACTGGGTAGAATTTCCGTGCAATTGCAGCACACACACTTTGCATTCCACAATGCTCCGGCAACAGACTGCAAACATTGGCTCCTGTAAGGTTCCTGTGAAATATGAGATTCATTAAATGTCTTAGTCCATTTGTCTGGTTAAAAGTAGCAGTTTTCCCCACTCATAACAAAGTTTATTCCTAAAAAAGCAAGTGCTACACTTTCTTCATATAAAGACTTAAAGGTGAACTAAGTAACTTTTTTACCTTAACTGAACAGCTTCGGAGTCATTGGAATGGTTATATTACTTATTTCGGGTTGAATGGTGGTCGTTTCGCACCCCCCTGGTGCCCGTGAGCGGAAAATCCACACTTGCAACTTTGAGCCGGCGGGCCGCCGCGTCAGGAAATATCGCGTGATATCAGGTCTCGCGATGTAAACAATTGCTTTACGGCCAAAAGAAATCTGCTCAAATGCTGTCATTATTGCGCTCCCTCACGCTGTTCGAACCCGAATGAAGAAGACGTTTTAAAGAATGTCCCATCTGCTTTGATGTCGTTGATCTACTAGCCTCTGGTGTCTGAGAATCACCAAAGAGTTTTTACAACAGTGTTGTCAAATATCTATTCCGAAGCTGTGGGGGGAGCTCTAGAGAGAAACCTGCGAGCAAAAAGCGAGAATACAGCGAAGAAATCCCGAAGCTACTGAGTGCTGCTTCAAGTCACAACAGAAAAGTTGCCATTAACTTTTATCTTCATAGAAAACATATACAGTACACACTTAATTTGAGACTCATATTGTTCACTTAGCTTGACACAAAATTCAAGAAATTAGCCAGATTGTGCCACACAACATAGCAAAACTACAAGATATTTGAAGAAAAACACCATCTATTCTATGTTTCAGACAGCAAGAAAACTCAACATCAAATATCTTCATAATCTCTAAATATTATGAGAAATTATCCATACAGACCGTTACATACCATGTCCGGGTTGCAAATTGTGCATACACCAATATTCGTAGATTGTCCTCTACTCTGTCCTGTATTGTTTTGTGCTTGCACAGCGTCATGCAGCACGTAGACTCTGATCAGAGGCACCGCTGCCGCTGCTTCCGTGGCGCGCAGTTTGTATATTAGCTAATGTCACAATAATTTTTTATACATTTTTTAAAGTTTAATTACAATTCTTATAAAGTCTTTGTCGAGTCATGCATAGACACTGATTTAATTTAGAGTATTCGTTCTCAATCAAAGTCAAGTAGGTTTCTTCATTTATTAGAAATCTTTAAAATTTGCGTGCAGTCATGTAACTCAAGTTGACCTCCACCTCTGATATTTACAGCTTTTAAAGTGTGGAAAGTGAGATAAACATAATACGATTTACTTCGGCATCTAGTTTGCAATATCAGTTGCGTATCGGCCGAAAAAAATCACAACACAGGAAAACCGTGATTGTGTTATGTATTACATTCATTCAGCCACAGTGCATTGTAATGACATCGAACCTGGTCTGTCCTAACACTGGAAGACGGTACCAAAAATCTAGCGCTGCAACATAAAAAAAAAAAAAGGAATATAAATTAGCTCAACTAATTGTACATTATACAGTATTCATGTTAATTTTTAACCTGTATGTAGTAGTTCTTAGTAGTTCTCTAGGAGGTTTAAAAAAGAATAGTAGTTTCTGATTAGCTAATAGTGAACTACCACACTCAACTAAGCACTACTACTTACTAATTCGTTAATCAGAGTTTCTTGCTAGTTAATAGCAGTTACTAGAATGTTAACTGTGAAGATGTTAATACATTTTTTTTTAAAGAATGTGTATTACTCATTTGTTCCTGTGTAGTTATTCATTAATGACGGAACAGTATTCTAAAGTGTTACTGTTTATATGTATGCATCATTTGTTTAAACAAAAATAACCAAATTGTCTTTCTTTATTTAATAATAAAATTCTTACTTTACAACATGCAGTTTCAACTCCACCAAATCTTAGGTTGTTTCATTATTGTACAGCAAATGTCAATAGCTCTTTAATTTTTATTTTTCATGTTTGTTGTAGGCTTATTTGGAAATTACCATAGTTGTAGTATTTCATTCTTACTGTTAATTGACATTAGCCCAACTTACGTTTCAAAATGCGGCAATTGCTGCTGTTTTGCAAAATGTCCCTTTGCACCACCTGGCGGTCATTTCATGAACGATTTTGATATGCAACTGGTTTATTTTTGCCATGGCAGCTAGCGCGGCGGTAATAAGCATTCTGGTTGACTACTTACTGTATAGGGTTGAGGTGGCTTGAAACCATACGGCCTCCTGCAACAGGAAAAGAGGAGATAGTAACCAAAAAGAGGAGGGATAGAGATGAAGAAGAAGAAAAAGAAAAGAAAAAAAAACAAGAAAAAGAAGGGAAAAAAGCAACAATTGTGGCCTTAAAGATATCCCCCAAAGTCCTCAACAGAATGTAAAGATACAATGTAGTCCTTTGCTTCAGCGACCAATTCAAGTCTTCTCCTGTTTCCCTCATTCATTACGATAGTGAGCCTGGCCGGGAACAACAGCACTGTTTTGGCCCAGTTTGTAAAGTTCAGACAGCACCTCTCTGTACTTGGAACGTTGTTTGAGAACCTCCGAAGCATAATCCTCGTATATAGAGATGAGAGTGCCGCGATAGTTAAGCTTTCCCCTTTTCGCTCTGGCCTCACGGATGATCTTTTCCTTCTGCCGAAACTTGTGAAGCCGGACGATAACAGGCCAGTGGATAACAGATCCACAACTTTGGCAAAAAGTTTAGGGTTGCTCTCTGTTAACATAGCACAGGTAGTTTCTAAGGTGTATAAGTGTATCTTCGAGGCGCGTTCCGTCACGGTAGCTTGAATTTGGTCCAGTTTTACCTCAAATGTCGAAACAGTGGTTTTAAAGTATGCAAAAAGAGCAGCCCAGTGTTCTTCCAGAAGGTTAGCGATGGCTGCCATGCAAATATCTCCACCGTCATCACCACATGCCTCAACTTTCTGATCCTTTTTGCCTTGTTTTGCTGATTTGGCTGCCATAATTCGATACAGATCTGTGTACGACGACAATATTGTCCAATTGGTAGTGAATTCGTGAGGTTTTAAGCCAGTTATAGAATAAAAAGATGTGGGAGTAAGACTCAACGCATGTCTACGCCCAAGCCCAATTATGTCCTTTTTAAATACAGGATACTCTTCTTTTTTTTTTTTACTGTTACAATTTTTGAACTTTTTCCTCTCTAAAGAGGCTTGATCACTTTTTATCTTGCGTAAGCAAGATTTAATAAAACTGTCACAATAAAAGTCCCACAATTTCTCCATTTAGTGGTGAAGGACAAATTTTTTTTTGTGATTTGCTAAGGCTCATGGCAGATCAATCACATCGATTCAGAACACGAGCGTCAACTTCACTTGCCCTGTCCGGGCCTTAAGAGTATATATACAGCGCTCTGTCTATTTCAGACAGTCAGAGCAGCTCTTTGTATGCTTCGGTGAACCAAAGGGCTCCCCTCTGACCACAGTCTGAGCCCCCTTTTTTTCCTGGGCCTAACTTGCCCTTCTCCAGCCCTACCACCTAGGGACCCTTACCCATGCGTCCATGGCTAGGGCTAGAACATGTCGTTCTGCTCACATAGCACGGTGTGACTGGATTGGTTCCCCATAGCGTCCAGCAAATTCGCAATACATGTAAATGTTTCAAAAGGGAATGTCTCAGTTAATTACGTAACCTTGGCGCGCTCAGATCGCTTTAGTGTTATGCATTTTTTCAATTCGGGGAAAAGGAGTTTCCCCCATATTGTCTACCAAAGACACAATACTCGTTTCCGCTATCTCAGGGAATCGAGGTTACATAAGCAACGGAGACATTGTTCAATAAATCACTATTTAATAAAAAAAAATCCACTGCTGTACCGAAAACATTCCAAACCGAAGTACATACCGAACCATCATTTTCATTTTCCTAGTGCTATGGGTTATTTCCACTATACAAAAGCCTACACAGTAGTAGTAGTACTTTATTTATTTTTTTGTCAGTGAGTTTCTTAACATGAGCTTTTCTAAAATAGAAAAAAACACACAAAAAAATACACATGGGCATACAACTAAACAAAAACAGCAAAAAAGACATATTCCTTTATAATTCCAATCAGATTCAATAACTAGATCACTTGTGGCAGAAATAATTTTTTGATCAGATGAGTGTCTGATCTGGACCACATACACTCACCGGTAGGGTTGCAAAAGACGGAACAATCTAAACATTTTGTACTGTATCACACAGTGTATGTCATTTCAGTGTCTGCAGTTAAGAATGTGTATAAAAGGTTCTCAGACATACCTATTTATGTATAATTTAATTCAAAAAATTATTTTAATGTTATACAAACACAAACCATCCTTCAAAATAATAGCATTTATCTGAAATAGACTATACACTACAATTCAAAAGTTTGAACGACAGGTGTCGGTGATCATTCTCAAGTGTACTGCTGCTGTTGTAGGTCTATCATTCAACCGGACACAGGAGGTCATGTACAGGACAAATAAATTAGGCCCAATACGGTTGGCAACTCCACTCACCGGCCACTTTATTAAGTACACCTTGCTATTACCTGGTTGGAACCCTTTTGCCTTCAGAACTGCCTTAATTTATTTAACAAGGTGCTGAAAATATTCCTCAGAGATTTCGGTTTGATTTTGGACATTATGGCATCATGCAGCTGTGGCAGATTTGTCAGCTGCACATCCATCATGCGAATCTCCCGTTCCAACACATCCCAAAGCTGCTTTATTGGTTTGAGATCTGGTGACTGTGAAAGCCATTTAATTGCAGTGAACCGATTTTCATGTTCAAGAAACCAGTTTGAAATGATTTGAGCTTTGGGACATGATGCGTTATCCTGCTGGAAGTAGCCATCAGAAGATGGGTACACTGTGGTCATAAAGGGATCAACACGGTCAGCAACAATACTCAGGTAGGCTGTGGCAATTAAAATATGCTTTTAGTACTAAGGTGCCCAAAGTATGCCAAGAAAATATCCCCCATACCATCCTGAACCATTGATACAAAATGGGTCCTTGCTTTCATGTTGTTAAACGCCAAATTCTGACCCTATCATCTAAATACCACAGTGGAAATTAGACTCGTTAGACCAGAAAACATTTTTCTAATCTTCTATTGTCCAATTTTGTTGAGTCCATTTGTAGCCCAAGTTTGTTGTTCTTAGTTGATAGGAGAGGCACTCTGTGTGATCTTTTGTTGCCGTTGCCCATTTGTTTCAAGGTTTGAAGTGTTGTGTGTTCAGAGATACTATTCTGCAGAACTTGGTTGAAACGAGAGGTTGGAGTTAAAGTTTCCTTTCTATCAGCTCCAACCAGTCTTGCTATTCTCTTGACATCAAGACATTTTAGCCCACAGATCTGCCGCTAACTGGATATTTTCTCTTTTTCTGAGCACTCTCTGTAAATCCTAGAGATAGTTGTACATGAAAATCCTAGTAGATCAGCAGTTTCTGAAATACTCAGACCAACCGGTCTAGGACCAACAACCATACCACATTCAAAGTCACTTAAATCAGCTTTCTTTCTCATTCTGATGCTCAGTTTGAACTTCATCTTGACTACAAGACTAAATGCACTGAGTTGCTGCCATGTGATTGGATGATTAAATATTTTTGTTTACAAATAGTAACAGGTGAACCTAATAAAGTGGCCAGTGAGTGTATAAAGGTCATGTGAACAGTCTCACGACAAATACACATTAAGAAAATCTGATTTGGCCCACATTCATTTACGGCTTGACCGTAGCCTCAATTTCACACAGATACGCATTTGCTGGTGCGATTTTAAATTGCTAAACCATTTGAAACTCTTTCCACACAAAGAACACGAATAGGGTCTCAAATCTGTGTGACTTTTCAGGTGTATCTGTAAGTATAATGGCAAAAGAAATTTTTTATTACACTGATCACAATTCAGTGTCTTTCCTCGAGAGGGAATTTGGAAATGACGTCTCAGGTCTCTTTGATTTGTGAAACTTTTCTCACGCTGAAGACATGTGAAAGGCCTCTTTCCATTGTGAAGTCTCGTGTGAGTTTTAAGCTTTCCTTTATTTTTAAAATTCTTTCCACAGTGATTGCACATGAAAGGCTTCTCTCCAGAGTGAGTTATTACATGATTCTTAAGGCGATTCATGTCTCCGAATCTACTTCCGCACTGATGACATTTAAAATAGTTCTCGCTTGAGTGAATCCTCATGTGCTTATTAAGGTTTTGTCTTCCTACAAAACTTTTCCCACACTGACCACATGTGAACGGCTTCTCTCCAGTGTGACCTCTCATGTGGTCCTCAAGGGTCTCTTTACGTGTGAAACTCTTTTCACACCTACAACATTTGAACGGCTTTTCTCCAGTGTGAATTTGCATGTGATACCTAAGGCCTAGTTCCCGTGTGAAGCTCTTCTTGCAGAGTCTGCAGGTATAAGGCTTCTCTCCGGTGTGAATTCTCAGGTGCTTTTTAAGGTTTCCTTTTTGAGTGAAACTCCTTCCACACTGTTGGCAGGTGAATGAGATATCTTTAGTGTGAATCCTCATGTGAATTTTAAGGCTTCCCTTTTCACTGAAACTCTTTCCACACTGTTGGCAGTTGAAAAGGTTGTCTCCAGTGTGAATTCTCATGTGGTTTGTAAAGTTTCCTTTTTGAGCGAAACTCTTTCCACATCGTTGACAGGTATAAGGCTTCTCTCCAGTGTGAATTCTCATGTGAATATTAAGGTTTCCTTTATCAGTGAAACTCTTTTTACAATGTTTGCAGGAAAAAGGTTTCTCCCCAGTGTGAATTCTAATATGGACTCTAAGGTTTCCACGTTGATAAAAACTCTTTCCGCACTGCTGGCAGGTAAATCTTTTTTCCCGTGAGGTCTTTTTAATCTGTGTAGATTTTTTTCCAGTCATGAAATCATGATCTTTCTCTTTCATTTCCTTAGAACTCTCCTCTTTCAGCGCCATCAGGTCTAAGATGAAAAAAGACAAATACAAGTTGACACCAGTTTAATGGCGCAATGCAAAAGAAATCAAAATATTTAACAAAAACATTAAGCATCAAAACCAACAACATTATATAAATAGCTATATACCCCATCTTATCCAGGGTTTTTTGTTGGTCAAAATAGTCTTTGGTGGTGGAAGACAAACACGGTCATCACACACACAGTACAAAGCCCAGTACTGACAATAAATCCTAAATAAATGCATAGTAACGGTTTGTAATATTACCTTATCCTATGTATACACAAAATAAAAAAAATAATCATTGTCAGTACAGATCATAAAACAAAGGGCTTAGAACAATTTTTTATTTAAAAATATGTGAATGATTTAAGTTAGGAATAAAATTTACAACAAAGTAACATTACATAGAAAATAGGGTTGCACCGAAATTTTGGCTGCCGATAATTATCGTGAGTGAATTAT
The DNA here is from genome assembly GCF_951802725.1 of Rutilus rutilus. Lineage (NCBI taxonomy): Eukaryota > Metazoa > Chordata > Actinopteri > Cypriniformes > Leuciscidae > Rutilus > Rutilus rutilus. The sequence continues at coordinate 24,667,626 of NC_140212.1, read as the reverse complement.
ATGTGAGTGAATTCATATGCGTGTGATATTCTATTCAAAATATCAAACATTACAGATTGATTATTTTGCAGTCCTGACATAAATTAAGAAATTAATATCACTGCAACCCAGTTTTATCATAAACAGTGGCCAAATATCGAAGCTGGAGTCTTTAATCTTTCTCATGATACGAACAAGAAAGAGTGTGATGTTTTAAAGTGCAGTGAATGTTGAACACCAATAATCTGTGGCCGTCTGTGATCTTTGAACAAAGGGGTTGGGGTATGGTCGATCGGATCACAAGGGCCTTGTTTACACTACAGGTCTTGATTCGTAAACTAAAGAAAATAAACATGATGCGCGTTCTGCCGTCTCTCTCAATATGAAGTTCATTCTGAAACGCATTTAAATTATATCAAAAACAAATATTCTCTGTCTAAGTAATCCGTATGAAAGCAACATGTCAGTTACTTTTTGTACTGTTTCTCAAACGGGTCCTCATTAACTCTAATGTGACCGCACCCACAGGAGCGATTGACATGCAAATAGTCCACGTGAAGGCCTGTAAATGTCCCATCACCTCAAAACAAAGAATCAGAGACTCCAGTAACGTACTCCTCTGCTTTTCAGCGAGTTTGGAAGACTGTGTTTGTGCTGTGCTGTTGCATTTACCTCAGAAGAATTAGAAGAACGCGATTTGAAGATGAGAAGATTTTTAAGGTAAGACATGTTAAACTGGTGCCAGACTAAAATGTACGTTATGAAATGAGATTGGAGTAAAAACATGAAGCCTAATGTCGTACATAATGTATCTATATCTAGACAGAAACATGTTGAAATGTGAACTAGACAGGTAGTCAACCTTTCAATGCTAAATTTATATACATATACGACACAAGGATGTTTTTATGTTCGATAATAAAACAGCATGATAAATAGGGTTGGGAACCGAAAACCTTTTAAAAATTTCGGTTCCAAAAACGGTTCTGGCCAAATGTGTGGGCGAAGTGCTGGGAGCTTATCCTTTAATAGCGACGTCTCACACTCAACTCATGAATATTAAAATAGTAATGACAGCACTCACACTACTCGTATACGTTTTGAGAGAGAGAGAGAGAGAGAGAGAGAGAGAGAGAGAGAGAGAGAGAGAGAGAAAGAGAGAGACACACCCGCGTCATAGAAATAAACAGAGAAGTAGCTCCGGCTACAATGTTCTTCCGCAAGACGCATGCAGTTCTGTTTATTTAACTTCTAGAGCACTGATTCATCCAGTAATGAAGTGAAGTCTTTATGAATCAATCATTCAAATAAATATTATAAGAAATATTGTTTCACCTGTCTGGATCTTACATGTGTGTTCAAGCATATTCTACCCCTTCTGAGAGGGTATTCTCCACTGCTGGAGATACAATAAGCTATAGGAGAGGTCCCAAATTATCCTAGAGAATGCAGAAATATTTATTTTCCTTAAGAAAAATTTATTATTTTTGCAAAAATTGCTAAATAATATGTTGAATTTGTTGACATTACCAGTCTGTTAAACTCATTTGACAAGTATACGAAATAAACACAAAAAGGACTGCATTTTCCCCTTACTACTATTTTTTATTAGTTGTTTTAATAATTCGTATTGAATGGGAAACCGAAACCGGAATTGTTTGGCGGAAACGGAATCGGAACCAAAACCAGAAAATGTCTTACGATTCCCAACACTAATGATAAAAAGTAGGCTAGTATGAGTGTTTACTCTAATACGGTGAATATTATAATGTTTAGATCCGTGTTTACTGTTAAATACTGTGTTTGTGGACATTTTGTCACATTATGAAATAAATGTTTTTCTCCAAAACACGTTGGCCACAATTATTGGTACCCCTAGAATTTTTTTCATCTCTGAAAGTATATTCCCATTAATATTTACCTTTTTTTTTTTTTTTTTCACACCAGGGTGACTAGGAACATGAAATTGTCCAGCTATGACTTCTTGTTTCACAGGAGTTTAAATATGAGGAAACACAAAGGCTAAATTCCCTTAATCATCCATCACAATGAGTAAAACCAAAGAATATAGTTCTGATGTGCAGCAAAAAATTGTTGAGCTTCACAAAATAGAAAGTGGCTGTAAGAAAATAGCTAAAGAATTGAAAATCCCCATTCACCATCAGGGCAATAATTAAGAAGTTATAATCAACTAAAGATGTTACGAATCTGCCAGGAAGAGGACGTGTGTCTATATTGTCTTAATGCACGGTGAGGATGAAAGTTTGAGTGGCCAAAGACTCTTCAGTAATCACAGCTGGAGAATTGCAGCGATTAGTTGAGTCTTGGGGTCAGAAAGCCCATAAATATATTTAGCATTCAGTTGTCAGACATGAGATGAAACTAAAAAAAAGAGCTTTTTGGCAGCAAACACACTAGATGGGTTTGGTGCACACAAGGATAAAAAGTACCCCATGTGTACAATTTAATATACCATTGGATCTTTAATGTTGTGGGCCTATTTTTCTGCTGGAAGTCCTGGACTTCTTATTCAGATACATGGCATCGTGGATTCTATCAAATATCAACAGATAAAAAAAATCAAAACCTGACGCCTTCTGCTAGAAATCTTATAATGGGCCGTGGTTGGATCTTCCATCAGGACAACAATCCAAACATCAAAATCAACACAAAAATGTGTTAGGGAGCACAAAATGAAGCTTCTGCCATGACCGTCCCAGTTCCCTGACCTGAACCATATAGAAAATGAGTGGAGTGAACTGAAGAGAAGAAGCATCAACATGGATCTGGGAATCTGAAGGATCTGGAGAGATTCTGTATGAAGCAATGGTCTCTGATCTCTTGTCAGGTGTTCTCCAAACTCATCAGGCATTATAGGAGAAGACTCAGAGGAGTTATCTTGGCAAAAGATTTTAATTTTTTTAACTTTATTTAATAAAAGGGTACCAATAATTGTGGCCAACATGTTTTGGAGAAAAAAACATTTATTTCATAATGTGATTATATATATATTACATATTATATATATATTAGGGATGGGCATGATTAATCGACGATCGATAGTTGATCGTTAAGAATTTCGTCGATCACGTTTATTTGTTATCGATTAAACTAATGCAGGTTGCGTTGCGTAGAGTGTGAGTCTTGAAGCAATGGAATTAATTTTAGCGCGGAGGTACCTGTGCATCCCGGCAACGTCAGTCCCCTCAGAGCGGGTGTTTTCGACGGCTGGACTGGCTGTCACCAGGTTGCGGTCGCGTCTGATCCCAGATCATGTCAACATGCTTATCTTTCTCAACAGAAATCAGTAGACTGGTGCAGAAGTTCTATGGGAACGTCATGCGTTTTCTCAGATCGGTTAACTATCTGAATTATCAAAACGATTCCATTTACACCTGGTCACATAAATGTGTTTTTGCAAAACGGATATAAATCCGATCATGAATTCCCACGCTATATGCATATTTAAATTGTTGCACGTCACCGAAAGCAACTGATATGAGCTGCATTTTATTGATCATCAGCGAAAATGTCTAAATCAAAGACCGCAACAAGATATTGCGGCAACAGCCCTGGTAAGATCATTTCGGTTCTTTACTTTTAATGAAGATGATTGTGTGTTGATGAATGACTTTCACTTTGATTTGCGATAGTTTGCACGTTGGCTTGATGAATAGATGCTCATCTGATGTGATGCGTGTTGAAGTAGCGTCGTCATATCTGGCTATAACATGACATATAGCCTATAACAAGCTCTCACACGTTTATTTCTTAGCATTTTTGGGATAAGTCAAATTTACATGTGGTTTCAACAACCAGATGCATTTACACTTGTCCAGTTTCGTCTGGAATGCGTCTCAGATCTCCTCCTGAAGTGGTTTGCGCGATCGGATTTAAATCCGTCTCGAATGCGTTTCGGAGGGCATTTACATTTGGTCTTTTCACGATCGGATAGCTATCCGATCACAGAAAACGGATGAAGTGGCCATGGGTCTCTGTTTAAGAACGCCAGCTCAGCTGCAGGTTCCGCTGTTTTAGAGCACCGCAGGGCATATCTTCAAGTCTACCGAATGTCCAGTTTCACTGCCACAAGTTGATCTTCTTGTAATAAAGATCTCATCGAGGACAAACAAACTGTATTTTTGTATTTTCATTGCATTTTAATTTATAAAAAGTTATAGAAATAATGAATTTCAATATAAAAATATTAATGATTAATCGATAGTCGATCGTTAATTCTCCCGACGATCGACTAGGAAAATTTAATCGAATGCCCATCCCTAATACATATATACACACATATACATATATACACACACACACACATATATACAGTGGGTACGGAAAGTATTCAGACCCCCTTAAATTTTTCACTCTTTGTTATATTGCAGCCATTTGCTAAAATCATTTAAGTTCTTTTTTTTTCCTCATTATTGTACACACAGCACCCCATATTGACAGAAAAACACAGAATTGTTGACATTTTTGCACATTTATTAAAAAAGAAAAACTGAAATATCACATATCTTTGCATGTGTGTGAGAGAAACAGCGCTCTCAGCAAAGCGACAGCGAGTCGTGCGCCTTTGAGACTTTACGGTACGTCAAATACCCTGTGCATCCATTGAGCGGAATTTAAATAGTACAGATCGCATGACGGAGAGTGAAACCCAGAAGCGCTCAGTCAGAGTTCAGTGAGGGATACTTGGCATCTAACACACAAACTGGCGAGTAAAATCTAAGAATTTATTAGACAATGGGTAATGATAGACATTAGTCACCCAGATGAAGTTTTAGTCGCATATGCGAGTGATTTACTTGCATTGTAGAGGGTTGCCTTAGATATTGAAAGAACTCTTCGTTTATTGTAGGGATGTCCCGATACCACTTTTTCACTTCCGATACGATACCGATGCCCAGGGCCGGCGCTAGCTATAGGCAGAGCAGGCGATTGCCTAGGGCCTCGGGCTTTGAGGAGGGGCCTCCATAACCGTAACATCCCCTATATATATAGTCCACCAGTCAAGACGGACAGAAATACTAGCCTCATTGTTCACTGGATATTGTTGAATTGTCACTCATCTGCAGTTAAACCAATTAATGTTTCCGTTTCAAAGCGGGTGCTGGCTTCTGAACGTTTGTGTAACGAACGCATCCATCAGGTGCTGCGAAGCAAAAGCCTAAATTGGCACTCAAAGAAGCACAGCTCGTAATGCAGGTGTGTGAGTTGTCGTCATCTATTTTGGAGTGATTGCAATGTATTCTAAATATAAACTTGTACTGTAGATCAGCGTCATTTCTGGAAAAATCATTCACCGCTTTATTACAAGTTTAAAAGAGCGCGAGCGTCATTAACGTGCCCAGACGCGACGCTTTGAATTTGCGCGTACAAGGAATAACATCGTGTCGGGAGCTGACTAGTAAAAAAGCTACAAAAGTAAAAGACAAGACGTTTGTATTCAAAGTTAAAAAGCCAACACACTACAGCATTTTTAAATGTTTCAAATAAAGGATCTCATATCTATGGGTCTATCTTCTAAATTCTGCTGATGAGTTAAAAAAAAAAAAATTCTGCTCAGTAGCTACCGTGTCTTTCTCTAGCATATTAACCCATAGGGGTTAAGGTAACAATGCAATACATAATATCATAATATCTGCAGTCAATATTGATTAAATGGGAGGGAAAAATCCTGCCCATACCGCAGCTATGAAAAAAAATGATAAAAGCACTTATGTTCATCTACTGAAGTGGTATTCTGGAACTGTGAATAAATTTAATAAAACAGCAAAATAACAACAACAACAATAACATCTTCATTAAACAAAAAAGAGATTACCTTAGATAAAGTTTGATTAATATGTACATCAGTAATGGTAAAAAGTCTGGACCCATTACTGTTTTTAATGTTTAAAGTTTCATATTATGCTCTACAAGCCTGCATTTATTTGATCAAAAATACAGAAAAAAAAGAAGAAAAAACAGGAATATTCAGCGAGGATGTGTTAAATATATGAAAAGTGATAATGAAGACTTTTTTAAAACAACTTTTTAAAAATAAAAAAATCCTGAAAAAAAGTATCACAGGTTATAAAATAAATATTAAGCACAATTTCTAACATTTGATAATAAATCAGAATATTAAAGTTTTCTGAAGGATCACGTGACACTAAATTCAGCTTTGCATCACAGAAATATATTTTAAAGTATAGTAAAATAGAAAACCATTATTTAATAATATTTCACTATATTATTTTTCTGTATTTTTGATCAGATAAATCCAGGCTTGATGAGCATAAGAGACTTCTTTCAAAAACATGTAATTTTTTAATTTGTCCAAACTTATGTACTGTATAAGTAAAAATATACTAAATTTAAAATTAAATGTTGTATAAATATAAAGGTTAGGAATCATATTTGTTTCAAGTGTTTTTTATTGGGGGTGGGGGGCCTCCAACATGAATTTTGCCTAGGGCCTCCTAATGTCTAGAACCGGCCCTGCCGATGCCGCAGCTTTGGCTATTTGCCGATACTGATATCAATCCGATATTTTTATTTTATTCTTGAACTAATACTACTAATAATAAAATATATGGAAGCACTTTGCTCTATTAGCCACATAAAAACATCTCACTCAAATGGAGAACAAATACTTCTCCAGTATATAGTCCACAACAACAGTTGATAATGAAAGACTGCCACCCTTTATTCAAAAGGCCTTGAGATATGTTTGGTAATTGTACCTGAATGAATTTAAAATTAATTTGCTATATTTCAGATCAATATATTTGTTTCCTTAAAATTTTAATTAACTTTAACTTTATTCTCATCTGAATTATAAATAATTTATTTCTGTATAAAATAATACTACTTTTAAAAAACACATTGGATTTTCTTTTTTATTCAATGTAGAATGTGTAACTTAAAAATAAAAAGATTAGCGCTCTGTTTTAGGACAAGAAATGAAAACCAATGCAATATGATGAATGTCCAAAAGATGAGATCATTTTTGCTTTTAAACAGCATGTGTGTGCGTGTGTGTGTGTGTGTGAGAGATTTTGGTTGGGTGACAGTTACAGTTTGACAAGAGTTTACAGTTTGACAAAAGCACATTGTGTTTTACACAATTACACGTTTTGGGACGCGCGTATAATGTAAAGCGAGCATTTGAAGCGATACAGACGCGCGTTCTCGCATATGTCTATGCGCGTATCTAACAGTATTACATTAATATGTGCACGCAAGTTTTATTTATTTTTATAATGTGTATTCTCCGTGTAAATCCATGCACCGAACGTACGTTCAGTAGGCTACAAATTCATGTACCGTTCCACCCCTAATATCGGATCATAGGTATCGGATACATTTTTTTCTCCCCTCCGATATCCGATCTAGCGTTTTTGGCCAGTATCGGCACGATACCGATGCCGTGGATCGGATCGGGACATCCCTAGTTTATTGCTTGTAATATTTCTTGCTTGTATGTAATTTTTGCTTGCAAGTTTTTAAGCTATACTGTTAGCTGAAAATTCGTACACAATTTGATTAAAACCTGTAATTAAATTATTTTAAGGCGAGACACTACAGGTGAATAGGGTAAATTTTTTAACTAGCAGATATCACCATGAAACTTTCCCAGTTGATTCCCGACATTAAGATGAGAAAAAAATGTATTACAAGTTTTCTGTAATTTAATGTTTAAATATGCAAATTAGGCATTAAATTATCTAATTACATATCCGCTAATTTGCAAAAAAACTAAATCTGAGTATTGCATAAAGCCATGTTCAAAATTATTTTTTCATTGTGTTCACATATTAGATGGGGGAAAAAATTACAGAGGGATTTATGGATATCTATACATCTATCTTTTTATTATGGATATTTACTCAGTTATATACTGTCCATAGCCATAAAAAATAGATTTTCACCATGTTTTTTGGAATAAAATGTTATATAAATCAGGCTAGGAATAATATATTTACAAATCCCTCAGCAAATGTCTTCATAATATAACTAGGTACAAGACTGGAAAGTTTGGTGTATAGGTGCTACTGACGTGGAGATTTCGGACTTGGAGTATGAGAGAAAAGTCATTTTGAGAAAACAGGCTTTAAGTCAATGAGATCGCGCATTTAGAGATTAAATCCCCCCTTTTACTTTCACGATTGGTTGCTGATAAAAAGGAAATGACCATATTTGGATCCGACAGCATTGTACAGGAGAGAGAGAGCTTTCTAACGGTGTATGTGACGACGGAAATGCAGAAGATCACGGAGCAGCAGGATGATTAAGAACGCCAGTTTTTGTTGAATTTGTAAGAAATCTACAGACACAAACAGACAAAGTGTAGTAAAATAAAGACCTAAATGTGTATTTCTGACTTTTTTTTCACCAAAAGTCTGACAGAAGACATGTTATTGAAGACAAATATCCCAAAATCTCAAAATTGATCAGTGAAAAAAAAAAAACTATGTTTTTGCCTGTCATGTCTCGCCTTAAAAAGTAGGCCTATTTATAATTAGACAAGTAATTAAATTTTCACAAAAATGATGTACAAATAAATGTAAGATATAAAGTCGGTAACTTAATAATAAAAAATATGTAGATCAAGAATCGTTTTGGAATCAGATCATGACTCACTGAATCGAATCGGATCATGAGGTTATTAAAGAAAGATTCACCCTAACGTCACAGTCAGAAAAGAAGAAATCCTGTATAGAAAAAAATATGTATCAATAATAATTTTATCATCGCACCCTTCTGAATCGTAATCGAATCCTGAAGTGCCAAGAGATTCCCACCCCTACTGCCCAAGAGCGACTCACTACATGTCAAATAAAACTGCTTTAAATAGGACATTCTTTGAAAAATATCATTCATTTCTGTAGACATCAACATTTTAAATGACTGAGTTCAGTTTTGAGTATGAAACCAACCTATTTGTTCCTCAGTATCTTCTTGTTTCAAACTGAATACTTCTTCAATCTTCATTTCTTCACTCTCCTCTTTAATCAACGCCATCTTGTGTCACGTGGATCTCAGTTGCTTCACCGGGAGTTTTTCTGTGTGTTTGGACACTCTGTCCTGTTAAAGATAATAGAATAATGAGGATAATTAACAAAGAAACATGAATCCAAACTAAATCTCTGGGTGCGTCTCAATCAGCTCTAGTTCAATGCACTGGTAAGGGAGTGTCAGAGTGAGAGTTAAAGTTAGGGTAAGCAATTTTTTCAATAAACACATGTTATTCTGGTTGAAACTCTCTTCACATCCTAATAGCAACGAGAGACAGTGACCAGGGGAGCGTCGGCGGATGTTAAGAGAAAACTGATTTTCATTCAAACAAGTTGACAAACTACACATTTGAGTTAATCGCTAAAATCGATTTATCGCTCAGTCTTAAAGGGGTGTGTTATTTTCAAAGACCACCCCCTTAGAGCTCCAGCGAGAGGAGGAGCTGGTCCTCATTTGACTCTGCAGTGAGTACCACTTGCTGACAGGAGCACCTGCATCCTACATGTTCAGCACTGAATGAGTGACAGGATCAAGGTAAGAGGTTGACATCTAGAGTAGAACACTAGTAAATGAGATTAACGTCAATCAGATATTATGTTTAATGTTTGCGAAAATAAATACACACAAAAAAGAGAGATTCGTGGTTTTTAAGAATTGATATCAAATTGACCACATTTAAAAAAAAAAAAGTTTAATTGGAAAATCTTCTGGGGGGAATTTTGAATGGCTCCATTTCTCCCATTATAACTTGTCAGTACCTGAAATAAGCCTTTATCACAGTCTGCATGTCATCACATCAGACTCTGATTAGGAACGTAATCAAATTTATGCCTGCATTATTGTCAATAGACGATCGCAATTTTGACGAGAAAATTAAACTAACGTCGTTAAACTTGACAAAGTAGCATCAATATTTCAAACAGTTCAATATGACCTCACCTTTCATTGTTACCCACTTTAACCCTTTCATGCATGAATTATGATATCCTCAGTCAGGATTTTTTTCCTATGTGTTTTTATTGCTCTTAGGGCATGAAAAACAAGAATTGATTTTTATTTTATTTTTTTACAAATTTTTCAAAGAGATCTTCAGATGTCCACTTGAGTGGACAGCATGCATTTGGTTTAAACTTAAGATATACTAGATTTAATATAAGACAATAATCAAACACATAAAGTATGTGAATTTAACGAACTAATCAATACAATTATATCAAATCATGTGAAAACTATAAAATATATACAAAAAATCTAAATGCAAAATATTGCAAAGGCTTCATACAACTTCATACAAGTTGCACTTGGCGTATCTTTGATATCAGAACATGAGGACATGATTCCATCAGATTTTTCTACAGTCTGTCAAGGTACAACTGTGGAAACCACTCAGATGCTCCCTCCAGTGCACCAGAGTATGGAGATTTACCCTTATTAGCTGATAATTCTGATTATGTTCAAGATGGACATGCACATTTCTATTATAGCCCTCCTCTGAGAAAACCTAGCGATACGTTTTTTCAATCTCATCTGAAATGATCAGTGTTGGGGGTAATGCATTACAACTAACATGCATGACCCATTCAGATTACTTTTTTGATGTTACAAGTAAAGTAATGTGTTACAAGTAACATGCATTACCTAATCAGATTACTTTTTGATCTAACAGGTAATTAACTACAAGTAATGTGCATTACCTAATCAGATTACTTTTTTATGTAACAAGTAAAGAAACGCATTACAAGTAGCATGCATTACATAATCAGATTACTTTGTGATGTTATGAGTAAAGAAATGCATTAAAATAATGCATATTACATAATCAGATTACTTTTTGATGTTATGAGTAAGGAAACGCATTACAAGTAACATGCATTATGTAATCAGATTACTTTTTGATGTTATGAGTAAAGAAACACATTACAAGTAACATGCATTACGTAATCAGATTACTTTTTGATGTTATGAGTAAAAAAACACATTACAATAACGTGCATTATGAAATCAGATTACTTTTTGATCTAACAAATAAAGTAATGCATTACAAGTGTCATACATATGTAATCACATGACTTTTTTCAATGTCAATGAAAATTACTTTCTAATAATACAAATACATTTATTTACAGTAAAAAAGTCACTGCAGATTAAGTTTTTAAGTTTTAAATTTCAAAAACAATATTCACATTATAATTATGAATTGTAGCTGAAATATAGCAGTTGATGCATGACGTCCACTACAGTGGACATGTGATTAATCAGAGTTTTCTCTCAATCTAAAATCAAAACTTGGAAAATTTTACTGTGATATGACTCATTAGATATTGCTTGATGCTGCAATATTTTTTTTACCTCCAAGAGTCTCCTAGATTCGAAGGAATGGGTGGATATTCTGGAGCAACTTGGCATGTCTGACTGACCCTTGGTCATCTTAGTTTGGAGGGGGGAAAAATCGAAACACAAAGGCTTGCCACTTGATTGCAATTTATAGGATGATGCACAAGGGTCCAATGAAGAGATTGATGTGCAACTTTGCCATAAAAACCCGTGCAAATTCAAGAAAATGCATTTTTAATAGCTGTCCACTGTAGTGACCACTATGCGTGAAAGGGTTAATGTGCGACATTATGCGTGCGATAATGTCCTAGCGTTGCTGGTGTTTTCACAGTCCTGAGATAAATAAAGATATGCGCGCTAGATCTGCAAGTTATTGTTTTTATTGTTCATTCATATTTATTATGATTTATCTCCAATCTTGTCTAAAACAATCATATCCAGACAAAACCAGAGGATGGGACACATTTAAGATGATCAAACTAATGATTTTTGAGGAATTTGGGCTGGAAATATTCACGTATTTGAACAACTTTAATTTGTTCTAATACTTGATTGTATCATAAAGTGAAAGAAGTGCATGAAAACATTGCACACAATATTAATGTATAATTTGTACAGTCACTCAATTCATATTTTATGGGATGTTTAACCTTGTCTAATTCTAATGCTCTTTAATGTATGTTTGTATGAATACGAAAATTGATTTCTAGCTTTCTTTAATAAAAAGGTGATCAGACTCTGAAGTATTGTACACAGTAGGCTTGTGTGCTCCACTTTAAATCATGAAATATAAGCAGAAATAAAGACATGGTTTTTACCGTTTATTTTTTCTTTGTAAACTGTGGTTGATGCGTTTAAATAATGGGGCAAAGCTCAGTAACTAAAGGGTATTAGCTTCAATATTATTATCTATAATTAATACAATAATTGCCAGTGTAATTCGCATTTGCTGATGTTCTTCTGTTTTCCTCAATGATGGTCAATAATTAAAGCACTATTTTGCTTTTCGGTATTTTAAAGTGAACGAGCAGTTTGTGACCCGGATGTGCGAAATAATAAAAAGCTAAAATGTTTGAAGAGAGAAAGTCATCTCCACGACGAAAAACTTTTATGCGCATTCAATGTAAATTAAATTATATTGCATTGAGGACATCTCCACAGTTATTAACCAAGAAAATGAGACGCATATCTTTTCTATTACTTTTGTGTGGAAGCACTTTACTCACAAAAATAAGACTGATAAATGTTAGATACAGCATTACAATGTGACGTTGAATAATAATCCATTCACTCTACAGCGCTTGCAAAAACTATACAATTGAATCAACGGTTTTTATCAACTTAAACACTTAAAATGCTTAAAAACACAAACCTTTCTTCAGTCGAATCACCTCAGACACGAAAGTGCGGCGCAGCCTTGTGACGTGTTCTTCTTCTTCTGTGCATTTACTGGCGAGTTGCAAACCGATAAAAGGGAGCAAAGCGCCACCTAATGTGCTGGAGGATGACAAAGAGGAAGATTTTACGTTTCAAACCATCGTTTCTTTACCTGTGAATTTTACAGGTAAAAGAATTTACAAGAGAAATTTTACAAGAATTTAAATAAGATATCTTAGAATTTTGGACAATTAAGTATTGTTGCCAACTATGTTACAGGGATTGATTACACTGATTCCTAAGCCGGTTGAAGATTTATAGAGAATTTGAGGCCTATAAAAACTTTAATCAATAATGGTTCTAAATTATTGTCACATATCTTTGCAAATCGACTAAAGTTAGTCATGTTTAAATGAAATCATAGATGATTGTCAATTTGGCTTCATATGTGGATGATAATTGCAATAATTCTGTTAAACTACCTTTAGGGACCACAATGTAGAGGTGTCAAAAAAGGAGATCCATTCTCTCTTCTGTTAATTCTATTGGTGATGCAAGTAATGCATTTTCATATTAAAATCAATCTGTTTCAAGGTATTCAGTAGGCCAATAATGTATTCAATATTCCCATTTAGCAGATAGGCCTACAATTTTTTAGTAATTAAAAGACAGATGAACAAATGATAAAGCTTGAGTTGCTGAATATTCGATCCCTTTCTTCAAAAGCACTTATTGTTAATGATATGATAACAGATCATAACCTAGATGCACTGTGTTTGAGAGAAAATTGGCTAAAACCAGACGATAACATTACTTTAAATTAGTCCACACCGCCAGACTACTGCTATAAACACGAGGCTCGTTTAAAAGGATAAAGGGAAGGGAATTGCTGTAATTTATAGCAATATCTTCAGTATTAAGTCTAGTTTCAAATATAATTATTTTGAAGTGATGGTGCTTTCTGTAACGTTATCTAGTGTAAATGTTAAATCACTTCTGAGATTTGTGCTGGCTACAGTATACAGGCCACCAGGGCACCATACAGACTTTTTGCGGACTTTCTATCAGAGTTACAGATGGCTGCAGATAAAGTCCTAATTGTTGGTGATTTTAATATACATGTAAATAATGAAAAAGGTTCATTGGGATTGGCATTTAGAGACATTCTGAACTCTATTGGAGTTAGACAACACGTGTCAGGACCTACTCATTGTCGCAATCATACTCTAGATCTAATATTATCACATGGAATAGATGTTGATGCCGTTGAAATTCTGCAGCAGAGTGATGACATCTCAGATCATTATCTAGTCTTGTGTAAACTTCATTTAGCCAAGGTTGCAAAGCCGACTCTGTGTTATAAATATGTTAGACCTATCACTTCTGCCACTAAATGGTAAACAAAAAGCACCTTGGAAAAACTCAACAGCAGTGCAAATTATGAAAAGACAATGCAGAAAATCGCATGTGGCGAAAGACAAAACTTGTAATCCACTATAACATCTATAGAGACACCATTCGTGCTTTCAATATGGAACTAGGCAAAGCTAGACAGACTTTCTTCTCCAATATCATAAACAGAAACCTAAATAATACTCGAAATCTCTTCGCTACTGTCGACAGACTAACAAATCCCCCAAGCCAGATTCCCAGTGAAATGCTCTCCGACAGCAAGTGTAGTGAGTTTGCTACCTTTTTCTCTGAGAAAATCAATAATATCAGAAAGGTGATCAGCACATCCTTGAGTTGCGCTGGGGTCAGACAGATCAGACTACAACCTGAGAAAGTAGTTACTATGTCTGATTTTGAAGAAATTGATGGCAAAATTCTGAAAGAAACCGTTCAGCACCTTAAAACATCAACCTGCGCCCTTGACACACTTCCCACATCTTTTTTTAAAAGTGTGTTAGACAGTTTAGAAGCAGATCTCCTAGAAGTGGTAAATGCCTCACTTTTCTATGGAAGTTTTCCAAACTCCCTGAAAACTGCAGTTGTCAAGCCCCTCCTGAAAAAGAGCAATCTGGATAAGACCATATTAAGCAACTATAGACCGATCTCAAATCTTCCTTTCACAGGCAAAATCATTGAAAAAGTTGTCTTCAACCAGCTGAACAAATTCTTAAACTCAAATGGATACTTTGAAAATTTTCAATCTGGTTTCCGACCGCACCACAGCACAGAGACAGCGCTCATTAAGATAATAAACGATATTCGCTTAAATACTGATTCAGGCAAATTATCAGTGCTGGTACTACTCGACCTCAGTGCTGCATTTGACACTGTCGATCATAACATACTTCTTGACAGGCTGGAAAACTGGGTGGGGCTTTCGGGGATAGTCCTAAAATGGTTCAGGTCATACTTAGATGGGAGAGGTTATTATGTGAGTATAGGAGACCATAAGTCTGAGTGGACATCCATGACATGCGGAGTCCCTCAAGGCTCAATTCTTGCGCCACTCCTGTTCAACCTGTACATGCTCCCAATGAGCCAAATAATGAGAAAGAACCAAATCTCTTACCACAGCTATGCAGACGACACACAGCTCTACTTAGCCCTATCGCCTAATGATTACAGCCCCATTGACTCCCTGTGCCAATGCATTGATGAAGTCAACAGTTGGATGTGCCAAAACTTTCTACAGTTAAACAAAGACAAAACTGAAATCATTGTGTTTGGAAACAAAGATGAAGTTCTCAAGGTGAACGCATACCTTCACTCTAAAGGTCAAACAACTAAAAATCAGGTCAAGAATCTTGGTGTGTCTTTAGAGTCAGACCTTAGTTTCAATAGTCATGTCAAAGCAATAACTAAATCAGCATACTATCATCTGAAAAATATTGCAAGAATTAGATGCTTTGTTTCCAGTCAAGACTTAGAGAAACTAGTGCATGCTTTCATCACCAGCAGGGTGGATTATTGTAATGGACTCCTCACTGGCCTTCCCAAAAAGACCATAAGACAGTTGCAGCTCATACAGAACGCTGCCGCTAGGATTCTGAGCAGAACCAGAAAATATGAACATATCACACCAGTCCTCAGGTCTTTACACTGGCTCCCAGTTAGATTTAGGATTGATTTTAAAGTATTATTACTAGTATATAAATCATTCAATGGCCTAGGACCTCAATACATTGCAGATATGCTCACGGAATACAAACCCAACAGATTAATCAGATCATTAGGATCATATCAGCTTGAAATACCAAGGGTTCACTCTAAGCATGGAGAGTCTGCTTTTAGCTATTATGCCAGCCGCAGCTGGAACCAGCTTCCAGAGGAGATCAGATGTGCTCCTACAGTAGTCACATTCAAATCCAGACTCAAAACACATCTGTTTAACTTTGCATTTAATGAATGAGCACTGTGTCACTGTTTGTCCGACTGTTTATACTGTGTCTTATTTTAGTCTTTATTCTAAACTGTTTTAATTATTTTTAGTTCTTTCTCGTTTCTTTATTTTAAACTGTTCTTTATTTTAAACTGTTTTGTATATTCTTATTTCTTCTGATTATTTTTAATAGTATGTAAAGCACTTTGAATTACCATTGTGTATGAAATGTGCTATATAAATAAACTTGCCTTGCCTTGCCTTGCCTAAATATTGCTTTATTAATAATATTCCTGATCAGTTTCATCATCTCAGCATCCCAGATAGCTTACGGCTCACATTCATACTTAACGAGATCTGGCTATAAAGTACCTACTCTTTTAGCGCTCGTTAAGTAAGAACTTATTGAAATTAAGTACCTACTCAGTGAGTATGCGGTTTCGAACGCAGCCACAGAAGATTGCTCACTTAAATGTAAAATAACGTGATCATCAAACATTAAACAGCGTGTAAATCAAAACTGCTTAATATTACCAAATGAAATGAAGTGTAACCCATGAAGAGACTGTGAAGCTTTGGGGGTGTTGGACTCGATCTATTCCATCTGTGTTTTGATCATCATTCTGAATCTGATCAAGACGTATATACAAAAATTCGATTTTCTCAACTTTTTTGTTTAAAATGTTGCCTTTCTTTATCTTTCTTTATCTTTACCGACATTCAAGTGTTGATAAAAAAGGATGTATGAATCTAATAAAATGTTTTTAAAATTAAAGTACAGTTAAAGGTATTTTTCAAGTAAAAAAATAATATATAAATAGTAAACTATAAGCATAATGTTATGTTCACTTAAAGAAAACTAAACTAAAACTTAAACTAAACTAGTAGTTTACTGAGAATACACTTCAGTGTGTACTTTCATAAACTAAAAAAAAATACTTCTTGTATTAAAATAGTAAAATACTAGTATACTTATAAGTTCACTTGTAGTACAGATGCATTACAAATGAGAAACCTAGTTGTGTACTTATAGTACACTTAAACGTATACTTTTATATACTAAAAGTGGGCCAATTTAGTCCTGAGCAGTATTGAAATAGTACACTTTCAAGTTTACTACAAGTACACATTGATATTAGTATACTTACTACATAAAGTAAACTTAAAAATATACTTGAACATTACTTAAGTATACTTCATAATATTAACTTGAAGTATACTTCCTTTTCCGGTATGAAAAAGACCGGTATGAACTAGTCAGAAATGGAGACAAAGATTTCAGAAACCGATTGGCTTTGTATTTAGCATGAGATGAGAATACTCACCTTTAAAGTTGCAGATGTAACTCAAAATATATAATTTAAAGCTCTTCCTTTTACTGTTGGGTGTGACGGCTGACTACCTCACAATACAAGTAATGTCATTCACGGTAATCGCGGGAAGCTGTAGTAAACAGCGAGTGTAACGCCCGTTTCAGGAGCAGCACCCGCTATAGTGCTTTCACATATGCTGCGTTTGCAGTGCGCAACTGATCCGCGGCTGTACCACAAACACATTTACTCACTATTTGTATTTCAAATCCAGAAGTTATCAGCAACTTTTATTTAAAAAAAAGTTTTGTCAGCATTGCGATTCTCTTTGTACACATACACCCTTTAATAGACATATTCAAGTTTAAACACAATTTAAACAATGTATTATTCAATGCATTACTTCTATTTATAGTGTCATTTCGCCCCCTAGTGTCAGTCGCACGGAACTTTCATTACAATCGTACACGTCAACATGGGAGAGAAGTTGATTCTCGCAGTCTCCGAATACCCCATTCTGTATGATATTACTCTTGAATCATACCGAAACGTCAGCAGGAAAAATGAAGCTTGGAAGAGAGTTAGCCGGTCTGCCAGGTGTGTTTTGATTGCCAAATGTGCAGAATGAATGCAAATCTTTGTCCCGCCTAAATTAGCATCTAGCCTAGTATTTCAATGCAGTTGTATTATCCCGCATTTAAGACTGTGGTTAACATAACAATGAACAATGCTATCAGTTTTTAAAATGTTGTTTAGTTTCAAATTTAAAGTTATACTCATAAGCTACTGTGATATGAACTATCAGTATGAAATTAGTCTGAAATAAAAAAAAATTGCAGTATTAACTACCTGGTATGAAAAAGTGTTGGGTGTACTGTAGGCTAATGCATTAATAATGAACTAAAATTAAAATAAGGGATCACTCTTCATGTTTCTGTAGTTCGATTAGTCACTTATGATGTAAGTTTACAGTTATGTAAGTTAAGTTAAACTTAACAGTGGATGAGTGCAGGAAAAAGTGGAGGGATCTCTGTGATGTTTATGTCAGGGAAAGGAGAGAGGAGAAGAAAAGAAAAAGCGGAGCAGCTGCCAGCCAGAAACACCCTTGGCGTTACAATCATATCATGTCTTTCCTCCTACCATTTATCTCTTCTCGGCTCAAATCTGGGAACATGGAAGTCGAGAGAGGAGAAGGGAGAAGACATGAGGAAGACAGTGCAGAAGTAATGGCAGATGAAATACATGTGCAAGAAAAGCAGGTAGGACAGGACACAACAGAAATAAGAGTAGAGATCAGTGTAGAAGAGAGTAGGATGGACTGTCTGGGAGAGGACATGACTGAGGAGGAGGAGAGCAGAAAGAAGCAGAGTGGAAAAGACTTTGCCCAGCCACGACAACACCGGAGAAGATTTGAAGCTGGGCGATCGTCTGCCAGTCTTCTTCCTGTGGCACTGGCATGTTGCACCAGACCCTCCCAGATAGCCTTTGCCACCTCAGGGACAATGGTGGACACGGTAGACCAGCCCACTCTGAAGCCATATGACAGTGAGTGGTATGAGTCTCCAGTGGCTAGGTATCTGAAAATACAGTATAAGACATCAGATAAGTTGGTGGTAAACATTTCTATTTTAAAAATGCAGGTAATGCTATAAATAATATTGCTTGAGAATAAATTATATTTACAAATATAATTATAAATTACAATTATATATTTTATTTGCAGACAAGAAACTGTTATAGGCCTATTTAATGACCTGTCATATTATACTATTTCATGTAGACTTCATTTGGGTGTGTACAGTGATCATTTACATATAGCCAACAGCAAATGTACCAACAACAAAATTGTGGGCAGTGAAAATAAAAATTGTATAAATATAAATTGTTGGCATATATATGTATATGCCATATATATACATGCATATACATGTATGGCATGTATATATATATATATATATATATATATATATATATATATATATATATATATATATACATATACATATAAAAAATATTAAAATAATATATATATATATATATACACATATACATGCACACACACACACACACACACACACACACATATAGGCATATACATATTTATATATGTTTCTATATTACTGACTTAAGTTTGTACCTGAGACAAATTGCCAGGCGCTCGGCTGGGCTGATGGACTGACTCCCAGAATGAAGTATCCTCCCTGGTAATTTTTGGGACAACAGCCTGGAGTATCTCATCAAATTCCTCTTGTGAGACCCGGAAATACTCATGGAAATCTTCCCCGTTTAGGTTTAGACGCATCTCTTGCACTAAACGGTGGTACTTGCCGATATGTTTCTTTCGAGACAGGTAGTGTTTTACCCAGACTGATTTGGAGTATTTCTTTTTGCATCTCCAGTAAATGAGTGCAACAACAAGAGCCTTTATTATCTGTGCATTTACCATGGTTGAATGAATGAATTAATGAATGAAAACATCAAAAATGACCACCAATAATTTTGGAGGGAAAATGAATACAACATTAAAAAAAAAAAAAAAAATATATATATATATATTATATTTCTATACAGTACAGGCCAAAAGTTTGGAAACATTACTATTTTTAATGTTTTTGAAAGAAGTTTCTTCTGCTCATCAAGTCTGCATTTATTTGATCAAAAATACAGAAAAGAATGTAATATTGTGATATATTATTACAATTTTAAAAAATTGTTTTTCAATTTATTATACTTAAAATTATCATTTATTTCTGTGATGCAAAGCTGAATTTTCAGCATCATTACTCCAGTCTTCAGTGTCACATGTGACATCCAGTCTATCACATGATCCTTTAGAAATCATTCTAATATGATGATTCATTATCAAAGTTGGAAACAGTTCTGCTGCTTAATATTTTTTCATAACCTGTGATACTTTTTTAGGATACTTTGATGAATAAAAAGTAAAAAAAAAAAGAAAAAAAAAAGAAGCAAATGTTTTAAAAATAGAAATCTTTTGTAACAACAATATACACTACTGGGCAGTAATTTGGGGTCAGTAATTTTTTTTTCTTTCTTTTTTTGAAATAAATCAATACTTTTATTCAGCAAGGATGTGTTAAATTGATAAAAAGTGATAGTAAAGACGATTTATATTATTAGAAAATATTTTTTTTATTTTGAATAAATGCAGTTCTTTTTAACCTTTTATTCATCAAATATATTAGGCAGCAGAACTGTTTCCAACACTCATAATAAATCTGAATATTAGAATGATTTCTAAAGGATCATGTGATAGACTGGATGTCACATGTGACACTGAAGACTGGAGTAATGATCCTGAAAATTCAGCATTGCATCACATAAATAAATGATAATTTAAAGTATAATAAATTGAAAACCAATTATTTTAAATTGTAATAATATATCACAATATTACTTTTTTTTCTGTATTTTTGATCAAATAAATGCAGGCTTGATGAGCAGAAGAAACTTCTTTCAAAAACATTAAAAATAGTAATGTTTCCAAACTTTTGGCCTGTACTGTATATATATATATATATATATATGAAGAGTTCAGATGCAAAAGCCTCTAAGTGCCATCTGAAATTTGCTTCTAGAATGATCATTTTTATCAAGCTCGTATATTTAAGTTAAATAATTTCACTTAAATGGCAATGCAAATGACCTATAAATTGTAATTTAAGTGAAAGTACTCAACCTAAATATACAAGCTTTATAAAAATGATCATTCTAGAAGAAAATTTCAGATGGCACTTAGAGGCTTTTGCATCTGAACTCTTCATATATATATATATATATATATATATATATATATATATATCATTCTTCATTTTTTACTTATTTATGAATGACCATGCATTTTTTTGTGCAATTTTCCACTGGACAAAATTGCGATTACCAACTCATGATTTCTGTTCTGTCTGTGCTATCTTGCACTTATATCTACTCCTCAACCAGACCACCTAGAGACTTCGGGTTTTCGGCATTATGTTAAGGAAGGTCTAATCTCGGGAACGCACAAAAAAAATCCAGGAAAAGATTTTGGATTTCCTGGAAATTCCAGAAAAAAATCCGTTTTTTGTAAATTTCTCGGCAACCATAATAGCTATCGAGTTGAAACAAATTGCAATCGATAGCTTCTAAAATTTACAATAATATTAGAAAAAAAGAATTGATCAAAAATATTTCCTTTATGCTTCAAAAATTAATTAAAACTTTATATGAAGGGAAATAAGAAAAATATTGCCTTTTCACCTATAAAACTATTGTTCCACAGAAATACGTAAGGAAGGTATTCACAAGAGTCATGAGCACAATTAATTCCACTGAATTACGGCAAGAAATCAATGAAGGTATCGATCAAGATTTGGAGAAGGAGCAAGAATATATGAGAAAACGACAAGAGGTTGTTGCAAAATAAATGGAAGAACGTTCAGCAAAGCGACAAAAGATGGCGACATCAACACCAACGGCTTCCTCATCAGGCGTATCTGATTTCTACGATGACTCGTGGCTTTCAGAGGATGTTTTGGCAAATATCTCGAAAGCAGAAGAAGAGTTTACAAAGTCACAAGCCAATAGTCAAGCAGAAAAGAAGGAAGAATCTGAAGAGGACAAAGCAGAAAAGGAAGCTGATACAGAGAAAATCGAGGATATTGAGTGAACACAAGATGTAAAAAATAATGAGCTAATAAAAAAAATGATATTCAACTAGTCAAGTGATTGTGCCTTTTTTATTATCCATTGCTGATTTGATTTCAGAAAGTTAATTTGAATTTCAAGAGAAAGTTATATTCTCGAGCAACTTATTTTCTCTTTCATTTACTATCTCTTAGTGTTGTGATCCCATGACGTGAGAAAATTGCGCTAAAACACTCACTGAGTTTTTATTACTTGTTTAAAGTATTAAGTGTTTTGGATCAAGTTTTTAAAAAAAAGTATTAATAATTCTCAACTTGCGCACACTGATTTGATTGGACTATATTGGAATACATCACATCCGGTCGGCCGGTCGCATACGGTCTATTCGCAGAAGTTCAGATATTTCAACGGATCCAAAACTCAAATTGGATCCGAATTTTCAGCATACGCATATGATAGGAACTCCCAGAAGCTCCCGTACGACTCTCCAATGGAAATAAATGACTTCCGGTCCGACGGATGTTGTTTGTCGTGTGCAGTGGAAAGGCGGCTTAACCTGTTAACATGGGTAGGCCTACAGAAAAAAATACGCGCCGCATACACACTGCAAACGGAGTATGTGTGAAACATACAGTCTATTGGAATAGGCCTCATAATTCTGACAAGTTACTAATAATAAATAATAGTAAATAATAATAAAAAAATTATAACAATTTATAGATAACCCTATACTAAATATAACTCATTAAGACACTCAAAAGCCAATTTTAATTATTTTTATGTTTTTAAGAAAAATTACTAAAGAAAATTGCATCTGCTAATTGAGAATACATTATTGGCCTACTGAATACATTGAAACAGATTGATTTTAATATGAAAACACATTACTTGAATCACCAATTATAACAAAGGAGATGGATCTCCTTTTTTGACACCTCTACATATATTAACTCTAGGAGTGGTCCCAAAAGGTAGTTTAACAGAACTATTGCAATTATCATCCACATATGAAGCCAGATTGACAATCATCTATGATTTAATTTAAACATGAATAACTTTAGTCGATTTGCAAAGAAATGTGAGAATAATTTAGAACCATTATTGACTAAAGTTATAGGCCTCAAATTCTCTATAAATCTTCAACCGGCTTAGGAATCAGTGTAATCAATCCCTGTAACATAGTTGGCTTAATTGTCCAAAATTCTAAGATATCTTATTTAAATTCTTTGTCAAATTCACAGGTAAAGAAACGATGGTTTGAAACGGAAAATCTTCCTCTTTGTCATCCTCCAGCACATTAGGTGGCGCTTTGCTTCCTTTTATCGGTTTGCAACTCGCCAGTAAATGCACAGAAGAAGAACACGTCACGAGGCTGCGCCGCACTTTCGTGTGTGAGGTGATTCGACTGAAGAAAGGTTTGTGTTTTTAAGCATTTTAAGTGTTTAAGTTGATAAAAACCATTTGTTGATTCAATGTTATAGGTTTTGCAAGCTCGGTAGAGTGAATGGAATATTATTCACCGTGACGTAATGCTGTATCTAACATTTATTAGTCTTATTTTTGTGAGTAAAGTGCATCCACACAAAAGTAATAGAAAAGATGCGTCTCATTTTCTTGGTTAATAACTGTGGAGATGTCCTCAATGCAGTGTAATTTAACCCTTTCACGCATAGTGGTCACTACAGTGGACAGCTATTAAAAAAAGCATTTTCTTGAATTTGCATGTGTTTTTATGGCAAAGTTGCACATCAACCTCTTCAGTGGACCCTGATGCATCATCCTATAAATTGCAACCAAGTGGCAAGCCGTTGTGTTTCGATTTTTTTCCCCCTCCAAACCAAGATGGCCAAGGGTCAGTCAGACATGCAAAGTTGCTCCGGAATATCCACCCATTCCTTCTATCCTAGGAGACTCTTGTAGGTAAAAAAAAAATTGCAGCATCAAGCAATATCTAATGAGTCATATCACAGTTAAATTTTCCAAGTTTTGATTTTAGATTGAGAGAAAACTCTGATTAATCACATGTCCACTGTAGTGGACGTCATGCATCAAGGGCTATATTTCAGCTACAATTCATAATTATAATGTGAATATTGTTTTTGAAATTTAAAACTTAAAAACTAATCTGCAGTTTTTTTACTGTAAATAAATGTATTTGTATTATAATAATGTAATTTTCATTGACATCGAAAAAAGTCATGTGATTACATAATGTATGACACTTGTAATGCATTACTTTACTTGTTAGATCAAAAAGTGATCTGATTTCGTAATGCACGTTATTGTAATGCTTTTTTTTACTCATAACATCAAAAAGTAATCTGATTTCGTAATGCATGTTACTTGTAATGCGTTTCTTTACTCATAGCATCAGAAAG
This sequence comes from Rutilus rutilus, assembly GCF_951802725.1. Classification (NCBI taxonomy): domain Eukaryota; kingdom Metazoa; phylum Chordata; class Actinopteri; order Cypriniformes; family Leuciscidae; genus Rutilus; species Rutilus rutilus. The sequence goes on along the minus strand of NC_140212.1, from coordinate 24,643,258 downwards.
TAATCTGATTACGTAATGCGTTATTGTAATGCGTTTCTTTACTCATAACATCAAAAAGTAATCTGATTACGTAATGCATGTTACTTGTAATGCGTTTCTTTACTCGTTACATCAAAATCTAATCTGATTAGGTAATGCACATTACTTGTAGTTAATTACTTGTTAGATCAAAAAGTAATCTGATTAGGAAATGCATGTTACAATACATTACTCGTAACATTAAAACAAATCTGATTACGTAATGCATGTTACTTGTAACACATTACTTTACTTGTAACATCAAAAAAGTAATCTGAATGCGTTATGCATGTTACTTGTAATGCATTACCCACAACACTGATCATTTCAGATGAGATTGAAAAAACATATCGCTAGGTTTTCTCAGAGGAGGGCTATGATAGAAATGTGCATGTCCATCTTGAACATAATCAGAATTATCAGCTAATAAGGCTAAATATCCATACTCTGGTACACTGGAGGGAGCATCTGAGTGGTTTCCACAGTTGTACCTTGACAGGCTGTAGAAAATTCTGATGGAATCACATCCTCATGTTCTGATATCAAAGATACGGGATGTGCAACTTGTGTGAAGTTGTATGAAGCCTTTGCAATATTTCGCATTCATATTTTTTGTATATATTTTATAGTTTTCACATGATTTGATATAATTGTACTGATTAGTTTGTTAAATACACATACTTTATATGTTTGATTATTGTATTACATTTAATACAGTATATCTTCAGTTTAAACCATAACCACATGCTGTCCACTCAAGTGGATATCTGAAGATCTCTTTGAAAAATGTGTAAAAAAATAAAATTAAAATAAAATCTTGTTTTTCATGCAATAAAAACACATAGGAAAAAAATCCTGACTGAGGTTATCATAATTCATGCATGAAAGGGTTAATTTACACTGAATGCGCGTAAAAGTTTTTCGTCGTGGAAATTACTTTCTCTCTTCAAACATTTTAGCTTTTTATTATTTCGCACATCCGGGTCACAAACTGCTCGTTCACTTTAAAATACCGAAAAGCAAAATAGTGCTTTAATTATTGACCATCATTGAGGAAAACAGAAGAACATCAGCAAATGCGAATTACACTGGCAATTATTGTATTAATTGTAGATAATAATATTGAAGCTAATACCCTTTAGTTACTGAGCTTTGCCCCATTATTTAAACGCATCAACCACAGTTTACAAAGAACGGTAAAACAAAGAAAAAGTGTCTTTATTTCTGCACATATTTCATGATTTAAAGTGGAGCACACAAGCCTACTGTGTATGTGCAATACTTCAGAGTCTGATCACCTTTTTATTAAAGAAAGCAAGAAATTAATTTTCGTATTCATACAAACATAACATTAAAGAGCATTAGAATTAGACAAGGTTAAACATCCCATAAAATATTAATTATGAGTAAAGACTGTACAAATTATACATTAATAATGTGTGCAATTTTTTTCATGCACTTCTTTCACTTTATGATACAATCAAGTATTAGAAAAAATGTAAGTTATCGCACATTAAAGTGGGTAACAATTAGAGCCCGACCGATATGGATTTTTGGGGGCCGATACCGATAAAAAAAAGCCAGATACCGATATATCGGCCGATATTATTTATGTGTATATTATAATACAGTAGCAATATTATTTATGTGTATTATAGTACAGTAAATTTGGACACACTTTCCAATTGGTGTGTACAAACTTTTGATGGGTTCTGTATATAGAATACACAGTATAAACAGAATAAATATATAAACGTTTTGCAATGATCACTCAAATGTGGTGATCAAACACTTGTGTGACAAAGATATGTAATGGAGGCAGGGTGAATGATAGAATGAGAATTTGAGCTGTAACCAAACTAGTTTGCATTGCATTTTATATTTTATTATATTCTAAATACTGTTGCATAATCTTCACTAACGACTTTGTCCTTTTAATTTAGTCACCTTATTTAAAACATAACTTGTATCAATAAATATATCAACAGTGTCACTGACAAAACCTTATCTTCTATTTTTAATCTTAATTTCTCTAATATCTACCAGTGGAGGAAGAACTCAGATCTTTTTAGTAAAGTAAAATGAATCATATCATAATGAAAACGTTTATAATTACATATGTACAGTAGTTTTATACTATTTTAAATTAGTAAGCAAAATGTACTAAACGTGAAACTAGGCTAGCCTACTCTTAATGCAAAATGGCCCTATATAAAGTGTTATAATTATATAAATTATTGGAGTAGGGCTGGACCCGAATATTCGAATATTTGTTCGGTGGGTTGGTAGTGGATTTGAAAATTTGACATTTGAATATGCGTTTTTTTTTTTCCACATCTGGGATCCCCCGCGAAACGGTTCTCATTCGCGCTTGAATAAGGCCGGCGACACACTGACTGCATGGCATGGCCGTTTTTATTTCGGCTCCCATGTTAACAGGTTGGAGTTTGCACACTGCCTGCGGGAGACACGCGTCTCTCAGGCCCGGCTCGAGCCACGCGGAAAACGCGTGCAGTGCATGCTAGAAATATAACCGACGTCTGAGTGTTCCAGCAACGGTGTTCTCTGGCTAGAGCGCAGAACAGCGGAGTTTGTATGGACAAAGTGCATGCCTGAGCTTGTGTTTTGGGTTAAGCTGCGTTGCTTTGACATTGTGGAAAATAGAATAATAGAAACAAAATGTATTAGCCTTTTTACCCGTTATTATCAATTTAAATTAATCTCTTTTTTTAATTTAACAATTTCGTTTTTCTTTATTTAAATTTCGTTTTTCTTTATTTAAATTTCGTTTTTTCTTTATTTAAATTTCCTTTTTCTTTATTTAAATTTCGTTTAATTTCTTTATTTAAATTTTGTAATTTCTTTATTTAAATTTAGTTTTTCTTTATTTAAATTTAGTTTTTCTTTATTTAAATTTCGTTTTTTCTTTATTTAAATTTCCTTTTTCTTTATTTAAATTTCGTTTAATTTCTTTATTTAAATTTTGTAATTTCTTTATTTAAATTTCGTTTTTCTTTATTTAAATTTCGTTTTTCTTTATTTAAATTTCGTTTTTTCTTTATTTAAATTTAGTTTTTCTTTATTTAAATTTAGTTTTTCTTTATTTAAATCTACCCTTTACTGTCAGTAATTTGTTAGTCAGAAAAATATTAGATTACCTTAAAAGTATTGCTTAATTTAACAGACCTGTGTGTGTGCGTTTTATATCACTGCAGTGTCCTTCTCGGACGCATTCTCTGCCCGCGGGAGGTGCGCCGCTTCCAGCTCGCGCTGTTCTTTAGTTTACTAAAAGTGTATTAATTCTGATCTGAACGTCTCGCATCTCGCGTGTCCATCTATATTGCACCAAATGCCACAATGCACTCCCTTGAGAAGTCGATTGGATTAAATAATAAAAATGCAAACGGACATACAGACACATAGAGAATCCTACCTTTATTAGAGAGAAAAATATGTTCAGCACCGTCTATCCGATGTCCATTACTACCGAAGCTTCGAAGCTCAAAAAGCTTTAACACTGTGTCTACACCAGAAGCGGCTGTTATTTTTTGCCACTTTTGCCAGTTCTTTGTGACAGCTTTTAGGTGCTTTATTGGCAGCGTCATCCTTACATAAATCATGCACGGCGCACGCTGCATTTTTTTAAAAATATTAATTTATCGGCCATTATAAATGCCGATACCGATAGTTAGGAAAATGCCTAATATCGGCCGATAATATCGGCCTGCCGATATATCGGTCGGGCTCTAGTAACAATGAAATGTGAGGTAATATTGAACTGTTTGAAATATCGATACTTCTTTGTCAAGTTTAACAAAGTTAGTTTCATTTTCTCATCAAAATTGGGGATCATCTATTGATAATAATGCAGGCAGAAATAAAGAGTATATAGACAAATGATATATAGTAAATACAAACGAGCTCCGCAAGAGCAACGTCCGCATCTGTTTTCAGGCCTTCCCGCTTCGCCCTTCTCTCTATCGCTGGAAAGCATTTCTAGTCAAGTCATCTTCATTTATATAGCGCTTTTAACAATGTAGATTGTTTCAAAGCAGCTTTACAGAGATAACGTATAATTTAAGGTAACAGAGATTGTTTTGGCTTTATAGCGGTTCTTTAATAAAGTTATTTTCCAGCTAAAGTTAGTTTTGATTGATTCGCTTCCGCCGCAACGATCATTTGTTATTAAGTTAGGGGCCGCTAAGACGACACCATTCTCTCTACACAGACTTTAAACGCGAACCTGTGATAAACGCTGATGGTTCACATGCACATTAAGAATTGGTTCTATAGTTATGTGCGTTTGAATATATGTGCGCAGGTTTGTAATTCCGTACAAACCAAGCCTAAACAAAGTACTGGTCTTTTCTTATAAATTTTGATACAGAATTTTATTTTAATTTGTCACTTCGGGGTAGGTATGCAAAACGAATTTTCCCGACAACGCTTTATCTGTAGAGTGGTATAGGGATCCTCCATAGGGAGAGACTAGTTGGCACTTCAGCACTGCGTTGTCATCGGGTCCATGCGAAGGTCCTTCGTCAGATCTGGATATGGCCTGGATCCGGCAGGCTGCGGGAAAACCTCAGGATAAACAAAGACACTAAAATTAGCGTAGATGCCATTCTTCTTATGATGTAACGAGTACATCAGGATTTATGGGAAGTGTTCCCGGTTCCGGCTGACCTAATCTATGCAGCCTAACATTGAATTATAGAAGTCGATAATATGTTATGTGTATGCTAGTTCAAAGAGATGTGTTTTTAGTCTAGCTTTAAACTGACAGAGTGTGTCTGCTTCCCGGACAATGTTAGGAAGACTGTTCCAAAGTTTTGGTGCTAAATAGGAAAAGGATCTACCGCCAGCAGTCGATTTTGATATTCTAGGTATTATCAACTGGCCGGAATTTTGAGATTGCAATAGACGTGAAGGACTATAATGCGTTAAGAGCTCGCTCAAGTACTGCGGAGCTAAACCATTTAGTGTATGTAATCAGCAATATTTAAAAATTTATGCGATGTTTAATAGGCAGCCAATGCAGTGTTGACAGAACTTGGCTAATATGGTCATACTTCCTGGTTCTGGTAAGAACTCGAGCTGCTGCGTTTTGAACCAGCTGTAGTTTAATCGTGCAGGGCAACCACCCAGTAGAGCATTACAATAATCTAGCCTTGAGGTCAAGAACGCATGAACTAATTGTTCCACATTTAGCAATGAGAGCATATGGCGTAATTTAGATATATTTTTAAGATGGAAAAATGCGGTTTTACAGATACTAGACACGTGACTTTCAAATGAAATATTGATATCAAAGAGCACACCAAAGTTTCCTAACCGACGACGAAGACTTAACAGAGCAGCCATCAAGTGTTAGATAGTATTCTAGGTTATTACGTGTGGTAGTTTTTTGTCCAATAATTAGAATCTCTGTTTTTTCAGAATTTAGAAGTAGGAAATTACTAGTCATCCAATGTTTTATATCAGCTATGCATTCCGTTAATTTTGTGAATTGGTAAGTTTCGCAGTTGAGTATCGCCAGCATAACAGTGAAAGCTAATTCCATGTTTCCTAATGATATCTTCTAATGGTAGAGTGAACAGCAGCGGTCCTAGTACTGAGCTTTGTGGTATGCCATACTGAACTTGTGATCGATAAGGCATCTCATCATTTACTGCTACAAACTGTTAACGGTCAGATAAGTATGATTTAAACCATGCTAATGCAATTCCACTAATGTCAACATAGTTTTCTAGTCTATTTAAAAGAATGTTGTGGTCAATAGTGTCAAATGCAGCATTAAAATCACGTAACACTAATAGAGAGATACAACCACGATCGGATGATAAGAGCAAATAATTTGTGACTCTAATGAGGGCAGTCTCAGTACTATGGTACGGTCTAAATCCTGACTGAAAATCCTTGAAGATATAATTTCTTTCAAGAAAGGAACATAGTTGTGAGGATACTGCTTTTTCTAATATCTTTGACAGAAAAGGCAGATTCGAGATCGGCCTGTAATTGACTAATTCTGTAGGATCAAGTTGCGTTTTTTTAACAAGCGGTTTAATCATAGCCCCCTTAAACCCTAAGCGTCCCGCCGGCGGGACGCCCCCCCATGAAAAAAATTCATAATCAAATTACTAAGCAACCACTGAATGATATAATACAAAATAGGTATCATTTTAAAGCTTAGAATCTCAGCTTTTCAATGCACCTATACATTTTATTCATCTCCTAAAAGGTGCTGAGTTATTCCTTTAGAACGGATTATACCGCCGGAGGGCGCCACCTAGCTATGGAAAAAATTAATTGTCATATTTTTCAAAACTACTGCATTGATCAACACAAAATAGGCATCATTTGAAAGCTTAGAGTCTAAACTTTACAATGAATGTAGCCATTATGATTATCTCCAAAGTAGTGCTGAGTTATTTGCTGATAAAATGATTTTTTTTTAATACATAATTTATGAGGAAGAGGAAATTATTATGTACTGATATGTGTCAAAAACATCATACTGCTCAGATAGTCATGTGTCATATGTCATTTGAAAGGTCTCAATGAGTAGAATACAACAAGCATAATTGTTTCAGGCTTTTACTAAACTTGAGCAAGGTTTTTGTAAAATAAGCCCCTCAAGAGACCCATGGGTAAACCATATATGGATGCTGAATTTTAGACACATTTCCGCTTGTAACTTCATGAAACATGCTCCGATTGTGGAAAATGACACACCATTATTTACAGCAGATGCTTACAATTAAAATGAGTCCAAACTCAACGTAATCCATCACTCAGAACTAAAGATACTCCTCATGGAGTTCTAATACACAAAAAATACACAAACGCACGTAGCCAAGCGAGGTAGCTTAGACTTGGCCTTTTTACTCGTATCTTCATGAAACATACATCGATCATGAAAAATGACACATCGTTATTTACAGCAGGAGCTCACGATTAAGAAGAGCCCAAACTTATCAATCATATCTAAAGATATTCTTCATGGCGTTCTAACACAGAAAATACCAAAGACGCACCTAGCCAAATATATACTCATGAAGCACTCGCGTTTGGTTTTCACTTATAACTTCATGAAGCATGCACATATCGTAGAAAAATGCACATCATTATTTTCAGCAGACTCTCACGATTAAAAAGAGCCCAAACTCAGCATAATCCATCACTCATATCTAAAGTTATTCCTCGTGGAGTTGTAACACATGAAGCCACAAATGCGCACATAGATCTTTATTATAGATGTAGCACTTATGTCTCGTTCTAACTCATAACTCAATGAAGCATGCATCAATTGTGGAAAATGGCACATCATTATTTACAGCAGATTGTTAAGATTAAAAAGAGCCCAAACACACCATAATCCATCACTCAGATCTAAAGATATTCCTTATGGCGTTCTGACACAAAAAAATACCAGAGGCGCACCTATGAAGTAGCAATAGCAGTGATGCTATGTTGTTTTGATGTGACGTTTCAGCTCATAACTCAATAAAACATGCATGGATTGTAAAAAATCGAACATCTTTATTGACAGCAGATTCTCACGATTACAAAGAGCCCAAACACAACATAATCCATTGCTTTGATCACGAGATATTCCTCACGAAGTGATGCATACTTGGCTAAAAAACAAGTCTCTCATCCTTCTGGGGAGCAAAGTGTTTTCCAATTTTCCCGGAACCGTCCGCGCTCGTTTTCAAATGTGGAATAACAAAAAATATGTATCATCTTAAAGCTTAGAATCTCAGCTTTTTAAAGAATCCAACCACTTCAATCAACTCTGAACAAGTGCTGTCTAGTCTCTCTAAACCGGAGTGTACCGACCGCGTGCGCCACCCATGGCGCCACCTAGCTGCGAAAATATTCATTATCATATTTTTCAAAAATATTGCCTTGATTCAAACAAAATTGGTGTCATTTGAAACCTTAGAGTCTGAACTTTACAGTGAATGTAGCCAATTTGAAAAACTCCTAAGTATTTCTGAGTTATTTGCTGATAAATATAAAAAAAAAATCATAATCTATAAAATACTTTTTTTGTACTATGTACTGCAATGTGTCAAAAACATCATACATCTCATGAAACATTAAAAAAATCGTTGAAAATGGCACTTCATTTTTTACAGCATATTAATACAATTAAAATGAGCCCAAAATTAACTTTATCTATTGCTTTTATGATAAGATATTCTTCATGGTGAAACACTATCAAAAATGCCCATGAGGGGGCGTCAAGGTCTCAACAAAAAGGCTATCTTTTTGTTTTCTTGCTGTAACTTTTGATTACTTTATCCAATCACCACAAAATTTTATCCAGATGCAGCTCATATGTAGAGGGACTTCCCCAAAAAAGAATTTTCCTCCTACCTTATTTCCTTCCTGAGTTATACCATGTCAAACAAGAAAGATATGCATTATCATTATAAAAAATAAATATATTTTTTGTCTTTTATCAGCAGTTTCTCGGCAGCAGAATGTCCAAATGTAATGTAATTTATATTTTCAAAAAATTTGAAAAGTGTTCTTTCAAACGATACCTACCTTTTGACTCTCCTTGCTATAGTTTTGAAGTTATGAGTCTGTAGTTTTGTGTATGTCACTCAGAAAACTCATTTTTTTTATTGCTTTCCAAATGTGCGAGGACTAAACAAAAAGGCTACCTTTGTTCCAAATGCTGTAACGTTTGAGTACTTTATGCGATCACCACAAAATTTGATTCAGATGCAGCTCACATTTAGGGGTACTTCCCCAAAAAAGAATTAATCTGCTACCATATTTCCTTCCCAAGTTATTGCATGTCAAACAAGAGAGATATGCAAAATCATAATAAAAATTATGGTTTTTTTTTTGTATTTATCAGCAGTTTCTCGGCAGGAGAATATCCAAATGTAATGTAATTTATATTTTCAAAAAATTTGAAAAGAGTTCTATCAAACGATACCTACCTTTTGACTCTCCTTGTTATAGTTTTGAAGTTATGAGTCTTTACTTTTTTGTGTGTCACTCAGACAAAACAACTCCAAAAATGGCCTCAGGGTTTAAGGGGTTAAAGGTTTTTGGTACGTATCCTAGAGACAAAGAGGAATTAATGATATTAAGAAGAGGATCTATGACCTCTGGAAGCATCTCTTTTAGTAGCTTAGTCGGTATAGGGTCTAACATACGTTGTCGATTTAGATGATTTAACGAGTTTAGAAAATTCTTCCTCTCCTATAGCAATGAATGAATCAAATTTTTCCTCAGGGAGACTAAAATGCACTGCCTGATGCGATACTGTAGTAGACGGTTGCATAGTTATAATTTTGTCCCTGATATTATCAATCTTATAAGTGAAGAAGTTCATAAAGTCATTACTGCTGTGCTGCTTGGAAACGTCTGGGGTTGAAGCTTTATTTTTCGTTAGTTTAGCCAATGTTTCAAATAAATACCTAGGATTATGTTTATTTTCTTCTAATAAAATAAGCAGATTGTCACGGAGCAAACCCGTGATCATGAATGGACTGTATGTAGGTACATGTGTTTTAGATATTTGAGGGTACAATGTGTATTTGTTTGTTATGTGTAGTGGATATGTACAACGTGTTTGGGTATCATTAGCCGCTAACATTGTTCATTCATCTTTATAGAGAACCACAACACAAATATGTTTGATTTGGAAACTTTATTGAAAATTGTGTAACACATAGGCCTGTCGCGATAGTCGATAAGTCAATTAATCGCACGATAAAAAAAATTGAGCTCGATAATTTTTCCGGCCGCGATAATTCCATTTGCATGCTTGTTTGTTTTCCTCCTCTCTCTCTCTCTCTCAGTCTCTACCAAAGAGACTGGATGACCACTCTCGGTTCTTTAGCGTATAGGAGGAGTGAACTCTCTTATCAGTTGCATGGTCTTTGTGTGGGGAAGCGGCGCCGCGGCGCTTGTCAGTCACATGGTCTTTGTATGGGAAAGCGCCGGCGGGACAGTTTGCGGCGACTGCCGGGAGAGAGAGAGAAGACGCTAGTTGTGAGTTGCGACAGCGAGCCGGATCATATGAAAATGCGTATCTATACCACGAATGTTATTTCTCGTGCCATTTATACGCCAAAAATAGTTTTTGCGTGCATATGATACGCTCTTTATGGCGTGTAATACGCACGCACTCCTCACCCCTAATCCTAACCAAATATTTTCAGTGCGTAGCATATACACGCAATAAAGTGCGTCTCCGTCTTCCCGACAGTACACAATCACTTGACAAAGTAACAGGAGGACAAAGTAACAGGAGTAACAGTGCAAAATTGTGCGATATGGCTTGTTGAGGCTTTTTTTTATTTGTTTACAAAGGTCCTAACTGTCAGTTTTGCCTGTTATGGAATGTATCACTATTTATGCCTAATGGCTAAAGCCTAATGTTTAATATTTTTTGAAGTGCAATTTTGTTTACATCCATTTTATTTATTAACAGACATTTATTTTGTTAACAGACACTAAGAGTCCATTGCTTTTATTGTTTTTGGTTGTTTTGTTAATTTTTTTGGATATTTAAAATGTTTTCCGTTTTCAATGTTTAATATTCTTTAGAAATAAAAGTTTATAGATCGTTGAAAAGGTGTACCTGCATTATTATGCCATTATAATTATATTAAATGAAAATGGTCTCAGAACGACAATATTATCGTTTATCGCGATAATTTCTTGGACAATTTATCGTCCAGCAAAATTTGTTATCGTGACAGGCCTAGTAACACATTATTACATATCTAACTTACCTGCTTGGAAAACACCTGTGACCAAACCTGTATTAGTTTAAAAGCAGAGTATTTAAACATGGTGGGCATACTGCCTGATTGGGAGAAACCATGTTGGGTAACTGGGGGGGGGTCCAAATGTTCCTGTAAGCAAGGTTTATAATTGTTAATTCATTGTTTTGCATCATAGTTGCATGTTGTTGGTACTGTGTAATTTAATTATGGATGTTGTTTAATATGCATTAGGTGGTTGGAAGTACATATGTTAGAAAGTAAAACTTACCTGTAGAATGGTACATTCCAGGGTATGGCCTAGACCAGGGGTGTCAAACTCAATTCCTGGAGGGCCACAGCCCTGCAGAGTTTAGCTTCAACCCTAATTAAACACACCTGATCAGCTAATCAAGTCCTTCAGGCTTATTTGAAAACTGCAGGTGTGTGTGTGTTGAAGCAGGGTTGGAACAAAACTGTGTAGGGCTGTGGCCCTCCAGGAACTGAGTTTGACACCTGTGGCCTAGACTATAAATGGCTGCCAGGAAGCATGGTGCAGGAGGGTCAGGTTGGTTGTGTGAAGTGGAAGCAAACCCATAGAAACTGGTTCCAGGAAGTTTGTTAACCAAACGATACCACTGCTGTTGTGGCTACCTTCCCACAAAAAAAACTTGTAAATATTTATGTTACTTTTTTATAGTATTTTTTTTCTTTTTCTTTGTTTTTTTTTGGTTTTGCCGTTGGATTTGCACTGTCTTCACAATAAATTCACCTTAATTGGGATTTCCTGTCGCATTGGTCTTATTATGCCTCTGATCGCGAGGGAGATCGCTAACACAGATCTAGCAGCTTTTAAAGCCTCTCTGTAAGTAATCGAGCTCTCCTTTCTTCTAATAAAATAAGCAGATCTATCAGCTTTTAAAGCCTCTCTGTAAGTAATCGAGCTCTCCTTCCATGAAATGCGAAATATCTCTAGTTTTGTTTTCTTCCAGTTGCACTCCATTTATCTGGCTGCTCTCTTAAGGGCCTGATTGTGCTTGTTGTACCACGGCGTTGGACTATTTTCTTTAATCTTCTTTAAGCGCAACGGAGCAACTGTGTCTAAAGTGCTGGAAAAGAGAGTTAAAAGTTTCTGTTGCAATATCAAGTTCTTCTAAGCTATCTAGGATGCTGAGATGATGAAACTGATTAGGAAGATTATTGATAAAGCAATCTTTAGTGGCAGAAGTGATAGGTCTAACATATTTGTAACACGGAGTCGGCTTTGCAGCCTTGGCTAAATGTAATTTACATGAGACTAGATAATGATCTGAGATGTCATCGCTCTGCTGCAGAATTTCAACGGCATCAACATCTATTCCGTGTGATAATATTAGATCTAGAGTATGATTACAACAATGAGTAGGTCCTGACACGTGTTGTCTAACTCCAATTGAGTTTAAAATGTCTTTAAATGCCAATCCCAATGAACCTTTTTCATTATCGATGTGTATATTAAAATCACCAACAATTAGTACTTTATCTGCAGTCAATTTTAATTGTGATAGAAAGTCCGCAAATTCTTTGATTAAAATCTTTATGGTGCCCTGGTGGCCTGTATACAGTAGCCAGCACAAATCTCAAACGCGATTTATCGTTTACACTATATATTTTTACATTAAGCACCAACACTTCAAAAGAAGTAGCCTATATTTAAAACTTGATTTCTTAGTGGTTTTGAAAATATGACTATAAATTACAGCAACACCTCCCCCTTTGCGTTTCAGACGAGGTTCATGTTTATAACAGTAATCTTGTGGGGTGGACTCATTTAAAGTAATGTAATCGTTTGGTTTTAGCCAGGTTTCTGTCAAACACAGCACATCTAGATTATAGTCTGTAATCATATCATTAACAATGAGTGCTTTTGGAGTAAGGGATCGATTATTCAGCAACCCAAGCTTTAGCATTTGCTCATCTGTATTATATCTATTTTTTATTTGTTGAACGTCAATAAAAAATTTAACCTTAGATGGATTTGGACGTTTTTTGTATGTCCTAATTCGGGGATAGACACGGTCTCTATAGGATGATACCTAGGTGAAAGAGGCTCTATGTGATGGGATTTATCTGACCTTGGTGATGTGAGACAGCTAGCAGACGGTCGGTTTAGCCAGTCTGTCTGCTTCCTGACCTGGGCCCTAATTTGTCATGTTTTATCTCTAAGACTATGAGCCAAATTACTATAGAGAGGAGCAGCACCATCCCAGGACGGATGAATACCATCTCTTTTCAACAGGTCAGGTTTGCCCCAAAAACTTTTCCAATTGTCTATGAATTCTATATTATTAAGCGGATACCAATTAGACAGCCAGCCATTGAGTGAACACAATCTACTATCTCATCACTCCTGCGAATAGGAAGAGGGCCAGAGCAAATTACAGTGCTTGACATCGTACTTGCAAGGTCACACACCTCTTTAATATTAATTTTGGTGATCTCCGACTGGCGGAGTCGAACATCATTAGTGCTGACGTGAATAATGATCTTAGAGAATTTACGATTAGCATTAGCCAGCACTTTTAAATTTGCTTTGATGTCAGGCGCTCCCGGCAAACGTGACTATGATGGCTGGTGTCTCTATTTTCACGTTCCGTGTGATCGAATCACCAATTACTAGGGCACAATCAACAGAATTCTCAGTGGGTGTTTCACTGAGCGGGGCAAATCGATTTGTTATGGTAATCGGAACGGAAGAGTGGTTTTTTGATCCGCGACTAAAGCGATCCCTCACCGTCACCCATTTGCCTTGCTGCGCAGGCACTAATTCAGCCGGAACCGCATCATGTAAAGAGTTCACTATGCTAGGCGCATCCAAAATAGTATCTAAAGCTCTAAATCAGGGGTGTCAAACCGGTTCCACGGAGGGCCTAGTGTATGCAGGTTTTTGGTCTTTCCCTTCAATTAGTGCCCAATTAAGACCTAGACTACCAGGTGAGGGGAGATCTTAGCCAATTAGTGACCTACTCAATCAGTTTGGTTCAAGGTAAAAGAGAAAACCTGCATACACTAGGCCCTCCGTGGAACCGGTTTGACACCCCTGCTCTAAATGATGTAAATGATGGTTCAAAACAGAAAGAAATACGAGGCTAAGACGGAGCTTACAGCACCGAAGCAAACAAACTCACAGCAGGCAGCAAGGCAGACAGGAGCAATCGATCAGCAATCTGCCTCTACACTCTAAAAAATGCTGGGTTAAAAACAACCCAATTTGGGTTATTTGGCAACCCATCGCTGGGTAAATATTGGACAGAACACATGCTGGGTTATTTTGACCCAGCAGGTTGGGTTTTATACATTAACCCATTTGCTGGGATGTTTTTTAATCAGTGCTGGGTCAAACAACCCCATGTTACAGGTTATTCATTTTAGATGATAATAATGATAAAAAATACTAATAACTATTTTTTTTAAATAATATTAATAACAATAACACTACTGTTTTTTGATTCAATTAAAGTTTATTCCAGGAAATTAATATAATCATAAATACATTCATGTGTAATCAACAATTAGTCAACTGCAGCATAAAACTGTGCGTATAAACTGTATAAAATAGCTAAAGTTTCTCTTCACACAAAGATACAATAAAAAAAAACATTAATATATATCATTGAAATTCATTTAAATAAACATTCAATTAGTCCTGTGCAGCAAAAATGGGAGACACGTGAAAACTCTGCATATAAACTGTATAAAATAGATAAAGATTCTCTTCACACAAAGATACAATAAAAAAAAACATTAATATATATCATTGCAATTCATTTAAATAAACATTCAATTAGTCCTGTGCAGCAAAAATGACAAATCCAAAAAAGAGACAATTCCAGTTGATGAGTTTTTGTTGAACAAAAATGTCCATTGCTGTAAAAGAACAGAAGGAAACATCTGATTAGTAATATTTACAAAGTTACCTGGCAGTGCTAACAAGTCTTATACCTGCCATTAAAATTTATTTTTGTGCTTGCTCCTGTTTTTTTTTTTATATGAATCATTACTTAATTAAAAAAGAAAATAAATAAGTAGCACTTAATATTCAACAATATTATTGATTTGATTGCACAGACCATATCAGATGAGAACTGAACTGAATGACTTTTTTTCAGAGCCGCCTTAAGACCAAATTGAACTACAGTAACTACTTCATAATTGAGCATCTTTACACAGTTTTTGAACGGAAATGAAGCAACACTGAACTGACTTCAGCTTAACAATGATCGTTTTTGATGAAAATTGTACAAGCTGGACGATGACTTTCTACAGAGCTGCTTTATAGCCAAATTTAACTAAGGCCCACGCACCCAAACACAGATAACATAATGCAACATAATAAAATATTTATGTAAAGCTACCTTTTGAAAATGACTAACAAAAACAGATAAATAATAGGTAGACTTACAGCTTCTTTAGCTTGTGCAGCCGCTAGCCACTAACGTTAGCCAGTGACGTTACACTGCAATCCAACATCGAGTCAGTCAGTAACGTTAGCCTAGTCTGTTTCAAGTGTGACCGTGTTATAAGTGGAATAATTGATGACAGACCGTGTAAAAATAATGAATGTTATGTGTAGCCTAACGGTCGCTAGTTCGACAGACACAAAATCTAGAGCATTCGTGTTAAATAATGTAGGGGTCCGTCATCAATAATTCACAGTTAATTTCAACATAACTTCTTATTGACTTGCCGACTACTTAACGTTAGGATAGTTTTAATAAAACAGTGTTACTCACCTTTACACTCGCTCCTGCTTGAACCTCTCGTCCTCCTGTTGACGTTGTGATTTGTGATGACAAAAGCGCGCGTAGAGGTAAGCGCTGGGTCAAAGTTTCCAAAACAATCCCAAATGCTGGGTCATTGTCAGCTGATTACGGGGAAAATAACCCAGCAACATAGTCAAAATGCTCAACCCAGCATTTGGGTTTAAAAATAACCCAGCATTTTTTAGTGTAACATTTCTAATATTAACGCAGGTCCTAAAACTCTTGCACAGTCATAACCCTTCACTTTCCAGTGATTTCTTCTGAACTTTTCTCTTTTGTATGGTCTCATCTCTATTTCTGCAGTCTTTCTTCAAATCTCCCTCTTGCTTGTTCTCTCTGCTCCAGAACTCTGATCTCCATACTCGAGACGGTGACGTGAGCTCCACTGGTAGTGGGAAGTTTGGATCTTTTTCCCTCCTATTGGTTGTTGCTCGTGAAATTTGCTTCTCATTTGCATAAAGTTGAAATTTCTGAAGTTTTGTCGCGTGTCTCGCGTCGCCCACATTCTGTTGCCAACGGTCACTGTCTCTCGTGTCGCCGGAAGTCGCCCGCCCTCCATTGAAATGAATGGGATCACGTCGCTTTGTCGCTGCGTGACGCTGGTGGTGTGAACGCGGCTTAAAGGGATAGTTCACCCAAAAATGAAAATTCTGTCAGTAATTACTCACCCTCATGTTGTTCCAAACCTGTAAGACCTTTGTTCATCTTCTGAACACAAATTAAGATATATGAGAATACTTTTTGTGCGCAAAAAACAACAACAAAAAAACGACTTTATTCCACTATTCATTTCCTTCTCTCTGGGCCTCGAGTGAGTTCATGTAGTAAAACAGCGCATCACACACATGACCAGCGTCGGCCAATAGTGAGCCTATGTGTGACGTACAACACAGAAGCGCTGCGCTGTTTTACTACGTGAACTCACTCGAGGCCCAGAGAGAAGGAAATGAATAGTGTAATAAAGTCGTTTTTTTGTTGTTGTTTTCAGGGTTCCCGCGGGGTCTTAAAACGTTAAAACGTCTTAAAAACAGCCAGATTTTCATCCGCGGTCTTAAATTTCATTTAGTCAGGTCTTAAAAAAGATTTTACCCTCGTTCATTTCCAGAAACGCTGGCCGCAGAAAGTTATTACAAAGTAGCAAAAAAGTATCGAAGTCGCTCGCCAAGAGGCAGGTCACATATCGCGTCTTTTTCGCGCTCAAGTTCATAATTGAAGCGACGCGCTCGTTTTTTTCCAGGCACAGCAACATGAAAAAAGACATTAGAAAGACATCCCAAAGATAAAAGATAAAAAAGACATCCCAAACACTACGGGTGTTTTTCTCTTCTCCGTAAATAAATCTTGTAACAGAGCTACAGCAAGTGTTTTTCGGCGGTGGAAATCCATTAGCCACTAAAACTTTTTTGTCATTGTGGAGAGCGCAGTGCATGGTTGCATAGCAACGACAGACGCCACGGGAAAATCGGACCATATTTTACTATTAATAATAAAAGATAAGCTAAACTGTATTGTAAATGTCAGTAAATCATTTTTTATAAAAAGAATGAGTCAAAAAAGATAAAGTCTGAAATATGTGAGGTTTATCTTTTTATAAAAACCTTTTTTGTCAACTTTATTTGAACTTGTACATGTTAGTATATAACATGTTGCAAGACACTTATAAAATCTGGCTATCATTTTTAATCGTATTATTTTAATGTTTATGTTAGTGTGTATTGATGCTAATTTTATTTGTTATTTGCTGTTTTTCGACATAAAACTTGGTGAATTGATTTCATTGTGTAGTATTAGTACTTTTTGAACAGGATTCTGTGATAACAGTGAATTTTTGGCACTATAATAATTAAATGAAATGTTCGTGCCATTTCATCTCTAGTAGTTATGATCAACTAAAATCAACTAATTATGTGTTTTTTACAGTAGGCCTATACTATGCAAAGTACTATTTTCTATAAAAAAATTCTATCTGATTCTGTTCTTTTCTCTGACACGCGTTGTTGGGTCTGGAAGGTTACTAATGTGATTGCTTTATCTGTAAATTAAGTTAATGCTTTTTCAATTACTGAATTCATTGAAATAAAATGAAATAAGTGTAGGTCTTAAATTCAAACTTTATGGTCTTAAAATGTCTTAAAAAGGTCTTAAATTTGACTAACTGAAACCTGCAGGAACCCTGTGTTTTTTGCGCACAAAAAGTATTCTCGTCGCTTGATAAACTTAAGATTGAGCCACTGTAGTCACTTGGACTATATTAACCTGTTAAGCTGCAACCCCACTTTTGAAAAATCCCCAGAAATGACATACCCAAGCTGAAACAGATACAGTTCATGATCCCTTGGTACTAAAAGCACAAGTATGATCTCGTTTGAAAGCTGACACCTGGCAGTTTATTGTAAATGTAGAATTAATTATTGTCGTAATGACAAAAATTGTTATAAATAGCTTCAAAGTTTTGTAAAGTTATTAGAAATTATTTTTTATGAAACATCCTCATGAAAATAAAATTGAAGTTGGCACTGGAGCAATCTAGAAATGCACTACAGCTAAAGCCATATGTCTAAACATTTTATGTTTAAAATCTGAAGATAATAAGTCCAAAACTCTGCATTTAGTTAAATGTTTTTCAAGACCATGTCATGTGACTTTATTTTGATTTGACGCTAAAATGCTACTGATGTTTATTGTCATCTTCTAACCATCTATCCAGTATATTGTCTCTATTGTTTTGTGGTGCAAACGATCCCCATTCAGTCTCAGTCTCCCCCTGCACACATTCACACCTCTCTCCAGACTGGTTATGGCTCTAAATATGCATTTCTTTTGTCTGCATTATAGCTACTAACGACTGGCTATTCACAGGCTATTCATAGGGTTTCAGTCCCTAATTTCTTTTCTCAAAGTTCACCTCACATTTTAAACTGTATCAAATGCATTTCTTGAATAAAGAAACAATTCAGTAAGCATTCTAAAAATCATAGAAGTATAACTGCTAGACGTGGCAGGTGCACCTAGGGCTAGCTAGCATGTTAGCCTAGCACACCATCAATACACGACAATTTATGAGATTAAAACCATGTTTGTGCTCCAAACTTACTTCATAACGCAAGTCCAGTGTTTTAAATAATCCTCTGTGATCAAATTTGGCTTCAGATAAAAAAAATCAGACAGAAAATATACTATTGGATAGTGTTCTGCACAATGATAGTCTATATAGATTAGCATTACATTATAAATATAATCTATTATTATGAAAATACCTGGCATGGCTTGAAAAACACAGGTAACTCAAATATCATTGCAAGCATGTTTATTGTCTTCAAAACGTCTGTATCTGCATGTTACAGCGCGATCTCTTGTTAGCTTTGTGTGTATCAGTGACGTCCTGGAATGTCACATGATCATGGCTCTTCATGTTTTATGGACTATTATTGTGCATATAGCGCCCTCAGGCTATTGGTATGAATTAAAAAACACAGTATCAGAGTACCAAACGCTCATAAAGATTACATCGGGTACATTTGGGTATAAATTCAATAAATATTATTCCTGTCTATAGAAATATGATGTAAATCTATGAGAATCTATCAATATTTCTCCAAATCTGCACAGTTTTGAGCTAAAGCCCTGAGGGACGTTGTTTTGTGTATCGCTGTCATGACGACAGCACAGAGTTTTTTATGAATGAAAGCGGCTGACGCGCATAATTCATATTAAAGGTATCGACTCATTTTTTCATTTCATAACTCCTGACACAAATTAAGACATAACTGTCACTATGAGTTTCTCAGAATACTATAGTGGTCAAATACTGTAACTTGAGTATTATATCTTTTTAATTATGTATAGTTTGTCAAGGTATAACATTAAATCTGATAGTAACTTTGAATTAAATAAATAAAAAACGCTTCAGTGTGCGGGCGCACTGGCAAAGGTTAACAGGTTAATGATGTCTTTAATAACTTTTCTGGGCCAGCAAGTTTCAATCCCTTAGAAGCCTATGGAGGAGTGATCCAGCTCTCAGATTTCATAAAAAATATCTTAATTTGTGTTCAGAAGATGAACGAAGGTCTTACGGGGTTGGAACAACATGAGGGGGAGTAATTACTGACAGAATTTTCATTTTTGGGTGAACTATCCCTTTAATGTCTCAAAGCACTTAACATTACAATAATTTGGACTGAATTCAGTGATTGGACGTTTTTGGTCCTGAGACTTCAACTGAAGATGTACATGTTTTAAAATGTACACCCCTTCTATTATTGATTGTTATTAGGATGTGAAGAGAGTTTCAACCAGAATAACAAGTGTTTATTGAAAAAATTGCTTACCCTAACTTTAAGTCTCACTCTGACACTCCCTTACCAGCAGGGTGGGAATTAGCCATGGCCGCCGTTGCCCTACACTTTGGCCTTCATGCCCCGTGAAAAAAAAATCATCGTACGGCCACAGTGCCCTGTGTGCCCTGGCCCTGTCCAAGTTCCATGTATAAAGCAGAGCATGTGAGCGGAGTGGAGCGGGAGCGAGCGGGGAGCGCGAGCGGGAGCGAGCGGGGAGCGCGAGCGGGTGGATCTTGGACAGAGCGCAGAGCGGCAATTTCAAAAGGACGGAGCGTCGCCCTATTTCCCGCTCCAGTTTCGCTCCGCTCACACCACGAGTCTGAAGCATGCTCAGTCAAGCCTGACCCTGAATCCATCTGTCTTGCACAGTCATCAACAGTAGACTATTTTCAGTCAAAACTCAGCTCAATAATGGAGTTCAAAAAGTACTTAAAAAAGGAAAATGAAGTCATACAGGTGTAGCCTACTATTAATAAGTCGCTCCGGAGTATAAATCGCAACAGTCAAAAAATGCGCCATGAAGAAGAAATTTGTCGCATTTATTTAGAAATTTATTTCACAAAAAAAAAAAAAAAGACACTAAAAGACTGCTTTATAAAACTTTCACAGAGACCTCAAGCAGAAAGCACAAAGCCTGTCTTTAAATTTAATTTCGTTTTGTATTAATTGTATCTTAATCTTTAATCAATGTTTCATCAACCAATTGTCTGGATTTAATCAATTAGAAGTGAATATATTAGAAAATAGATAATCACGACACGAAGGCGCCGGCGAAACTGGTGCTTGTCTCATAAATGAACCGAAACTCAGCGTATAGCCTACTTGCCTCACAGACCTGAGACATATATATAAAGCTTGAAATGTCTACTTAAACAGAACAATTCAAAACGAAAGAAAACAGACTTCTCTCTTATGTAATCCGTATGAAATGTGCATTTCTCTCTGGCGCGTTCACTACTGCGAAGATCGCGAGTCAGCATCTTTCCAGCCGACACAGACATAAAAAAAAAAAACTGGTTTATTAGTAAACAATTAAAATGTCTCCTGCTATATTTTACATATTCATAATCATTAATTTTGCCGGTTCGTTGTCAGCTTTTAGATGCTTTATTGGCAGCAGTGCCACCCTTACATCGCATCAGCACCGAAAACATAGAGATTCTTTTCTTTTGGGGGCATTTTGTTTGTGTTCAGGCTTTCTCAGTTGTTTTTAGGCGCGATGTTAGAGGACGCTGCTAATAAAGTTGCTAGTAGGCCCACACATTGGATTCACGTTTATTATTATAGGCTAAAAAAAATACCCCAGTTTTTATGCCGTTCGTATCATTTTATTTTGTTGTATTTATCCGCCACACCTTGAAGGCCGGTCCGTGAAAATATTGTCTGATATTAAACCGATCTATGGCGCAAAAAAGCTTGGGGACCGCTACAAGTGATATACATGTAGATTTTTTTCCTTTTTTGGAGCGAGAGGGGGGCGATTTGAGTGGAGCGCGAAGCAAACTGCGTTGAGCGCTGAGCGATAATGATTGTGAGGGTGTATACCTTCTGGATGAAATGGTTCTCTCTCTCACACTCACATGATAGAGGACTGAATGAATATTTTGAATGCTTTTATTGGCATTTGTGTTGTTTCTGAATGCTTTTATTGGCATTTATGTTGTTTCTATTGTTGTGTGAGGGTGTATACCTTCTGGATGTAATGGCGCTCTCTCTCTCTCATTAAAATTATTATTTTTTTTATTTTTTTTAAAAGTCATAATCCATGTCTTATTCCAAATTAGGATGTTATGGTATCAATCTGAATGGGAAAACCATCGAATTTTACTCAATGGCCTTTGTGCCCTGTCATATGGCCTTGGTGCCCCTAAAAAAAAAAAAAGGTGGAGGCCAAATGGCCTTGCCCCTAAAATTACATAATTCCCACCCTGCTTACCAGTGCATTGAACTAGAGCTGATTGAGACGCACCCAGAGATTTAGTTTGGATTCATGTTTCTTTGTTAATTATCCTCATTATTCTATTATCTTTAACAGGACAGAGTGTCCAAACACACAGAAAAACTCCCGGTGAAGCAACTGAGATCCACGTGACACAAGATGGCGTTGATTAAAGAGGAGAGTGAAGAAATGAAGATTGAAGAAGTATTCAGTTTGAAACAAGAAGATACTGAGGAACAAATAGGTTGGTTTCATACTCAAAACTGAACTCAGTCATTTAAAATGTTGATGTCTACAGAAATGAATGATATTTTTCAAAGAATGTCCTATTTAAAGCAGTTTTATTTGACGTGTAGTGAGTCGCTCTTGGGCAGTAGGGGTGGGAATCTCTTGGCACTTCAGGATTCGATTACGATTCAGAAGGGTGCGATGATAAAATTATTATTGATACATATTTTTTTTCTATACAGGATTTCTTCTTTTCTGACTGTGACGTTAGGGTGAATCTTTCTTTAATAACCTCACGATCCGATTCGATTCAGTAAATCATGATCTGATTCCAAAACGATTCTTGATCTACATATTTTTTTATTATTAATTGGGTTACAGACTTTAGATCTTAAATTTATTTGTACTTTTTTTTTATAACAATTATTTTTACATAATTTTAGTTACAATTGAATTATAAATTAGAAAAACAATTAAAAATAGGCCTACTTTTTAAAATATTTTAAAAGTTTTAATCAAATTGTGTAATATTTTTCAGCTAAGAGTATAGCTTCAAAACATGCAAGCAAAAATGACATACAAGCAAGTAAATAATAAAGCGGAACAAAGAAACATTACAAGCAATAAACGAAGAGTTCTTTCAATATCTAAGGCAACCCTCTACAATGCAAGTAAATCACTCACAATGCGACTAAATCTTCACTCTGGGTGACTGTCTATCATTACCCATTGTCTAATAAATTTAGATTTTACTCACCAGTGTGTGTGTTAGATGCCAAGTATAAGTTCACTCACTGAACTCTGACTGAGCGCTTCAGGGTTTCACTCTCCGTCATGCGATCTGTACTATTTAAATTCATCTCAATGGATGCCCAGGGTATTTGACCTACCGTAAAGTCTAGTGTGAAGGCGCACGACTCGCTGTCGCTTTGCTGAGAGCGCTGTTTCTCTCACACACATGCAAAGAGAGAGAGCAAGAGTCATGCATATCACGCAGAATCAGCACGCTACATGTTAATGATATTCTTTGTTGGATTGTCCTGTCAAAATAAGTTCATTTGAGATCATTCTGCTTTTAAGTACAAGCAGCAGATATGCAGGTTTCTCCGGGAGTGGGGGGGAACTAATGCGCAAACGACAATCTCATTGGCTGGAGCTCATCCCAGTTTTGATTTCAGCGAAACAGTTTGAGCGAATGCTGACAACGTGATTTAATATTCATGAACCCAGCAGCTCATCAATCTTTAGTGTGCTGTATATTGTTATTGGTAGTAAAATTAGTAGAAGTATTATTATCTTTTAATAATTACTATTATCTATTCTAGATAGTTTTTTTTTTTTTTTTTACAGAAATGCTGAATGACCAACAATATCTTAAGCACCAGTTTAGTTTAAGTTCAGTTTAAATGACAAATATGCATTCATACATGCTTATCAAGTTTTTGTTATAATTACTAAAGTTCTATCTTGAGGTCAACCGATATGGGTTTTTCTCTAGCCGATGCCGATATTTAGAAATCGAGGCAGCCGATGGCCAATATATGATGCTGATTTTTTTGGACGATATGTTTGGTTGATCTTCCTTTTTTTTCCTCCCTTCATCTCACAAAATCTAACAGTAAATAAGAAATGATACAGAAAATTGCTTAAATTTAACATTTATTGAACAACACAAGCCTCTCCAGTCAGCGTCACAATGAGCATCAAGAGGTTAAATTTGAGTGGTCAACCCTAGTTGACAACTAAGTTGGGAGCCCTGATTTCCACTCTGCCATATCAACTCCACCACTTGTGCTGCAACCCCTGCCTCGATTGGATATTTTCCCCAAGATGTCCCTGAATGCTGTCAAAAAGAGAAATATGGTATGTCCAGAGTAGGATCTGCTGCACCTGTCTGAAAAGAGGATGCAAACTTCAACTGGTCGAGAAAGTAATGCAGTGCCAGATATACTGCCCTCAATCTAAGGGCAGTTTTGTGCCATTAGATATGAGGACCCCTCCAAAAAAAAATAAACCAGGGTATAAGGCAAGTATAATATTGGACGCATCCAATATTAGTACCTTTATGAGTACTTTGAATTTAGCAGAGGGATAATTTTTTCGATAGGATCAATCTGCTCATGGCTCTGAAACAACGCATTGGCAGGGAACCCCTGAACAAGCTGGACTGATCAATCACTGAGTATTTTAACTTCCCAAAACACCACTGGTAGCGGGATAACCAGGAGCACCCTTTGAGGCTGTTGCAGAAGATCTGGCACCGTTTTGGTGTAGCCAGACCCACCACGAGAAGGCGTGCCACCTGGGGGCATGTAAATGTGCATGTTGTGGCGGACCTGACAGCCTGGAACTGGGGCTGACAACCTGTAGAAAAAAACAAACAAAAAAACATATATATATATATATAATAAAATGAAGGAAAAACTTTTTTTAGATAGTCATGCCCTTTATAGGTTTGTGGGTGGCTCTTACAAGAGCTGTTGTGGGGAAGTCATGAGGAGGACTTCAAACGCTACTCTGTCGGCTGCCATGGTACTGCTCCCTCCGCCGAGAAGTGTGCCATGAAGACAACCCTCACCCGACCCAGACCTAGCAGTGGCTCCTCTCCAGCATGTCCCGCACCCCTCACAGCAGGTGCCTCTCTCCCCTCCGAACACCTCATAAAGTTGTGGAGAACACACGTCACCTTAACACACTTCTCCGCAACTTCAGGGTGAACCTCGATGAGGCGGCGGTACAAAGGCATTCTCCACCACCATCCGGGCTCTGGAGAGACCGTAATTGAAGACACACCTCTCTGGAGGAAGGGCCGCATGAGGTTCCTCCGCAGCTGGAATGCCTCATCATCCACGAAGACATGGGGCTGGGGTCCTCTTTCTTCAGTACCAGGTAGAGGCTGGTCAGGAGGCAGATGAAGTGTGCCAGCCCGGAGAGCCTGTCCAAAGGCGGAGTTCGCCAGAATCCCACCGTGGCTGGTCCTGCTGTACATCGATCACCCGGAAGCGATACTTTGCATCCACAACTGCAAGGAGAACGATGGAGAAGGTTTTCTTGTAATTGTGGAACTGGGATCCTGAGTTGGGGGGTGCCTTGATCACCACGTGCTTCCCATCCACTGCTCCACAGCACAGAGGGGAGTTCCACCGCTCCTGGAATCCCTCTGCAATGGACCTCCAGTCATCGGTGGTGGGCACAGCCCATGTAGTCCACCACAAGGCAGTCCCAGATGGCAGTCGCTACTTGGGGGACGATCTGGCACACTGTGGAGACACCAACCCTGTAGCTGGACGCTATGGTCCTGAATGAGTCCCCAGTGGCAAGAAACCTAGTAAACATTGTTATAAATATTATAAGTACACTTGTAGTTACATATTCAACTATATACAATAACCAATCTATTTTACTTAAATGCACCATATTTGTTTGTTTGCAAACAATTTTACAAAGTTTTGAATCTCCAAAACAAAAGGGTATATGGTGTATTAAAATCACTAGTTTGCCAATAACCAATAATCAAGCAATACATATTGCTTATGTTGTAGCAAATTCTAAGTCCTCAAATCGGGTCTCGAAGAAATCTCTCAAGAGTCAAAGTTACAGGTTTCAGAAGTAACTTTATTGACAAGCAACAAAGTGAGATGCAGCTGTTCATCTGATCTGCAATGGTCGGAACCTCAGGTCTTATACCTTTTCTTATCACTTGGTAGCCAATCAGCTATCTTTCTCTTTTTGCTCCACCTCAATATCTCGCTACCGTTAGCATCATCTTTCCCGGAGACATATTTCTATTGGTGGAAAAATCTTTGGCCATACCCATTTTTAAAGAATATCTCGGGTCACATGATTCTCTGCACCTGCAGTGTTCTAGTGCCATCCATCATTTTTAATTAATGTTTTTAGTACCATCTTATCAACTACCTATACACAACTCTCTGAGCTTGTAGGTACTTTTCCATCCTCACAGACCCCTTGACCTAATTTAACCTGATTTAACCTGGTTTCTGACTGAGACACAGCAATACAGACTTTTACATGAGGCAAAGGAAAATCTCCAACACTTACAGATAGAGACATGACAGTGTCACGTCTGCCAAGAGAATATTATAATTTTTAGGTTATAGCAGTTAATGGAGTATCACTAGAAAGAGCATAAGACAGATGGACAGGCGTTCCGCAGCTGGGATAGAGCGCCTGTAGTTGGTGTCCTGGAGGGTGATACACGCTCCGATGCGGGACAACAGGTCATGAAACTGGGCGCGGGACAGGCGGAAGTACCGCTGAAAGCAGCTGTCATCCAGGCGCAACTCCTGGAGCAAGTGGTGAAACTCGCCAAACTGGGTACGCCTCCGGAGGGTCTGGTGAACCCAAGTACGGCGACAATGAACCCTACGCCGCTGTTCTGCTCTCCAGAGTAAATACAGAGCGGTGACTCTCTCGATGAATGTAGGGCTGATACTCGATTAACTCGATTACAAAAATTCCTTGAGGCAAAAACTCTGCCTTGAAGCCTCGTTAAATTCCTATGACGCGCACTATTCGCGCAGGGATCTGATTGTTTCACACGGACCGTTGTTCAATGTTCAGGAAGCACACCATAGCGCGTGATACATTTTGAATTTAGTTGACGCGATGGCAGAGAGTAAAGATGTCCATAAACAGCAGAGAATGTCCAAAGTTTGGGATCGCTTCCTTTCAGCGTCACTGAAACAAGGTAACGATTCTGTCCCCCGCATTATTTTTTTGATCCAGCGCCAATATTTCCGCCCGTGCCGAAGCCTATGCATTGATGTTCGCTGATTTTAATCCCATACTGTATTTGTAGTGATGTCGTGATGCGGTTTGACTAGATATGATGTTTAGCTTTGATGTTTTTAAGTAGTAAACGTTCAATTGCAAGAGAGTATAGCCTAAAGAAAGAACCCCTTCTCACACACACACACTCGTCTCTCTCACACGCCAGTGCTAATATACTTCAACTAGCCTAAGTGAAAAACAAAATGCTATTCTTTTTCTATTTAACAAAATGCATATTTGCAATAAAACATTCCCCTTTTCAAAGCTACACTTATTTTTTTAAATAAATTGTATACATTGTGTACCTGTTTGGCTTGATATTTTATATTCATTTCATTTATTTTTGTTCTCCGGTGGGTAATTTGCAGAAGGTGTAATCCTTTTTTTTTATGTTGTATTAAGAAGACAAAACTAAGGCCAAATGGCCTTTACTATTTAAGTTTGTATTCATAGTTTTACATGTTATACATGTTTTACAGTAAGTTGACTTAACTGTATTGTTATATAATTGTTGGCACTGGCACTTATAAACACTAAATGGGTAAAGATTGCAATAAATAGGCTTAGTTTTGGAGCCAAATGTTGGAGTTGGAGTAAATACCTCTGTTTTTTTTTTGAGAAATAAAAGCCAAATGCTTGATCATTTTACAGCCACATCATTTTCTTTATGCATTATTTGTTTTGGTTGTTTAAAAACACATAATAATTTTTTTTTATCCGATTACTCGATTAATCGGCCGATTAAGTGCTAGATTAATCGATTACAAAAAGAATTGATAGCTGCAGCCCTAGATGAATGCTCGATCAACATCAGCCATCTTGCAAACAGATAACAGCCTAGCACTTGCCCCTCTCACAAGAAGCAAATTTTGCCTCGAATGCGCATCTATTTCACTTCAAACGCTCAAGTGTCAACTAGACGCGAATTTGACGCTCAAGACGTGCGGTGTGAACGCAGCATTATGATGAACTACATGCCTTTCTCCACTGATGCTATAGTTGTTTAAAGCGTTTCAGCGGATGCTGATTTTTAGAAGGCTGTTGTCTGACTCAGAGATGGCGATCAGGAACGTGGAGTGTGTAACATTAGCAGTACATTATTAGCTGTTTGACAGTCAAGAAAAAGGCTAATCTAATTAATTACCGTTGTGTGTCCAACGTTGTAAAGAGTGATACATAAAATGCATTACCATTCTT
The DNA here is from genome assembly GCF_951802725.1 of Rutilus rutilus. Lineage (NCBI taxonomy): Eukaryota > Metazoa > Chordata > Actinopteri > Cypriniformes > Leuciscidae > Rutilus > Rutilus rutilus. Next base: position 24,615,204 of record NC_140212.1, on the reverse strand, counting down.
ATACATCGACTTTGTAGACCATGTAGCAAATTAGCCTAAAATAAATATTAATAATCATAACTTGTAATAGTTAACTATTAATATTTGTATCAGTTAACAGAATTAATTTAATGTAGTCAAATTTAAGATTACAATCAATCGCCCTGTTCGTCCTGTGAATACTCAGTGTTAATTGTTTATTATAAATCTAAGAAATGTTCATTTCCGAGAGAGGGAAATGTCTTTCTTACAGTACTATTAAGAGCCTGTAGTCAAAATCTTAACAGACATCAACCTGAAGAAGCAGCAATAAAAGCCAGAAGAAGAAGAGAGGTCACTGTGAATTTGGCACTAATAAAGCCAGAGTAAAGTCCCAACTCTCTGGATTTGCTTGACAATCAGAAAGGTGGAATTTCCAAGCGGGAAAATTTCTCTTTTGGAGGTTTTTATTGCTCTTTGTTTTCAAGCGTGCTTATTTACATGTGCAGCTGGATTGGTTGCTGATGAAGAAACTATTAAAGATTCTTGTAAAACTAATAAGTTGCACAGCAATCGACATGACATATACACTGAATCATTTTGATCTTCAAAGTACCAATTTATAGAGACCAAACCAAGCGGCAACCTCCCCGTCTCTCTCTTGAAACCAACACGGAAGTGAGTTAAACTGCAATTCATTGACTGGCCGCTTGGCCTGGCTGCAGAAGTGAGTCAAATCTGTATCTCCCTCATGTTAAAATTACCAACTTTACAGCAGAAAATAATATGTTTACAGCCTGGATCTCTATGTGGCTTTGGTCTATACAGCTAATTTTGCCCTTCATAACAACTGTGAGGGGGGTGAATTATTTTATAACTCGTCCGTTTAGTTGATTAATATTTAAATTTAAGGGTGTGGCCAGTGGCCACTTGAGTGACAGATGGATTGCCGCTGTCAGTGCTAGCCGTTTGTCTGCTGTTACTAGCCGTCACTTCACCTCAGCAAATGTTGCTGCTGAACTTGCCATCTCTGCAGTGTTTGTGCTTTTTTTCGGGATTATTTCATACAATTTAATACTTGGATACAAAGCCCACGTTTTTGGATTCCGTCGTTATCGTTCGAGAGAACAACCAGCGCTGTATTTCAGTTGTTTTCCTCCGCGAACCTGCACTAATGGATGTCTGACAATTTCGTTGCTTTTTGGGGTTTTCAAATTTAAACCGTCAATAAATACTCGTTCGTTCTGCTCTCACGGAACAGATGGATTATAATATGTTTATATACCGTCAGATGAAATCCTGCAGGCGTCGGCGCTTTCTCCGTCCATGCAATAAATGCACATGAATGAGCGCGGATTTTCTAGCGCATTTACTTGCACTTCAAAGGCAATATATCTATGGTTTAACCCATTTGAGAGACGGCCAAAATCAGAATTTAAAATGGACTGAATAAGCTCTCTACGAATTTGAGCGATGCCGCGCTGACGGACCATGAAAGAGTGACGGACATGTAACGTTATGCACATAAATCACTGTCACACACAAACACTCTCGAAGTAATACACAGTCTCACTTGTAGCCATGTCTTTTAACTATTATAATATTTCGAAGGGCAAAAATAGGAACGTTTAATTGGCTTTACATCATCAGCTAACTCGATCACGTCGAGCTAGGTGATTTCAGATAGCCAGGCCAGGCTCCTCAGCTCCACTCACGCCCCGCCTGTTTGCCTATTTTCTGTTATCCGGGAGTGACGCAAGGCCAAGATGGCGACGGCCGGCTCCGCCCACTTTAGGCTTCAAAAATGCTCTTCAGAAACCTACGGGTGACGTCACGGACACTACGTCCATATTTTTTTACAGTCTATGGACCAAACATGGTATAGTTGAGGTTACATTGATTGTTTTTTCTATCATAAAATACATTATCAAAGAAATAATAGTATCAAAAGACACTACACAAGCCAGTAAACATTCACACAGTGTCCTGTGATGCATGTTCATTTATAGATCAGTTTGTCTATAAATGAATGCAGGAAATCTGTTTTAGGGTGCTTTCACACTGGTTTGCTGCGGTCCGAGCCTGTGCGCGATTGTTCCTGGCGCCCCCCGCAGCGTTGGTCTGGTTCCACACTCAACTTGATTCTATCGAACCCTAGTGCGTTTGCGTGCATCGCAAACGTGCTTGGCGCATGATAGAAAACAGAACGCGTAAAAAAACTTTTAAATATGTAATTTGTGTTCAAAGATGAGTTTTAAGGGATAAAATTGACTACAGGGGGACTTTAATCCCTTAACTGTCACTCCCCTTTTTTCCCCGCATCGACATGAAAATTACTATCCAAACTTAAATGGTTATGATTCAAGAATGCTTTGGAAAATAAATTTATGGTTGGTCTTGTTTTAAAGACATTTGGCAGATTATAATAGAAGAGAGTTAAGGTAAATTATAAATTGTTATAGAAAAAAAGGGTTTTTTGAGTTTATGAAAATTTACAATATAACAATATAATTATTTGTATTTTAAATTTAAAAAAAAGTTTCAAAACATGTTTTACTCTAAAACTGCAAGAAAATCAAAGCCAAAAATCTTAAGTTATGTTCCAAATTTTAAGTTGATATCTCAAAAATTAGCTTTCAGTAAGATTTTGTTTGGGTGCAGTACCAAACTTTTTCACTAGATGACATCCAAGCTGCATTACTGACCATATAAGGTCACCTCAATTTCCATGTATGGTTTGAGTGATCTGAGCCTTATATTTCCATAATTTTCATACAATTTATGAAGTAGACATCCTATAAAACTGGTGTCAACTTGTATTTGTCTCTTTTTTTCCATCTTAGACCTGATGGCGCTGAAAGAGGAGAGTTCTAAGGAAATGGAAGAGAAAGATCATGATTTCATGAGAAAAAAATCTACACAGATTGAAAAGACCTCACGGAAAAGAGCTAAAAAATTCACCTGCCAGCAGTGCGGAAAGAGTTTTGATCAAAGTGGAACCCTTAGAGTCCACATGAGAATTCACACTGGGGAGAGACCTTTCACCTGCAAACATTGTAAAAGGAGTTTCAGGGGAAAAGGAAACCTTAATGTTCACATGAGAATTCACACTGGAGAGAAGCCTTACACCTGCCAGCAATGTGGAAAGAGTTTCAATCAAAAAGGAAACTTTACAAACCACTTGAGAATTCACACTGGAGACAACCTTTTCAACTGCCAACAGTGTGGAAAGAGTTTCAGTGAAAAGGGAAACCTTAAAATTCACATGAGGATCCACACTAGAGATATCTCATTCACCTGCCAACAGTGTGGAAGGAGTTTCACTCATAAAGGAAACCTTAAAAAGCACATGAGAATTCACACCGGAGAGAAGCCTTATACTTGCAGACTCTGCAAGAAGAGCTTCACACGGGAACTAGGCCTTAGGTATCACATGCAAATTCACACTGGAGAAAAGCCATTCAAATGTTGTAGAAAGAGTTGTGGAAAGAGTTTCACACGTAAAGAGACCCTCGAGGACCACATGAGAGGTCACACTGGAGAGAAGCCGTTCACATGTGGTCAGTGTGGGAGAAGTTTTGTAGGAAGACAAAACCTTAATAAGCACATGAGGATTCACTCAAGAGAGAACTATTTTAAATGTCATCAGTGCGGAAGTAGATTCGGAGACATGAATCGCCTTAAGAATCATGTAATAACTCACTCTGGAGAGAAGCCTTTCATGTGCAATCACTGTGGAAAGAATTTTAAAAATAAAGGAAAGCTTAAAACTCACACGAGACTTCACAATGGAAAGAGGCCTTTCACATGTCTTCAGCGTGAGAAAAGTTTAACAAATCAAAGAGACCTGAGACGTCATTTGCAAATTCCCTCTGGAGGAAAGAAATTGGATTGTGATCAGTGTAATAAAAAATTTCTTTTGCCATTATACTTACAGATACACCTGAAAAGTCACACAGATTTGAGACCATATTTGTGTTCTTTGTGTGGAAAGAGTTTCAAATGGTTTAGCAATTTAAAATGGCACCAGAAAAAGCGTATCTGTGTGAAATTGAAGCTACGTTCAAGCCGCCGTAGATGAATGTGGGCCAAATCAGATTTTCTTAATGTGTATTTGTCGTGAGACTGTTCACATGACCTTTATACACTCACTGGCCACTTTATTAGGTTCTCCTGTTATTATTTGTAAACACAATTTTTCATGTACAACTATCTCTAGAATTTACAGAGAGTGCTCAGAAAAAGAGAAAATATCCAGTTCGCGGCAGATCTGTGGGCTAAAATGCCTAGTTGATGTCAAGAGAATAGCAAGACTGGTTGGAGCTGATAGAAAGGAAACTTTAACTCCAACCACTCGTTTAAACCAAGGTCTGCAGAATAGTATCTCTGAACACACAACACTTCGAATCTTGAAACAGATGGGCAACGGCAGCAAAAGATCACACAGAGTGCCTCTCCTATCAACTAAGAACAACAAACTTGGGCTACAAATGGAAAATAGCCCAAAATTAGATAAAAGATTGGAAAAAAAATTTCTGGTCTAACGAGTCTAATTTCTACTGTGGTATTCTGATGATAGGGTCAGAATTTGGCGTTTAACAACATGAAAGCAAGGACCCATTTTGTATCAATGGTTCAGGATGGAATGGGGGATATTTTCTTGGCATACTTTGGGCACCTTAGTACTAATAAAGCATATTTTAATCGCCACAGCCTACCTGAGTATTGTTGCTGACCGTGTCGATCCCTTTATGACCACAGTGTACCCATCTTCTGATGGCTACTTCCAGCAGGATAACGCATCATGTCCCAAAGCTCAAATAATTTCAAACTGGTTTCTTGAACGTGAAAATTAGTTCACTGTATTCAAATGGCCTCCACAGTCACCAGATCTCAAACAAATAGAGCAGCTTTGGGATGTGTTGGAACGGGAGATTCGCATGATGGATGTGCAGCTGACAAATCTGCAACAGCTGCATGATGCCATAATGTCCAAAATCAAACCGAAATCTCTGAGGAATATTTTCAGCACATTGTTGAATGAATTAAGGCAGTTCTGAAGGCAAAAGGGTTCCAACCGGGTAATAGCAAGGTATACTTAATAAAGTGGCCGGGGAGTGGGGTTGCCAACTGTCCCGTATTAGCCGGGACGTCCCGTATATTGGGCCTCATTTATTTGTCCCTTACCACCAATTCACTTTGATTTCGGGCAAATCAGTTTCGGCGAATGCCAAACAACGTGATTGTTGTTCATGAGTCCAACATCCAGCCATGAAAGAAAACATGCATCTACTGAGGGAATAATATGCTGATGTGATTTGTTGCTCAAGAAACATTTCTGATTATTATTAATGTTTAAAACAGTTTTTTTTTATCAGGATTCTTTGATGAATAGAAAATTCAAAAGAGATTTATCTGAAATAGAAAGCTTTTGTAACATTATAAATGTCTTTACTGTCACTTTTGATTAATTTGATGTGTCCTTGCTGAATAAAAGTTATAAAAGTGGTATTACTTTCTTAAATTTCTTTCCAAAAATAAAAAGTTCTTACTGACCCCAAACTTTTGAACTGTAGTGTTTCAGATAAATGCTATAATTTTAACGATGGTTTGCGTGTTTGTATAACATTAAAATTATTTACATAAATAGGTTAATAAAAAAAAAAAGTTTATGTCTGATAACCTTTTGTACACATTCTTAACTGCAGACACGGAAATGACATTGTGTGATACAGTACGTAATATTTAGAGTGTCCCGTATTTTGCAACCCTACCAGTGAGTGTATGTGGTCCATATCAGACACTCATCTGATCAAAAAATGATTTCTGCCACAAGTTATCTAGTAATTGAATCTGATTGGAATTATAAATGGTGTTTTATTAACAATGTTCGGGAGGAGCACGTTCAGATAATTATACCTAATTAAACACCTGTGGAGCACATTCAGATAATCAAACCTAATTAAACACGAGTGGAGCACACTCAGTTAATCAACCCAATCAACGAATTAAGAGGTGTATATATATACAGCAAACTTACCTCCGTTCGTTGACAGTTTAACAGAATTTGGCACTGCAGTACCTTCCTAACACGTCCGAATCGAGCGCTTCCCGTCCGATGAAGAATCTTTTGTCCTTCAGAATCTGGAATCTTTGCCGCAATCCTCTGCTGTTATCTTGCGGGCATCAGGCCAAACAAACGGGTCCTCGCCACCACGGGCAAAACATCCGCAATCTCCTTCCGCGTATTTCTCTAAACCGGACTATTCAATAATTCCTGCCATAGAGAAATGGACATTAAGGCAATGCTGCCCTCTTCACGCAAAGGAATGGGCCTTCCTCCAGCATCAGGCCGCCGCAGCAGGCCCTAAGTAAGTCGCGCTGCCGATTCAGTCCCGGCCAGGGATACTCTGGATACTCATTTTGATCGGGGAATACGCGTTTTAAATCCTTTCTGTACAAATGATTAGCCGTCATTAACTTGATGCTTTCTTGTGCCGTAAACTCACTCATAAACATTACGTGCAGACTGCACACAGAATCATTAAGAACCTATCGTTAACACTGTCCTGCAATTAATCAACAAAAGTCGCTTAGAAACTTAAAGTTATAGCATAGATGTATTTTTATTTTTGAAGTAATTTAAACCCACAGCTTCACTATTGGTTTTTCTGATTCAGAATTAACAAAATCGGCAGGTAATGTGACCCATAGCCATAGAAATGATGAAAATAAACTGTCATGTTGAGGGTTCCTACGCAGCTTAGAAAATTATCTGTAATTCAGCAAATGCTTGTCACTGTGACATGAAACATATGTCTTTACAAAGCTTGAAGTCTCCATTTTTAAATGATGTAAATCATATCAAAAACAAATATTCTCTGTTTAAGTAATCCGTATGAAAGCAACGACATGTACAGTTTCTCTAGTCCGAGCTAATGTGACCACGAGCGATTGACATGCAAATAGTCCACGTGGGCCTGTAAACGCCCTCATTACCTCAAAACAAAGAATCAGAGACTACAGTAATGTACTTCTCTGCTTTTCGTCGAGACTGTGTTTTAGAGATGCGCGGATGGGCTATTATTTCATCCGCAACCGCATCACAAAAATCATCATCCGTCCGCCATCCAGCCGCACCAACGTTTTTGACCAATTTTCAAAACCGCACCCGCCCGCCATCCATTGATTTGGGTATACAAATATTTTTCATTTGATTGGTTCAACCGCCCGCCACCCGCCCGAATTAAATTAAAATATTCTTTTTCGTCACGTCATCCGCCCAATCCGCGGTTTATCCGCGGCTGTAACCGCCAACCGCGCATCTCTACTGTGTTTGTGCTGTGCTGTTTACCTTGGATTTACCTCAGAAGAATTAGAAGAACGCGATTTGAAGATGAGAAGATTTTTAAGGTAAGACATTTCCACTCCTAATAGTAAGCATGTTATTGTTGTATAAACTTTACATTGTAGCCACTAGTTAAAGCAGAACTCGGCAACTCTAGCGAACTCTAGTCACTTCTTCGCTGATTTTCCCTTTTGTTGTCGCATGTTTTCCCCACGAGCTCCCCCTACAGCTGTGGGGCGTATATTTCACAACACTGTCGTAAAAAACTCACTTGTGGCGGCCTCCTCCCCCTCTCTACCGCTGCTCGTGTGCATTTGTTATGATTGGAGCAAGCCAACTGTGTCATGTGGAGCTATGTCTACTGAGGTGGGTAATACATCATACATGCGTGTGTGTTTATGTCGAATTGCCGTAAAGCAATTCGTGTTTCGCACTCGTTCTCGTTTCTCACGAAACTTCCAATTTCTATCTTGCCGGGACGAAAAGTGGAGTATCCCTTTAAGTTCTGCTTTAAACTGATGCCAGACTAAAATGTACGTTATGAAATGAGATTGGAGTAAAAACATGAAGCCTATGTCGTACATGTATATGTAGGCTATCTATATATAGACAAACATGTTGAAATGTGAACTAGAGGCAACCTTTCAATGCTAAATGTACGACACAAGGATGTTTTTCGCTAATAAAACACTGCATGATAAAAGTAGGCTAGTATGAGTGTTTACTCTAATATGGTGATTATTATAATGTTTAGACCCGTGTTTACTGTTAAATACTTTGTGGATATCTGCTCAAACGTAGTGTATACACGCAAACTCTACACACACGAGACGGAACTCTTCGCGCACATACTCACATGAGACATAAACTAAACATAAGAGCAGAAAGTTGCTCCGTCTTCGACTGGTAAATGAAGAGATACCTTGTTGATCACTCTGACAGTGTTTATATTGCAATAATGACCTACTGAATGTACACTGCCGTTCAAAAATGTGTTGGTTAGTCAGAATTTTTTTTCAGTAAGGATATTGTAGGTATATTGAATTATCAACTAAGATGTTATTATAGTGTTGGTTCCAATATTCAAACTAATGAATCCTTAACTTTGAAATGCATATGATAAAATGCATACTTTTAAAAAAGAAAGATTACACTTGAAATATTGTTAAAATTGTAATTGTTGTTGATTTATATGTGAAAACTGTTTAATAAAATAGCAAAACATATATTTACAAGGTAGATATAAGCAACATCTTAATAGGTCAATATAAACCATCTCATTAAATTATTTATTATTGTTTTTTATTAATAGCACATTTGGGGAGAGGATATATTCCAAAACTTTCTGAAAATACAGTATGAGAATTAAAGGAGAAGTTCACTTTTAAAATGAAAATTCTGTCATCATTTAGTCACCCTCATGTTGTTTCAAAGCTGTATGAATTTCTTTCTTCTGCTGAACAGAAAGGAAGATATTTAGAAGAATATCAGTAACCAGACAGTTTTTGGGTCCCATTGACTTCCATAGTAGGAAAAAAATATACTATGGAAATCATTGGGACCCAAAAACTGTCCGGTTACTGATATTCTTCTAAATATCTTCCTTTCTGTTCAGCAGAAGAAAGAAATTCTTACAGCTTTGAAACAACATGAGGGTGACTAAATGATGACAGAATTTTCATTTTAAAAGTGAACTTCTCCTTTAACTGCATATAGTTACTAGAAATGTTTACCTTGGATATTATACAATTTGCATGCATACAAAATAAGTCCTCACATTCTTTTAGAGATGCACCGATTACAATTTTCTGGGCCGATTTCCGATTTTTCATTAAGTTTGACCTGCCGATCCCGATTTTAGCCGATTCCGATTTCATTTTTTCTAACCACTTTGCAGCACACACAAATATTTATTTTACATCTTTTCTGTAATAGAACATTTTACAATTTGCATAGTACATCTTTTTTTGAACAGATAAACGCTATAAAATAGAACTATATAAATTACTCCAGGTGTGGGTAATTCACACACACATCTAAAGTGCAGTGTTATGGAAGAACCATTTCCTTTTCACATATGTATTTAGCAAACTAAACGTCTGTATGAAAACAGGGAATGGCAATAAAATAATATATAAATAAAAAATTAAATAAATATAGCCTTGCAGTATAAAGATATTTCTCAAAGCACACACACACACACACACACACACACACACACACACACACACACACACACACACACACACACAGGCCTATTGCAATCACTTGTACAAACTGAATAATAAAACAATGGGTACATTTTCTATAAATATTAGTCTTCGTTTTCTTTTCTGACATGGCCTACTCCAGTTCTTGTTAAAGGGATAGTTCACCCAAAAATGAAAATTCTATCATCGTTTACTCACCCTCAAGTTGTTCCAAACCTGTATGAGTTTCTTTGTTCTGCTGAACACAAAGGAAGATATTTGGAAGAATGTTTGTAACCAAACAGATCTCGGTCCCCATTGACTTTGCAGGGGAAGGTGCTGTTTATAGTGCACTAACTAATACATCTCCATTTCCGGACCTTTACGCTAGAACACACACACACAGGTTCCCGAGATGGAAGGGAAGGAAAGGAAGAAAGAATGGTGATATGAATGCACACTTGGGGTAAACATAAATTGGACACAATTCCCAGGAGTCAATACAATGAAGTACTGAAAGTCACATTGTTTCATGATTTAGGGATGTCACATGTTTTTTACATTGTCAAGTGATTTATTAGTCACATGGTTTACTTCTTAGGGGAAAACCATAGCGTAGGCACAGGAACTGATGTAACCAAAATGTTCCGATATATATGACTGCTTTTGTATCAATCGGGGCTTTTTTCCCTTTTTGATCTTGATGTCGTTGAAGCCCTGAAGAGAATATAGCCCATCTTCAGTTACACTTCTACTCGTTGACTTGATATTGCTCTGTGGTATCTTTTACTTGTTAAACTCCAAGGAGAACAAGTTAATTAATTCTGTTAAATCATAGAATAGGTATTTAGCTTTTTGTGAATCCATTCGCAGGACTGCCCTGGAATAGGATAGAGCTGGATGTGTTATAACCTGTAACTTTTTGTTGATTTGCTACAAATCTACTGTATTGTATAACCAGTGTCTTAATCTTTTGTATAAATAAATTTTATTTTATAAAGATAAGTATCGTTATTGTATATCTCAGCTCATCACAAGATAGCCATATAAATATCATACCCGAGCATAATAGGAATAGGGAATAAGACTTCTATTCTTCGAAGAACACCTTTGGATCAGATTCTGCTGGAAGGTAAGCATGACTTTGGTTCTATAGGTTAGAACTTGTATACATGTATTGTGACACGTTGGGAGTATGATATTCCTAGGCACGCTGATATATGCTAGACAAGCGCAGGGGATTCAATCCTAAGAAACTGACCTGACAGCACAAGGCTATTCTTGATAACTTAGGTTAGAAAGAGGCTAATCAGGAGATGAGATATCAGATCTCACAACAACTTCCATAGTAGGGAAAATATATCTGAATTTTGGACATCGGACCTCATTTACAAGTTTGTTTGTTATTTATCAGTGGAGACAGTTTTCAAAAATGTTCACCCAGTCCTTCCAGTTGCATAGTTCGCCGGTGCTAGGCTAGTGCGAGTCAACGGTATCTGTTAGCCTGCCATTAAAAACAGTTTTACCCACTCCACTGTACACCAAAAGCAAATAAATTATAACGCCAGACTATCGATGTAAATGTCTGTTGAGAGAATAATGTTAGAAATCAAACTACTCTTGCATCTCAATGATCGCATTACATTTACAGGAACTAGTTTCTCAGCAGCGGCGGAATTTTACTTTGCTCCGGTTAATACTGCGCCGAAAAGTAAACACAGAACAGAAGCGCACTACAGTGGGGACGTCTAGCTAGCTATATGTAGCTATACATTTTCTGCACTGGCACCACCGGTCTCCCGATGTTCTGTCCCGGTTCTCTACGGCATCTCCAGCTGCTGTTGTCTCTACAGACAGACATTCTTTCTATTTCTGCCCTTTTAGCATCCATCTCAATTAGTTATTCGTCTGTGTATTCCGGCTCATACATGTAAGTTACAGTTCGTTGAATAACACACATTCCTCGCCTTCATCGTCTCCAAAGTCCAAAACATTGCCATAGCTTTCAAACGTGGCCATAGTCCTATGTCTTGTTGATTTCTTCGTGAAATATACTCTGCTTCTGCTGTAGTGATCAGTGTCAGCGGCAGGTAAATACACTTGCGTGATTGTCATGCTGACCGGCTCTCTCGGTTGCCTAGGTAACTTAATATCACTTCGCCACTGCTGTAGACTGTGCTAATAAATACAGGGAACAAAGTATAACTATTGCAATGCGATGAAAGGGTAGTTTGATTTTTAACATTATTCTCTCAACAGACATTTACATCGGTAGTCTGGCATTATAATTTATTTGCTTTTGGTGTACTGTGGAGTGAGTAAAACTGTTTTTAATGGCAGGCTAGCAGATACCGTTGACTCGCACTGCACTGGCGAACTATGCAACTAGAAGGACTGGATGAAAAATTTTGAAAACTGTCTCCACTGATAAATAACACACAGGCTAACTTGTAAATGAGGTCCGATGTCCAAAATTCTGAACCACCCCTTTAATAAACAAATTACAGCTGGTCCAAAACGCAGCAGCTAGAGTTCTTACTAGAACCAGGAAGTATGACCATATTAGCCAAGTTCTGTCAACACTGCATTGGATCCCTATTAAACATCATATACATTTTAAAATATTGCTGATTACTTACAAAGCACTAAATGGTTTAGCTCCGCAGTACTTGAGTGAGCTCTTAACGCATTATAGTCCTTCACGTCTATTGCGATCTCAAAATTCCGGCCAGTTGATAATACCTAGAATATCAAAATCGACTGCTGGCGGTAGATCCTTTTCCTATTTAGCACCAAAACTTTGGAACAGTCTTCCTAACATTGTCCGGGAAGCAGACACACTCTGTCAGTTCAAAGCTAGACTAAAAACACATCTCTTTGACCTAGCATACACATAACACATTATAGACTTATATAATTCAATGTTAGGCTGCATAGATTAGGTCAGCCGGAACCGGGAACACTTCCCATAAATCCTGATGTACTTGTTACATCATAAGAAGAATGGCGTCTACACTAATATTAGTCTCTCTGTTTACTTCTGTTTATAACCTCTCTGTAGGTTTACTGCAGTCCGCCAGATCCAGGCTGTATCCAGATCTGATGAAGGACCTGCGCCTGGACGCGACGACAGCGCAGTCCTGAAGTGTCAACTAGTCTCTCCCCTGTGAAGGCCTCCCTCCCCTCCCTTTACTTCTACAGATAAAGCGTTGTCGGGATAATTCCGGTTCGCGTGGCTATGCGGAACCAATACAAATTCTTAAGGCCAGGCAAGTAGTTTGATGAGGGTTGGTTTGTAGGGAAGGACTACACGCCTGCGCACATATATTCAAACGTGCAAACCTATAGACTGAACTTGTAATGTGCACGCCATTGGCGTTCTCACTGGTTCGCGTTTTTGAAGTTTGCGTAGAAAGAACTTAAGAGTTTTCTGTTAAAACGGTGTCGTGTTAGCGGTCCCTAAGTTAATAACTAATGATTGTTGCGACGGAAGTGAATCAATCAAAACTAACTTTAGCTGGACAATAACTTTATTCTAGAGCTGCTATAAAGCCAAAACAATCTCTGTTACTTTAATTTCGTATTATCACTGTAAAGCCGCTTTGGAACAATCTACATTGTTAAAAGCGCTATATAAATGAAGATGACTTGACTTGACTCAAATAACAAAAAAAGTGTAATACACTGGGAGATACAAGCAAGTGACGATCAAATGCTCCTATCCGAGTGACGTCATTCATTACGGTAAGCAGCATGTATCCATGGCAATGATCTATGGAATGCCAAACCTGACATAATAATAAATACATATAAGAAGAAATATAAAAATACATAAATAACAATACGAAGAAATGTAAAAAAGTAAATAAAAGAAATTCGTATTTACACCCCTTTATTTCCTTATTAATGTATAATTGTATTTTTCCACATACAGTGGGGAGAACAAGTATTTGATACACTGCCGATTTTGCAGGTTTTCCTACTTACAAAGCATGTAGAGGTCTGTAATTTTTATCATAGGTACACTTCAACTGTGAGAGACGGAATCTAAAACAAAAACCCAGAAAATCACATTGTATGATTTTTAAATAATGAATGTACATTTTATTGCATGACATAAGTATTTGATCACCTACCAACCAGTAAGAATTCCGTCTCTCACAGACCTGTTAGTTTTTCTTTAAGAAGCCCTCCTGTTCTCCACTCATTACCTGTATTAACTGCACCTGTTTGAACTCGTTACCTGTATAAAAGACACCTGTCCACACATTCAATCAAACAGACTCCAACCTCTCCACAATGGCCGAGACCAGAGAGCTGTGTAAGGACATCAGGGATAAAATTGTAGACCTGCACAAGGCTGTGATGGCCTACAAGACAATAGGCAAGCAGCTTGGTGAGAAAGCAACAATTGTTGGCGCAATTATTAGAAAATGGAAGAAGTTCAAGATGACGGTCAATCTCCCTCGGTCTGGGGCACCATGCAAGATCTCACCTCGTGGGGCATCAATGATCATGAGGAAGGTGAGGGATCAGCCCAGAACTACACGGCAGGACCTGGTCAATGACCTGAAGAGCGCTGGGACCACAGTCTGAAAGAAAACCATTAGTAACACTACGCCGTGAAGCATGGAGGTGGAAAGATCATTCTTTGGGGATGCTTTTCTGCAAAGGGGACAGGACGACTGCACCGTATTGAGGGGAGGATGGATGGGGCCATGTATCGTGAGATCTTGGCCAACAACCTTCTTCCCTCAGTAAGAGCATTGAAGATGGGTCGTGGCTGGGTCTTCCAGCTTGACAACGACCCGAAACACACAGCCAGGGCAACTAAGGAGTGGCTCCGTAAGAAGCATCTCAAGGTCCTGGAGTGGCCTAGCCAGTCTCCAGACCTGAACCCAATAGAAAATCTTTGGAGGGAGCTGAAAGTATGTATTGCCCAGCGACAGCCCCGAAACCTGAAGGATCTGGAGAAGGTCTGTATGGAGGAGTGGGCCAAAATCCCTGCTGCAGTGTGTGCAAACCTGGTCAAGAACTACAGGAAACGCATGATCTCTGTAATTGCAAACAAATAATTGTACCAAATATTAAGTTCTGCTTTTCTGATGTATCAAATACTTATGTCATGCAATAAAATGCAAATTAATTACAAAAATCATACAATGTGATTTTCTGGATTTTTGTTTTAGATTCCGTCACTCACAGTTGAAGAGTACCTATAAAAATTACAGACTTCTACATGCTTTGTAAGTGGGAAAACCTGCAAAATCGGCAGTGTATCAAATACTTGTTCTCCCCATTGTATATTTATTTATGCATTTATTTATTTCTACATTGCTTCCTCTGTATGCTAATGTACGTTACCTCAGACGTAGCAATCGAGCTCAGAGTGGCAGTGCTGAAGCTTTGAGGCCACTGTGACACTTTGTGGTGTGACCAAACAATACACAAGAGGTTTGTGGATGTGACTTTACAGGTTACGCAGAGAATTAATGACTTGGAGATGGGGAATATGGCCAAAATCTTATAGCCACTTTATGTCCTAAAATATCACCCTAACTGTATGAAGTATATAGGATTACCATACATAGGCCTACTCGTTATTCCGGTGTGGTGAAGAGATGAGTCCAGCGAAGTGATGAGTCCCAGCTTAGGACCCCAGTAGTATGACTGATCTAAAGCTGTTCTCGTGACTCTTAATGTAATCAATCAAACTTTAATTCATGTAATAATCTTTTATTTTTATCCTGATTATTTATATAGTTTAAGTGAAAGAAATGGCATTTTTAGGTATGTTTTGCAACATTGTTAATTGTTATTACACAATAAGGAAAAAAATATATATTACAAGCATATCATTTCATAATTCATTCTTAAACAGAATTATGCTTGTTTCATATTTGTTATCGAAGTTTTTTTATCGAAAAATATCGTAGATGGTGAGAAAAATGTTACCTCTAATCATTTCGGATAGCTGTAGCCTATGCTATGCTACTATCTAAGCTAACTAAAAAAACACTAAGATTGAGAAATGTTTTATTTCACAATCTATAGCTTCGGTTATATAGTATATGAAACATAATTACTACTCTCTGGGGTTTCTCTGACTTCCTCCTCGACCTGAAACATGTCGCCCTTATGCTGATCTCTCCTGTGAACTGATCCTTACTAGAAACTGAGAAATTACTCATAGTCAGTAACAATCACATTCCACAATTTGTATGTACATTGCACAAACAAGCACTTTAGGCATAAGAGAAAACTATATACGTAAAAAAATATATACTTTTAACAAAATAGATAAATAATACAAAGACCGGAATGAACTAGTCAGAAATTAGTTTTCAGAAACCGATTCTCTTGTTGTATTTAGCATGATATGAAATACTCACCCTTAAAGTTGCAGATGTAACTCAAAATATATAATTTGAAGCTCTTCTCCTTTTTTACTGTTGGGTGTGACGGCTGACTACCTCACAATACGAGTAACGTCATTCATGGTAATTGTGGGAAGCTGTAGTAAACAGCGAGCGTTATTTGCCATCTTCCTCCACCTCATTCTTCACTCATTCGCCAGTTTGCAAAACGGCTTGTGGTGCAGCACCCGATGTAACTAATCTGGCTGAGACAAAAACGCAGAAGCGCATAGTCTATTGGAATATATATATGCCACATAATTCTGACAAGTTATTGAGTCTTTCTTTAAAGCAAATCATTAAAAAATATTTTAATAACATTACTGGCCTACTGAATACCTTGAAACATATTGATTTTAATATGAAAATATCATTACTTGAATCACCAATAGAAATAACAGAGATAATGGATCTCCTTTTTTGACACCTCTACATATATTAACTCTAGGAGTGGTCCCAAAAGGTTGTTTAACAGAATGATTGCAATTATCATCCACATATGAAGCCAGATTGACAATCTATGATTTCATTTAAACATGACTAACTTTAGTCGATTTGCAAAGATATGTGACAATAATTTAGAACCATATTAGCCTACTGATTAAAGTTATTAGGCCTCAAATTCTCTATAAATCTTCAACCGGCTTAGGAATCAGTGTAATCAATCCCTGTAACATATTTGGCAACAATACTTAATTTTCCAAAATTCTAAGATATCTTATTTAAATTCTTTGTAAAATTCACAGGTAAAGAAACGATGGTTTGAAACGAAAAATCTTCCTATTTGTCATCCTCCAGCACATTAGGTGGCGCTTTGCTCCCTTTTATCGGTTTACAACTCGCCAGTAAATGCACAGAAGAAGAACACGTCACAAGCTTGCGCCGCACTTTCGTGTCTGAGGTGATTCGACTGAAGAAAGGTTTGTGTTTTTAAGCATTTTAAGTGTTTAAGTTGATAAAAACCGTTGATTCAATTGTATAGGTTTTGCAAGCGCTGTAGAATGAATGGATTATTATTCAACGTCACATTGTAATGCTGTATCTAACATTTATCAGTCTTATTTTTGTGAGTAAAGTGCTTCCACACAAAAGTAATAGAAAAGATATGCGTCTCATTTTCTTGGTTAATAACTGTGGAGATGTCCTCAATGCAATATAGTTTAATTTACATTGAATGCGCATAAAAGTTTTTCGTCGTGGAAATGACTTTCTCTCTTCAAACATTTTAGCTTTTTATTATTTCGCACATCTGGGTCACAAACTGCTCGTTCACTTTAAAATCAAAATAGTGCTTTAATTATTGACCATCATTGAGGAAAACAGAAGAACATCAGCAAATACGAATTACACTGGCAATTATTGTATTGATTATAGATAATAATATTGAAGCTAATACCCTTTAGTTACTGAGCTTTGCCCCATTATTTAAACGCATCAACCACAGTTTACAAAGAAAAAAAACAAAAATAAACGGTAAAAACCAAAAAAGTGTCTTTATTTCTGCTTATATTTCATGATTTAAAGTAAGTGGAGCACACAAGCCTACTGTGTAGCCTATGTGCAATACTTCAGAGTCTGATCACCTTTTTATTAAAGAAAGCTAGAAATTAATTTTCGTATTCATACAAACATAACATTAAAAAGCATTAGAATTAGACAAGGTTAAACATCTCATAAAATATTAACTGAGTAAATACTGTGAAAATTATACATTAATAATGTGTGCAATATTTTTTCATGCACTTCTTTCACTTTATGATACAATCAAGTATTAGAACAAATTAAAGTTGTTCAAATAAGTGAATATTTCCAGCCCAAATTCCTCAAAAATCATTAGTTTGATCATCTTAAATGTGTCCCATCCTCTGGTTTTGTCTGGATATGATTGTTTTAGACAAGATTGGAGATAAATCATAATAAATATGAATGAACAATAAAAACAATAACTTGCAGATCTAGCGCGCATATCTTTATTTATCTCAGGACTGTGAAAACACCAGCAACGCTGGGACATTATCGCACGCATAATGTCGCACATTAAAGTGGGTAACAATGAAAGGTGAGGTAATATTGAACTGTTTGAAATATTGATGCTACTTTGTCAAGTTTAACGAAGTTAGTTTAATTTTCTTGTCAAAATTGGCGATCTTTCATCGACAATAATGCAGGCATAAATTCGATTACGTTTCTAATTGGAGTCTGATGTGATGACATGCAGACTGTGATAAAGGCTTATTTCAGGTACTGACAAGTTATAATGGGAGAAATGGAGCCATTCAAAATTTCCCCCAGAAGATTTTCCAAAAAAAAATCTTTTTTTAAATGTGGTCAATTCGATATCATTTCTTAAAAAACATGAATCAATCTCTTTTTTTTTTCTGTATTTTATTTACGCAAACATTAAACATAATATCTGATTGACGTTAAACTCATTTACTAGTCTTCTAAGAGGGTGGAGGGTGGAGTTGTGGGCAGGGTTATGGTGTGGTTAGATATTCTAGCTCCACCCATTAGGCCCAAAATTACATTCACTCCTTGCTGGAGCTCTAGTGAGGAGGAGCAAGAGGTAAGCTCTACCCACATGTGCTCTGCAGTGAGCAGCTTCTCCATTTTGCATTCGTTTTTCAAAGCGGTATTTCTAAAACATTGTTGGACAATGTTGATCTTTGAAATCAACACACCCCTCTCTTCATTGCTCCACCTCCAATAATCACTCCAATCCTAAGAGCCCTGCTCTGAGTCGGTCTGGAACCCTTTTCTCTGTTGTATTGTCTCATCTCTATTTCTGCAGTCTTTCTTCAAATCTCCCTCTTGCTTGTTCTCTCTGCTCCACTGTAGAGAAAGAACATGTGTATCATTATATTGGATTCATGCATTAGTGTTAAAGTGACAGCAGCCTAATATTCCTGCTGCAGTTTTTAATCTTAATCAAACTACAAAAGACAAAGAAATCTCTCCTTTCTCTTCAATTAATAAAATTGTTGTAACTTCAGTGAAGATTATTTGCAATGTTATTTTACATTTGATTACTTTATTCAATTTCTGAACCTGAGAACTACTGTTGAACTACCTGAAAAACCTTAAAACCACTGATTATTATATTTGTTCTGTTGTATTTATTTGTGTTATTGCTTAGTTAGCCTAAATTATTTGTTCTTTTTTATTAATGACTGTTAACTTATCTTTAATAATCGTAGGATTCTAATCAAATTTAGGCTATATTAGTAGTTTTAGCTGTGGTATCGAAATTGGAATTGAGAATTGTTCAATTTCACTGGTATCTAAAATTGTGGGTGTCGTAACCTTATTACATGGGTCAAAAACAACAATGACAAAAACAATAACTATTTTATTTATTTATTGCTTTTTTTTTTGTGGTGGGGCCAGAAAAAAATTAATAATTGAATCCACTGAGTCAAATCGAGAATTGAATCAAATTTAAATCTTGTGAATCTAATTGAATTGGGACACCTGTATCGATACCCAGCCCTAAATTTGTATAATTTGTGTTCTAGTGTTGTTTTTTATTTTTTGACTAAACAGGTCATTTAAGTCTATTAGAGGCAGGGTAGGCAATTTCAGAGATGCTAGCAATTAGGGCTGGGCGATATGACCAAAATCTCATACCAAGAAATAAGTCATCTCATATCCCGATTAACGATATCACGATATCATAGTACATTCTTTAAATTCAATCAATTAATAGTTTATATATATATTTACCACATGGAAAATACTTTCTTTTAGTATATATAAACTAAAAGAATAGTTGATATATATATATTGAGTATATATTAAGTATATAGGCCTACTCAAAAATGTACTCATTCATATGTGATTATTTTTCTCCCTTTATTTAGAACTTCTGGGCAAATGTTTGATTAAGAATGTAGAAATATAAAATATGAATGATATGTAAAACAGTTTTCAAAAACAAATGATTACAGGCCCAACATAAATTATTGATATATATAAAATACAAAATGTAAACATTGTACTTTCAAGTTTAAAATGTAGCCGCAATCAGGGGCCCGTTCTTCGTACGTTGCTTATTACATCTGAGATCAAATGACACATCCAAGATGATATCATCGTGCGAATCATGATCTGGCTAATTGTGTTCTTCTTTGTTGTTTATGATTAGTATCGCTGGATTGAGTTATCTGAGATAACTGCGCGTTCATGCGCTGGTTGAAAAGGGGATATGTATCGATAGTAGAAACATTGATCAGCAATGCTGCTATTGGCTGCTCAGCGTGGCCAAAGAGCGGGCTCAGTTTTTCTCCTCAGCAGAGCAAGAACTAATAGTCGAAGTTTAGTCGGAATTTTAATGTTTAATCAAAACGCCAGGGAACACCTCAAAGTCTGCAAAAGCCAGGAGAGAGGGCTGGGAAGAAGTAGCAGACAATGTAAATCCGTTAGAAGTGGCCATGTTAGATGTTTTTATCACTTATTAGCCTATATTTTTGTATTTTAATAATTGCATAATTACTTTGTTCATTGTAATGTCAGAGTCACCACACTAGAACATGGGAACAAATAAAAGTGAAGTACAAAAATATTCTACATAATGGTAATTTTTTGTTATATTATAGTCTCTTCTCTTCTATAAAAGGCACTGTTAAATAAATGGTTGTCTGTTTATAAAAGCAATTAAGAAAAAGGCTGAAAAAAGGAAAAGATCTTAGTAGCCTACACTGTAAAATAGTTTTTGCTGCATTAAATTAAGGCCGTATAGTCATTTCAGCTGTTAAATCTTGAGTGATGAATTGCTTTGACTTGTGAAAGTGAAAACTAATAAACTTATGTTAATGTAAAAATATTTTGCCATGAGTTATTGATCACATTTTTCCCGAGTGTAGTTCATTGTAATGACATTGTGTTTTCCTCTTTTGTGCACTTTTACATAATACACCAACACTTGTATCTGTTCCCAAGAAAGTGGTGGCTGAAATATGTGCAGTAAGTGGACATTTTCTAACTTTCCAAAGGAAAGAAAGAATAAGACTTTGTAATGTCCATTTGTTTCCATTGCACTGGACAGTGAATAAACCCTCTCAGATAACTGTCATATGGAGGAACTAGCCTACCTGCAAGTGCATAAATAACTTTACTTAATTTATACTTGTATGCTTTATGGCTGCAATATAAGTTGCAGGATTCCACATCTACAGAAAGCCCTACAGAAGAGTCTGCACAGACAGAGGAGACATAGGCCTACAGGTGGGCAGTGTATAGCCAGCTTTTCTAATGTGTCTAATATCACTTGACCACTGGCTTTTCTTTACAAAGAACAATTGAAATAAAACTCAAGGAACTAAGCATATTTGTCTTTTATTAAACATTTAATGAAAAGTGTTTTTTTTTTGGCAATGTTGTGTAATATGGCACATGCAACAATGTCACAGGCCCTGTCAGGTGTGCAACCCTCAGACTTTTCAGACACTGAAATCTTCCCTTTAGTTAGCCAAAGTTCATTTCATTGTGTGCCCTTGTCCTGGAGCTGCATTGTAACTGGTTTGGGTCAGGGAATGGGGTCATAAAACACCTGTCTGCAGGCAGGAACATGTCATAATCACCTATGAAAAAATGCAGTTCTGTTAGGATCAGCATAAGTGTATGTAATACAGTGAGCTTGATATTTAATTGTGGATCTTTCCTTACCACTTTCAAATAATGTGCATAAATGTGAATCTCTGAAAATTCTTAAGTCATGCACAGATCCTGGCCATTTTGCTTTCACATTAGTGATATGGAAGATTTTAGTCAACTGCCTTTTTTTTTTATTTGATATAATATTATTAATCTGGAATATTAAGAATCCCAATAGTAACTGGGCTGCACATTTACATTGTGAACCCCCTTTATGTTCACATAATCCCCTTCATTGAGGCCTTGATGGCAGTCTGTGGTCTAGCCTATAGTCTATGGAACCAATCACGTTAGTGAAGCCTGAGGCATGGTCATGATTGCATGATCTTCATAAAAAATTATGATAGCCTAAAAAAAAAAAAACTGCTTTAAAAAAAACTGCTTTACAACATTGGGTCTTAAGTGGCTTGGAAATGCCACAAAAAACCTAAAACTGTTTTTTAAACCTAAAAGCGCCAGGTAAACTCCGAATGACACGACAGACAGCACTTTCCATCAAGTTCTCTGCATCTCCAATAGTGTAAAGGAAAGAGCCACTCGCAAAAAAAATCTTAGGGCAATGCAAACAGTTTATGCTGTAGTTAAAGGCAGACTCCGACAAGTCGAAAATAAATGTGCGTTTACAACAAATTACTAATGTAAACGACAATCTCATGAGTCACGAGAAAAAATATATATCTCAGAAAGTGCACTATCGCGCTGCGCTGGACTTCCCGTATCAGCTCCGCTTATAAAGCCGCAGTCTAATCCTGTTAACATGAAATAAGCCTGCTCCCGAGCAGGTTTAAGATTGCGCACCTGTTGTTATGACAGCAAGTCCAGGATGAGCTTCGAAGAACCAAACAATCCAAGATCATGCCAAATCGCCAACAATCAAATCCAGCTAACTGAGTTAGCGACGTACGAAGAACGGGCCCCAGGGCTCCGAACCTGTTCAGTGACCGAAAACAAACTAAATATATTTTGACAGGAACATAACCAGAAACGGAAACAAAATCAAATGTAATCATTCTGAACACACACTTATTTGAAATGGCCATTAACCGGTTATTAACTTATTTTATCTTAAATATTATGCTATTGTTAAATATTTTAATTTGGCAGTCAACCAATTATGAATTCAAATAGTACATACTGTGCAAATGTGATATTGACGCATAGCCAATATCAATGTGAGTGAAATGCCCGCACACGTCACTAAATGTCAAACGATTAGGCCTACATTTCAGTGAAAACGAATAGCAGGTAATATACAACTTTTTGTTTGTTGAAACCAGTGAAAATTGCAGGATAGTGTAGAACATTGATTCACACAATGTCACATCACGCACTTACAGCACTTCTGTGAACGGAGGAAACATAATCGGGGACTGCAGATGGAAATTAGCATTTGCTAACTCTGGTACAAAACATCTTTTCGTAAGATTAATGTATTTTGTACATTGTCCCTGACAAATAAACTAATTAAATAAATAAAATCAAACTATTATAGGCTATATATTAAATATATCAAACTATTATATAGGCCTATATGCAAAATATAGGCTATTTCACTTAAATAACTACAGATTAACAAAACGAAAGGAAAAATTTAGCTGTTCACAGAAAGGAAACGGAGACTGCACAAAACGGCATCGTGCTTGTTTTCTGTTTTTTACAAAAGCTTTACAGTTTTTAATAATTTTTTGCTTCTATCTGTATGACCATAAATTACGGAGCAACAGGTTCCTCAGAAGGACAAAAATTCCTGTGATCGTGCCGATGCCTCACACGCGCACACGTTCTAGCATTGCTAACTTGACATTAGGGTTGGGCCGATAGACGATACCATTGTCCATCGCGACGGCTGACAGACATCATGATGTTGAGCCGGCATCCCCCCATGTTTCCATGGTGACTCGTCATGCTTGGCACGTGATTCACCACAGCCAAAATAGCGCGGTATGACAGATGTAGCGCTTTTATTTCTAAATATTAACAAACTTGCCTACCATGTCATCATCTTTCTTCTATTACGATTCTCAAATACGTGTAAGTGAGTTTGTTTTGTCATTTAAAACCTTTATAAATGATCTTGATCTGTAAGGATAGATGGGCGCCGTCACAGTTTGAATCTGACAGCTATGTCACGTCACTGTACATTCGCTCCTTAGTGGTCAGCTGCTGCAGAACGTGCCAAAATCGAAATTGCTGATAAGATGTAGAGGAAAATATCTAGTGGAAAATGAGAATGTTATGTTGCGACGAGTTGCGAAGAGTTTCAACCAGAATAACAAATGTTTATTGAAAAAATTGCTTATCCTAACTTTAAAGGTACAATATGCAATAATTTTTTGTTGCTAGAGGGCGCTACATTCCAAACAACAACAACGGCGTAGCTTGATGACGATGTGAAGGAGCGTGGAATGATGCGAACTGTCGTTTTAAACTCCACCGTGGATGTAAATCAGTCAGACGGGAATCGAAAAATCATGTTCATGGATGAGGTTACGTTTTATTTTTATAATGACATGCTTTTTGTGGCGAGGGGGGCGTGGTTCAGCGCGGTCTGTAATGGAAGAGAGAAGAGACGAGCGTCCCGCAAGTAGGTAAAGTGCAACTGACGAACACCTGTGTCTTATTGCTGTGATCGGCGTGGAGAGACCGCTTACAGTATAAGCCGCGCGCTGGAACGAGAGAGAGACTGGAGAGAAAATTGGACGCAGAGAAAGAAAACCGGTGGATCCGAGCTCTCATTTTTGAACTGTTTTGTGCCGTCGCGGTTGCCACGGTGAATGCGCGTTGTGCGCGACTTTTGTTTGTTTTGCTTTATTTTAATAAAGTAGGCCTACGAGTCCCAGTCACGCCGACCCCTGTCTTCTTCCTTCCTGACTCTTGAACCTCATCACACTTTTATTTCATTAAAATGAATTAACCGCAAGAAAAGTAAGGTTTAATACTAAATTGGTTATCATAGATGTTACTGTATGTCGAATTCATTGTTGTGATAACGCGGCGCAGTTTTACGTGTTCTAAACAATTGTTGTAAAAGTACATTCGAACATACCCACATCATTTGCCAAAATACTGATTAATCTTTATGTATAACACATGCTATATTTATTTACATGGCCATAAACACCAGACGTGATAAACAATCAGTGGCGGCTGGTGAAAAATATCTTAGGTGGGGCTGTCATAATCAGCCGTTTTTAATAGTCTGGTCACCGAGGGAGTATTAGGCCTACTTTCTGCCCTTGGTATGTGTATTGTGCTTTGATGTTTATTTTGTTCTATTCCTTAACCCGTCCCAGTGGTTCTCAAACTTTTTAGGGTTGTACCCCAAGAGGCTTTAATATCCTTCTGCTTCGATTTTTTTCAAGTGCATTTTTACCTTTACAAATACCTTTATAAAATAAATAATGCTTTGAATAAAAAAAAAAAGTTAAATAGATAAATATGCAATGATGGTAAAAACGAAGTGATGCTTTTAAATATTAAATTAAAACCGCCAGTAGGTGATGAGTCATCGAGTCATTCATTCAGTAACGAAGCAAGTGGCTGTATTTATGAATTAATTAATCATTGAATCATTGACTCTAAAGATTCGTTATATATTTCGTTTGTTGAACTGTTGTATAAAATCAATGTCACATTTGCAATCGTGTGGATCTTCATATAATGTGATCAACATTAAACACAGGAACTCACACAGGGTATGTCTTTGTATCGAAGAGAGTTTGAATTATATCGATCTCCATGCACAGCCTGTGTCTATATTTGTTCTTCATGCTAGTAAGTGCTAACTTAAAAATCCCTACTTTTACAAAGGTAACGTACATTGTCGAGAACGGCAGAAAAGCGCGATTTGCTGAGGCAGCAATCTGTACGAGACCTGTCATATAGCTGACACACTGCTTAAATGCAGAAAGTTTTGACCGCAAAAGATGAGATAAATTGATCGTATGTCATGTATTTACAGCATTTAACCTGAGAGAAATGCATGCTCAGTTTAAATCGTATTTTAAGATGAGGTAGTATTAAAGGAACGGCAAAATTCAGCATTTTGTTCCCGCACTCCCTTCTGTCACCTCACGGCTTGAGAACCACCACAAACCCAGTTTGAGAACCACTGCCTTTACATATCTTTGTAAAACGAAAAATAATAATAATATTACAAATAAGTATTAGTATTAACCACCCAAACACACTTTAAAACAAACTGCATGATACCAGTGCTCTGTGAAAAAGTCAGTAATTATTTAATGCCATATTACAAGACTGAAGCATACACAAAAACAAACAAATTGCACAAACTTTCCATTTGCATTTGAAATTTAACTCAAAAAGTTTAGTTACTTTCTCAGAAAGGTCCCTCACTTCGGTAACTGTCCATGTTGGATCTGTCCCTGTTGTTTTAAAAAGTAATCACGGAAAGCAAAACAAGGCATTAGCATGACCCCATCCAGCTAGCCAGGCCGATAGCTGTCTGATGGAGATAGGCGCGCATGAGTGCGTGCGCGGGCGGGCACGCGCAGCTTGGGGCGCTAACAGAAGCGCCCATACATACAACCGGCACATCCGGGAACTTAACTGTAAATTTCGTAACCGCCCCTTTTTAGGGGAAAACAAACCAGACTTCCCATAGACTTCAATACAAAATAGCGGCACAAAACAACGTCCGTACACAGCCGGCAGACGTGTATAACTTCAGAAATCACTTAGATGAAATATGTCGAGTAATTATATGTCCACCCTGCCTTCCATAGAGTGTGAACGATACATTTATAAACTTAATTTGGGCAACTTAAAAACATGTCCCTACCAGCGTCAAATTGGTCTTTAACAACCCCACCCAGTGGCCATAAGTGTCTTACCCGGACATTTACTCGTACCTCATCGAGTCACCAGGTAGCCAGTGAATGATTTTACTTCGGTTTTAAGAAGTTAACATCTTTAAATATATAATATTATGTCTTTATATTTAGAGTAGCTACTGAGTGCACTTTTCTGTCCAGCCATACAACTAGCCTGATTTAGCTTTCGATAGCATCATCCGTAATTCATGATATTTCCATAACAGCAAAATATTGATGATAATGGCAGGCAGAGATGGGCATAAATACATGGAAATGTATTTAAAATAAAATAAAAATACAAAATACTGTGTGGAAAATTTTAATTAAATACAAATACATAATAGGGGTAGCCTATTGTGTGAAAAAAAAATGTTTAAATACAAATTACATGTTTGTAAGGGTTAGTACATGTCCTCAATCCGATACTGTGTATGGCGCTCGCCGGTTTGTTTTCCCCTAAAAGTGGGCGTGAACCTTTTCAGAGACGTTCTATGACGCTACGCCGGTTGTATGTATAGCTGACTAGATTTGAGCTTGCTGATTGGCTACAGTTTATGTCAAACATGTAGGCCTATATCTTAAAGGAGAAGTTCACTTTTAAAAAAACTTTTGCTGATTATTTACTCACCCCCATGTCATCCAAGATGTCCATGTCTTTCTTTCTTCAGTCGAAAAGAAATTAAGGTTTTTGATGAAAACATTCCAGGATTTTTTCACATATTATGGATTCCATTGGGACCCAAACGGTTCAAGGTCCAAATGACAGTTTCATTGCAGCTTCAAAGGGCTTTAAACGATACCAGACGATGAATAAGGGTCTTATCTAGCGAAACGATCGGTCATTTAAAAAATAAAAATAAAAGTTTACATTTTATAAGCACAAATGTTCGCCTTGCTCTGTTCTGTGATGCGCGTTCGTGACGTCAAGTAATACGCAATTACGTTGAAAAGGTCACGCTTGAAAAATTGAAGAAAATGTTATTTTTGGCTTTTTAATATTAAAACACTCAGGATGCGCACACGAAATGGGCATTTTAAACGATAAACTGACACAAATACATTTGAAAATGTTTATATGGTCCTCCTTCCGCACATTTGTAAACACATCAAACTTGACCTTTTCAACGTAATTGCGTATTACGTGACGTCACGAACGCGCATCACAGAACAGAGCAAGGCGAACATTTGTGCTTATAAAACTTAAACTTTTTTATTTATTTTTTAAATGACCGATCGTTTCGCTAGATAAGACCCTTATTCATCGTCTGGTATCGTTTAAAGCCCTTTGAAGCGGCAATGAAACTGTCATTTGGACCTTGAACCGTTTGGGTCCCAATGGAATCCATAATATGTGGAAAAATCCTGGAATGTTTTCATCAAAAACCTTAATTTCTTTTCGACTGAAGAAAGAAATACATGGACATCTTGGATGACATGGGGGTGAGTAAATTATCAGCAAAAGTTTTTTCAAAAGTGAACTTCTCCTTTAAATCAGCAATTGGCTAAGCTGCTCCACAGACCCGCCTCTCTGGGGCGATTTCTCCAGCGCCCCAGAGCTGATGAGACGTGCACGCAGGTGGAGGAGACGTGTTGAAAAAGCAGACATTTTTAATTTCTATCATATTTTTCACATATACTGGGTGTATTTAATATCTTAAACACACAAATACTGACAATTTGTATGTATGATTTATGTATTTACTTATTTATTTAATGAGTGTGGCTCATAAACTGTGGTCTGGCTCATGGGGGGGCGGCGCCCTAGCACCCTCTATTGGCCAGCCGCCCCTGTAAACAATGTCAATAAATTAAACACAAACCTAAAGCAATAATACTTTTCCTTACATAAACATAACTATTACCGAATGCTACATTTGGAAAATATCAAATTAAGCATGCTTTGTCGACAGAACCAGCTGCAATCGGTAAAGAATATTTGTGTTCCATAACGACTGCACGAAACAAGCTAGCGTTTGTTGCTTGATAGACGCTACAACTTCCGCATTTGTCCAGGACTCCACGCAGTACGAGCGGAAACCGAGGGTAACGCGGATATGACGCAATTGACTGGCGACTCCCTGCTCCCCCCTGCTCTAACGCCCCGTTTCCTTGGTTAAAATAGCAATTTTCTCACGATTTAAAAATAGTTGGAAACATTTGGGACATTGTAAGTAATCAACTTAACAAAATATATAACACTGGCCTTGAGATTATGGGATATTTTAATGCAAAATTCTTACATATTGTACCTTTAACTCTCACTCTGACACTCCCTTACCAGTGCATTGAACTAGAGCTGATTGAGACGCGTACCCAGAGATTTAGTTTGGATTTATTTTCCTTTGTTAATTATCCTCATTATTCTATTATCTTTAACAGGACAGAGTGTCCAAACACACAGAAAAACTCCCGGTGAAGCAACTGAGATCCACGTGACACAAGATGGCGTTGATTAAAGAGGAGAGTGAAGAAATGAAGATTGAAGAAGTATTCAGTTTGAAACAAGAAGATACTGAGGAACAAATAGGTTGGTTTCATACTCAAAACTGAACTCAGTCATTTAAAATGTTGATGTCTACAGAAATGAATGATATTTTTCAAAGAATGTCCTATTTAAAGCAGTTTTATTTGACGTGTAGTGAGTCGCTCTTGGGCAGTAGGGGTGGGAATCTCTTGGCACTTCAGGATTCGATTACGATTCAGAAGGGTGCGATGATAAAATTATTATTGATACATATTTTTTTTCTATACAGGATTTCTTCTTTTCTGACTGTGACGTTAGGGTGAATCTTTCTTTAATAACCTCACGATTTGATTCAGTGAGTCATGATCTGATTCCAAAACGATTCTTGATCTACATATTTTTTATTATTAATTGGGTTACAGACTTTAGATCTTAAATTTATTTGTACTTTTTTTATAACAATTATTTTTACATAATTTTAGTTACAATTGAATTATAAATTAGAAAAACTAATTGTAAATAGGCCTACTTTTTAAAATATTTTAAAAGTTTTAATCAAATTGTGTAATATTTTTCAGCTAAGAGTATAGCTTCAAAACATGCAAGCAAAAATGACATACAAGCAAGTAAATAATAAAGAGGAACAAAGAAACATTACAAGCAATAAACGAAGAGTTCTTTCAATATCTAAGGCAACCCTCTACAATGCAAGTAAATCACTCACAATGCGACTAAATCTTCACTCTGGGTGACTGTCTATCATTACCCATTGTCTAATAAATTCGTAGATTTTACTCGCCAGTGTGTGTGTTACATGCCAAGTATAAGTTCACTCACTGAACTCTGACTGAGCGCTTCAGGGTTTCACTCTCCGTCATGCGATCTGTACTATTTAAATTCATCTCAATGGATGCACAGGGTATTTGACCTACCGTAAAGTCTAGTGTGAAGGCGCACGACTCGCTGTCGCTTTGCTGAGAGCGCTGTTTCTCACACACATGCAAAGAGAGAGAGCAAGAGTCATGCATATCACGCAGAATCAGCACGCTACATGTTAATGATATTCTTTGTTGGATTGTCCTGTCAAAATAAGTTCATTTGAGATCATTCCGCTTTTAAGTACAAGCAGAAGATATGCAGGTTTCTCCGGGAGTGGGGGGGAACTAATGCGCAAACGGCAATCTCATTGGCTGGAGCTCATCCCAGTTTTGATTTCAGCGAATCAGTTTGAGCGAATGCTGACAACGTGATTAATATTCATGAACCCAGCAGCTCATCAATCTTTAGTGTGCTGTATATTGTTATTGGTAGTAAAATTAGTCGTAGTATCTTTTAATAATGATTACTATTAGATTCATAATAGAATGACCAATAATATCTTAAGCACCAGTTTAGTTTAAGTTCAGTTTAAATGGCATGCTTATCAAGTTTTTGTTCTAATTATTAAAGTTTTATCTATAGGTCAACCGATATGGGTTTTTTTCTGGCCGATGCCGATATTTAGAAATCGAGGCAGCCGATGGCCAATATATGATGCTGATTTGTTTGGCCGATTTTCCTTTTTTCCCCCTTCATCTCATAAAATCTAACAGTTAATAAGAAATGATACAGAAAATTGCTTAAATTAAACATTTATTGAACAACACAAGCCTCTCCAATTAGTGCACTTGTATGAAAGTTTTTTTATTTTTTATGTATAGACGGTTTCAACAGCGCAACGTATCTTTACGTTTTCTTTCATTTTAATTGTGCAACAGTATCTGAATGAGGTATGATACCAGTTTAAATCAGTAGTGAAATCTAAATGAAGAGCTAAAGTTATACTGCCAGAGGAATAATCGGAATACACTATGAATTTTATTTTTAATGTTCCATGTTTTTATTGTTTCAGAATGTTTATTATAGTCTTCCATTTCTGTCTACAATTGGGTAGAGTGGGGGAAAACGTAGGCGTAAGCAGGGCTCAACATTAACGCTGGTCTGGGCCAAGTAAAAGTGAATTTTACTTGCCGACAGGACAATTAGCCTGATTAAAACGTCAATAACATAAAATAACTTGGGAATCACCAAAACGCGAGAATTATTCTGCATTCATTTAGTATAAGTTTAGATTAGTGAATAATAATATAATGTACTGACAGTATCGTTGTGCTGTTGAGGCTAAATAGGATAGGATGGCTTCAGGGTGAGTAGATCATGGGCTAATTAAAATTTTTGGGTGAACTATCCCTCTAAAGCTACAAAAGTTCTTTAGTCAATAGCAGAGAGTAATTTTCTCTGTCACCTTTGTTCTTTGATTAAAATGAATGACAGACAGTTTAATCCTTTAATAAGGATTAATTTATTTTAATTTATAATTTATGCAGTGCAGACTGTTTGATAACTATTCAATTTCTGTATATTTATAAAGGGCACAGGTAAATAAGACTTTTAATATGGGTTTATGTGAGGATTGCTTGAGGTTTACTGAACTATTTTTTTGAAGCCTAATAAATGTAAAAAAATAAAAAAGTGATAGCTTTCAATACACTGTAAATATTGAATGGCTATAATTAACATTTAAATTGGGGGGTGAAAATCTATTTCATTGAGACATTAGTATTAATATCAGTAGTATTGGCGTTCATTCATAAAATAAATGAATTAAAGGTGACATATTATGCCCATTTTCACAAGATGTAATATAAATCGTTGGTGTCCCTAGAATGTGTCTGTCAAATTTCAGCTCAAAATACCACCCAGATCATTTATTATAGTTTGTCAAAGTTGCCACTTTTTGGGTGTGAGCAAAAACGTGCTGTTTTTGTGTGTCCCTTTAAATGCAAATGAGCTGCTTTTCCCCGTCCCTGTTCTGAAGATGGTCGATCCTTTACACGAGCTTCGGATACTCCAGCAATAACAAATGCAAATTTCACTCATCTAAAATCTCATAAATAACCAGTAGCGGAGTGCAGCCTTACAGAGAGACTCAGGAAGGGGTTGCACATTTTAGACTGCAACTGGACGGTTCTAAATGGTTAGTGGATACATTTATGTAGTTGTTGTGGAGTTACATTGATTCATGTCATCAACTTGCATGTACCATCATGTTTAACTTTTACACAAGTTGACACTGTCACAGTTGTCTTCTAAAGATCTCAGGGAACTTTTTTTATGAATCCAAATAGTGTTCTGTGCTCGTCTGTGGAGCCAACGACAGAACTGTATTAGTATCAGTGATACTGGCCTTCATTCATAAAAAGATGCCATTAAACAAAAGTATTTAAAATACTGTCTTTGTTTTCTCTACATTAATTTGGAGATTAAAAGTGAAATTATTACATCATAAAATATATAAACTTAATATAAACCTATAAAAACGTAGGTGGTTTAAATTGCGATTAATCAGAAACATTTTTGATTAATCGAGTACATTTTTTTATCGATTGACAGCACTAATATATATACAAAATTATAAATGCAACACTTTTGTTTTTGCCCCCATTTTTCATGAGCTGAACTCAAACATCTAAGACTTTTTCTATGTACACAAAAGGCCTATTTGTCTCAAATATTGTTCACAAATCTGTCTGAAACTGTAAGGCGGTGTACATGGTACAATTTTTGCTGTTTTACGAGCTCGCAGATGATTGCGTGGAAATCAGTGATGCTTGCATGGTCGCGGCTTGCAACGTGTGAGAGGAATTACGAGCCGAGCATGTTACGAGCACCTCTCGACCTCCCAATAATTTTTAAACATGTTAAAAAAATTCGGGGAGTCGGCCCGATTTTCACCAGCGTATATGCTGTCCCCTATTGCCAAATCATACACAACCACGTCACGGGCTAGATCGATGAGGCTATACCTCAGTGGCAGCAACCACACAGCGTGCGCATACACTGTCACGCACGCACACACACACACGCGCACGCACACACACACACACACACTCACTCACTCACTCACTCACTCTTCTCTCTCTCTCATACAAGTTTTTTTTTGTTGAAAGGAATGGCTACTGTTCTCTGCTTTTCAACTCAAATCATTTGCACACACATTTCTGTCATTTTTCTATCTGAAGCTATAGTTGCCTGCAACATTGAAAGCTCCGGTACTGTTTAGCGCGAAAGCTCACGTGATTGCCACCGGCTCGGGATCAAATTTGTGCAGGACAGTCATGCCGTGTACCAGCTGCTTTGACACGATTACCAGGTTAACTGACTCGTAACGTGTGCAATATCTCACGACCTCCCGAGTGTCCGAACTCGCACCGTGTACGCCCGCCTTTAGTGAGCACTTCACCTTTGCCGAGATAATCCATCCACCTCACAGGTGTGGCATATCAAGATGCTGATTAGACAGCATGATTATTGCACAGGTGTGCCTTAGGCTGGCCACAATAAAAGGCCACTCTAAAATGTGGTTTTATCACACAGCACAATGCCACAGATGTCGCAAGTTTTGAGGGAGCGTGCAATTGGCATGCTGACTGCAGGAATGTCCACCAGAGCTGCTGGCCGTGAATTGAATGTTCATTTCTCTACCATAAGCAGTCTCCGAAGGTGTTTCAGAGAATTTTGCAGTACATCCAACCGGCCTCACAACCGCAGACCACGTGTAACCACACCGGCCCAGGACCTCCACATCCAGCATCTTCACCTCCAAGATCATCTGAGACCAGCCACCCAGGGAGCTGTTGCAACAATCGGTTTTCATAACCAAAGAATTTCTGCACAAACTGTCAGAAACAGTCTCAGACAGATTTATAAACAATATTTGAGAGAAATAGGCCTTTTGTGTACATAGAAAAAGTCTTAGATCTTTGAGTTCAGTTCATGAAAAATGGGGGAAAAAACAAGTGTTGCGTTTATCATTTTGTTCTGTATGTGTGTGTGTGTGCATATATATATATTGTTGTTCATATATATGCGATTAATCGCATCCAAAATAAAAGTTTGTTTACATAATAAATGTGTGTACTGTGTATCATTATTTTGTATATATAAATACACACATGCATGTATTTAAGAAATATTTGCATGTATATACTGTATATATTTATATGTAATTTATATTATTTATAAATATAAATATTTTATATATAAATAACACATTTTTCTTAAATATATACATGCAAGTGTGTGTATTTATATATACAAAATAATCATACACAGTACACACATATATTATGTAAACACATAGATGTGTTAAAATATTTGGATGCGATTAATCTTTTCACAGCCCTTATTTATATTATATTATATATATACATTTTTTATTAATTTCTTTTATTTATTTATTAGTTACTAGCCAATGGCGATTCTATTGCCAAGGTGTTTGTAGGGGGTTGTAAGGCTCTGTTTCCACCTGGTATTAAGATGCATTTTGGTCGATCAGATCACAAGTGGACAGCGATAAATACAGGTGTAAACAGGGTCTAAAATGTTTTGAGGTTGTCCACTTTTGACCACTTCCAGAGGTAGTTGAAAACAAATTAGACCGGATTGCTTTCATTGTGTAGACGCTCGTATCATAAGCGTACAAACAGCCACAAAATAACACCACCTCTCCGCCTACTGACCTAATACGTAAACATTGTGGGAAACGGGCTAACCAGACAAGATGACCGACAAAAAAACGTTGACGTCTGAGGACCCAACAAACAAACCAAGCACAATGTTCTTGTACAATTCCTGATTTTTAACACGCAGTCACAGTGTTTGCCGTGGTCTTGTGGCTATCAGAGCAGGATCTAAAGCTGATGCTCTCTGTATGTTTTACCGTCGTCTCTTGGCATGTTTATATGTAAATTGCGCAAACTTATTTTGTCCATTAGATCGAAAGATCTGGAAAAAACCCGTACATAGACCCTCCCCTAGAAGAAATTCCGACAGAAGTGGTTGAAGGTGGACAAAAGAGATGAATTAAGACACCAGGTGTAAAACAAGTATGTGTCTTCCTCGTCTACTTGTGATCCAATCGACCCTAACACATCTTAACCCCTTTGTTCAAAGATCGCAGATGGCCCCAGATTATTGTTGTTCAACATTCACTGTACTTTAAAACATCACACTCTTTCTTGTTCGTATCATGAGAAAGATTAAAGACTCCAGCTTCGATATTTGATCACTGTTTATGATAAAACAATTTCTTAATTTATGTCAGGAGTGCAAAATAATCAACCTGTAATGTTTGATATTTTGAATAGAATATCACCGGCATATGAATTCACTCACTTGTGCTGCGGTTTGAGTTTACATAGATGCACTATATCAATGGTTCTCAAACTTTTTCGGTGTGTGGCCCCCTTTTGTGTAGGGTGCATCACTTTGGTGATGCACCCTACCGCAGTGTTAAAAGGCTGCAGTGTTAAAAGGCCAACCATCAACAGTGTTGCTGAAATTAAGCTTTTAATTTGATTCAAACTTTAAAAGTGCATTAAAATAACTAAAAAACAATGGGCAAAGTCATTAACATGGAAAGCAATAGAAATTACATGAAATTTTGGAAGTAAGCCAAGTTTAATTATATTTCCCCACAAAGACAAATGTTTCATCATATATCACGCTCTGCGCTTTTATATGACTGTGGGACACGAGTAAAACAGAACCACCCTCTTGTCTAATATCTCTGTGTTTTCTTCCAATGTTCCAAAGCAATGAACACTGATTGTAAAAGGTCAGAATAGTGAATTTTAGCTTCCACACAAGCAAGATATGAATAGCTAGCTGATGCTGCACTGCTGAAAAAAACAAAACTGATATACAAATAAATGACCTGCCTTATACCCCGTCCAACAAGCACAAACTGTAAAAATTGAATTGGACGTGAGATAAAGATTGAAACTAACGAGATGGCGTTTTTCTCCTTTGCCATAGTAAAGGATGTGAATACAGGGATTAAAAGTGAACAAAAGAAAGTATCCCTCCGAAAGTAAACGTGAGTGACGATTTGGGAAAAAGACACAAGAGATTACATGTCCAGAGGAACAGGCTAATTCATTGAATAGGTTATTGTTTAATTTGTGGAAAATCGCAAAACAGAATAAACCGATATATGGCTTAATTATATTTTATGGGTTCTGGCGTAACTCTCTCATTTGGCACGTAACCAAATGCCTCTCAAAACTTCACAAAACCCGACGGCGCTGCTTGGATGTTTTAAATAATTCGACCACCCTATTTTGAAAAATAAACGTTGAAAGTGGCCTCTTTTGTTTGTGAGAGTCTAATGTATACGATCGTATACAGTTTTACAACATAAACGGTCCTCAGATTGCATAATGTCTTGAAGACTGATGATGGAGAGCAGATCGTTCAGGCGAAATCTGACGTAACAATGGAAAATATCAATATTTTATGAATTTAACGCTTTTGTGGACAAAGTGCTGTTGGATGTTTTTCAATGGACGCTTGTCATGGACATTTTTCCCAAGTGTGACTGATTGGATTCATCCTGCTATTTCATAACAAAGGTATGAAGTGCCATTTTGATTTTGCATGTTGTCATTTGCACTCCTGACACAAATTACAATATTACTGTTGCTGGGGCATCTATATCGTAAAACAGACAACATAAATTGACTAAACCCTTAGAACTTTCAAATTATGTATTTGATATCTGAATTTATCATTATTAAAAGTTTTAGACAGTATTCTATATAGTAAATGTAAACAAAGTGATGTCAAGAGCGAGGTCGGGACAATGAGCGTCAAGAGGTTCAATTTGATTTTAGTGGTCGAACCTGACAACTAAGTTGGGAGCCCTGATTTCCACTCTGCCACATCAACTACACCACTTGTGGATGGAGTTGCCATTCCATGGGCCGCAGCCACTGCCTCGATGGGATATTTTCCCCAAGATGTCCCTGAATGCTGTCAAAAAGAGAAATATTGGATATATCCAGAGTAGGATCTGCTGCACCTGTCTGAAACGAGGATGCAATCACCTTGGTTATATATGGTAGCCTCTCAACTGGTCGAGAAAGTGATGCAGTGCCAGATATACTGTCCTCAATCTAAGGGCAGTTTATGTGCCATTAGATATGAGGACCCCTCCAAAAAACCCTGAACTGGGCAGCCATCAACTGCCGCACCCCAGCCCTTGAGAGAGGCATTTGTCAATAGAGATTTTTAAAGACAACAAGCCCCTAGAGCTGAACCTGAATGGAATGGAGACCTCTGCGCATACCCATTATAACTCGGGACAAGGCTTGACCTAAAGGAGGAACTCAATATTATTAAACTTCACCCAGGAAAGCAAATCTGAGAAACTTCCTGTGCTCTGGCTGAATCTCAATGTGAAACCAGGCGTCCTTTAGATCTATTGTCACAAACCAATCCTCAGATTGAATTTGTGAGCTTGAGCATTAGCATCTTGATTCTGTATGTCCTCAGAGTATAAGGCACGTATAATATTGGACACATCCCCCTGTCCTTTATGAGTACTTTGAATTTAGCAGAGGGATAATTTTTTAGATAGGATCGATCTGCTCATGGCCCTGAAACAATGCATTGGCAGGGAACCCCTGAACAAGCTGGCCGGATCAATCGCTGAGTACTTCAACTTCACAAAACATCACTGGTAGCGGAATAACCAGGAGCACCCTTTGAGGCTGTTGCAGAGCATCTGGCTCCGTTTTGGTGTAGCCAGACCCCCACAAAAAGGTTTGCCACCAGGAGCCCAGTCCAAAGGGAGTAAGGGTTTTTCTTTACCGTCAGAGAAGAGATTACTGTCCTTAGATCGAACTTCACCTTGGATGGCTGAGCTTGAATTCGCTGCCCAGCCCCTCAATCTCTTTGAGGAGGATCTCAGTCAGCCACGCTCGCTTTTTGTTCCTCCTGCAGCTGGATGAGCTGGCTGCCGGCTCTAACCGGGATTAATTTCTTAGTTCACTTGGCCTCTTGGTATCTGTCGACAACTGCATTTACTGCGTTGCCAAACAGACGAGAAAGAAAAATTGGAGCGTCACAGAGAACTGCCTTGTCTTTCTCTTTGATACCAGGTAAATTGAGCCACAGGTGGTGCTCTGTGGCAACCATCGCATCCATAGAATGGCCAATGGCCCGGGCTGTCAGCTTTGTGGCCCGGCAGAGATCTAAAACCACCTCCTGGTTTAATCCCTTGCCACAATTTAGTTTTCCAGATCTTTTAGCAAGTCAGCCTGGTTTGCCTGCAAGACTCATTGTGTGCAGGGATGTGCATATGACTTTCCCACAAAATGTTATGTTACTCGACAAGGCTTAGTGGGCAAGGCGGTTTTGTGGCCTAATATTGAGCCCTGTGGCATTCCATACTTTCCATGTTTGATGAAATGGCTTCTGTAATTACCACATGGACCCGCCTTTAAACCACCCGTCCCTCACGGACTGCGTGACATTGCAATTAGGTCTTTTTTTCTGCGACTAACCAAATAATAACTTTATGGTCGACTAAGCCTCTTCTAGTCTTCTAACGTTTAGTCGACAATTAGGGGCAGCCCTAGTATATAGCATACATGTTGGTTTTGATGCTTTATATGTTTTTAACTATTTGGATATCTTGCTTTGTGCCATTAAATTGTTGTTAACTTGTATTTGTCTTTTTACACCTTAGAGCTGATGGCGCTGAATAAAATGGAAGAGAAAGATCATTATGAGAAACTTGATTTCATGACTGAAAAAAAGTCTACACCGATTGAAAAGACATCACGAAAAAGCTACACAGCTAAAAAGAGAGGAATTAAAAAGTTGTTCACCTGCCAACAGTGTGGAAAGAGTTTTGATCAGTGTGGAAACCTTAAAGTCCATATGAGAATTCACAAAGGAGAGAAACCTTACTCCTGCAAACAATGTGGGAACAGTTTTAATGAAACAGGAAACCTTAATGTTCACATGAGAATTCACACTGGAGAGAAGCCTTACACCTGTCAACAATGTGGAAAGAGTTTCACTCAAAAAGGAAACTTTACAAAGCACATGAGAATTCACACTGGAGACAATCTTTTCAACTGCCAACAGTGTGGAAAGAGTTTTAGTGAAAAGGGAAACCTTAAAAAGCACATGATAATTCACACTGGAGAGAGCTCATTCACATGCCAACAGTGTGGGAAGAGTTTCACTCAAAATGGAAACCTTAAAAAGCACATGAGAATTCACACCGGAGAGAAGCCTTATACCTGCAGACTCTGCGGGAAGAGCTTCACATGGGAACTAGGCCTTAGGTATCACATGCACATTCACACTGGAAAAAAGCCATTCACATGTGGTCAGTGTGGAAAGAGTTTCACACGTAAAGGGACCCTTGAGACCCACATTAGAATTCACACTGGAGAGAAGCCATTCAAATGTGGTCAGTGTGGAAAAAGTTTCAGATGTAAAGAAAATCTTAATCAGCACATGAGGATTCACTCAAGATAGAACTGTTTTATATGTCATCAGTGCGGAAGTAGTTTCAGAGACATAAATCGCCTTAAGAATCATGTAATTACTCACACTGGCTTCTCGCCTTTCATGTGGAAAGATTTTTACAAATAAAGGAAAGCTTAAAACTCGCATGAAACTTCACTTTGAAAAGAGGCCTTTCACATGTCTTCAGCGTGAGAAAAGTTTCACCTCTGAAAGAGACATGAAACGTCATTTGCAAATTCCTTCTGGAGGAAAGAAATGTAATTGTGGTAAGCATAATATTTTTTTTTTTTTACATTGCACTTACAGATAGCATCCGGAAAGTATTCACAGCATTTCCCCTTTTCCACATTTTATTTTATTTTATTTCATTTTATATTACAGCCTTATTCCAAAATGCATTAAATTATTTTCCTTAAAATTCTACAAACAATAATGCATAATTACAACGTTAAAGAAGTTTGTTTTAAATCTTTGCAAATTTATTAAAACTAAAAAATTACATAAATTATATTGTATTCTGAGTACACAAGTATTCACAGGCTTTGCTCAACACTTTGTTGAAGCATCTTTGGCACCAAATTACCTGTCGCATGAGCGGTGCCTGGTTTCCTCCAGACATGACGTTTGACATTCAGGCCAAAGAGTTAAATCTTTGTTTCATCAGACCAGATAATTTAGTTTCTCATGGTCTGAGAGTCCTTCAGGTGCCTTTTGGCAAACTCTAGACAAGCTGTCATGTGCTTTTTACTGAGTGGCCAAACAGGTGGAGTGCTGCAGAGATGGTTCTTCTCTCTACACAGAGAAACGATGGAGCTCTGTCAGAGTGACCATCGGGTTCCTGGTCACCTCTCTGACTAAGGCCCTTTTCCCTGGAGTGCTCAGTTTGGCTGGGTGGCCAGCTCTAGGAAAAGTCCTGGTGGTTCCAAACTTCTTCCATTTACGGATGATGGAGGCCACTGTGCTCATTGGGACCTTCAATGCTAATTCCAAATCTCTTTAGAGTATAAAACAAGAAATCCCACTGGGGAAAGTTCCTGCGGTTGAAACGTGGCTTAACTCTGGGATCTTTTTATGGGAAGTAGAGTAAAGGATATTCAAGAGACTGGGACCTTCAATGCTGCAGAAATTTTTCTGTGCCCTTCTCCAGATCTGTGCCTCTATATAATCCTGTCTCTGAGGTCTACAGACAATTCCTTGGACTTCATGGCTTGGTTTGTGATCTGACATGCACTGATACCTTCAAATCAAAATATTAATTAAACTTCTGTTTTGCAGTGAAATGCTGGTACATTAATGAAAAATTTGAAATAAAAAGACAAACTGAATGAATCAATGCAATGTTAAATTTTTTTCATCTATAGTAAATGCATGCACAGGTAAACATAAATGGGTAATTCTGTGTCAACTCAACCAGAAATTGATATCTGAGATATATATATATATATATATATATATATATATATATATACTCACCTAAAGGATTATTAGGAACACCATACTAATACTGTGTTTGACCCCCTTTCGCCTTCAGAACTTCCTTAATTCTACGTGGCATTGATTCAACAAGGTGCTGAAAGCATTCTTTAGAAATGTTGGCCCATATTGATAGGATAGCATCTTGCAGTTGATGGAGATTTGTGGGATGCACATCCAGGGCACGAAGCTCCCGTTCCACCACATCCCAAAGATGCTCTATTGGGTTGAGATCTGGTGACTGTGGGGGCCATTTTAGTACAGTGAACTCATTGTCATGTTCAAGAAACCAATTTGAAATGATTCAAGCTTTGTGACATGGTGCATTATCCTGCTGGAATTAGCCATCAGAGGATGGGTACATGGTGGTCATAAAGGGATGGACATGGTCAGAAACAATGCTCAGGTAGGCCGTGGCATTTAAACGATGCCCAATTGGCACTAAGGGGCCTAAAGTGTGCCAAGAAAACATCCCCCACACCATTACACCACCACCACCAGCCTGCACAGTGCTAACAAGGCATGATGGATCCATGTTCTCATTCTGTTTACGCCAAATTCTGACTCTACCATCTGAATGTCTCAACAGAAATCGAGACTCATCAGACCAAGCAACATTTTTCCAGTCTTCAACTGTCCAATTTTGGTGAGCTCATGCAAATTGTAGCCTCTTTTTCCTATTTGTAGTGGAGATGAGTGGTACCCGGTGGGGTCTTCTGCTGTTGTAGCCCATCCGCCTCAAGGTTGTGCGTGTTGTGGCTTCACAAATGCTTTGCTGCATACCTCGGTTGTAACGAGTGGTTATTTCAGTCAAAGTTGCTCTTCTATCAGCTTGAATCAGTCGGCCCATTCTCCTCTGACCTCTAGCATCAACAAGGCATTTTCGCCTACAGGACTGCCGCATACTGGATGTTTTTCCCTTTTCACACCATTCTTTGTAAACCCTAGAAATGGTTGTGCGTGAAAATCCCAGTAACTGAGCAGATTGTGAAATACTCAGACCGGCCCGTCTGGCACCAACAACCATGCCACGCTCAAAATTGCTTAAATCACCTTTCTTTCCCATTCTGACATTCAGTTTGGAGTTCAGGAGATTGTCTTGACCAGGACCACACCCCTAAATGCATTGAAGCAACTGCCATGTGATTGGTTGATTAGATAATTTCATTAATGAGAAATTGAACAGGTGTTCCTAATAATCCTTTAGGTGAGTGTATATAATGTAATTTACGATGTTATGATGAACTACATGCCTTTCTCCACTGATGCTGAAGTTGTTTAAAGCGTTTCAGCGAATGCTGATTTTTAGAAGGCTGCTGTCTGACTCAAGATGGCGATCAGGAATGTGGAGTGTGTAACATACAGGCGGGCATACACTGCGATATTCGTCCGATTTTGAGCCAAATTCTGACTTGTGCGACTCTTTTTCAGGTCGGGCCAATTTTCAGCTTTTTCGATTAACCTCTCCCGACCGGCAATCGGATGGTCGGATGAATTTCTGGCATGTTAGAAATTTTGGTCGCTCCTCGTGACTATATCGCACAGTTGAAGCAGAGCTACGAACCGATTGCCCTAAACTCAGTGTTTTTTCCCTCACTGCGCCTGCTCGAAAACAGAAGTTTCATCTGCAGCAAGAAATAAATAAAAACGAAAAGAGGGAGATCTTTAAGTTCTGTAGTTCAAACTAGCTACAAATTACTGTTGCTTACCTCCAGTTCGTGTTGCAAAAGGGATTAACCATTACCCACTTCTTCCAAGCCACCTGCGATGTACACTTCGCCTCTTTTATTAATTTGTTAAACAATGT
Organism: Rutilus rutilus; assembly: GCF_951802725.1. NCBI lineage: Eukaryota > Metazoa > Chordata > Actinopteri > Cypriniformes > Leuciscidae > Rutilus > Rutilus rutilus. The sequence continues at coordinate 24,572,691 of NC_140212.1, read as the reverse complement.
TTTTGAAATAAAGCTGTTTTTAATTTTCATTGATGAATTATTGCAGTGTTCGGACATATTATAGACTGTTAATAATTAATGATATGCCTATAATTCATTGTAATCGACCTAAATGTTTAAATGTCTCTTTTGTGGGTGTGCTTCATTTCTAAGAGTTAAATGAAGTTCTAAAAAGTCCTAAATAGTTTTGTGTCTTATTGACTCAGTCGTTACACCAGTATTTCCACTTGCCATTGTGCAGCGTTTACTACAGTTAAGTTGAGCAAGAGGATCAGGTATTCTGAGCGGGTGTGAGTGAGTGCAGGGGGGGGGCTAATTTACATATTAATGGGTCTGCGTATACCAAATGAAGCAAGGGTGTAGTTACAATCATGCTCTGAAAGAAAACTTCATGCCTTAAAATGAATGTCTCTAAACTTTTAAAGGAAAAAAAGGTTTAAATATGTAATTTTGATGATCAAAGCTGAGTTTTAACACTAGAACTACCAAGGCAGTCATTTTGACCGTTTTTAAATTTTACAGTGTAATAACTTTGTTAAAATAAAATCAATGTGGCTGTAGGACTCTGACTTTTCCTAAATATGTGTATATTTTATTCTGGCACTGTTATTTTATTAAAATCACAAAACAGTTCTGACTATTTCTACCTAGAATGGCCATTGCAGTCATTTTGACTGCACGCATTATAGATATCATAAGTCCGCTACATTTCCCGCCATTGAGAGCAGGAGCAGCAGCAGATGGAGAGAAGGCAGTGCCAAGTAAAGGAGGAACTGCAAAAAAAAACTAAGGAGACATGTGCCAAATGTCACAAAGTAGTGTGTGGGAGCTGCACACGAAAGGCGGTGTTTACCTGTGTGGACTGTGCGTAAGCATCAGTGAATGATGCGGGGTGTTTGCGCCGTACAAATAAGCCCACTTGGAGGAAAACGTGTTAACCTGATTTTGTTCGTTAATATTTTTTGTTCACTGAAACAAATCGTTCTAAAGCAGTTCGTTTTCTTGTTTAGCTAATGTTCATGTTTTTTCTTGTGTTTATTGTGCTGCATACGTGTCCATGAAAGTTTTTACAATGTATTCAAATGTATATAGCCAGGTAGTGTTTTTGTTATTGTATATATGTTATAAGTTATTGTATCATAAGATTAGTTTTTATTGTACAAAGAAAATAAGAAAATATTTATCAATTAGGCTGGAAAATACATTTTCACATTCATTTGAATTAAATTTTTGTGTCCTGATCTTTATTATTACCTATCGTAACATTGTAGATCCATTTATTTTTAAATTTTGTATTGATTATTGAACTTATTTACAAACAGGGCTGTACTAAATGGTATGAAGCGTTGACGTTTCCTAACTTTGTTGCATGTCTATTCACGTGGTGAGTGCGGTGAAAAAAAATTTTTTTTGACGCACAACTTTCCTCACATAGAGAGGCAGCACCTGTCGGGGCAATCTTTCTTTTGTGCTTGTTTTAATGGCGATGACCTCATAACATGATGACAGGAATTAAAAGCATTGGAAAACTTAAAGAGAAGGTTCAAATGTAGATATGACATGACGAAAATGACATTCAGTATGGCCATATGAACGTCAAAGAATGACCGCTGTGGTCGTTCTAGTAGTTATGGAATTCCGGTAGTTCTAGTGTTAAGGGATAAAATTACTGACTACAGGTGGACTTTAACCCCTTAACCGTCACCCCCCTTTTTTTCCTGCATCGACATGAAAATCACTATCCAAACTTAAATGGTTATAATTCAAGAATGCTTTGGAATATAGACATATGGTTGGTCTTGTTTTAAAGAAGACATTTGGGAGATTATAGTAGAAGTTAGGTTAAATTATAAATGATGAAAGTGAAACAGAAAAAAAGTTACTCAAAAATTTGAGTTTATGAAATGTACAAAATAACAATATAATTATTTATATTTTATATATGATATATATTTTTGAAAACATGTTTTACTCTAAACCTGAGAGAAAATCAAAGCCAAAAATCTCAATTTGTGTTCCAATTTTTATATTGATATCTCAAAAATGAGCTTTCATTAAGATTTTGTTTGGGGGCAGTACCAAACTTTTTCATTAGATGACATCCAAGCTGCATTACTGACCACATAAGGGCGCTTCCATTCCCATATATGGTTTGATTGATCTGAGCCAAATATTTCCATAATTTCCATGCAATTTATGAAGTAGACATCCTATTCAGAAGTAGTATGGGCGGTTTGGCAGTATTTGATTTGAATTCAACCTCTAATAAACGCATAAAAAAACACTTAAGTGCATTATAGCTCGCTCCCACATCAAAAATCCATAATTTTTTTTCTTTTTATTTAAAACATTTTCAAAAACAGTTGGTGGAAACAAACTGAGGATTCTACCAATCTTTCATTATTTTTCATGTTCATCGCTATTTCAAAATAAAGGCCTGAACATGCCTAATGAGTATGAAATATTCTTGTTGCAAATTGATAAATTACTGCTCCTCTGTAATTTGTTAAAGTCATTTTAAAACTTGAGATTATAAGCTTTCAAATGATATATAGTTTGTCAATATTACTTATGGTTTTTATTGTTGTAAAGATATTATTGTTTTGAATATATAAGGGGTTAATGAAGTTCCAGATATAGGTTTTGGAGGAGTCTAATCATTCTTGACAGTCTTGTCAATCATCATTTAAGAACATATGAGCAGAACTTTGCAGCTTTTTCTATTAGGGATGCACCGAAATGAAAATTCTGGGCTGAAACCGAAAATTCTGGATGCACTTGTACCAAAAATGTATTTCTTATTTTAAATGTATTCTTATTAAACTTTGTAATAAAAAATTAATGACTCTGAATAAAAACAAAATCAAGCCAATAAAATAACCACACTTTTATTTCAAGTAACACAAAAATTGGACAGAAAATAGGCCTATATTAAAATATGAAATATCATTATAATAATATCAGTAGGGTATATCAATATATTATTCTTTATTCAGTTCTGTGCTGCAGAATTAGATTTAACAGATTTATTTTTTGACCTGTTATCAAAATAAAGTAGTCCAAAAAAGCTATTATTATCAGAGCATGTGAGCAGATAGCAGGGAGAGGATCAAGAGGATGGCGTCACTTGAACAGCGTTGCCCAGCATGGCTATTCACACCATTTTACAGCACAGTAGGGCTATTGCAAACAGAAAAAAGTCCAGACTTTGCCTTTCCGGTGAGTGAGCGCGAATGGTACATGCGTTTGGGCTGTGAGTGACTGAGCAGAGCGCTTAACACACACACGGAGGTTGCAGCGGAACATTGAGCAGAATGCGCTATGAACACGGAGCGTAGAGCACAGCGCACACACAAAACACGCTTCGAAGTTGTGCATCTTTTGGAAGCGGAGCTGCTCGCAAAGTCACAAAACATGCTGAGTCAGAGTGAAACCTAATCGCTGAACACAGAGGGAGCGGGGTGGCATATTTTCTGCCTTTTTCCCTCTTTCGGCCAAAAGATTAATAATTCGATCAAACCGATCATTTTCGGCAGCTGAAATTTCGGTGCATCCCTATTTTCTATGTAATGTTACTTTGTTGTTAATTTTATTCCTAACTTACAAATCATTCACTCACTGACTTTTTACACATAAATATACATATTTTTTAAATACAAAATAGTTCTAAGCACTTTGTTTTATGATCTGTACTGACAATGAATATTTATTTTTTTTCTGTATAAATAGGATTAGGTAATTTTACAAACTGTAACTATGCCTTTATTGTCAGTACTGGACTTGCAGTTTACATGGGCAGGTTATTTTGTGCTGTGTGTAATGACCGTGTTTGTCCTTCACCAAGGGACACCCGGAAAACCCGGGATAAGATGGGGTATATAGCCTAAATGTTGTTGGTTTTGATGCTAAATATTCTGATGTCTTTTGTTTTGTGCCATAAAACTGGTGTCAACTTGTATTTGTCTTTTTTCATCTTAGACCTGATGGCGCTGAAAGAGGAGAGTTCCAAGGAAATGGAAGAGAAAGATAATTATGAGAAACGTCATGATTTCATGACTGGAAAAAAATCTACACAGATTGAAAATACCTCACGGAAAAGAACTAAAAAGACAGGAATTAAAAAGAATTTCACCTGCCAACAGTGCGGAAAGAGTTTTGATCAACGTGGAAACCTTAGAGTCCACATGAGAATTCACACTGGGGAGAAACCTTTCACCTGCAAACATTGTAAAAAGAGTTTCAATGAAAAAGGAAACCTTAATGTTCACATGAGAATTCACACTGGAGAGAAGCCTTACACCTGCCAGCAATGTGGAAAGAGTTTCACTCAAAAAGGAAACTTTACAAACCACTTGAGAATTCACACTGGAGACAACCTTTTCAACTGCCAACAGTGTGGAAAGAGTTTCAGTGAAAAGGGAAACCTTAAAGTTCACATGAGAATCCACACTAGAGAGATCTCATTCACCTGCCAACAGTGTGGAAAGAGTTTCACTCAAAAAGGAAACCTTAAAAAGCACATGAGAATTCACACCGGAGAGAAGCCTTACACTTGCAGACTCTGCGGGAAGAGCTTCACACGGGAACTAGGCCTTAGGTATCACATGCACATTCACACTGGAGAAAAGCCATTCAAATGTTGTAGGTGTGGAAAGAGTTTCGCACGTAAAGTGACCCTTGAGGACCACATGAGAGGTCACACTGGAGAGAAGCCGTTCACATGTGGTCAGTGTGGGAAAAGTTTTGTAGGAAGACAAAACCTTAATAAGCACATGAGGATTCACTCAAGAGAGAACTATTTTAAATATCATCAGTGCGGAAGTAGATTCGGAGACATGAATCGCCTTAAGAATCATGTAATAACTCACTCTGGAGAGAAGCCTTTCATGTGCAATCACTGTGGAAAGAATTTTACAAATAAAAGAAAGCTTAAAACTCACACGAGACTTCACAATGGAAAGAGGCCTTTCACATGTCTTCAGCGTGAGAAAAGTTTCACAAATCAAAGAGACCTGAGACGTCATTTCCAAATTCCCTCTGGAGGAAAGACACTGAATTGTGATCAGTGTAATACAATTTTTATTTTGCCATTATACTTACAGATACACCTGAAAAGTCACACAGATTTGAGACCCTATTCGTGTTCTTTGTGTGGAAAGAGTTTCAAATGGTTTAGCAATTTAAAATCGCACCAGCAAATGCGTATCTGTGTGAAATTGAGGCTACGGTCAAGCCGCCGTAGATGAATGTGGGCCAAATCAGATTTTCTTCTCAATGTGTATTTGTCGTGAGACTGTTCACATGACCTTTATACACTCACTGGCCACTTTATTAGGTTCATTTGTTACTACTTGTTAACACAAATCTTTAATCCTCCAATCACATGGCAGCAACTCAGTGCATTTAGGCATGTTGAAGTTCAAACTAAGCATCAGAATGAGAAAGAAAGCTGATTTAAGTGACTTTGAACGTGGTATGGTTGTTGGTCCTAGACCGGCTGGTCTGAGTATTTCAGAAACTGCTAATCTACTAGGATTTTCATGTACAACTATCTCTAGGATTTACAGAGAGTGCTCAGAAAAAGAGAAAATATCCAGTTAGCGGCAGATCTGTGGGCTAAAATGCCTAGTTGATGTCAAGAGAATAGCAAGACTGGTTGGAGCTGATAGAAAGGCAACTGTAACTCTAACCACTCGTTTCAACCAAGGTCTGCAGAATAGTATCTCTGAACACACAACACACAACACTTCGAATCTTGAAACAGATGGGCAACGGCAGCAAAAGATCACACAGAGTGCCTCTCCTATCAACTAACAACAACAAACTTGGGCTACAAATGGAAAATAGCCCAAAATTAGATAATAAAAGATTGGAAAAATGTTTTCTGGTCTAACGAGTCTAATTTCTACTGTGGTATTCTGATGATAGGGTCAGAATTTGGCGTTTAACAACATGAAAGCAAGGACCCATTTTGTATCAATGGTTCAGGATGGAATGGGGGATATTTTCTTGGCATACTTTGGGCACCTTAGTACTAATAAAGCATATTTTAATTGCCACAGCCTACCTGAGTATTGTTGCTGACCGTGTCGATCCCTTTATGACCACAGTGTACCCATCTTCTGATGGCTACTTCCAGCAGGATAACGCATCATGTCCCAAAGCTCAAATAATTTCAAACTGGTTTCTTGAACGTGAAAATTAGTTCACTGTATTCAAATGGCCTCCACAGTCACCAGATCTCAAACAAATAGAGCAGCTTTGGGATGTGTTGGAACGGGAGATTCGCATGATGGATGTGCAGCTGACAAATCTGCAACAGCTGCATGATGCCATAATGTCCAAAATCAAACCGAAATCTCTGAGGAATATTTTCAGCACATTGTTGAATGAATTAAGGCAGTTATGAAGGCAAAAGGGTTCCAACCGGGTAATAGCAAGGTATACTTAATAAAGTGGCCGGGGAGTGGGGTTGCCAACTGTCCCGTATTAGCCGGGACGTCCCGTATATTGGGCCTCATTTATTTGTCCCTTACCACCAATTCACTTTGATTTCGGGCAAATCAGTTTCGGCGAATGCCAAACAACGTGATTGTTGTTCATGAGTCCAACATCCAGCCATGAAAGAAAACATGCATCTACTGAGGGAATAATATGCTGATGTGATTTGTTGCTCAAGAAACATTTCTGATTATTATTAATGTTTAAAACTGTTTTTTTGATCAGGATTCTTTGATGAATAGAAAATTCAAAAGAGATTTATCTGAAATAGAAAGCTTTTGTAACATTATAAATGTCTTTACTATCACTTTTGATTCATTTAATGTGTCCTTGCTGAATAAAAGCAGGCTATTACTTTCTTAAATTTCTTTCCAAAAATAAAAATGTCTTACTGACCCCAAACTTAGTGTAACCATAGTGTATAGTCTTTTTCAGATAAATGCTATTATTTTGAATGATGGTTTGTGTGTTTGTATAACATTACAATTTTTTTTTTTTTAAGCAAAACAAATGTTTATGTCTGAGAACCTTTTATACACATTCTTAACTGCAGACACTGAAATGACATACACTGTGTGATACAGTACAAAATATTTAGATTGTCCCGTATCTTGCAACCCTACCGGTGAGTGTATGTGGTCCATATCAGACACTCATCTGATCAAAAAATTATTTCTGCCACAAGTAAAGGTATAAAGGAAGATGTATATATATTTTTTTAATTATACATATTTTTTTGCTGTTTTTGTTTAGTGTTGTATGCCCATGTATTTGTGTTATTTTTTTTTTTTTTGTATTTTAGAAATGTATTAGAAATGCCCATGTTAAGAAACTCGCTGACAAAAAAAAAAAAAAAAGCCTATGGGGAAAAATAAAGTACTACTACGACTACTACTGGGTAGGCTACTATACAATGAAAATAACTCCATAGCACTAGGAAAATGAAAATTATGGTTCGGTACATACTTCGGTTTTGAAGTCCCCGTTTGGAATGTTTTCAGTACAACAGTGGAATTTGTTTGATTAAAGAGTGGTTTATTGAACAACGTCTCCGTTACTTATGTAACCTCGGTTCCCTGAGATAACGGGAACGAGTATTGCGTCTTTGCTAGACGCTACGGGGGAAACTAATTTTCTCAGAATTTTGAAGCCTTTAATTAAAAAAAACGCATAACTGCAGCGATCTGAGTGCGCTTATGGTCTGGTTAATGGGAACAACATGAACCTATGGCGAAGCAGCATGTCCGCGCGAGCCAACCGTGGTGCATCCCGCCGAGAGAGTGCAGAGCCCGCCGAAAGGGGCGGGACATCTGCCTATAAAAGCAGCTCATTTTCGCCATAGGAATCAGGTTTAATTCGACTGAAGCGACGAACGGCAGTCTTGTAGCGACATAGCACAGCCGTCTACGCAATACTTGTTCCCGTTATCTTAGGGAACCGAGGTTACGTAAGTAACCGAGACGTTCCCTTTCAAAACGTTTACATGTATTGCGTATTTGCGAGATGCTATGGGGGACCAATCCTATCACGCATACTATGTGAGCAGAATGACATGTTCTAGCCTTAGCCTGGGACGCTTGGGTAAGGGTCCCTAGGTGATAGGACTAGGGAAGGGCAAGTTATGCCCAGCAAAAAAAGGGGGCTCGGACTGTGGTCGGAGCCTCCGGATAACGGCTAACGGCTCCAATCTGATAACGACTGGGGTCCTTCGATGGGGCTCAATCAAATAGGTCAGTTCGTTGCTGATGGAGAAAAAATCTGATTCCTATGGTGAAACTGTCTCTTGGCTCATGCAAACATGCTGCTTTGCCATATGTTCATGCAGTTCCCACTGACCAGCCAATAGACACGCTCAGATTGCTGCACTGTTATGGCTGTGCAGTGGCACTGCGTTTTTGAATTAAAGGCTTCAAAATTCAGAGAAAAGGAGTTTCCCCCATAGCGTCTAGCAAAGACGCAATACGAGTAAATGATTCGAAAGGGAACTATAGTTCTGTCTTTAAATAATTAAACATCTGTCAACACTGTTGCAACCAGTAATAAAACAGTACAATTTACATAACATCTAAATAAAATTTCTCTCAAATAAATAAACATATAATAAAATATATATTATGGTGCAGCATTTAGACAATTAACTGTGCTTGAACTACACTGTACTTCTATCAATATCAGTGGCGGTTCCTGGGTTTTAAAATAGAGGAGGCACATTAAATTGTAATGTCTGGTGACCCCCTGCCGTGCTTGATGATGACGATGATGATGATTATTATTATTTGCCTAACTACTTGAAATGGCTTTTTGGTCACTTTTAGACAGAAAATTACACTCATACAGTAATATAATACAAATATAATTTCACTCACCTAGCCTATCACTTGAAGCAAACATCCATAGTGAGCCATACCATGCAGTGAAAAAGCGCCATTAAATGTGCGTGTTAAAAGACTGCTTTGGGCCATTTAGTGAAGCTGACTGCTGTAGACTATATATCCAGCTTAGGCATTGAGTATTCTTGTTGGTATATATTATTTCTCAGCGCAGTGGTAGCAGTTCAAACTAACATCACGTAATTTACGTCTCTTCGATGATTGGTTGATATGCCAAGGGAGGCTAGCCTCGCCTGCTATGTAGCTTGTCTCAACACTCCAAAGCGCTGAAAGTGAAACACTCGATGGTGATTGGCTATTTTTTTTTACCAACTGAGGCACAAGAGCCTCCCCTTCTCTATCTATTAGCAGGTGTAATTACATCGGCAGATTTGGCACGTCCGTGTGTTAGAGTGGTGAAATTACAAAGAAACTTCTCCCATTTTAAAAATCTTAGGTAGGCTGTGCCTCCCCTGATGAGCCACCCCTGATCAATATTAGCAGCTTTCAGCTTCACATTAGTTTTGTGCAACAAAAATTGTAACAAAAAAACAAAGTAAAAATCTGAATTTGCAGGGCAGATCTTCTGGCACTAACAATGTCTGACATAATAAATACATAGACCGCTTTGGAACGTTGCTGCGATACGTCAATGCTTCATCCTCAAAGTCCTGTTTGTCCTCACTCACAAATTCCCTTATTTCATTGCAAAGATATTGTTGCCTTTTAGCATCAAGACCCTTTGGATGGAGTTGACAAGGCAATGCATTTGGGTCAAGAGTTATGTCATTTTTGCCCAAGTCTTTGTCACTGTTTATTTTTTTTTATTTTTTTTTTTTATTGTGACCAGTGTGGAGTCCTTACTGAATGAAAAATAATCATTTTTAATGCTGTCTAATTTTCTGAAATATGAACCCAAGAATGTGCTCCATTCATACATGGGTACAAGAACAGTACTGTCCTCTTTACCACAAAGACATGGTACATTGACACCAGATGCACTGGAGCTTTGAACTACTTGGGCAATATCATCCAAGCAGTCATCTTTATTCCTCCTCAAGTTTCTTTTAAAGAGTCCAAAGCAAAACTTTGTGTGACCAGCAAGAAAGACGCTTATTGTGACTGACACATGGCGACCTGCCGAGACACGCCACAAAAGATACCACATAATTAACCAATAATTCTTATTTTGCCCCGCACAGTTATCTGCGTGGAGATGCATGTGCATTTCACACAGTCCATATTTCTCAAGGTAATGGTGCAAAAGGCTAATAACACAGTTGCTACCTTTCCCAGTCTGCATGGATTCATCCAACAGGAAAGTGACCTGTTTTGACAAGCCCTCACATGCTACACCAAAAACTCCACAAAAACACTCTACAGTGTTTTAAAATACATCGGACCTGACTGGAGGGGATCACTGGGGTAGTGAATATGTTGTGCAAAGTCCATGCTATAATGTATCATCCCCTCAAAGCTATAAGGAATGTGTGAACCTAACTCTAAAGGGGGTCGCACACCGGATGAGAAGCGCAACGCAGCGACGTGTCAAGTCAAGTCATCTTCATTTATAGCGCTTTTAACAATATGGACTGTTTCAAAGCAGCTTTACAGTGATAATAGGAAATTAAAGTAACAGAGATTGTTTTGGCTTTACAGCAGCTCAAGAATAAAGTTATTGTCCAGCTAAAGTTCGTTTAGATTGATTCACTTCCGTTGAAAAGATCATTAGTTATTAACTTAGGGGCTGCAAACACGACACCGTTCTAACAGATAACCCTTAACGCGCTCCGGCCCGCTCATTCGCACAACAACAGTGCCTGGTGGCTTGAGAACGCAAATCTTGAAATAGGTTCCAAGGTGCAAGCCTTGAAGAAAAAAATAAATAAAAATAAAATAATATATACATATATATATATATATATATATATACGGGGTGCACATTTGTATTGCGTGTTTAGTCTATAGTTATGCGGGTTTGAATATATATGTGCGCAGGCATGTAGTCTTTCTTTACAAAGACCTCACCAAATGACTTGTCTGACCTTAAAAATGTATAATACAGAATTATTTATCGCTTCCGAGTATGTTAGTGAACCGAGTGAACCGGAACTATTTTGACACAACGTTTTATCTGTACAGAGGTAAAGGGAAGGAGAAAGGGGCCTTCACAGGGGAGAGACTAGTTGACACTTCAGGGCTGCGTTGTCATCGTGTCCAGGCGCAGGTCCTTCATCAGATCTGCATCCGGCGGACTGCGGTAAACCTCAGGATGAACAGAGAGACTAATGTTAGCGTAGTATTAGCGTACATCATTCTTCTTATGATGTAACGAGTACATCAGGATTTATGGGGAGTGTTCCTGATTCCGGCTGACCTAATCTATGCAGCCTAACATTGAATTAAAGAAGTTTATAATGTGTTATGTGTATGCTAGGCCAAAGAGATGTGTTTTTAGTATAGCTTTGAACTGACAGAGTGTGTCTGCTTCCCGGACAATGTTAGGAAGACTGTTCCAGAGTTTTGGTGCTAAATAGGAAAAAGGATCTACCGCCAGCAGTCGATTTTGATATTCTAGGTATTATCAACTGGCCGGAATTTTGAGATTGCAATAGACGTGAAGGAGTATAATGCGTTAAGAGCTCACTCAAGTACTGCGGAGCTAAACCATTTAGTGCTTTGTAAGTAATCAGCAATATTTTAACATTTATACAATATTTAATAGGGAGCCAATGCAGTGTTGACAGAACCGGGCTAATATGGTCATTCTTCCTGGTTCTGGTAAGAACTCTAGCTGCTGCGTTTTGGACCAGCTGTAATTTGTTTATTAAGTGTGCAGGGCAACCACCCATAATAGCATTACAATAATCTAGCCTTGATGTCATGAACGCATGAACTAATTGTTCCGCATTTGTCATTGAGAGCATATGACGTAATTTAGATATATTTTTAAGATGGAAGAATGCAGTTTTACAGATACTAGAAACGTGACTTTCAAATGAAAGATTGGTATCAAAGAGCACACCCAGGTTCCTAACCGACGACGAAGACTTAACAGAGCAGCCATCAAGTGTTAGACAGTATTCTAGGTTATTACGTGAGGACATTTTTTGTCCAATAATACTCCATACTGAACTTGTGATCGATAAGACATCTCTTCATTTACTGCTACAAACTGATAACGGTCAGATAAGTATGATTTAAACCATACTAATGCAATATCACTAATGCCAACATAATTTTCGAGTCTATTTAAAAGATGTTGTGGTCAATAGTGTCAAATGCAGTACTAAGATTGAGTAACACTAATAGAGAGATACAACCACGATCGGATGATAAGAGCAAATCATTTGTGACTCTGATGAGAGCTGTCTCAGTACTATGGTACGGTCTAAATCCTGACTGGAAATCCTTGCAGATACCATTTATTTCTACAAAGTTACATAGTTTTGAGGATACTGCCTTTTCTAGTATGTTTGACAGAAAAGGTAGATTCGAGATCGGCCTGTAATTGACTAATTATGTAGGATCAAGTTGCGTTTTTTTTAACAAGCGGTTTAATCATAACCAGCTTGTTTTTAGTATGTAATTCAGTTAATGTAAGTAAAAAGTCCTCAAAACAGTTACAGAAGTAAACAGTCACCAATACAATAAGAACGAAGAAACTAATTACAAACAAAACTGACAAAAAATACAACAGAACAAAAATACAAATTAAATAAACAGTGCTTTATGTTTTTCAGGAAGATGTACTAGTGGTACTAAGTATGTTAAAAACTTTACATGAATTAATGATATTAAGAAGAGGATCTGTGACCTCTGGAAGCATCTCTTTCAATAGCTTAGTCGGTATAGGGTCTAACATACATGTTGTCGATTTAGATGATTTAACGAGTTTAGAAAATTCTTCCTCTCCTATAGCAATGAATTAATCGAATTTTTCCTCAGGGAGACTAAAATGCACTGCCTGATGCGATACTGTAGTAGACGGTTGCATAGTTATAATTTTATCCCTGATATTATCAATCTTGTAAGTAAAGAAGGTCATAAAGTAATTACTGCTGTGCTGCTTGGAAACTTCTGGGCTTGAAGCTTTATTTTTCGTTAGTTTAGCCACTGTTTCAAATAAATACCTGGGTTTTGTTTATTTTCTTCTAATAGGGTTGAAAAATAAGCAGATCTAGCAGTTTTTAAGGCCTCTCTGTACGCAATCATGAGACAGAGGGAAGTTAGCGAGTGAAGGGCATGACAATTTTGGACTGGAACGCAGCACTGCAGTTTTCAAAATAAGCCTGAATGACTTGATCAGATCATGTGTGTTTAATTAGGGTTGAAGCTCTGCAGGGCTGTGGCCCTCCAGGAATTGAGTTTGTCATCAGCGTTTGTTTAGAGGAAATGTTATCACAATGTTAAAACATCACTTGTTATTCTTTAAAAAGAAAAAAGTGTATATATCTATACATTACTTCTCTATTAAGTATTATATAAATATACAATTAACTGTTATAATTAATTAATGTTATGTAATTAATCTTCTATTTCTTTATTGCTTATACAACTTTTAAGACTAACATTTAAGGCTAATAATCATTAGCCTAAGTCTGATGCATTTTATCACCTCCCTACCATAAACATAAATCATAAATGCTTAATGTTGCTCTGATCTTAAAGCTACCAAGTAGGATCAGAGCAACATTAAGAATTTATGATTTATGTTTATGGTAGGGAGGTGATAAAACGCATCAGACTTAGGCTAATGATTATTTCATTTACATTTATGGAATGCATAGAAAAAAACACTTAAAGCACAATGTATTAAAAATAACACACATTTTATTGAACTGTAAAATGAACAATTCATGAATAATAAAAAACGAATTAAAAATTGAACTAGTAAAAACAACAACAAAAAACAGTCAAATTCATTCAAAAACTTCCTCCATAAGCTCCTCCAATGGTTCAATGCTGTGTACTACACTATTGTTGTGTGATAGTTTCAGCTTTATTGGCAGGTCATCAACAGCAATGTCGAGGTGTAGAGCTGCAGGGACACTGTACTCCTCGAAGGCGTCAGACAGCAGAACTGTGGCACCTCCGTCTCCCTCCAAGACCCCGATGATGGTGACCTCCACCTCTGCTGGCTCAGCTACAGTCTTCTGAAATGTAATAACATGAACGGAAATCTCAGCAAAGGCATTATATATCAATAGACATAAGTCATTACATGAATACTATTAACGTTAGTTGACCACATGATCTAACAAGAAAAATGCTTCTGAAGCATTTATTTATCTTCGTTAATGTTCATTTCAACATTTACTAAAACGTTATAAAAGTGAAGGTTTTTGGAACTGTTGTATTTTATTAACATTATGTGTAACACAGATTGACAAGTACTGTAACAAATGTGTTGCTCATTGTTAGGTAACTTTTATTACATGGCTTGGTTGAATTGTAATATAGAAAGCGGTCTGTTATGTAAGGCATAATGTAGAGCGAGGCGGTTGTTATAGCAAATACAACCCCGACAGGCTGATCAGGACTTGAATCAGCCTGAAAGGGTTGTATTCGCTATAACAACCGCCTCGCTCTACATTATCCCACTTATTACATGGCTACCTACCAAATAAATCAATTATTTGACACAAAATATTGATTTCAAAACGAGTTTATTGATTTAAAAACGATTGTATTGCTTCCGCAAAAGAAAATAGTCCGTTCCGTCTCTACGGTTAGAATCTTGCGTCCATAGCAACACTCTGTTTTTCATGGCAATGGTGTGTTATGCTTAGCAGTTCTACATTCTACATTAGAATTCAACCAAGCCATGTAATAATTCTTGATAACAGACCGATGCTAAGTATAACCAGAGACAATTTATATAAGAGACATGCCACTTCCTCAATCCTCAATACAACTATATAAGGAAAACCCGTAACGGCAAAGATGGCGGTTGTATGCACATGTCCCGCCCCTCCCGCTGGAAAGCCAATCATCTGCTTTTAACAGTCAAGCCGGGAAACATTTAAGCCTATCGTCTGGTTCCACTGACGCATGTGCATAGTTGAGGTTTTGCAACAGCGGAGACGATTTGGCGACAGCGAGTTGTGGTGTGTGCAAGATCAGATGGAATCCACATGGAAGAGGGTGATAACAAAGCGAAGGCACCAGACTACCACGGTAGTTAAAGCATTTTATATCGACCACAAATATGTTACCTTACATTCTAAGTAAAAGACACAAAATATGTTGTGTTATCAAGGTACGGCGTAGCTAGTTAGCCAGCTTTCCTACATAGCTAACGCTAACTTAGCTAATGTTAACAATAAGCAGAAACGTAAAATCGAATTGACTCCTGATAACTGTAGTTAAATACCTAATTTGTGTGGAACAACTTAAATGAAGATGCAGACCAGTTATAGTTGTACAAATTGAGTATTTATTTTGACCGTGCTTACTGTGCTGTGGTGTCGTTTTTTTTTTTACTGTGTGAAGCTTGGTTGCGAGCTCTGAGCTCGGCCCCCATCCTGCACATCACGTATTTGTTTAAGGCCACCTTTTCGATGGCATTTGAGTGGGCAGGGTGAATGCGGTGGAGGTCGGCGAACACACCACAATGCTTTGGGGGGGATCTTTTTAATGACGCCCTCACATTTACAAATACATTCCTTTAGTAAGGAAGATGGCTGAAATAGCCTAGATGTGGTGGTGTATTTTTTCTTTGAAATGAAGGCATCATCCTCCGCCAGAGCGTGGTAGTTGTGCTCGGCATCATTTGTCCGCACGAGCAAACTTTCACATTTTCCACACTCTCTCACTGATGGCTCTTGAGCCACTTTCCGTGCGACCCAGCCAGACACATAGGCAAGTGCCTCCTTTTCGCAACTGTCCACCTCCGGTATGTCCTACAACGAGTAATATCGAATTTAGTGAATTCTGAAATATTACAGAAACATCTATTAATTTTGGATCATATCAAGTCATATTCAGTGATCACCTGCTCATTAACCATTATTTGCTCTTTATCCAGCTCTTCATTTTCACATTCACTCTAGGGCACAAAAGAGCACTTTAAGATAAAGTTGCATTTTAATTCAGCAGGTTGTAATTAAATTACCAAGTAATAAACAATTTCACCCAATTATTATGTTGCTTCAGGAGCACAAAAGAGAGGTGTGTCTTTGGATTGTTAAACAAAAATGACATCAACATTTCAGCAGAATTGCAGATTTTACGTAACAACTACAACTGTTTACTAAAGTATTGGGGCGGCTTAATTATTTTGGTATGACATGATTGGGATTGTCATGATATTATTGTGTGTACCCTTCCAGTAATAAAGAGTTATACACTGGCCATACCTGCTCACTGCATTTCGCTCGATGGTGTTTTTAGCCCCCAATGGCTCCTTCCAGGCAGCTAACCCTAACCTCAACCTTAAACCTACCCATCCCCTCACTGCCTGGAAGGCGCCGTTGGGGGCTAAAAACACCAAACACCCTGCAGCTCACAGGAGTAGACTGCAACAACTAAGTGGCATTATCAGGAATGCAGTTTGTAGCACTGCCCTGCAAGCTGATGATGTTGGCCACTGATGCACTCCTTAGTGCTGCAGCAAATTCCCTGGTAGTGGGGTGAAAGCGGTGTCCTCCCTTTCCTCTGATGACTGAGAACAGGTTCTACAAAGAGAGGTAAGTGCATTGTTGTCAGTATAACTGTACTCAACTGCTTGGGGCAGAACAAGGGTTGGGCGATGTCTACCAATTTGGCATCAGACGATGTCTACTGTGAAACATCGCGATGTACGATGACATCGGGCGGGAGGGAGGGGAGGAGAGGGGTTACGTAACATTCTCATTTTCCACTAGATATTTTCCTCTTTATCTCATCAGCAATTTCGATTCTGGCACGCTCTGCAGCAGCTGACCACTAAGGAGCGAATGTACAGTGACGTGACATAACTGCCATATTCAACCTGTGCTTTTGCGCTGTGGCTGGCGCTGAGCCAAAGACGGACGCGCTCAGCGCTTGTCATAGGCTATATCACAACTGTTCAGTGTTTTTAACCACATAATGTTTATTTTAGGTTTCAGACATTTAAATACATATAATTTAATTTAATAATTTAAAATACATATAATAATTAATTGCGATGCCGGCTAAACGTCCATCGGCCCAACCCTAGGCAGAACATCACTAAAATCAGCTTTAATACCTCCAGGCAGTCTTGGTTGAGCTTGGATGTGCAAAGATATTTCACCCCCTCTGACATCAGCTGCTGGTGAAGCATCAGGATACTCTGGATGCTGATCACCAGTCCCATCTTGCATGGTGGTATTTTTCCAGACCTTAAAAGGATTGGTCTGTGAGTTTTAAGGTACCATACTCATCTTAGTAACTCACCTTGGAGTTTACCCCAAGGCTTACCCAAATTTCCAGGACTTTATCCAGTTGATGCTGTTCTGGAGATATTGGAGCCTGGTGGTGTTGGCACAAAGCGGCCTCCTCCACCATTTACTGTCTCTCATGCTCCTGCGGAACCATTTTAATTTTGGTGATTTATAGAAGTAGCCTACACACAATCTCACAATTTATGACCTCAGTTTGAATGATACATGTACACACACTGTGCACACTTTAATAGAACCATGTTTGTGCATATTTTGTTTGTTCTTGTGTATTTTAGTTCCACCTGGAATTGAGGATGTCAAAGAGCCTATCCATGTCCTCTGCAAATTTGGCTGTGTGAAGAGCATCCTCTGTGAGTTTATGGTGGAGCACCATGGTCTGCATGCCTTGTGAATGTCAGGGGAGAATAATCAGATGTTTCTCAGTGTATTATATTTTTTGTGTGTTTTTGTTGTAGATAATAAGTTGTGTAGCTGTACCAGCTGCTACGGAGTGGCTGAAGACCTGAGTGGCCAGTTTGACCCTCATGTTGGTGAATGGAGGCAAGTGAATATGCCACTCTGTCAGTTTAGGAGCCATCCGAATAACACTTTTGTCCTGGTTGAAAAAAATCTTCCAGGTGTCTCCATGTCAGATCATGTCCCCCAACCTTAGAGGACATAATTACAATGATTGTAATCATTACAGTGATGAAAGTGAATGCAAATTTTAAAATGTTGTTAAAGTTTCTTTTACATTCAGTGAATGTCTTTTAAAGTTGTTCCGGATTGATTTTACAAGATGTGGAACATCAAATATGAGTGGAATTTGTCTTTGTAGGATGCAGTGTGATCCATTGCCATCCTCATTGATGTCCAAGGAAGCACCAAGGGCTCTCATGGCCTTCACATTTGTGGACCCCTGGTCACAGACAATGCATTTGACCTGAAAGTAAGATGTAAGTTATTAAGGATCAATCACCTTTTATTTTGGCATTCTGTTTTTCACTATGTAATACACAACATGCATTCAGTCCAGCACTGTCGAGGTGGGTGACAGCTTCCCTCAGTTTCCTGGCAATCTCCTCACCTGGCATGGCAGATTTGCACAGGAAATAGCCGATTGCCTAAAAGGTGAAGTGAGAGGGAGGAAAGATGTTTTTAATATTTGTACATGTATCTACTCTTCTGAGTGTACACACATAGTAGTGTTTCTGAACTTTGTGGATGCTTCCAAATGTTTACTGTACTGTTTGTACATTGTGCCCATTTATATTTTGCAGACCTGCTTCCATTTTCCATTTATGGCCCTAGCCAGGAACACCATAGCCGACGAGCCTGGGAGCCATCTGGTGTAAGACCATCAATTGAGTCTGTTTTCCTGTTGTAGTCAAGGTGGCCTTTTATAGACATTTTGTCCAGCACAAGGGAACACATCTTCTCTTCCTTTGTCATGGTCTTTGTTTTTGTTTTAATTTTTGCAAGAACACCATGCAGAAATCCAGGCTACAGAATAAATGGAAGTATTGCTCTGTGTTAATTCTTGCATACTCTGCGATGACATTCATGATTATACTAAAGTTGCAAACGTGTATTTGGATTTGTGCACTCATGATGTCAGAATAGCGCAAGTTTATGTGGGATGAGTTACGCGGCATAAGTAGAGGGTGTGTCAATGCATTATGTTTTTAACTCACATCAAAGCTCCCCAGACTGCCCATTACGTGCCTCCTTAGAGTTGTTTTACTGGGCAGCTTAAATACTCTCTGGAGTTCAGAGTAGCACCTTGGGCTGTGGTGGAACAGTTGGACTGCCAAATCCTTCTCGCTGGTCTTGTATCTCTGCAATCTGTATCACCCTGCCCATGGCAATTTGCATCTCAAAGAAATCTTTGGTTGCCTTTGGAAGGCAGTCAGTGGCCAGTGGCTGATAAGACTCCCTGCTCTTTCCTGCTGTCTGCTGATGTTGCAGTCTGCAAGTAAAATGACTGGAATATTTACAGTTATGTACATTACATTTTATTATCACGACTTGTGCTATTACACTGCTTACGTACTGTTTTTGGAGTTTTCTTTTTTAAAGTTCATACGGAACTTGAGCTGCCACATTTTGGCCCTCTCTCCCTGCAGGAGCCTTTTAAGTGCCTTGATTTTCTGTAAATATATTATAGGATGTTAATATGATACAGTTTCTATGAGTAAAGCATGTTGGATATGCAGCGATCACTAATGCCATTTCACCTTGTCTTTCTCATTAACCCCCTGGGGTCGGCGGTATCGCCGGCGATACCAGCTCGCTTTTTTTTTTATCAGTTCAAAAGAGATTAATTTTGCTCTGTTGACTTTGATATTACAAACAAGTTTCATATATCAATCGATTCTGTTAAATGTGTATTATTTTTATTGTATACTCACAATAAAAACAAAGTGTTGTGCTTTTTGCCAAATAAAGAAAAATAAACACGAAGCGAGTTCTGCCTTCTCTCTGTCAGTGAAGTCCATTCTGAAACGCGTCCGAAACTGAACAATAACTCAGCGAATACTCAGTCAAACAGACATACAGACACACAGGCATGAAGCTTGAATTCTCTTCTTTTAAATGAAGTAATTTATATAAAAAACAAATATTCTCAGTTCATGTAATCTATAAGAAAAGAGCGAGATGTCAGTCGTTCTCATCTTATCTAATTATTTTTTATGTGACCCCGCCCACGGAGAGCGCACGCTATTCAAACGCAAATGAATGAGGCAATCCACGCAAACCTGTGAACGCCCCCATATCAGCTCGAGAAAACACAAGTTTATTCAGATCATTACTTGTTTACACCGTCTCGCAGCGCTGTGAGGAATAATAATAATGGAAAATGTACCTCAGAAGTGCGGGTATTTCGAGGAGCAAGGATCCGACTGAGCTGAGGAATACTGTAGTAAGTTTTTTTCCTTCTCAAGTGAATCGCGTTTCTGTTTGTGAATGAATGAACGGCAGAGATGCGTGCTGTTTACCACAGCTCGCAAAAAGACCGTTTAAATTTAAATTGCTTTCTGTGTGTGAATGAATGATGATGTTTTAGCAAACTGTATTGCTATACTGAGATGAGTAAAAATCGACTGAAATATGTTGAAATAAAATGTAGGCTATTTGTATAAGCAACGTATTAAACTGCAAATTAACATTTATATGCCCTAATATTTCATAAAAACAACGTTACAGTCAGGCGAAATATGAAAGACAACATTTTGTTGACTAGATTTGGGTACAGTTTTTACTGTAGAATATACTGCCACATCAAATAAGCTTTTGTTTAGCAATTTCTGCTCATATGTTATATATATATATATATATATATATATAATACTATTTTTGTCAAAAATAAAGTCATCAACTAAGATGTTAGCTGTTCCAATGTTGGCTATATTCAAACTAATGAATACATATGATAAAATGTAGGCCTATAATCATTTTTTTACAAAGAAAGAGTACACTTGAAATATTGTTGAAATTGTAATTATTGTTGTAATTGTAACCTTTTTAATAAAATAGCAAAACATATTTACAAGATAGATGTAAGCAAAATCTTAAATGGTCAATATAAGTCTTCTTCTAAATATATCTTTTGTCCTTGCATTGTGGCTCAGTCAGTGTCACACCTGAATGAATGGCTCATTATGCAGAGTGGGTGGGACATTGTATTCTCAGGTGTAAACTACTCGCCCTTTACGCCCCCCTCACATATTGGCTTTCCAAGCTAAACCTGTTTTACACAATTTAAATCAATGTATTGTTTTTTGTGAACGATAAAGCAAGACTATTTTCACATAATTTTGAAGCCAGAACTCGAAGCGACAACATCCATTAGTCAAAAGTCTTATTGACACATATTTAGTATGAGTTTTGTGGTCTTATTTCAGCAACTTTCATTTTTATTTTTTCCAATAACCACGCATAAACATTATTCTCTTAAAAATACAAACATCTACATTCATGTTGCTCACATATTATGGTAGCCCTGTTTGTGCTATATAGAGTGAATTTACACCTTTGCCATTATCATGTTTATAAATAACTGAAAAAAGCACAAATGTCAGGGCATGTCAAAACATCCCAAGGGCCCCAAAAACACCTTAGACCCCAGAGGGTTAAAGTCCCTGTAAAGTCAAAATTAAGTATGTTTTCTGAGTTTGTCACACCACAGAAAAAGGTGTTATTAGCCACCCAGCCAAATTTGAATGATAAAAAAAGCCGGCAAGTACATAAAATAAGCTATCAAAATCTTGAAAAAATGAGCAGTAGTCTCTGCTCTCAAACGCTGGGGGCGTGTCTGCTGGCTGCGCTGAAACCACGCCCACTCGCGGGAAAGCTGCCGTCGCCACACTCAACTGTCACCGCTACAGCCGGAATGGATGCTCCTAGGTTTTACAAATCCATACATGTTCGAGCCTGGACTACCTACTATAATTATAACATAAGCACACAAGGCAACTTACACTCATTGGTGGGCACGCACTGCCGACGATGGCACCAGTTGTCGGCACGACGGGAGGATGAAGGCAGAGGCGGGAGATAATCGGTTCACCATTCACCAGTAACAGCGGATTGTCAGTGAATCCCAGTTGTCTCCGACAAAAGTTTATAAAACTATCCTGTGTAAAATGATCACTACAGAGGTGGATTTTGGCGGTGATCCTAAGCTCTCCATCAAGGTGGCTCTTCACAAAATTAATCCACCTCTTCTTGATGTGATCGTTTTTCGGATCCAGGTAGTACGCATTTCCGTGACGAAGGCATAGCTAGCTAGCAAACTGTAGGCTGTAGTAACTAATAGTACTGACAGTAACTCGCGATCGGCAAACTGATGTGAATGAATGTGCTATATTGTTAGGGGAGGGGCAGCGTCAGGGGCTCCAATGCGTCATCAAGTAGGGGCGTGTCCAGGAGCTCAGGGGCTCCAGTGCGTCATCGAGCCCCCGTTTTAGCCCCGCCCAAAAAATCCGGAACACAGCAATGGTGAAAAACTGTTTAACGGTCTAACTCCACAATTCAGTACTTCACAGTTCACAGTCTTTGTAATATGTTTTAGCAATACATTTCTAACATTTATAATGTGTTTAGAATTTTTTTTTTTTTTTGCCTTTACAGGGACTTTAAGTAACTCTGCCACAACCACTTGACACTGTGGAGTGTCTTGCAATGGCACCACTTCATGAACACCGGTATGTACCTCAGAATCTTTAATCATATTACACACAGTATTGATGCATACAGTTTTGGTGAAATCTACATGTTGTATATCTGTTCCTGCTCTGTAAACCTGACTGAATAAATCATTGAAAAGATGATAAAGAACAATACACAATATTTAAACAAAGTTAAAAAAACTTTTAATTACACTTATTCACTATCATGTGCTTGGAAAGAAAGAAAACAAAACATAAGGGGGCAGGGGGTCCATGAATATGATTGTGAATCCCTTTTCTATGGGCATTTTTTTCACTGTATTTGGGTACCTCCTTCCTGTTGTACAGGGGTGTGCCGCCGATAAAGGACAGGGATGGCTTTGGGAGCCAGCCGCTTTCTTTTACCCTTAAAAAAAAATGGTAACTTTATACAGGTACATTACACATTACTACATTAACACAGTGTTTATCAGTCTCTGTCTATACAATACATTGTTATTACTGATAAAGTGCAAACCTGCTTATATTTAAATAATGGAGAACAATATTGACCATACTTTTGATATTAGGTCCTCTGGCCTGAAATGATCTTCACAGACCACATATCCTCCCCTTTCTGCCTCTGTTTTTGTCATGTGGGAGGACAAATCCCCTCCTCACATTATGAAGCCATTTCTGTCTCCTGTGTTGATTAATATTGTAATAAAATACATCATCAGAATGCTGTGTCAGGCTTATTCTTCATGTGGTATTTCATAGTGGGACCAAATGTATTTTGTTTTTATATTACTTGACATTTCATTGCCTAATATTAAGGCTAAAATGAGAGGTGCTTTATGCAAAGTAACTAACTCGTTCATGAACAAATCCATGTTAAATGCTTAAACCTGAGTAGAGCACCATAGAGATAAGCGTTTTAAATGTCTTCTCTGATAAGTGTATCTGAACTGTGTTTTTAGCTATATGGTCTAGCTATGTGGCACGTTAGCCTAGACTAGCAAGATATACAATGACAATAGTAAGCAAGCTAACGTTACCGGGAGTCTAACGTTAATGGTTAAAATATTTAAGATGTTACCTTTTATTCTTCTTTGAGAAGGCGAAAAAGGATCGCCCACATCCCACTCTGTTATTGCACCCATAGAAGGCACATAAACGTGGCATATGTACTTATATTTTACTTTAAAGTTATGGAGTAACTTTAGAAATGTACAAATCTCTGTCTTGATGCTAACGTTATTTTTGACCGCCAAAATACGTTACTGTTTGAAAAGGCGGCAGATTTGATATGCAGTGTATGTGTGCGTTGTGTAAATATAGATGGTAACGTTACATAAATTGTCTCTGGTTATATGCTGACTGTATCCCTAACGTCAATAAGCACAGCATTTCTTCAAGGGTTTAAAAAAATATATATATTTTACAGAACACATAACGTTATACAACGAGATTACAAAAGTGAGACACAAGAAGAACAAGACACAAGAAAATAATAATTCAAAATATTGTACTGTACACTGATAAAACAAATGACATTGAGCATTTGTTTAAGTGCTTGGCACAACACCGGCATTCTGGATAGAGACGTAAATGAAGTTGGTGTCGTGAACCCTTGCGCATGCGTAGTAAACGCATTTTTTTTATGATACGCTACCGGCCTGGCCGGCTGCTCAGCTGCAGCGGAACGCTGTGTAGACACTGTGTGTGTGTTTCAGACCGGGCCAAACCAATACTTCCAATCTTGAGGGGGGATACGAGCGGCCTCTCCCATCTTGGACTGATCCTCGTTTTTCCTGACATCCGATTGGCTCAAAGGCGCCGATCAAAGGAGTTTACTTTTGGTTAGGTTTGGGTTTGTGTGAATGCAACAGACGGTAAAAATGGCAAAAAGAAGGAAAGAAGAGAAAGAAATGGGTGGGGCCGAAAAAATAAGAATGAAAAAGAAAAAAATGTTGGCAGAACAGGCAGCTAAATGCGCCAAATTAACAGACCTTTTCCGCAGTGAAAAGGGTGCTGTGGCAGGAAGTGCAGATGAGGAAGGACCCAGCAGCATGGACAGGACAGGTGCACGATTAGTGATGCATTTATTATACACTGAAATTATTTATATTTGCATTTAAATATAGGCATATATATTATGTAAAGGATAATGTAGAGTGAGGCGGTTGTTATAGTGAATACAACCCCGACAGGCTGATCAGGACCCCGACGCAAAGCGGGATCTACATTATTCCGCTTATTACATGGCTACCGACCAAATAAATCAATAATTTGACACAAAATATTGATTTAAAAAGGAGTTTAGATTAGATTAGATTAGATTCAACTTTATTGTCATTACACAAGTACAGGTACAAGGCAACGAAATGCAGTTTAGGTCTAACCAGAAGTGCAATAGCAGCAAGTGCAGGATATACAGTGGTTCCATATTTATTGATTTAAAAACGATTGTATTGCTTCCGCTAAAGAAAATAGTCCGTTCCGGTGTGGTGAACAAATGAGTCCTATTGAAGAGATGAGTCCGAGCTTAGGACCCCATTAGTATGCCTGATCTAAATCTGTTCTTTCGATAACTTGTAGCTAACGTGAGCTGTCTACTTATAACATATTGTGCTGATTATTACGATAAAAAATAATGACATAATTATAATTGCATTACGAATTACTGTGAATACGGTAAGGCAGTATCAGGGCAGTATAAGCTTAGGTAAAGCTCAGCTAGCACGATCATCGGATAACGTTAGCTGTATGCTATGCTACTATCTAAGCTAACTAAAAAAACACACTAACAACATGAAATGTTTAATTTCACAATCTATAGCTTCGGTTAAATACTAGTTTCTGAAACATATAAGTTAAAATACATTAATGACTCGTTATAACGTAGTACAAACGTCTCCTATAATAAAGTGATTTTGTATGATTTGTAACCAGGCACTAAAGCGATTACCCATAAAACGTGCTTTGAACCAATCCGATTGCTTGGGTCCTAAGCTCAGACTCATCTCTTCAGTAGGATTTATTTGTGACCCGTCACGGAAACCAGGGACACAAGTCGGCAGCACAACTTTCGAGCAAAATGAGAAAGAAGCGTTTTTTTTCAAAATTGGTGATTTTCGTTTTTTTTGCAGAATCTGTTAGTTGAGATCACGAAGAAGCCTCTCCATGTTTGAGATAGCAGTATTGGTATATTTAAAAGCGTACATTTTTATGTTGAAATCGGCTTGTTTTTCTGAGATTCTAGCACGCAGTAGGGGCGTGTCATTGTCGGTGCGTATTTCCATACTGAATAAGCCGGCGTGGCTACTTATTATGCAGCGCTCTGGTCGGCTCTATCTGATTCGATGAAGATGGACGCCAATAACATTACGATGTCCAGCAATCGATTTAAATAGTAGGTTACATGGGGTTTAATTTGTCGTTTAATGAAATGTAGCCTAATACATGTTGTCAGTGCCAATACATAGATCCGCCTGTATTATCAATGTGTATATGAATGGTACAGTGGTAGAGCTTTGTCAGTGTTTTACCAGCCATGTCAGAGGTTGAGAGTTCGAATCCGCCCTTGTATAGGTTTTTTTTTTTTTCTCGTATAGGTTTTTTTCTCTCATCAAAACGATTATGTTCATAAGTGGTTGTATATCAAGCAGGGACACGCAAACGTTTGAATTATTTTGTTATTTCAACAGAACGAATAGAGAGTATCCGCAACGGATTGAAGCGCGCGTCGAGTGAAGACAATGCAGTGTGTGCGCGAGCCACACGAGTAAACACTGTATCTGCGCCACTGATCGCAGTGGCAACGAGCACTTTGATCACTTGATTAAAAAAAAAACACATTTCAGCGCTAGTATCTTATTTAAAAAACGAACGAAATGAATGCTCTGCCAGTTAACTGGAGATGTTTTATTTAGAGAATTTGTAGAATTGGTACATTCAGGGGGGAGGGGGAGATGGGGGAGCTTTACAGGGGGTATGACTTATCTAAATGAGATGTAAATGAGCCCTATTGTCATTCCCAGAAGGGTGAGAACTTGCCAATCTTTAGAAGCAGATTTCTACCATTTCAGTTTTTTTTAGTGCCTACCTTCAAATGGCCACAACTTCTCCAAATATAATCAGATTTCCATGTGTTACACATCGTTGGAAAGCTTGAATACTACACTTTCAGAATATGCGAATAACTCAAAATGCCCCGGACTTGTGTCCCTACTTTCCGTGACTGGTCACATTTGTTCACCACACCGTCTCTACGGTTAGAATCCTGCGTGTCCATGGCAACGCTCTGCTTTGCATGGCAACGGTGTGTTATACTTAGCAGTGGTCTGTTATCAAGAAATAACAGACAGCATTCTACATTATAATTCAACCAAGCCATGTAATAAATATTATATATTTATAGATATATTATATATTATAAACAGCAGTTTGCAATGTGTCATCACACACAGACAACATCCTTCTATAGACCTTATGCGCCAGAGAAACGAGGGCGCCGCCATCTTTAGAATATTGTCTTTTAACTTCCGTTTTGCGGTCGCTCTGTATAATTCTATGGCATTGCTGTCCAGGAGTAATTAGCTTTTGAAGTGGATTTACTTAATGTAAAGTTGACGAAAGTTATCATGAGGACTGTAATGTTTAAAGTACATGACTAAACAAATGTCAGTCGACCGGGAAGATATTAAAACGAGCCGTTCATTAATAAACACGCAAAATCGCTGTGAAAATACAGACCGGAAGTCAAAAGACAATGAGCGCAGCACTGAAAAGGGGCGGGGCTACATAAGGTCTATAAGCAAGGAATGTCTGTATGTATACACCATCTGCTCGAGGTGAACCAAAAACAACTGATACCAGCTCTCAGTGATATGTGTCGGGTCCCCGTTTTGATAACAGTAACTTTCTCAAATGTTTACAGAACAAGCGGGAACCCAGTGTGCCTGTATCTTTCTCTATTGATGTTCTATTACAAGATAGAAAGTCTAAGGCCTTCAATAGCCGTACAGCAAACCTAACTAATCTGGTGCCTATTACACGTCAAACTAATATTGCTGTGGGGAAAAGTAAGTCTGTTAAGTTAGCACTCTTTAACATCCGCTCACTTAAAGAGAGCAGCTAGACTCCCACCTCTCTTAACAGCTCTGCAGACACTCATAAAAGTAAAGTTAGGAGGGGCTGTTTCATTGAGGATTGTTGCACTGCAGCTGTCTTCTAGCCAGGTTTCATTCAGAAGCATAAAATCCAGATTGTTTGTGGTTATTAAGTCGTTGACTAGAAGTGATTTATTTTTAAAAGATATTTATCAATGTAAGCAAATATCATTTGGGAATTACTTGTCTTTCGAATATCTGTGTATTGTGTTAAAAGGTGCTCCACGCATTTTACTTATCATTATTTACAGGCCTCCAAAATACTCTCCAGCCTTTGCTGAGGACTTTACAGAACTGTTATCAACAATTACCTCAGAGTTTGACTGTTTTGCCATTGCTGGAGATTTTAACATCCATATAGATAGTGCAGAGAACAATATGGCAAAAGAAATCAAAAGTGTTTTAAAAACTTTTGATCTGACTCAGCATATACATGGACCCACACACAATCGTGGACACACTCTAGATTTACTCATCAGTAAGGGTCTAAACATTTCATCGATTGTTATTAAGGATGTAGCACTGTCTGATCATTTCTGTATTTTCTTTGATATATTGATCTCTCCTGCCATTGAAGCTAGATCTGTGTCTATCAAGAAGAGATGCTTAAATGAGAACACTAGTGTACTATTTATGAAGGCTATATCCTTAACACCAAGCATATCTGCAGACTCTGTTGATTTTCTCCTTGATTCTTTTAACTCAAAAGTTAAAAGTGTATTTGATGATATTGCTCCTGTTAAAGTCAGGAAGAAGAGTGGCAGACAAAAAGCACCTTGGAGAAACTCAACAGCAGTGCAAAATATGAAAAGACAATGCAGAAAAGTAGAGCGCATGTGGCGGAAGACAAAACTTGTAGTCCATTATAACATCTACAAAGACAGCCTTCCTGGTTTCAATATGGAACTGGGCAAAGCTAGACAGACTTTCTTCTCAAATATTATAAACAGTAATTTAAACAACACACGCACTCTTTTTGCTACTGTAGAGAGACTGACAAACCCCCCAAGCCAGATTCCCAGTGAAATGCTCTCAGACAGCAAGTGCAGTGAGTTTGCTTCTTTCTTCTCTGAGAAAATCAATAATATCAGAAAGGTGATCAGCACATCCTTGAGTTGCACTGGGGTCAGACAGATCAAACCACCTGAGAAAGTAGCTACTATGTCTGATTTCAAAGAAATTGATGGCAAAATTTTGGAAGAAACCGTACAGCACCTTAAAACATCAACCTACCCTCTTGACACACTTCCCACATCATTTTTCAAAAGTGTGTTAAACAGTTTAGAAGCAGATCTTCTAGAAGTGGTAAAGGCTTCACTTCTCTCTGGGAGTTTTCCAAACTCCCTGAAAACTGCAGTTGTCAAGCCCCTCCTGAAAAAGAACAATCTGGATAAGACCATATTAAGCAACTATAGGCCGATCTCAAATCTTCCTTTCATAGGCAAGATCATTGAAAAAGTTGTCTTCAATCAGCTGAACAAATTCTTATGCTCGAATGGATACTTTGACAATTTTCAATCTGGTTTCCGACCGCACCACAGCACAGAGACAGCGCTCATAAAGATAATAAACGATATTCGCTTAAATACTGATTCAGGCAAATTATCGGTGCTGGTACTACTCGACCTCAGTGCTGCATTTGACACTGTCGATCATAACATACTTCTGGACAGGCTGGAAAACTGGGTGGGGCTTTCTGGGATAGTCCTAAAATGGTTCAGGTCATACTTAGATGGGAGAGGTTATTATGTGAGTATAGGAGACCATAAGTCTGAGTGGACATCCATGACATGCGGAGTCCCTCAAGGCTCAATTCTTGCGCCACTCCTGTTCAACCTGTATATGCTCCCAATGAGCCAAATAATGAGAAAGAACCAAATTGCTTACCACAGCTATGCAGACGACACACAGATTTACTTAGCCCTATCGCCTAACGATTACAGCCCCATTGACTCCCTGTGCCAATGCATCGATGAAGTCAACAGTTGGATGTGTCAAAACTTTCTTCAGTTAAACAAAGACAAAACTGAAGTCATTGCGTTTGGAAACAAAGATGAAGTTCTCAAGGTGAACGCATACCTTCACTCTAGGGGTCAAACAACCAAAAATCAAGTCAGGAATCTTGGTGTGACACTAGAGTCAGACCTTAGTTTCAGTAGTCATGTCAAAGCAATAACTAAATCAGCATACTATCATCTGAAAAATATTGCAAGAATTAGATGCTTTGTTTCCAGACAAGACTTAGAGAAACTTGTTCATGCTTTCATCACCAGCAGGGTGGATTATTGTAATGCACTCCTCACTGGCCTTCCCAAAAAGACCATAAGACAGTTGCAGCTCATACAGAACGCTGCCGCCAGGATTCTGAGCAGAACCAGAAAATATGAACATATCACACCAGTCCTCAGGTCTTTACACTGGCTCCCAGTTAAATTTAGGATTGATTTTAAAGTATTATTACTGGTATATAAATCATTCAATGGCCTAGGACCTCAATACATTGCAGATATGCTCACTGAATATAAACCCAACAGATCACTCAGATCACTAGGATCATATCAGCTAGAAATACCAAGGGTTCACTCTAAACATGGCGAGTCCACTTTTAGCTATTATGCCAGCCGCAGCTGGAACCAGCTTCCAGAGGAGATCAGATGTGCTCCTACAGTAGTCACTTTCAAATCCAGACTCAAAACACATCTGTTTAGCTATGCATTTAATGAATGAGCACTGTGCCAACGCTCGTCCGACTGTTTGTACTGTACTGTATTTTATTTTTATTTTTCTAAACTGTTTTAATTATTCTTATTTCTTTTTATTATTTTAATTTCTTCTATGTAAAGCACTTTGAATTGCCATTGTGTATGAAATGTGCTATATAAATAAACTTGCCTTGCCTTGCCTATTAGCTGTTAAGGTCAGTGATGGAGAGGGACAGGTTGATGATGACCCCTGCAGTCATATTGATGAGGAGGGAGAGAAGGAGGAGGAGCAGGAGGAAGAAAAGCAGCAAGAGAAAGCAGAGCGGGAGGAGGACGAGAATGGAACCAGTACAAAAACAGTGACAGGTACAGGGGCAGTGTGCAGGGCTGGGTAGGCAATCATATTATGCATAGATAGAATAAGAGATAGTGACGTCACGTTCTTCTCATGCAGTACAACCAGTACAGAAAGAGGCAGGATCCAACACAGGTGAAGATGTGCCAGGGATAGACCTACACAGAGCTGAATATGAGGGCTTTGATTTTTATACACGCCCGGCCTCCAAAGATTTTGATCTTTTTTTTTCTTACCACCCTCAACAACCCCCCAGAAAAGGCACGAGTATCTATCATACCAAAGATGGTATTATGAAAAAGTGGCTCACATACTGTAAGAAAGAAAACTCACTGTACTGCACAGTATGTTTGGCATATGCAAAGCCATCTGCAAATGAAAGTGCATTCATTAAGGGGGGAATGACAGCCTGGAAGCATGTACATCAGAGCACGAAAGAAACCAAGTTCACGGAGATGATGGCCAGTCAAGCAGACATAGCAAGCTTACTTAGTGGAAAACAAGTGTCTCTTCACCGTGACCAAGTCAGAAAGAAACGCCAAGTCATGGACCGTGTCATTGAAGTGATAAAAGTCATCGGAAAGTGTGGTCTTAGCTATAGAGGCACCAAATTTGAAGCTGCATACACATGGGACAACATTGCGGTTGATCATGGAAACTTCTTGGAAATGATCATTCTGCTGAGCAAATTTGATGTCTCTCTGCAAGAATATGTAAATGAATGTGTGCAAAAAAGCAAAAGCCTAAATAAGACCGGGGTTAAAGGCAGAGGATCTTTCGTTACACTGCTCTCTAAAACATCTGTCAACAAAGTGATTGATGTAATCAGCCACTTAATCAAAGAAAGCATTTCAAGGGAAGTAAGGCAAGCAGGAATGTTTTCTCTGCAGATTGACACCACATGTTACCTCCACAGACCAGTGTGCTGTTATCCTCAGATATGTGACTGATGTGGTCCATGAGAAGCTCATAGGTGTGGTTGAATGTGAGTCATCAACTGGAGAGTATTTTGTGGAGCTACTTAAAAAAACTCTGGCAAAGGTGGATATTGAGCTTAAGAACTGTGTTGGCAACTCAACAGATGGAGCTGCAAACATGCAAGGCCAGTACAAGGGCTTCTCTGCTTTGCTGTCATCAGAGTCTCCTAACCAAGTGCACATCTGGTGCTATGCACATGTGCTTAATCTTGTTCTGGGAGACACCACGAGTGCTGTGATAGAAAGTGCATCCCTTTTCTCCATAGTGAACGATGTTGCTGTATTTATCAAGGACTCATACAAGCGTATGAAAATGTGGGAGGAAGTGAGTGATGACGAGCGACACAGACGGCTGTCTCCTATCGGGGAGAGAAGATGGTGGGCCAAGGACCAGGCCCTAAGCAAGATATTTGGCTGTTTTGGTAACCCTGACAATGCTCTGTATGTTGATTTAATCATAACACCGAAAAGGATAGTGGAAGATATGTCAATCAAAGCACATGTCAGAGCAAGAGCTAAGGGGTACATGGAGTCCCTACTGAAGCATGAGACGGTGCTGACAGCGCAGATATTCTTGAGAATCTTTGAGATTACCTCACCACTCTCCAGATACCTCCTGCAACAGGGACATGGATGGTGTCACAAAAGCTACAAATGTCTTTGTTGAATGGGTTAACAGGCTAACTGGAGGAGAATGGATCTAAAGAGGTGGTTCAGGGGTCTCTACCTGAAAAGAAAAATCAGAAAGAAGAAGTCCATGCCAGGTGAAGTAGCAGAGGAAGAAAATTTGTTGAATACAGAGGATCAGTACAGGATCAAGGTGCACAATGTCATTTTGGACACAGTGACTCAGAGCATTCAGACTCGCTATTCTGCAAATGGAGCTCTTTATGATGATTTTGCATGCCTCAACCCAAGGAATTTTGGTACACTAAGAGATAGGGGGCTTCCATCTGAATCACTCAAACACCTCAGTAAATGCCTCCTTAGGTTCGATGAAAGAGCAACATCTGGAAGGCTCAATGCCGAGCTCTGTAGTCTGGCCAACCAGTGGGAGAGACTTAAGTTGCCACATTTGGAGTCATACACTGTCCGGACTGCAGAAGAGACAGAGGATGGAGAAGACATGGAACTGAATAACACCAGCTGCACCTCCTGTAAAGACTGTGCAATTTGTGTTTATCATATCCTCTCCAAATACAACCTCCTCACTGATGCCTATCATGTCATTGGACTGGCCTACAAGTTCTTGCTTACACTCTCTTTCAGTCAAGTGGCCTGTGAGAGGACCTTTTCTACACTCAAGTTTGTAAAGAACAGACTGAGGAGCACCCTGACACAGGAGCGTCTTGAGGCATTCATGCTATTGTGCACAGAAAAAGAGGTCCTATCCTAGATTAGACAACGATGGAGTCATAGACAGTTGCAGAGTTGAGTAAACTCCTCCAAAGATTGCTGGTGATGTGAGGTAGGACAGTTTTAGGTTTTTAGGAGTTTTAGGCCTGTATACCTTGGAGGTTGGTTGTTTCTGTCTCCAAATATTTGCTTTGATAAGCTAATTGTTTTTATTTTCTGTTATTGCACACATACACACACACACACACACACACACACACACACACACACATGTGCTACATAATTAAAGATCAGGAGGAAGAGGAGGAGCAGCAGGAGGAGAAGAGAGGAAGAGGAGCAGCAGGAGGAGGAGAAGAGAGGAGGAGGAGCAGCAGGAGGAGAGAGGAGGAGGAGCAGCAGGAGGAGAAGAGAGGAGGAGGATGAGAGAGGAAGAGGAGCAGGAGGAGGGAGGAGGAGGAGGAGGAGCAGCAGCTGGAGGAGAGAGGAGGAGGAGGAGCAGCAGTAGGAGAGAGGAGGAGGAGGAGGAGCAGCAGCAGGAAGAGAAGAGAGGAGGAGCAGGAACCAGGAAACAGACAGATAGAGGGGCAGTGTGCAGGGCTGGGTAGGCAATCATATTAGGCATATCAATCAAAGCTTTATTAAGGACACACACACAAAAATAGAAAAATACAGCACAATATTACATATTTACATATAGGATAAAATGCCAATAGTTCCACATACTAGATAATAACCTGACTGAAGCACAGATTGAATTAGAAAATGTATTATTCTTAGTCATATTTATTACTGATGTTCTTCCAGTGGCGGTTCAAGACCAATTTTACTGGGGGGGCCAGGCTGGGGCCAAGGTTGTTATCAGAGGGACACATTCAACACTGACAAAAGTGTTCAAGTATTCAAAAAAAATAATACATAATAATACAATAACACAAAGTATTCCAGTTGCAGTCAAAGTCTTTATTGATTTTTTTTTTTTTTTTTTTTTACAATTTACAAGGAAATCAAACAAAACAAAACATCCTTGTTGGCTTCAGTAACAATGCCGTGTTCAAGCCTTCACCATAGCTATTTCAGCATAAAACAAAGTATTGGTATTTATTTCAGTAACAATACTGACAATGAAAACAAAATAAAACAAGTGCATCCACTATAGCCTTTATAAGGTTAGTCTAGATGGTCTCTGTATCCCAGTCTACTTTCCTATATAGGAATTCAAATTACAGCAACTGTATTCTGCGGTTTTGGTGATTTCTAGCAAAACGATCAACAAATGACTCAAGATTTAAAGCCTTTGCCCTCCTTGACTCAATGCTCAGTACACCCAGATTGCTTAACCTGTCATCATTCATGGTGGATCTGAGGTACGTTTTCACCAGCTTTAAAGAAGAAAAACTCCGCTCACAAGAAGCAGTGCTCACCGGGATCGCAACGGCTATTTTGCAGAGTCTGTAGAGCTAAAAAAAAACTTCTCTATATGGCTCAATGAACTGTACCAGCTCCACTGTACTGGAGGGTCTCTGCATCCCGGTCTGTATTTTCCTGTCCAAGATCCTGCTAAACTGATGCAGTTCATGTCCCAAATCCTCAATACTTGAATCATACAATCGAGCAAATGAGTACAGAGCTGTCTCTTTTAGAAATGCATCATTTTTAGGGTTTAGAGCCTGGATGCTGTTCATTATGTCACAGTTTGTCCTGGAAAAACGCCTGTTAATCTCACTGAGCATCAGATCAATGATAGGGTAGAAGAAGGTTGTGCGAAACCCGTCTTTACCTCGTTCCGACTCTCTCTGACCAACAGTTGTCATCACACAGTGCTCACCGAGTTTAGAGCTTTTTTGTCGTTTTGCCGGTGGCTGTGTTGCATCACATTGTCCAGAAATGTTCAACACCTCATCCCAAACATCATCAAAAAACAATTCCTGCCTGAAGTCATTTAATGTCTGAACTAAAGCTTCAACTAAATCTACAGCTTTTGAAATATCAAGAGTCGAGGCCTGTAGCATATCAGAGAGAAGTTTTGTTTCTCCAAACACTTTACGGAGAGTAACAAGATGCACTATGAACTCAAGATCTATCTGTGCCAGCAGACCTCGAGCCTCAACGGATCTTTCACCATTATGTTCTTGGGCTATCTCTTGCAGGAGCCGCTTGAGGGCAGGCAGTCGATCCATAATGTTACGTAGAGCTATAAATCGGCATGCCCAACGTGTGTCACTTAATCGCTGAAGCTCTCTTGCTGCCCCTTCATACATCTCTCTTTGTATAGCTAGCCATTTAGGATGAACAGCTGATCCAGATGTGAACACGTAAAGTTTCTCTAGTAAAGAGAAAAACTCCTCGGCCTCCGGGACAGCTTTGACTGTATCTACTAAAACTAGGTTTAGACAGTGGGCACTACAATGGATATAAAAAGCATATTTTGCTTGCTCTTTGATTCTTGCCTGGACTCCAGAATGCTTACCACTCATGACAGAAGCCCCATCATATGCTTGACCTACCAGGTTCTTTTTGTACTGTAGGCCATGACTTTCTAGCATGTGGATTATTTTCTCACTAAGACCTGCTGCATCCAGCTTCTCTGTGGACTCAAAATGGAGAAAACTTTCCTGGATAGCTCCATTGTAGTAATATCTCAGCACCAGAGAGATCTGTTCCTTTTTCTTTACATCTTTTGTTTCATCAGCCATGATGCTGAAGACTTCTTCTGCAATTTCAGTTCGAACCTCATTCTGGATTATTTTGCTTGTATACTTTGCATTATGAAATGAAGTTAACCTTTTTTAACAGCTTTATCATGGTTAGCAATTGTCTCTAGAATTGCCATGAAGTTCCCTCTGTTATCAGAGTCTACAGACTCATTGTGACCTCTTTGGGCCATGTTTTGAGTGGCAGTAAGTAGCAGCACTTCCCCTATAGTTTTTATGTATTCCCTGTTTTCTCTGATCTGTCTGTTGTGTTCCTTGTTTAAGACATTTACCAGTGTTGCATTAGCTGCTGCAGCTTTCTGATAGTCCCGCCAGCTAACCATAGCTTGTTTGTGCCTCTCAGATCTTGCATGCATTGCAAAACCCCCCACTTTATAGGTTGCCTTCTTCCAGTTTTTGAATCCGGATGGCGAGTCAAAGACGGTGTCAGGACTATTAGGAGGGCTAAAATGTCTGCATGCGTAACAATACGCAGAGTCCGAGTTTTTTGAATACTCAAGCCAGGGGTAGATGTGGTACCAGGCTGCCTTGAAGCTCTTCCTTCTGTCCCCCATCAAGGTTCTTGGGAACAATTTAAGGTTTGGCTGCATCGGTGGGTCTTCTCTACATTTGCTGATATCTGTGGATAAAGACAAACCCAATACATGTAAATATATATTCTATGAAGACACACACTCTCTCTCTCTCTCACACACACAACACATAGACACAAAAGAAAAGGTAAACTTGTTATATTAATCCACACATGATTATAAAAGGGTATCCCCTCTGTATTGTGTAAATGTTCGGAACATTCATTAAAGTGCACATTTCCTAAAGCTGCTCTCTCTCTAAATTTCAATAAGCTTTATTGGCATGACTGTAAATGTGCAAATACTGTACAATAATAAAAGTTAAATCAGGAAATTTACAAATGACAAATAAAGCAAGTAAATCAATCAGAAAATAAGAAAATTATGGGAAAGAAATGTGCATATAACAGATGATTTAAACATAAAATTAAATTATGTAATTGATTAATTTCTCTCTCTCTCTCTCACACTTTATGCAAATGCTTTTCTTTTTCCACATCACAAACCTGATGGTCCAGTGCTTGTGGATGCACATGGATCCTCTGTCTGCGTCTCAAACTCTACTTGTATGTCTCCCTCAGGCTCGTCTTCACTATTAGGATCTTCATCTTGCTCTTGTTCCTGCTCTGTGGCCTTACTGCTAATCTCTCCAAAGTTCACTGGCTCTCTTTCTGTGGCTCTCTCAGCCTCCTCACACATCTCTGCATCTCTGTCTGGCTCTGTCTCAACATTTGCCTTGTAATTCTCATCTTTCTTTTGGGGGCAGAAATAGGACGCAATGTCCCTTTTTCTCCTCATTTTGAACTATTGACAAAAAAGCAAATGAGAGGAATACACAACATCAGCAAACCAGAATATAAATATTACATATGATAGGTGCTGGCTTTCTTGGATTTGTGTTGTGATATATTGAGCCTTTGTGCTTACATCTGGGTTCTGTTAACTAAAGTGTGTGGAGAGTCTTCTTCTTCATCTCTGAACAAACTAAGTTTGAACTTTCCTCTTTGTTTCTGGAATGTTTGGAGAACATGTTCACTTCGGATTCTAACAAATTCCTCTTTCCATCTTTACAACGCCGTTACCATTACTGACGATAAAAAACGTTACTGACAGTGTGTTATTACTATTGTAAAATAATTAAGAGAGAAGGCAGAGTGATACGTTTCAATCTGGAAAATACGCTCAGTGTTTGAGTAAAAGAAGGGTTGCTGTGGTCTGCTGTGAACGGTGTAAGCTCAGAATAAAGCAGTCAACAACATTACCTGACCAGAAGTCTTACTTTATAACAGTTACACAAAAGATACTAGCTTTGCTTACCTTAAATCTCAGCGGTAATTCTTGTTGTATGACTCCGGTTCTGTAGACGTATTCCCTTTTTCCCGGCGCGCAACAGTCAGTGAGCTTCTGGCGTGTAACGCTCCAAGGGGGCCGACTGGAACCAAGTGCGACACGCATTTGTTCCGCCTGTCACATCAGGTCGATACCTAACCAAAGCTTTTTAGTTTGGAGGGGGGGACACAGGGGGGTCCGGGTTCAGTTTTACAGGGGCACCGGCCCCTGTTGGCCCCTCCCCAAAACCGCCGCTGTGTTCTTCTCATGCATATGTAGCTGTACAATCAGTAAGCAGAGGCAGGGTCCAGCACTGGGGAAGCTGAGCCAGTGAGAGTTGAAAGTGAGTACACACACACACACAATCTCTATTTTATGGGACTGCATTGTAGTTTTTGAGTATCTGAGTGGGTATGTGTGAGTATTTGTAACTATTTTATCACTCCGACTGACTGTACACATGACATGCTGGTAGTTAGCAGTATACTGTGACTTGTGTGTTCGAGATTAGGTTTTGCTGACCTGGTTGTGTTCAGTGCAGTGGTGATTTGCTTATACAACCTGAGGAGGCAGGTGTTATCTTAAAGTTTCTTGAAGGTCTTCAGCGTAATCTGATTCTCTTTATACCATAAAAACACTATTAGAATTAAAATAACTGCAAAAAATCCTTCTGCTCGTGCACCAAGGGCACTCGCGTAAAAGGCCTCTCCATCTTAAAGTCCCGGGCTGAATTTCAGTACCAGTACGTCCCTGGTTGTACCACAGATGCAACTTCATTGAACTACGTTGCCACAACAATAAATTAATATCTCACCCTCTGTTTTTTCCCTAACTTTTCTTATCTTTCCTTTGATATCTTTCTTATCAATCATTGTTTCTTTTAATTTCTTATATCATTGATACAAATTGTGTATTGTATACAACAGTTTTGAATGTCATTTATGTCATCTCTGAATTGTTTACAAACATAATAAAAAATATTTAAAAATAATTCACTCACTTTCTCCTGGAGATGAGGACTATGCAAATTATACACCATCAAAGTCTCAATTTTATGTAATTTACACAATTATTAACAACAACTTGTTGAACAGAAACATTCATTAATAATAATCTATAAACATAATATTCTGGACTGTGTCATTCTGAGTTTTTACTTTTGATGGTGGTAAGAATTTTAATTAACACAGTTGACCATATGGCTGAATACACAACATGAAACTATTCGCAATATTGTTTTCAGGAGAAGGTGACAAGAAAGTATTTTAATAGCCTATTATTTTCAAGAAATTAATAATGACAAAATATAAGACAGGAAAATAGTCTTTGTCACAAAATGCAAAACAATGTAGGTGCATTTTCAAATGTTTTAACTAGGGCTGTCAGTAACAATTATTTTTATTTATTTATATATTTTTTGGTAATAAAGACAGATCTAAGTGAACAATAGCCTTTAGTATGACTTAAATACATATAACAAATGAGGCAATAATAATTGGTTCAAATAAAGTATCAAAAGTGATTAAACATATTGTTTTATTCAACAACGCTATAAAAAATACATGAAAAAATTTATAAACATTGAACTTATGTATATTATGTATTATAATATGCCAGCAGAGGGCGCCAGAGGCCTGACGATTGTTGTTACACTTTACATCAAGAGCAAACCATTGTTTATCTAATATTTAATTGCACTTAATCTGTAATGTTTGGCTAGCCTGGTAATACCAAACTCTGCTACTTCGCTTTGCTTCGTAGACAGAGTCTGGCATGGCATAATTGAAAAGCGTTTTCTTTCTCGCGGGGAGGCGCTTGTCTGAAGTTTAAAATCATTGGTTCCCGTAAGCCAATCACATAACGTTTGGTTATGGCGTGTGTTATGCGCATGCTCAGCCGCATCTAACTTCCACTGTAAACACATGTAGTATGATGCGAAAACAAAACCATCGAGCGAAATACCGGAGTGAACATGGCTGTGAACGACTTTTGCAGATTATGTGAAGTAAATCTACGCATCCACGGTACAATCAGTGTCTACGTCACGGCTCTCAGCCCGCCCTCTGTTCGTTGATTGGCCGGCTGTTTTCAGGCCGGAGGAAAAAGGAAAGCTATTACGCTGTCTCAGACTGAGTACAGAAGCGAAATGAAATTGAGCGGAAGTAAGCAGTCTGACGTAGTCAGGCTAATGTTTGGCCACATCTTTGATAGAAATGCTATAGCCAACAGTTTGATTTTGAAACCTCAAACATCAATTTGCATATTTAGAAATATATTTGTTCATTCTCATGTGTTGTTGGTGTATGTTTTTAAGTTGCTAAATCAGTTCAACAGCACAAGTTTCGTCCATATTCCCAAATGCATGTTATTGTGGGGAAAATACAAAGCATAAAATAAAATAATACAAGGACCGTACATTTTTGCTACAAACTCAACTCTGTTGAACAGAATAGTACCAGAGGGTTAAAGGGATAGGGATCTTTATGTTGTCCCACACCGGTATTTCTTTTTCTTTCTTCTTTGGAAAATAAAAATTACACAGAGACTTATGGAAGACTTTTCCATGTCACTCAAAAATATATTTTTTTTTATTTCTATGATAAACACAATGGCTCATTTCAGAGAAATTATGAAAACTCTTGAAACCATTAACATTTACTGTACAGCTCACATATTTATCTTTCTTGTTTATTTTCTAATGTTCTCAATTGTTTTGCTCAGCATTTTGCTGTTTTTAATCATTACTTGAAGGCACTGTTTGTACTCTGCTTGCTCACTTTTAGGAAAACAGTGAATGGTAATGATAGATTTACATTGCTTTATTACATGTAAGTTCATTCACCTGTGTAGCGTATTGAAATGCAATACTTAAAGGGTTAGTTCACCCACAAATGAAAATTCTGTCAGTAATTACTCACCCTCATGTTGTTCCAACCCCGTAAGACTTTCGTTCATCTTCGGAACACAAATTAAGATATTTTTGATTAAATCTGAGAGCTGGATCACTCCTCCATAGGCTTCTAAGGGATTGAAACTTGCTGGCCCAGAAAAGTTATTAAAGACATTGTTAATATAGTCCAAGTGACTACAGTGGCTCAATCTTAAGTTTATCAAGCGACGAGAATACTTTTTGTGCGCAAACCCCCCCCAAAAAATAAAGACTTTATTCCACTATTCATTTCCTTCTCTCTGGGCCTCGAGTTAGTTCACGTAGTGTTATAGCGCAGCGCGTCTGTGTTGCACGTCACCACATAGGCTCACTATTGGCCGACGCTGGTCATGTGTGTGATGCGTGTGACGTGCAAGACAGACGCGCTGCGCAAAAACACTACGTGAACTAACTCGAAGCCCAGAGAGAAGGAAATGAATAGTGGAATAAAGTCGTTATTTTTGTTGTTTTTTGCGCACAAAAAGTATTCTCGTCGCTTGATAAACTTAAGATTGAACCACTGTAGTCACTTGGACTATATTAACAATGTCTTTAATAACTTTTCTGGGCCAGCAAGTTTCAATCCCTTAGAAGGAGTGATCCAGCTCTCAGATTTAATCAAAAATATCTTAATTTGTGTTCCGAAGATGAACGAAGGTCTTACGGGGTTGGAACAACATGAGGGTGAGTAATTACTGACAGAATTTTCATTTTTGGGTGAACTAACCCTTTAAGCTACTAGAGTTGTAGGTTCTCACGGAGTGGGGGAAGAAATATAAAATTAGAGTGGAGACCAAAAAGCCGGCACTTTACTACAAGACAAACAATACACAGAACAGTTATTCAGGTGAATGAGATTCTTGCAAATGACAAAAGGTAAGTAATAAAAGTAAGGTCTTCTTTCCTATATCTTTTTAGTAATAATTAGAAGTCTATTATGAGTATATGCCTATTAATAAAAGGTAATTAATTTATTATACTGATTTAGGATTTGCTCATTTAAATGTTAACTTTTTTTTTTCACAGGTAAGAGAACAATTTCATCAAACAAGCAAAGTAAAAAATGAAATAAAAATATGTTAGCCTATATCATGACATTGAACACAAAAAAAGAAAGAAAAAAAAAGAAATGTGGTACAAGGAATCAACTCACCAAAACTGCTGTTTCTCATTCAAATAATTTTCCTTTTACCAAACAGGTAAATATAATCTTTTTCCTCTTGTAGGGTCTTAAAATAAACTAATTCATGACTTATTTTCTCAGTAATCTCTTTCATATTTCCACTTGGTCGTTACATTACATTCTGCCGCTGCTCTCTGGTTTCACCTGCGCAAGTGATTCCTTACAGGCATTTTTATTCACATTTCCTATAGGCACCTAATGAATTGTATATTTTTTATCTATCTTTTTATCTGTAAAATGTTATATTTATCATCATGTTTTATTTTGAATCAATAATAATGTATTCAGTTATACTCATTTAAACCATATTTTATTGTGGGCTACAAAAGTTTAGTATGAGTATAGTATATTTTATTCTGGGCTACAGAAGTTTAGTATTCTAAATAGACAATGTTGTTAAATATTATTTAATATTTCAACATGAATAACAAACACAACAATAAAAATAAAAAAATAAAAAAATAAAGAATCAACATGAAACAGTGCATTAGGCTAGTCCAAAATGTGGGGACTGCACAATGCCTAAAGCCATATATTGGCTGAAGCTCTCATATGAGGCATGAATTGGAAGCCTCAGGATTAATGCACATGTGTTGGCCTCTGGGTACAGTATTTTTGATCCATTTACTGGATTGTGTAAAAATTCCAGTGTAGGCTGTGAATCAAACCAGCAGGAATTCTGTCTGTGCCAGTGGCAAACATAAGAAGACTGTCAAAAGTAACGTTGACCTCATTTTCTTCAGTCTGCAAAGCATCTCCGCCTGAAATGTAAAAGGGGAATTAAGAAATTTAGATCTATAAAGTCTGCATTAAATGGAAGCTACGCAGGCCTTTTCTTCTCTATTGTGATGCATATCTGAGTGAAATGGTTGGTGTCCCAGTTCACCTACTTGTTCTCAGCCCTAAATGTATGTACTCTTTTTGTGAAGAAAAATGCATACTTGCATTATTTGCGTGTAGCAAAACAGTAGAATGGCTTTGGGACATATTGTCACGTCATTAAATTGTCTTTTACGGAAACCATGTCGCTTAGTTATGAGCATCTAGTCACCGTA
This sequence comes from Rutilus rutilus, assembly GCF_951802725.1. Classification (NCBI taxonomy): domain Eukaryota; kingdom Metazoa; phylum Chordata; class Actinopteri; order Cypriniformes; family Leuciscidae; genus Rutilus; species Rutilus rutilus. The sequence goes on along the minus strand of NC_140212.1, from coordinate 24,529,938 downwards.
AACTGGCCTGTCAATCGTCTTTAGTTAACGTCCTCCACATTTAATAAAACTGAACATATAATTTTATATAAAATAACACATCTCAGACAATGCACGGTCCCAAATTCAGGTTGCACTTGGATGGTCAGTACACACAGAATTGCAGTATTTCAAGATACCTGTCTTGGTGAGCATTAACGCAAACAGAGTTGGTTATTATATTGTGCAAACATTTGAGGAGAAACATTTGATGTGTAACATTACATTAGATCTGGGCATATGGTCGTAACAAGCTGCTGTCTGTAATTAATGTTAATCAAATAACATAAAAGAGGGAATTATTGCTTTTGAAGTGATGCATTTTTTTTTTGCTGCAAAATGTGTATTAAATTTCTGTTTTTGTTACTTGAATGCTTCTGTTTAGATATGAAGTGTAAAACAAAGCACTGTTCGTTTGATTCGTTTCTTATAATTATTGTACTGTTTGTTGTTTTTAATAAAAACATACAATAACAAAAAGCTAAAGCTATTGTGATTATCAATATAGCAATTCATTTTAATAAGAATGGGAGGAAAATATGCATTGTGATACATCAAGAATTGTTTTGTAATTGAATCGTTACCCTCTGAATCGTAATTGAATAGAATCATTAGGCAATACAAGATTCACACCTCTAGTCCAAAGTATTAATTTTTTTCTTTATATTGTTCATAACAAATGGAAGACAACAGAGTAATCTGTACTGGGAGAAAAGGCCCACAACAGACCAGGATGTGGCAAATTCCAATGAATTTGTGAGAACTGTTTTGTTGTTCAGTATGTACACCCACTACGTGACAATGTTGATGTAAGTACTTGCAGACAGTGTGTTAATTAGTGAAATGGACCACTAAACTTAACATTACTATGCAACACAATGTTTATGTTTGACATTTTTCAATGTTTATGTTTGACATTTTTCAGTTATACTTAAAGTGTGCATACCCTCAATGTCAATCAGCCAGTCTCTCCACTGGCCAACTGCACGATCCTCCTGTGACTTTAAGAATAATTGACCTTAAAGAGGTCTGTCATTGTCTGTGCAGTCAATGGGGCAGGGGGACCTCCAACAAACAGGCTGCATAGGGCACTGTCTTGTTGAAGAGCCTGTAGCACCCTCAATGTTTCCATGCCCTCCTGCAATCTAGTAAAGACATTACATAAACTGACTTCAGTGAATAGTTACTTTACTACCTGGTTGTAAAAACAGATGCTTGTGACAATTACATTTTCATATGCATTTGCCAATCTTATGAAGACATTAAAGGGGTGATGAACTAAGAAATAAAATTTTCCTTGAGCTTTTGACATAAGGCCCTGTCCCAAATGGTGCACTTCATGTGGACTTTTGGTCTCGTGGACTTAAATTGCGTGTGCTCGCTGAGTCTACGAGTAGGCCGTCCCATTCAGCATTTTAACGCTCTGAAGTGTGCTCAGCAGCGCCCCCTTTGTACCCTTGAAGCGGTCTTCCGCGAAGCCCGCATGGATGCAGGCTCCACACACTTTAACTACCCAGGAATCCTTGCGAAAGGCCAATCAGACAATGGATGGGAGGAGATTTCGCTCATGAACAATTGTTGACATGGCTGAGAAGAAAATATTACGGTTTTTATGACCTAGGTGTACATTATACCAGTTGTTACCTACAGTTACAAACATTATAGTCATCGACCAGTGGTTGATGTCTCAAACAAAATAATAGTGCGTTGAATAATACGATCGCATTATGATTCATTAAATAAATAGAACCGAATGTCAGGGCTTTACTGAGTCCAGTGGCGGATTTAGCAAATTGGGGGCCCAAGGCGAAGGTATGTATGGGGCCCCCAGGCTTTTAATGATTTTTAAAAGAGAGCAAAACATTTTTTTAACGACTGAATGGTGGATAGGCAGGTAAAGCTAATCTACGGGGAAGTGAAGTTTGGAGAGGAGGAAAAAAACGTCCCCTTTAAACCCTGAATACACTTCTTTACTCCAAAATGAAGATGGAAAGCAGAGAACACACAAAGTGTAGCACTACACAAACTAATAGTCACGATGGAACCCAACAGAGAATAAGGTTTCAGATAACACCTGCCTTTGCCAAAATGCCAGGAAAACCAGCACTGTTTATTCTTTTTTTTAAGATCAAATCAATATAACCAGCAAGACAAGTAGTTAGGGTAAACCCCCACAAACAGTCATATACTTAGCAAACCATCACAAACAGCCATATACTTAGCAAATATTGCATTCTACAAACAAACCCATGTACAAGATACAGGATATTGTAAGTGAATTGACATTAGATTACAGTAGATTGAACATTTCAAACATTCTACAAACAAACCTATGTACATGATAGTCTGTGTGTGTGTGAGGGCGCTTTCACACTAGCACTTTTGGTGCGCACCTGGGTTCGAATGACGTCAGAGTTCGGTTCGTTTGGATGATGTGAACGCTGTCTTCCGAACTCGGGTGCGCACCCGCGAACCGTACTCAAATCCGATTAAAAAGGTGGTCTGGGGTACGGTTCATGTGAACTCGGGTACGGTTCGCTGCTGATATGAACGCAATCGAACCAAACCGCGGAAGTGAACCGCTATTGATGACGTATAATGTGTCTTCGGCGGACAGCCCGCTGTCTTTGAAACGTTTTCAGAATTTTTGCGGCAGGCAAGTGTGTTTCTGTATGTCTATGTTGAAAACAAAACCATAGGTTAAAAAAAAGAAGAACAAATGTCAACCGAGCAAGTCTATCCATTTGGGCGCCTTTTCATTCGCAGTTACCAAGCAACACCATTACGCCAGCTGCAGCCTGATGACGCAAGCGTACCGCGGTTCGGATAGAAATAATATAATGTGAACACAGTCCATCGGGGGCAGGGGGAGGGGGTAGCAATGGTAGAACTCGGGTTCGGAACAGGCAAGCGAACCAAGTGTGAAAGCGCCCTGAGAGAGGGATGAAGTTGCAAATTGCATAAGCAGACCCATGTACAGGATACAGAGTATGACAGAAAGTGTGTGTGTGTATGTCTGTGAGTGTCTGAGTGAGTGAGTGAGTGTCTGTGGCTGCGTTCCAGTCCACTCTTAGACATGCACTTGAGAACTTCCCTAAGCACTTCCCCTCGGGGAATCCCTGCCGCCATTTTGAAGTGCGTTCCACTTCGTGAAGTGGACGAGGGAAGTTTATATGGACAGACCCTCGTTCCCTCGATTTTTATTAGGGTGCGAGTCTACTTCATATGTACACTTCAGGCACCTATATGTCCCACAATGCAGTACGATTGTGATGTCACCACAGATCTCATCTAATCACCACCACAACAAACAACTCTATTATATATTAATTATATATTTTTTTAATTTAAAACAACCCAAATACACCTATATACATTTGGATGCTGAATTAAACAAATTATTAAAGGGAAAAAAATGTAAATAATAAATCAACTCCACAGCTGATTCCAAGTGATCAAGGGCTTAGGACGTTCCAGTTCAGCCTGCCGCAGTTTCCGCCAGTAGGCAAGGCAAGGCAAGGCAAGTTTATTTATATAGCACATTTCATACACAATGGCAATTCAAAGTGCTTTACATAGAAGAAATTAAAATACTAAAAAGAAATAAGAATAATTAAAACCGTTTAGAAAAAAATAAAATAAAATACAGTACAGTACAAACAGTCGGACGAACAGCGGCACAGTGCTCATTCATTAAATGCATAGCTAAACAGATGTGTTTTGAGTCTGGATTTGAAAGTGACTACTGTAGGAGCACGTCTGATCTCCTATGGAAGCTGGTTCCAGCTGCGGCTGGCATAATAGCTAAAAGCGGACTCGCCATGCTTAGAGTGAACCCTTGGTATTTCTAGCTGATATGATCCTAGTGATCTGAGTGATCTGTTGGGTTTATATTCAGTGAGCATATCTGCAATGTATTGAGGTCCTAGGCCATTGAATGATTTATATACCAGTAATAATACTTTAAAATCAATCCTAAATCTAACTGGGAGCCAGTGTAAAGACCTGAGGACTGGTGTGATATGTTCATATTTTCTGGTTCTGCTCAGAATCCTGGCGGCAGCGTTCTGTATGAGCTGCAACTGTCTTGTGGTCTTTTTGGGAAGGCCAGTGAGGAGTCCATTACAATAATCCACCCTGCTGGTGATGAAAGCATGAACAAGTTTCTCTAAGTCTTGTCTGGAAACAAAGCATCTAATTCTTGCAATATTTTTCAGATGATAGTGTGCTGATTTAGTTATTGCTTTGACATGACTACTGAAACTAAGGTCTGACTCTAGTGTCACACCAAGATTCCTGACTTGATTTTTGGTTGTTTGACCCCTAGAGTGAAGGTATGCGTTCACCTTGAGAACTTCATCTTTGTTTCCAAAAGCAATGACTTCAGTTTTGTCTTTGTTTAACTGAAGAAAGTTTTGACACATCCAACTGTTGACTTCATCAATGCATTGGCACAGGGAGTCAATGGGGCTGTAATCGTTAGGCGATAGGGCCAAGTAGATCTGTGTGTCGTCTGCATAGCTGTGGTAAGCAATTTGGTTCTTTCTCATTATTTGGCTCATTGGGAGCATATACAGGTTGAACAGGAGTGGCGCAAGAATTGAGCCTTGAGGAACTCCGCATGTCATGGATGTCCACTCAGACTTATGGTCTCCTATACTCACATAATAACCTCTCCCATCTAAGTATGACCTGAACCATTTTAGGACTATCCCAGAAAGCCCCACCCAGTTTTCCAGCCTGTCCAGAAGTATGTTATGATCGACAGTGTCAAATGCAGCACTGAGGTCGAGTAGTACCAGCACTGATAATTTGCCTGAATCAGTATTTAAGCGAATATCGTTTATTATCTTTATGAGCGCTGTCTCTGTGCTGTGGTGCGGTCGGAAACCAGATTGAAAATTGTCAAAGTATCCATTCGAGCATAAGAATTTGTTCAGCTGATTGAAGACAACTTTTTCAATGATCTTGCCTATGAAAGGAAGATTTGAGATTGGTCTATAGTTGCTTAATATGGTCTTATCCAGACTGTTCTTTTTCAGGAGGGGCTTGACAACTGCAGTTTTTAGGGAGTTTGGAAAACTCCCAGAGAGAAGTGAAGCATTTACCACTTCTAGAAGATCTGCTTCTAAACTGTTTAACACACTTTTGAAAAATGATGTGGGAAGTGTGTCAAGAGCGCATGTTGATGTTTTAAGGTGCTGTACGGTTTCTTCCAAAATTTTGCCATCAATTTCTTTGAAATCAGACATAGTAACTACTTTCTCAGGTGGTCTGATCTGTCTGACCCCAGTGCAACTCAAGGATGTGCTGATCACCTTTCTGATATTATTGATTTTCTCAGAGAAGAAAGAAGCAAACTCACTGCACTTGTTGTCTGAGAGCATTTCACTGGGAATCTGGCTTGGGGGGTTTGTCAGTCTCTCTACAGTAGCAAAAAGAGTGCGTGTGTTGTTTAAATTACTGTTTATAATATTTGAGAAGAAAGTCTGTCTAGCTTTGCCCAGTTCCATATTGAAAGCATGGATGCTGTCTTTGTAGATCCCAGCTAACAGGGAACGTTCTCAGAACATTGGCTAACGTTCTCTGAAAGTTCTCTAAAAGTTATCAAAAAAGTTCTTGTTGTAACGTTATTATAACGTTGTGCCAACGTTATATGTCATTGATAAACGTTCTAAAAACGTTAGCATTAAAACGTTATTCTTACATTGTTAGTGGAACGTTTTAAAAACGTTATTGTTAAAATATATATTAAGATAAAAGTTCTCTTAAAGTTACCAAAGTAACGTTGTGCCAACATGTCATTGATAAACGTTTTAAAAAACATTATTATGTTAAAAAATATATATTAGTCATTACAAATTAGTTATACAGCTTTTTATTCTGCAAATCAACTTCAGAAACATATAATTTGTAAATCCAGTGACACAACTAATGACACAATGCACTGACATTATTTAACTATTTCATTTAAAAAAAAATTATGGTCAGAATAAAAAATCCCAGAATATAAAATAATTATGTTCAGGAAAATAGCAGTATTCATTTAAGTTGAGTGCATTTTGCTTGTTGTATGAATTAGACACTTTTATCACAATGCTGATTAACTTAGATAAAAGTTCTCTCAAAGTTACCAAAGTAACGTTGTGCCAACATGTCATTGATAAACGTTCTAAAAACGTTAGTATCAAAACGTTATTCTTACTTGTTAGTGGAACGTTTTAAAAACGTTACTAAATTAAAACAAATAAACAACTTCAGAAACATAATTTGTATATACAGTGACACAATGCACTGAAATTTTTTTGGGGGGTTAAAATATTTTTTCAAATATTATTATTAGTTTATAAAAAAATCCCAGATATAAAATAATTATCGATTCAACAGGAAATAATTCAAAAAGTACAGTCAATTATAAATTTGGTTTTACCTCTAAAAAAAAAAAAAATTACTTTTGCAATTACAGTCAAAGAGAAAACAGGCAATGTGTTATGATAGACTGTAGTTTTATCTGATCATTCCCCACGTCCGAACGACCTATTACCTAAGATGGGCGTGGTTTTGCAGCGCACGGCACGACCCGTCAATCAAACACAGCGTCAGCGGGACAAGATGTCGGACAAGGAGACGACAGATTTTAGGTAAGTTGAATTTTGCGTGTTGTATGAATCAAATACTTGTATCAGTGCTAATTAACTTAGTTTTGCAGCAGTTGCTACTGTTTTAATAAAGTTAACTACATCAACAGTTTGCATGAACTGTCTTGAGTAACGTAAACTGCTCCCGCAGTCCACAGAGCAGTTAACAACACTACACAAATATGTAGTTAAAACTGAAGAATAAACGTGAAATTATATTGATGTCTTTATTTAGATTCACCTTTTCCAGTGTCCTTGTTCGCCTTTTCAATATAGCTAAACTGATTTTAATTTGAACGCGTTCTTGAGATTCAAAAGTTAATCGGCTAACGTTAGCTCAATTAAGTTAGCTTAGCTATGGCCCGGGTATTTCCCCCTCCAGTTTCATGTGTCAAGTTCGTCATCTGAAATCTGTAACTTATTTGTAATTTTATCGTGTAAGTTGTCCACAGTGTTTGCAGTTTTACAGGTTATAACAAGCTCCTATGTGACATTTAAAAAGGAAGGATATCCCCAGGCTCCTCTTAAATTTGATATTTGGATCGAGCACTTGACAACAGTAATGGACCCTTTTCACAGACTGTAATTAACGTTACGCGTTTTAACAACCATCAGTATTGTAAATTTTGCTAATTTATAATATACAGTGTATGGAAGGCCATATTTTCAATTCCTCCAGGCAGCTTTTTTTTTTTTTTTTGCTCAAATTGCGTTAAAATTTGTATTTTTGGCTTGGTGCAGCAGTTGTAGGCGCGAATTTCTATGGTAACCGGCGCCTCTGGCGTTGCAGTGATGCAGAGCCGTTGAAAGAGAGTTGCGCACAACTTTGATCTTGTGGTCACATGGTTCATGTAGCTCTCAAAAGAGAGCCTAAGTCCCCCCCCCCCCCCCCCCCTTTCGGTGGAATACCATGGGACCTTAATTTGGAAAAATATTGTATGGTAGCCAATGGCGAGAGACAACCACTGATCTATATAGATCAGTGGAGACAACAAATTATATTCGCAGCAATTTTTGCTAAATATTAATGCATAATATGCATTGATTACTACGAGGACCACATTAACTGGGGCATTTTATTCTGGGGAGTGATGGAGAGACAACATTAATGTTTTTCTTGAGTTTAACCCTCGTGTTTTCCTATATGATAATTGGGTCACACTCAAGTGACCAAACACCTTAAGTGTACCTTTTCATCAATTCAATAAATGTACTATATTTTAGTTCAATAATTATTTAATATTTTAATCTTTTTGTTGCTTAATAATATTTGTGCAATAATTATGATCCATTAATGACCTTTTAAAATATTTTTGATTTAAGCAAAGTTATCATTAGATTGCAGTTTTGGGATGTGGCACGGTTCATTAATGCAATTTAAACTTTAAGAGTGCATTAAAATAGAAACAATGCAAAGTCCTTGAGCATGAAAAGCAATATCAATTTAGTAGCATCTGGCTCTGGGCTTAGGGACAAGAGCAGAGAGCTAGTCTCGTATCTTCATGTGTTCTCCCAATATTCCAAAGCAGATTAAACTTTTTGTAAATTGTCAGAAAATTTAATTAGATATTGTGCATGAGCAAGTACAGCATCCCAGTGCTTTTATACTAATCTCACCACACTTTAATACAACACTGTTTTATTTTCTCCCTGCAGTATCTCCGGAGATCCTCTCAGGGTCCAGTCCAGTCCAGTCCGATGTGCCGGAAGTGGAAGCTGATGTGATTGTGGATAATGTCATTTAAAATGGTTTTTTTTTTTTTTTTTTTTTAGCTTGCTGATAGGTTAGGGTTAGGTAAAGAGGTTGTTTTAGTTTTGTTTCATGTTTCATTATTTTGAAGTTTAATCAGTTTGTTCTATGTTAGTCCAGGTTTATTTTCATGTTAATTTCATATTTCAATTTAACCCAAGTCGGTTTCAATTGTATCTGTATCTTGAAATAAACTACACTTTGGTTCACTTCAGCTCGTCTTCAGTGGACTACATTACACATATTATAGACATGATTCATGGGTCTTTTTGATTTTAATTATCTTTCTAGATCTTTTGTCTTAATTTTTAAATTTGAAAGCTCTTAATAAGGTGCTTTTATAAAATGATTGTCATATATACATTATTTGCAAAAACATTGAGAATGTTTAAACAAGTGAATGGAATGTTTTAAGAACGTTTTTCATAAATCTTAGAAAAACATTAAGAGAACGTTTATATAACGGGAGAATTGAACGTTCTAATAACGTTTGAATAACGTTCTTATAACCAAGCAAGAGCATTAATACAACGTTTATATAACAGGAGAATTGAACGTTCTAATAACGTTTTGAATAACGTTCTTATAACTAAGAAATAACGTTAATACAACGTCCAAAAAACTGGACGCTTTGAACGTTCCTAGAACATTCAGAAATAAAGTTTTTATAACTTAATGGGAACGTTATGGAAACGTTCTTATAACCTAAGAATTGAATGTTCCAATAACGTTTGAACAACGTTCTTATAACCAAGCAAGAACGTTAATACAACATTTATATAACAGGAGAATAGAACGTTCTAATAACGTTTTGAATAACGTTCTTATAACTAAGAAATAACGTTAATACAACGTCCAAAAAACTGGACGCTTTGAACGTTCCTAGAACATTCAGAAATAAAGTTTTTATAACTTAATGGGAACGTTATGGAAATGTTCTTATAACCTAAGAATTGAATGTTCCAATAATGTTTGAACAACGTTCTTATAACCAAGCAAGAACGTTAATACAACGTTTATATAACAGGAGAATTGAACGTTCTAATAACGTTTTGAATAACGTTCTTATAACCTAAAATTGTTAGCTGGGATGTTATAATGGACTACAAGTTTTGTCTTCCGCCACATGCGCTCCACTTTTCTGCATTGTCTTTTCATATTTTGCACTGCTGTTGAGTTTCTCCAAGGTGCTTTTTGTCTGCCACTCTTCTTCCTGAGTTTAACAGGAGCAATATCATCAAATACACTTTTAACTTTTGAGTTAAAAGAATCAAGGAGAAAATCAACAGAGTCTGCAGATATGCTTGGTGTTAAGGATATAGCCGTCATAAATAGTACACTAGTGTTCTCATTTAAGCATCTCTTCTTGACAGACACAGATCTAGCTTCAATGGCAGGAGAGATCAATATATCAAAGAAAATACAGAAATGATCAGACAGTGCTACATCCTTAATAACAATCGATGAAATGTTTAGACCCTTACTGATAAGTAAATCTAGAGTGTGTCCACGATTGTGTGTGGGTCCATGTATATGCTGAGTCAGATCAAAAGTTTTTAAAACACTTTTGATTTCTTTTGCCATATTGTTCTCTGCACTATCTATATGGATGTTAAAATCTCCAGCAATGGCAAAACAGTCAAACTCTGAGGTAATTGTTGATAACAGTTCTGTAAAGTCCTCAGCAAAGGCTGGAGAGTATTTTGGAGGCCTGTAAATAATGATAAGTAAAATGCGTGGAGCACCTTTTAACACAATACACAGATATTCGAAAGACAAGTAATTCCCAAATGATATTTGCTTACATTGATAGATATCTTTAAAAAGAGCAGCTAGACCCCCACCTTTCTTAACAGCTCTGCAGACACTCATAAAAGTAAAGTTAGGAGGGGATGTTTCATTGAGGATTGTTGCACTGCAGCTGTCTTCTAGACAGGTTTCATTCAGAAGCATAAAATCCAGATTGTTTGTGGTTATTAAGTCGTTGACTAGAAGTGATTTATTTTTAAGTGAGCGGATGTTAAAGAGTGCTAACTTAACAGACTTACTTTTCCCCACAGCAATATTAGTTTGACGTGTAATAGGCACCAGATTAGTTGGGTTTGCTGTACGGCTATTGAAGGCCTTAGACTTTCTATCATGTAATAGAACAGCAATAGAGAAAGATACAGGCACACTGGGTTCCCGTTTGTTCTGTAAACATTTGAGAAAGTTACTGTTATCAAAACGGGGACCCGACACATATCACTGAGAGCTGGTATCAGTTGTTTTTGGTTCACCTCGAGCAGACGGAGGAGGGTGTGGGCCCTGGCGTTGTGGCAGAGGCCGAAGAGCTCTCACAGGAGGAGGGGAAGGGCGAGCTGGGCCCGCAGGCTTTGGTGGTAATGGTGCCTGTCTTTTTTTGGTTGGTATCTGGGGGCTTGCAGCAAAAGAGTGGGATAGTCTGGTTCCAGCATGCACCAGTTCTTCCATTTTCTGTGAGAACCCATATGGAAAAGGTTTGCTAAAAACTCCTGTGATTCTTATATGTTCCAACAGAATATTGTAAGGGACATATATGCTGCAAAAACCACATATATAAATTGTATAATATTAGTGTATTTTTAATCATATTATGTCATATATGTCCTACATACAACTGAAGCCATATAGATTTTCATGATGTAAAAACATAGGAAAATAATGCTAATTTAATATTAATGTCCAACATGGATGTGTATAAAACAGTGCAGTTTACCAATCAGTATAAGGCTGTACTTCACTCATGCTTGTTCTCATCTTGTCCTAAGTCAAGCCCTATGCCTGTAGTCAATCATGGTTACTGTATATACTGTATAATCAGCCTTAGATGAAACACAACATTTAAACTACACTAACAAGCACACATTTATTAGAGTGTGTTCTACAAGATACAGTTGCATATTTCACATATAAATAGTTTTCATTTTAAATCCTGCATCACCAGATTTCATTTTCATTTGTGAAAATTTCTCTAAACATTATCACAGTACTATTGTATGCAACATGCAGTTCTATTCTTAACATATAACTTTCCTAAATGTCGAAGTGATTCTTATGGGTAAAATAAAAAATAAATTCTAAAAAAAATAATTCAGTGGCTTAGTAAATATCACAGCAATAATTAACTTTATTCACTTAATAAAATCTCTGAATATCATTTACTTGATAGTTTGAGTTGAACATACCGAAATAGGCTAATTGACTAAAACTCCAACAATTAATTGTGTCTGAAATTTACAGTTATATTTAAGTTTGAAGTTTTTCACTAAAATAATTTAGTATTTGACTAACCAATTATTTATTTAAAATACACTGAGCTAATATATTTGTGAAATTTCCATCACCATATTTGAGAATGGATAATTAAAATGATCTGTTTCAAGAACCACAAATATTACTTAAATAAAATCAATATTATTAATATTTAACACGCATAAGAAATTAAGTTTACTCAATTAAAACAATGCGCGCACCTCCCCCCTCCACTCTGACGTGACGACAGCTCAGCGGTTGAGTGAGCGCGCGCTGTTTGAATTCTCTAAAGTCTTCAGAGAGTTCTCCTCTTCTCTTCTCAGCGGCGCAGAATTGGTGCATTTCCTCTGTGAAATTCAGGTGTGTGCATGTTTTATTTGATCTGTATAATCATTAATGTGCTTTAAATCATTTTATTTAATGCGAAAGAACATATAGAGATGCAATGTTACTCACCGAGTGTCGGCTCGCGTCTGCCTTTTCGCATGATTGTAACGCCTTGCATAAACACACGACTATATTCCTAAAGATAATGAATATAACTAATTTGGATGATAAATGTCCTCAGAACTGTGCACTATTTGTTTATTGGCAGGTTATGGAGTCAGTCGCGTCGCAGCATCTTTCGGCTGTGAGTGACGCAGGACGGCGGTGTAAAGTTAGAGGCTCCCCCGCAGAGGCGAGTCCATCTCCGGGATGGGAACCAGCGCTGATCCGGTGGATACTGGATAACAGACCGGTTGATTACACTTGAATTACTTGAATGTTTAGGCCTAAATGTTTAATTTTTACTTCGAAAATGTTTCTTACATGAGTTTAAATATTGTATACGTGTTAAAAAGATTATAAAATATGCTGTATTGCTGTAGGCTACTCATCGACAATAAAGGCCAATGTCATGTAGTTATACCGGTGGTTGTATGGAATATTTTTTACAGAGGTTTAGAGGAAATAAAAAAGTTAATATTACTGGCATATAAACACAGTTAATATTACTCATAAATATTTGTTTTTAAATGTTCTCCCCAAATTATTTCTACTCAATTTTATTTGTTAATGTACCAAATGCAGTTACTCAGATCTATTTAATTAGTTTTACTTACATTTACTCAGTTAATACAGTGTATGTAATTTATTTCACTGCTTAAAAATCTAATAAATATTCTAAGTGTAAAAATGTTTCACCAAAAAAAATTGAGTAAATAATATTAAAAGTTTTTAGAGTGCATCACCACCAGAGTTCATACAAAAGCATATTCCAGCCAATTTTCAACATTTTAATCACTGTTCTAGAAACATATTTGACTCAACTTTGTTCATTTGCAATAATATGTTATGATTTGTTCACAAACAACAGGCCCAGACAGTTCACAATTAATGTAAATGCACGGTCTTACAATGTCATTGCTTTATAACTGCTCTTTCAAATCCTGTAGGAAAATTAAGTCTTCATAAAGGTCAGTGATATTCTGACAGCTAGTAATCCTCGAACCGGCTTCTGCACTGTACAGTTTAAAGGGATACTCCACTTTAAAATGAAAATTCTGTCATCATATATTCACCCTCATGTTGTTTCAATCCTGTATGAATTTCTTCTGCTGAACAGAAAGGAAGATATTTAGAAGAATATCAGTAACCAGACAGTTTCTGGTCTCATTGACTTCCATAGTAGGAAAAAAAGTCAATGAGACCAGAAACTGTCTGGTTACTGATATTCTTCTAAATATCTTCCTTTCTGTTCAGCAGAAGAAAGAAATTCATAAAGGATTGAAACAACATGAGAGTGAGTATATGATGACAGCATTTTCATTTTAAAGTGGAGTATCCCTTTAAAGATTTGCCAACTGCATATAAGTGAATCAGATGTTGGTCATCAAAACATGAAATCTGTATGAAACATAAACAAATGACACAAAATGTGTATAAATTCTATATGACTTTAATTTGACTAGCATATGATTCAATATAAGAACTTTAAATGATTTATATATAAATTTTATATGAGTTTTATATATTTCTACTAATACCATACACATTTGCATACTTTTGTCATGTAAAACTCATATAAGTCTTTTAACAGTATTCATATATAACGCAAAAATCCCCTACAAGTTGTATGTGTGCTATTTAGTATGAAAGTGGCCATAATCGGTCTGATTTTGTATAGGACATATATTGGCCTTATATGAAACACAGAAGGTAATTCTGGCCGATTTAAGTAAGGAAGATATATGGTTGCTGTATATGAACCATGCAGGTTTTTTTCATATGGGAAGCACAGATGTGGCGATGCTGGAGAGAGGGAAAAAGTGTCTGGTGAAAGGGACTGTTGCTCTGGTGTCTTCGGAGGCTGTAATATGCTGTCCTGGCTTCCCTGGCTGTTTTCCAGGAAGTCGTCCTTGGGTGCTGAATCTTCAAGCAGTTCTGATATGTCTGTCTGTGGTGAGCTCTGTGTGCAGGGCTCTGCTGAGATTGTGTCCTTGAGCAGAGGTTGTTGTGGCGGAGTGGTGTTATCATGTCCATTTTGCTGCTGATGTTAAGTCCTGTGGTCATTCGTACTGTGTCCAGGTGTGTGTGTGCCGTTCAGATTGAGTGGATTGGCACAAACTGCAGAAGGATGATTGAGGGAGAAGTAGATATTGTCCTTTAACACTCTTGAACCAAGTTTGTTTGGGTGATGGCCATCCCGATGAAACAGTTGTCTCTGACTCCAGAAAAGATTGAAATTGTCAATGAAGTTTACTGCTTTTATATTGCAGCTTTTTTGCAGCCACGTATTAAGCCCAAGTAACCGTGAAAACCTGTTTGTTCCTCTTGCTGGGAGAGGTCCACTGATGAATGTTTGAACTTTCAGTCTTTTAAGTGTTTCAAAAAGTTCATGGAAATCCTTCTTAAGGAGTTCTGACTGCTCTTTATGAATATCATTCTTCCCCACATGAATGATGAGTCGATTTGCAGTCTTATGTTTCATCAGAATGTTCTGAAGTTCCCTGTTTACATCAGAAGTTGTTGCTTGTGGAAGGCAGCATGTAGTTGTATCCCTGCTGCTAATGTTTCTGATTATGGAGTCCCCCACTATCAGAGTCCTGGGCTCGGCTGCGCTCTGAGCTGAGTGCCGCTGTCTGCTCGACCTTGAGCGCCAGTTAGCATCAGTGTTAGCTACTGGCCCATTCAGTCTGTGTTCGATCACATTCATCATGTTTGGGGATTTCTCATTTACATTCCTTAGTGCTTCAAATCTGTTCTCAAGATGTATAGGCGGTGGTAGGAGACCAGTGTTTGCAATCCTTGTCAGAGCCGTATCTGGGGTAGAGGATGCTACTGCGGCAATATGTGATGCTCGTGACAATCTGATGTCTCGAGTGCCTTTGGGTCTCGCTCCCTGTTTGTGCCATCGATTAGTAAGTCGATCGGCTTGTTTCTCTACCTGTCAAGGAGCACTAGTTTCATGGGACTCACCGGCTGTATGCTGAGGGTGTCCATGACGAAGCTCTGTTGTGTGCTCCGTCTGGTTTGGTGGTCCCGTAAGTAACTTTGTTTCAAGAACTGCAATCCTTTGTAAAAGTCTGTGGCAGTTGGTGCAGCAAGTAGATTCCAGAAGAGGCATTTTCTCTTATCCTTGAGGCAGTTGTGTTTTCCTTTCCCGGAATGTAAGCTGGTCGGGTAAAAGAATTCTCAGTTTTTGTAGTAATCCAAACTTTGTCGTATGAGCACTGTGCTGATTTGCTGAAGTTAAAATTAGGTGATAAAAGGAAATAAAATAAAGGAAATAAAATACAAAAGAATAGGAGATAAAATGTAAAAGCGATAGAGCAAAGCGCGGAGCAGTAAGCAAGAGCGTCCGAACAGTAGCTGAGCAGTAGCTGAGCAGGAAGCAGGACAGTAGCTGAGCAGGAAGCACGAGCACCCAGTAGTGGGTGCTCGTGCAACGTAAGCAATGACGTACATCCGAGTGAGCGAGACGGAGGGAAGTTAGCGAGTGAAGGGCATGACAATTTTGGAGTGGAACGCAGCCTCTGAGTGGGTGTCTGAGAGAGTGAGTGTCTGTGAGTGAGTGTGAGGGAGTGAGTGAGTGTCTGTGAGTGAGTGAATGAGTGTCTGTGAGTGAGTGAATGAGTGTCTGTGAGTGAGTGAGTGTCTGTGAGTAAGTGTCTGTGAGTGAGTGAGTGTCTATGAGAGAGAAAAGAGAGATTGTTCTCCACATCACACACTTCTGACACAGAGAGTCCTACTTGTTGACATCTTCTCACAGGTCTTCACACCAACATGATGTGCAGATGTAGGAGCTGTACCTGTAAAATAATAATAATAAAAAACATTGTCACCAACTAACAATATTGTAACAATCCGCCCTCAAATATTCTTTTTAAACAGCAGTGTTACTATAAACGCACAAGGAGATTCTTTGGAATGAATACAATAATGGCGAATATCACCAAAGCTTCAATACTGTCACCTACATCAATGCTTTCTCTAACATATAAATTAGCACGAGCAGATGTATGATAGTGAATAAGTCACACAGCATAAAAGATAACAATAATATTCAGACGGCGCTGAACACCATAAACATAAAACACACAAAACCGCTCAATTGAATGACGCGCTGAGCGCAGTATATTATAATGAAACAATTATCCCGTGCACTCACCACCTTCAAACACCCCGTACAGGAAAAATAAGTAAAACAAATGTCCGGGTTGCCTCATGAGCTCACTACCGTCTTTCCAACCGGGAAACGTTTAGTCCATAAGTCCATGGGAATGATCCTCGATCGGAACGAGACAAAAAAGTAATCCACACACACACCAAAAAAGGAAAAAATTAGTCCGTGAGAATAATCCGTTTGCCAGAGATGTGTACACGAGTGAAAAATCCAGGTGGTTGAATAATTTTCCGTCCTCTCTCCACAATTAAAGCAGTCTCTTAAAGTAACGTTTGAAAATGCTATCAAACCATAAGGAACAAGCTTTAAATATTATAGCTGCAGCAAACATTGCCGGCGCCATGAATTCAAACACACCTCCTCCCCTTTCTGATTCACCCTCCATTCATAAGCTTAGGCACGCCTTCATAGTAAGTGCGGGCGGCCGAGCCTTAAAGAGACATCCCCTCTCACCAACATACATAGTGGAAGCTAAGCATATCACACAGGAATACACAGGAGTATCATTCATCATACATAAACATTATGTGAACCAATATAATACCTCCTGAGCAATCGTAATCATTTCTGTTTTCAAAGGAACACTTAAATTAATGTGACAGTGTCACAATATGGTCTATGAACAAAATGAGTGTGGGACAATTTTGTGTTCCAATAAAAGGTTGAGTCAATTACCTTAGCTATCCAGAAGTTAGTGATGGGCTTCTTTCTTCTATTATGAAGTGAGAGGATAACAAAAAACAACAGCAGTCAGTAGCCGCGTTTCCACTGTCGGGCCAGGGCTGGGCCGTGCTAGTGCGTGCCAGGGCCAGTCGCGTTTCCACTGTCACTTCCGGGGCTTGATCGGGGCTTACTCGGGGCCAACGGCCAGGATTTCTGGCCCGTCGAATACCTTGGGCCAAAGCGGGCCAGCTCGGGCTAGAGGAGTGGTTACCAACAGAGTAGGAGTTTACCTTTGGGAGACGGCAGCGCCGGATGATTCTGTCAGCATTTAAGACTTAAAAATAAAATAATTTAAATCGCGTTCATGTTTGAATGCCTTCTGTTTGTGATGCAAAAGACTATGCGCGCTAGCCGTTACCATAGTAAACATAGTAAACGCTTGAAGATACGCATAGTAAAAAAAACAACATAGCGAACGCTTGAAGAAATCAGACCAATCTTAAAGGCTATCACAGTCATGGTTTTAATTTTATCTGTCATAGCCTACGTCTCGTCTCTTTAAACCGGACTATCAAAAAATAAAGTAACTTTTTTTTTCGGGAGCTTCCTCTGTTTCTCTGACTGAAAATATCTGTATGGGAGTCGAGAGAGTGCTAAAGCTCCTCAGGTCGTATGGCATATATTTGTAGAAATTATAATTTTTTCTAAATGTGATGTAAATATGTCCTGTAACTAAGTTACCAGATAAAGAAACAGACGCGACTGAAAAAGTAAGTGTGTCCTCTTTCTTTTGTGAAATAGACCTAACGGTAATTTATTTCTGAGTGACTAATGTGCAATTTTTACATAAATTAATTCATTATGATCAATGTATCACTTTTTATTGTAAACCTGTGGTAAAACATCGATGCTTGGGTTTTAAATATTCAAGTAGCTGCTAAACAAACAACAACAAAAAAAGCTAGCAAACGGCCGCTTTTATCGTGTTTGTTTTCAACGCTGTTTCCAGTGATTTCTGATTAGTTTTCTGATAAAACTTCCATTTGTTGGTGAAATGATGGGTTAGTGTGACGTTGTCCCAGAGAGGCGTGTTACGGGCGTGTTTTAGTGAAGCGCTGTGGAGCTTCTGGCCCGACAGTGGAAACGCATGCCCGGTGCTATTGGCCCGAGGCTATTAGCCCGGCACGGCCCGTTTAAAGCCCTGGCCCGGCCCTGGCCCGACAGTGGAAACGCGGCTAATCATTGGGATTAAAAAATAATTCGAATTTTTGTATTGTTAAATGATTACCTTCTCTCTTTTGTGTCTCTGTCCCTTCCTTTCTCTCTTCCTCATCACTCTGTTTCTTTTCCTCCTCATGCCTGTTTTTACTCTTTCTCTCCCTTGTCTTTCTTTCTCTTCCTCTACTCCTTTTTCTGTCCTTCTCCTGCTCTTCTTTATGACTGTGTTTGAGTGCTGAGTGTATCATCTGCTTTTGTCTCTGCCCCTACTCTCCTCCTCCCTCTCTTCCTCCTCATGCCTTTTTTTGTCTTTCTCATCATGTTCATACTAATCTTACTCTGCGAGCCTTGGCCTCAGCAAATCTTCTAACAATGGAGTCTGTATCAACAGTTTCCACTATCTCATGTTCGATGGAAATGACAGCCAGGGATGACAGTCTTTCTTGGGACATAGATGAGCGCAGATATGTTTTCAGTCGTTTCAGTGTAGAGAAACTTCTCTCACCTGATGCAACTGTAACAGGAAGAGTAAACAAGAGCCACAGGGCTATGCTTAAATTTGGATAAAGATCTAGGAGATTCTCTTTGTATATGTAGTTAAGAACTTCCAATGGCGATGAGATGTGTGGGGGAAAGACTTAACAGCACCTGTAATTTCCATTTTTAGGTCCCCTGCATCCACATCCTCCATTGCCTTCTCAAACCTGTTGCAGCATTCATCTAGATTGCCTGCCTGTACGGTGCTTTTCATTATATTAGTGGAGTAGATAAATCCATACAACTTAAAGGTATAGCGGAGGATTTTCTTTTTCCGGGTGGATCATCAAGACTATTGGTCCTCCTAGTTGTCAATCATTCTGGTGATATGTTTACGTAAGGCCGTACGTGCTCTAGGTAGTTTTCGCTTTCTGCGCATGTGCACTTTCAGGTGTATATGTGTGGTGAGCTACGGTTTCAGCCATTCATTGAAGCTTGCCGTTCTCACCGGGTTTTTTCAAAATGTCTGAGGGTCGCAAGAGAAAAAGTGTCTACGAATTGTATGACAAGAAGAGAAAGGCCTCTGAAGAAAGAAACAACACCAGAGTGTTTTTGGGAGAATATTTCACACACTGGCGTGCGCTAAAAGCACAGGTTGGGCTTCTCACTGATGCCTCAGTCGCGAAGTTTCTACTCGACAGGTAAAGTTTGGCATGCTATTTGGAGAAATCCATTTAAAATCACTGCTAGTAAAAGTTAATGTAAGCTATGATTAGCGATGCTAGCCCTGGTACAAGTCACGCACTAGGCTCGTGCATGCTCTCTCGTGCACATGTTTAATAGGTGTTCCCTCTCAGGAGCAGGTAGAGTGTTCCGCATGTGCATTTTTTCAAAAAGTGGAGAGGGCGGTTCTTTTCTAAAATTCGGGAAAATCCTCCACTATACCTTTAAAGAAGTTCTCCATGCAGGAGAATCTCTCCCTAGTCTTGACCAGGGCAGTATCAACTAGGTGTAAGAAGAACCCTCTTCTGAAATGTTCCTCTGCAGTTGAAGTAGTCTCCTCTGTGCCCTCATAGTCAAACTGCCTTTTTGTTTTTTTCTGCCGAACGTCTGCCCAGATCATCTCCACCTCAATCTTCTCTGCAATTTTCCTGGCATTTATTTTGGCGGCATTGAATCCGTGCTCCCTGAAATCTTGGAGGAAGTCTATGACTGCAGAGATTTCCCTCTTCATGGTCTCAATGCTCACTTTGGGGCCCTGTAGGATCTTACTAACTTTGTTGATAATGTACAATACATTGTACCACACCACACAACTTACCATAAATGGCCATTTCTTCAGTTCCCGGCATAGGCTTGAAGCACTGGATGCACACTCTAAATCACTCTTTTCTATGGCGAAGTCATGTAAAGCCTCCAGGGCATTCAAAATGTCTGGAAGCTGATATCGTACAGCTTTTACAGCCTCCACACAGCATTCCCATCTAGTGGTTGACAAGGCCTTGATGGTAAAATCCTTCACATTCACCTGGAGAATGGCCCACCGTTGAACAGAGCCACTAAAAAGATTGTAGAGTCTCTGTAACACACCATAGAAGTTGAGGGATATTGTGGAGGATTTGGCAGCATCCCCAATGACCAGGTTCAGTGTGTGACTTCCACACGGGACACAGAGGGCTTTGGGGTTGAGGTCAAGGACCCTCTTTTGTACACCCTGCTTTTTTCCCTGCATATTACTGCCATTGTCGTAAGATTGACCACGGCAGTCAGAGAAATCCAGGAGCAGTGTTTCCAGATGTCCAAGGAAAAGCTCGAGTAGGCCTTTGCCAGTTGTGTCCTCTGCCAAAAAAAAGCCTACAAAATGCTTGTGGATGGACATGCCTTTGTGGAGCTCACAATTAACTATGCGCAGGACCACAGACAGCTGTTCATTGTGGCTGATGTCAGGTGTGCAATCCATTATGACAGCATAATATTTGGCCCTCTTCACTTTTTCAACAATGGCATCAAGGGTGCTCTTTGCCACATGTGATATCAATTCATTCTGGATGTGCTTACTCAAATAAGTGTCTGATAGCTCTTTTTCTTGGATTCTTCTTAAATGTTCTTTCATAAAAGGGTCAAATTTTGCCATCAGCTGTACTTGTCCTAGGAAGTTTCCATTGCCATGCTCATATAATTTCTCTGTATGCCCACGAAAAGCAAGATTTCGCTCAGCTAGATGGGTAATTATGGCAAGCAATCTTTTTAAAATATTTCTCCATCTCTCAATTTCTGCCATCATTGCATTTTGGTTCAGCTGATCAATGGCTGTGCCTGTCTGAAGTCTTTGGGTAAGTGTGTGCCAGGACTCCATATGAGACACGTGTAACAAATTAGCTCAAAGGGGAAATATTAATACTAACTCATAATTATCAATTATGATTAATTATTAAAGGTGCTCTAAGTGATGTTGGGTGACATCACTTCTTGTTGACGTTTAAAGTATTGTCAAACAAAATGGAGG